>NC_072794.1:73679573-75011716 GCF_028583425.1 Eublepharis macularius
TCAGTTAAATCTTTTAAATTGAGAAGAATTAATTCCAAAATTAAGCTTAAGGCTTTTCCTAGAATTTATTTGAAATGAGGTTTACCAAGGTTAGTTCAAAAATGTGCTCTGAATAACAGTTGCAGGCCTTGCTGAACATATTTAGGTCAGTACTGAGAACCTGCCAGAGTCCACACATCTACAAATGAAAATACAAACCTTCCAGAAGGGACAGCTTTCAATAATCCTGACCCCTCTCTGTCAGCTTTCTCCACATTCATTAACACAATTTCCTAGAATATCATGCCCATCAGCTTTCATTCCTACAAGATTACCAATGAGGAGTTTATATAGCTTTAAACGGTTCTGCTTATGTCCCTCAATACTCAAACCAAAAGAGGCTATCAAAGATGCTCACCCACCCAAACTTGCCAAAAAACACAAATGAGCACTGATGCAGTGAACTAAATTCTTCACACAATGTTCACAAAAATAATTTAGTGAATTTAGTGACTAAAGACAGCTCATAAGAGAACTCTTGGGATTCTTCCCTTTTCTGAGGATACACATGCTACTCGGTGTTGTAACACCTTGCTGTGTGTGATTGATTGTGATGATATTATAGTGATTATGATGTTTTAGAATTTCACATGTTGTATTCACTCTTGTATATTACTTTCAAATTCACTAAATTATTTTTGTGAACATTGTGTGAAGAATTTAGTTCACTGCATCAGTGCTCATTTATGTCCCTCAATAAACATATATCTAAATGGTGAAATATACATTTGCCTAGTTTAAAATTCCTAATTTATCTTGCTTCAACTGAGAAGAGCACTGGGTATCCAAGGTTCTTATTTCAAACATTACTTCTGGGAAAAACTGGAAATGATGTCACATCACTCTAAGACTTGCTGGAAACGATAAGTTAAAACTATGGTTTGCAATGATTTCTACAGCAACACCCCTGTGACACTAGCAATTTAAAAACAAATTTATTCCACTGTCACTCAGATTGGTGGTGCCATCAGAATGGCTTGTACCATAGCAGGGACCTGGCAACCATACTCCACACTGGGCACTTGGTCAAGGTTCTTCTTTGCACATTCATTGCCACATATATGCTAGAGAATAATGCCTAATCTTACAGGATTTGTGACATTATCTTTTAAAAGATAACTGGAAAAGCAGCCAATTATATGATTGATTACATGTCTGTTAGAGCATATGGACTATCATAGGAAATCACAGTTTTGATAAAGCCAGCCTGAAGACTTATCTTAGGCAACAGGATTCTGCTGTCTTCCAGAATATGAGATGGAAGTACTACCTATAATGAACAGAATTCAGTATGCAAATAGGAAAGTACAAACAAAAAACCTGAAATGTATAAAATACATGTCCATGTCACCTTCAATTAGCTACAATGATGTTGTTCAGTTCTCAGTGGGTCAACACTAGGATTGCCAACTCCCATTTGGGAAAAACCTGGAGATTTGTAAGTGGAGACTTCTGGAGGGGAGGGTTTAAGAAGGAAAGGAACTTCAGCAAAGTATAATGTTGTACAGTCCATCCTCCAAAGCAGCCATTTTCTCCCGGGGAATTGATCTCTGTCACTTGGAGATCTGTTATAATTCCGGTTGATCTCCAACCTCCACCTGGAGGTTAATTAGCAACAAACAAAAGGCACTCCTGGTTTAACCGTATATGACTGCAAGAAAGGGAATCTCTTACCAAGAGAATGACACTAGTAATTATTCTACCAATTAAGCCTTGAAAGGAATTTTATAAAATTTAAAGTGACAAGATATTAAAGTGCTGAATGCCAAAAGTACAATGTATAAATATAATACACAAATTCATACACAATAATCTCTGAAGTACAACGTATCCTCTCATAAATCACATTTCATATGACACACTGCACCCCAATTCCATCCAGAGATGCACAGGTATAAATCCAGGAAAAAGGACTCCAACAGGTAAGTCTCTTTTTATGAAAATTCTTCTAGTTGTCTCAGTGTTATGTCTTGTTTTTTTCTGCAGATGCTCTGGTGGATGGTAGATGGTGATCAAAGCATTCCAAGCCCAAGCTGGGGCCGGCTATTGAATGTCACAGATTTCGTCACGAAGGACTTCCTCAGGGGCATGGATATCATCCACTGTGAAAACTACTATAAATATAAAACATACTTCTTAACATCAATAAATAATTAATAAAAAATTCCATGTCTCCAGTATTTTTCTTAAAAAACTCATCCGCATAGTATATAAAATATTTATACAACCTGGAGAACGGCGCTGATACCTTCAACGGCGCACGTCTCTGTTAACATTTCATTCATTCTTAACAATCCTTCCATTAACTCATTATGCAGATTCAAAGGGACCTTATCATAAAAAAACATGCAAAGTACCATTCAGGAATCCAAACTTATCACAAAAAATAGCTCAAAATTAATTTATTATTCAAACCACATGGTTTTAAAGTGTCTAGTGCATGGATCCATTGTGCTTCTTTGCCTAACAGAATTTTTGTATGTTTTGCAACAAACCTTTCTTAGCCACAAATAAGACTGCAACGTTGTTGTTTTTTTAAAAAAAAAATTATTGGTGACTATACTTTTCAAATTCAATACATACATTCCCTCAATATCTAATTAACCCTATCCCCCACCCTTTTCCTCCCCCCTCTCTATTGACTTCCAGCAGCTTTCCAACCCTTAACCCCTCTTATTACTTAATAAATCCCTTACTCTAAGCACATTCTAATTTTTTTCCCCCAGGTATTCTATCATATATATCAAATATCCTATCAATATAATATACTTCTATCAATTATGTTATCAAATATTCTATCAGTATAATATACATCTATCAGTTATACTATCAATATAGTATAGATCTTATACCCCTCAATATAGCAGACCAGTATAATATAGTATAATATATAACATAAGTCTTAATTTAAACATATTCTATTTCTTTTAAACCTATATTCTATCAAATATACTATGGTCATTATAATATATATTAAAACCCCTACTGTATGCCCTGCCACCAATGTGGCACAACACCGTACTACACATTCATTATATAATATACAATCTGATCCACTAACATTATAGTATATATAGTATACCCCATCAGTATATTTATTTAACTATTTCCTTATTCATATACTCTAAAAAAGATATTACTTATCCTAACCTCCCTATCTTATTCTTTACAAAATCAGTTCTAAATTTCACCCCTTTTCTACTATATTATAATCCAAGCTTAGATTAAAATAGATATAAATTGGTATAATGGTAAAGTCACTTCTCTCTTCTGTTTAAAACGTCTTACTTTAAAAATTCTCAAACTGCCACAGTTCTCCTTTCACATCCCATTTTTTTTCCAAAAATTGTTTCAATTTCGCCCAGTCCGCCAAATACTGTCCCGGATACAGGTCTTTGAGTTTTCTTGTCATTTTATCCATCTCTGCCATGTACAACAATTTGTAAATCCAGTCCTCTACAGTAGGTACTTCTTGCATTTTCCATTTCTGCGCATACAGTAATCTTGCTGCAGCTGTCATATAAAATAACAATGTTCTATTTTGCACTGGAACATTCTCCATTCCCAAGTTTAGTAGCAGCAGTTCTGGGTTCTTATTTATTTGGGTTTGTAACACCTCATTAATTACTTCTATTATATCTCCCCAGTACTTCTTCGCTACTTCACAAGTCCACCACATGTGGTATAATGATCCTTCGTGCTTTTTACATTTCCAGCACTTATCTGACATATTAGCGTTCCCCAGCGCAATTTTCTTCAGTGTTAGGTACCATCTGTATATCATCTTGTATACATTTTCTCTAATATTCGTACACGTTGTAATCTTAATTGTATTCTTCCACAAGTGCTCCCATGCCTCCATTGCTACTTCTTTATGAAAATTTATTGCCCACTTCACCATCTGTACTTTCACTACTTCATCTTCAGTCTACCATTTTAGGAGTATCTTGTAGATCTTTGAAATTTGTTTCTTATCTTCTTGTAGCATTACTTCTTCCAATTCTGAATTTTCCATTCTTATTCCTCCTCTTGAACAGTCCGATTTGTAAAGATCTCTAATCTGTCTGTATTGAAACCAGTTATAACAAGGAGACAATTCTTCTTCTGATTTTATTTTTGGCATTAAATATTGTATTTGTATTATCTCCTTGCAGGTTAAGCATTGCTGTTCGTTCTCGACAGTTCTCGGGTCTATTACTTCATACGCGACCACCCAAGAGGGGATTTGATCTTCCAGATACATCTTATATTTCTTCCAAATTGTGAAGAGGCTTCTTCTAATATAATGATGCAAAAACAGAGAGTCCACTTTTATTTTATCGTACCATAGGTATGCATGCCATCCGAATATTCTCTTATAACCTTCCAATGCCAGAAGTTTGCGATTTTTCAACATTATCCAATCCTTTATCCATGTCAAACAAATTGCTTCATAATACAGTCTTAAGTTGGGCAGTTGCAAGCCACCTCTTTCTTTTGCATCCTGTAACACTTTCATTTTAACACGTGGTTTCTTGCCTGCCCACACAAAATTCGAAATTTTTCTTTGCCGTTTTTCAAATTGTTTAGAGTCTCAGATAATCGGGATAGTTTGTAACAGAAACATCACACGAGGTAGAACATTCATTTTTATTGTCGCGATTCTGCCCAACCATGATAAATTCAGCTTGTTCCACTTTATCAAATCTCTCTCTATTTGTATCCACAACTTCTCATAGTGGTTCTTAAATAAGTCTATATTTTTTGCAGTTCGTTCAATTCCCAAATATTTTACTTTGTTTGTTACCTCGCAGTCCGTTAATTCCATCAGTTCTTGTTGTTTCTGTTTGGTCATATTTTTGCATAGTATCTTCGACTTCTTTTTGTTTACAAAAAAACCAGCCAGATCTCCAAATTCCTTTATCTTCTTTATTACCTTTGGCATATTGTCAATTGGATCCTCTACAATCAACATTATATCATCCGCAAATGCTCTGACCTTGTAGGTAAACTCTTTTATCTTTATACCTCCGATTGTGTCGTCCTCTCGTATCTGAATCATCAATATCTCCAAAATCAATATGAACAGCAATGGAGACAATGGGCAGCCTTGCCTTGTGCCTTTGCTTATTTTCAGTTTTTTTGTCAAATCGTCATTCACTACAATCGCTGCACTTTGGTCTTTATACATTCCTTTAACTGCTTGTATGAACTTTTCTCCCATTTGCAGATTTTCCATGGTGGCGAACATAAAGTCCCAGTTCAGATTGTCAAATGCTTTTTCTGCGTCTACGAAAAAGAAACCAACCTCTTTATCACAATGCTTATCATAGTATTCAATAGCATTTATTACTGTTCTCAGATTGTCTTTAATAAGACTGCAACGTTGATGTCATGTTCTTTGTGCTGTAATGCCATAAAACATTCTGTCAAAGGAGCTTCTGATACACTGTTTCGAATTCTAGACAGGTGCTCCAAGATATGAGTACGAAGAGGTTTAGTGGTACTGCCAACATATAATTTCTAAGTTGAAATAGAGAGCTTTTCCAGGGGCACACTACAGACTATAACATACAGAAAAAAACCGGAGTATACAGTCACCAAGTATAAATAGTAATTTATATATTTAAAGTGCTAATGAGCTCAATAAAGTTAGTTCCAAATACAAATATATAACAGCATTTCATCTATAGCAATATCCAATTGTGGTACGATGAATAAGTACAAAAAGTACAAGAATTCAACAAATGCAATCAGTACAATTTACAAAGTTAAACTGCTTGAAAAATGTCCATAACGGAGCAGAATTTTGCAGCAACAGTATGGATTCAAATTGGTAAAAGCCTCCTCCTGAGTATTCACGCTGCCTACAGGTTTCGCCGACATGTAAGGAGTCCAGTCCTGTTTTGCACAAATGGCTTCTTCACAGGCAAAGAACAAACTGAAATGGTGGAATGATACTACTTGTAACGCTTGTTATATTTTAACTTTGTAAATTGTACTTATTGTATTTGTTGCATAAGGGTGACTTCAACTTCCCTGATGTGTGCTGGGAGACAGGCTCAGCAAAGCGTCATGAATCAAGTAATTTCCTGACCTGCCTGGCCGATAACTTCCATTTTCAAAAGGTGGAGGAAGCTACAAGGGCTCGGCCATACTAGACTTGATATTAACCAACAGGGAAGAATTGGTAGATGAGATGAAGGTGGTGGGGACCTTAAGGGGAAGTGACCATGTCCTCCTTGAATTCCAGTTGCTGTAGGAGGCCAAGGAAGTTCGTAGCCAGACTCGTAGGTCAGATTTTCGTAGGGCCAACTTTGATGAACTCAGAGGCTTGATGAGAGTCATTCCGTGGGGGAGTGTGCTGGAAGGGAAAGGAGTGAGTGAAGGGTGGGCCCTTCTCAAACATGAGCGTTTGCAAGCTCAAGCCCTCACTATCCCAGCAAGACGGAAACATGGTAAGGGCTCCAAGAAACCGATGTGGATGTACAGAGAGCTCCAAAATAAGCTAAGGGAGAAAAAGGAAATGTTCAAGAAATGGAGAGAAGGACAGACCTCTAAAGAGGAGTATATGAGGGTTACTAGGTACTGCAGATCAGCTATCAGAGTGGCCAAAACTCAGTACGAGCTGGGTCTGGCCAGGAGAGCTTGCTACAGTAAGAAAAACTTCTACAGATATGTGAGAAGCAAACGCAAGGAAAAAGAGGCAATTGGACCACTGTTGGGAGTAGATGGAGAAACTCTGATGCAGGACAGAGAAAAAGCAGACAGGCTTAATGACTTTTTTGCCTCTGTTTTCTCCCTGAAGAACTCAGGCACATCTAGAGATAGTAGAAAATGTGGCAGGACACCTGAGTGGCTAATTGACATTGACAGAGAGGTTGTGGAGAGGCATCTGGCAGCACTGGATGAATACAAATCCCCTGGGCCGGGTGGGGTGCACCCAAGAGTGCTGAAAGAACTTTCTAGAGAACTTGCAGAACCCCTGTCTATCATCTTTAAGGCCTCCTGGAGGACTGGGGATGTGCCACAAGATTGGAGAAGAGCTAATGTTATCCCAATCTTTAAGAAAGAGAAGGATGACCCGGGAAACTACAGGCCGGTCAGTCTGACTTCTGTTGCTGGGAAGATATTAGAACAGATTTTAAAGGGTCCCTAACAGATCTTGCCAGACCAACCTGGTTTCCTTCTTTGATCGAGTGACCAGCTTACTGGATCGGGGGAACTCTGTTGATGTGATTTATCTGGATTTCAGTAAAGCTTTTGATAAGGTCCCCCATGACATTCTGATGGGCAACTGGAAGACTGTGGACTGGACTATAGGACAGTTCGGTGGATAGGGAACTGGTTAGAGGACTGCACCAAAAGAGTGGTGGTCAATGGCGTTTCATCAGATTGTAGGGAGGTGTCCAGTGGGGTGCTGCAGGGCTCAGTTTTGGGCCCGGTACTTTTCAATATTTTTATCAATGATGTGGATGAAGGAGTAGAAGGGCTGCTCATTAAAGTTTCTGATGATACCAAATTGGGAGGAGTAGCAAACACCCAAGAGGATAGAATTAAAATCAACAAGACCTGAATACTCTGGAGAAGTGGGCAGCTGTGAATAGAATGCAATTCAACAAAGACAAGTGCACAGTATTACATCTGGGCCACAAAAATAGGAAGCACAAATACTGGATGGGGGATACACTTCCGGGCAGTAGTATAGGTGAAAGGGATCTTGGGGTAAGAGTGGACTGTAAACTAAATATGAGCAGTCAGTGTGATGCGGTGGCAAAAAAGGCTAATTCAATCTTGAGTTGTATCAAAGGGGCCATAGCGTCGAAATCGCAGGAGGTCATAGCCCCTCTCTATACTGCCTTGGTCAGGCCACACCTGGAGTATTGTGTGCAGTTCTGGAGGCCTCACTTCAAAAAGGATGTGGACAAAATCGAGAGGGTGCAGAGGAGAGCGACGAGGATGATCAGGGGTCTGGAGACTGAGCCCTACGAGGAAAGGCTGAGGCCCTTGGGAATGTTTAGTTTGGAGAAGAGGAGATTGAGGGGGGACATGATTACTCTCTTTAAATATTTGAAAGGCTGTCATTTGGAGGAGGGCAAGGAGCTGTTCCAGTTGCAGCAGAGGGTAGGACCCGAAGCAATGGGCTTAAGTTACATGCACAAAGGTACCGGCTGGATATTTGGAAAAACTTTTTCATGGTCAGAGTAGTTCAAAAGTGGAACCAGCTGCCTAGGGAGATGGTGAGCTCCCCCTCACTGGCAGTTTTCAAAAAGAGGCTGGATGAATATTTGTCAGAGATGCTTTAGGCTGATCCTGCACTGAGCAGGGGGTTGGACTAGATGGTCTGTATGGCCCCTTCCAACCCTATGATTCTATGTTGAATTCTTGTACTTTTTGTATTTGTTCGTCCCTCTCCTTTGCCAATTCCAAAACCTTTCCTGGATATCCCCTCTGTCTAAAGGCTCCCTCCATCTCGAAACTCTCTCGCTGAAAATCTGCCAAATTCGAGGAAATTCTTTTAATTCTAAGCCACTGACCATACGGTATATTGTGTCTTAAATGTCTAGGATGGAACAGTCTAAAATCCAGATAGGAGTTATGGTCTGTTTTTTCTTATATGGATGAATTTGTAAGGTATTACACTGGCTCCTGTACACCACCACATCCAAAAAATTAATTTCATCTGAATCAAAATTCCACATGTACTGAATGTTTCCATCTACTGAATTGAGCCATTCACAAAAACAGTATACTGTGATGCTGAAATTCTAGACACTTTCATCAGGATGCAAGTTCTAAAACCATAGTGGTACTTATTTATTTAGCACATTTATACCTGACTCTTTCTACCACAACTCAGACCAGCTTACATATGGTTCCCACTCTTCTATCCAAGAAGTTTACCGGGTCAAAACATGCACAGAGGCAGAGTGTATGTATTTTTTCATTAAACATGATTAAAATACATAAAGTCCTAAAATTTGGGACCTATCCATTTTCCTTACTGATATATGAGTGAAATTTTAAACATCTACTCTTATTTACAAGTTTCTGCTTAGTACTGAAGATCCCTGAAATGTCTGGAAAAACTTCATCTCACTATTCAGATTACAGTAAACTTCTATTGCCAAATTATCAAAACGGTAAAATTAGAAGAACAAACCCAACAGGCCCAAAGAAATAATAACACAGCTTTAAACTATGTTATAATTAGCAATTCACATTTATTATTTTTTCATAACTTAGTTCACATTTATAAGCAATATATTTCAAAACAACATTTTTGTGAAAATGTGTCATTAGTTTCAAAATGGGATATCATTATAGCAGAATAATTACAGTGTACCCAACAGAGCACACTGCCCCATTATAGAAAAAAAATCTGAACAAGGAAAGGGAATATGATTCAACTAGGTTTCTTCATATTGTGGCCCTAATAATTAGCATCTGACATCAAGAGTTTATATTGAAATAAATAAATGTTCTCTATGTCAATTACATTTTCTCTATGTCAATTACATTTTCATTATAATACACTATATACTACCTCTTTATATAAAGAAAATTACATCTTCGAATAAATGATAAGAACTGGACACTGCAGAAAAATTAACAGAACCATAGTGAGTTAGTATAGTATAGTGTCAGACTAGGATCCGGAAGACCCAGGTTCAAGTCTCTGCTCGGCCATGGAAGTTCACCAGGTGAGCTTGGGCCAGTCACACTCTCAGACTAATCCAACTCACAGGATTGTTAGGAGGGTAAAATGGAGGTAAGAGCTAGTTTTTACGTGGTATACATCATTTGTGACAAACATAATAATATAAGAATGGCCACACAATTTTTTAGAAACATGTGAAGCCAGTACTTCAACTTCCAGAACATACTATGCTATAGGGGGCACCCATGTTTGCCTAACCATTCTGGCATTACAAATTACACAAATCTTCATACAAGAATCTGTATCTTTAATACTAAATAATAATTTAATAATATATTACTACTTCTGAGGAGCACCAGCAGCTGTGGCTAAGGGTGGGTGAAGAGACTGCTGACAGACTAGCATAAGCAGCAGGGCAAGAACTGAGACAGCCACTTTTGCTTTGGGCCAAGAAGTTGCCTTGACCTCAGAGACAGAGAGACATCAAAGACGTTGTGGTTTTACACCACAGCAAGGATGAGCATACTAACCTCACCGCCACCATTTCATCTACACACATCCACCCATTTGAGCTGGAATGGAAGTGCATGCGTTTTCTAGAAACTACATCACTCTCATCCACTAAAATTACACTAATTCAATGAAGGACTACCATCCTCAACATAGATTGCCTACTGCTGCCGTAAGGCATCAATCCTTGGTAAAACTCCATGGGAAAACCATCTTTCTCCAGAGAGTTGCTATTCCGGATCCGTTTCATATTACTTAAACTTAAGCTTACCAGGACAATCTGTGTCCCTGCCTGCTGATCACCAGCTGATCGGTGGGAGAAAGCAGGCTGGAAAATGGGGAGCGCCCTGATAAGTTTCTGCTACCCCTCACCTCTGAAGGGTTGTCAGGGGGGACCTGGCAACCATAGTTAAACCCATTTTGGGTTGATCAGCCGGGGGCTTGCATGTACTGGTCCTGGATTGTTTCTTGAGTCTCTGATGCATAATGATGGCAAACCAGAGAGAGGTATGAGTACTTGGGAGCAGAGGCAGGCATGGATTAGGAAAAAAACATGGACCGTTGGTCCATGGTCCATTGCATTTCATTGACCAAGGACCATGAACTTTTCATGGACCTGCTGTTGTTCGCAGACCAGTTCATTAGTCCATGCTCTGTCACTTCCAGGGGTCCTAGGACCACCCCCTTCATACTCAAAGATGCCAAACTCACAGTGAGTCTTCAGCAGGCTCTCCTCCAGTCACCCTCCAAGTTTGGCCAAAATTGCATTTCAGAGGTCCAAGTTACAGACCCCCAAAGTGGCCGCCCCCAGGAAACTTCCCACTGATTGCCCCCCCCCCAAACACCAAGAATACAGAGCATTACTGCCCTAGACAGAGAGTTCCATCTATACCTTGTGGTTACTAGCCACTGATGGACCTCTGCTCCATCAGTGGCTATTAGCCACAAGGTATAGATGGAACTCTCTGTCTAGGGCAATGATGCTCTGTGTTGGACCTCGGCTCCATCAGTGGCTATTAGCCACAAGGTATAGATGGAACTCTCTGTCTAGGGCAGTGATGCTCGTATTCTTGGTGTTTGGGGGGGCAATCAGTGGGAGGGCTTCTAGTGTCCCTTTCCCATTGGCAGACCTCCCAATGACACCTGTTTTTTTGGCCATTGTGTGACATAGAGTGTTGGACTGGATGGGCCATTGGCTTGGTCCCGGAGCCTGACTGCAGCCTGAGACTGGTACCGGAACCTGACTGCAGCCCTGAGACTGGGTTGGAACAGAGCCCTAGCCCAACCACAATCAAGTAAGAATTGAAATGGGGGGTGGAAATGAGATGGAAGAGTGAGCGCTCAAGAGAACCAATACGCTTGGTCCCAGACCCTGACTGCAGCCATGAGACTGGGTTGGGGCAGAGCCCTAGCCCAACATCACAAATAAGAATTGAAAAGGGAGAAAAAATGAGACAGAAGAGTGAGCCCTCAAGAAGCCCAATAAGTTTGGTCCCAGATCCTTCCTGCAGCCATGAGACTGGGTTGGGCCAGAGCCCTAGGCTAACTCATCACCCCACAATCAAGAAAGAACTGAAAGGAAAAAAAGAAAAAAAAGAAAAAAAGAAGAGTGAGCCCTAAAGGAGTCCAATGAGCTTGCACTCAGAACCTGACTGCAGCTCTGAGACTGGGTTGTGGCAGAGCCCTAGGTTAGCCCACCACCCCACAAGCAAATAAGAATTGAAAACAAAACATTTTAAACGGAAGAGTGAATCCTTAGCTGAGGAAACCCAATAAGCTTGCTCCCACTTACAGCCTTGCTGCAGCACAAGCCCCAAGCCTCGCTCTCGAGCAATCCAAAAAAACTCCCACAATTAGCAGTTCCTCCCTTGGTAACCAGCTGGAAAGTGAAACTGCAGCTCAGTGCTGGGTGTTATATATACTGCTAGCTCTCATAGAGAGTAATGGGAGCTCTCTGGTTGGCAGCCAGAGCTGACTATCAAAAGTTTTCAGGACTAAGACTGGGTGTGTTCCAAAGGCAGCAGAAGATCTGCAGGCAACTCCCCTATGTTGCCTAGGGAATTGATTGTTTGGTGCCAGGATGTCTGTTTTCACGGACCAACGGACTGACTGACCAGCCCAAAAGTCTTTGTATCCGTGAAAAATGCGTGTCCCATGACCTGCCTATTCACAAATGCTGAACCAGGCTGGTCCGTGTCAAATTTTGGTCCGTTTTTCAGTCTGTGCCCACCTCTCCTTGGGCAGAAATACTATTAGTAGCTAGAATGGTTTAAGCACAATTGTATTATTTGGTCTTATTCTTGTGCTGCTAAAATTTTATTTCCTAATTTCAGTTTTCAGTAACTGCTTTGCAAAGAATAATGGTTCACTTCTTCAGTGTCTGCTGTGACTTCTACTGAGAATGGTAACAGGGCCTGAGAAGAAGTTCGTTAATTCCTGATCCATATGTCTAGCAGTCTTCTATATATAGCCATATATTTTGTTTTTGCATACTTTATATCTTCTTATTCCTACTTTGTCTTTCTTCATTTGGTATGTTATTCATGGTAGCTTAAGAAACCATTTAATCAGTTTAACCCTTGAGTTGTGCCTTCTTAGTAGCAAACATCTTAACCCACTGGTATAGATAAAATATACTATTTTTGAGAGATTTGCCCTTTTAAATCCACTGAAGGTAAATGGATTTAGGTGTTACTCTGTTTAGGACTGTTCTGTTAATTACCTTTTCTCTAACCTTTTTATCTAGGTGATTTCTAGACTCTTTGTTTATAGATTTTAAAAAAATTATATTGCAAGTAAGATTGCAGGATATCTCTGCTCAGTTTATCAGAACTAGAATGAACTATACTGATTTCAAAATGCTTCTGCAATATCCTAGGATTTGGTCATGTGGGTGCTGCTTTGTTCCTTTAATTTAGCAATAGCTTCTATATTTATTTTATTCGCCTGGAGTGTAAACAACTAGTTTTTGTGCTGGCTTCAGAAAGTACTTAACTGAAATATAACACTACTTCTTCAGTTTTAATGGAGTCAATAAGATCAAGCCTTTTCTATTTATAGAAGTGTAAAATCTCTTTGAATAACAGCTTTTTACATTGCCTAAACTAAATAAACTCTCTTTCCTGCAGGTTTTTTTTTCTGTGAAGAAACTGTTCATGGAGTCCCTTCACAGGACACATTTAAGTGCATTCTAGATAGCGTGATCTGGTACCTCACTGAAGGTATACCTTAATTTCATCAATAATTTAAAACAAAATTGATTCTTCAATCAGTAAAAGCTGATTTTGTTTCCAATCCAGATCTCTATCATCACATTCTTGAATTTTTAAACATAAATTCCACAGAGGCTAGGCAAGGACAGATCAGGTATAGTTTCCTACTGAGCGTCTCTGTACAGAGAGCTACTGAAGTCACTAAAATATGATATGCATGTATATGCTATGCATATATGAATAAGGACAGACCGTTTCACTTTTACTATCATCATACATCGCAAACTACAAATTTGTAAGAGTTTATCTAATATGATACTTCCATAAAGAATGCTTCTTTGTGTGTAGTACCTGTCTTCAGGTAGAAATAGGGATCCCAGATTCCCGGTGGGGGTGGGGAATCCCCCGCCCCTGCTCCCCACACCCCACCCCCACTTACCTGAGCAGCAGGGGGCATGCACCTTCCCTGTGCGCTCCACCGCGGTGCAGCACACTCCCGTGCGCCACAGCCACTGGGTACAGGCCCGTTTGGGCCTGGATCGGGGCTGCTGAGGAGCGCAGGAGCACTCCTGCACTCTGCAGTGCTCAAAACAGGCCCAATCTATGGCAAACGGAGCCTGTTTTCAGCAGCTGCCCCAAAACAGATCCATTTCGGCATGGATCAGGCCCATTTTGAGGGGCTGCGGAGTGCAGGAAAGCTCCTGCAATCTACAGCACCCCAAACGGTCCCATTTTGGCGCAGATTGGGCCCGTTTTTGAGCCGCTGTGGAGTGCAGGAACGCTCCTGCGCTCCGCAGTGCCCCAAATGGGCCCATTCTGCAGCAGATCAGGCCCATTTTGAGGCACTGCGGAGTGCAGGAACAAAAACGGGCCTGCCCAGGGGCCGCACAATGGCGTCACTCCTGAAGTGACATCACCCCCCTCTTCCCAAAGGTAAGTTCCAGGCCCCTGTCCCCTGCTGGGAGGTTGAGGAGCCCTGGCAACCCTAGGTAGAACTATGGTCCCTGAGACAAAAAAACTGACATCTCATCCCAGAAGTAGTTCTGCTTTCTGAAATATGTTTTAAAATATATTTGGGAAGAATTATTAGGGACATAAATTGTTCCTATAGTAATTTTCCTATCTAAAAGACAGCCTTTCAGAAATAGAAATAGAAAACTACTAAAGAGCCTATACTAGAAACTGGAAGAGAATTTCCAAAAAGAATGGCCAGCAGTGAGACTTGCCCAGGCAGGTCAAGGCGGAGGTCTAGCATGACCCCAGGGCTTGACCAGTATTGCTAGTTAGACCCTTGCCATACTGACAGTTTATGTTGAATTTCAATAAAGTGGCCCCACTTTAATACCCAAGCCTTGCACCTGCCTTTTATTCCAACTGGAGGGGCAATGGCCAGCCCTTCAGTCGTTGATAGACCAGGGGAACATATTATTTGGAGAATGTTTTCTTTAATAGAATACAAGGGTTTTTTTTGTTTTACTTTGATGCATTTCTTGCAGGATGGTAGGCTTATTCTTGCCTTCATATTTTTCATTATTGGTTTAATTAGTTTAATTTTATACCCCTTCTTTGTGTGTTTAGAGTACTTGCCCATAATGATCATAACAACCTCTGACCTTTGTGATGTACATAATCTTCCAACATCCCATTCCTTCTATTTTATGCTCCAGTTTGAACATTATGCATGTTTTTTAAAACACTAAAACACCTTTACCCCCAAGTGGTGCACATGAAGGCACCAGCAAAACATTAACAGCAGCCTCTATTCCATCATGGGTAAAGTTGTTTGGTTGCTTTTAGAAATGTAAAATTTCAGGAAATTTTGATGCCATAGAAAAACTATTCTTACCATTTTATAAAGAAAAAAATAGAAGGAGTGACATATATGCACTACTTACTTTCCTACTATTTGGCCAGAAACACTCTTAAGAGTCTCTATAGGTAGAACTGCCAACATGTTTAGATATTAAGCTAACCTTTATAACACTGAGAACTTCTTCAATGATTCTTTAATATAACATAAAATACTTATAACTTAGCATATAAAACTATACTTTTTGGCATATATATGGAATTTAAAAGTATAAATATACTTTCTGTAAGAAAACTGACCAATATTGCTGCATCCTATTCTACCATAGCAAATATATATTTAATTTTTACCCTCAGAGAAAGAAAAAATAAAAGTTGAAGGTAAAAAACAAGCTCTGTAGTAAGCAAAAGAAAGTGTACTATTTGGATAGAGCAAGAATCCAGTAGCATCTTAAAGACCAACTACATTTCCAGGGTATGAGCTTTCGAAAGTTAAAGCTCGCATACCCTGGAATTGGTCTTTAAGGTGCTACTGGACCCAAATCTTGCTTTTCTACTACAGACCAACATGGCTACCCAACTGAAACTATTTGGAGAAAAACACTCTTATAGTCTCAATAGGGAGAACTACCAGCATGTTTAGATATTAAGCTAATCGTTATAACACTGAAAACACAACTCTTTAATAATGTATTATCATTAAACACATACCATACTTATTGTTGCCAAAATTATTTAACCAAAAAAAATCTTGAAAATATTGTATATGTCTAAGCAGGGTTTTCCAACCTTTTAGAGCCTGCAGGCATCAGTGGAATTCTGACACAGGGCAGTGGGAGCAACTACAAAATGGCTGCCGCGGGAATTGGAACCAACTACAAAATTGCTACTGCAGAAGGCAGGGCCAACTGCAAAATGAAAGGGAGTGAGGTTATGCATAATTCTAGTCGTATTTTCAATATTTCAGGCAGAAGTGCTGTTTAACAGGGCGTCATTTAAAATGAACATATTGTTTAAAAATATTTTCTTACATATACTCACAGTATGGTTGCCAGGTCCCCTTACCCACCCAGTGGGAGTGGGGGAACCTGGCACATACAGGTGGTGATGTATCTTCACATACGTACAGAGCACGCATGCACTCCCAGGGTGGCACAATGATGTTACTTACAGGAAGTGACATCATTGCACAAGGGTGGGAGTGCTCCTATGATTCGCAATAGGCTGATTTGGGCCCCAAACAGGCCCAATTCAGCCTATTGGGGGCCCAAATCAGCCTTCTGCAAAACACAGGAGCACTCCCAGACTGGCATGATAGTGTCATTCCTGGGTGTGTTCTCAGAAGGCCTATTCCCCCTCATTCCCTCCCCCACCCCCGCCATCCAGGTGAGTGGTGGCAGGGGATGGAGGGTTGGAGCAGGGGACTCCCTGCCCCCACCAGGGGACCTGGGAACCCTAACTCACAGTAACACAGTGAAGATCCTTGTGCTGTGAGGCAGCTTTTAAAATATATGTACAGCCAATCATATCTCCAATGGCCAATCAGAAGCTCTGCTGGGCAAAATCCCCACTGGTCCCAGCCACTTTCTAAGAATACTTGGCAGGTGTTGATGGGTCAGTAAGAGCTTTTTCCCCAGTGGTTCCCAAAATCCCCAATTTTTCTACTGAAAAAATAGGGGGGGAATCATCAGAATTTTTCATGCTATACATTTTGAGTACGAAAAACCTTGCCTTGACCCAGACTTACATGTGGCTCTTCCAATCTGTACCAAACATTGCTGGTAATTCCATAGACCAGAAAAGTCAGCAATTGGTCTGTCCATAATACTCTCCTAGCATCCCCTATATTAGGAAATAGCTGGCAGAGATGCCTGAAGAATGTGAAAATATAGTAGACCCTCACTATTTGCGGGAGTTTTATTCCTGTGATCACCACAAATGGCAAAATCCTCAAATATTGGTGGCAGGAGTCAGCTGCCTCCAGGAATGCATCTGGATGCCAAAATGGCTTAGGAAAGGGCATCATCTTGTACCAGTATCAAAGAGAATGGCTATAAAATGATATATAGATGGTATTTGACACCAAAAAAGTTAGCCATTGCTAATAAGCAGCTATCCAATAAGTGCTGGAAATGTAAAGAGCATGAAGGCTCTCTATTTCATATGTGGTGGACCTGTGATAAGGCTAGAGACTATTAGACTGAAATATGTACTGAAATGTCTTTAATACTCCAAAATAATGTAGTTAAGAATCCAGAAATGTTATTGTTATCCTTGCATTTAGAGGACATTGATAGAAGGGATAGAGTAATACTGTACTACATGATAACAGCGGCAAGAACTTTGTATGCACAATATTGGAAGAAAGAAGAAATACCGAAAATTGAAGAGTGGATACAAAGAGTGCTATATATGGCGGAAATGGACAAATTAACAAGGAAACTGAGAGAGCAAGATCCAAAGGAATTTTTTGAGGACTAGGGGAAATTGAAAAAATACTTAGAAAAAAGATGGGATGTTAAAGGACAATTATGGTCTTTTGAGTGCTATTAAGTAAGATAAGATATAATGTAAATCTTTACCATTAAGTTTAAAATAACAACTAAGAGATAGTATTTGTAACAAGAAACGGGGGGTTGCAGTGCTGTTGGAAGTCAGCAGAGGAAACGGGGTGGGGAGGGGGTGGGGAGCATACTAGAGGAAACGGGGTGGGGAGGGGGTGGGGAGCATACTATATCTATAGGGGATAATTAGTAAGTAAGATGTAATAACATTATATATGTTATGTTAACCATCCAATAAAAAAAGAAGAAGCTCAGTCACTCCTTCCTTTTGGCAGGAACCTCTGTCAGTTCCTGCATGCTAATACATTATGAGCTTCACCAAGACAAAGCAAATATTGTGCTCATCAATGTGAAGCATTTTTTATTCACATTGTGAACATTGTTTTAAACAGTGATTTTTGAGACATGATGAGATCAAAGAGAGATCCAGGAGTGAAGGAATCAAAATGAGAGAAGAGGAAGAGCTAGGAAGAACCTCTTCCAAGGGCAGCAAAAGAAGAACTGAGGGAAATGGGGGCACTCCTTCTACCTACCCATTTTTTGTTGAGAAAGCATCTGGTACATGCGCAGTAAAGGCAGAACTCCCCCTTTCAGATTTTTGAGCTAGAAAATCTCTCTGAGCCCTGCCTGCCTCTGCGCAGTCCTAAGAATGACAACAAACCAGGTTATTAGAGAGATCAATTGCCATTTTAAGTACAGAACATGTCAGACTGTTTGCAATATTAACCCCTGGGAAAGGTATGGATACAGATTACAGTGAACCTGTGGCAATTGATGGATCCCAAGTATTATCATGGAGAGATTCCGGTTCTGAGGTGTGTGTTATTACACCCCATTTGGTGAAGTCAGAGAGCCTAGTGGAGGGGGAAACCATGATAATTAAAGGACTGGGAGGTCCTGCTTTCCCAGAACCTGTTGCAAAAGTAAACATACAATACAAAGACTTGCAAAGACTTTGGGAAGTAGATATGCTGAGAAATGCTCTTAATGAGGGACAGGAGACCTGAAGGAGGTATTTGAGGCTGCACTGGGGAGGAAATAGGTGAAGACCTCTGCCTGTGGAAATTTTCTGTTGGACCCATGCGTTGGTCTGCCCCTGCATTTTTGCCTTACCCCATAAAAGTAAATAATATTAAAGTTACCAAGAGTGATGTTTTTGCTTCAAACTATCCCAATTGTGAAAGACAACAAGCAATTTGACAAATGGCAAAGGAAAATATCAGACTTTGTGTGGGCCGGGAAGAAGCCAAGAGTTAAGATGAAAGTGATATGTGGTGCAAAAAAAAGAGGCGGATTACAATTACCAAATTTGAGATTATATCATGAAGCGATATGTTTAACATGGCTAAGAGACTAGGTAAAATTATCTAATTTAAATTTATTAACCTTGGAGGATCACAACAATTTGTTTGGTTGGCATGCATACTTATGTTATGATAAACGTAAAGTGGATAGTATGTTTCAACATTGTCCGGGGTCAGCAGCCCAGCCCCCGGACTTGCCGGGAGGCAGCGGCAGGGGGCAGCCGGGAGACAGCAGTTCAACCACTCTGACTGGCAAACAGAGCCAGAATCTGCCTGTGCCAGGGGGAAGGGGCGAGGCCCCAAGGCCTCAGAAGGCAAGAGGAGACAAAGGGAGCCCAGCTAGTCCCACCCCCCTGGGGGAGGAAAGGGGGCTAAGCAGAGCACAGGAAGGGGGCAAGGACAGCGGGTTTGGGGACCCAACAGTCGCCCACACAGAGCCCTCACCTGAAGAGAAGGAGCAGCAGCCCCAACAGCCCAGAGCCACACCCCAGCTAGAGGATAGTAGCCTGGCCCAGGAGATGCCAAGAGCCAAGCCCCTCCAGGTGGAGCTGCTGGAGGCACTCTGCTGGTGGAGCTGGGCAGCCAGCCAAGGGGCCACAGCTGGGCCTGCCTTCAGCAATCGGCTCAGCCAGGGAGGCCTGGCAGCCAGCCAGGGGCTGCAGCTGGACCTGCCTTTGGCAATCAGCAGAGGCAGGGAGGCTTGGCAGCCAGAGAACAAGGCACAGCTGGTGCTGGTCAGTGGAGCCAGATAAGCTACCCCAGCTGCAACTACTTGGGGCAGCCCAAGACCAGGCTGGAAGGAGGGCGGAGCAGAGAGAGGAAGCCCTATAAAGGATGGCTGGGAAGAGCTCTGGGGTGGTGGGTTTGAGTAGGAGTGATGGGGTGGAGATGGAGTGGAGCAAAGTGAGAGCAAAGACCAGGAAGAGAGTGGATGGAGGAGAAGAGGCCAGAGGCCAAAGGGGGTGAGTGGCACAGGTTGAGCAGACCAGCGAGTGGAATGAGAGGGAGTCTGGGTGATGTATACTGCCCCCCTCCTTTCACAGAGCAGGGTCCTGCAGCATCCCTGGCACCCCTCTGATGTCAGGAGCAGACTGCCCAGCGCCCCGCCTGGCGGTGGCCGCGGCAAGCCCTGACAAACATCACTATGTAAGGAGAAATGTCTTTTCGGTTTGGCAAAAATATAAAAAATATTTAGAAGAGAAAAGGCCCCTGTGGATTGTTCCGGCAGAGGTGATTAAACCACATACAGAGTACCAAGGCAAAGACTGGATAACCTATAAGGAACTATTGTTGATTGAAAGAGACACTGTCAAAATGAAGGAAGAAGATGACTTATCTTTTAAATATGGATGGTTAGAACGCCGAAAAATTAAAGATTTATATGTAGATAGAAGAAAAGTAGGTTTTAGAAGTAGAAACTCAGAGTTAGAAGAACTTTTGCTTGGAGAAGGAATAAAGATAATTTCTAAGTTCTATAAATTGTTATTGAAATGGTATGCAGAAGATGAAGTGGTAAAGACACAAATGGTGAAATGGGCATTAAATTTTAACAAAGAAATTACAATGGAGGCATGGGAGTAGCTGTGGAAAAATTATGAAAATATCTACATGTGTAAATTTAAAAGAGAATGGATATAAGATGATGTATAGATGGTATTTAACACCAAAAAAATTATCAAATATGAGTAATGCCATGTCAAACAAGTGTTGGAAATGTAAACAACATGAAGGCTCTTTTTATCATATGTGGTGGACTTGTGATAAGGCTAAACAATTCTGGTCTAAAATATATGCGGAAATGTTGGTAATTATAAAAGGTAATTTGCCGAAAAACCCTGAGCTGTTTTTGTTAGGACTTAGTATGGAAAAAATTAATGTAAAGGACAGGACATTATTGTATTATATGATGATGGCAGCAAAATTATTATATGTGCAGTATTGGAAGCAAGTGGAGATTCCAGAGATCGAAGATTGGATTCAAAAACTGTTGTACATGGTGGAGATGGATAAGCTGACAAGAAAACTGAAAGACCAAAATTCAAATGGATTTTTAAAAGACTGGGAGAAACTTAAAGAGTATCTGGAAAATAAGTGGGATGTGAAGGGACAACTATGGTCTTTGGAGAATTATTGATGTCTATATGATAGTGGAATTAAAGTTTATGTGAATTTTACCTTTAATAAATGGGATTAGAAATATTAGAATAGATAAAATATGAAGAGATTTTAAAAGGTTTCAGTGCTGTTGGGGGTCAAGAGAGAAAGGGGGAGGGAGGGTGGGGAATATATGCTCTAATTAATTAATATATGGTATAGAAAGTTGTAGAGTATTATAGGGAATTGATGTATGTATTAGATATGTATGTGTATTAACCTACTCAATAAAATTCTTTAATAAAAAAGTAAATAATATTAACTAAAAGCAAGATCTACTAGTAATTTCAGGGAAGATAAACGTGTTTCATGACATGGAAGGTAAGTGATCATGTTCTTAGATTTGCTAAATAATCATAAACATTTATAATTACACTAGCAATCTCTGTAATTAGCTTAGGTATTTTCTAGGCATCATAGGAGTAGAGAGCAGTACAGATTGATCAGTGGATAACCTCTGGCCCCTAGTATCAAGCCATACTATAAGTATGTTAAATATTGTGCTATATGATGATAGAAAAAATGTTTTCGCACAGTTCCTTTACAAAGAAAAGCTCCCTTTTATAAGTGGGTCTTAAATTCCCTTTTAAGAAATCTGTTCACATTAAGTTCTGATTTAATTTTAAATTGAGTTATTATTCAAGCAGAAACATTACAGGCTAAAAATTAAAAATTCAGCTTTTTGAAGTAATTTTTTATCTACCTTGGCTATGCAAATTGGTCTTTTAGGATGAGGAATGAAGTACAACTTAATTTATAGCAATTCTCCTCCTTATATTTTCTGGGGGATCTCCATCCCTCATAATTTCCCAAGAATTAATGTAGAAAAAATGTATATACAACCCCCCTCACTTTTGTTTGCCTTCACAGATAAATAAGCTACTTATGTTAAACTGATTTTTATATTTAAGGAATTTAAGGTAATGTAGAGATTCAGTACTAATGAATTTTTGTATTATATATATGGTTTTTTCAGTATAAGTACAGTTTTTAATGCCAAACTGCTTAAAAATGTATAAGGCATTTTTTAATGCCAAACTGCTTAAAAATTTATAAGGCTTATACTGAGCAAAATTAGAAAAAAAAGATGTATTAGAACTTTAGAGAAGAAATAAATGAGGCCTGGGCAGGTGGATACTATTGTCTTCTGTTTAATATCCATGCGTTAGAGCATATATCTGTACTTGCAGATTCTTCAGGCATTTTACAATCAGCAAAGCGGTAACAGTTAATATTTCCTGGAAATTCTGTAGCCCTCATAGTAAAGGCAAACTGACTGGTATAATGGGAAAGACCAGCCCCAATCAGCCTCCATAGCAGGTTGGTGATTGGGGTTGCATGCAAATAAAGGACTTGGCAATTTCCATAAAGGAATGAGATGATGCTGTAGTGGCCAGTGATCGCTTTTTCAATTTATCCCAAGATTGCTACAGAGATTAGGTGTGACAGGAATGGCTTAAACAGTGAATGGGAAAACCTTGTGAAATATTAGCAAGGGGAATGCAGGAAAATGAGAATAATATTCTTCAAAGCAAACTGAGCAGTGAACAGAGTGTTAAAGAAGAGATATTAAAATGGAGGAGGGAAAACAGGTAAGCCGCATGAGCTATTTGGAGGAAGGATAGTATAAACCTATACAGACCAATATTTGTACTGAAATACTCTAGTGCAGAAGATCTATCCATACTTCCATATCTTTTTCTTCACCTTTCAAGGAGCTCAAGATGATGTGTTTTTTCTGCTTGTATTTTTTTCTGCTTTCTCCCAGGATAATCCCAGGCAGTTTATAACAGGGCATAAAACAATATCCAAAGTAAATGATCAATAATGCACCAATTATACCACTAAAAACACGTGCACGCACACACAAACCTCGGACACCTTTCAAAGCCTGGAAGACAAAAGAAATTTGCATTTCTAACTAAATTCTGAAAATAGAAAAAGATGTACTAGAACCTTGGAGATGCAATAAATGAGGTCTAGGTAGGTGGATACTATAGTCTTTTGTTTAATTTTCATGTTCTTATAGCAGATATCTGTACAGTAGAACTTCACCATTCAGAGATGCACAAATACATGATTTCACTTATTCATGGTCAACAACTCAACTACATGATGCAACTAGTCAACACATGATCCCTCTGCATATTTGGGACCGGGAGAGCGGGAATGAGCATACTGGCCTGCACTTTGCCGCCACATAGTCTCTGCCTTCTCAGAACTGTCTGCTCAGGGCTCCCACCTTGCATGCCTGGCCAGGTGAATCACATGGTGGCACTCATTTGCAGCATTGTGACTTGACCAGGCCAGGTGACTACAGCTATGAGACTCACTTGACAATGCTGCAGCATGCCAGGTGCCAGGTGCAACTTGCTCAAGCTGGGTCTCCCTTCATAAGGGGATGATGCCCTTTCCTAAGCCATTTTGGCATCCAGATGCATTCCTGGAGGCAACTGACTCCTGCCACCAATATTTGAGGATTTTGCCATTTGTGGTGATCACAGGAATAAAACTCCCGCAAATAGTGAGGGTCTACTATATTTTCACATTCTTCAGGCATCTCTGCCAGCTATTTCCTAATATAGGGGATGCTAGGAGAGTATTATGGACAGACCAATTGCTGACTTTTCTGGTCTATGGAATTACCAGCAATGTTTGGTACAGATTGGAAGAGCCACATGTAAGTCTGGGTCAAGGCAAGGTTTTTCGTACTCAAAATGTATAGCATGAAAAATTCTGATGATTCCCCCCCCCTATTTTTTCAGTAGAAAAATTGGGAATTTTGGGAACCACTGGGGAAAAAGCTCTTACTGACCCATCAACACCTGCCAAGTTTCCTTGTTAATTTGTCAATTTCCGCCATATATAGCACTCTTTGTATCCACTCTTCAATTTTCGGTATTTCTTCTTTCTTCCAATATTGTGCATACAAAGTTCTTGCCGCTCATTCTACCTTATCGCGTACTTATATGATCTGGGCCTCAAAGGACTTAGTACTTTGGACTAAGGAAGTAGAAATAATGCCCATGGTAGGCTCAGATCATAATCCAATTATGTGGAAGTTTGAAAAAAGAACTAAGAGAAAAGGATGGAGAATAAATGAGGATTTGTTGCAAGAGGGAGAAAATATGGAAATGTTGAGAAGGGAGACTAAATTCTTCATACAGTACAACATGAATCAAGAAGTACCAACCAACAAGGTATGGGACACGTATAAAGCAGTAATCAGAGGTGTATTAATGGACTTAAATGGAAGACTTCGAAGGAAAAAAGAGGAGAAGAGACAGGAGATTATGGAAAAAATAAAAGCCAAAGAAATACAGCTGAAGAAAAGACCAGGGAAAAAGAAAATATATCAGGATATTAAAATCCTTCAGGAGCAGTTGACGGCTATGAATAATAAAGAACTGGAATGGAATCTTAAAAGACTGAATCAAAAGTCGTTTGAAGGGGCGAATAAACCTGGGAAATTTTTGGCATGGCAATTGAAGAAAAGAAAGGAGAAAAAGATAATAAAT
This sequence comes from Eublepharis macularius, assembly GCF_028583425.1. Lineage (NCBI taxonomy): Eukaryota > Metazoa > Chordata > Lepidosauria > Squamata > Eublepharidae > Eublepharis > Eublepharis macularius. The sequence goes on from NC_072794.1 coordinate 73,704,324, forward strand.
AAAATATGTGAGGACAATAAAGTACACCTGGAACAGGTCGCTATTAGCAGAGCCTTTTATAAATTCTATGCTAAATTGTATGATAAGAAAGAAGTGAATAAAGATGTGATAGCCGTATACTTGGAGAAAATGAAGCTTCCAGTAATTTCCGAGGAGTGGAGAGTTAAACTAAACAGCGAAGTAACAGAAGAAGAGATAAGGAAGGCAATACAGTCAACAAACTTGGGAAAAGCGCCAGGGCCTGATGGACTTACAGCTAAGTTTTACAAGGCAATGGCCAATGAACTGGTACCGTTTTTAAAAGAGGTGATCAATGGTGTTTTGAGGGACCAAAGGATCCCAGATACCTGGAGTGAAGCAAATATATCATTGATCCCCAAAGAAGGACAGGACTTGACCAATGTCAAAAACTACAGACCTATCTCTTTACTCAATAATGACTACAAGATTTTTGCAAAGATCTTGGCGGAGAGAATAAAGGGATGGCTAGCCGAAATTATTGGAGAAGAACAAGTAGGCTTTTTACCAAATAGACAAATTAGAGACAACCTAAGGACAGTTATAAACGCTATAGAATATTATGATAGGCGATGTGATAAGGAGGTTGGTTTCTTCTTTGTAGACGCTGAAAAAGCATTTGACAATTTGAACTGGGACTTTATGTTTGCCACCATGGAACAGCTACAAATGGGGGAAAGGTTCATAAGAGCAGTGAGAGAAATTTATAGAGACCAGAGTGCAGCAATTGTGGTGAATGATGAGCTGACTAAAAAATTGATTATTGGAAAGGGTACAAGACAAGGTTGCCCGCTATCCCCATTGTTGTTTATTTTGGTTCTTGAAATTTTGATGATGCAGATTCGAGAAGACAATGCAATCCGTGGTATAAAGATAAAAGACTTTTCCTATAAGGTCAGAGCGTTTGCAGATGATATAATGTTAATTGTGGAAGATCCAATTGAAAACATGCCCAAGGTAATAGAAAAAATTAAAGAGTTTGGAGACTTGGCAGGTTTCTATGTAAACAAAAAGAAATCAAAGATTTTATGTAAGAATATGACCAAACAAAAACAACAGTTATTAACGGAAATAACAGACTGTGAGGTAACAAGTAAGGTGAAGTATTTGGGAATTGAATTGACTGCAAAAAATATAGATCTATTCAAGAATAATTATGAGAAATTATGGACTCAATTAGAGCATGATATGATTAAATGGAATAGACTGAACTTGTCATGGTTGGGAAGAATTGCAGTAATCAAGATGAACGTGTTACCAAGAGTTATGTTTCTGTTACAGACGATACCAATTATTAGGGACTCCAAGCAATTTGATAAATGGCAGAGGAAAATATCAGAGTTTGTGTGGGCAGGCAGGAAGCCTCGAGTGAAAATGAAAGTGTTACAGGATGCAAAAGAAAGAGGGGGAATGCAACTGCCCAACTTGAGACTTTATTATGATGCAATCTGTCTGGTATGGTTGAAGGATTGGATCATGTTGAAAAATCGTAAACTGCTGGCCTTAGAGGGATACAAAAAATTATTTGGATGGCATGCATACCTATGGTATGATAAAGTAAAAGCAGATTCTATGTTTCTGCATAATTACATTCGGAGAAGCCTCTTCACAATTTGGAAGAAGTATAAAGAATACCTACAAGAAGGAATTCCCTCCTGGGTGGTTCCATATGAAGTAATAGATCCAAGAACGGTCGACAATGAACAACAGTGTTTAACGTACAAGGAGATAACTCAAATAGAATCTTCTAAAATAAGAATAAGAACACAACAAGAGTTGTCTCCAAATTACGACTGGTTTCAATATAGACAAGTTAGAGATCTTTATTACTCAGACTGTGCGAAGGGAGGGATTAGGATGGAGGACTCAGAATTAGAGAAAGTAATTTTACAAGAAGACCAAAAGGAAATTTCCAAGGTTTACAAAGTGTTGTTAAAATGGTATACTGAAGATGAGATAGTCAAAGTGCAAATGGTGAAGTGGGCTATAAACTTTAACAAAGAAATAACAATGGAGGCGTGGGAATACTTGTGGAAACATACATTGAAAATCACAACATGTACCAATATTAAAGAGAATATTTATAAAATGATCTACCGTTGGTATCTGACACCAAAGAAGATTGCGCTAGGGAACTCGAATATGTCTAATAAATGCTGGAAATGTAAAAAACATGAGGGATCAATGTACCACATGTGGTGGACTTGCGAGGTAGCTAGGCAGTACTGGGGGGAAATAATAAGAGTAATGAGTGAGATTTTACAATTTCAAGTTAATAAGAACCCAGAACTCCTGCTACTGAACTTGGGAATGGAAGACATCCCAGCACAACATAGGACATTGCTATTTTACATGACGGCAGCAGCCAGACTTTTGTATGCGCAGAAGTGGAAAGTACAAGAAGTGCCAACTACTGAGGACTGGATTTACAAATTGCTGTACATGGCGGAGATGGACAAAATGACAAGAAAACTGAGAGACCTTGATCCAGGGCAGTTTAACACGGACTGGGGAAAGCTGAAACAATATCTGGTGAAAAAATGGGAGGTGGGAGGAGAACTGTGGCAGTTTGAAAATTATTGAGGTATACAGGAGGAGAGAAGTGATTATACCGAGGGGGTGGAGAGTTAATGGAAAAATTCTAAGCAACTTTATATGATTTTTAAGTATTATATTAAGTAGTAATAGTGTTGATACTATGAGAATTTATTGGGATAGAAATTAACTAATCTATATTGTTTGGAAAGATAACCGTATAACGTAGAGTGAATATATACATACATACGTAAATTTAAAGACAGGTCTAATTGTTAGACTTATGGTATATGTATAGATAAAGAATAATATATAGAATAGAAGCCTAAGTAAATGACAATAAGTGTGTATAATAAGTATGTGTATAGCAGTATTGGAATTGATGTATAAAGGGGGGCAAATTGTTTGTCCCATATCGAAGAGAATAGAAGGAGTAAGATAAAACATAGGTTATCAAAATGAATATTATTAGTAGTTTTAATGAAGAAGATAGATTAAGAGGATTTTATTTATATGACAATTTATATGACAATCTATATGTGAAAGGAAGTGGAAATAGTGCTTAGAAGAATTTGAAAGTATATTATAATAAATAAATAAAATAAGTATGAAGGGAGTAGAGGGAAAGTGGATAGGGGGTTGGAAAACTGTTGGAAGTCAACAAAAAGGGGGGGAAAGGGAGGGGGTTAGAATTAGAAAAAATTAAAGAATGTGATTATAATTGTTATTATATGTTTCTAATCCAATAAAAAATTCTTAAAAAAAAAAAACAAAGTTCTTGCCGCTGTTATCATATAGTACAGTATTACTCTATCCCTTCTATCAATGTCCTCTAAATGCAAGGATAACAATAACATTTCTGGATTCTTAACTACATTATTTTGGAGTATTAAAGACATTTCAGTACATATTTCAGTCTAATAGTCTCTAGCCTTATCACAGGTCCACCACATATGAAATAGAAAGCCTTCATGCTCTTTACATTTCCAGCACTTATTGGATAGCTGCTTATTAGCAATGGCTAACTTTTTTGGTGTCAAATACCATCTATATATCATTTTATAGCCATTCTCTTTGATACTGGTACAAGTTGAAATTTTTAAAGTATTTTTCCACAACTGTTGCCATGCATCCATCATAATCTCATTATTACAATTAATTGCCCATTTTACCATTTGAACCTTAATCGTCTCATCTTCAGTATACCATTTTAACAATAATTTATACATTTTAGAAATTATTTTATTATTATCCCCCAATAAAAGTTCTTCTAATTCTGAGTTTTTATTTCTGAAGCTTGCCTCCCTTTGATCTAATTCAAGTAAGTCTTTAATTTGTCGATATTGCAGCCAACCGTATTTAAATGGTAATTCTTCATTCGATTTAAGTTTCAACTCATTGTTTTTGGTTTTTAATAATTCTTTATAAGTAAGCCATTCATCTCCTTTATATTCCAAATTCAGGTTAATTACTTCTGCCAGAACAATCCACATTGGTTTCTCTTGCTCTATAATTTTTTTGTATTTTAACCAAGTTGACAGTAAATTTCTTCTCAAGTAATGGTGCTGGAACATTGCATCCATTTTATACTTATCATACCATAAGTATGCATGCCATCCAAAAAGTTTGTTATAGTCTTCCAAATTTAACAACTTATAATTGGATAAGGACACCCATTTTTTTAGCAATACCAAACATATTGCTTCATGGTACAGTCAAAAATCCAGTAATTGCATACCACCTCTTTCTCTAGCGTCACAGAGCACTTTCATTTTTACTCTAGGTTTCTTTCCTGCCCACACGAATTCTGATATTCTTCTCTGCCATTTTTCAAACTGGTTTTTCTCCTTAACAATTGGTATCGTTTGCATCAAAAACATAACTCTAGGCAGCACGTTCATTTTGATTGTAGCAATCCGACCTAACCATGATAAGTTCAATTTGTTCCATTTTATCATATCTGTTTCAATTTGAGTCCAGAGCTTTTCATAGTTGTTTTTAAACAAATCAATATTTTTAACTGTCAGCTCTATTCCCAAATACTTTGTTTTTTGTACCACTTCGCAATCTGTTACTTCCATCAATTCTTGTTGCTTCTTCTTTGTCATATTTTTGTTATTATTTTCGACTTCTTTTTATTTATATAAAAGCCTGCTAAATCTTCAAACTCTTTAATCTTTGCTAACAGTCTTGGCAGAATTTGTACTGGGTCTTCAACTATAAATATCACATCATCTGCAAATGCCCTTAGCTTGTATGAAGACCCCCTTAATTTAATCCTTTTTATATTTTCATCTTCTCTTATCTGCCTCAATAGTATTTCTAAGACCATTACAAATAACAGCGGCGACAGTGGACAACCTTGTCTTGTCCCTTTCCTTATTTCAAATTTCTCCGTCAGGTCATCGTTAACACAAATTGCTGCTCTTTGGTTCTTATAAATTGTTTTTACAGCTTCTATAAACTCTTTACCTAGATCCATCTTTTCCATCGATGCAAACATAAAATCCTAATTCAAGTTGTCAAAGGCTTTCTCTGCATTCGCAAAAAAAACCCCAACTTCTTTGTCTGGACGCTTGTCATAATATTCAATGGCATTTATAACCACTCTCAAATTATCTTTTAATTGTCTGTTCGGTAAAAACCCCGCCTGATCATCTCCTACAAAATCCATTAGCCATATTTTAAGTCTATCTGCTAGTATTCTTGCCAATATTTTATAGTCATTGTTTATTAGCGAAATTGGTCTGTAATTTTTAACATCTGTCAGTTCCTGTGACTCTTTTGGTATCAAGGTAATATTTGCCTCATTCCACGTATCTGGAAGGCCCTCTCCTTTCAGTATATCATTCATTACAACTCTTAAGGCTGGAGCTAGGTCTTTCTTCATTGCTTTATAAAACTTCGCTGTAATCCCATCCGGTCCAGGTGCCTTACCAGTCTTTGCCGCATCTATAGCTTGTTCAATTTCTTCATCTGTTATTGGAGCATTCAGCTTCTCTTTCATGCTAGTTGATATGGTTGGTAAATTTATTCTCTGCAAATATTGATCTATATTCTGTTGTGGTATTGCTTTCCTTTGAAATAATTTTGCATAGTATTTATAAAACACTCATTTAATTCTGTAGTGTTCTTTAATTTCTTCCCCATCCTCAATTATTCTACTAATTATTTCTTTTCTCTTTTTTTCTTTAGTTGCCAGGCTAGATACCTTCCAGGCTTATTCGCTCCTTCAAATGATTTTTGTTGCAATGTCCTCAATTTCCATTCTGATTCTTTATTTTCCATTGCTCTTACTTGCTCTTGCAATATTTTAATTTCTTGTACTATTGATTTTTTCCCTGGTTTCTTCTTTAATTCTTGCTCTTTTTTATGTAATTTCTCTTGAATGTCTTGAGAGCTTTCTCCTGCTTCCTTTTTATCTCTGTTGTTTAAAGTAATTAATATTCCCCTTATTACTGCTTTGTATGTATCCCATACCATTGAGGTTGAGACTTATTTTTGTTAATTTGAAAAAAATATTTTGTTTCTTTCTGTAGATATTCCGTATTTTCTTCATTTATTCGTAATTTCGTAATTTCTTCTGTCCCATTGCAGCTTTCCAAAGCAATGGATTGTGATCCGAGCTCACTCTTGGAATTATTTCCACTTTTTTTGTCCGTAATGCCAATTCTTTGGTTGTCCAAAACATATCAGTTCTTGAAAATGATTGATGTCTTGCTGAGTAGTACGTATAATCTTTGCCGTTAGGATTTTCTTTTTTCCAAATATCCTCCAGTTTTTCTTGTTCTACTAGTTCAAAAAATGATTTTCGTAGCTTCCCCGATTTGTTTTCCTCCTCTTATTTTTCTATCCAATTGCAACCCCATTGAAGTCTCCCATCATTACAATCTGTTCATGTACATCTTGATCTAATTTGTCTATTAATTCCCTATAGAATTGGTCTTTAGCTCCATTGGGTGCATATATACCTATTATTAAAGTCTTCTTATTACACACATTAATTTCCACAGCAAGGTATCTCCCATTCTGATCTTGAAATACTAATTTTGAATCCAGATCTTCTTTAATATACATCACTACTCCTCTTTTGTTTTGCCAATGCAATAAATTCTCTTCCTAGTTGTCTATTTTTTAGGAACTTGACATCTTGATCTTTAATATGTGTTTCTTGTAGACAAATTATATTACAATTTTGTTTTTTTAGCCAATGAAAAATAGTTCTTCTCTTCTGTGGTGAATTTAGTCCATTTACATTCCATGATATTAATTTGTACTCCATTATTCTATTTTCTTACCGATCTAGAAAAGTCATTTACATTCTCAGAGAGAAACTCCTCCATTTCCTGTCTTGACTTAATTATGACTCTCAAACCATTAAAATAGAAGCTCAGTCCTTCTGGTATTTCCCATCTGTATCTAATGTCTTTCTCTCTCAACTTCTGGGTCAATTCTCTATATTTTTTCCTCTCTTGGCGAATTCTTCTAGGAACCTCTTTCATTATCTTGATCCTACTTCTCTCCAGTAATAGGGGATTCACAAAATGTCTTTGGATAATCTCTTCTCTCATTCTTTTCGTTATTAACTGCACAATAATGTCTCTTGGTAGGTTCTTTTGTTGTGCATATGCAGAGTTGACCCTGTATACTAGATCCAAATTTGCAGTAATTTCTTCTGGTTGTTTATTCAGAAATTCTACTAGGATATCCGTCATTTGGTCTTGTACATTTTGCGCCATCAATTCTGGAACGCCCCTAAATCTTAGTTGTCTTTCCGTTGCCTTACATTCCATCGCTGCCATCCTCTCCTGCATTGCTTGATTTTCCATCTTCACATTTGTAGCTAAATCATTAGTCTTCTGTTCCACTTCGTGCACCTTATTGTTTGTTGCTTGTAGTTCATTTCTAATTCCCTCCATATTCTTAGCCAATTCTGCCACCTGCGTTTTAATTACATCTTTCAAATCTTTTACCAATGTTTCATGCATCTTTTGTATTGATTGGTTCAGTTCTTTATAACCTTCTGTAACTTTCTTCTCCAGTCCTTCAATCGCTGCGTCTACTGAGGCTTGCCACTCTTTATCTAATTTTTTCTCCATACTTGGACTTGGCTTAGTGCCCGCCCATGTGTCCGCTCTCTTTCTTAAATTCGTTTTGCTTTTTTATTGTTTTCCCCTTAATATTACTCACTTTGCTGGTCTCAATAAAAGAAAAAAAATTCAATTTGGATCCAAAATGTCGGGTGCAGTTTCTCTATGGTAACTGGAATCACTTCTTCCCTCAGCTACAATGGCGTATTTCCTGTTCCTTTAGTCCCAATTTCTCACAATGCTTACTTTATTTGGCTTCCGGGTCTTCTTTCTTCTCGCTGTTATTCCTGCTTCCAGCTTATTCTTGTCCTCTCTAGGCAGACGTTGTCTCCTCCTCTCCCACTCTCTTCTCCTCCTGCGATGTTTCAATGTTATTTCCCAGCTCCCTCCTCCTCTCTCACACCGGTTATCTCTCTTCAAACAGCAAGTATGCGTAAACAATCCTTTGTATCGCTCTTTTTGTCCTTAAAAACTTGCAAAATTAGAGATTTCTTACTCAAATATTGTTCCTTATTGTTTCCTCTATTTAATTAAGTCTTTTTATTACTTTAATATCTGGTCTTTTTTCTACTTTTTCTGTTCAAAAGTCCGATAGCAATCTTTACCTTATGCTGCTTTCTCGGGTTGTCTGTGCTGTTTCCTCCGTTTCTAGTTGGTCAAAAAGGCAACCTTCATAGACAGAAAGCGTAAGGGGCAAGTGGCCAGGGGCTCAAAAGGTCTGGACATCAACCATGTTAGAACCAAAGGCAATGACCACTGTGGAACAATGGCCCTCACAGGGGGAAACAGGTTATTCAACCCTTTTAAAAACAATTTAGCTGCACAATGGGAGAAAACCAACTTCCGGTCTACAGGAGGGTGAAAAGTGGAGATAGCTGCTAGGTACACTTTCACAGAACTGTTAGCCAACTCCTTCTGCTTGATTTCCCAAAGAAAGTCCAGAATTTCAGGTAGAGAGGAAAGGAAAGGATCCGACCCCCTGTCGACACCAAACAGTAAATTTGTCCCACTTAAGAGCATAAGACTGCCTGGTGGACAGCCGTCTAGAATTTTGTAACACACGAGTTACAGCTGTGGAGAAAGAGAATCCTGTCTGATCAGCCAATCTATCAGTCTGAGTTTCCCAATGTTGTGGTGGAGGACCCCCTTCCAGGACAAGAGGTCCGGAACCAACAGAAGACTGTGCGACTGAAGCTGCAGAAGGGTGTGGAACCACGGTTGACGTAGCCAAAACGGGGCTATCAAGATTACAGACGTCTTGTCCCTCTGGATCTTGCTGATGACTCTGGCCAGAAGCGGGAATGGAGGAAATGCATAAAACAGGTGACCCGACCACCCGAGTTGAAATGCATCCCCACGAGATTTTAGACCTATGCCTCCTCTGGAACAGTAGTCCTGGGTCTTGCAATTCTCTTCTGAGGTGAAGAGATCTATACTTGGGAACCCCCAGTTGGAGAAGACAGGGAGAAGGTACCTGTCCTGAAGGGACCATTCGTGATTGTCCCTGTGGAGCCTTCTCAGATGGTCTGCCATCGAATTCTCCACCCCAGGGATATGCACAGCCTGTAGTCAAACCGAATGTTCTATGGCCCACATTCAGAGTTTGATAGCCTCGTTGCACAAGGCTACTGATGCCGTGCCCCCATTTGTTTACATAGAGCATCGCCGTCGTATTGTCTGTTAAGATCTGGACGGACTTGTTCTGCACGATATCTGAAAAGGTGATTAGTGCATATAAAATTGCCCTCAACTCAAGTAAATTAATATGTTCATTACTTTCCAAATCGGTCCACACACCGTGGGTATATGACCCCTCCCAATGGGCCCCCCAGCCTAAAAGGGAGGCATCAGTAGTGACCGACAAATGAGGTTGTCTATATCCGACTTCCGCCCCTCTAAAGAGGTTCAAGTCATGCAACCACCAATCTAAGGTGTTCACCATGTTTCTGGGGGCCGAGAGCCTCCGTTGTTAGGAATCCCATTCAGGAGAAAAGACTGAATTAAACCACATTTGTAATGGTCTCATAAACAGTCTAGCCAGCGGCACCACTGCTGTAGTAGAAGCCATATAGCCCAACAGACACTGAAAAAACTTCACAGACTGGAAACGACATCTTTTCAGTCTGTTAATCAAGTCCGTGATCTTAGCGGCCCTCTCCTTGGGTAAAAAACCCTTATTTCTGACACCATCCAGGACGACTCCAATGAACTGGAGGGATCTAGTAGGAGTCAACTTGGATTTCTTTAGATTAACAAAGAGCCCCAAATGGAGGCAAAGTGACAAAGTAAGGGACATTTGTCTATTAACCTCTTCTGCAGATGTACCCACTAGCAACCAATCATCTAAGTATGGGAAAATACAGCAACCCTGGATTCTCAGATGTGCCTCCACTACCGCCATACATTTCATAAAAACTCTTGGGGCAGTAGCTAACCCAAAGGTAACACTCTGTATTGGAAAATACGTTGATTGTATGTAAAACAAAGGAATTTTTTATGTTCAGGAAACATTGAGATATGTAAGTAAGCATCCTTCAAATCTAGAACCGCAAACCAGGAATGTGGGGGCAACAAAGTTAAAACCACCTGTAGGGTGACCATTTTAAACTTATGAACTTTAATAAGTTTGTTCAGACCCCTGAGGTCTAGGATGAGCCAAAGACCACCATCCTTAACCATAAACAGGTTAGAGTAGAACCCCAACCAAGAGCCTTTATCCGTTACCTCCTCAATTGCACCCTTTTCTAACTGGGCAGAAAGTTCTGACAAAATCCCAGGCTGTGGAGCCTCAGAATTAAAGACAGGGAGTCGTAAGTAAGTTAACTGTATAAACTCAGTTTTATAACCACACTGAACTACAGACGTAACCTGAACATCGGAAGTTACACAACACCATTCATTCCAGTATGCACACAGCCTGGTCCCGAAAATGGGATCAGGGCCCTGTAATTGTCAGAATTGCTTGTGCATCTGGGGCTGCTCCCTGGCCTGTTGCTGATGAGAGCTAGGCTTGTTTCTCTGATTCTGCCTTCGTCTGGAAAACAACAACTGGGAACTTTGATAAGGCCTATGAGGCTGGTAGGCATACCCCTGGTATGGCTGGTATCTTTGTTGACAAAGATACCTCTGAAAAGACTTGTAGTACGGTCCAGCAGAATGTTGCTGAGTCTGATGGAGGACTCCATATGATCTAGCTGTCAAAAGATCTGTCCTCTTAGAGAGGTATTCATCCGTTTTTTCAGAAAATAGGGTGGTCCCCTCAAACAGAAGGTCCTCTACCCTATTCACGTCCTCGTCCTGGCTCGCTCTCCGGAGGGGGCTCCAAGACGTGGAATGGTTCCCTGATCCTCTGCAATGTTTTTCTGGAGGATCGGAACCGACCACTTCTGTCGGAACCGAAGGGGAAGCAGACAGCATACTCTCTAATACAGCTTTGTCTTGCTTTGCTGAATGTTTCCGCTTCTTTCTTTTCTTCTCCAGACTGGATCCCGCTGGACTTGGATCTGACAACTTCGGAACCGAAGAAGAAGTATCCTGAGAAGGGGTCAGTTGAGAAGTCAGAGTAGTCCTCGGAACCGAAGGTGTTCGACTCCGAGGGACCTTCGGATCGGGTGTCACTCGAGGTGAAGTCTGAGCCGTGGTTGAGGTCGAAGGAGGTCGACTCCGAGGAGTCTTCGGAACCAAAGGTCTCCGATCAGAGATGGCTGGTTCCGATGAGCTTTGTGCTGCCGTGGCGAGCGGCTCCAAGGGTCTCGGTTCCGAATGACTCGGAGAGGGACGAGAACGCGGAGTCTTTGAACCCACTGACTCAGGACCAGGTAGGGAAGCAGAACCGGACGAGGCAGTTGGTGGTGCTGTTGCCAGTAAGTCTGTGGCCGCCATAGCACACTTCCAAAGGGAGGCTCGTAGACGACCCACCCGCACCACCCTAGCCTTAAAAGTAAAGGCACGGCGATGCTTGCACGCTTGAGTGTTGTGGGTTTCCCCTAAACAATACAAGCAGCTCGAATGGCCATCTGACCTCGTCATTTTTCTTTCGCAGGTTTCGCATCGCTTGAAAAGAGCCGTTTCTGACATCGCGACGATGAGAAGAGCTGGAAACCTCTACTACAGGCAGCGAAAGAGAAACTGAGGGTATGTGGGGGCGCTCCGCCTTTTAAGGGGCCGTTTTCGATGAGAAGATGGCTGTGCATGTGCACTGAGAGGCGAGAGCGCCCCCTGGCATTTTTCAGCTTTGGAAATCTCCAGAATCAGCAGGCCTGCGCGTGCACAGTCCCATGTGGGACTGCACAGGAAGACCGTAGATGAACCATGGTTCTTTGCAGAATTCTGCATTTCCACACTCACTGCATTCTGACAGCTCTTTTTTGGCCATGCCAGGAATGGTTTTCCACTCTCAGGATCTGTCCCAGAGTCAGTACCTCCACATTCCTATAGTACCAGACCTCTTACACAAGGGGCAAGTGTGGCACCTCGATGTAACAATTCTGAAACTGACCATGTGCTTATTGAATCCACCAAATCCTCTTTCTCCAAAGAGGAGACTAAAATCATTTTAAATGCTTGCAAACTGTCCACACATGCTTCTTATGGTCACTTTATTATATTGTCAAAATCAATTGCCATGGTATTACTGTAAATTGAACAGTTTAGTCCTGCTGTCTTGTGCTCTCATTTTGATCACTGTATCTTAGGTGGGGATCCCAGGTCCCCTGGTGGGAGTGGGGGATTCCATGCTCCCACCTACCCCCACTACCACTCACCTAACCAGCGGGAGAAAGGCAGGGAAACAGGCCTCCTGGGTATGCTCCAAGGACAGTGTGACAATATCACTCCTGGGAGTAACATCATTGCACCACTCCAAGAGTGCTCCTATTTCAAGAGACGGGGTTTGGGCACTGGAAAGACCATCTACCCCCCATATATGAGCGACCATGCATGGTTAAGTGGCACCTCCACCTCCACCAGATGTATATGGTTTTTATTTGCTTTCCCTAAAATACTCTATATCCTGAGAACCATTCCAATTGATATCCCGCGTAAATTACTACAGCAATGGCAAGGAATACTAAACAAATTTATTTGGGAGAACAAGAAACCGAGGATAGCATTTGATATACTCCACCAAAAAAATAAGAATGGTGGTCTTAATTACCCAGATCTTTTTCTTTACCATACCGTGGCCAGACTAGTTAATTTACTACAATTGTTGCAGCACCCAGAACCTCCAATCTGGGCAAATATATTCAAACCACTCCTAAAACAATTTACAATTAGCAATGTAATCTGGAATAGACCAAAGGACCGTCCCAAAACAATCCGACATAACATCTATTTAACCTCTTTGCTGAAAATATGGGACCAGAACAGGAAAAATCTACTACCAAAGATATCAAAGTATTCTACCTTCACATATCAATGCTGGTCTCCACTAGGACTAGACAAATCCTTCAGTGAGTTCTGGAGCAGAGTAGAGCTATCTAGATTAGCAGATATCTCATCTCGTAGAGGTTTATTGGAAAAATCAGAAATAGAATGCATAATGAATTTAAAAATTCACTGGTTTAGATACCTTCAACTACAGAATCTAGCTGACCGCATTGACCTGAATAGATTACTTGACACTCCCAAATCAGAATCTGAGAATCTAATAGATTCAGCTTCAAATCATAGCAAGGGAATGATATCTAAAACATATAATATAATACTCCCTACCCAAACAACTAGAACATGGAAGTATCAGGACCAATAGTTTCAAGATTGCCAAATTGAAAAATCCACTGATAGATGGAATATTAATACTTCAAAATCCAACATTAATACTTCAAAATCTATTGTTACCAAAATACAAACTTATAAATTAATTAACAGATGGTATATAACACCAAAGAAACTTTCCCAGATTTCTTCCACATCTCCACCTAACTGCTGGAAAAATTGTGGGGAGGAAGGGAACTTGGCCCATTGTTGGTGGAGATGTAAACATTGAATCATTTTGAAAAGCAGTGCTAAAGGAAATTCGGAAAATAACAGGATATGAAATCCCCCTGATGCCAAAAATTATTCTATTGGTCCAATGGGACAAATACCAAGACCAAATTTCAACAATAAGAGACCTAATAGCCACCCTACTAGTAGCCGCAAAGAGGGCAATAACTACCTTTTGGAAATCTAAGTCTACACCCTCAATTGATAACTGGCACAAAAAAATCTGGGACCATTATATATCAGAAAAGTTATATGATAAAATTTACCAAGTAAAAAATTTTCCAAGAACAACCAACTTTATTGAGAAATGGTTTCCTTTCTTTGAATACCTTGAAAATAATAGTTCCTTACCTGGTCTTAAACTCTTTCATACATATGCAAATATATAAGTAATCTGTCAATTTAATATGTTAGAATTTACAAGTACTTTCTCCTTATATTTGTTCAGATAGATGATCAGATATAACCCTCTAAACTGCTTTAAAATGCACTCAATTGTTACTTATTATGACATGTTACGTGTTTATTAATTTTGATGTATGTATTTATTAACGGATTTTAGTATTAACTTCTTGTATGACTGCAAATTCATGATTGTATATAGTTTAACAGTTTATTGTTATAACTTTTTAAAATAAAGATATGGCTGTGTTAAATGATTTTGATTTTATCTCTGTATATTTATCTACTGTTGGGACCTGCCCTGAGCCCGCTTACGGGGAGGGCGGGATGTTGTTATTGTTAATAACAACAACAACATTATTCTGATTCTGTGTCAAAGTGGGATGGGTATATAGAATAGGCTAAAAAGGTCCTGTTTGCCCTGGAACCCATGTCGTGCACTCTGCATGTGAACAATCCTGACATGAGAACCAATTCAGGAAACACCATTCTTTTCAGATCCTGGAGGAAAAAGTTTGCAAAAGAGCTGTTTCACTATCATCTTTAAGGCAGAAGTTCCTTGAGTGTCTACAGAACAGAAGATAGTAATGTGCGTTATTTCTTATTGTGCTGAAAGTTTTTTCAGACTACATTCATATAAGTGACTATTCACTTTGCACAGGTGTGTCCATCTGCAAAACCAGCAGTTAAGGCCCTGTTAGAGAATGCTTCCCTTGTAGCCTACCTCATAGAAAATATGCTGTTAATAGCTTGGGGACATGATATTTCCCCTTAAACAATGTTCTGCTTGAGGAAGTACAGTACAATACTTTCCACTGAACCTCATTAGGAATATCAAGTGAACAGAGAGATATGGTTCCAAATTAAATTGAATTATTTTATTAGAAACTTCCTTTGCATGCTGGAATCTCTTACACAGAATTAGTATGTAAGAGTATAGCACCATTCATGCACCATGTTTTAAACAGCAAAGATTCATAATAAAGTTTTGTTGGTGACTGCCCAACACCCTTGAAACTCCCCTGTGTTCAAAGATTTACATGAGTGTCCAGCCTAAAGTACCCATATTACTACCTATATGGTTCTCCAATAGAGCACACAAGCACTCCATTCAGCATTTCAGTTTGGGAAAACAGTACACAGGGAGTCTTAGTCCCTTCTTTGTTCGCACCTTACTCCTAATCCAAATAGGCCCATACATCCCCGCTATATGCTTAAATTTCTATCCAACCACATTCTTGGAATATGGGGTAAAACATTCCCTAAAACATGCCCTAAAACATTCTTGTTTTCCATTATATGAGTGGGGTAGTTTTATCACCTTACATGCCACATATGAGTTTTTTGTTTGGTATCATTGTTCTTTATTCCATCATTCTTGAAATGCTATTACATTAAATTGTGAGGACACTGTTGGATAGAAATGAGTATAGGTGGGCAAGTACTTTCATGTGACCATCTTTGAAGCATAAATTGTGTGAACCATGGGAATCCATCAGCTATATAAAGGTTTCTTAGAGAATTTGTCTCCTTGATGGTCTCTTCCTAGCTAGCTAGTCTTCTACAACAAACAGTAATAAGTGCCAAGTGGTTTATGCAGTCTTTGTTGAAAACAGACCTCAATTACCAAGCAATGTTCTGTACGCTGAATAAGATTTAATGTAAATGATAATCAGAAGCATTGTCAAACTTAAAGCATCGTTCTTAGCACTCAAGTGGGCATACTGATTTCTAATGGTATGAAATCAAATATACAAAGCCATTATACACTTTCTAAAAAATTGACAATTGTGATTCATTGTAAATACCATCAACCCAGTTAACAACATCTCACACTGAACCCCTCACATTCACATACCTATCTTTTGTATTACTAGAAAACGGTAATGCTTTTGATATGTGAAATGCAGAGAAAACTTCCTTTGATCAATGGAACTGATAGTTATCAGTTTGTTGAAACTGGTTATTTACCAATTGCTTTTGTCAGTAGAAATCAGACATTTTTCCTTCCAGACAGAACATTTAGCAACACTTTATATTTAAACAATATATATTTCTACAAACTTGAGCTCAACAATTTAAGATATTTCACACTAAATACAAGGAGTTTTACATGAATGCACAGAAATTCAGTTCAACTGATAATTTAAGTGCATCACAAGCAGCGCTATAAGAGTTTAAAAGCAAGAAGTTAGGAAGCCTAATATGCTTATTTGCAAAAGATGCCCTATTTATTTTAATACAGATTTTACAGTAAGTCAATTGGGAAATACAGATAACATTTTGTGCCCTGATGCACAGGCCTCTCCACTACTCCTATCAATCCGATGATGAGTGAGAAACTGGAAGAAGGAGAACTGCTTAGAAGATTTCCTCTAATCACTGATGAGTATAGATCTCCTGCTCACAAATGCAGCGATATATAGCTTATTACCATGCACAGATCTTTGGATTTGGAGTTCCCCCTACAAGGAAAGCAAATCACAGTGAAGCATACTCTGAGGAGCAACAGAAGCCGCTTCTATAGTGACTGGTGATAGAGAATAAGCCTCTTCTCTATATTTTCAGATCTCAACTTTAAAAAATACCCTTGGAAATGTAAAACTGGCAGCTGGAAAAGCTATTTCTTCAAGTTGCCACTAACAACCATTCTCCAGAAAATCTTTGGCTGTGTACAAATGATAGCTTATCAGAGGCTTAAAAGGCAATGCTGCAGAACTGTCGTTGTCTGTCCTACTACATCTTTTTAATGTCAGTCTTGTTATGTTCAAAGTAGAGGCATGCATAACAAAAAAAAGAGCCAAAAATACACACATAAATTGCTGGTTCCACTTGTTAAAGCAGCTTCCGGAACGGCGGAACAAAATCAAGAAATGAGGCTATAATGAGCTCCCCTGCCCAAAAGTCTGTGTGTTTCATTTCTGTTCTTACCCATGCAGCAACCATGCAGGCAGGCCAGGCAGCGGTAGGCCATCCAGCAGCATCTTGTTTTCCTTAACAGTAAGTCTGTCTGCACTTATCATGCAAACCATTGGATCCAAAGGGGAGAGACTGCGCCCTTAGTGTTAACTTTGTTGGTGAGAACGGGATGTGCACGGCATGGATGAGTGCATTTTTTCTTCAGCGCTTCCTGGGCAATGACATGGCATTGAGTGACCCATAGAGATCGAATTACAAAAGGTTTGCTTTGCACCAGGGAGGGAAGCAGCAGATGGCACAGTGCCATTAGCATCAGTGGTGCCATCGCCATCTCTTTCTTTATATTTTTAAGCACAATGCAAGGAAAGGCCAGTCCGGCAACATCCATGCAGGTGGTATGAACACATAGATTTGAGGAGGGAGGGGTATTGTTCAGCTTCCGAGCCCCAGCTGCCACAAATGCTCACGTTATGCAGATCAGGGTGGAAAAGGCAATTATTAAAGGAGAGCCGCACTGAAAGGTCTGTGGAGCTTGTTCAGTGACCTTCTGCTGCTGCTTCTGTCCTTTGCTTAAGTGCCATGGTGCCAGGACCACCACTGTGACTAAAGAAGTCGTCCAAAGACAGCAGGTCAAGGAGCACCAGAAGGAATTTCACCTTGCCTAGAAAGCCTTCTGGCAGGCTTTGGGGGCTTCTCTGATTAAAATTGTTAACCTAGTGTTAAACGACATGGAGGTAGTACTAGAAGGCAGGTGAATTGCACGCTTGTACATACACAAGTTTTTCAGATCAATATTCTACGTGGAAGGATCAGTCTGGATGGATTTTTTATTTTTTGGCACAACAACAGGACTCATTCAGTTGTACCTGCTATTTTGTCTTCATCTTCATTCAACTCTGGGTTAACAGTTTTAGTTGGAACAGGAGACCAGCAGCCAGCAACCTGTCCAGTTTCTCACTTTTACTATGAAAAAATAGGGGGAAAGAGGGCCATCCTCCTACTAATTTCCTTCCCATGAATGAAAAATTGACATCTACTCCTCCCTTTCTGTGAGCTTTTATGCACAGTGCAAGGCAGAGCAACAGCGGATGGATTTAAACAGGCAGATTAGTGTAAGGAACTGGAGCAGGGTCTGTAAAACTGACAGCCTCTTTTCTTGCTGCCCGGGCTGTTAGTTTTACAGACCCCACACCGGTTCCAGTGCGAGGGCTGTGAAACTGACAGCCCAGGCAGCAGGAAAAGAGGCTGTCAGTTTCACAGACCCCGTGCCGATTTCAGCCCATCGGCTGAACCCAGCACAGGGTCTGTGAAACTGACAGCGTCTTTCTCCTGCTGCCAGAGCATCAGGAGAAAGGGACTGTCAGTTTCACAGACCCCACGCTGGGTTCAGCTGATGGGAAACTCCAAAATGGCCACAGAACGGCTGGAAACATTTGTTTGTTCGGGAAAACACGTTCCCAGGGAACCCATTTTGGTGCAAACGAACCAGCCATTCCATACGGAATTTTGTTCCGTAGTTCATTTCATGCCCATCTCTACTTGTAACTTTTTAATATATTTTATGTAATTTAATTATGCTGTTGGAACTGTATTTGAACGTTGTATACTGCTCTGAGCCTGGTAATGGAGTTCAGAAATCCAAGTAAATAAATAAATAAATAAATAGGAAAGGTGGGAAATTGTAGAATAGCAAGGGCTTTTTTGGTTAAAAACCTGCATGCACAGCATATAAAGTACAAGTGGCCCTCAATGAGGCTAAAAGACTCTTCAGATATTAAAGCACTTTTTGTAACTCTGTCCTTAGAAACAAGCATTTATTTCAAGAGGGAAATAATGCAAGTTACACAGGTTGTTGACAAGAAAAAGCAGCATGCAGAAACATCCATAACTACTCAGGATGTGTTCACTTTGCATGGTGAAATGATTATTAGAAAAAGTATAGAAAGAAGGGAAGTGTTCCTCCCTTATCTTGCCCACTGTAAGGGCAAAGCTAAAGCAAAATATATCTTGTTATAGATGATTCTGGCATGAAATTACAAATCCCTTCTCGGGGGGATATGTGCAATCATCCCCCAAAGTCTTGCCTCTCTTCCAGGGCTCAGACCCCAGCCTTATAATTTTGGCCTCACATCCAGGTGATTACAAGCCAATTACAGTCCCTGGAAAACTACTGGATGAGAAGGAAGTGAGCCAGCCTCAGTTCAAGAAAGGTGTCCGGGGTCTGATGCTCAGCCCCCAGACTTGTCAACAGGAACAGGTGGGGGACCGCCGGGAGGCAGCTCCTCTGCTGCCCCAACAGACCAGGTCCCAAACTTGCCAGCAACCGAGGGAAGTAAAGAAGCACCTAAGCCTCAGAGGGCTAGATGGGACAGGTGGAAGCCAGCTAGCCTCACCTTCTGCTGGGAGTCTGGGAACCCAGGCAGGGAGAGTGAGGACGACCAGGAGGAGATCAGACCAGAGGAAGAAAGCCCAGGAAGCAGGGACAGCCAGCTAGCAGCAAGACAATCAGCAGCCTTACCTTCAGTAGAGGAAGGGCAGCACACCCCAGCCTACAGGCAGGCTAGAAGGAATCAGTCAGAACCAGGCAAGGCTGAAGGCAAAGCAGCCACAGGTGGAGCTGCCTGAAGCCCTTAGCAGAAAAAGTAAAGGCGGCCAGCAAAGCAACCACAGGTGTGCCTGCCTAGGACAGCCCAGGCCATGGCTAGGGTGATAGGGGCGTGGCTGGCAGGTGGAATGGATGAAGGGATATAAGGGAAGTCCACCCATAGGGCAGGGTGGGTTGTTTGTTGTATAGGAGTGTGGTGGAGAGCTAGGAGCAGAAGGAGGGGGAGAGAGTCAGTATGAAAGGGAGTTGTAGAGGAGGCAGGAGGCAGGCAAGGCGGAGAAGCAGATGAGAGGGTGAGGTCTACCCCCTCCCTGGCTGTTGTCCAGAGGCCTGCACCAACCTTACAGGAGGCCTCACAGAAGCCCTGGACAGGCACTAAGGCAGCTAAAGCAGCTGTGTCCCAACTGAGGCAGGGCAAGGCCGCTTATAGGCAGCCCAGGTGCAGCACTAAGGTCCTCAGCACAGCAATGCCCCAGACCTGGCTGGGGGGAGCCAACACCTAAGGGCACTCAACAGGCAGCAGTCCAACCAGTGCAGCTGCGCCCAGGTGTGGGCCTGGCAGAGGGAGGCGAGGAGGAAAGTTGGAGAAGGAGGAGATGGAGAAGAGTAAGAGTGGTGACGGGGTTGGGTTGAGCAGGCCAGCGAGTGGACTGAGAGGGAGCCAAGGTGAGGTATACCCCCCCTCCTCCCACAGAGCAGGGTCCTGCAGTATCCCTGACACCCCCCTGAATTCAGAGCCAGGCATGCCAGAGCCCTACCCAGCAGCGCCCACAGTGAGCCCTGACAAAAGGAAAAGAAGAGAAACTTTATTAGGGAATTTTGAGCCTTTATTAGGGAATTAAGAGTGCCAGTTTAGCCAGGTTTTTATTTGGCTTTTAGGTAGGATTTGGGGTTGGCTTAGACAAGAAAATGTGTTTTATTGAGATACATAAGTAGACCAATATACCAATCTTAGGTGTACATAGGGTTCCCAAGTTCCTGCCGGTGGTGGGCAAACTCCCTGAGGTTTGCCTCCTTGCCTGCCAATCTACCAGTGATTGCCCCCCTGGAGGTCACCTACCACCAGCAGACACTCTGGGAACACATGCAGACGGTGCACTCCCAAGGGGGGGGCATGATAATGTCATGTCACTTCCGGAATGACATGCTGACCACAGGAGTGCTCCTGTGCTTTGTTTGGGGCTAATTTTGGCCTCAAATGGGCCAAATTGGCCCCATGCAGAGCGTGGGAATATTCCTGTGGCTGGCACAACGACATCACTTCTGGAAGTGACATCATCACACAGGCGCTGGAGCATGCACAAAGTGAGATACGCAACCAGCACAAGGTCACTGCCAAGTTCCCTCCCTCCCACTAGGAGGGTACGGGAACTTGGCAACCCAATGTGTACAGGTTCTGCAGACAGGAGTTCAGCGTATTAAAAAAGGCATCCTTGGACCTGAGAAGTAATCCTGCCCATTATAGTAACAGGTTCCAGTTAAACCTTGTATGCTGAGGTAAATTATCTGAGGGGAGGAGAATCGGATCTCTTCTTAGTGTTTACTTATGTTAACTGAGGCTCAGTTATACTGGGTTAACTCTCATTGAGAAAAGACTATAAACTGGGGGTGAGGGGTGGAGAGCCAGTTTTACTTTATATACTGAAGTATCCCAGACAAGATATTCACTCTGTTAAACACCTTATCTACTGTTAAATAAAAATGTGTTATCGCCATCTGTGTCTTATTTGTCCAGTAAAATATTTGAGAAAAAGGGGGTTTATACTTACCTTATAAATAATTACATTATTCTAATAGGGTCCCAAATAGGCCTTTTGGAAGGGCACAGCTTACACACTACTAACTCTTTACTATAAGCTTGTGTTCCACTTTTACCTGATTGTGGGTGGTGAAATTTAAAAAAGAGAAAAGGAGAAGTTAGAGTATAGGATTAGACCTGTACACCTTAGACCCTTACACCTGCACACCTGGGGAAAATTCAGATAGAATCAAACTAACTTGCACACCCTTCCTTAGGGTATAGAATGTTGGGTTTCAGATTTCAGGCCATGTTGAACAAATTGGATTAAGCAACCACCACATGCAGGGTTGTACTGATTGCATATTACCACAAAGCTGCATCTTAAAACCTAGATTCTGTGCATAGCAACAACTTGACTCAAGCAGAGAGCTGTTTTGTGCTAAATTTTTAAATACCCACCATTTTTCTAAGAGACATACATTTTCAAAGCAAATAGGAACTATAAACTATGGATAGTTTTGCAATGAGCAAAGATAGGAAAGTAACACACTAGTGAACCAGAACCCAAATAACAAATCCTATACTGTAGTTGTCTTTCAAAATCTCTAACTTTTAAACCCACTCCAGATTGGAACTTGTTATTTTGAACATCTGAAGCTGGCAAAAGCATGGTTTTTAGTAACACTTCAAAGACTCAGCCAAGGCTGAACTATGGAGAGATACATTGGCCCATTCCTTTCTGTTAAATGTGCAGATGACAAAGACGTGAAAAAAGACACTTCCTTGTATCATAAACTGCTGCTTGGGTCTTCTCAGGATTGCAAAGGCTCTTGTTCCATTCCTTCCTATGAAAAGAGTTTGGTTACATTGTAACATACTGCTCTTTTAAGAGCACATATTCTATCAAGACTCAATATTATTTCTAACTGCAAAATACATGATAACTTTCAAGCAAAAAATGTAGCTGTTGGACTGATAAGGATTATTCTTCTTTAGTGTATACCCATCAAAAACATGAATCTGAAACTGTGTTCTTGACTGTACAAGCAAACCCAAACATAAGGAGAGACAATCTTAGTGTTTCTGAATAACTTTTCACCACATAGGTCTACCCAAGTCCAATCCTGAATCCCTTCCAGTAACAAGCTAGACTTTGTTTAGACCTTTCCTATGAAAACAGTTTGGTTACATTGCATCATACTGCTGGTTTAAGAGCACGTATTCTATCAAGACTTAATATTATTTTTATCTGTAAAATACACGATAACCTTCAAGCAAATATGTAGCAGCTGGACTGATAAGGATTATTTTTATTTAGCAGTACATGGAGAAAAATCAATCAATCTTGCAGTTATACTATATTTCTTCTCTAATTTCATAACAAATAAAATTCCGAAATCATGCACTAGAGAAGTACTACCTGATAAAAGGGAACAAAATAAAAACCCAACCCAGTCTGCACAAATACTGACAGGCTTCTACCGAAAACGTCCTGAACAGGGCTAGGCGTTTCACACACCATCAGTGCCTAAACATGACTAGCCATTGGATTGAAGAAATGTTTGATGACTGCTAATAAGTAATCTTGTCAATTTTTTAAATGATTGCTATTTTGTGTACTCTGAATTTTGATGGTACCACAAACTTCTCTGAGCAGTATATAGAAAAATGGAGATATGCAGGGCTCATTTCGAGGGGGAATGCTCAGGAACGCACTTCCAGCAGTTCCCCAAAGAGGTCACGTGTCAGGTGGCCCTGCCCACCTGACTCTCGGCCATTTTGGACCTGTTTCAGCCTGGATTGGGGCCAAAATGTCCCGGATCGGGCCTCTGACGGGTGGTGGATCACTCTCCCACTCAGCAGCGGCCTGATCCTGACCATTTTGGGCCCCTTTTTGGCCATTTTCAGCCCCTCTTTGCCATTTTGGGCTCAATTTCAGCCCTGAATGGCCAGGATTGGGTCCAAAACAGCCAGAATAGGTGATGTCAAGGGGTGTGGTATATGCAAATCAGTTATGCTAATGACACATTTCCAGTGATGTCAAGGGGTGTGGCATATGCAAATGAGTTCCTCCAGCTCTTTTTCTACGAAATGACCCCTGGAGATATGTCATTGTTAACATCAATAAAAAGGACTAATCGGAAGTGACATGCTAACAGGAAGTTTCTAACACATTTTTGCATCTCTTACAGTGCAATCCTAAACAGAGTTACCCTAGTCTAAACCCACTGGTTTAACTGGGCTTAGACTGGGATAACTTCCCTTAGGATTGCAATGTCTGGCTTCTAGAAGTGTATAACAGCTTTATGGATATATTTTACTTGAATGTTGCTTCATTTTACTATGGAATGTACATACAAAGATCTGCAACCCTCAAGAGATTTGCACAACAACATCTGCGCAAATCAAGTCTCCTGCTTCTTGAGCCACTACACAATCAGAAAAGAGAAAAAAAGAGTAAGAAAGCTTGGGAGGTAGGGTTGCCAGGCCCCCTTGTCCTCTTAGCAGGTGTGGGACCTGGCACCTACCTGTGCTTTTGTTTTCTGTGCACATGCAAAACGGGCACACTCCTGGGCCTGTATGATGATGTCACTTCCAGGAAGTGATGTCAGTGTGTGGGCTGCGGCTACCCTGGGAGCGCTCCCACACTCTGTTGGGGGGGGGTGCGAATTGGGCCCAATTCAGACCGGATCAGGCCTGAATTGGGCCGCTGCAGAGTGTGGACATGCTCCTACACTCTGCAGAGGCCCAACCTGGCCAAATCTGGACTTACTTGGGCCCTATCTGGGCCTATTCAGGCCCGAATCAGCCTGGATCAGGCTGCTATTGAGCAGGGGAGTGCTCCGCAGCAGCCCAATCTGGCCTGATTTGAGCCCAATCCAGCCCAGATCGGGCCCGTGGGAGCATGCTGTGCCACTGGGGAGCATGCCCCGGGAGGCCCTTGCCTCCCACGCCAGCCAGGTAAGAGAGGATGAGGGTGGGAGCAGGGGGTCCCCTACCCCCAGTAGGGGACTGGCAACCCTATTGGGAGGGCAGGGGGAAGCAGCAGTTTACAATGAGTTTATCTGTCAGTCTACCTATCAACCTATTGTGTAAGGAGACCTGCACCATCGAGCCCTGAAAAATTGGGATGTTACAACCAAAATTTAGAAAAAATGACAACATTAAGCCAGACATTCAGATTAGTCAGAATTTATCCAGGAGAAGTTAAACACTTGCTCTACAATATATCTTAATTCAGGTTAATGAGAGTCAGTAAGGTTAAATTGATCTTGTAATATTCAATGCAAAAAAAGGTCTTGTTTCAGTAAATTGTTTTATGCCATTTAAACTATATACTTGGTGGAAGAGATTTAATCCAGTATACGACCAGTATAATTTGTCCCTACTGCTTCCACATTTCCAAAATAGCCTGAAGATGTATGTATAACAATCTTAAATACATTTCCCATGCATACTGAAAAAATGTCAAAGCAATAGTAAGTAGGCATTTGTCACTCTTCTTTGTGTCCTTGACTGTAACTTATGCAAAATATTCCTAGTAATAGATATGCACAGACTATGAACAGAAGGGAACAATTTCATAATGGACTATAGGTAGGGCAAGTTGCATAAAGCTTATTAATATGTCCATTCATGGAAGATTAATAACAGCTCTGTCTCCCACTTTTTGTCTTATTATCCATTAAACTTCTGTCTGCCTGGATATGCTTCTCCTATATACCCATCAAATCTGAAACTGTCTTCTTGACTGTATCAGCAAAACAATACACCTGAACAAGAGCATATCGAGAGGCAAACAATTATGATATTTTATTTTATATGTAGAATTTTAACTGTATATTTTGTAACTTTTCTCTAATGACTATATAGACCAAAACCAGGACTATTTCATACATTATGCAGGGAGAAATTCAGCCAGTCACAGCGCCCTAACAAAATATACCACTAAAAATAAACTATTGCATTCATATTTAAAATTTTAGATGTTGGGCTGTACATACAGAAGTGCACCATGAAGTGTCCCCTAGGAAATCAACCAACCTGCTCGTCTCATTTCTATTGATTATTTTGGTGTTCAAGTACTAAAAGGAAGAAAGCCAGCTGAATAATTTTTATCCATCCAAAAGCAGTGAGAGGTCCATTCTAGCTTTTGCTAGTAGAGGCACTATTGTTTAAACAGATCATGCATCTGAAACATTTAACTCTAATATGAGGAGAACAATCTGTTTAAAGCCTTTGACAATACAATATGTTTAAACATTGCTTCCATATACCCTCACTGCTATTAGATGGGTGGTTATTCAGCCAGCATCCTTCCTTTTTTTAAAAAAATGCACAAAATACAAAGTTGGCAGGAACCACCAAATTTCCACTTTGACTTGTCTTTCTCTACTCTTCCATTTGGAAGTCAGGATCCACCTCTCTTCTCCCTGTCTTTAAATGGACCAGTAAACAAATCTTGGTCCGTTACTACAACAAATGCAAGAGAGCTGGAAGAATGATTGGGAACACACCTAACCTCAAGCTTAACAAACAAAGGAGCTCTTCTAGAGAGAAGACTCACCCAGTATTGGACAATCAGACCATTGATCAAAGCCTGTCAAGACAGTAACATGCACTTTTAGTCACAAAACGCTCCTGTTGAATTAACATTCTACCAAAACCAGAACTATACCACATTCACATTTTGACACTGTTCCCTAATTTTCACTTTCTATCAAGATTATAATGCATTTCCCTATTATCCAAGTTAAACTAGATTCATTAACCATCCTCTTTGGGTAAAGACAGAAGTGTCCTCAGGCATCATCTCAAGGAAATCTCAGAACTTATGATATAGGTCACAACTGGTGAAGAAGACCATTATACTAGAATCTGGAAACAGTTAATCTGCTAGAAAATTATACACACTGTAGAAAAATCTCTCCCCAGTTAATAAGATTGACAGTTATTACTGTGATAATAGTCTTCATATCCAAGGAGTGGTTGGTAAACACCTGCTCCATATTTTTTCTTCCCATCCCTCTTTCAGACACATGGTGATAAAACTGCAGTAGAAAAGCATAAGGGTGCTGTGGGAACATCAAGTTCAGAGCTTGCATACCAAGAGTGCTGGGGCGGTGGGGGGAGGAATCAATATTCCAAATAATATATTCTCACTAGCAGAAGACCCACAAGTTCATCTCATTCTCTGCAATCCACTGTTCCTCCACTGTGATAGGTGAAGGGTCCCATGCTTGTTCTGTTGTAGCTTCCACTCATTGGAATGGACTTTCCAAGGTCAGCAAGTACTGTGCTTGGAAACTTTTCAGAGGGGATAGAAGGCTGCTTTATCCACCAGAGCTTTTAATGCAGTGTATATTGTAGGTATTAGGTATTAAACTAGGGTGCAATTTTAGGTTTATTATTTTAATCATGTATTGTAAGCAACCTTGGACCACAGGGAAAAGAAAAGTGTAATATTTTGATAAATTAAAAACTAATAATGTGTGTGACTTTGGGTAGAAAGAAGTCATCATCATCATCAATCTTTACTGTATTAGCAAAAGGCATAGCAACCATACAAGACAAAATTAAATGTCCATCAAGAAAAAAATTAAAATAAAATTTCTGGACACTTTTACAGACAGAATTAAGATACAAAATCATAATTTAAATATCTAATAATAAAAACTCTAATAATAAAAATATGATAATAAAAGCACTATACAATCCAAAGGCCAATGGCTTAGAGTAGAACGGTTACGAGTCAACCGTGCTTGAGTCAGCATGCCTCATCGTCTTTTTTACCTTTATGATGGTGGTGGCAAACCTTGCCATTTGGAGAGTAATGGATTAGTTCCTATCTGCCGATAAAAAACTAATTTCTCCTATTCTGACCTTACTGGGAAACAAGATATAATGGTCCTCAAATATCTGCTGTGTTCAGCCTCAAATATTGGACACTGGAATATGACACAGGACGAATCCTCAATGGACATATAATTAGATTTGCCAGCTCCCAGTTGGAAAATACCTGGAAATTTGGGGGAAGGAGCCTGGGTACAGTGGAATTTGGGAAGGGGCTAGAGCTAGAGATGGGCACGAACGGCAATACAAACTAAAAAAGCCACGAACAGCCCGATCTGCTGTTTGCGAACAAGCTGTTTCTGAGGCCCCATTCTAAACAAACAGGTGGCCGATGCAAGCCTCGTTCATTGAAGTTTGTCAAGCCAGACAGTCTGGTACCCGCAATCAATTCCCTTGGCAACTTAGGCAGGGATTGTCTGAACTCTGTCTGAACTCCTGCTGTTGCCCTGGAAACCCCAAACTAAGCCCAATTTAGCTTGATAGGCAGGTCTTCCTTTCAAGTGTGGAACTCCAAATTTGTTACAAGGGAGCAAAGAACAGGGAGGAGGGGGGCTCCCAGCTCTGGTTTTGCAGGCAGTGGAGAGGGAGAGACAGTTGCTGTTGGCATTTTGATAGACAGAGTGCATTGGACCTTGAATTTTCTTCGTGTGTGGTGGGAGAGGGATCTACCCCTTTAAGTTCCAGGGCTGCTGCCAAGCTCTGGGCCAAGATATTATTTATTAGTGGTACCTTTCCTGCTGCCTGCTCAGGTAAGGTTTCTGGGAGTTGTGCGGTAGGGATCTACCCCTTCAAGTTCCAGGGCTGCTGCCAGGCTCTGGGGCCAAGCTATTATTTATTATTGGTACCTTTCCTGGTGCCTGCTCAGGTCAGGTTTCTGGGAGTGGTGCAGTAGAGATCTTGACTTGGATGATGGCTGGAGGAGAGCCTGCTGGCCCCCACGAACAGCCAACCATGAACATATTCATGAACAGGGCCATGTTCGTGGTTGTTCATGAGTCCCTGTTTGTGGATGACAACGAACAACAAACATGACATTCATTTTTTTTCTGTTCATGTCCATCTCTAGCTAGAACACAGCAGGTTATAATGACATAGAGTCTACCTTTCAATGCAGCCATTTTCTCCAGGAAAACTAATCTCTATTGTCACGAGATTAGTTGTAATTCCAAGAGATCTCCAGCCCCAAATGGAGGCTGGCACTCTACCTATATAGCTTTTTTAAAAAACTTTTTTACTATATAGAATCCCACCGAAACAGACTTCTGAACTGCTAAAGGCGTGCTTTAGTGAAGGCCATCTGTGCTCATAATCCATTATATAGGAAAGTTCACTGGAAGAGTCAGGGGAGAAGGAAGTAACTGCCTATAAAGTTGGGTTGTTCTCAAGATGCCTACTAGTCTGGAGAGTGGAAAGAACATGTGGCTACTCTCCACCATGATGTTCCACACAATCTGTGGTTCGAATGTCCCTCAGCCAATCATAAGAAGAGATAGATGCAGAGTCCTGTGAATAAAGCAAGTCTACTACATTTATTAAATGTGGAGGAGCGGAGGTTACACAGAGAGTAAGGGGTTCCCTTGTGTCCGACGCTCATCAAAGCTACAATAGCTGTGCAAAGCATTTTATACCTTTTGATTAATTATAATATTTGTTGTTCTATTGGCTCAGATATTACTGTGGTCCCCATTGGCTGAAGTGGGCTACCACCTCTAATGATATAATAGTTCAGGGGTATTCTTATTGGAAGAAATAACTTTGGTCAACAGCATAATTACATTATTTCCCAATTGCCACTGCTTATCTTATCAGTGCTTGTTTTATCTTTAGAAGGAATATCTCTCTTCCTTTCCCACACATCTCTTTCATAGGCTTTCCATTTTGCCCATTTCTCTGGTCCATGTAACATTTTGCCAAGGGCGCCCCAATGTCGCTTTTGGCAACCTTGTATGCTACAGACAGAAATTGTTTCTCTGGGTTCCATGGGAGGGGAGCACTCTCCCTTCCTGAGGAATGTGCCTGAAGTTGCATTTACCACCCATTCCCCTTGCTCTGTGGCTTCTTCTCAGCCTTGAAAGGTACTGTTAATCTGATTAACTCACAGCTAGCTTCCTTCTTTCATTAACACATTTTCTTTCCCATTCATCTATTGCTACAGTTGGCATAAAACAGCTTTATTAAGAAGTTTCTGTATCAACCTATAAGCAGCGTCTAGCTAATAGTGAGTGCAGGTGCAGGTATAACTACCTTATAGCAAGCTTCACAGTGGCTGGTCTCAATCTTCACAGTGACTAGCATATATAACATACATTCTGCTCTGGGCATTTTGTTTCAAGTCTTATTCTCTTGCAAGTTGCATTACAAATACTACATTCGCTCCTGAGAGTAATAATGCATAGCATTAATAAAGGCATATAAAGGCACATGAAATATTCTTCTTCATTAAATCTACTTCCCACAATGACAAGCCAGGTGATAAGAAAATATCATGGAATATAGGTACTGTCGTAGGTACTTGTGCCACAGGTACTTTCTGCTCCAAGTCCCCCCTCCCGATCTGCTGGCTGGTGATCTGAAAGAGAAGCTTAGAGTTCAAATTGCTCCAAGCCTCCTCCCAAACCACCACTGGTCAGGCTGAACTTGGAGCAGAAAACCTAAGCTAGCTGGCAGTGGTGGGGAAAAGGCTTAGAACAGTGTTTTTCTACAACACAGAGTTCAACATTTTAAAAATTCTTTAGAGAATTGGCTGCAAAACTTTGAAATATTAATCTTTCCATATCCAAATCTTCCACAGTTGAGTTGTTAGTAGATCTTCCAAGTCAGTCAGAGAAGAGGAGCTGGGCCAGTAATAACTTGTCTAAGTATTCTGCCAGGAGATCAGTCTGATTAACTAGAAATGCTGGCTCAGAGGTATTGAAGATCTTTTTAAACATTAGCCTTTTCCTATCCTTATCCAATTAGCTCTTGATTGCTACAATGGTTTAATCCTGAAAACATGCTGAGGTATCCCTTTTTCTTTAAAAAAACCCTGCTCTTTAATACTAATCTATTGGGTAGCTCTGACAAAGGCTCTCAGGTTCCATGTTAATTTTATTCATAAAACTGTGGCCTAGATCCAGGTCAGCAAAGAAAGCAGAAGTAATACGTTCAGCAACAAAGATAGATTCACCTTTTAAAACGAAGACAGCTCTTACTGTTAGCATCAAATTCTGATCATAAATTAAATTCCTTTAATTTCACGAACTGGCACGATCTTCAAGTAAATTGTGTACCATTAATTATTTTAAAGAAAATAATTTCAGGAATACTGTCACCAACAACCATGCATACAATTGTGAATGGAAACTGGTCCTAGAAGCATGGTTCCTGGGATCACCAGGGGGATCTGTTTGCAGACACAGGGCGAGGAGTGGAGTGAAGGAGGCCTCTTCCCCTTCGCTGATGCGATTTATGGAGCCTTTGACTCTAGAACTGTCTCCTGCAGCAGCGGTTCCCAGCCAGCCAATCACATGTCTCTCTGGATGGCAGGGGAAGCAGGTTCCCCAGGTGGATCAGAGAAGTGAAGTTTTCACTCTAGTCTGTCTGGCCCCTTTATAGTTAGGCTCAGCCATGGAGTATGCAGTTAGTTGGTTCCAGCTTCCCTACCCAGCTTTCACTGAGGAATACTGAGATAGGGTTTTTGTAATTGCTTCACTGGATTGGCCACGGATAGCTAGGCCAGCCAGCCCAGTTCAAAGAACCATCCATATTGGAACTGGAGTGTGGCCAGAAGGGGGCCGCCTCTCACCTGTAGTGAAGTACACGTTTGTGGGGCATCCAGGGCATCATTTGTAGATGACCTGATTCTAGGTCAGTGTTCTGTACATAGCAGAGCAGCTCCTTTGCTATGATCAATTGAAAGTCAGCCCTCAACACACCATTTTAATTTTTTTTAAATTTAAAATTTAAGAAAGTTTTCACTCTGGTCTATCCAGTCCCTTTATGGAGCCTGCAGTCAGCTAGCTTCCCTGCCCTCCCTTGATTCATTGATGGGCAGTGGTGGAGCAGCTACAGACTTTCCTAGAGGATTCCTCCATCCTGGACTCATTCCAGTCCAGCTTCTGCCAAGGCCATGGAACAGAGACAGTGTTGGTCGCTGTCACATTTTTTCTAGTATTCATTTATTTGTCCGTTTTCCCTGTGAGTGGCCTTAGAGCGGATTTACATCATTAAGTACATATATACAAAAAACAGTTAAAACAATTAAAAACATTGGTGGCAATCGTAAAAGTACAGCATTTAAACAGAAACAAGGCAATTTATATCTACACCCTACATAGCACTTCGAGCCCACCGGGCAGAGCAGTTAAAACTCAGCCAGTATTGGGTTGGGCACATTATCTCCCCCACCCCCCACCCCGCACTGGGAGGGGCCGGTTGGATGATTCATCTGCCTCAACCCCCATAAGCCTGGTGGAACATCTCCGTCTTGAAGGTCTGACCAGGTCCTGGTTGAGGCAAGGCGAATCGCCTTGGGCCCAGGTATCACCAGTAGTACAGCCCTATTATCTGTGTTTGAAGCCCTCTTGAATAATCCAGTTTTGCATAGTTTGCAAAAAGCCAGAAAAGTGGGAGCCTTCTTGACCTCCTCAGGCAGGCCATTCTATAAGGTGGGGGCCATGACAGAAAATGTACATGTTCAGACAGCTGTTGATTTGCAGGGTGGCACCTGTAGAAGGTACTGTTCAGGTAAGGAAAGCTGCCATGGCAGAGCATAGGGAGAAAACAACTTAAGAGAAAGTAATAAAGAGAATCACCAAACATAGTGACAGTGACACCCAGACACCTAACAATATCACCATACCCAGTTCACAGGTTACAATGAATG
The DNA here is from genome assembly GCF_028583425.1 of Eublepharis macularius. Classification (NCBI taxonomy): domain Eukaryota; kingdom Metazoa; phylum Chordata; class Lepidosauria; order Squamata; family Eublepharidae; genus Eublepharis; species Eublepharis macularius. The sequence goes on from NC_072794.1 coordinate 73,736,339, forward strand.
TACATATAATCTGTGTACAGCATAAAGTTGATTTTTCTTTATATTTAAAATGTTTCTATGCAGTCTTTCCATCCAAACAGGGTCCCCCAGAGTGGTAAACATAAAATAATAAAACAATTCAACATCAATACTTTAAAGTATGCAAACAATAATTCAATTAAAACATGTAAATTGACATAACAACAAAAAAACAGTGAGAAGGCCAACAACTGTTACTGGGAGTATGCCAAACAGAACACAAAAGTTGGCAGAAAGCCACCTATTGGCAGAAAGCAACAATAGAGGGAAACAGACAAATCTTCCTTTTCCAAAGTGTTGGTGCCATGACTGAAAAGGCCCTTTCTCGGGTTGGCACCCATTTAGCCTCAGATGGCAGCGGCACTCAAAACATGGCCTCCAAGGATGACCTGAATGCATGGGTAGGTTCATACAGAAGAAGGCAGTCCTGTATGTGTGTTGAGTTATTTTCATGTTACAATCAACCGGGACTTTTTTTCTGGGAAAAGAGGTGGTGGATCTCTCTATTATCTCATGTGCATGCACAAAGCGCGCGCATGCCACTGGAAACACATGATGACAGCACTTCCGGGAAGTGACATCTCTTCCGGAAGTGACCTCACGGTTGTCCCCCTGGATGCTCCTCCTTCTCCCCCTCAGCGGGCACCTCCACCAGCACCACCATGAAGTTGGTGGGCCGGATGGGAGCCCTTTCCCTACAGGGTGGCTGAGGGGGGAGCGTCCCACCAAGCTGCTCTTTCAGCGCCGCCACCAGCCATGCGCCTCCTTCCTTCTCTCACCCCTTGCTTGGTGCAGTGGCGGCAGCAGGAAGACCAACAGGAGGGCAACTTTCTCTTCCTTTCTTCTCCCTCCTGGCTGCCTCTCAGCCAGCCAGGCAGCGGTGGCGTCACAAGAAGGAAGGTAAAGAAAGGGAAGAAGAAAAGATATGGAAAGAGAAAAGGAAGGAGGGAGGGAGGGAGGGAGGGGGAGAGAGAGAGAGAGAGAGAGAGAGAGAGAGAGAGAGAGAGAGAGAGAAAGAAAGAAAGAAAGAAAGAAAGAAAGAAAGAAAGAAAGAAAGAAAGAAAGAAAGAAAGAAAGAAAGAAAGAAAGAAAGAAAGAAAGAAAGAAAGAAAGAAAGAAAAAGAAAAAGGGAGGGAGGGAGGGAGGGAGGGAGGGAGGGAAAGGCCGGGGAAGAGACCGGGGAAGCAGGCGGCCCAGGAGAAGCTCCACCCAGGGAGACGGCCCAGTGATCTTTTTTCAGAGGTGCCAAATCTCAGATCCTGTGAGATCCAGCTAGAAAAAAGCCCTGCAATCAACAGATGTACGGTAGAGCATGTGACTGAAAACTACACATTTATCCAGGTACTGGTCCCCAGTTTCATCTGTAAAGTGAATGGGTGTTTGCTCTTTCTCACAAAGATGAGTATGCATATACATGCAGGTTGTACATGTATTCACTGTAGCATGTTAATGGGAGTTGTGTCATTGGTAAAAGCACTTTCACCATAAGCTCTTTCATGTTCTGCAGTCTCTAATACATGTTAACCATAAACACACACACACCCAGATTGTCACAAGTCACATTCCACATTAATAGCTGCACTAGAATACTAGTAGCGGGCAGATTGCTTTATCCTCTGTACTGTTTCTAGTAGAGGATGAACTCAGTTTAGAGATTAGCTTCAGGAAAAATCCTGTTTAAAACACTATCTACTTAAAGGGCTATTTTGTTTTATACAATACAAAGATGAAGCACCCCCACCATATTCAGTATAGGCCCAGCCTCTCTTAGCTAAACCTTCAGCTGTGGAACCGAGAGGCATGTTCCCAGCCCTATCAGGTTTTAAACAGAAAGTCAGCCCTGCAAGGTAGATACTTGGCAGGTTGAGCCCAGAAACAAACTAACAGGGTACCATGTGGCAAAATGGCCAAAGAACTGGATTTGGATTGAAGCCACAATTCTCAATAACTCCACACCAAATTAAGAAAAGGAATTTATTAAACAAAACTGAAACATCAAACAAAAGAAACATAGAAGTATGTGGAGAAGCACAAAACAGCAATAGACTATTTAACTAGGCCATATTCACTAGAAGTCCCAGAACTTGTTCCAGATGTTACCTTCAGCAAGTTTCAGAGTCCAAAAGGGAGCTTTAGCTCTTAAGTCCAGAGGTCCCAAAGACAAAAGTACAAAGGTTGCTACCACAAGAATCCACTAGTTACGTAGCATTCAGGAAGAGAAGAAAAAGCAGAAACAGGCCCTCTTCTGTTCTCTGATTCCCTAACTCTTCCCCTGACCTAAGAGACTGAAAGAACAACTTTTTTTTTCAAGAGCAGCTGCCTGAAGCTGGCCTAAACTCTTAGCGAATCAGAAGGGCAAAAAAACAACAACAAACCTCTCTGACGACAAGACTCGGCCATGGCCTGTCCTCACAGGTAAAGGAGGGGGAAAGAACTCATCATCCCACCACTACATGCTAACAAGTCAGGAAACGGTAGTAGCCTCCATCAAGCTTTGTCCTTGAGAGCTGTTTCAAGGTTTGTACCTGTGGCTCATGGCCTCTTATCTGGCCAGAACAGCAGGTGCAATCTCCTAAAAAGAAAAAAAAGTGTCAAAGGCATAAATCAAGATGTTTTAACTCAAAAACTAATGAATTGAGTAAGTGAATTTCACTACATGAACAAAAAGATAACTTTAAATGCTAAACTACAAAAAGATAAATTTGCATGCTAAACTACTCAAAGTAGGAAGTAAAATAATCTGTGTTTGGTCTTTGCTCAGCTCTGTCCATCCACAAATGAAGAAAGAGACCTAAACCTAAAGAATACACATTTACTTTAAAGGATTTACTAGAATTTTTTAAAAAGGAGTACACTGATAGCCGAATGTCATTTGTACTCCAAGGATACTCAGAAAACCTTGGGCAATATGAAGAACCACCAATATACTCTAGAAATCCATTTAGCTCAAAATTATGTACTGCCTATCCTTTTACATCTCTAGACCACAGTACTAAATTAAACAAGGACATGAGTCAAATCAGATAACTCATAAAATAGTACAGCTATCTTAATTGTATATCAATCAATAGTATGCCCACACTATTGTATACAGTTTGGTTACTGTCTTTCATAGAGAAAGTGTGTGCATGGAAGAGACAATGAAAGATAAAAGTGTTCAACAATGATTACAGAAAAGGAAAATAAAAATATTTATTAAATGTAAAGGTTTTTATGCAACAACAGGGTACCAAGATTGGAACCCTTTAGCAAAGGGGATAAGGAACTATCAGAGACTCTGTAAGAAATAATGACAATAAGGATGTTAGAGCTTCTCTTGTCAATCTTTGTCTGTCTTTCTTAGACTATGAATAGTCTAGACTGTGTCACTATTGTGTTCTGCCCAGTACCTATGCACTGTTGGCATTAAATCAATGCAAGATCACGATAGTCAAAGCATTGGCTGTAGCAGTGTGGAAATAGCTACAGTAGTAAAAGAATGGGGAAAGCAAGTAAATGTTCCCTCTGAAACCCAATACCTGAATTATCAGAAACTTTTAAACACAGTTACAAAAGAATATTGCAATGCACATGTAATCCAGTACACATTAAAAAGAGGTAAAAAAACAGCAAGAATATCACTGATTTCAGAGACAGTAATCTCAGTAGCTTTATGCTGTGCCTTCTCCTGCTAAAGATGTTCTAAAGGATTGGGCTTTTAGCAATTAAATGTGATCAAAAGTGCTGGTACAATTCCTTCAGGGTCTAGTGCTCATGTATACATAGCATCTTAATGTATTGGGGAACTAGAGTAGCTAAAGCTAAATTGGCTGTTCATTTGTTTCTGGGCACAATTCAAAAGGCTGTTCTCATCTTTAAGGCCCTAAATAGCTTGGGGTCAATGTACTTAAAAGACCACCTCCACTCATACTGTCCAGTCCACAAGTTAAAGACATTCCTCATAAACCCTGCTCTCCATCCTCCCACCTTCAGAGGTAAGACAGTGGCAACCACAGATGGGGCTTAGCAGTGATGCCTTACCTGTGGAACATCCTTCCCCTTGAAGCTCACTTAGGCCCAAGATCAAGACATTTCTTTTTAAATAAGAGGCTAATATTTTAACATTTACACACACCTTTTAGCTTGAAATCTGTTTTAAACACATTTTAAGTTGCTCGATATTTTGGTTTGATGCTCTGGCTCAGTTTTTAATGCTCATTTTTATTAACAACTTTTTAATACGGTTTATGCTTGATTGTGTTTTCTTTTGTAAGTGACCGCAGGAAGGTTCTCTGGAGAGAAACTTTGAAAATAAATATATTTATCTGATTCCAATGGTAGCATTGGAATTTGAAACCCACAGGAGGGTGGGAATAAGACCTCTTTTACAACCAAAGCTAGATGATGAAGCCTTGTGTGTTTGGATCCATCACTGGGTGGGAAATGGTTGAAGGTGCCTAAGGCATCTAATACCTTTGCGGTGTCTGAGAGGGACTATGGAAACTGAGACAGTTAGAAAATGCAACAAGGAGGGCACAAGGATCACCTGTACAGCCAAAAATGGAAACTTCAAGGCAGTCCTGATAGTAGTGAGTAGACATGGGCACGAACCAAAAAAAAATTAATGAACCAGCAGATCGTGGTTCGGTGCAGACCACGATCCCGAATTCCTGAAATGCAACGAACATCTCCCGTTGCCGAACCGGATCGTGGTTCGTGGAGGCCACAGCGGGGCGCCCCGCTGTTCCCAGAGATACAGGAACAGTGGCTGATGCCGGTGGCCGCTGGGCCTGGCGGGCATGGGGAGGAGGCGGGGGGTCTGGCCGCTCACTGGAGGCACCCCCATGTGCCCACCCACCACACCAAACTGGAGCGCGCTGGTATTCCCGGCGCAGGCCGGAAGGTGTGTACTGGGGGCGGCCACCGGGCCTGGCAGGCACGGGGAGATGGTGACAAGCTGCCTGCCCTCAGGGGGCGGGGGGTCTGGCCACTCGACGGCGGCACTCCCCATGTGCCCGCCCACCAGGCCAAAAAGGAGCACTGGTATTCCCAGCGCAGGCCGGAAGGTGTGTACTGGGGGCGACCGCCGGGCCTGGTGGCCACGGGGAGATGTTGATGAGCCGCCTCCCCTCAGGGGGTGGGGAGTCTGGCCGCTCGCCGGAGGCACCCCCCATGTGCCCGCCCGCCAGGCCAAAAAGGAGCGTGCTGGTATTCCCGGAGCAGGCCGGAAGGTGTGTACTGGGGGCGGCCGCTGGGCCTGGCAGGCACAGGGACATGGCGTCAAGCCACCTCCCCTCAGGAAGCGAGGGGTCTGGCCACTTGCCAGCGGCACCCCCCATGTGCCCACCCGCCAGGCCAAACTGGAGCGTGCTGGTATTCCCGGCGCAGGCCGGAAGGTGTGTACTGGGGGCGGCTGCCAGGCCTAGCAGGCACAGGGAGACGGTGATGAGCCGCCTCCCCTCAGGGAGTGGGGGGTCTGGCCGCTTGCCAGCGGCACCCCCCATATGCCCGCCCACCAGGCCAAAAAGAAGCACTTTGGTATTCCCGGTGCAGGCTGGAAGGTGTGTACTGGGGGCGGCCGCCGGGCCTGGCAGGCACGGGGAGGCAGCGTCGAGCCGCCTCCCCTCAGGGGGCGGGGGGGTCTAGCCGCTCGCCAGAGGCACCCCCCATGTGCCCGCCCGCCAGGTCAAAGAAGAGCGCGCAGGTATTCCCAGAGTGGGTGGGAGAGGACTTGACATCATGAGGAGGGGAAGGAGGAATATCCCCCAGCATCCGCGGGTCCTCACCCGAGGGTCCCACCAAGGAATAGTGTGGCAGAGGCAGCCAACAGTACACACCTTCCTGCCTTGACGGAAAGGACGGGAGGGAGAGGACATGTCATCATGAGGAGGGGGAGGGGGAATATCCCCCAGCCTCCGCGGGTCCTCACCCGAGGGTCCCACCGAGAAACAGTGTGGCAGAGGCAGCCAACAGTACACACCTTCCTGCCTTGACGGAAAGGACGGGAGGGAGAGGACACATTCCCACCCAGCTTAAAGAGGTTCTGTCAGTCCCGTTGGCAGGGGTGCCGCCACATTGTCAACCGACTGTATCCGTACACAATACAATCGGCTGCGCGAGCGCAACCGAGCTGTGTAACCAAGGAGCTAGCAGTAACAGGATAGTCCCTCATGAAGCAGGGCCTGACCTGATCCGCCATCCTGCCTTTGCGGAAAGTAGGGAATGGGCAGGACAGGAGGCATTGTTTGGACAGGTCAGAGTGGGTCCTGAGAGGGAGAGACGGAAACGGGACAGCAGCAGCAGCAGCTGACATCGGCCACCTTCCTGCCTTAGCAGGAAGGACATCAGTTGAGCGACCCATTCCCCCCTGCTCAGAGGGCTCTGCGTTTGCGATGGATGGGGGCACCGTGCGGCTGAACCATATGTGCAACAGTTCCTGAGCTGCTGCACAAGTGCCCAAAGGAGGCCTCCATCAGCAGCATCACCCACCTTCCTGCCTTGCCAGAAAGGATGGGAGGGAGAGGAACTGTCATGTGGGTGTAAGTGGGAAGATCCCCCCGCCACCACCAGGCCAAAGAGGAGCGCGCTGGTATTCCCTGCGTGGGAGGGAGAGGACGTGTCATTCGGAATGGGGGTCTGATCCCCCAGCCACCATGGGTCCTCACCCGAGGGTCCCACTGAGGAACAGTGCGGCGGCAGCTGCCTCCTGAGCCATCAGCCTCGAGGTTGTAAGCACCACTGTCCCAGACCCCGAGGGGAAAACCTCCGCCAGCGCGGCCTGCCGGAGCACTCTGCTCTCACCAGCATCACCCTCAGGGCAAAGTGATCCTCCCACTGACCCCCGCTCAGAAGAGCGGGTGGCCCCGTTTCTCCCCCCAATGGATGTTTCACTGGATGAGGAGGCAGACAGGCTTGGGTGGTGCCTCTTCAGGTGCCGAGTCAGAGCCGTCGAAGACAGGTGCTTTGGGTTTTTGCCCCTGCGCACCAGGACATCACAGGCACGGCACCACAACACACGGGGGTCATCAGGAAGGACCCAAAAGTGCCTCCATACGGAGGCCTTGTAACGCCGACCGCTAACTGTCCCAGGGGAAGGAGGACGAACGGTTACAGGCTGCACTGCGAGGCTGGACACAGACAACGGGGTGAGGGGTAGACTGTGGGAGGGGACACCACCAAGAGTTTGGGATAGGTACGGGCGGGATCTTTCATAACACACATACCATTCCTCCATGGATCCATCACCCGCCCACCCCTCCTCAAAATGTTGAGATTCTCTCCCCCCTGCACAAAGACCTCTTGGGCCTCCACAGCCCACATAGGTGAATTGGGGGGAGCGGGAGGACTCCTGCTGCCCCCGAGCCACACCCAAAACTGCTTCCCACAACTGATCCAGGAGGACTGCCATCGCACTTCACCCCACAACCACCCTTGGCAGCCAACCCAAGAGGAAGACTCATTGTGCCACAAAACTAGAATTAAGGAGGACAGGAAAAGAGATGACTCTGTGTGCCCTCCGCCGCAGTGCCCACTGAGCTTGGCCTCAGGGCCTGGCAGCAGCCCTGGTACCAGAGGGAGGGACTAGAGCCCTAGCCCACCACACCCACAGACCTGACCCGATCAGGCACTGATTAACAATAATAATGTGAGCCCTCCGCCAAGGTACCCACCGAGCTTGGCCCCAAAGCCTGGCAGCAGCCCTGGCACCAGAGGGAGGGAGGGACTAGAGCCCTAGCCCACCACGCCCACAGACCTGACCCGATCAGGCACTGATTTACAATAATCAATGTGTGCCTACTGACGCGGTGCCCACTGAGCTTGGCCCCAGGGCCTGGCAGCAGCCCTGGCACCAGAGGGAGGGAGAGACCAGAGCCCACCATGCCCACAGATCTGAACAGAACAGGCACTAATAACACTGTGTGAGCCCTCAGTTGAGGTGCCCACTGAGCTTGGCCCCAGGTCCTGGCAGCAGCACTGGCACCAGAGGCTGGGACTACAGCCATAGCCCAGCACACCAAGATGCCTGGGCAGAACAAGTACAGTGACTAAGAATATTAATAGTAATAAAAAGAATCATAATTAAAATGATTAGGATTGTGATAATAATACGAATCATTTGGTGAGCCCTCAGCCCAGGTGCCCACCTAGCTAGGCCCCAGGGCCTGGCAGCAGCCCTGACACTAGAGGGAGGGAGGGACTAGAGCCCTAGCCCACCACGCCCACAGACCTGACCCGATCAGGCACTGATTTATAATAATGGGAGCCCTCCGCTGAGGTACCCACCTAGCTTGGCCCCAGGGCCTGGCAGCAGCCCTGACACTAGAGGGAGGGAGGGACTAGAGCCCTAGCTCACCGCTCCCACAGACTTGACCCGATCAGGCACTGATTAATAATAATGTGAGCCCTCAGACGAGGTGCCCACCGAGCTTGGCCCCAGGGCCTGGCAGCAGCCCTGGCACCAGAGGAGATAGATCCCTATCCCCCAAAGCCAAGCTCAATTGTACTCTCTCAGTCTCTCTCCCCAAAGGCTAGCAAGTGGCAAGCAAGAGCTCTGTCCCACTCCACTGCTCTCAGAAAGTGAAACCAAGCCTGGGAGACCACGGCTATTTATAAACATGGGTCCCATTCAGCAACACAGGAGGTCTGTGTTTGGCCGTCAGAGCTGCCTATCAGGGTTTGCAGGGATGAGATTGGAGTGCCCATGGCTACAGAACACCCCCTTCCTCCTCCCTCCCCTGGGTGTCTTCTCCCAACTTGCAACTGCTTTGCAGCTCCGTGGTTGGAAGGAAGCCCTGCTGATCAAGGAAAGCTGGGCTTCCATTCGGGTTTCCAGGGCGACAGAAGGAGGGCAGACAGAGCTCAGGCATCCCCCTGGCTCTGTTGCCAGGGGAATAGATTGCTGGCACCTGAGTGTCTGGCTTCCTGAACCGCGCCCGAACGCCCTGAACCAGGCCTCTCCCGACCGCTGGTTCGTTGGCCGTGGACAAGCACGAACCGCCAGGTCACGATCGCGTGATCGCCATTTTCATGGGGTTTTGAGGTTCATAATGCGGTTCGTGCCTATCTCTAGTAGTGAGTGTGCTATGTGACACAATGGAACTAGCTGCAGCTCTAAGCCACATATGGACCTGTGGCAGTACATGGCTGATTTTTTATCATTAGTCTGGACATCTGATGGAAAACATGGGAAGACTAAAACCTAAAATGTGAATAAATCTCCTTGCACACGTGTTACATTTCATAAACAAAAATAGGACTCCAGGGGCATCAAAATGGCTAAGCACATTTTAGTCCAGCATGTTAGTCTTTAAGTATCACTAGACTATGATGTATTTTTTGCTGCAGAAGACTAGCACAGCTAGCTCTATGGAATCTGTTTAATAAAGTCATTTATGCACTGTTCTAATCCAGCATGATCAAGCGTGAAATATATACTAGCTGTGAAAGTGCCATCTGAGTACTTTAAATGGGTCAATCTCTCTGCCTTTGGCCTCAAGTATCACATCTGATAGAACACACAAAATAATGTTAATGTACTTTAACAGAGGCCAGTTGTTAGATGATGGTGTTCTGATAATACTGTTCCAGGAACCATCAGAACTTGAGAAGGTAGTTTTAATCACTGTTGGTGGAAATGTAAATATATAGAAAAATTCTGGAAGGAGGTTCTTAATGAAATACACCAAATCACAAACTTTCATATTCCATTGTTGCCAGAACTCATTTTTTTAAATCTTTGGGACAACTGTCAAGTTAGTATACCAGCAATAAGGAAAGATCTCATTGAAACTCTGCTAGTGGCCGCTAAGAGTACAATTGCTGGACTTTGGAAGTCAAACACCAACCCTTCAATCAATAGTTGGTATATGAAAATCTGGGATCACTTCATTTCAGAGAAATTACATGACAAAATCCTTCGGATGGAGCACTTCCCAAGAACCACCAATTTTTTAGAAAAGTGGCTTCCCTTCCTTGATTATCTTGAAATTAATAGACCCCATCCAGGCTTAAAACAGTTTTATTTACATACATATGTGTAAACTACTTTTATCTTTCTTTACTAATGTTAAGTGTTTTTATGCATGTTGGTGTGTATCATAGAATTCATTTGCCTTCTGACACAAGCAATTGCTATAATTTATTACTTTTTATTGTACAGTATTTAATCTAGAATTTTCTGTAAATGACAAACTACAATCTTTATCTTCTGTATTTGAATTCAATAAAAACTATTTTTTAAAAAAAGAACTTGAGAAGGGAAGCCCTTCCCTCTAACTTAGAAGAGGGACACGGGTAAATTGAAATGATCAAGGAGAAGGAAAATATAGAGTAGGTACAAGCTGGTTAAGACCAGTACAGGATCCCCCTCTGGATCTGATGTGGGTGATAACATATGCTTCCTTACAAAAGTGGTGGTGGTAGAGAGTGCCCTCAAGTCAGAGGTGGTTTGCCACTGCCTGCCTCTGTAACCCTGGTCTTCACTGGAGGTCTCCCATCCAATTACTAACCAAGGCTGACCCTGCTTAGCTTCTAAGATCTGACAAGATCAGGCTCACCTGCACTATAGAGGCCAGGGCCCTTGTAGAAGTACACCTAATTAATTATATAATAGCCACCACTATCTCATAAGTGGTTAGCCTATAAGCTTATTTACAAATTCCTATATTTATTGGCCACATATGTTTAAGCAAAGGGACTTATAATGCCATCCTAAACCGAATTATATCCTTCAAAGTCCACTGATATCTGTACATCTGCTTAGTATCTGTGCTTCTGATAAATATGGAGGCTACATAGCTTTATGTTAATATGGGCACAGAGAGAATTCTGATGATTTTCTGGGACTCTAAAATAGGAATAGATGCTGAGTCTGCATATTTGTATTAAGAATAAAATGCAAGTTTATTAGTCTTTCAAACATTAAGCTTAAAACAAGAAGACCTAACAATTACAAAAAATGTACACAAGACAAATTCTTCAACATTTTCTAAGGAAAGGCAATAATATAGATACAAATTAGAACTCTGTTCTTTTAACTACATCCACAGAACTTGGTGACAGCAATGGACAAGCCAGCAGCCCCATGGAAGGAACAGTAGTTACCCTTCTCTTTAAAAGGTACAATTATTTAAAATAGTCATAACCCCTTGACATGACTGAATCTTTAAAAAAGGAATACTGGGCAAACTATATTATGGACAAATGCTGGTGACCCTCTGTTGTGGATATATATTTAAATTAAGCAGAGACAGAAATAGCAGCACAAAAAACAAACAAATGCCTGGTGCTTCTAGGAATGCTTTGCCTCCCCCAGGACACATTCATTTAATAAGGACCATATCATTCCAGTTTTGGTCCATCTACATAGGCTTCCAGTCTGTTTCTGGGCACAATTCATGCTGCTGCTGTTGACCTTTATATGGCTTACGACTAGCATACCCAAAGGACTAACTACACCTATACAAACTTACTCAATCACTGCAGTCAGCTTCTGAGACCCTGCTTCAGGTGCTCCTATCTTCTGAGATTAGACAGGTAGTAACTCAGGAGTGCACATTCTCGGTTGTGGCACTAAAACTCTGGAACTCTTTCCCCCGAGAGACTCATCTGAGTCTTGTTGCTGACTTCGACTATCTGGTGAAGACTTCTTTGTTTCATCCAGCATACCTTCCTTCTTGTCCTATGTTTTAATTGCTGTTTTTATGTTTTTTATGTTTTTGTATTTTAGTTTTGGATTTGATGGTTTTTAAGACTTTTTTTGTGGGTGTATGTTTTTAACCTGTTAGTGGCCTTGGAGGTACAGATGAGGGCAGAAAGGCAGGGTATAAATTTAGCAAGTAAATAAAATTAAGTAAATCTAATAAACAAATTAAGTAAATCTAATAAACATCTAATAAAATTAAGTAAATCTAATAAACAACTCAGGCTTAGGCTGACCTTCGACTACCCTAAGGTAAAACTTCTCTTTAAGCCTATGAAGCTGTATACTGGGCTGGGAAGCCTCTGGTAGCGTGGTTAAGCTTCAACTTTCCTTCTTGTCCCACCCTTAAGGATTATTAAAAATGGTTACCCAGCCAAGTCTTAGTAGGGAACAGATCAGGGGTTTGCGCTTCCCTTTAGCAGAAACTGGCACACAAGGCTTGGGGAGGTTCAAAGGGTAACAGAAGGTTTATTTACAGTAGGTTAAAGTCAAAAGGCAGGTAGGCAGGTGTTTGAACTGAAGAAACAGAAAGGTTTTTGTACAGGAACTTCACTGGTGTGAGGCACAAAACACTTGGAATAACACTAGGTTGCTGGCTTCGTTGAGGTTGACACTGCTTCACAGATGTTACACTTTATATACTCAAACACAAACACGACTTTCACTCCTCTCCAGACCTTAGGGTGCTCTACTGAGACAAACCCTTCCTAGATACTGGGCAGACATTATAGTTATGAGCTATAACCCTGTTCCTGGCACTGAAGGGGAGACTCCTCTCTACCCACTTCCTTGGCTCTCTATAATTCCCAGATCTCTGAGTCTAAGTAGGAGTTAGTGCTGGTTTTCCCCACTTTAGTCCTAGGACTAAAAGTGTTTGACAAACATTATTTCCTCTCACAGAGGCTTCTTTGGCTGATCCTCTCTGGTCTAAAGCCAGGCTCCAACTCCCTTTCACTCTCTTGTTTTCTCTCCAACTCCAACTGACAGCTTCCCCAACATTCTATCCCCAACTGCCATTTCAGGCTAGCCACATGGGGAGAGGCTGGGGGGGGGGGGTGAAGATGTCAATCATAGCTCACTGACTGGCAATCTCAGCCTCTGAAGCTGAGATTACAAAAATGTAAAAGAGAGAAAGGAACCAGTCTTTAAGTTTATGGACATTAAACACAAAGAAAGAGCTGACCTGAATTGGAATCTACCTACAGCCTGTAAAGGTGAAAAGTTAAAGGTAGTCCCTTGTGCAAGCACTGAGTCATTACTGACCAATGGGGGGGTGTTACATCATGATGTTTTCTGACTTCTTGCCTTCCCCAATCATCTACACTTTATCCCCAGGAAACTGGGTACTCATTTTACTGACCTCGGAAGGATGGAAGGCTAAGTCAACCTTGAGCCGGCTACCTGAACCCAGCTTCCATCAGGATCGAACTCAGTGAGCAGAGCTTGGGCTGCAGTAGTGCATTAAATCAATGCAAGATTATGATAGTCAAAGCACTGGCTGTAGCAATGTGGAAACAGCTATAGTAGTAGAAGAATTATGGGGAAAGGAAATAAATGTTCCCTCTGACACCCAATACCTGAATTATCAGAAACTTTTAAACACAGGTACAAAAGAATATTGCACATGTAATCTAGTACACATTAAAAGGATAGCAAGATAGGGACACTGAGAGAGGGGGGGTGGGGTGGGGATGAAATTCCTCAGGCCCAGAATCAGTCTAAGGGCCTTGAGCTAGAGCTCTCTGACAGCCAACACAGTACAATTTAGTTTACCTGGATTGCCTCTGCCCTTTTGGCTGCTGCTAAAGTGCTGTGATTACACACAGAGAGAATAAAGAAGGATGCTAGAGGCTGACTCATATACCCCTGCCTGCCTTCATCTTGTGCCTGCATAGCCAGCCAACCTCACACACTGGACTATGCACCAGAAAGAGAGCGCTTGCATTACATGTTCTTTATCTCTCATACAATGATAAGCAAGAGTCAGTCACTTGTTACTGTCATCCTTCTCCTTGCAAAAATCCCACTGTTTGCAACTTGTTCCTTACCCTATTTCCACACAGTTAAGGAAATATCCTAAGAACAGGATTGTCATTTGGTAAATGAGCCCCTAGCTCATTTACCAAAGAGGTGCAATAGAGTTCTTAGTTTATCTCATACCCCAGAGACATATATGACAGAAGGGGCAAGGCTATGGATCCTCACACTGTGATGCTGGCGAGGCAAAAATGTTTCTAGGCAGTTGCTGAGACTGAGCATCAAGACTAAAGAAATTCAGATTAGTGTCTCAAAAGCAGTAGGAGTTCCTGACAGGGTTGCCAACTGGTCGAGAAAGAGGCTTGGTTTGCTCTTCTGCCTTTAATGGAAACCTGATCTACAGAAATCAGTGAGTGGAACTTTTGACACAACAGAGCAAATCCTTATTACTGGCTCATTCCTACAGTTCAAGGGCATAATAGGAGCCAGCAAGAAAAAAAGTTGGCAACTCCTAAATTGAAGTAGGGATAATTGCTAGGGGTTGTGGGAGGAGCATTTGGTGCTGGTGAATGTTGCCTTCAAAGGTAGTGCAGGTAACAGAAGACACCACCATCTGGGCACTTGGATAACCTCATTCTTCCCCTTAGAGGAAAGATGAACATTTTACATATTTCTATTTTTTCCTTCTATCATTAAGCATTTGTACATCTTGTGTCTCACTATTTTCAATGGGGCTTATCCCAGCAATAACTTGTGTTTTGCATACATTTAGTTTATAGGGCACAGTAGTGTTCTAGCTAGAGTCCTTGGAGGAGGATCCTTTCAGATTCTGGTTGCTCATCTTTTTTTGTTGGTCTACAATATAAATGTTTCTATTATTCTCATTGGCCAGTATGGATGCTCCAATCCTTCAGGCACCAAGGTGACACCTCCTGGGTTGTTATAAAGCAGCTGTTCTTGGAGCCAAGACTCACTGATTGTTTCAGAGAAGAGATACTTTGGGAGAAGAAGAAAGCGTCTCACAAGCAGCACACCTGTGGGTGCCATGGTGCCCATGAGAATCAGCTACAAAAAACAATATACCTATTAGCTCTAATCCTTTTCTCCCCTCTTTTCCTAAGCAAGGCAGCAAGACAGAGAATAACAGCCTGAAAAACAGACTGAGAGAAAGTAAGAATGAGTATGACCCAAAAGAATGGATCGCTACCACAAATACCTTATTGCAATGTGCAGTGTGTAAACAAGTCAAGTAAAATCTGTTCTTTAATAATCCTGTCCCTTTTCCTTTGATGTTCTTTACCTAATGAACAGTTATTACTCCATTCATGGTAACTGCAAGCCAATTATATTTGGTTTTGATCAGGGTCACATGGGGCAGCCCAGATGGAAACTCTGTCCGAGAGCCCATGGTGGCTCGCAGTTGAGCTATTTCCTCCTTTTTACAGCACAGTGTATATAGATTGATTTTCTCTCAAGATTAAGGCCGTTTCCACATGGCTTACCTTTTGCCGGGATGCAGCATGATCTCCTTCTTTTGATAGGCATGTATTATCTACAACATTTTAAAAGTTTATTTAATTGCTCTCTGCTTGTAGCATTTAATTTTAAGTGATTGGAGCTGTAAGACTACTGCTATCTACTGATGCCAATTTCACAAGCCTCTCCCTTAAACATTAAGTTCTACATAAGAGATTAAAATACAGGATATTCTATCCACTTATATTACTCTCCAAATTTACAAGTTTCCATATTGAACAAAGAACCACTCCATAAGATTCCCTCAGATTGTGGGGGGGCGGGGGGTGTTGGTTAAACATTTAATAAACTGTAAGGTGAATATAGTATAAAATTTAAGAGCATCAACTCCAAATTTCTTATGAGTGGCAGCCTGAGAACATCACACTTAATTTGTTGATAGATGATTCTTGTTCTAGGACTTCATGCAGTGCATTCTGTACCTAACAGGTAATCTAAAAAAGTTTTTAAAGCAATATAATTCTACCAGAGCAGATAAAAGAGTTCCTTTTTGTTAAGTCAAAAAGGATCATGATGATACTGGCTAACTCATATTAATGCATGTATTTAATCACTGCTTCAGCTTATCAGTTTATCCGTAAATCTCACGGAGTCTGAACACTAGCTTCACATTACCTAGGAACATTCCAAATTAATTAGAGATGGGAACAAAAGCAGCATGAACTATGCTAAGTGTCTGATTTGTCACAGAAGTGGAGAACAGAGAATTCAGTCACAATGAACACAGCATAGGTAAAAGCATTAAGTTATGCTACAAGGTGAAACACACCCATTGCCCCAAAAGTATGTTGAAATAGTTCACATCAACGTACAAATCTACCAACCCAAACCCAATTGCCTTCAGTAGACTCTACGAGAATATGCATATTTTACGTTGTAGCTTTAGCATGATGAACATCTCCCATAATAAGTTACACATGAAATCAAGTACCACGAGGTGAGTCTGCCAAACAATAAGAAACTTAGAATCCTATACAAGCGCAAATG
The DNA here is from genome assembly GCF_028583425.1 of Eublepharis macularius. Lineage (NCBI taxonomy): Eukaryota > Metazoa > Chordata > Lepidosauria > Squamata > Eublepharidae > Eublepharis > Eublepharis macularius. The sequence goes on from NC_072794.1 coordinate 73,752,537, forward strand.
GGAGCAAGTACCCACTCAACAGAGTAAGGTAGATTCTAGGTAAAGATATATAGGGCTGAGTTGTACAGTTCTAGGATACCATCTGCAGAAGGTGAAAAAGCAAATTTTCTAATCGCTAAAAGTATTTGCTGGCAGCTTTAAAAAGCAGTTTAAAATTGCTATGTGATACTGTAAGACATAAACATTGGCATTACTGAAACGCTCTTACAAGTTTTACTTATCTCTGCTGATAAAAATGGGATTGTGTTAGTGGATGTCAAAGCCCCCTCATCCCGCAAAAAGGCTTTAGGTATAGGTCAAGAGCAATGAACTCAAAACTGGGGAGTGAATCCTCACTGGCCAGAGTAGCAAGCCACCATCAGTCTCTCTGACAGATCTTCAGATGTGAGACCAAGACACCAGTCTCCAGCCCGACTGGGTACTGAACAAGAAGTCAACCCTGCAAGACTGTACAGACTGAGTTCCACAGAACAATTACTGGGTAGCTGTAGCCAAAACAGGCCAGGGCCCTTGATTTATATTAAAGCCCCAGAATGCAAATAACACCACAGAAGTATAATTAATAAAGTCCCTGTGTTCCACCATGGCAGCGTCACTCATCTGAACAGAGACTTACAGTGAAATCCTAAGAAGAGTTACTCCAGTCTAAGCCCACTGGGGGGGGGGGAGGGGAGGGGAGGGGAGGGAGGGAGAGAGAGAGAGAGAGAGAGAGAGAGAGAGAGATGGCTCAAACAACAAAAGTATTTGTTTATTTTTATTTTAAAAGAAAAAGTCAATAAACAATACATAAAGAAACAGACAGAACATATAAAAAAATTTAAGCTACAAAATGATACTCTTTTCCATCTCTTTACTTATACTCAAGATTTTATACCCAACATTTTATATTCAACATTTTAAAATATTAACTTTCTAATTGGTCTGCTTCAATAATGACTATTGTTAGTTTTTCTTAATTTCTAGCCAGTTTGATGTAGTGGTTAAGAGTGCGGGACTCTAATCTGGAATCTCCACTTGAAGCTAGCTGGGTGACCTTGGGCAGTTCTCTGGAGCTCTCTCAGCCCCACCCACCCCACAGGGTGTTTTGTTGTGGGGATAATAATGACATACTTTGCAAACTGCTCTGAGTGGGCATTAAGTTGTCCTGAAGGGCAGTATATAAATCGAATATTGTTGTTGTTGTTGTTGTTGTTACATAGTCAAAAAGGACTTTCATCTCCTGTACCTGAGGCCACAGAGAACCCTCTTGCAACAAGGGCACTGCAGCGGAAGGACAAGCACCCACCCCACTCTCTGGGAGGCACCTCACATTATGTAGATCTATTACTGCAATTTTATTCTTGCATCCTTTGCTTTCTCTTGCAGTTTCTTCTTCTACATGCCTCTCTCAACTTTTTACTATTCCCCCCAAATTCAGCTGGCAATTACTCAGTTCTTGTCTAACTAGTCCTTGAGTTTTCTTGATCCTATCCTCTTCTACTTCTGGGTGAAACAATTTAAATTCAATTTAATCACCAAGAAAAAAGGCAGGATTAAATAACTGACTTACATTAAGATTTTCACTATTATTTAGATATATAAAAAAGTGCACACTAAGTGGTTAGTATAATCAACTTTCTAATACTTTGCAACATAAATATGTTTGAGTGATTTTTTTCTTCTGGTTAATGGGGGGGTGAATATATGTTTACTGTGGTTAGAAGTGCAAGCCTCTGAAGAAAGAATAAGGGCAAGAGGGGTGAACAGAATCAATCTGTTCTAATTGGATGTTAGCTGTACTCTAGAGGGTAGAGTGAACTTCAGTTTTGTGAGAGTGCAGAGGGAAAGGTTTGGAGTCTGTCCGCATGTATCTCAGAGAGGTTATTCTATCTAGTTCAGTGATTCAGTCAACCTGTGTGTAAGACTGTCTTCTACATTGAGGAAACACACAGCCTAAGTGACAACACAGGGAAAGTCTGGTTCAGTCAGGCAATCTGTGTGGAAGCCTGAAAGAATCTGGGTTTGTGTGGCTGAGAGAAGAGAATTATGTGGGTAAGAGGACAGAATTATGTGAGTGAAGAACTGAGGGAAATTAGTCTTTGTGATTGGGCCTGTGGATATACCTGTAAAAATATGTAACTATTTTGAAACCACCAAGCTTATGAACCTATTATGAAACCAATGCACGTATAAATACTTTGCAACCATCTGACTCTCGAAAGCTTACACTCTGAAAATCTTGTTGGTCTCTAAGGAGCCACTGTTAGTAGTCAGACCTCTCCCTCACATTGAAAAAGCCAGTTTATGGATATGGAATATCAAAACCCCTTTCCTCATATGCTATGAGCACATGGTACCACCTAGCAAGGCAGAACAGTTCCCAGTCTGGCTGAAGCTGGAAAATTACCAGTATGTGAGTCACAGGCGGTCTGGCTAGTTGACGCTCCCAAGAGTAACACATACCTAGAACAAAGAGGTCGCCCAAGAACTCCTAGCTAATCTCGTCAACACCCTTCCTCTCTTCCTTGACCCACCTTTCCTAAGCATAGCTATTCAGCAAACCTGAAGGCTCTCTCCATCCACAATTGCTCCGTCAAGTCCCATTCACACTTTTTGTCTACCTCAGATAGAGCCACTGAGCCTCTCCTAACTTACAGTCCCGACCTTCAGACAAGTCATCAAGCCATTGTCTTTGAGACAAGATGTCAGTTTTGCCTTATAATTAGACTCCACCAGCCATGTGCTCTATGGGTTCTGGGACTCATCCACACACCCTCAGATTATATCTGAGCCCTTCCTTCTTTTTTGTGAAGAGTTGGTCATTTTGCTGCTGTTCCCATTGATCTCCCCCCTCTCCAGGACTGATAAATATCACCCTACCCTGAATTGCTTGCCCATTTTCCTCACTATTTTCTTAACTAGCTCTGTATGTATGTTGTGTGTGGCTCTCTGTACATTTGCCTTTTATTTCTCTGTTAATAAAATAAACCTTTCCTGTAGAACATTGCTTGTTTATTTGAGAGTTCTCTAAGGGGACAATCTGTTATACATTGGGGGAGATCCTAGTTGCCCTCCCCCCACTTGCTGAGTCTCCTTGAATGCTAATTTCCCCAATTCACAAGGAGACCCCGCTATTTGGGCAACACCACTGGACTAAAATCCTGTTCTACTGCAGACCAATATGGCTACCCACCTAACTTACAACCATCATGCATATGTACTTAATAATTCTACTTCTGGTTAAGCAAAATGCCTGATTCAACTGGAATATAGGATCCCTTTTTTACCTCAAAGCCACCCCCACACACTGACCATTCAAAGCCACCATGTATAACGAAGCCTTCCTATAATAACAGTTAAACTGAAAAAATCTAAGGCAAAAAAGCTTTCGGTGGCAGCAAAAACCTTCTGAGAACACTGAGCAAGTAAGGAGGCAGCAACATACAGGTCACACACAGGGGGCAAAATGCCACAAGTGGTGTTTGTGGTGAGATTCAAACCCCAAAGAGAAGGTGTTCTTAAGGTAAAAAAACCCTGGGTAATGTAGAGAACACATGAAGCTATATGCTTATGGAGAAAAAGGATCATGGGCTGTGACCAGGGCTCTCCTGAGTAAAAGTTTGGTAACGTAAGGAGGAGCTGTAATAAAGTTCCAAGGCCAGTTAAACAAAAATCCTACAAACCTCATAAGGAGTATAGGGTTCTTAAATGTTTAACTTAATAGTTTTATTGTTTTATATAATAATCATCTATGTTGTTTATTTTTAGATAATATCGCTCATGACCTCAAATAAGTCTTTTCACAACTGCAGCCATGACTTTTTAAATCAGGGGCGGGGGGTGGGGAGCAAGAGAGAGCTTCCCCTTGTAGAAAACTGAATGAGAAATTAGACATGCAGGAGGCTAACTAGATGAGGATGAGCTCTGGCTTTATATTTGATCCCTCCCTTTCCTTTGCTGCCCATATGCAGTCTGTCACCAAGTCATTATGCTGATACACAAATGTTCCTCCCATAGTATCAAACAAAACCCAGGTTCATGGGCCACCTGCCAGCTTGACAACTGCAATTTTCTTACCTATGGTCCTTCTCACCTCAGAAGTCTGATCTCTACTCAGAAGTCTACCACCAAAATAGTTTACCTTTTCATCACTCTGACCAATGACACCCCTCTTTAAATCCCTATACCTGTTTCCTGCCCCTTCCCAGATCCAACACAAATTCATCATGCCTGCCTTCAAAAGTTCTCAATTGCTCACCCATATCTCTTTACCTTTATAACACAATAAAGTTCTGTGAAAGATCACTGTTCTTCCAGCTCCACCATCCTTAGCCATGTGAGTGTCCCCAACTTCTCCAAATAACTTCACCTTTTATCGCTCACGCCTGGACCAGAATGCCTGACTCTTTATCCAATTCCCTACTCAAAACCTGGCTGTCATTTTGCTCTCAGATTCCATCAGAGACAAGGATTCCTGAAGAAAAAGAAAAAGCGAACAAAGTCTCCTTATTTTTTTTCTATAACTTTTTAAAATAAATAAGGATATAGAAAGAAAAAAGGGAGGGAAAGGGGGCAAAAATTTAAAGCTTCAAAGAAAATTTAAGATATACATTACAAAGACTATCAAATTGCAATAAACATATAACCTTTAAAATGCAATTTCCAGTTATATTACATATTCATACTTAAAAATATTTCCTCTCTCCATCTTAATATACCTCACCATTGGAATAAACTATATAATCTGGTTGGTTTATAATGAAACATTATTTAACATTAACCATCAGTTATTAAACATTTACAAACAAGGCCTCTTTCAGTGAGCAGCAGCCAAATGAGCTATATACAGTTGCTATCTTTTTGGATCTTAATAGCCTGATTTTTATTCATTTATTATTGTAAGGCCTTGTGGAGTGTTTTAAACTGACAGTGTGGAATATAAATTGTTTAAATGAATCCCATTTCCCCCATACAGCCTATGGCACAAATCTTTAGTCCTTATGCCCTAATGGAACCATGTGTAAATACATTTAACTGAAAAACTCATTCTTCTATTTATCTCCACATACATTTCCCTTTGTTGTTTCCTCACCATTCAATTTTTAAAATTGTAAGCTTCTCAGGGCAGGAAGCTGTCTTAAGGAAACCGTCCTCTTGTTTATTTTCTTCATAGTTGCAGTAGGGGACCAAAAGTAAGCTATTTTGAGGTTATTGGGGTCTGAGGGAAGGTAGTGTGTTCTTTAACTGTTAACCCCAAGGTATAAGCAAGCAACAATGGTTATTTTACCTGGAAGTTCTTGGAGTAAAAGCACAACAAAAATGTTCAGAATTGCTAGACTCATGTAGAGACACGTCCCTAGAGCAATACCTACATTTTAAAAGCATAATCTTTACAAATGTTGCAAGTTCAAATAACAACTCTAAAAACTATGTCAATGAGAATGTCTCATTTCATTGCAGCAGAGACCAAATAGATTCAAGTGGAACTGGATCACAGAGATAACCATGTACTATATGATGCAGCTAAACTATAATTTAACCCTACAAACCAGCTTGATAATCTCAGTACCAACACTGCAAGACCTTTCTTTGGGTTGTAACAAAGGAGTCACTCAGATTTTTAGAACTGGTTTGTTCATTTCAAGGGGACACACCTCTCTATGATTCATGGGAAATAAGTGACAGTAGTATGGAGATAATGTGGTGAGGTATTTTATTTGGCATAGAACTCTGATGCTACCCAGTATTGACGGGCAACAGATGAATACCCACTTTCTCTCAAATAATTTGGAGATTTGAAGGATGGCTTTGTGATACAAGTTCACCAACTTCCTCAGCATTAATGCACTGCCTTTTAAGAACACCATGACTGGGATTTTGCTTGCCTCCTTGGGATATGTGGTTCTTTCCAAAAAAGGTAGCATTATCATTTTTTCCTTTAACATACATAAGAGGGTCAATAAATCATTACTGCCAAGACTAACAGGGTCTTTAATAGAGGCTGAGTGATGCAGGGGGGTGGGGGTGGAAATAGAAGTTGTGCCCAGAGCAGCATGAAGAGAAAGGAGACAACAACACACAGAGCTTGGCTGGGAAAAATCAGGCCATTACTTTATTGATTACATTATTTGCTGTTCTTCTCATTACTAGCCTCTTGGGAAATAGTCAAAATACCAGCCGAAAGATTCTGTCACTCTCCTTGCCCTCAGAACCCCTTGAGGGGACTCCCCTTTAGGTCACGCAGGGAGCCCACCCTGGCACTCCCCACCCAGTGCCTAAATGCCAGCACCCAGCTGTGACAGTTATACTCATTTAATAGTACAATAACACAAACATAGAACATTCTCTTTTGCGATGGAAAAGGGAGAACCACTTAGCCAGTCAGAATCATGGATAACCTTACTGGTGTTATCCAAATTGATACACATGTTGGGCTTGTATTGTGCAGTGTGTCCTCTACACATACAGGGTAAGACGATGTCATAGGGGTAATTATTTTGGGGTTGAACAATCTGGTGAATCCTTGGGTCTCAATTTGGCACAGCACTCCAATTAGGAAGGAAAAACAATATAGAGAATTTCAAGAAAAAAAACATTTGTATTCTAACAAGATAAAAAGCTAGAAAGATGATATACAAGGAAAAACAAAAACACGGAACAACATTGCAACAGAGTAACAAAATCTGAGCAGTATTAACTTTGGTTGTTGGAGTGAATGGAGAGTCTATGAGGAAATAAAGGGTAAAAGAAAAACATACATTGCCCTCTCCTGAAGAGAAGAAGAGTCCATGGGGTGCAATCCAAGGAAGCTGGTCTAGGCTGAAGAAAAATCTAAACTGAAAACAACTAAGAAGTTGAGGATCCAATATGAGGAATTTCAGTGATTCAGAATACGGATGAAGTTCCAGCAAGCAAGCCAACTGTGAGGCTGGAGAAACATGCTCAGGTACATAACCGGCTAAAGAGCTGGTAGAACTGGAGATGCCCTTTTTAAGGGCTCTGGGAAGGAAGAGGTTGAGCACCACAGTGGAATTAGATCAAGAATTCAGGTTACTAATCTTGGGAGGTGGTTAGACAGTTTTTAGGTAGGATGACTTAAGTTACCAGGCCAGAGGAACAACTCATGCTGTTCTAACAAAGGCTGAGGAGCAGCTTGATGGTATTTTCCTAGGCTCAGGGTTGAGTTACCAACCAGGGTAGCCTAGATGAAGGGGAAAGTCCTGTAGGCTTAGGTTATCAGTCAGCCAATCTGAGTCAGTCTTGGGTATGAGGGAATTTCTGGAGCTTAAGAACAAGAAGCCTTTGATCAACGTACTCTTTGGAGCATTTTTAACTGCTGGCTACTCCCACATGGAAATTCCTGCTACTTCAGGGGTCCTGCTTTGATATCAAGCTGTATTATTTTATCCAGTCCTCCAGGCAGTTAAATCAGAGGGTTTTGGGGGTGGGCACCAATACAAGAGTCTTGGGGACAGTATCACTTGTAACACTGGCCCTGTTCACCAGCAGCTAATTTTGGATACAGCAAGGACAACTAGCAAGACCACAATTAAAATAAGAAAACATGTGGTGGTAGGGTGAGTTTTGCTGGCAGAAGGCTATGAACACCCAGCCTACCAACAGCTTCTTTCTTTTGAACATGGAGAACAGACCGAACTGGAGCCCCAGGTCTGCTCCCCACCCCCCTTTGCAGTTGGCCAAAGGAGACAGGCGTGCAGAAATCAGTATTACAGTCATGTGGCTGAGAAGCAAGGCTGGCCACAATTGCTGCTCCTTTGCCCTCCTGGGCACAATAGATGCTCAAGCTTAATTTATAAAGGATGTTCCAGAAGATGCTAAAAGTCTAAAAATGGCAAAATATAAAGGCAAGGTTATTCTATTATAGATTGATTCAGCTTCCCCTAGAACTAAAAGTACCTATTAACAAAAGCAAAGATGGGCCAGTATACACTACTTCATGAGGCTTGTTTCAGAACTAAACTTCACAAGATGCCCAACAATCTTTGGGTTCCCATAAGATTACCTGGGAAGTATAGTCGGGCCCTGCCCGAGCCCCCAAATGAAAACCTGAGCAGAGCGGATTTTTGCATGAGTGTGTCTTGCAAACATCCGCTCCACTCGAGTTTTCCTCCAGGAGCTTGGGGGGGGGGGGCATGTCAGAGCAGCAGCAGGGCCAGAAGGACAGGAGGGAGTCAGTGAGGGGAGCCCGAAGAGAGGCGAGCTCGAAGCTGACAGGCAGCTAGCAGCGGCAGAAGCTGCTGCTGAGGCTGCTGCCACCGCCACAGCTACTAAACTCAACCATCCCTTCCCACAGAACTCTGAGCCCAGGGAACTCAAGTCTCCTTCCACTCTCTGTGTGAGAAGGGATGGTTAAGTCTAGCGGCAGTGGTGGCAGTGGCAGCCTCAGCAGTTCCTTCTGCCGCTACTAGCTACCTGTCAGCTTTGGGCTCGATTCTCTTTGGGCTCCCTTTGCTGACTCTTTCCTGCCTGTCCTTCTGGCCCTGCTGCTGCTACTCTGACATCCTCCCCCACCTCCCGAGCTCCCAGAGGAAAACCCAAGCAGAGCAGATTTTTGCAAGAGACATGGCATGAGAAGCTCTTGCAAAAATCCATTCAGCTTTGGTTTTCCTCTGGGAGCTTGGGGGCAGGGCCCAAATACACTTCCTAGATAAACTTGCAGGAACATGACACGTGTCGGGTGTCTCGTGTAGTTTAGCTCTCACATGGGAACATGTACTCTTAATAATCCTTAATAAATGAAGCAAGCCTCCAAAATCTAGATGTATGTAAAGACATAGTATTATAGTGCAAAAGTGTTTACAATACCTATTTCAATTATTTGGAAATTAGGTACCAAAGCTGAAGGCTGAAACAGTCATGACCCTCAAATTACAGTGTACTTCTACACTACAAGGCACACTGAACACATGAGAAGACAGATTCATAGGTATTTAACCTGCAAGGATAAAAGAAATGGAACTGCAACTGATACTTTCAGTTGTCGAAATTTAAGATGTGTGATGGGGGATTTGAAGAATTTTGCCTGGAACAAAGTATGAGTAATCTAGTATCTAAATATCTAGATAAGGTACTGCAGAAACATCATATAAACAATTGTTATTATTAAACAATACTTCCTGTAAATCCTATTACAGGTTTAAACCATTTTGTTCTTATACAGAGACATGCTGATAATTTATTTTCGCTTTTATAAAGTGGCAGGAGGAGCTGTAAACTTGCAGACAAAAACAGAACATGTAGACACCAGATACTGCCCTCAATAACCAAGGCATAGAAACATAATGGACTTGTGAACACAAGCTCTTGCAATGGCACTGGGCCAGAGCGCACATTCTGGAAAGTATTTTATTACCTATGCTTAATTAGATTTGGACTGTGCACTAATCAAAAGGAGGAGAATATGGTCATAAAATACACTTCTTTATTCCAGAGGTTAACACATGTGTGTCATCACTTAAAGCTTATGAGAAATCCAGTTATAAGAATTTTAGTCTTACCTAACAGAAGTAAAATAGACTAACCCCATTCCATTCAAATCTAAAACAACAAATAATTCACAATGTGATAACATATCCATCATGGCACCAAACAATGATGTGGTCTGTAAGAAGAATATATATATATATATATCTGTCCCTTACTTCAGTGGCTTTTCTTTATTCTGTATTATGTTCATGTGCATACATGGGTAAGGCTGCAATCTTGCACACACATAATTTGGTGTAAGCCCTACTGAGCTCAGTGACAAAGTTTCAAGTAAACACTCTTAATGCTGCAAGTCACATATGGGGACAGAACTACCAGTCAAGCAGTAGAAGATATACCATTAGCACATTTTAAAAAAAAGAGACTTGGAGAGTAGAACATTTGGGTGTGTTGTTGCTATCAAAAGTATACTGGGCAAAGAAAGATATGGTGATAGGAGAGAGACAGGCCAGAAGAGAAATTATTAAACTTCAGGTTGCCCCTTCTCCAAACAAGAGCACTTTGTTAGTTCTGCAAGCAACTTTACATGCTGCTGTTCCTGCTAAATGCAGGTCACTAGTTTGCAGCTGGATACAGAATAAGAGGAGCTGACCCTATTAGTTGCGCTAATCAAGGGCCAACTTGATTTTATTAGCAAGGAACTGCAGCAGCCAAAGGCAAAACTCACTTCTTACTTAAATCACAGTGCAAGTGAGTGATGGGGTGCAGAAGAGTCAGGCCTTCTGTCTCTGTATATCCCTCTATTGTGGGTGAGGCCCACACTTGATCTAAACCCTGAGCAATCAAGTTGCAGAATGATGTAAGCCACTTTGAGTACCCATTGGGGAGACAGGAGAAGTGTATAAACGAAGTGAATAAATACTGCCCTCCTTTCTAAGCATTTATTGATGCTTGAGGATCATCTGTCATGTCCCTTCTCATCTGCCACAAGGTCTTTGGGTCAAGGATAATGGCATTCCCAAGGGACTCCTGCCCCAGTTCCATAAGAAGCACTCTAATCCAAAAGTTCTGATCTAAGGAATATCCCCTTCATCCTTCAAATGATGCTTCAGACTGTTTACCTATGCTTCCTACTTAAAACTTTACACACTCTGCCTGCACTAACATTGCAACCAGGTGACACACATATCCAAGGCAACTGACTTTGATAATTAGAGTGGAGTGGAGTAGGCACCATCACCCCAGTTTGTGGCCAGTTGAACCAGAGAAGCAAATATTCCTACTCAACTGCCCAAGAAGCACCCCACCTAGCCCACTTTGAAAAGTGGGGAGGGAAAGCGAGTGCCTTGTCCAGAGATGGGTCAAAAAGATGAGGTGCGAAAGTATCTTGCATAGTCTCCTATGCCTCTTCCCCCATGCTGTGCATGCTCCTACCTGGGCATGCCAATGTCCACTGGTTCCCTTCCATGGGATGCCAGCAAACCCTGACCCCTAGATTTCAACCTTTCAAGGGCAGGCAGTGGGCAATATTACAAATAGAAGTCATGGAATTTCCAAAGAAGACTTCAGCATGAAACTGATGGATTAGAATTTATCAAAGAATATTGTTAAATTTTCTGAGATTTGAATAAGGACCTCAGCTATTTACAAGTGTTAAACAAAACCAATTAAGGAGCCTAACAAGAACAAAATGAGTGCTACTGCAAATGGTTGCTGAGCTTCTCTTGATTACATTTGATTTTTGAATGTCACAACAGTTGCAAAAAAATAAAAAGTCCAGTAGCACCTTTAAGACTAACCAACTTTATTGATGTATCTGATGAAGAGAGCTGTGATTCTCAAAAGCTTATGCCTCAATAAAGTTGGTTAGTCTTAAAGGTGCTACTGGACTTTTTACTTTTTTGCAACTACAGACTAACATAGCTAACTCCTCTGAATATATGACCAACGGTTTCTTAGATTCGCTGACCTTTTAACCCTGCCATTTACAGCACTTTTCTACATATGTCAGTCTGCCAAATAAGAATCTCTCCCTTACACATCTGATGAAGTGTGCTCTAGCTCATGAAAGTGTATGCAGAATAAAAATGTGTCAGTCTTTTAGGTGCCACAAGTCTCATATGTAGTTTTCTGCAATAGATGGCTACCTCGCTAGTTGCTGCACTGACCCAATGTTTAAACAGCATTTCCTTTGCTTCTAGAAATCCATGGAGTCATGCCTTCCTAAGAAAGTTCATGCTTTCTTTCTCTAACCTGTGATTGATGCTAGGATTCCCATTCCCCCGCCTGGGGCAGGGAATCCCCCGATCCCACCCTTCCCCCCCATGCCCATGTACTTATCCAGCGGGGGGGGGTGCTCCCTGGGGTGCCCCCACCCCGGGCAGTGTGCCCCTGTGGGGGGATGCGCTCTTGCGCTGTGAGAGCAGGCAGCAGCACAGAGAGTGGGCAGCGGTGGTGAGAGCGAGCCCACTCTCGCCATCGCCTGCTCTCGCTGCCGTGGTCCCTTTGCGCCCAATGAGAGCGGGCCGCAGTGGTGGCAGTGAAAGCGAGCCACGGCCACAGCAAGAGCAGCCTGCACCAGTGAGGAAAGAGTGCCCTTTGACCTGGGGGTGCCCTTTGACTCCCGTGTGATGACATAACTCCCAGAAGTGACATCATCACACAAGCCAGGAGGACGTGCATGCAAATAAAGAACCCGGGGGTAAGTGGCTCACAAAAAGTTGTCAGAAAAATTGCCATTAAACAGGATTGTGCTGGGAAATCACGCTAGGAAGATGCTTTTATGCCATGAGATTCACGCGATCTTCCAGGCACATGGCCATGTGAAAACGGCCACTCAATAGAACGGGAAGAAAATTATGAGCCTTCTACTGCAAAGACCTTTCCACCATCTTTAGACAACAGGACCTGATCCACAAAAGCATTCTGCAGTCTGGCTGCAACACTCCCCTTTCCCAGACACTAGCCAAGGCAACAATTCCAAGACATACCCAAGAGCCAGCACATTTGTCAGTGATTGCTGCTGTGTTCCCAGCCAGAAGATTGCAACTACAGTGACCCCAAAGCATAACTTTTCTGTTAATAATAACAGACCATCAGCATTAATTGAACAGCTAGACTACCATATTGTAGTCAGATTCAAGCTGTATCAGAAGTTTCCTGAGGTTTCCGCTGACGAGCAGCAGAAGGGGCGCTGTCAGTTTCCAACCCCCCCCCCCCACCGGCCATGCTTCACCCAATGCATTTGGTGAAGCTGATGTGGGGAGTTTGCAAGCACCCCTTCTCCTGCTGCTGGTGAGCGGTGCAAGGCATTTGAAAGCACCCCTTCTCCTGCCACTCACAAGAAGCATGAGAAGGGTGGCTTTGAGCTTCAGTGTACTCCGAATCTTTACGGAGCATACTGAAACGATTCAAACACTAGAAACCCAAAGCGGCTTGCCTCTTCGGGATTTGGGTCATTCCGAAATGTTTTCCCGCTTCAGATAAACCAGAAGTTGGAAACCCAAATATTTTTCTGGTGCACATGATCTCAAAGCCACCTCCTCCTCTGGAGCCAAAACCAGGGGATGGGGGGGGGGTCATGGAGGTGCATGGAGGGTATTTATCTAGAGCGCACAAGCTCCAAAACACTTCCTTGTCATGCCAGGAATGACATAATTCCTGGTGTGATAAGGAAATGCTCTGGATCATGAGGGAGAATGCTCCAGAACTCCTGGGCCCATTCCCCACACTTTCCCCCTTCACTGGCCAGGTGAGTGGGGGGGGAGGGGCAGAGGCTGGGTGCGGAAATCCCCGTTCCCACCAGGAGATTAGTAACCCTAAAGCCACCATGAGGCAATCTTAATCTCATTTGTTTAAAAGTATCTCTGATGTTAGTAGAATAATAATAGAGTATGCTCTGTGCAGCTGAGGATTATGATTTTTAATGTAAAATGTTTAACACACATTTAGAAAATAAGAACATAAGGAGAGCCTTCATTCATTAGTCCAGCAAGCTGTCTCACACAGTGGCCAACCAGTTACTCTGGAGGGCAAATAACAGGTCATAGAGGCAGATGTCTTCTCCTGATGTTGCCTCCTGCCACTGGTATTAAGAGGTTTATTGCCCCTCTAAATGTGGAGGTTCCCATCAGTCACCATGGCTAGCAGCCACTGATATCCTCCATGAAACTGTCTAATCCCCTTTTAAAATCTTCTGTGCCTCTGGCCATCATCACATCCTCTAGAAGTAAATTCCATTATAATCACTCATTGAGTAAAGAAGTCTTTTCTTTTATCTGTCCTGAATCTACTGATCACCAGCTTGATTGAATGTTTCCAAGTTTTGTATTTGTGGAGGAGAAAATGTTCTCTCTGTCCAAGCTCTCTACCCCATGCATAATTTTATGAACCTCTATCATGTACCCTTATAAACTGAAAAGTCCCAGGCTTTTAATAATAATAACAACTCTTCTATCACTCTTCTAAGCAGATGAGTGTCCCAATCACAGCAGTGAACAAAGTTATTCTTATTATTCCTACAATACAGTTTGGGAGCTGGAGCTGAGAAGAACGGCTTACTCAAGGCCACCTATTGAGTTCATGGCAGTAATAGAATTTAAACCAGCAAAGTGCTGGTTCACAGCCCAACCATTTAACCATGATGCTACAGTAGCTCTAAGGCTTTCTGGTGCTCCTACCATGTAAAGTTGGGGTTTTTCATTTCCATGCAAATAACCTTATCTACACTGAACTTCATTTGCCACATGGTTGCTCACTCATCCAATCTGCGCCGATCCTCTAGGAGCTCTTCAGTCAGCCTTGGTTTTCACCATCCTGAATCATTTTGTGTCATCTGTAAATCTGGCCATCATACTGCTCACCCCTGTTCCAGATAACTTATGAACAATGTAAATAGCATCTGCCCCAGTGCCAACTCTTGTGGGACCCTCTGTTTACTTACTTCTATTGCGTGAATTGTCCATTTATTCTTCCCCTGCTTCCTTTCATTTAGCCAAATTTTATTCCATAAAAGGACTTATTCTCTTATCTTATGGCAGCTTGGTTTAGTGTGGAACCTTGTCTAAAGCCTTTTGGAAGTCAAGTATACATTGTCTACCAGGTCACTATTATCTTCACTTGTTCCCATTGTCCCTTTGCAGAAGCCATGCTGAATTTCCTGAAGCAAGCTTTGTTTCTCTATGTGCCTAATAATTCCGTCTTTGATTACTACTCATTTGTCTGGGACAGACATTAGGAAAAATAGTATGTAACTTCCTGGTTTCCCTCTGGACCCTTTTTAAAAATTGGTGGAATGATTGCTTCTCTAGTCCTCTGGAACAGTGACTGATTTTAGTGACAAGTTATTAACTATTGGTTAGTAGATCAATAATTTGAATTCCCTAAGAACACTCCCCAGACTGCTGCTTCCAAGGTTTGGTCTAGCCCACTTTTAATATCCTAAAGTGGATGTCATGTTGCTTATCTCATTGCTAGCAATCTTCTACTGGATATCCATCCTAATTCCTTCCGCTCTTTCCTCACTCTTTGTTTTTGGTCCTCTTCCCTTTGTTTCACACTCTTTTGCCACCAAAAGGGCCTTGTTATCACAACATTATCCTGTACTGAATGCAAGACAAACAAAATGCTAACAAGAATAATCACTCAGCAATATTTGCTCTATTTTGTGATATCATAGAATAAGTTAACAGGTCTTTAAATCTTGAATAGGTCACTGTGAAAAGAAAAAAGCTGTAAGACTATCCCTGCTGTGCTTGTCCATTTAGGTGCTTACACAATTTGAATGTCAAAAATGCCTGAACCCTAGAACAACATGTTCCCTCAGGCTACATGGAATAGGATTCACAATTTCAATCCCCCACCTCTCCCAAAGTCATACACACATACAAACTTGCTATGTGTATGACTTCAGATCAGAAGGTAAACATTTAAAAACCATACACTGTGACAAAGTACTGCAAGCTATTTTTGGCAGCAGAATTTTCATATCTGATGAAGTTGAATGTAATTGCTGCTGTAGATATTCATGTTTATAAGGGAAAATGTCTACCATATAAGGACTGTCAAAAATAACCCAATTTAAAACTCAAGTGTGGGCTCAAATTAGCAGATATGGAAATTTGTTCTGTTCTCTAACACCCACAAGTCCCAGAACATTAGACTGAAGTGCTGGCATGAATAAGAACCATTTGTCAAATACAAAATTCACAAGGCGGTAGAGAGTTTTACACATTGAACAATTTAGTGGTGTTGTTTTTAAAGCTTTGCAGTACAACATAAATCTGTGTGTCACGTGAAGATACACATCAGATTGTTTGTTGTCTAAAACTGCTGGTAAACATCCAGACTAAGGCATTAAGGTACGTATTTAAGTTTGCATTGCATTTTACGTAGCCACACTAAATATTTAAGAACATACACTTAGATGCCGAACAAGAAAGTGACAAACATAAAGGAAAGACAGGTAAAAATGAAAAAATAACAAGAAAAAGTTCACCTGGAGATAGTGAAACTGCACTGGGATGTTTCAGAATAGGATCTGAGAACACATGAACCATCCCTGCACCTGGAATTAGAGCATCTCCATGAAATGAGAAGCGCAAGTTGACCTCTAATATACTCTCTTACATACAACAATATACAACACAACCACCTCCTTTGAAGCTTCCTTATAACCAACAAAGCCAGCCTTACTAATCTCAAAGTAACAGACATGTAATGAGAGACTTCTTAGAGGTTCTGAAGTCTTCTCCATTGGGATTCAATGACACACTCCTTTCTACCACTTTGCTTGCTCAAATTGTTCTGAAACTTAATTGACCATTACAACACCTGCGCCCCCACCATCACCTTTTATTTTCTCTGTAAGAAAGAATCTGCTTTGCACATGCAAGGCCCCAGGTTCAATTCCTGGCATCTCCTGTTAAAAGACCTTTGCTGATTATACACAGAGGCTCTTCCCCATTTCAGCCACCTAACTCATGCACTTCTTTTGTTTCCATATGACACCATCTTCCAGTTCTGCACAAGGTACGAGCATCCCATTCTTTCAGCCCAAACCCCCTCTTTTTTAAAGGAAAACTTAAAATAAAAGTTATCAGGATGATCTTTTTCCTTGATTCCAAAAAGGAAAGTACATCTTGTCTTTGAATGAAAGGAAATGCCCCCTTCCACTGCATTTTCACAGTGAACTGCCTGACAAAGTTTTTGGAAGGGGGGGTCAGGGGCTAGGGAGAGTGGGTGAGGGACTTAGCACCAGCATCTTCTTCAACTCATTGCTGAAATGGAGCCCCAATAAACAGAGATATGGGAGGGGGGATCAGCACCAAGTGTTTTGTTCAGCACTGCAATGGATCCCAAACATACAGGAGGACGGAATTCACTACATAGCAAGATTGAGGGGAGGGGATCTGACCCACTGTCTTGCTCAGTGCTGCAAGTAAGCAAATACACACTTCCTTTAAAACAGGAGTTCAGAATCACTGTATTTTCTTGCAGTAGTACACATGAACAAAAAAATGTTAAAAGGAGTGGGTAGAGAATCATAATAGGGGCATGACAACAGCATGGGAGGGGAGATGTAATGGAATCCAGTATGAAAGGGAAACCGCAGCTAATACTGGTAGGAAAAACAGATTATCCTGTGCCACCTGGAAACTCTGTAGCAAGTACTAATTGATCGATCACTGCACCAGTAACGTGACTACCACAGGAAAAAATCCTCATGAGAAATCATCCTTAGATACAGGCATTAGGAAAGCCTTTTCGCACCTGAGATTTGGGAGAGCCATTGCAAACCAAAGGACAACATACTGAGATAGACAGACCAATGCTCTGTCTTGACATAAACTTTGTAAACTCTGTGGATCTTTGCGAGCACAAGACTGATCATGTTTAGCATGTATTTTTTCCTCATATCCTTGACATTTTCTTCTCCTTCCACTGTAGACTGAAGCTACATTCTGTCAAAGATCAGCGGTGGGAAGGGGGAGAAAAGGAAGAGGATGACATAAGTCTTTCCTGGTTGACTCTTCTTTTCTTTTCTCTTTTCTTTTCCTTTCGTTTTTTTTTTTTTGCTAAAGAAACCCCAGACAGCTGTTTAGCCCTCACACTTAGTTTGATTCTTTGCCAGATTCATAATTGTATCTTTTTTAGGTTTTATCAGGCATGCCTAAACATTTGGATTTGCATTTCTAAAGATAAGAGTTGTCAATTCCAAGTACTACAGAAATTTGAAGAAACTGCTTATATTTTCAGATGAAGACAAATCCATTAGATGACAGAAGTAATAGATACCACAATCTGCAAGGATTTAACAGCAAATCAGAAAATAGAAGTTAGTTATGGGAAACTTTAAGATGATGACCTACGCTAGACTAGAATTGAGGAATCATAGGTACATCTAGTACAGATGTCCATGTGTTTGCTTTTCAGCAAATTGATATTATACCTGTTAATTTTATGATGCTACTTTATTTTCTGCAGCAGACCAACTTGGCCAACCCAACATGCTCCTGTTTCAGAATGAGAGCATTTACATGCCCCAAAGCACCTTGGTGAAGTAGATGTAATCAACAGTCCACTAACACTTAATCCCAGAGATATTCCTTACATGTGCCTGCCTAATTCTAAGGGTATTAGATATAAACTTTGCCACAGACAAAGTAACATGCCTATCATTACCAGCCAAAAGATATAACAAATGAAAATCATATGAACAATGAGGAAACCTGCTCAAAAAGTAGGGTTGCCAGGTCCTCCAGAGCTCAAAACGGGAAGACAGAGGGATTGGAGGGGCATGTGAATTGGGAGGTCTTACTTTCCATGCATGTATGTTTGTTGCACCAAGAATGATATCATTCCTGGAGCAACAAGAAAGTGAAGGACCCACATGGGGCTGATTTGATAAAAATCAGCTCCCAACACTAGATTCGGGGCCGATTTTTATCAAATTAGCCCCGCATGGAGGCCTTCATTTCCTTGTCATAGTGGGAATTCGGCTCTCCCAGCCGCGGCTCGCCGCTTAAACTGGGAGCCGACAATTGGAGCCCTGGATGGAGAGGAGGCAGACTCCCTCCCTCTTCATCCGGGTTTCTGGGAAGGGGCGGGGCTTGGCGCTCTTGCGCGCGTTCTGCCCCTTCCCAGTGTCAGTTCATTTCCTTGTCATAGTGGGAATGACATCACTCCTCGCACAACAAGGAAGTGCTCCAGTGCATGTGGGAGAGCACTGTGAGGTTCCTAGGCCCATTTCCCACACCTTTCCCCCGCTGGCCAGGTGAGTGATGGCACAGACAAAGACTGGGAGTGGGGGTATGCCCCACCCTCACCAGGGCAATGGGATCCCTATCAATATGAACAGAATAGATTTAGCTCTTATTGATTAAAACAAATCTATTAATACAAATCACAACTAAATACAAAATGAGGTAAATTTTTAGTTACAGCTCTACCACAAGATCAGAGTCTCTGTGAGTGGTAAAGCATTTGCCACCCCAGCCGGAATGAAGAGACAGACACAGGCTTGGATTAAAGGGCCGTTTACTAAAATGACCATAAACATAAAGCACGGCAAGAGCTAACTAGGCGGTACAGGTCAAGCCACGGGATCAACTCCTGTGGTACAGGTCAAGCCACAGTACAGGTCAAGCCACAGGATCAGCTCTAGTCAAGAAAAAATACTGACAAAAATGGGACTGTTAAAAAGGTAAAGTAACTTGGCAAAACAGGGAAAAGAGGGGCTGAAAAGCTGCCTCAAAAGGGAGAACAACATCTCGAAGCATCTAAATTAATAGCCTCCTGGTCTAATCTCCTCAATGATTCCAAAACTTTTTATCTTACACTTGGTATATCAGTAGAAAAGGACAAATTAAAGCTTAAAATCAACAGTTTAAATTCCAAATCATCTCCCAAGATGATTTGTGGGAATCAAGCTCCATTTTAAAAGCTCACTCATGATCAGGTAAAGACTCACGAGACATACAATCTGTCCCCCAGACTGTGCTCTGGGAAAACTTTTCCTTCCAGTTGGTAACTGAAGGAGCTGTGTAGATCGCTGACAGGGTAGTCATTGCATCGCTTACAAAGACACCCCACAACACAACAAGATTTGCCACTAAGTAGATTTATTTTTTTAAATAACAGTTTACCTGATGGACATGCATGATGCTTGCGAGGGTGGGGGGCAGGAATATAAAAGTGAATAGCCTGAATGAAGCACGGGGAAAACAGATAAAAGAAAGGAGAAATCAACGTTTTATTCAGAAGCCATATGAAGTTATGCCTCACAGAGGTGGGTTAAGGGAAAAAGAGGAGCTTACTCCATAGCAGAAAACTACCCCAAAAGGAGATAGAGTATTATATATATAAAGCCTTATAGACCAGATATGATGGTACTCTCTTCTTTTACAAATTAACCACTTGCTTACATTTTATATATTTTAAGGGAGAGGGAATCAGCAAATTTCAGAGGAAACTGAATGAAGGAAATAATTTGAAAACATAGGTCATAGTACATGCAATAACAGTTCATGGATTCATGTGAAAGCAAAACAAGTGAACCACAGAAACAGAGTAGAATGCAACCCTATAGTGCATTAATCAAAAATGTTTGCAAAATCTCTTTGCCTTCTGGGGATGGCAGCAGATCTTGTATCATGTTGCAACTGACTACAACGATATATGACCAGCATTAACAAAAGTTCAAAAGAACCTTGATCCTAAATTAATTCCTAGATTTCTACCTGCTACGCCTGTAATCTCTAGTTCAGCATTTTGTGAGTCACAGTAATTTTGATGGGTGGATAAACACAGTCTTTTAAAGATAATTCTACAAAAGAACAAGCAGTACTATCATTGCAAACATTAAGCAGGAAAGATATTTGTTCCAAACATCTGTAGATATATCTACAGATATATCTTATACCTGTTATATACACTCAACAGGTATAATATACATATATATAGGCATTGAGTATTACATATTCAAATTTTGCTAAATTTAAAAGGCCTCATGGTGAAAACGTAGGTGTTGCTATCTAACCTGGAGGATAAGCAATTCGTATAAAAGAAAAAGTAGGAACTGATTGGCAGTTAACATCTCTAATTCACCTTGCAACATTCATTTTTTCCTTGAATGTGGACATATTAGAAATAACAACAACAACAACAACAACAATAGAAACACTGTATAATGACACACATAATACCACTCTTAGATTTAGGATATTCCTCAACCACCTCAATGTCAATGATATCTTGTTTTTTAATTTAAGAGATGGCTTCATGTCATTTCCTCAATAAATTCAGTAAGTTTTTCCTCTCTGCTTTTTAATGCCCTCTTCAGTATTTGATAACTTGTAAGCTTGAGGTGGCTTACAATTATAAACCACAATATTAAAACACAAGCAACATAAAAACACATGCAAATTAAATTAAAATTAAGAAATGTAAAGCTTAGAATATACACACAATCTTCCCAAACTGTGAGGAATCCTTGCTTTCTTCCATCTCTCAGAGCCATCAATTAATTAAAGGTACTTTTAGCTCACATTTCTCCAAAGAACTCACATGAACAAAACAACACAGTACCAACTATATTGTTCCACTGAAATAATAAAGTACAATAAAAAGTTAAAGGGACCAAATAATTTACTGCCTCCAATCCAAGAGAATTACGGAAAGC
Source organism: Eublepharis macularius (assembly GCF_028583425.1). NCBI lineage: Eukaryota > Metazoa > Chordata > Lepidosauria > Squamata > Eublepharidae > Eublepharis > Eublepharis macularius. The sequence goes on from NC_072794.1 coordinate 73,773,643, forward strand.
ATATAAGTATGAGAAATCAATGTGAGCAAATATTATGGCCTAGGTGTTTACAATATATTCCAATTCAAGCATCAGTGAAGAATTGAGTCAAAATGCCTCATGTGCTTTATACTGTCAATTACGACAATGTGTAATAGTAACTTAAAGTGACTGAGAGTATTTTATTTCTCCCGTAAAAAAAGTTCTTGTCTTCACAAGATCTTTGTTTATATATAAAAAATTTTTTTTTTATAAACCGGCAAAATTCAAAGACATGTAGTAATGATATTGACAGGAGAAAAGCATGTGCCCTTCTCCACCAGAATGACCAAAACATAATGTTCAGATTTGGCTGCATCACACCCCAACTTTGTTCTCAAACAAATACTCTAAAATTCATATACTGTGCTACATAAATAGCTAAAACTAAGCACTGTACCTTTGACGGAACAGAATCACATTATTAAAAGCGCGACTCTGCCAATTTGCTTTCATCAAACTTTTTAAAAATAGATGTGTGAAGTCAACTAATCTAAAAGCTACATTAAAATTCAGGCAAAATAGGTCAGTTCTTTTCAAAGCAGGTGAAATTGTATTCATAAGAAATACTATATACGTGTAAAGTCAGCTGGGTAGCATACATACTGCTGCTATTTCTTTAAGAAGGTGCTGCTATTTCTAATACAACATATGCACTGCAACATTTGATGGAAAGGGAGAAAGAGAGGTTGCCATGGTAAGTCTGCATCTTTTATTGAATACTAGAATAAATTGTTGCATAGAACCAACACCCACATAACTTCTCAGTAGAAGTTACTGCCCTTGTTTGAACACATATCACTAACAGGAATATGTGGCATACAGTTTCTGTTGTTTTTCAAACAACCTTCTCTGTATTTCAACTGCCCACAACACCTCTCTCCCCAGGAGAAAAAAAATAACAGAATTCTTTGTTTAGCTCTCTCTAGATGAAAAGGCCAAGCACAAAGCATGGAAGAAAGATGTTTCCATAGTGACACTGGAAATACCTAAGGTATATTCTTATCCATCGTACTTTCTCCAATCAGAAACTTATATCTTAAAAAGGTGGGACACAATGAGACACATCCAGAGATGCCCATCAGGCCGCTTCTTACAACATTATACTGCATTTATTCCTGTTGAAGTAATTTAGGCTTTGATCACTGATTTCAATAGGAATCATGAAACAGAGTTGCTTTACACTTCCTAGTAATTTTATATATATATAAAATTATATATATAAAATGAGTCATTTCATCCATCTTCCTGCCATACGGAGAACTTTAACATGTCTCCATTTTGAGAGTGGGCCTTACATGTAGCAGCTTAAAGGCAGAGGTAGAGGTAGTCCCCTGTGCAAGCACCGAGTCATTACTGACCCATGGAGGGGGGGTCACATCATAACATTTTCTTCGCAGACTTTTGTTATGGGGTGGTTTGCCATTGCCTTTTGTTATGGGTTGGTTTGCAGCAGCTTATTTTATACTTTATATACAACACACCCTTTAAAAACTTTAACAAAAGTCAATTGAGAGGAAGAGGAAAAGAGGATATGGAAGAGGAGATTCTCCAAAATTATAGCTTTAAGGTAGAATTTACTATCCAGAAGTCAGATAGATCTGAATTCCAGAGGGAGGGGAAGAACATTTAATGGGGGGGAGGAGAAGCACAGAAAGTAATTGGAAGCTTTACGGATATATATATAATGTGGTATAGTGGTCAGAGTATTAGATTAATATCTGGATTCAAATTGTCACTAAGCTAAGCATTGAGTAAACTGGAGTCAGTCATTGAATAAACTTGAGCCAGTCACTGTGCCTAAGCCTAACATCCCCTCTTATGTTGCCCTCAGAACACCTTGCAAGGCAGAATTTATTTGCCATTCTGAGCTCATGATGAAGCTGAAGAAATGTCAACTTTGACAATACTATATGATACCTTACAACAGATTGTCTACAAGCAACAAGCACCACTAATCAAATGAACTACACCTGTTTATGAGTTCAAGTACAGTTCAAAGTACAGTTTACCTATACATTCATTCAAAACATGTTCACGTACCTTTCTGGGAATTGGCCCTATGGATGTAACTGTTTCTATATGAAAGAGATGACCTTTTTTGAATGGATTTCTAAAAATTAGTCATCCTAATTTGAAAGTGCCATTCTTTTCTTTTAAGGCCCAAAGCCACCCTGTCTCAGTTGTAAGGACTACAAGTATGATTTTTGGCAATGTATGTTCCACTTCCTGTGGAACAGTGCAGTCTCACACAAAGCTAAATGTGGATATAATGTTGCATTAAATAAGTAAACAAAATGCTGCCCCTTTTCTGAGTTTTTTGTCATTGGCTAAGAAACCCTGTAAACCAGTCCAGACACGATAAATGCTCAAAACCAGGAGGAAAAGGTGTAAGTCAAAAATATTTCCTACCAGGATCTGGCATGAGGCTTTTCGGATTAAGCTTCCTGCTTTGTTTTTGTTGTTGTTGTTTCTTTGTTGTGGGACTATATGTATGTAATTAAAATGACAGTCATATGTTGCCTCCTCCCCTTTGAAATCAAGGTTCTCTAACAAGTTTGGGGGGGGGGTCACTACTAGATGTTATACAGGTAAGGTAGCACAGAGAGGAAGTACCCAAAGGAATCTTCCCTTTTAAACTGGCAAACAGCATAAAAGAGAACCAAATATTTTTCCTATAATGAGCTGAGAACTCTGAATTTTTTTAAAATAAATTCATTTTACTGTGACTTGCACTTTTCCCACCTACTTACACACTGCTGTGGTGCACATGTGCCAAACTGATAAATTCAGATAATATTGGGATACTTTGTACAAAAGAATTTTAATTTCGATGGTTGTTGGGGGTTTTCCGGGCTGTCTTGCCGTGGTCTTGGCATTGTAGTTCCTGACGTTTCGCCAGCAGCTGTGGCTGGCATCTTCAGAGGTGTAGCACCAAAAGACAGAGATCTCTCAGTGTGTCAGATCTCTCAGTGTCTCAGATCTCTCTGTCTTTTGGTGCTACACCTCTGAAGATGCCAGCCACAGCTGCTGGCGAAACGTCAGGAACTACAATGCCAAGACCACGGCAAGACAGCCCGGAAAACCCCCAACAACCATCGTTCTCCGGCCGTGAAAGCCTTCGACAATACAATTTTAATTTCCTTCAGAGGCCAGAGTAGCTAGGTGCTGACAGTACATGGTGGCAGCTCTACCCTTCTTTCCCACCTAATTCCAAGGATCCTGTTGATGTTTTGAACAGGTGCTTGGATTCAGTAATGGGCTGGATAAAAATGAACAAGCTGAAACTTAATCCTGACAAGGTTAGCCAAAAGGCAGACCATGAACTTGAGATCTCTCCTGTCTTGGATGGCGTTATAATTTTTTAGAAAGTTTGCAGCTTAGGAATGCTGCTTGGCACAGCAGTCACCTTAGATAATCAGGCAGTTGTGTTGTTTTGGAATGCTTTTGCCCAGCTCAGGTTGGTATGTCAGCTGTGCCCATTCCTGGCTCACTCAGATCTAGCCTCAGTGATCCAAGCCTTAGTTACATCTAGATCAGACTATTGCAATGTGCTTTACTTAGGGCCACCCTTGAAGAGTGTTCAGAAACTGCAGCTAATGCAGAATGCTGACTGGGGTCAGTATCGGGAGCACGTGACCCTGATATTTCAGCAATTACACTGACTACCAATCTGCTCCTGAGCACAATTCAAAATGTCAGTTTTGGTCTTTAAAGCCCTATATAGCTTGGGACTGAGGTATCTGAAGGTCTATAGTCTCCCATATGTTCCTGTCCAAGAATTAAGATCACAGGGAGAGACCCTCCCAACTGTCCAATCAGCTCACCTGGTGAGTCCAGGAACAGCATCCCTGGGGAGATGTGCCTGGCCCCTTCACTGTGGATCTTTAGGAGACAGCTAAAGATGTTTTATTTAGGACTGCTTTCATTCTGTAATGTATTCGCAATATTAAACTGTGTTTTATTTATGTTATTATAGTTGATTTATTTTATTATTTATATATTATTTATTTATATTATAAACTGCCTTGGGTTCCTGCAAGGTAGAAAGATAGATAATAAATGTTTTAAATAAATAAACTGATGTAGTGTGAGCCTTTTGGTTTTGACAGACAGGCAGGGTTACAAGGGATGCTTCCCCACTCCCATGTTACAACATCCTGGTTAGCAGACATTAATAAACTGGGGGGTAGGGGTGGAAACACAGAAATTTCTGGAAACTTCACACCATTTATTGCTATTGTAAAAGTTGACTAGACACATAATAAAGTATGATTTCTATTAGAACCATTTAATATATGTTAAATAATAAGATTTCAAAAAATAGTAAGATGAGTAGTTGCTGGAAAATTGCATAAAGTTAAATGGCCTTCATAAGCCTTCATTCACAGCCACAGTTAGAAACAAGGCTATTACAATTATGGACATTTTCCCAGGCTAATGTTTTCTCAGTTAAACAAGGACAATAATATTTCCCAATACATTTCCAGTATCTTGGCCTATTACAGCTTACACTAAACTTTGGATAAGGAGCTTCACCAATTGATATGGGTGTAGATCTGGCCAACACAAGGAACATTCACATCGATATATTGTCGGAAGCTTTCACGGCCAGAAAACGATGGTTGTTGTGGATTTTCCGGGCTGTATTGCCATGGTCTTGGCATTGTAGTTCCTGACGTTTCGCCAGCAGCTGTGACTGGCATCTTCAGAGGTGTAGCACCAAAAGGCAGGGATCTCTCAGTGTCAAACTGTGGAGGAGATGTTTGCAGGTGATTTATATCTACTCAGAAAGGTGGGTTGGGTTGTGTCATCCTGTAAGGGTTTCCCAGAGTGTGGAATGCTAATGGTGGGAGGCTTCACTGTATCCTGAGGAGGTTCTTTTGCATATGGATTGGTGCTTGATATGCTAATCTTCTCTGCAGGGCTATTGTGGGTTGTAGAGTCTTTTGTTAGCCTGGTGTTTTTCAGAACTGGAAACCATACTCTATTCATTCTTAAAGTCTCTTCTTTCCTGTTGAAGTTTTGCTTATGCTTGTGAATTTCAATGGCTTCCCTGTGCAATCTGACAAAGTAGTTGGACGTGTTGTCCAGTATTTTGGTGTCCTGGAATAAGACACTGTGTCCTGTTTGAGTTAGGCTATGTTCAGCCACTGCTGATTTTTCAGGCTGTCCAAGTCTGCAGTGTCCTTCATGTTCTTTTATTCTTGTCTGGATGCTGCGCTGTGTGGCCCCAATGTAAACTTGTCCACAGCTGCAGGGTATACGGTATACTCCTGCAGAGGTTAGGGGGTCTCTACTGTCTTTTGCTGATCGTAGCATCTGTTGTATTTTTCTGGTGGGTCGGAATACAGTTTGTAGATTGTGCTTTTTCATAAGTTTTCCCATCTGATCTGTGATTCCTTTGATATATGGCAAAAGTGTTTTTGCCAATATATCAGACTCGATCAGCAAAAGACAGTAGAGACCCTCTCACCTCTGCAGGAGTATACTGCATACCATGCAGCTGTGGACAAGTTTACATTGGGACCACACAGCGCAGCATCCAGACAAGAATAAAAGAACATGAAGGACACTGCAGACTAGGACAACCTGAAAAATCAGCAGTGGCTGAACATAGCCTAACTCAAACAGGGCACAGTATCTTATTCCAGGACACCAAAATACTGGACAACACGTCCAACTACTTTGTCAGATTGCACAGGGAAGCCATTGAAATTCACAAGCGTAAGCAAAACTTCAACAGGAAAGAAGAGACTTTAAGAATGAATAGAGCATGGTTTCCAGTTCTGAAAAACACCAGGCTAACAAAAGACTCTACAACCCACAATAGCCCTGCAGAGAAGATTAGCATATCAAGCACCAATCCATATGCAAAAGAACCTCCTCAGGATACAGTGAAGCATTAGCACTCCATTAGCATTCCACACCCTGGGAAACCCTTACAGGATGACACAACCCAACCCACCTTTCTAAGTAGATATAAATCACCTGCAAACATCTTCTCCACAGTTTGACACTGAGAGATCCCTGCCTTTCGGTGCTACACCTCTGAAGATGCCAGTCACAGCTGCTGGCGAAACGTCAGGAACTACAATGCCAAGACCACGGCAATACAGCCTGGAAAATCCACAACAACCAACATTCACATCCTTAATAAGAACCTGTTAAGCAAAAAAAAATTCCACTACACACCCCCTTTAATACTTTGAAAATAGTTTGAAGCATTCAGCTGAGTGCAGTTTTACTGGTGCAAATACAAACCAAATTCAACTAAATTGTACATAATGACAAGCACACTGTGGGCGTTTAATTAATAGGGATGGCTGGAAAGGAACTGCAAGTGAAGTTAGGTTACAGCATCTCTTTTACACAGACACAAAAGAGAGAAACCATTCTGAGTCACAGTCATTGGTGGGGGAGGGGCTTCTCTTGGTAGTATGAGATGGTTGGATAGTGTTCCAAATAACTCTGGTTCCACTGAACAGAGCATATGATCTCTCTTTTTAAAAACCACATTTCCACAGTCCTAGGAAGATGATGAGGTGGGAGAAGGTTTCAAAAACCGCTTGAGGTTTTAAAACAGAAAGCGCTGTGCGTGGTGCCCGCGCATGATTGCAGAGCAATTTCCAATAGGTACAACCTGAACTGCATTGAGATCAATGTCATTCTAGATCCTCCCATTTTCTTTTTACACCTGAACTGGTTAAAGTGAGAGGGCCCCAGCATTTCTCCATCTGTAGCGCACAGAAAAGCAAGAGTAGGTTCCCCGTTTATTTGGCGAAGCCCCCCCCCTCCCCGAATTCACCAAGACAGCTACAAGACTGAGACTATCCCGATTTCCTTTTTTAAAATAATAATAATAATAAAACTTGGCAATTTGAAGCCACACAAGGTTAGCGTCCTATCGCCGCCCAGTCTAGATCCTGCAGAATCTCAACACGCTGCAAATCTCCCTGCTCACAAGCACCAAGCGGGCGCATCTCTTACTCCAACCAAAGAGCGTCTGCCACCTTGATCACCTCCTCATCCACCCCGCCCCCTCTAAACCTACGAGGCTTAAGTGGAGGGGGGCTACAATTCAGCTCCCGGGGAGACTGGAGACCGCACTCCTCGCTATTCTTTGCAGAGAGCGCTTCCTTTCCCTAGCAACCAGTGCACTTCATCCGGTTACCACCAGCAGCAGCAGCACCCTAGGGGGCTTCCATCGCTCAGCCCACTGCAACCACTCCAGAAGCCGTGCCGTCCGCCACCGAACAGTAGCAACGTCCAAGGAAATTCTAAACGCCGAGAGAAGGAAGCCACCAAGAGCGACTCCCCCCCCCCCCCGCCGCCTGGATCGCGGCGGCTTGCCTGTGTAGGAAGCCGGCGCGTGCGGCGCTTCTCCAGCTAACACACCCCTATAGCAGCCCGCCATAGGAACAGCAGCCCCTTCCCCACCAACGGGCGCAGCACCAGCACGAGCGCTCATGCTGCAGGGTGGAGAAAATGCCCATTCGTCTCCGCTGCCCGCAACCAATACCAGTGGCAACTGAGACGAGATCGGGGGTCCGCAGCTTATGGGGGTGGGCGGGGGGGGGGGCAACGCGGGCTAGGGCAGAGGGACGGCATCTCCCTCCCCTGTCGGCTCTCCCGCCCCCCGCCCCCGGCCGCGATGCGGATCCCCTTCAGGTGGCCCTTTGGGCGTATTGCACCTCCCGACCCGGAGGGCTGGCGAACAGGTACCTTGTCAGCTGAAGTCTCTCGGTTTGCCAGTCCCCGGCGGCAACCACCCCCAAAGCAAGCTCTTCATCCAGTAAATCCTTTCGAAGCGAGCCGACGAGCAGAGAAAGGGGGCTCCTGCCCGCGCCGCCACCGAGACGGCGATGCAGAAGAGGGGGGGCCGGCCCGCCCCCTGCCCAGCGCATCTGTCAGTGCGGGCTGCGAGAGCGAGACTCCGCAAGGGCACGCGGGGAAGGCGCCTTCACATCTCCACGGCGACGCGGCAGCACCGGCAGCGCTGAAGCAGGCGGGTCGTCTGGGCCTCCCCCCGGCCCCGAGGGGTCGGCGCCGGGGCTTTCCTCCGGGGCGCAGGGCCTTCTTGGGGCGGCAGCTTCATCCGCTCGCCCGCTCGCCAGCCTTCATGCCCAGGTGTGACGGCTGCGGAGAGCGCGCGAGAGGAGGAGGGGGCAGGGCTGCTTCTGCTACGCGCCGCCCGTCAAGCACGGAGCCCACAAGGCGAGCCAGAAGACGCCCCCTCCCCTGCCGCCGAGCGATCTCGGGTGCCTTCCCCGCGGGGGCGTGAGGCTGCCGCCGAGCACCGAAAAAGAAGGGGCCGCCGCGAGCCTCCTGCTTCGGCGGGAAGAGGCGAAACGGCTCCACCAACGCCGGCGGAGGAGGCGAGGGAAGAGCGGTCGCCCCCACGAGCTCCGCGTCAGAGAGCCATCGCCGCGTCTGCTCCCGCTTCCCCTGCTCGCTAATCTCCTGGGGGAGGGGGGGGAGTTGTGGGCGTGGAAGTCGGGCACGAGCGCCGCGTCCCATCCCCTCCGCCGCCCCACTTTCTGCTCCGCACGTGGCAGCGGTGGCGTTGGTCGCAGCCCGCTCGGTGGGCTTCAGAGCCAGGTGGAGACCGTGGTCCAGAGCCAGAGGTGCACGAGCGGGCTGGGGCCTTGGCCGGAGGTTGGGCAAAATGGGTTGTGAATATAGAAAGGCGAGCTTTGAATCCAGGGGCACCTTAGAGACCAACCAGATTTTCAGGGTCTCAGCTCAGGAATCAGAGCTCCGATGAAAACGTTTGGAAGGGGAAATGTGCAGACTTCAATCGTAGGCTGCAACTCCAAAGGCGCTTTCCTGAGAGTAAGCACTATTGAATAATGTGGGACTTGCATCTGAGTAGACCTGTTTAGGATTGCTTCCCCTCCATCCTGCAAACCATATGCCTACTTTGCCCTTTCCAAAACAATCCAGCCTGACCACAGCAGAAGGAAAACTTATAGAACAAGCACAGGTCTTTTTAGGTGGGGTGGTGAGAGAGGGATTCAGACAAACATGCTGCCTGAGTGCACCGGCAATAGGGATAGTAGCAACTAAGGTGAGACACACACACACACCCTCATCGTGGGAACAAAACTGCAAAGCGCAAGAAAACATGGTACCAACAGGCAAGAGCGGGATATAAAGGTAATAATATACTAACGGTGCTCAGCTTTGCCAGCAGGTTTCCCACCATAACATGCACCCACCAATATTCACTTCTTCAGAGTCCACTGTTGGTGGGGCGGGGTAGTGTGACTGAGGAAAAACTGAGAGGTTTGACGGTTTAGAAGGACAAATGTGTTCTGTGCAATTTTGGTGTTGTTAAATGGAAAAACAGCTGCCCCAAAGAGCCTGGAAGCCCTCATTATCAAGAACAGGCTGAAACTCAAAGAAACCAAACAGATTAAATCTCAGCCAGCCACACCCTATCTGGAAAAAAGCATTAATTCCTTCAGAAACCCCAGATCCAAAACTGAAATGGAAATGGGAAATTTTTCAGCGCAGTCCTCTCTCTAGTAACCATACTTGTCTCCCCAGGCACAGTGGTTGCCAACTCTGGCTTGGGATATTCCTGGCAGCTTGGGGGTGGCTTCTGAGAAGGGCAGAGCTAGGAGAGAGGAGGGAACTCAGCAGGTATTTTAGGGTTGCCAGTTCTGGCTTGGGAAATTCCTGGAAATTGAGGAGCAGTACCCATGGAGGGATTGTTGTTTTGTTTATGTGCTATAGAGTCTGCCCTCTGATGCTATTTTCTCCAGAGGAACTGATCACTGACATCTGGAGATCGGTTCTAATTCCTAGAGAACTCCAAACCCCACCAGGAGGTTGTCAACCCTGTACGTGATGCCATAAAGACCACCTTCCAAAGCTGCCCTTTCATTTAGGTGAACTAACCATTGTAGTCCAGAGATCAATTGTAATTCTGGGAGAAATCCAGGCTCTATTGTAGGTTTGAGAACCCTTCCAGCTACTCAATAATGGTGTCTAATAAGTAATCCCACCTTTCTCTTGCATGCAGGTATTTATATACTTATTTAGATTATTTCTATGCCATCTTTTGTTTTGTTTGTTTGTTTGTTTTTAAAGTTTATTTTTAACCTTTTCAATAACAACAAAAGGGAAGATATTCAACAGCAAAATAAGATATTGTACAAAGATTTTTAGCGTTACATTATCACAAGGATTCTACATCTAAAAGCGATTATAGTTAGAGCTATGAAAAATAATAATTTGGAAAATTTTACCAACATGCCTTAACATTTACGTAAACAGTTGTTTACCCTCCCTCCTGCTGAAATCGGCCTCCCCCTCCCTCCATCCTTAACAAACTTTCCCTCCCTAACCTCCCCCTACCCCTACAAAGATAGGTACAAATTGCTAGATTCGCTAATCAAGTGTTATGCACTAAACAAAAAAAGAAGAATTACAGTTAAACTTAAATCACTTGATCATGTTATTTAAACAGCTCTCTATACCTTGTGGGTATATACCACACTCAGGTACTTGGTATCACTTACCAAGGTAGAAGAGCCATAATACTTCCAGGAGCTGAACCTGAAATAACATAATGCTTTAACTTTTCCCACCCCAAACCTTAATTAGTAAACTATAACATTGTATTTGTTAGAATATATACAGCTGCTTCTATGCAGAAAAGTTAGAATTATAAGCAGGCTACAATGAGGAAAATGACTATTAAGTATGTCTGATTGGAATTTTACTACCCTTTTGGGGGGTAGGAGGCTGAGATCTTTTCCTTTTAAGAGATATAGTCTCTGGGTCTATGGGTATCTCCAGAGCCGTATTCTTCAGCAGGGTCAAACCTGATTCTTGGTCTTCTGCCAAATAAGTGTTCCCTTTGTGTGTGACGCAGAGCTTTGTAAAGCTTGACCATCTGTATTCAATTCCTGCTGCTCTAAGAGTTCCTGTGATTAGCTTAAGTTCTCTCCTTTTGTTGAGGATTTCTTTTGGCAGATCAACAAAGACAGCAATATAAGACCCATTATAAGTAAGTGAGTTCTGTTGTCTGGCCATTTCTAAGATCTTTCTTCTTGAACTCCCGTCTGAAAAAGTTGCTAAAATGTCCCTGGGGCTTTTCCTTCGTGGATTATTTGGCAAACCAAGCCGATGTGCTGTGGTAATTAGAGGGGCAGTATGATCTCTAAGGTTTAGAATTTTCGTTAGCCATTTGTTCAAGAAAGCTGCAGGATCTTCATTTATTGCTTCATTTTCTTCAATCCCTCTAAATTTAAGATGAAGCTTGTGATTTGAAAGTTCTACGGATTGAATTTGCTTTTCATTAAGTCATTGCCCTTTTGCAAGGTTTGGATTTCGTTTTGCAATGAAGTACTCAGATCCATTGCACAATCGGCCTTATGAATGGCTCTAGTAATGTCCAATTTTATATCTGAGATATAGTTAAACTTGTAATTTTATACAAGATTCTTTGCTCCATTTTTTTCAGCAAAAAGGGCAGATTAGTTTCAGACAAAGTTTTACCTGTTGCATTTGCCTCAGGTGCCATTTTGAGTGCTTCTTCTCCAGCATTGTTTTGAGTTTCAGGCTGCAACTGCACAGGAAAGTAATCCTGGAGCTTTTTAGCTGACTTGCCATTTGCATTTTTCTTTTCTGCATTGTGCTTGCCCATTATTTGAGCGTTCTTGCTTAAATGAGTTGCTTTCTTATACTAATTGGCTCAAGGGGAGAGCAGAGCTCAGGTTTCTGCGTCTGTCTTCATCCGAAGCAGAGCCATGCCCCCTCTATGCCACCGTTGTTACGCCATCGGAAAGCCAAATTCACATCCAGTGACATCATACATCTCTACGAAGTGGCTGAAACTCTGTGGTAAAACGTGTCCTTGGCAATTTCTAGACAGGGGCATGACATCATTTCTGGGTTTCACCAGAACTGACATTATGTTGATGGCATCAAGTCCCCAGTCTCCCATTGGTTGTAAAATCTCATAGGGTTGCTTCACTTCAGGGACAAATTGGTCATTATGGCCATTAGAAAAATCCTGATTGGCTGCCTCTCCTGAGCCACCTGCCTAACCATGTAGAGGCAGATGATAGAGTACCCAGCCTTGCTGCTCTGTGCCTAGCTCCACCACTGCCAGCAGTGATCACATTTGGTGGCACAACGGTGGGTGTTTGCCAATCAGACTGGTTGGGTATAGATGACCTGGGGTGGGGGCAGAGTCTCAGCCTTGCATGACTGGCCTCAGCCTTCCATTAGGGGAGGGGCAGGACCCTTTTCCAAGGCCATTTTCTCCATGCAGTCGGCCTGTTTCATTTGACATCACATTTTGGCTTGTGTAGAAATTCCTTAGAAACCTGCATGCTATGCTTGTGCATGGGGTTTGGTGGGAAGGGGGGTCTGATCCTTTCAATGAAGCAGCTTGTAGACTGTTTTCATAAGCGATTATTAAATCTTGTTCCTAAGAGACCCAAGTTCCATCCCTACCTATTGCACTTCCCACATCTGAAAAATGAATGAAAGGCTACTTTGATTAGGAGCATTTGTCATTTTTACAAGAGAGTCTAATAATATATTTTTGTCCAGTCAATTCCAGATTCCTACAGCATCCCTGCTAGTTATTTGCGTTAGCATTTGAAGACCAAAATCTCACAATATTAGACATAATGAGTCACTGTTTCTGAAGAACCATCTCCCACCACATTCCTGCTGTATAGCTCTATTTTGCAAAGGCTGAATATGAGTGGGGGTTTTGTATGCAACAGTAAAAACTACACTGAGCCAGTATAGATTTTAGATATAAGTTGGGGGCTGACTCGTGAAAAGATTCTGATTTTCATAGTTCCATTTGCTGTCTTCTCCTCCTTGCTACCCATCTTCTATTCCTTCCCCACCTTTCCATTTGTATTTTGCGCTCATTGCTCCCACTGCCTTTCTCATTTCCTGAACAAAATGTATTATTTCCCACATCCTTTTTATTCCTCCACAATCTACCATTGTGCTGCCAGGTTCTTCTTTCTATTCTTCTTAAATTTTACCCCCCAACAGCATACCAGCTCCTGGGATTCAAGGCATGAGCTTGTAAGTTTTATCAACAGGAAATTGTTATCTGAAAGAAATAATAACTGTAGGTCTCAACCAGATACAAATTGTCAGATTAGGTCATTAAAAAAATCTGAAATTGCCTGTTCTCAGGTCACTTGATGATGACACAAAGAAACCCAGATTGTATTCTTAGTGCTAGCTCTGATGTAGTGCCATCCTCTTTCTCTCTTCTTCCCTCTCCCTCTTTCCGCACTCCCCATGCATACAAGCAGGTAGTATTACTACAAGAGAAAGCCTTGCTGCTTTTTGGTAGGGAGCTGTGAATACTTACACTAGAAATGATGGGCAGTTTGCCATCTGGGGAACTTTAGCAAGTTTTCGCCGTCTGGGAACTTTAGCAAGTTTTTCAGGGGCTTTCAGAAACATTCCCAACCTTGGACATCACTATGTGAAAGTTGTTCCAATGCTAAAGAAATAAACAATGGGGAAAATTAAGTAAATGCCTCAGATGTCATTAGCATGGGAAACGTGGCATTGATTGTGAGTAGACATGGGCACGAACAGCATTACGAACAGAAAAAACCCATGAACAGCCTAATCTGCTGTTCTCGAACAAGCTGTTCGTGAGGCCCCATCCTAAACGAACAGGTGGTCGTTGCAAGCCTCATTTGTTGCCTTCAGCAACCGTTCACCAAACCAGATGGTCTGCTGCAATCAATCCCCTTGGCAACTGGAGGCAGGGAGGGACTGAACTCTGTCTGAACTCCTCCTGGCTTTAACCCTTCAAAGTACTTCCAGCAGAGAGTCCTGTTTTTTCCACTGTGAAGAGAAAATGATAGCCAATGGGGAGACCCCTGGATCATGCCTTTCCCGGGGTGCAATCTCCCTGAAACTTGGGTGGTCTTCAGAGGACAGTGAGGACTATGTCCCCTGCAAATTTGGTGGGTATTGGACGTTGGGAAGGTCAGTTTGTGGGGTGTTTTAAGGGCCATGCCCCTTGCATGTGGCAGGAAAGGGCCCTTTAAACTATCAGCTGGCAGGCAGCAGGGGGGAATCCCCCCTGCCACCTGCCAGCTGATAGTTTAAAGGTATCTTTAAAGGGCCAGGTAAGTGGGTTTGAGGGGAGGGGGGCCTAAGTTGGGGGGGTTGGGGGGGTTCTGGCCCCCACAAACAATGAACATGTCTGGGAACAGTTCATGGTACTAACCTATAAAGCCCTAAGTGGACTGGGACCGTCGTACCTGCGGGACTGCCTCTCCCCATATGAGCCCCAGAGGACTCTTCGTTCGAACGACAAACATCTGTTAAAGATCCCTGGCCCTAGGGAGGCCCGCCTAGCATTGACCAGGGCCAGGGCGTTTTCGGCCCTAGCCCCAACCTGGTGGAACGCTCTGTCTTGCGAGACCAGAGCCTGGCAGGACTTGTTATCATTTCGCTGGGCCTGCAAGATGGAGCTGTTCCGCCAGGCGTATGGGTGATGCTGGGCGGTGCCCCTCCCCCTAGTAGGGGGAGGTGAGTTTCTGTGCCCTCCCGCACAAAGTCATCTCACATCTTTATATGATCATCTATAGATGGTGATAGGTGAATGTATAACGTGCTGCTATGTTTGTAATTTTGATAGTTGTATTTACATGGTGCTAATATAGGTTTTAAATGAATGATATGTATTATTTATATTTTAATGGCTATTGCTGGTGAATTGTGTAGTGTGTTTTAAATTGTTGTGATCCACCCTGAGCCCACTTGGTTGGGGAGGGCGGACTATAAATTTAAGCAAATAAATAAAATAAATCCATATCCATAAATCGTTGTTCATTGTTCGTGGATGGCACCGAACGACAAACCGGGTGTTCGGGGTTTTTTTTTCCGTTCGTGCCCATGTCTAATTGTGAGCAGTCCCAGCTGCTAACCTTCTGCACCGTCTTCAGTATTACAGTGAATATACTACCATTCACAAAATATGGAAGTTTAAGTGCTGAGAAATACATGATTTATTGTATTGTCAAAGGCTTTCACGGCCGGAGAACGATGGTTGTTGTGGGTTTTCCGGGCTGTATTGCCATGGTCTTGGCATTGTAGTTCCTGACGTTTCGCCAGCAGCGAAACTGAGAGATCTCTGTCTTTTGGTGCTACACCTCTGAAGATGCCAGCCACAGCTGCTGGCGAAACGTCAGGAACTACAATGCCAAGACCACGGCAATACAGCCCGGAAAACCCACAACAACCAAATACATGATTTTATCTCAAGAAACACCCTAGCTGTGAAAAGGGCATTTGCATTCCTCATCAAAACAGACGTATGTTATTATTATCCTCACAACAAAACACCCTGTGAGGTGGGTGAGGCTGAGAGATCTAGAAGCTGTGACTGACCCAAGGTCACCCAGCTGGCTTCAAGTAGAGGAGTAAGGAATTAAATCTGGTTCTCCAGATTAGAGTCCTGTGCTCTTAACCACTACACCAAACTGGCTCTATGATGATGTTGTATGCCCTGACCTGGATAGCCCAGGCAAGCCCAATCTCATCAGATCTCAGAAGTTAAGCAGCATTGGCCTTGGTTAGTAATTGGTTGGGAGACCTCCATGGAAGACCAGGATTGCTATGCAGAGGCAGGTGATGGCGAAGCACCTCTGTTAGTCTCTTGCCATGAAAACTCCACCAGGGGTCACCATAAGTCAGCTATGATTTGATGACACTCTCCACCACCACGATGATGTTGTATAGTGATTCCATTTGTCATTTCCTGTGAAAACCCTGGTAGCAGCTGTTGTTCAGAACAAGGATAAGATCCAAAAATAAAAGATATGTAATATCTTTTATGAAGACCAATGGAAGCATCACAGTAGTGTACAAGATTCTGAGTTCTCCAAAACTCTTAATCAGGCTGGTTTTTTTTTTACAGGAGGAACAGAGAAGGGGGGAGATGTTTTTCAGACCATTATGGAAGAAGATCCTTCCAGAACCTATTTTGATGGTGTCTGGCATTGCATTGAAGCTATCAGCAAAAAAGAGGAGAGGGCAGTCTCCACCTGAGAATACAACAGCCAGCAATTAATAAATAAATTTTTGAAAGTACTTTAAGATAAAACCAATACAGCTAACTGCAAGCTATGCCTACATTGGATAAGAGCCACTTTGGGCTTTATTCGATCACATTCTTGAAGAGCTTAGCTGACAAGGGATAGTTTATCAAAAGGAGACAAGAACTAGGAGTTTAGTGTTTGTAAGTATCAAAAAGAAGATAACTTGCCTTGACGTTTTTTCAAAATGCTGATGCTGGCTGTTTTAAGTGGTTTAATGTCTTCCAGGGCTTTGTGAATCTTGTAGATTTATTACCTTTGGTATGCAGCATTTGCTGGTATTTTTAACAGAACAATTATTGCAACTGGCAAGTTATCCTACTGTAAAGAGGTGGTTGCGTTCTCCCATAAACTGATTGTCTTGAAGTATCTCATAATCTGGTAAAATACAAGAAATTACACCATTTCATTTTCCCCCTGTACTTCCTTTGTTTTATTTTTGGTCTCCCTCTAAGATTCTTTTCATTTATTCATGTGACTTATTTTTCTGTTGCCATAACTGGGTACCATTTTTAAAAAAACATCCTAAATAATTTTTGTATACTGTTGTCACATTGCATTTGTCTGTAACCAGTGACCACTTATGGTTGATTATATGTTCTTTGAGGCTGGTTCCATGTTTCTCCTATGCCTTTATGTCCAAGTATAAAGCAAAGGAAGTACAGAAAAAATGAAATGTCAAATATAATTTATGTCTTAGGCCAGGAGTCCCCAATGTGATGCCTGTAGATGCCATGGTGGCCACTGACACCTTTCCTGGCACACGTAAAGTGTCTTTAGAAACTGGGTGGGGCCGTATGGGTTGTTTGCTTGGTGCAGTTTCATACTGGCTTTTAAGAAAGCATCGCTTTGGCAGCGGCTGCCAGCATAGCACAAGGACCTTCATTGTGTGATTGAAAGTAAACTGTCCGTATGCAGAAAAGTATTTGAAAACAGTATGTTCACTTAAATATGCATCCTATTAAACAGAGCTTCTGCCTGAAATGTTGAAGAGTTACTATTTGAGTTATGCTCAACCTCACTCCATTCTGTTTCCCGATATTCTGTCCTGACAGTAGCCTCTTGTCCAGAGTACAGGTTACGCATCAGAACGATCAGATGACATGGCACCCCTATTTCTTTTAAGACTCTCCATAGCTTTTTCATGATCCACACAGTCAAAAGCATTGCTGTAATCTATCTGTCAGGATCCCAGTCCGGGGGTGGGAGGTGCAAGTGTAAAGGCCACACATGCGCACTTCTGCTGGGTAAGAAAATCCTAGAAATTCTTCTCTAATAGTGTTCCGAAATGCCTTTTTTGTAGGATTTCAGCATCACCCGCGAAAGTTCTTATCTGGCAGGAAATACAGTTTTTCATTTAAAGGTAAGAAGCAAAATTACTGTTGAATGCTTGTACATGGCATTCAACAGAAAACAAGACATGAGACAGAACAGCTAAGTTATCGCGCTGAGGAGAGACATGCATTTAATACCACTAGTAGAAGAGAAAATGTTGCAGAATGTCTGCATCAGAGCAGTTTCAGGTGGGTAGCTGTGCTGGTCTGCTGTAGATGAGCAAGGTTCGAGTCCAGTAGCACCTTAAAGACCACCAAAGAGTTTCCAGGGTATAAGCTTTTGATGGGGGAGGGGACTTAACTCTTGAAACCTTATGCCCTGGAAACGCTTTGTTGGTCTTTAAGGTGCTACTGCATCAGAGCAGAACAGATGGAAAACGTTTTTGCTACTCACACAATTTGCTTCCATCATACACATCAGTGCACATATTAAGTAATAATAATTACACTACATCTCTATACTCTATGCAATCACTGACATGAATCATTATAAATATATATATGGATGTGTCGTCCATAATTGTATGGATGTGGCATGTATTGGAAAAGTAGATAAATTCAGCCCTTTTATTGTTCTTGAAAAATCTCTTAACAGGATGGTTAAGGAGTTTCATGGGTATTTTGCATTAACTGTTTTTTTTAATATAATATGCCCTCTTCATCATTCTACATACCTTGTTCCTAAACAGCTACATCCTTCTGAGAATTGAATAATTCCAATGGACTTAGAAGAATATAACTCTGTCATATTACACTGTGTGTGGTCTTTATCAAAGATACCTATAAAATCACACGACGCAGATTAGTTATCCCTGAATATCTTTTAACTACCCATGGCAAGGTGATAAAAAGGTGGAACTTTTCTGTGATGCCAGTAATTGTTTATGGGTGAAGTAGTGTTTACAAAACTTGTAAATGAGTTTAAATGTGTAACCAAGACATGAACAAGTAGGAAGACCACCTATATAAAATACAAATGTGTGGTCTTTATATATGATTTTTATTTGAGTATTCAGAAAGATTTACTCTCTCTAGTAGGTAGGGTTCTAGAGATTACACCTTCTCAATGATTGCCTTACCTATAGAATATAATATTACATACCGCTTTGGGGATTCAGTATGCCCAATCTAACTCACATATGCCTATCTTTGTCAGCCCACACAGAAACAATTATTAAAGGTTCTGCTACATGAAATATACCATGTTATCTCAGCAACCACCAATTCTGCCAGTAGGTTTATAGTAGTCTTGCACAGCATTCACAGGAGTTTTAGAAGTGATTTCATTTCTTACCATAAAAAACCCATCACTGAACTGAAATTAGCTTCTTGATTCTGCAGTGCCTACAATTGTATGCCGTGTAGCATTGGCCAAATAGAAGTATGCAGTGCGCATCTAGCATGCAGTGCAGGTTTTCCTCAGAGCAACGCATGGAGAATAATAATTCCACTGGCTTGCTTCCTACTTGTATTTCTGTCAAAGTAAGACTATCACTGATGGCAGCAATATACCTCTCTTTCTTCTCTATCTTTTTTGCCCTTCACTATAATAATTTTAATGCAAAGGAGCCTTACAAATGCTATCCACCTCTCTCTAGCATGGTTCTAAATGTTTCCTAACTTATTTTTATTTATGTCATTTACAGTCCACTGACTCAAGGTGGATTACACAGTTTGAGATTAGTACAGTCAATATCAAGAACATTTCCATATCAATCCATATCATCTCTCTCTCTCTCTCTCTCTCTCTCTCACTCACTCACTCACTCACTCACTCTCTCCTCCCCCCCCCCTCCAAGCTGTTGGGTGCCCCTATAAACATTTCATCATTTTGCTCCTCAGTAACAAACTACGTCTTTTTGTGCATCCCACTTTGGACGGAAAAATCCAAAGCTTCACCTTTCTCTCTTCTTACATTCTATGTATCCTTCATTTGTTATAAAAAGTGAAATTTAAATTATTAATTTAACTAGAATTTCTTTCCAAAGATCCCGGACATGTTTAACTACCCTTTCATTACAATACTTTCTATCTTTCTGTGGAAAGTGACTTCACCACCTACCTTCTCCCACTACAGACAAAAATACCCCCTGAAATGCTGCTCCTAGAGGACAGGGGCAGCCCAAGGGGGCAGTGAGCAAACCCCCAAGCCCATGTTTTTGCTACGCACACACAGAAACACGCACACAAAAAACTACTCATGTATTAATAGATTTGGATCATTCTGTTACCCTAAATGTGGGTCTCCTTGTATGTTGGGGGAATTAGCTTTCAAGGAGAAGCAGCAATAGAGGGTAAATGGGATCTCCACCATTGTATACCAGGATATTCCCTTAGAGGACTCTCGATTAAACAGGCAGGGGTACAACAGGAAAGTTTTATTTATTAACAGAACAATAAAAGGGAAGCACACAGAAAACATGCAGCATACACCCAGAGCTAACTAAGAAAACGGAGGAAAATGGGAGAGAGTAATTAGGATTGGGTGATATTTACCAGTCTTGGGGAGAAAGAGGAGATGACCCACAAAGGAGCAACAAAATGACCTGCACTTCATAATGAGAAGGAGGCTCAAGCAAAATTGAGAGTGTGTGGACGAGTACCTAGACACACACAAACTGAGCATATGGCTGGGCAGTCTAGTTATAGTGCAAAACATAGCCTGGAGAAAGACTGGCATCTTGCCTCCAAAACAATGGATTAATTGCTTGTCCAAAGGTAGGACAATACATTGGGAAAGGTATGATATGATTATCTTGGGCTGGGCTATAGGTAAAAAATATTTCTTGATGCCCTGGTAACTACCAGATAGGAAGGCTATCAGATGTGTTGAATAGCCTTGATTAGGTGAGTGGGAAAGTAAAGGTGTAGCAAGGTGCTGATGGGATCAGGCAAGAAGTGTCTCAGGGTGCCTCATTATCTCTGCTGCTCTCTGGGGTATAGGGGCCCTTCAGTCAGTCATCCCCTGTGACTCATATCTTGGTAGTTTTCCAGTCCCCAGGCCACATGGCATCTGTGCTGCCTTGCTGGGCAATGTCTAGAGCTGTTGGCAAAAGGAGCTTATGATATTCACTATCCATGAACTGGCCTTCTAGTATGAGAGAGGGGTCTGACTGCTGACAATTCTATTAAAAACACTGTTTCAGTCATTAAAAGACACGGGTATTCTCATCAAAACCTGATATGATGCAGTGTTTCGTTTAAGGTTTCCATGTAAAGCACTCTCACTATGTTACTTGATCCTTTTGATTTCTGTCTCTGAACAAAAGGAAGATTAGACTATCCCATTGACATTATTTCACTGAGCCAATATAGTATTAACTCCTGGCTCTGCAAACCTTGTACATGCTGGCTGAAGAAGGCAGGTGGTGCTTGGCAAGAAGGATTTTCCCTGACAGCATCCACTTACAGGCATTATTGCTTGTGTAAATACAGCTCCTGTTTATTCAAGTATGTAGAACCCAGATTGTTTATAGCTTTTGGATGTACCATTCCCTCCCCCCTCGTACACATCATTTGTTTAATGTATGTTATCACTTACTGGGCTGAACAAATGCACAGTTAAGAACATAAGAAGAGCCCTGCCAGATCAGTGGCCCATCTAGTCCAGCATCCTGTCTTACACAGTGGCCAACCCGTTACTCTGCAGGAGGAACAGTAGGGCATAGAGGCTGAGGCCTTCCCTGAAGTTACATCCCAGCACTGGTATTCAGAGGTTCACTGCTTCTGAATGTGGAGGTTCCCTTTAGTCAAAATCCCTCTTTAAAGCTGTCTATGCCTGAGGCCATCACTACATCATCTGGCAGTGAATGCCACCTCTTAATCACTTGTGTAAAGAAGTATTTTTGTCCATCCTGAATCTACTGCACATCAGCTTTATTGGATGTCTTCGAGTTCTAATATTATGGGAGAAAGAAAAAGAGTTCTTTCTGTTCACCCTTTCTATCCCGTGCATAATTTTATAAACCTCTATCATGTCTCTTTCCCTTAGATGTCTCTTTTCTAAACTGAAACATCCCAGACTCTTTAGCCTTTCTTCATAGGGAATGTGTTCCAAAACTTCCAATCTCTTAATCATCTTGACTGCCCTCTTCTGTACTTTTTCCAGCTCTGCAATGTCCTTTTGAAGATAATGGTGACCAGAACTACATGTAGTATTCCAAATGAGACTTCACCATAGGTCTATAAAGGGGCACTAAAATATTGGCTGTTTTATTTTTCAATCCCTTTCCTAATAATCATCAGCATAAAGTTTGCCTTTTTCACTGCTGCAGTACACTGTGTTGACACTTGCATTGAGCTATCCACAATGACCCCAAGGTCTCCATCCCTCTCAGCAAGTTCAGCCCCTATTAGCATATATTTGAAGTTGGGATTTTTTAATTCCAACTTCACCCACACTGAACTTCATTTGCCACATAGTTGCACATTCACCCAAATTATGGAGATCCCCTCCCCCTGGAGCCTATAGGGACAAATATAGAATATATGGACTCCAGAACAGGTAGATTGAATTGTAGTAACAAAACAGTCGACAGTGAAAAGGCAGTATTTAATTGCAACATACCCTAAGGAATTAGTTTAGGAAGGAAGCCATGTTGGTTTGCAGTAGAAGAGCAGGATTTGTGTTCAGTGGCACCTTAGAGACCAACAAGATTTTCAGAGTGTAAGCTCTCTGAGTTAGGTGTCTGAAGAAGGGAGCTCTGATTCTCAAACATTTACACTCTTGAGAATCTTGTTGGTCTCTAAGGTGCCACTGGACTCAAATCTTGCTATTCTAAGGAATTAGAACAGCCTAAAGAGATACAGCCTATAAAAAGATTGCATCTACACATTGTTGAATATTGTACTACAGAAATCCATCACAACTGGATTTTCCTGTGTAGATAAGACAGCACAGGAAGTGAAAAATTGCAATAGTATAATGATAGCTTAATATGCAACAATGTGTGGATGCAGCTTATATTTCTTTACCCTCGTGGATCTAACCAAGCCCAACCTATGCATCCATGAATAATGACAAACCTGAAAGGGGCTGAACTGGGCTAAATCTGAATGGAGCCTAACCTAGGCTGAGAACTGTCAGGGGGTTCTCTCAGACTCTCCACTCCATCAGACACTGCTGTATGAGTTAAAGGTCTTTATTAGAGATTTGCTCCCTAGAAGTACACTGTACATAGTAATTGCCTGGAATGCCAAAGCAAAGTCCTCCCAGAAAAGTTATACCCTCAGTCCCCTCCCCCCAGTTCAAATGACAGTCAGTTGAAGTTGGCACAGAGCTGCAAAGCATGAAAGTCCTGGAAAAGATGCAGAGCCAAGTTTCTCAAGATCGGTCGGTTCCCAGATGCTCAGTCACAGCTGTACTGATAACACCGCTCAATCCAAACAAAGTGTAGCAGAGATACAGTGAAGCAAGAAAGCAGCTACACTACTACTCATCCCCCCCCCCTCAGTAGATATACATTCACAGGTATGGCAGGCAGGCAGGCTGGCTTGCCTGTCTGACAAGAACTGTTAAGCTAATGCAAATAAAAGTTTCTGTTGCTATCTAATATACTTAAATATAGTGAATTGTAGTGGTACGTTTCCGTGTAAATATATTCAAAAGTGGTGAAATGGTCTCTGCAGATTAAGCAGTCCTGACTGATGATTAATTTTATGATAAGGAAGCATGACTTTTATGCTAGCTCAGATGAGCTGCTCTCAGGTCTTCAGACCCAGGTAGCTTATGATACTTACAATAAGGCATATGTGGTATTGTCTTGCTTAAGTGCTTTTCAAGAGGAAAAAACCTAGCAAGTTCTCTTCAAACAAAATATAATAAATAATAAGCCGTGCTTATATACTGCTTTTCTAGACAGATTAGTGCCTCAACCAGAGTGGTGACCAAGTTAGTGTCATTATCCCCACAATACAGCTGGGGAGCTGGGGCTGAGAGGAGTGGCTTACCCAAGGCCACCTACTGAGCTCATGGTAGTAGTAGGATTCAAACCAGTAGAGTGCTGATTAGCAGCCAAACCACTTAACCACTGTGCTACAGCAGCCTATACACTTACTATTAAATATTAGCAACTAAGCATTCTTACTTGAAAGTAGGCCTCATCAGACTAAAGTCACTATAAATATTCTTAGCAAAGCTTGAGATTCCACAGCCATTACTGGTGTTAAATAACTTAAAAATCTAGTGCATGGACCATGCTCTTATCCTGATTAGAATTTTATATAATTTTGTTTGATCCTGTACCTCCTGCATTTCTTGGCTCCTTGACCCTACTGGATTTTTTTTCAGACCTGCTATATAAAAAGTCTGCCTAAGGAGAAGCCAATACATTGTATCTGAAGAAGTGTGTTCTAGTCCACAAAAGCTTGTGTTGGAATAAATTTTTGTTCATCTTTAAAGTATCACTAAAGTTTATTTTTGTTCCAGATGAAAAAATGTCACTTCCTTTTTTAAAATTATGAACATTTCTTTAAACATGAAAGCAACGGATTCAGTATGGTTAGGGAGGATTTGGACTTACGTTTCCCAAGACTCAGAACTCCATTCCTACTCATATCTGACAAACAGACAATAACTCTTGAAAGCTTATATCCTGGAAACTCTTTGTTGGTTTTTAAGGTGCTGCTGGACTCGAACATTGCCCATCCCACTTTGTCACACAACAAGCATTCTTCAAATGGATTGGACTTTCAATGAAAAATATGGCATTGTGAGTGTGAGTGGGGAAGGAGTCTCTGCTATTCAAAAGTGGGAGGGAATAAAACACCACGTCTGAGGTCTTTGACACACCTAAAGTAACCCTCTGAATTCTGATCAGAGAACTGGTCCATTATAATTATTACTATTCCACTATTATTCTGATCATAGAACTGGTCCACTATTATTATCTATGTTGTTGGCCACTCAGCTAGAAATATGTTGATTAAATATTTTTCTTCTTAGGATCAATGTATCCATTTTTATCTCATCCTTCTTCCAAAGAGCTCAGGGTGGTACACATGACTTTCTCTCCTATTTTGTCCTCACTGAGTGAACTTCATTTTTGAATTGAGATTTGAACCCATATTTCCCAAGACTTTGTCTGACACTCTAACCACAACACCATACTGGCTTTATGAATAGTAGAATATTGTTTGAGCAGCCATATGGCAATGTTCGGCGTTTCAATGCCATGCTAGGAGTTAAAAATGTAGGCAACTGGAAATAAATCAAATGTGTGAAAATGCTTAGATTGGGATGATGCCAGAAACTGTGTCAATATCTTGTGAACTCTGCCTGTACTCACTTACCAACAGGAGCTAAAAGTCAAGCTGCAAACATAACAAGCTTGTATGATTTGAGAAGATTTGGCAGGGACCGGTGTTAAAAATCTGAATGAAAGCAGAAGAGACAGTCCATTTGTGGATATAGGCTACACTCTAATCTGAAAGTACATGGAGCACTCTAGTTTTTTCTGATACCGGCTAGTGGACTTTTCAGTGTTAAGAAACTCCACAGTTCAGTCTGGGGATTGGAGCTATCTGGGGAACAACCCATTATTCTGTTATTATTCTATTATTTTAGCCCATTAGTCTATTACATGAAGATACGTTTACTTTAAAGTATTTAATGTAATTATCTGTTAGGTATTTTTGCCCCATTTTTTTGTTTGACAAAAATGAATCTTGCTATTTTGCAGCAGTTCAAACAGTAGCATGAAAAAAGGCTGTTACTCAGAACTGTTACAGTAGACTAAAGTGTGTACTAATCACACTTCTGGCCCACGACTTCCCACTGCTCAAGCAGAGACAGGATTTAGTAAAATAACCCTCAAATGACTCACAGATCTATGATTTGCCCCAAATTCCCCATGATTCATTTGTTGTTTCTCTTTCAGTAACATTTATGTATACAGTACTATTTGTACTGCATATGTGTGTGCATTTGAATTATTCAAGAAGAATGACTGCACTATCTAATGAATGAAGGCCATGGGTAATAATGCCACAAGGACAAGAAAATTAGAACTGTTTAAAGGTCAATGCTAACAACTTAAACTGAGCTCAGAAACAAATTGGGAGCCAGTGTTGATGGGATAATACAGAAGAGATATGGTCCTACAACCCATTCCAGTCAACATTCTGGCTGCTGCATTCTGTACTAACTGTAGCTTTGGGGCAGTCTTCAACTGCAGCCCCATGTAGACCACATTGCAGCAATCTAATCTAGATGTAATAAGGGGATGCATCACACAGTGCAAAGATCTATCCTGCCCAAGATGTGCTGCCATTGACTCACCAGCCAAAGCTGGTGAAAGGCACCCCTTGTCAGACTATGCTACTTCAGAGTTGATAGTCTGGTTCACTCCCTTCAGCAAGAAGACCAAATCTTTCTATTTCCAAAGGATTTATTGTGAAAGACAGCATTCATCTCTGAGCATACACATTCCAGGATAGAGATCCTGGCCGACCAAAGAATTGACAAGAATAACTCATGAAAAGAAAATGGTTACAGTTCACACTCCCTAACCCAGCCTCCCCCCCGTGTTCACATAGCAAAGCTTCACAGAGGCACGATGTGCTGGCCAAGGACGAGTAAACTGATAAGAGAGTTTCCTTTCCCATGGCAGCGACTCCCAGCAGGTGTTGAGGCCTGGGGAAAAAACAGACTAAATACTACAGAGTTAAATATGGCTTCACTCAGGTTTACCAGGTTCTGACACCCCTGGCTACTGCTGCCACCTGTTTATTCAATAGCACACCAGGATCCAGCAGTAACCCCAAGATACAAACCTGCTCTTTTAGGGGACAGCAACCCCATTGAGAACAGGAGATATCCCATTAACTGGGTCAAACTTTTCCTCCACCAGTTGCACCTCTTTTGTTGGGATTAAGTTTCAATTTGTTAGCCCTCATCCAGTCCAAAACTGCCTTGAGGCACCTGTTTATGGTTTCTACAGCCTCTCTAGGATCTGTTGGAAGTGTGAGATAGAGCAGTGTTCTCCACATATTGGTAGCAACTCAACCCAAATTTATGGATCACTTCTCCCAGCAGCATTACACAGGTGTTGAAAAGCATGAGGGACAAGATAGAACCTTGCAGGACCCTGTAGGCTAGGGGCCAAGCGGTAGAGCAGTAGTTCCTCAGTACTTTACTCTGAAACATACCTTTAAGGTAGGACTGAAATGATCACAGAATAGTTTCTCTCAGCCTCAACCCTGAAACGTGGTCCAGAAGGGTACCATGATGGATGGTACCAAAATAGCTGAAAAGTCTAAGAGAACTGACAGGGTCACGCTCCCTCTGTCCATCTCCCAGCACAGGTCATCCACCAGAGTGACCAAGGCTATTTCAGTCCCATAATCAGGTCTGAAACCAGACTGGAATAGATCCAAACCATCTGCTTCATTCTAGAATCCTTGAAGTTGGCCAGCTATCACTTACTCAGGAATAGTACATTTGAGACTGGATGGTAGTTATTCAACTCTCTTGGATCCACAGTAGGTTTCTTTAGGACTGGACACACCACTGCCCACTTCAAGGCAGGGAAGCATTTACTGTCTCCCATATGCAATCTGACAGCACCTCCCCCCACCCCCCACCGGCAGATTTAAACATCCAGGAGGGACAAGGTTTGTGAAAGCAGGTGGTAAAGTCTCAAACTTCCAAGAATCCTGTCCACATCCTCAAATTCAACAAGCTGAATGGTATCACATACAGCTGGAAAAATCAGCATCCTGGCACCATCTGATCCTGTCACTGCTAATGTAGATTCCAGTCAGAATGGATGCGAGAGATTTTATTCACAAATACTTAGCAAAATTATCATAGCAGGCTGCAGAGTAGTCTCAATAAGCCCAATAAGCCCGTGACCACCCAGACAGACTCTGCAATGTGTGGATGCATTGGGGGCAGAGAAATATTCTTTCTTTGTTGCCATCATTGCCACAGGGTACACTTTAAATGGTCTTGCCCTGTACTGTCTTATCAGACTGTCAAAAACGTTGTTGCTCCCAGTTGCAATCCAAAGATCCACAGGGAGCATGTGGACAGATGGAGATTGGTGTGAGAGGGAGCTGCTCTTTTCCATATTGGAGGTACTTAGCATATGCAGCTCTGTCTGGCTAATTTTTTGAATAAACATGATTGATTGAATAAACATGTTTGAATAAACATGATTGATCTTCAACATGATTGATTTCCCGTTCCTTCTTCAGTAGAACTTGTATTACTTTACTAGAATAATAATGCATGATCAAAATGTACTTCCAGTCTTATTCTACAATATTGTGTCTATTTCTATCCTGAAGGCCACTAGGTTTTTTTCCTCCTGCTCCATCTTATGTCATTCTAAATCATGCCATTCATCCTTGAAGTCAACACTTGTACTACCGTAATGCTATTGAATAGCATTTGAGTTGCTGCTGAACAAAGCTCTGTATATTATTTTGTAAAAAGTTATATAATTCATTGATCAGTCTCACCTGCTTTCCAAATGACATCAACTTCATCTTGAATTTCAGAGGCTGTGCTTCAGTTTACAAATGATGCCTCTTCATCTTGTGTAAGGACATGAAGTCTCCTTCTCGAGTCAATTTAACAATGCTTAAGCATTCAAACACCAACATTTATCCTTGAGCTAGGCTTGCCAAAAGTGACCCAATCTCTGCTGGAGTATAAAGGAAACATTCCTAATTGAACAAGCTTGTTTCTGTGATTTTAAGATCAGCTCACTGCACAGAGATCAGTAGACGAAGCATTTCACATTACAGGGAGAAACAATATCTGACAGAGGCTGAGTGAAAAGTTGGCAAACCTCTCAGAACTGTAAAAATGGAAAAACATAGAAAAAATTTGAGTTCACTTCCCTTCATTGCAGTGTGATTTTCCGTGTGTGATTTCTGTAGAGACTCAGACTATATCACCCATATTACAGGTTACAAATGGCCAGCCTATGATTCTTGGCTAAAGTCTAGCTTCTGGATGATCACCTGCTTCTCCTTAAGAGTTTGAGAAATTAGAATGGAAAAAAAGAAACCCTTTAGAGTACATGCATGATTGGAACAGAAGATCAGTATTAGAAATAAATAAAATTAACTATGATCTACTTCCAGTCAGATGAAGGAGATGGCAGTGGTGGTAATACAACGTTCAGATTCTAAGTGCTGCTGTAGTACAGTGGTTAAATGGTTCAGCTGTGAATCAGCACTCTCCTGGTTCGAATTGCACTATTGCCATGAGCTCAGTAGGTGGCCTTGGGTAGCCACTCCTCTTGGCCCCAGCTCCTCAGCTGTATTGTGGGGATAATAATGACACTAACTTGTTCACTGCTCTGGGTGAGGCACTAATCTGTCCAGAAAAGTGGTATATAACTGCAGTTGTTGTTGTTGTTAATATCAGGGTCCAGTGTTTGGCATGGACCTGGTTGAATGGGGAAATGAAATTGTGGAAAGACCCTTACTGTATAGGAGAAAATGTCAATATACACTTTGAGATGGAAGAGGCAGCATCAACATGAGTGGGATATCTGAGAACTACTGGTCTGGGAGTTAGGGTTGAAGATACAGAAAAGCAAGGACTATGAGAAAAGGAACAGGAGTGGGAGCCCAGGGAGTGATGCTGAACTGAAAGTGGTGGCAGTAGGATAGAGTGTCTGGAGGAGTCATGATGACTTTAGAATCAGGCTCTTAGACTTAGGCGCTTTGACTACTACCTCATGCTACAGGAATGCAAGCAAAAGCACATCTAGGTGACTCAGAGAAACGAGCTCCCATACATTACAAGGCAGAATGTAAGGATTTCCTTGTTGGTGCTTAATCCAAATTATGCTTTCATTGTTTGGATGGAATACAGAATAAAGTGGCACAATTTGTATTCACCAAACGTTTTAGCATGCTTATACATTAGAAAACCATTTGTGGCCTTCTAATACATGATCAGTAAATAGTTTGTTCCATTACTAATCACCTCTGCCTAAGTTCTGATATTTAGCAAACCATAAAAATGAATCTTTTTAAAGGTTCTATTACCAGAGAGCCCCTCACCCACCCTGATATATGGGACTGAACATACAGTTACAAAAGACAGAGAAAATTACAAAAACCCACTAGCAGCTACAACATTAGTGCCTTATATAATGTATGATTTTTTAATTGGTTATGGTATTTGCATATCCACATGCTTCTAGTGTGGTTCTGAGATAACATAGCCTAGGAAGGAGAATTACTGATAATAAATCGTTACCCATATATTTATTTAGCAAATGAAAACATGTCAGGAGTCCAATGGAGTAGTATTAGAGATGTTACATGGTATGTCTGTAAAAGATATAATACAGGAAAATCAATCTAATGTGGCTATGACTAACATTCTTACCTATATAAAGGTTCTTCATTTAGCATGTGTGTTGGCCCATTCACATGAAGCTTTACTATGGCAGTAGCCTGGACAGGCATGTCACTGCCATACGTGCAAATGGGCAAGTACATGAGATAATATAATTTAAACCTGATGGGGCATACATTGAACTGGTGCTGTACCAATGGCATGCATCATGTATAAATTGGACCTGTTGGCAGCACTGATAAGTGTCATAAGAAACACTCATGTATTGTGACAACAGTCATCTAAAGGGGATGGTGCTCATATGTTTTGTGGCATCATTAATAATATAAGATAATATATAATTATATTAATTATATCATATCCATTTCTTGTAGCCTATGAAGTTGATTTAGTGCCTGTAATAAATGAGGACTACTGAGGGAGATATATTAAGATGAAGAATCTCAAAAACTGATCTATTACTATTTGACCAAGAAGGTACAGAGGAGCTGAAATGGCCATGATCATGTGGCTGAGATTTAGTTAATCACTTATTTACTTCAGGAAGAATTTACAGTTTTTCCCATCTATGTATAGTCCAGATTCAAGCCAATGGGATTATTTTAATCTTTTGAGACAGAGTAGAAAGCTCTTGAGTCTAAGACTAAGATTTACAAACTCTGCAGTGGTCACAAACATCATCTCCAATGTACCAACATGTCCCCTGCATCAGCAGATAAGGGGCGATGAATGATACTGTTTTGGTCAAACAGTACATTTTCTTTGCAAATCAGTCCAAAATGGCTATAGACCAGATCATAGTGGCAATGCAGGGAGTACCAAGGAGAACCAGTGAAAAAGCAGCTGTATATTCCTGCTGGCATACGAGGCCTGCCAAATTCTATGATTCAACCCACAAATAAGCAGTGAATGTGCAGCTCTCAAGTGGGGCAAATACCCCTGCCATTTTGGCTCTGAAAAATAGCATGGGGGAAGGCTGGAGCCACTCTTTCCTTGGCAACATGGCCCTGATCCAAATTGGGCCCTTTGGTACTTAAATAAACTCCCCACATCTGCCATGTGGCCAAATATGTAGTTCGCCCCTTAGAGTCTCTTGGATGCAGGGCCTTGGTTCCAAATATGGTGCCATCAGTACCACAGCTATCATAAGCATCTCTTTTCAGAGTAATGGTATAAATATCACCTTTTAATATTCAAGTGTCATACTTTATCTGCTTGAAAACAAGATATTCAGATGGGGGGCGTGAATTACCCATCCTCTTCATCCCTTACTTAATTTCTGTTGTTTTGTATCAGGGTTGTTCAGATGTTATAGATCTTAAAACCCTGAACCAATCCTACTACATGGGATAAATGAGCTGGCTAACCATATCATTGAGCAAACAGAATACAGCCCAGTGAGAACCAAGAGCGAGCATGGTACCTTGTTGTAGAAATGCCTTCTGCTTTATTATTCCCATAACTGCATGACCCCTATTAGATAGTAAAATATAAGAACAAGGAGGAGAGACTTCAGCTTGTGGTCCAAAATGTTTGGTTATTTTTTTATATTCTGTTAATTTCAGTTATATAGTGAGAGTAGAACAAAAATCTCAGCTTGGCTTGCCAGCTAAATAGAAATTAAAGTTGTGTGCACAAGGCCAAAGAGCATGGCTTCCTGTTATTTCTGTGCAAAGCAGTAATTCAAATATTTCAACTGAGGAACAGCTAATGATGGGAGTTCTGTACAATAGGACAAATAGTTTACATTGCCACTTAGATCTCATCTTTCTTACTTCATTTTCTGTTACACAATTCATAAAACAAATTGTTTGGATTTTCAAAATTTAAAACCTAGCTGAAAGGTAAGCAGCGAAGTTAGTTTCTTGAAAGAGTATTAAAAAGAGGGACTAGTTGCAATCAGTATTCTGTGTAGATTTGCAATATGAATCTTATGGGGAAAGCTTAAATGAAACACGTTGTTTTTCAGTATACATTTAAACCAATAGCTCAGTACTACAAGCCACTGCTCTGCCTCCAGCAGTTACTTTGGTCCATTTTCAGTCCTACAAATGACATAGACTCAAACATGATCCGGGGTATTTGTGGTACAATGGACAGCTCCAAAAGCATCATCACAAACTGTGATTTTCCTGACTAGGATTGAAGAGACAGGGCAGATATACACTGTCCAGATTGTAGTAGCTCTATTAAATGCAGTCTACACTGATGTAACTAATGCAAGGTAAGGTTGAAAAGGATTTTATCATGTTTATCATTGATAATAAATACCATGGTGCTAGATAAAATGGGAGAAGAAAAGGCAGTGGCCATGTACAGATGAAAAAGATGATGAAATAAGAGCACATTTCTCCAGCCTTCTCCTTCAGGGGTAAACTCTGGGAGTCATGATCCTTGATAATCTTTCAAAGAAAAGGTAACAAAAGTCCTGCAGTGCTCTCTTTACTCTTTTCTGGCAAAATGCTTGCTTGCTGATCTTTTTTTTAAAAAAATAATACTAGTTTTCAATATTACTGTACGCCATATGAGGAAAGACAACTGAAACAAGGTCACAAGGTTATTAATCAAAGAAGTAACCATCCATTCTAAAGCACAAGTCTTTAGGTTTTGTGCTTCACAGCTGAAGGTTACTTTTAAAAAAAAAGTATTTAGGTTTGATTTCTAAAGCAAGGGGTCCATAGCTGCATATAACACTATTACTCATTCTCCAGGCACCAGACTATTAAAAGTATTCGCCCAGCACAAAGTATCACATATTTTCCTTGGCTCAAAGTCATTTTCCTCTCAAGTCTCCATTTGTCTCTCAAGTACCAGAATGTTATACATATCCTGGCCCTAAATGAGCTTTCTATATGCTTTTTTCCACTGGTCAGCCTTGTCTATAGAACTGAGTAGGACTTGACTCACAAATACTCTGCCAAATGTGATGCATACGGGGGTTTGAAAATCCTTTTTCCAGAAGGTTCTACATGCATTTCTTACTTAGATTTACACTACAGAATCTATATCCTTTCTTAAATGGCTTACCTTGTTCTGCAGACTTTGAGTATTATAAACATTTCTCAAAATAAAGAACAAGCTATTCCCGTGTGATTTTTTAGCTCCAAAGCAACAACACTTTTGCTTGCAAATCTTATTAATCCAATATCAATTTGCAAAGAAAGTAGTTGCCATGCTGGCTGCACCATGTCTCTGTTAACTGTGCACAAGCTTTTAAGCATCACAGAGTGCTTGGTAAGTTTTCACACTGCTAATTTGTTTGTTCTTTCATTTGAGTGGCTTAAGTCACACTAAGCTGTTTTGGTGTTTCTGAAGATGATCTCCTGCTCTCAGGTGAGAGCTCCTGTTGTGCATGAGAGAGGAAAGAAAGCATAGCCTGACAATATTTCACCTGTTGATCAACATTATTAAGCAAGTTGGACTGAGGAACAGTACTTGCAAAAAAGAAATAATCCCCTAAAGTGTGGTTGTATTCCTAGAAGAGATCCCTAAGGCTTTTTTACTCTGCAAGAGAGATCAGAGTCAGGGAACACTGGCAACATACAGAAATGAAAATGTGATGGATGGTAGTGGGAAAACCCCTATCCCCTGTCTCCACTAGAGATGGGCACGATCCGCAATCGTGAACTGGCGGATCGTGATCATCCACGGCCAATTATCCAGTGATCGGGAGAGGCCTGGATCAGGGCAATAGGGCTTGGATCAGGGATCCAGACACTCAGGCGCCAGCAATCTATTCCCCTGGCAACAGAGCCAGGGGAATGCCTGAGCTCTGTTTGCCCTCCTTCTGTCGCCCTGGAAACCCAAATGGAAGCCCAGCTTTCCTTGATCAGCAGGGCTTCCTTCCAACCACGGAGCTGCAAAGCAGTTACAAGTTGGGAGAAGACACCCAGGGGAGGGGGGAAGGGGGTGTTCTGTAGCCATGAGCACTCCAATCTCATCCCTGCAAACCCTGATAGGCAGCTCTGATTGCCAAACACAGACCTCCTGTGTTGCTGAATGGGACCCATGCCATGGGCTCCCAGGCTGGGTTTCATTTTCTGCGAGCAGTGGAGTGGGACAGAGCTCTTGCTTGCCACTTGCTAGCCTTTGGGGAGAGAGACTGAGAATACAATTGAGCTTGGCATTTGGGGATAGGGATCTATCTCCTCTGGTTCCAGAGCTGCTGCCTGGCTCTGGGGCCAAGCTCACATTGATTATTGATCAGGGCCTGATCTGGCCCATAAGTTGAGAGAAGAGACCCAGGGGAGGGAGGAGGAAGGGGGTGTTCTGTAGCCATGGGGACTCCAATCTCATCCCTGCAAACTCTGATAGGCAGCTCTGACGGCCAAACACAGACCTCCTGTGTTAATGAATGGGACCCATGCCATGGGCTCCCAGGCTGGGTTTCACTTTCTGCGAGCAGTGGAGTGGGACAGGGCTCTTGCTTGCTACTTGCTAGCCTTTGGAGAGAGAGAGAGAGACTGAGAGAGTCGGCCGCCGCCACAACCCACCTTCCCACATAGCTGGGAATACCAGTGTGCCCCACTTTGGCATCCATGATCCACAGTTTGGGAACGGGAGATGATCGGTGTGGATCGTTAATTCAGGATCGTCGCTGGTGCCGATCCACGATCAGCTGGATCGTTAATTTTTTTTGGATCGTGCCCATCTCTAGTCTCCACACACTTAGAATACTGGCATATCTCACACATATATTAAATCTATAGCGCCTTTCCTTTAGAAATCAAGCACTGATCCCCATCTCCACAGCAAGCAGACAACAGTCATAGAAGACATACATTCTGTTCCTCTGTGCATAAAAATCTACTCTCTTCATATTTCTTACTCTTCCTGCAACTAAAACAGGTTGTTTTTTATAAGCCCTTGTTCTATGCACACTCATTGTCTATTCTCCCTTAAAAAATTGTCAAGGCCCACCACAGCTCATCCCAGAAGTCTTATTTTCAGTACTATAGCTGAGTCCTGAAATATGTTTTTTTGTTTATGCACCCTCTCTTTCTTTCCAATGAGGGCCCAAAATGGCTTACAATATTCTCCTCTCTTCCACTTTATCCTCACAAGAAACCTGTGAGGTAGGTTAGGCTGAGAGTGTGTAACTGGCTCAAAGTCACCAAGGAAGTTTCTATAGCAAAGTGGGGATTCAAACCTGGATCTTCCAGATCCTAGTGTGACGTTTTAACCACTACACCATGCTAAGAATAAAATGGTTATTCTCTTACCATTGACAGCTGTAGCTTCCTACTTCCCCAAACACTTAGAATGTTACCTGCAAACATACCCTGTATAAAGACTGAGCTGCAATACCCTCCATTTTCATGAAAAAAATCCACTCCTGATTTCCTTCCTCACTTCCTTCAATCTGAAATTCAATTCTTTAAATAAAGATCAAGCCACAGTAACTCATGTGTTCATAACCTCCAGATTACTCTAATGTACTCTATATGTGGTTTCCTTTTGAAAATTGTTCAGAAATTACAACTGATTGAGAACATGGCAGCCCATTTATTGGTTGCACATCATTATACAGCAGTGACTTTTTAAAAAATCTACATCGGTTACTACTTGTTTTGACCTATAAACCCTAATATGGTATGGGACCAGGGTATTTTAAAGGATCATCTCCTCCCATCCTGTCCTGCCCAGCCGCAAACACTGAGATTACTATTGTAGGCTCTCCTCCATGTTCCTCCTCCAAGTGAAGTCTCGGGAATGTCCTAAAATTGGAAGTCCATATGTTCCCCTTCCTGGTTTTCTTTTGATGACAACTAAAAACATATTTTGGAGGGAAGGTAGCATGGTACAGCTTGATCTTTTCCGGTCTTGGAAGCTAAGCAGGGTGAGTGCTGGTCAGTACTTAGATAGAAGACCACCAAGGAAGACTGGAGTTGCTCTGCAGGGGACACATATATGCCACACACATATACAAAGACACATTTATTCACCCAAGCGTTTGGCTGAATATTCTGATTATCTCTTAGATTTTTACAGTAATTACTTATATGTTGGACTGTAGTCTTTATTGATGGAGCCGTATAATTTTGATTGTATTGCAAGCTTTCTGGTTCTAGGTTTTCTGGTTCTTTGACAAAAGATTCTTCTTTGAAGGAATCTGTTATCCTTCCATCTCTTCTGTCTAATTCTTCAGTGTATTGTTTCTATTTTTCCTTTTTGTCCTGATCAGATACCATATTTCCATATTGATCTTTCGGCATCCATAGCCGTGGTTTGAATCTCCCTTTGATTTCCCAGATCTTGTGGAACAGATCTCTTGTTCTTCCTTTTTTTGTTCTTCTCTTTCTTTGCACTGGTTATTGTAACAGAATTTTTGTCTCTGAGTACAAGTCATTGAAAAGCTGCATTTAGAATTTTGACCTTATTTCTGTCACTTTTTGCTTTTGCTTCTTGTCTATCTTTAGCAATTTAAAGAGTTTCCTCAGTCATCCATCTAGGCTTCTCCTTTCTTTTGGCTACAGGGATAGCCTTTGCACATTTTCCCTTGCTAATATCTCTGGTTTCAGCTCATAGTTCTTTTGGGTTCATGATCAATTAAGCTTAGTAATGGAATGTTCTTTATATAGTCTCTAAATTCTTCAGGAATGTTATTTAGATTACATTTTGGCATTATGATTCTTTTAATATTTCTCTTGAGCTTTATTCTAAGTTTTGATGTTAACAAGTCATGATCTGTACCACAGTCAGCTCCTGGTCTCGTTTTAGCAGAGAGCATAGAGTTTCTCCATCTTCTGCTTCTGTTTATGTAATCTATTTGATTCCTGTATTGGCTGCCTGGTGATTTCCTCATATAAAATTGTCTGTTTGGTTGCCTGAAGCAGTTATTAGCAATGAATGAGTTGTTGACTTTACAAAATGCACTCTCTTGCTTCATTTCATGATCCCAGTCCAAATTTAACAGCTATGTTTGATTCTGCTTTGTCTTCTACTTTTGCATTTCAGTCACCTTTGATTATCAGCATATCTTGTTTAGGTGTATGATCAATTTCTTCTTGGACACTTACGTAAAAGTTTTTGATTTCTTCCTTCTCAGCATCTGTAGTTGGGGCATAAACTTGAATGATAGTCATGTTAATAGGCCTTCCATGAAGTCTAATTGATATTATTTGGCCAGACTTCGTGTTATTGCTCTTGAATGCTTGTGCAACATCTTGCCTCACTCTTAGAGCAACACCCTTTCTTTTGAGTTTTTCATTTCAGCAGTAAAACACTTTGTAATTTTCTGACTGAAAATGTCCAAATCCACTCCATATTAGTTCACTTACACCTAGGATTGTTTAAATATTCCATTTCTTATTTTACAATTCCAAGCTTATCTGGCTTCATACTTCTCACGTTCCACGTTCCTATTATATGTGTTGCACAGCTTTGGATGTTCCTTTTGCATCTATTCACATCCACAACTGGACATCCCTTTGGCTTTAATCCAGTCCCGTCTTTGAGAACAGTGTTATTCATACTTGTCCTCTGCTCTTCCCCAGTAGCCAATTGAGTGCCATCTGACCTGACTTCCAGCACTTTATCTTCTTTCATTTTGGATTGTCTCATCATAGGGTTTTTGAGGTAAGAGATGATCAGAAGTGGTTTACCATTGCCGCCTTCTGAGCAGACTAACCAAGGTTAGCTGAAGTGTCACTGCCATTGTCTGTGAAAGGTCCTCCACCAGTGTCACCTTCCATTACTGCTGCTGTCCAATAGCTAGTCTTCAAGAATTCCTCCTCTGCCACCACCATAGGAACAATCAATTCTTTTCTGCTGATGTGACCACTGATTCCTGAAGGGGGTAGATGCATCTTAGTCTGGTATCTCAGCTTTGACCATTCCACTTGGAGTTTAGACTCTTGACCAAGTCTGCACTCCTGGTGGTATTGCTTTCAGCTTCACTGACACACTGAAACCTCCTCACCACATTAAGGTGTGTTTCAAAAAGGGAGATGTGATGGTATCTAGTTATAGCTTAAGTTTTAAAATACTTCCATTTTAACTGCCTAATCTTATGTAGCTTTTTTTTAGAAATAAGTTTTACCAAGTTCAGTGGAGCTTTCCCATATACAAATGTGCACAAAACATTAATCTAAAAAATTAAAAGAAAATTACATTCAAAGATAAATTGAGTTCAATATGATGCTTTTTCCATTTAATAACTGAGTTCAATATGATGCTTTTTCCATTTAATAATTGAGTTCTATATGATGCTTTTTCCATTTAATAAGATTTTGAACATCTAGCCTGAGTAAGAATTTTGTGAAACTCCAAATTATGTTCTGCATTTTGAACACTTATTGGGCCTGTGTCCTCACTGGTCCTGATATTTCTATTCAACGGAGACATCCCAGCTACCTAGTTTGTATCTAATTGGGTACTCTTGTTAGCCATAAAGAAGTCCTTTGCAGATTGCACTAATCCCTTGGCTACTGCCCAGGAATTCAGGAAATAATGAGCAGCAGCCAAAAAGTACACTAGAGACCTCTATAATTGCAACATCTTAACCTTTGGATATGTTTATCTAAGAAAAAGGAGCTGAAATAAATATTGCTCTCTAGACTGCTACCTCAGCATATCCAAAACATGTATTTTTGTTGTCTATGAACTGCAAGACAGGCAACACTCGGCTGATGGTGACAAAAATCATAGACTGGATTCATGGGTCACAAGGCACAGAGGTATCAACATGGCTCAGTTTGTTCTTTTTAAAGAAGTTTTTACTTAACTGCTTATTTTCCCTGTTCCAGAAGGCTGAGTGCATTTACACACAAATGATGAGTACTGAATGCAAGTATAAAAAAGAAAAAGGACTGAGCTCCAAAGTTAGTCTTGCTCTATTTTAAGCAACTTAGCAACTTACACAACTTGCTACTGAAAAGTGGACAGTGGGTTGGACAGACCATGAATCAAGAAAGATGACAGATGTTCTGTACATGGACAATGCATGTGTCAAAAGAGCTTTATTGCAGGACAAGCAATACTGAACAATATTATATGGGAAACACCATAAAGAAAGAAAATGCTGTTATGGAAAAAGTAGTACACCTAGACAGTCTCAATTTGTAAATATATTGTCATATATATTACTGTATTCATACATGCACTATTTAGTATTACTGTATGTGATCAGAAAAGGTAACTGGCACCAGGGTGTGCATTACTTTAAAATCCAGGAGAAGGAGCATATCTCCTATGTCCCTATCTAGACCCACTTCCTACATGTAGAACACAAGGGTGCCATGAAAATAGATAACCTTAATCTATTCTAATCTGATTTTGCTGCTGTTTACATTAGATTTTTTGTCTTTACAATGCTAGTGTTTATTTAGTTGTGTATTTTTGTTGATTTTATATTCCATTTTTCTTAAATTTACATTTATTCTGTAAGCTGACTTAAGGGCTTGATGTTAAAGGCTTAAGGTTTACATTTTCTAAATACATAAATAAAAAATGCACAAAGTATACCACAAATAAAAATATAACATGTGGCAGACTAATTAATTAAAATCGAATGACTGTCTAGTTAAGTCCACTATTTTTGTTGTCCTATGAGAAGATTTATTTTCAAGAATGCTGCAGAGTTATAGTTCCCCACTGGGAACTTAACTCCAAAGTATGTGAGGGCCTAATTCAGATCAGGCCAGTTGTATAGGAAGAGAAGGGGGCTTAAGACTTAACCTTGTACTGTTTTTCTGAACTGAAAGGGCTGTCAGACTTGTGGCTAGATAATGTCCTTACTCCAGACTACCCTCTGCAATTAGACAACAGTCCATTGTTTCCAAAAGGTTTTTACTGCAGAATTAGTTCATTATAGTCCACTAGCCTGAATACAATATTCAGGATGGTACATATGCATTGTTACCAATGACAGGCAAAGCATGAGGTACAAAGTAACAGATCACAGCAGGCCCAACCTCCCCCCACAGTTCTCAAAACAACCCCTTTGAAGTTAGGAGAGCGAAAGTTTCTCAAGGCCGGTTCATGGTGGAACATCGGTAGCCAAAACAATCCTTTTCTGTGAGATAGCTGCCTGGGAACCTTGGCACCTGTGAAGAGAGCACTTAAACACTGAAAGGATTAAAAATGGAGTCGGTTAAGCAAAGGCATACAAGAAAGCATTCTGGACCTGACATTCTGCCCCCCTTAAGATGCTTCCCCCCCAGGTTTATGTGGGTAGCAAGAGTGGAACGCTTTAACTAATCTAGGAGCATGAACATGTACAGAATTCACCCACTCATCAAACCCAGAATCAAAGTCCTTCCATCTAATGAGGTAAAACAGCTGATTTCTTTTTATTTTAGAGTCCAATATTTGTTGAACTTCATAGTGGGTTTGATCATCGATTAAGGTTGGGATTGGAGGGGCATGGGTGTGCCACTGGTCTGCAGAGGGAGCTTTTTTCAGCAAGCTGACATGGAAAGTATCATGCACGTGGCGTAAGTTCTTTGGTAAATCTAAGGCAACAGTCACTTTGTTGATTACTTTGCGAACAGGAAAAGGTCCTAGGAACTTTAATGCAAGCTTGCAGCTGGTTTGGGTTACTTTCAGATTCTTTGTAGAAAGATAGACAAGATCACCAGGTTGTAAATCCCATTCCGCCGCACGGTGGCGGTCGGCGTACTTTTTGTAATCCTGCTTGGCTTTGATGAGGTGTTTTCTTATTTGAGTCCATTGTTGAGCTGCTTCCCCCCACCATTCGGAGACGTCCTTGGAAACGGCAGTAGGAGGGGGAAGCGCTTCAAACGGGAATGGTTTGAAGTGGAAGCCATAGACGACTTTAAAGGGAGTTTCTCCTGTGGAAGCGTGTACGCTGTTGTTGTACGAGAACTCTGCCAAGGGGAGTAAATCAAACCAATTATCTTGCTGGAAATTAATGTAACAACGTAGAAATTGTTCCAAAATCTGATTAGTCTTTTCTGACTGTCCGTCGGTTTCTGGATGATGGATTGAACTTAAACCTTGTTCAATGCCCAGTAGTTGTAAAAGCTCCCGCCAGAAGTTGGCAACGAATTGTCCGCCGCGATCCGAAATCACCTTTGATGGAAAAGAATGTATTTTTACAATGTTTTTTATAAAGATGTCGGCTAGTTTTTTAGCAGAAGGACCCACGGGCCAAAGACGCTCCTCCACTCCTGTCCGAGGAAGCCGGGGGGCTGGATATGCTACTCGTGGAGCAAGAGACGCTAGATGGCAACAAGGGTTATGTCTGCAGTGTGGCCAAAGTGGTCATTTTGTGGCGCAATGCCCATATCGGCCTGTGCAAAGACCTCTGCTCCAACTAAGACGCCCAGCCCCCGCAGCCTACCCGGCGCCACCGCGCCCTACGCCAGCTCCCAGAACAGGGAGAGATAGAGGAGCTTCTCCGAGAAACCCTCCCGAAAGAGGATTAGAACTGGAAGAAGTTATGGAATATGATCCAACAGCCCTAACGGGGGGGGGGGAGAATCCAGAGAGTCCCTCCTCGGGAAACGAAATGGATCTGTCGTAAAAGGACCCAAACGGCAGATCAAACCTCAGTCAGTTCCGGTTTCGAACCGACCTCTTGGGTCCATACTCTTCATACCAGTAACTTTGGTGAACCCTGACAAGAAAATGCACATCCGCGTGCAAGCCCTAATAGACTCAGGCTGCTCCAGAGACATTATTGCACCAGCCCTAGTAAATGGGCTAGTACTTCCGGTGAAAGAATTAGAAATACCTGTCATTTTTGAGCAAATGGATGGCACTAATATGAATCCAGTCACCACTGAAACCACTCCGGTCATAACAGGCATGGGACAGCATTGGGAAGTAAGATCATTCATTATAAGTGCCACTGCCAAATACCCCTTGATCTTGGGGAGCCGATGGTTGTGCGATCACAACCCCTACATCAACTGGGCAGAGGAAAGCATCACGTTCACCCAGGAGTCTTGCAAAAATCATCGTTGGAACCAAAACTGGGGTAACAACCCTACGATCACTGAGCCTGCTCTCCTCACCCAGGAAGAAATCAACCAAATACCCAAGCAATACAGAGCGTACACCCAAGCCTTCACAGAGGAAGAAGCTAATACTTTACCTCCTCACAGGAGGACGGACTGTGCCGTGGAAATTTTACCGGGCGCCTCACTGCCCAAAGGCCGTCTATATCCTATGAGTCCTAACGAAAGGGAAGAGCTCCGCAAGTTCATTGACCTCAATCTTCAAAGAGGATTCATTCGACCTGCTAACAGCCCCCATGACGCGCCAGTCCTTTTCGTCAAAAAGAAGGACGGGGGCTTGAGATTATGCACAGATTTTCGGGGACTTAACGCTGTCTCTTCCAGCAACACCTACCCCATCCCGCTCATCAGAGATCTACTCAACGTCGTGGCTCAAGGTAAGGTCTTTACGAAATTAGATTTAAAAGACGCTTACTTCCATGTTCATATCAGAGCGGGGGATGAATGGAAAACCGCTTTTAACACGCCCCTCGGCCAGTATGAATATCTGGTTATGCCATTTGGCCTGGCTGGGCCCCCCTCAGTTTTCATGTCCATGATCAATGAAGTACTGCATGAATTCCTATATAAAGGTGTTGTGGTGTACCTAGATGATGTTTTAATCTATTCAGAGACTGAAGAGGAACACGTGGACCTTGTAAAAAGGGTCTTAACCACTCTCATGAATAACAAACTGCCCATTAAGCTCTCCAAATGCGAGTTCCACAAAACAGAATTCACTTACTTAGGCTACTGCATTTCCCAAGAGGGCTTGAAAATGGATCCCGGCAAAATTCAAGCAGTTCTCAATTGGCAAACCCCGGCGACCCGCAAAGACCTACAATCTTTTTTGGGCTTTGCCAACTTTTATAGAGAATTTATTGCAAATTTTGCTCAAATTACACTCCCCCTAACCGAACTATTAAAAACAAAAGACAAGGGGGAGCAAGCCAAAAAACCAAGGGCAAGATTGTCTTGGACGCCAGAATGCCAGATAGCATTCGATCACCTCAAAACGCAGTTTATTTCAGAACCCGTTCTACAACACCCCGATGAAAACCGCCCCTTCATAGTGCAGGTCGACGCCAGCGATACTGCAATTGGGGGCGTACTGCTGCAACGGGGGGAGGACGGGAAGCTCAAACCCTGCGCCTTCCTTTCCAGAAAGTTTTCAGACGCTGAAAGGAATTGGAATGTTTGGGAGAAGAAGCTGCTCTCACCACATGGAGACATTGGTTAGAAGGAGCCCGTCACCCTTTCGAGGTTTGGACGGACCATAAAAATTTAGAAGCCCTACGCATCCCCCGTAGACTAAACGCCAAGCAACTGCGGTGGGCGGAATACTTCTCCAAGTTCAATTTCACATTAAACTTTCTACCGGGCAAAACTAACTTTTTGGCCGACGCTCTATCACGCATGCCCCAGCACAAAAGCAAAAGGGAGGAGACAATTGACACAGTCTTTTCGCCTACGCAATTAGGAGGCGTGGTGACTACACGCAGCCGCACAACCCAACCCCCACAACCCGATCAGGGATGGAGACAAAAACTGAAAGCTGAAGTGGAAAAGGAAGGGGGGGACGTGCCCAAAGACAAACTGCAACAATCCGATCAAGGGGAATGGCTTTGGGGAGATCGCTTCTATGTACCCAAAAGTTTAAGAAAAGAAGTTTTACAACGCTGTCACGATGCTCCCACGGCAGGGCACTATGGATACTTAAAAACGCTTCACTTAGTACAACGACAATTTTGGTGGCCGGGCATGCGCAAGGACATTTCCCAATATGTAGCATCTTGCCCCATTTGTCTCAGTGCCAAATCCCGAAAGGGCAAACCTCCAGGACTCTTACAGCCTTTAGAAACGCCAAGTCGACCATGGGAAATAATTTCTATGGACTTTATCACTGACTTACCCCCCTCAAAGGGGCACACTTGCATTTTAGTCGTAGTTGATTTGTTCTCCAAGCAAGCTCATTTTATACCTTGCACCACCATTCCTTCTGCTAAAAAACTAGCCTGAATACAATATTCAGGATGGTACATATGCATTGTTACCAATGACAGGCAAAGCATGAGGTACAAAGTAACAGATCACAGCAGGCCCAACCTCCCCCCACAGTTCTCAAAACAACCCCTTTGAAGTTAGGAGAGCGAAAGTTTCTCAAGGCCAGTTCATGGTAGTTCCCTCTGTTCCCTCGTCTCCCTTGGTCTCGCGCCCCACTGCGTCGGAGTGGGCAAGGAGAACAGCGGTTCGGCTGTAGCCCTAGGCTGAGTATCAGCACTGCTGGGAGCGAGGGTATAAAGCGTTGTAACCGAGGAGCTGTTTCCTCGCGGTACAGGTTCTTGAGGTTCCAAACCTTGAGAGCCAGGAGAGGCATACGGGTCAAACAAAGGATCCCTGACTGGGACAACTTTGGAGTCCGTCTGATCCGGCTTAGGCATTGGAAAAGTTGATTGGTAACAAAATGTCAGACTTGTGGCTAGATAATGTCCTTACTCCAGACTACCCTCTGCAATTAGACAACAGTCCATTGTTTCCAAAAGGTTTTTACTGCAGAATTAGTTCATTATAGTCCACTAGCCTGAATACAATATTCAGGATGGTACATATGCATTGTTACCAATGACAGGCAAAGCATGAGGTACAAAGTAACAGATCACAGCAGGCCCAACCTCCCCCCACAGTTCTCAAAACAACCCCTTTGAAGTTAGGTGAGCGAAAGTTTCTCAAGGCCGGTTCATGGTGGAACATCGGTAGCCAAAACAATCCTTTTCTGTGAGATAGCTGCCTGGGAACCTTGGCACCTGTGAAGAGAGCACTTAAACACTGAAAGGATTAAAAATGGAGTCGGTTAAGCAAAGGCATACAAGAAAG
Organism: Eublepharis macularius; assembly: GCF_028583425.1. Lineage (NCBI taxonomy): Eukaryota > Metazoa > Chordata > Lepidosauria > Squamata > Eublepharidae > Eublepharis > Eublepharis macularius. The sequence goes on from NC_072794.1 coordinate 73,818,269, forward strand.
CATTCTGGACCTGACAAGGGCCTCAGGGAGCTGAGCCCATCGAGGAAGCTTAAATGTACTGATGGCAACTTATAAGACTGGCAAAGCACCAGTGGCCGCTGAATCCAAAGCTTACCAAGTGCCTGGGTGATGCATTGTGGGGGACCACCATGGAGGAGTTACCTCTGGAGACACACGTGGCATCAGTACTCAGGTGAGTGCTTGGCAAACAGGAGCAGAGGTTCACCTGCAGGTCTAAAGTGGGCTTGGGGAAGGGCTGGCAGTGAGCTTGATTGTGCTAATGCAACTGTTTCCGACATGGAGGGAGGGAAGGATCAGAGAACAGAGAAGCAGGGGACAGAGTCAGCAGCGGTAGAGTCCCTAATATAAAAAGAGACTTGCCTAACCATCAGGATGTAGGACAAGGGAGGAATGGGAACAGTAAGAATCAGACAAGGAAATGAAAACAAGCCTCTGAGAGCTGGCAGAGAAGGAAGAAGAGTATGGGAGATCTGAAGAAGGCCCACGGGCCCTCAGCTTAGGCCATGGCCCCAGTCACATATATCTCATCCCCAATGCCTTCCTGAGACAGAGAAGGTGCAGCTGTCTGCCTTAGGGACAAAGGAATATTAGGGCATATGGGTGAAATATACCTTATTTTCCTTCTCGAATATTGTTAATAAATCAATTTTCATTAGTTCTTGGCATTCAATGGCATATAATGTGTCAACACACCCTGGCACAGCCAGAGTAAGTTTCTCCAGTGGGGCAAATGGCAGCAGTTCAGGGTATTTCAGGTCAGAAAAAAGATACAGGGGCTTATCATCATCATCATCATCATCATCATCATCATCATCATCTGCCTTTTTCACAGAGATCTCAGTCTGATTACACAGTGCAAGTGAAAATACAATATAATCAACAGCTAGGACATTGGTTGTTGTGGATTTTCCGGGCTGTATAGCCGTGGTCTTGGCATTGTAGTTCCTGACATTTCGCCAGCAGCTGTGACTGGCATCTTCAGAGGTGTAGCACCAAAAGACAGAGATCTCTCAGTGTCACAGTGTGGAAAAGATGTTGGCAGGTAATTTATATCTACTCAGGAAGGTGGGTTTGGCCTGGGTCATCCTGTAAGAGTTTCCTAGGGTGTGGAATGCTAATGGAGGGAGGCTTCACTGTATCCTGAGGAGGTTCTTTTACATATGGATTGGTGCTTGATGTGCTAATCTTCTCAGCAGGGCTATTGTAGGATGTAGAGTATTTTGTTAGCCTGGTGTTTTTCAGGACTGGAAACCATGCTCTATTCATTCTTAAAGTCTTTTCTTTCCTGTTGAAATTGTGCTTATGCTTATGAATTTCAATGGCTTCCCTGTGCAATCTGATGAAGTAGTTGGAAGTGTAGTCCAGTGTTTTAGTGTCCTGGAATAGGATACTGTGTCCTGTTTGAGTTAGGTTATGTTCAGCCACTGCTGATTTTTCCAGATTGCCAAGTCTGCAGTGTCTTTCATGTTCTTTTATTCTTGTCTGGAAAAATAAAAAAAAGCTAGCTAGGACATTCACTGGTCAATGTACAATAATGAACAGGAGTTAGGAGGACTTTCAATGAAAGAGATACAATAGGGTATGGAAGCAGAATTTCTTTAAAAAACAAGCATAAAGCCAAGCACAGAGATGAAATCTTTCTGAAACTAAGCATAACTAAATAACATGGCATGTTTAGTAACTTGGAAACTCTTTAGTAGGTGCATGTCCGCCAGTACTCAGTAAAGTAGCATATAGTCCCTGCCAATACATGTCTCTGGGCTACTTCTTACTACATAGCCTTATAATTTTGGTGGAGAACTCTCCAGAATAATTCAGTTTTGCATAGTTTGTGTAAAACCAGAAGAGTGGGAGCTTTCCTGACTTCTTCAGACAGGCCATTCCATAAGGGGTTACCACAGAAAAAGCATATGTGTGAGCAGCTGTTGATCTGCCCAGCTGCAGGGCAGTATCTGAAGAAGGCTCTGTCCAGATGAGCAAAGCTGCCGTGGTGGAACAGAGGAGGAGAGGTGGTTGCACAGATATGAGGGGCCAAGGCCATGAAGGGCTTTGAATGTGATAGTCATAACCTTGAATTGAGCCCAGTAACTGATGGGAAATCAGTGGAGTGATTGCAGAATTGGAGTGACATGCATGCTCCCTCTAGCTACTGAGAGTAAACAAACTTCAGGATTCTGCACCAGCTGGAATCTATGAGTCAGCTTTGAGAAGAGACCTATGTAGAGTGCATTACAGTATTCCAGTTACTGTGCCATGAGTCCAGGTGGCCAGATCAGCAATGTCAAGGTATAGGACCATCTTCCAGGCTAATCTGAGTGGTGAGAAGGCCTTTTAGCAGCTGCATTTACTTGCTTCTCTAGCAGCAGCACTGCATCCAGTAAAATACCTAAACTCTTAACTGAGTCAGCTAGCGTCAACTGAACTCTATCAAAGCAAAATGAACTTCAATATCTCTGCTTTTCCAACCAGCATCACTTCTGTCTCATCTGGGTTCAGTTTCAATTTCTTTGCTTTTAGCCAGTTTACCACAGCTGTCAAGTAGCAACTCAGTACCTCTACTGCATCACCAGAGAATTTGGATAATTTGTAGAACCCCACATGATAATTCCCACACTGAGGATAGGTGGTCTACTGTGTTGAAGGTTGTAAATAGATCCAGGAGGAGCAAAAATGAAGCATGTCCTTTGTCTACATTCAGGTGGAGGTCATCAACTAGAGCCATTTCTGTCCCATAGCCTGGCCTAAAACCAGACTGAAAGGGATGTAAAGCACCAGAGTTGTCCAAGAAGGCCTGGAGTTGGTCAGCTATTTTTCTCTCAACCACTTTGTCCAGAAAAAGGTAGCTTAGAGTCTGGGCGATAACTGGCTACATCAGTGGCCTGCACACATCTGGGAATTTTGTTCCCTGTAAGGAACTCCCAGTGCTCATTTGATTGAAAGTCCTTGTGGTGGCCACATGGCAGCCACAAGGAATTTGTAAACATGTGAATCAGCCCTGAGTTGTTGGATGTGTGCAACATCAGGCCCATCCAGTTGAATGAGAATCTCATTAAGAGGTGATTTGAAAAGATTGCCTCATGATGGAACAGAATGGGTCACATGAATATATTTGTTTATACACATGCAGTGGTGGCACAGGCTACATATCTAACCTTTCTCGAAAAAACAAAAAGCCTATGCAATAATGTCTAGGCATGCGAATATGAAAGTAAGTCTCATGGTATCAACTGTTCATATGTGTAAACAAATACAGTAAAAACTTATCTTTAAAAGTATAACTTTTTGATAACTAAGCTTGTGTCTAAAGATAGACCCTCCAGTTCTCAACTTTTCCTTTCAGAAAATAAATTCTAGAGCAAATTTAGGGCTTCCCAAAAGGATAATCATGGCTACACTGAAGGCCACAAGCTCAAACGGAATCAGAGATGATACATTAGAGCTCCAATTCTCAAGGCACTTCACTTGTATAATTTCCATCCATTTCTCTACTGTCAGAGATATAAGGTCAAGGTGTTTTGAGCTTTAGGAAACTTTACACAGAGGGTTTTAAAAATCTTATTCATAGCAAAACTGAAACAAGATATTTGTGATTATTATTGTCAACTTAGAAGTTAGCATGACTTCGTTCTTATGAGAATAAACAAAAAAACCCTCCTTCCCAATTCCAATAGAATGTAGTTCTCACTTTTGAAAAAGCATGCACTGTAATATAAGTTCCAAGGTTAACTATTCTGAGGAATGTTATCTGTGTACATTTTAGTTAGGACTGGAGATCTGTCTAAATTTAAAAGCTGCATGTCAACATTCTAATATTCCCAAGAATGAAAAGACAATTAATTAATTAATTGAAATCCATCCATTAAGATTTCAGCTCTGAGGGCTGTTTTTCCTAGGATATGCTGAGATGCAATGCCTAAGCTGTTGTGGAAACAGAATCCAAGGTGCCAGAACACTAGCTTAGAGCAATTGCCGCAAATGAATATTAGGAAGCCACTCTGGGGTCTTCTTTGGGCCCATGTTGTTAAGAGAGCTGTATTGTAACCAACTTCGATTAATCCAGAATAAATAAGATCTGGACTGAAGATTTCTGGATAAATATTTATGGCCATGCTGTTAGTCTTTTTAAAAGCACTCTCCCGGTTTGCTGTCACCCAGCCTCCAGTTCCCTAACTCCTTCACTGCTGCTATTTGCAGTTTCCTCTACACCTAGTTGTTGCTGCTTTCATATTGAATACTCATGATACTACAATGTTCTTCTTAACACTTCTCCAAATCCTCCCACAGGCTATGTATTCTTTCCTGTACTTCAGCCTATGATCTATACCTTTCTGCTAAACAGGAATGCCACAGAGCTGGCCACATTACTGTAGCTGCTTTGGAGGAGGAAAAGGGAAATCTGTATTTTTGGCCCTAGTATGCATGCACACCAATAATGTAGTATTTAAATTCTTTTTACTCTGTTGAACTGACTGGAAAATGAACTAAAATTGCTTAGGAACCATATGCAAGTCAGAATTTGCTTATTTTGGCCAGTCCTATAATATTATGTGATATATTCATAGAATCATAGGGTTCGAAGGTACCTCCAAGGTCAACTAGCCTAATCCCCTGCACAGTGCAGAAAATTCACAGCTACGTCCCCACACCCCCAGTGACCCCTACTCCATGCCCAGAAAATGACAGAACCTGACCCCCAAAGTGGCTATCAGCATTACCATGGGCATGTAAGAAGAGGCCGAGAGAGCTAAGCACTGATGCAACCCTTCCTGCTCTCCCTGTCATTATTTGCCTAGGTACACAAAATCAGCATTGCTGTCAAATGACCATCTAGCCTCTGCTTAAAAACTTCCAAAGAAGAAGAGCCCACCACCACCCAAGGAAGCCTGTTCTACTGACAGATTGCTCTAACTGTCAGGGAGTTCTTCTTAATCAAACTCTTTTGATTTAATTTCAACTGGTTGGTTCTGGCCTGACCATCTGGGGCAATGGAAAACAACTCCATGCCACCCTCTATATGACAGTCCTTTAAGTACTTGAAGATGGTCATCATATCACCTCTCAGTGGTCTCTCCAGGCTAAACATACTGAGCTTCACCTGTTCCTCATATGACTTATTTATTTATTTATTTAATTTATAGTCCGCTTTCCCCACGAGCGGGATCAGAGTGGATTTACATCATAAATACATAGATACAAGAAACAGCTAAAAAGAATTTTAAAAATTAGAAGCAATGAAGTTGTCAGTAAGACAAGTCAGGAATTTATTTGACCTTTCATTTTTAGCAGAGTTAATTGAAATATCCCATGACCACTGTGCCCTGTCTCTTTGAGAACTTTGTAATTTGTTCTAGGAGTGTCTCATCCAAATCCTGTCTAGCTTGGTGGTCTATAGCAGACCCACACCATAATATCACTATTATTTCTTGCTCCTTTTATTTTTACCCAGAGACTCTCAACTGAACTTCCATACTCAGATACATGTATTTCCTCACAAGTATATTCCTCCTTTACATATAATGTTACTCATCCTCCTTCCTTATTTGCCTATTCCTTTTAAACACGTTCTATCCTTCAATCATAGTATTCCAATTGTGAGTGTCATTCCAACACGTTTCAGTAATGCCTATTATGCCTATTATGTCATAGTGCTCTTCGTGTATTAGGACTTCATGTTCCTCCTGCGTGTTTCCCATACTCTGCGCATTAGTGTAGAGACAGCAGAATCCATGAGTTATATGCCCTGAGGTTTTGTTTCTGTACTTACCTATTCTGTACTTACCTACTGTCCACATTGAACAAGTATATAAATATAGTTTATTACATATGCTTTATTGCTTTTAACATTCAGTCTATGTCATAGTAGTTTCATTGCTGTTGCTACAGGTGTTGGGTTGGATCCCACAATTCCATTCCTGTAATGATCATGCTTTCCTTTGGGGCAAGCAGTTTTTCCTTGATGCAAGAGCTTCTTTGCATCTTTGCAAGAGCTTCTTTGCAAGAACTTCTTTGCATCAACCTTTTAAAATCTATCCATTGAAAGCAGACTTTAAAAATGCTTACAATGGAAATAGCTCTAAAAAGTCTCACTGGTGAGTAGAATAATGTTTACAAATGAATTTAGCTCTTAGTGGGCCATGTTCATTAATCTGCCTCTTTATGGTCTCATTTTTTGTTGGGCACAATCAAGAGATATGCATTTCAAGCAGTGGGCATGTGTTCATTTGTGAAATAAACTAACTGACCTACAGGGCTTTTCTTCTGTGACAATGCTGAATACTTGTTTTGGTTAGAATTTTGCATTCAAATGTGAATACAGGATTCACCAGTATTGAGTTTCTGTATGGGTGATTGGCTCTATTCAGGCATATAGTAGTAAGAATCACTGCAGTGCGTATGATCCAAATTCAGCAACCTAAAACATGCATAATGTTTCAGGGTGCTGAATATGAACACTCAATTATTGGCACTGGCAACTATTTGTGTATATGACTTCAGGATAGGGTAGATAAATAGTAGTTCATAGAAGGATTAGTTCACAAAGTAGGCCCGTGGTGAAAATATTTAAGTTAATGTCTCCCCTTATCCTTCCCTTGTGCTTCCCAGAGACAAATATTTAATCTGGAGGTACAGATGAGCATGCAAAATGAAGAAGGGATGGCAGAAGATGCAATAACTGCTAGGCTCTGATGTCCCATTCTTTAATTTCCTCTTTTCCCTTTCTCTTGCCAGAAGCAGTGAAGGCATGAGAGAAGCATGATGCTGGGACTTGGGAGGAAGAAAGAATGGGGGGCAACTTGGCAGCCATGAAAGTAAGGACCCGCTTGACAGCAGGCATCTTGATATCAGGAACAGACCTTCTATCCACAAGTAGCCATACTATCCTTTAGTCTAGATTAGGAATGCCATATTTTACTAATCACTAGCCAGAAATCTGACCTTCACCATTACAATAATACAAAAGTGCCACTATTAGGAGCTGTATTTCCTAGTTCTAAGCAGGGGCAGCCTGGGATGCCAATTATGACCATGGATGAACAGGAAGGATAGAATCAGCTCTGGATACATCTCCATGTTGGTAGAAGTCACAACATTTCATCTCATCTATCTATGGCTCAAGGAATCAATTAGGACAAATTAATATAATTCTTCTATATGTGAAGATTTTAAAAGTTCAGTGGTTGATAATCATATAACCAATAGACCTACAAACTTAAAGAAGCCCCAGTTCACTGCTGCATGTTTTAGCTTAAGCGTTGGGGGATAACTGATGCCTTTTCATTAAAAAATGGATCAGATTTTTGGCTGTCCTTGACATTAAGTCCACTTTCTTCATTCTTGGTTTACAACAGATGTTATTCTGTATGATAACTTGGGAATAAAGAAGGAAGAAGTATGAAATATAATGGGGTCTTCTCTTATGGTACAAAAAGCTGCTAGAATGTGTGGGAGAAAACAATTTTAGTATTGCATCTGGGAACTCTCTGATTGATATATGTATATGTATAATTGTGTGTGTGTGTGTGTGTGTGTGTGTATTTGCCAGATCACCAATTTAGTGGATGTGTTAGTGGCTCCGTAGAAGAAGATAAAGTCCCCATATAGTCTACTTCTTATGCTGTAAAGTTGCAAATTTATTGATTAATTTAATGGTAGCTAAAACTTTTAAAGGCATATCTTTACTTTTGCGACAGGTTTCAACAATCAAAGTAATTTCCAGAGCCTTCCATGTTTAAAGAGGGCCATTTTTGCTTTGTTGAAGAAACATTAAACAAGCTACCTGTTACAGGTTACATTTCACCTAAGCAGTGCAGTCTGATTTGACAACAACTTCATTTTAAAACTGCAATGTGGTGTGGCCAGTCATTCCACCCTTCCCTATTTTGGAGAAATAATGTGAAAGTTTAAACGTGAACAGCAATCAGGCTAAAAAATAATCTGCTGCTGATTCAAGCAAGACTTCTAGGAAAAATGATACAGTAATTTCAAAACATAAATGCATAACTCTAAGATACTTCTGAAATCTGTTTCCTGCCACTTATATTAATTAAACAGTCATCATGATGGTAGATGCTAGGATTAGTCAGGTTTCCTTCATCTATGTACTAATTTTAAAACTGGATGGAAAGCCTTCTAAAAATTTGCTCATCAAAGAACCAGTATTGCTCAATATGGGTAATGCATATATTCCACAGGTGAGTGTATTTAAAATTTGCTGAGACAGCTTAACCTCTATGGGGGAGGGGGTTAAAAGGACTAATTAGAAAATGTCCCACATTAAAATCAACTTTTCACAGTCTCTTTAAAATTTTCTTTTGTATTAGAAAAGGAATGTGAGAAATGGACAACTGAACACCTTCAGTGTCTCCTGGACAATATTATTTTCAGTTAGAAGTTTGGTTCCCTTATCATGTAATAATAGCTCAGTGTTCAGAGGGAAGCAGGTGCTATGCCACTGCTAGATGGCACATCTGGATAGCCTTCAGGTGAATTACTAGGAAAGCTTCACAAGAAAAATGAACCAGAGGATAGCACTGGGGCAGTGATGAGGGACCAGGTAAAATAATCTCTTTCTCCTTTATCTCTCACAGTTTGCATCAGCAGACGGGAGAAAGAGAAGCCATTGTACCTGATCCCCACTAATTGCTGCAATGCTCTAACCTGTGACACATTTTGCTTAAAAGGTTCTCTGATCCTCAGAAAGGAATTTCAGGAAATCAGCAAACTGTTTAGAGAAAAGGAAAGTGGTAAAAGGCTTGCTTTGCCAACTCTTGTGACCTCTTCTACTGGATCCAACCCAATAAAGTGTCCAACAATAAAAGGTCAATTACTTAGAGCCAAAAAAGAAGCAATTATAACACCCCCAAAAAACCCAATCAATTACCTATTGCCCTCACCGAACAACCATCTAAAAGAAGAGCACTGCTATGCATGACTTCATGAAATTTAAAAGCAAAGACCTCTTCCATAAGGAGGGATCCATTAAAGAGAAAGACCATGACAGACAGAAACCAGTCTTACTAGCCTGCATGAACCTGATGGAAGGCTGTCACATGGCTTTATGTATGGAGAGACAGTCCAAGAATGTGGGCCATGAAGGGTTTTAAAGGTAATAACCAGACTCTTAAATTGAAACAGAGAGTCAACAAAAATCTTCTAAAGAAGGTGTTACATTTTAAAATCAGCTAGCTCTAGTCAGGAATCAAGCTGCCACAATCTGTGGATTTCCAGGTGTCTTTAAGGACAGACCTATCAAGAGTACATTAATCTGACGGAGCAGTGTGGCTAGAAGGGATAAAAACTTCCATGCCTTCTATAGTGGGGAAAAAGGTGCTTTCTACCATGACAACCAAGTAACAAAGCTTGGCCAGGAACGTCCCCTAAACTTTTAACCAAGTCAACTAATACAAGGTTCAAATAATCTAAAATAGCACAATTTCTTCCATAACATCAGATGATCAACCAACATCACCCCTGTCTTATCTGACTTCATTTTCAGCTTGTTCTCCCTCAGCCATTTGAACACAGCATCTAGGCATCGACCCAGGATGGAAATAGCTCACAAATGAAATATAGAGCTTTGTGTTAACAGAATACGGATGACACACAACCATGGAGCTTCAGAAAATCTTGTGTAGTGGTTGAACACAGATATTTAAAAGCATTGAGGAGGAACCACACAAGCTAAATGCCAACTAGAAGATTTCATCTTATTAATCACTATCCTCTGTGAGCAATCAGTTAAAAATGATTGATCAATGCTCCTTAGGCTCATAAACTTTTAAGTGCTTCAAGAGAATGAAATGATCACTTCGGTCAAAGTCACAGAAAGTCCATGCAGGTCTAATGGTAATACATTTCCTTGAAGACATCCTATCCACTTTAAACAGAGATGATTCAGGGTTGAACTAGAGGAGTCGGCATCCTCATATGTTCCCCTGGGATGTGCTGCTATTTTGTAGCAATGAGTTCCTGCTGGGGAATTCCTTTTAACAATGCCACGGGAGCCTGATTCTGGTTCAGACTACTGTGGTATGAGGCAGGAGGGGCTTCTGCCTCCCCCACCAGCCATTTTTCCAGTCTGTGCTATTTCAGGTTGGAAAAATGGCACAGGGGAAGGCAGGAAGCCCTTCTCCCCCCAATACAGTGGTTCCAACCAGAACTTGCCCCTGAAGTGCTGTTAAAAGGAATTCCCCAGCAGGAACTCATTGCTACAAAATGGCAGTGTCCCCAGAGCAGACTTGGGGATACTGCCTTGTTTAGTTTGGCCCTAAAGCCATCTCCAATTTTCCATTCCATAGCCAGGCCTGGCGTCAGAATGAAATGGGTCAAGAAACAATGTTTACTGTCATCATCACCGCAATGATATTGTAGCTTGCTTCTAGCAGCTTAGTAATGTTTTATTATTAAGATATATTTGTTCCTTTTCTGTGACCTTCTTGTTAGACTCTTCACAACATAATGCACCTTCAATATACCTCCTGCCTATCTGTTATTGTTGATAAATGCTAGTAGGTATTTATCTGTGCACAAACTTACTAAATGTCAGTCTGACCCAAATGGTTTGGATTTCTGATGTGTTTTTCAAAACTTCTGTAGGCTAGAGATTGTTTCAAGGATCTGGGTTTATCAGTATCTGACAAGATTCTTTTTTCAATTCCACTTCCACTCTAAGACTTCAAATTATTTTTTATTTATTTACTTTTTATTTATATCTTGCTTTTCTCTCCAGTGAGGAACATGGGAAAATGATGTCATAGTGATTCCTCGGTCAGGGTTCAAAACACTGAAAAGTACTAAAAACATTCTGACTGAAAAAGGAAATACAACTGTGATGGACCACTTAATAGCAGGTTTCCTAAATGCAGCACAATCAAAGAGCTGGGAGGGAAAGAGTTAACTATTGCCTGGAATGGAGTGACAGGCTGTTTCCTCCTCTCTGATGGGTAGTTTAGAACTGAAATGAGTCAGTTGTTTTCTGACAGGATTGTTAAGTGGGAGCCTGTCAGGAAAGGTCAGACAGGTTCCCCTGTGGAGTGAGGAATCTTTAGCCTTAACTGTATTATTCCTGTCCTGAGAAGAATTTTATTTAAGAGTTCAAAGTTTTATTTAATTTTATTTAAGCATAAGCTGAAGCCCATTTACACAGGCACCAGAGAACTAAGAGGATGTTTTGGCAAGAGTGATTAGATAGTGGGTTGAGACTCCCTTTCAAGCCAAATCTTCTGAGGAGAAGATTAATTCTTGCCCAGATTATAAAGGGGGTTTGGCTCTGAGGAGGACCCCAGAGTATGTTGTGAAGGAAAAACAGTTTTAAACTAACTCCAGGAAACTTGAATAATCTTAGGAAACTTTGTGAAGAAGCATTGTTGCTGTAACTAAAGTACTAAGTAAAATACCCTCTCACTGTTAAGAGCCAAGAATATATGAAACTAAGCTCCAAGGACATTATTTTGTCTGTTACTCAGTGTATTCTGTAATACCAACAACATTTACCTCAGCATTTTCATCCCATGTCTACACTTACTCAATCCCTGCCTGTTAAATAAAGTTGTTGTTTCTTTTTGAACATTATACAGTCTTCAATGCCCTTTCAGCCAGAAAGGAAGAGGGCTCCTGCTTTTCCCCATCAAGTTCCTAGACTGGACTAAAAAGCCAAAATTATATCTGCTAGGGTGGGACAAACAAACTTTCAAACCTGCAAATATTAACATTTTCACATCATGAGGAGACAAGATTCTCTAGAAAAGTCAATAATGCTAGGAAAAGTGGAAGGCAGTAGGAAAAGAGGAAGACCTAAAATGAGATCGCTTGACTCAATAAAAGAAACCACATCCTCCAATTTGCAGGATCTGAGCAAGTTTGTTAGTGATAGGACATTTTGGAGTTCTTTCATTCATAGGGTTGACATAGGTCGGAGGCAACTTGACAGCACATAACACACACAATACTGAATGATTTTATAAAACTACTTATGGTAAAGGGATGCTATATTCAAAACAATTAAACCTTTTTGCACTGGATTTTGCCACGTAGTGCATTTTTATTTTCCTTGTCAAATCTTTCTTATTTTCTTATCATTTAGTTCTAATATTGTATAAGACATCCTTATTTTTAAATTTCTCCAGTTTTTGTTTCTCCAGTTTTACTTTCCCCATGACAAGTTGTTTAGCTCGGCTCAGTTTATCCATCAAATCTTTGCTATATAGTGCAATTGTCAGGGGCCAGGCCAGGGTGGCGCAGGCTGTGTTCCCATCCGGCTAGGGGCTAGTTTCAGTAACATAACCAAGATCCAGTCCTAGGTCAAAGCACAGAGTTCAAAAGCCAGTGGTAGCCTGGTCCAAGGGGCAGTCCAAATACAGAGTCAGGAGGCCCAAAGGTCAGTTACTGGGGCTAGACGAAGGCAGGGCATGGTCCAAAGGTCACAGAAACAAGGCAGGCTCCAATGCACGAGTCAGAGAGCAGCAACTTGTTGCTTCCACACCTCATGGTTGTTCTTGGATGGGTTTTAAATCTTGGTACCAGAGGGCTGAGCTTGCAGCCAGCTGCTTGGGAGTGATCCTGGGACTACTCTTCATCGCTGTCAGCCAGCAGCTGACGTCTGGCCAGGAGGTGTGCACTTTGCTGTCTCTCCTGAAGTCTTGCTCTTTGCCTTCGTCCCCGGCGCTCCAAGTGTGTTGGAAATGCTGGAGGGCTAGGAACGACCAACTGGGAGTCACCTGTTGCCTCAGGACTGGAGGACATTGGTGGCTGTGCCTCAGCTGCTGGCTGTTGGTCCTGACAAGCCTGCAGCACGTCAGCTTGCTTTCTGATTCCCAATTCAGTGCTAGCTACCCAGAAGGACTCCTCTTTTCCTGAGGAGTCCTCTTCTCTTGAGTAGCCCTTGACACTGCTGTGCCCTGACTGGCCCATGACGGCAATCTTCTGTTAATTTTTTGTCCTCTAATCTTTCCAAGACCTTGCTGAAAAACAATGGTAGGCCTCAAGGTTGCAGTGGACTGGATAAGTGGCCTCTGGCACCAAAGACATGAAAACGTCTGACATAAATTTTTATTTGTACTAAAAAGTGAGCCATGAATAATAAAGGCACCAAGCTTCTTTTCATCATGGTCTTTGCTTTCTAAGGAAATGCCAGTTCACTTAAATCTCGGCATCTTCCCAATAAACAATACTGTTGGTTCAAAAAGATTCTGTATCAAAGTTTGAAAAGCAGTTTATGGAAATACATCCAGGGTCCCACTTACCTTAACTGTGTCCTTCCATTAATTTTGAGGGACACATATCTTACTCCAGTTTGAACATTTAGAATTGGTTATTAATGGGAAGCACACATAGGCTCTGCCTCCTCCTCTGGTAAATGGCATGATAGATAGGGGTTACCTAAAAATGGTGTAATTATTTGCTTTTCATTGCTACTGTTTTATTGAAAAGCATGTTTTTGCAGCTTACTGAGAGAAATCTGTTTTCTCCATCACTGATTATCTGCTTCACACTCAGAAGTAATGGCTGTCTTGCTGATCAATGGGCACAAAATGGTTATCAGAAAACCAAAAGTATTTAGAGTTGTTGTATTGTTTACCAGTCACTAATTATCAACAGTTAGTTGGCTTGGTCAATTTTACCTCAGTTTCAAATGTTGGAAATGTGGTAAAATTATATTCTGGTTGCTTTGTGACAGGTGTACATAAACAGAGCCTTTCTAAGCTATTGTGAAGAATTGTGTGTGCGACATCCTTTATGAGAGTTTTTAGGCTCCTCCATCCTGAGTCCTTTTCGCACTGGGACTTTAAAGCATTTCAGTATCTGTTCTGTTTCCCATGTTTGCAGGGGTTTTACACTTGCAACATAATCATGGAATGTAGTACCAATGTTTGTCCGCAGTATCCCTGATTTCCCCCCCTGCGGACATACCGCAATGTTATTTTAAAGCCGCTGCCAAGTTGCATCTGGCCCAACTGATGTCAGTGTGAACTCTATACTCACCTTCTGCTTCTCTTCTCCCCACTCTTCTTTGCCCCGGAAGCTGATTGGTCTGTGTGGAATTAACCACTCCCACCCTCCTCGGCTCTCTGAACTCCTTTTCCACCATTTTTATCAGTAAAGTGAGGTAAGGGTCATAAAGCTGCTTCTTTGTTAGCTTCCTTCCTTCCAGGTATGCAAGCACTCTCTTATTATTTTTTTCCAAAGCAAGGAATGTTTCATAATGTTGCTGCTTATTTCCTGCTGGCTTTAAAAGCCAGGAAAGGGTTAAATGGCTGCTTTCCCCCTTCCTCCCTTGGGCTATGCACACTCTCTCTCTTTTTTTCAAAGCCAAGAATGGGTTGTAATGTAACCATTGTAAGTTACTGCATGTTCCTCCTGGGTTTAAAAGCCAGGAAAGGATTAAATGACTGCTCCCCCCCCCAGGCATGTTTCGAGCTTTGCCAAAGAGAAAAAAAGGCATTTTGAACAAAGCGGCAGGGAAGCTGCCAGGAGGGGATGAAGCAGCAGCATTTTAACCCTTTCCTGGCTTGGCTTTAAAAATAAATAAATGAGAGTGGAACAAGCATGAAAAGTACATGTTTTTCCCCAGATCTCAACCGTCTCACCAGTGGGCAGGGGACAGCCCAATCAGCAAATACAGAGAGGGATGAGTTCCAACATTGCAATGTCACTACATCTGCTCAAAGTTTTTTTAAAAAGTGTGAAGTGAATTGCAAAGCCCTGAAAGCCCGAAACTGTACCAAGATTCAAAGTCCATCTAAAATGAAAAACTAGATGCCAAATCAGGCAGTGTGGAATGTGGGGGTGCCATGCCGAAATCATTGTGATCATGGCAAATGCTCATAAATGGCAGTTTAAATTATAAGTGCAAAAATGGCCCAGATAAAAAAACATCCTGTTTCAAGTGGGAGGGAGCAAAGCTTATTATAACCTGCCCCAGAGCCTGCAGTTAAAGTATCCAGAGCTTCCAGCTGAAGTTCTACCCAGGTCCAAACTTTTTTCCCTATCATCTTTTTGGGCACATATGGGCTTTTGGCCTGATTCATCTGTTACCCCACACAAGTAACAGTGTCAAGCTGCACACTGAACTCACATAGCAGCTGACCTGGCAGAAACAATGCTAAGGCAATTTATGACCACCTCAAATGCAGAATGCTCCTTGACCCCTGAAAACTGGTGTGGGAGATGAGCTCGTATAGGAATGCCATCTCCAGGTTCAAAGTTCTTGGAGATTTGGGGGTGGACCCTGGGAAGGACAGAGTTTAGGGAGGAGAACTCCAGGTCCCACCTGAATGTTGGCAACCCTATCTAGTGATTAAACTTGAAATATATAGTTGGTCCTGGAAGTGCACACCATTTTTACAAAGGTGACACATGGGCAGATGAATCAACCACAAAGTGTTAGCTAAATATTCAATGAACAGATTCTCAGCAAAGTTCCCAGTAAAATACTGTCTGTTAGAATACGTACTGCAAAGCTTTGGCCAACTATTGTGCATATAAATTTCATCTTGAACTACTAATTTGCAGCCCAGTCTCTTAGAAACATAAGCTGCAATCTTCAAACTGCTCATGCTAGAAGTGTACTTGTGAAAGGCAATGAAAACTATTCCACACAGAAGTTGTTTGAAGACTGCAGCTTATCTTCTTTTTAAGAACAATGCTATATAAGACCACTCTCTGAAAATTTTAGGGGAAAAGAAATGCAGTGAAAGAATGTAATAACAATAGCTTAGTTTGTCTGGAAATGGATTATACATGCAATAAAAGCATCACCGAATAGTAATCATAATAAGCGATAAAAGCTTAATGATTAATCCAATAACTATATTCCAACTCCTCAGCCCAACTTTGAATGGGAATTTTAGGTCAGCTAACACAAGAAATCCCCTCAAGCAAGGTTGCTTATTGGCCCCCATTTTGTTCCATTGATATATAAATGATCTAGCATTTTTTTTAGCTCCTCATTTGCCTCATGCTCCTTCTTTGGCGGATCAAAAAATACCATTAATGCTATACACAGATGATACCTTGCTCCTTTATCATTCCCCAACAGGCCTTCATAATTTATTCTCTGAATATTGTCTTAATGAGGGACTGTTTATAAAAATCAAGAAATCTAATATCATGGCCTTTTCCAAAGCAAGAAATATTCCTGAATATAAATGGCAAGTTAGACAATTTGATTATCTGGGTATCATATTTCAAGCAAATCTAAGGTGGAAATTACATCTGAAAAGTATTAAACACGAAGTGTAAGTATCCAGCAATGCTTTAATATGCCTTTTTCATATCCAGGGTGGGAATTTTATACCTGGAGCAATCAAAGTGTATAATGCTAAAGTAGTTCCCCAAATATTATATTAATGGCATTGGTGGATTTATTAATGTGGTTGATGAATCAACTGACCAACCACTAATACAATTTCTCCATAAAATATCAGGCATCCCAAACTGTCTCTCGGGGTAGCCCTCAGAGCAGCACTAAATCAGAAATCTTTGGAAGCTTTAGCATGGCAAAGATCATTTTTGTTATACCAAAAGATGCTTACAATTAATGAGGGGCTGTTAAGCTTTATTGGAAAGGATCCATAACTGAACTCTTGAAAAAAGGGCATTGGAAATATGTTCTAGTCACTGGGCTTTAACCCAAGTAATGTATATGAGACAAAAGAAATTAAGTTAGCTGTGACATCCTCAGATTTTAGTAATATGCAGAAGAGAGCATGACCTCTATGCTCAGTGGCAGCTCATGGTTTAAACCCCTCCAATTTTATTCCACTATGTGTTTTTTACTTAACAGTGCCCCATTATAGAAGGGCATTTATTCTGGATTTACTGAGGGCCATTATGCAGGTATATATTATTCAGATAGAATGTGTAAATGTGGAGCTGGTCAAATTGAGACTTCAGAACAGATTCTGTTGTTCTGTTGCTTTTGGGAGGATTTGAGGAAGAAATATTTAGGACAGTTTACATTTTCTGTTACAGCTTTCTTTGCAGAGATTAATTCAGATGTTATTAGATAATGATAAAAAGATCATGTTGTCAGTTGCAAAATTTCTGTCAGCTGTAATTATTGTAAAAAGGGATAATAAAACGGTTGCTTCAGTGTGGTGCTGCTTGTGGCCAGTTAGCCATTAAAACAATATCATTTAAGTAAGTATAAAAAGAATCTTAACAGAGCAAGATGCAGATTTTTTATACGCACTTCAGACAACAAATGTAAGAAGGAGAGGAGACCATAATGCATGGAAAACAGGTAACTGGTTGCACAAAAAGGAAGACTGCTATTTGCTTTGTCACTTTTGGCAGGGACATAGCCCTTTCTTAGAGCCTGCTTCTGAGGCCTGTCCAAAACTTTAAAATGTCATTATACTGGAGTCGGACGCAGCTGCAAACCATCAAGAAATACTTGCATTTTATGAAGCTCAAAAAGGGAACGGGCTTCACAGAACAAGAAAAATAACTAAAATGGGATATTTAACATGTATGTGCGAGGTGAGCAGATACACAAATGGAATATTATGAAATCTTCACATTCAAATGCCTGCTGAATACTTGCTCAGGAGTTGATGCTGAATACATAACTGGAGCAATGAAGATATACTTCCTTGGCAAGCAACTTGGAAATGACTGATATTCCTATTTGTTGGAAGTGGCAGGGGAAAGGTAGAATTTAGTGCTGGAAGCTATTTGGATCCATGGAAGCATGGCATGCCATTCTGCAGTGTGTCTTTGCTACACTGCCCCTAGCTAGGCACCAGTTCAGTCTAGAAAAGTGAAAAGCCAGTTACCTAATTTCTAAGCTTGAAGATGAGCTGACTCAGTACACGTCATGCCTTGCTCAGAATGATACTGAGAAATGGGGATGGATTATGGAGCCTTCTTCTAAGGACCTGACGCAATCTGTGTCCCTCTGATTCCAGGAAGAGATACAAACTCCCAGGACTTCAGTCCCAGAGAAAAAATGATAGGGGAAATTTCCTCTAAGCCTGTGTTGAGTGCATTTCTGTATCTGTAAGCATGCACATCTAAAGTTAGGGTGTTGATTTCAAGGTCAGAGTAATTTATTATTTTTATTTATTTACGTCATTTATAGTCCGCCTTTCTCACTGAGACTCAAGGTGGATTACACAATATGAGGTTAATACAATCAGTATCAAGTAAGTACATTTCAATACAATACCATAAGGTAAACATATATTAAGTTTAAAGACATAGCATTAGCAAGGATCCAAGACGTAGTAGAGATACTGAAGCAAAACATAATCAATTCTAGGACTAACATTAGACAGCATGGAGCGATGGTTGTACATAGGAGTATATATTTAAAGCAGCAGATAATATATGAGGCAAAAATGGTGATGAAGTCTATGATCCCCAACTTGTTAGTGAAGCACCTGAGACCCCATCCCTACAATGCAGCCCTTCCATTTTAGTAAAAAGCCTTTTTGAATAGTTCGGTTTTGCATCGTTTATGGAAAGCCAGGAGAGTGGGGGCTCTTCTGACTTCTTAAGGCAGGTCATTCCACAGGATAGGGGCCACCACAGAGAAAGCCCGTGTACGGACTGCTGCTGACTTCACCTGTGTGCAGCCTGGCACCTGCAGGAGACCCTGTTCAGATGAGCGAAGCTGCCGTGGAGGAATATAAGGAGGGAGGCGGTCCTGTAGGTATGCCGGACTAAAGCCATGAAGAACTTTGTATGTAATAACTAATACTTTGAACTGAGCACTGTAAATGATGGGTAGCCAGTGGAGCAACTGTAGGATGGGAGTGATGTTCATGCTCCTGCTCACTCCTGGTAACAATCGAGCTGCAATATTTTGCACTAATTGGAGCCTCCTAGTTAACTTAGATGGGAGGCCAATGTATAGAGCATTACAATAGTCAAGCCTTGATGTTACCATAGCATGGATCCAAGTGGCCAAGTCAACCATGTCAAGATAAGAAGCCATCTTCCAGGCTAGAGTGAGGTTGTAGAAAGCATTTTTTGCCGCTGCCTTAACTTGTTTTTCTAGTAATAATGCTGGATCCAGTATAAGCCCTAGGCTTTTAACTGAGTCTGCAAAGGTCAGACAAACTCCATCAAAAGTGGGAAGTACAATGTCCTTCAAGATCTCTGCCTTCCCAACAAGCATCACTTCAGTCTTGTCTGGGTTCAATTTCAATTTGTTGTTTTTCAACCATTTCACCATGGCTGTCAGGCAGCGATCTAAGATTTCCACTGCATCCTGCGGGAACCTGGATAGCAAGATATAGAGTTGGGTGTCATCTGCATATTGATGACATCCAACTCCATAGCTGCAAATGAGTTAAAGTCTTTACGTAGAGGTTGAATAACATGGGAGATAAGATTGTGCCCTGCGGAACCCCGCAAGATAATTCCTGTTCTGGAGATAGCTGATCTCCGACAGCAACCCTTTGAGTCCGTTCCATGAGAAACAATTTAAACCAGTCCAAGGCACTTCCTTTGATGCCCACTTCTGTTTCTAAATTCCTCAACAGGATGGCATAGTCTACTGTATCAAAGGCTGCAGACAGATCCAATAGAAACAGTAATGAGGCATGGCCCTTGTTCATACTCAGACGGAGATCATCCACTAATGCTACTAGTGCTGTCTCTGTCCCATGCCCTGGTCTGAAGCCTGATTGGAAAGGGTCCAGAATGTTAGAGTTATCCAAGAAGGTCTGGAGTCAGTCGGCTACCGCTCTTTCAATCACTTTGCCCAGAAAGGGCAGATTAGAGACTGGGTGATAATTGGCCACATCATTTTTGTATAGGGTATTTTAAAGTAGCGGATGGATAACCGCCTGTTTGAGCTGTTGGGGAAAGCTGCCCTAAGTTAGTGATTGATTTACAATAGACCTTAGCTCACTTATGTGGTCCTTACTTGAGGTTAACAGCCAGGATGGGCAAGGATCGAGCGCATAAGTAGTGGTTTTCATAGACATCAAGATCTTGTTATTGTGATTGGTTCATTGTGATTGGTTCAAAGCAGTCCAAATATAAGCTGCATGATGTATTTGGCATTTCTTCTATCTTGCTTGCATTGCAGCTAGCATCTAGATCAGAATGTATTTAAATTATTTTATCAGCAAAAGGCTTAGCAAAGGCCTCGCAGTTAATTGTCTGTTCTTGGAACTGTGAAGGTTCAGATTTAGGGGTTAGGAGGCATCTGGATATCTTAAACAATTGGAATGGTCGTGAACTAGCCGGCGCAATAGTTGCCAAAAAATAACATTTCTTTGCCGCTTTCATTTCCGCTTCATAGGTCCTCCAGTGGGTTCTGTAGCATATTCTATCTGCTTCTGTGTGAGTTTTTCTCCAGCGACTTTCTAAATGTCTTCCAACTGTCTTTAATTCAGCCAGCTCCGTAGTGAGCCATGGGGCTGGTGTCTGTCCCAAGGGTCGGAACGGCTAATAAGGAGCAATGGTGTCAATGGTTTCAAGGAACTTTGCGTTCCATATTCCTACAGCAGCCACCACAGGGGATGTGTCTGGGATTTTAAAATCCCCCAAGGCATTTTGGAATCTAGAAGGGTCCATGAGTCTTAGTGGGTGAATCATTTTAACTGGACCCCCAATTTTGTGGGGAGTTGGGGCTATATTAACTTTTGCCTTCAATAAATGGTGGTCTGGCCATGGTTCCAGCTGAATCTCCAATGTTGAAACAAGGTTTTCTCTTAAAGGCTCAGTGCAAAATATTAAGTCTAAGGTGTGGCCTCTTTTATGAGTAGGGTCTGTCACAATTTGTGAGAGGCCCATGGTTTCCAGGGAAGCTATAAATTCCTAAGCCGGGACTGACTTTGAACACTCAGCATGGATGTTGAAGTCCCCCAGAACAATAAGCCTAGGTGTCTCCAGCACCATGTCTGCTAGCAGCTCTGCCAACTCAGAAAGGGTGCTTATGGGGGAGCTAGGTGGTCTATACACAAGCAGGATACCCAATCTATCTTTAATTCCTAGAGACAGGAACAAGCAGTCAATACCAGCTATAGCTTGTACTGGAGATCTACGGAAGTTGAAGAACTCATGAAGAATAATAGCAACCCCTCCTATAGCGAGGTTGGTGTAGGACCACATAGCAGGGGGAGTTAGTTGGGACAGACACACCTTGTCATTTTCCTGCAGCCATGTCTTTGTTAGGCAATCCACATCAATTTTTTTCTTCCTGCAACATCCCCACAAGGCATAGGATTAGTGTAGCAGGGGAGGGGGGGTTGAAGCGGCCTCATCGCCAGCAGGTGGGAGAGAGGTTGAATAAGCAACAAGTATTACTGCTCAATGCAGGGTGACTTTCACCCATATATACCAGCTCCCAACTGCACCTGAATAGTAAATTTGCCTGACATTTTCTACCAGGCAAATAAGTAATATGTAAGAAGCTCAGGATTGTGCCCTACAACCACATATTACAATATTAAACATACTGCTGGCCTCCATTCAGTCTACAGTCAAGGGCTACAGTCTTCAAGTATTTACACAAGCAGTGTTGATTGGTTCTTGCAATCATCCATGCCTTTAGAAAGCAATCCTAAATAGACTTTCTTAGTGTCCTCCTTAGGTCTATTCAATACTTCCAAGAAAGTGTTCTTAGGATAGCATTGTTTAGTCTGTGGAGAACAGCGACAAATGTCCATCAGCAAATACACTCTGTGATATATGGTCTCCCATTTTATCCAGTTAATCTAATAGCCAGACAGATCACCAAAAATATTAATTACATTAATTAATAAAACCACAATGCCATTGCCAACTTGTTGCATTCTACCATTTCCTGTGTTACTCATCAATCTTTTTTCTAGTCCTGATTTGTGGAATTACAGTGCCAGTGTGTTAAAGCCACTAGCAAAGTACTTTAAGGCTTCCAAAGGCTACAGTACTTTTAATTTCCCTTTTTGCTCCCCCCCCTCTTTTTTTAGATCAAAACTGTGCAATTGCAATTATTAAGCGAAAGAAAATGAAAAGCAATTGCTCTGGCTTCAAAGAAGTAATCTGTAAATCTGTAAATAAAGATTCCACTCCACCACAGAAAACAGAACATGACTAATTAAGAGCAGCATCAGGAATGCCATGGCTACAAATGAACAGGAAGGAATTATCCAAACAGCCCAAACAGATTCAAAAGAAAAATTAAGAAGAAACTAATAATTGTAGAGAGAAGTGGAACTTTTTGAATGGAATTTATTTCTGAATAAAGTATAGTAGGATCTTGCCTGTGAGGACAGGCATAGGTTTTATGGGGAATATAGTGTTACAAGCCAGAGAAAAGCAAAATTCATGGAGAAGGAGAAATCCCCCCACCGATCCTTTATTTCTCCTTCTGCTTCTTTCTGCCCACCCCCACTGGCTTTCTCTTATCCCTCCTACTGCTGCCCCTTCCTCCTCTTTGCTTACATGCTCACTTGCCTACACCACTGCCTGGCTGCCTGGGCCAACACTAACTCCTCCCTTCTCTGCTGCTGCCTCCACAACGGCTGCTGCCTGCCTCACTCAACCAGCTCCCCTCTTCACTTCTTTATTGCCTCAGTCAGTTGGTTTGTTATTTGTTTGCCTGTTCATGGCATTGCTTTGTCCAATTCCTGCCCTTCTCACTTCCCCAATTCTCCTGTTTCTGTTTGCAAGCAACCCTGAAAATCATGGCAAATGCTTTCTTGTGAGCTTTTAAATGGCTCCTTACTTAAAAAGTCTCCTTACTTTTTTCATTTTTAGATTTTTCTGCAAACTTGGGTGTTCCCCCAGATTTGTAGAATGATCTCCTATATCTGCATCTCTGATCAAATTTGTTTCTTGTGAGACAACAATTTGTCAAAGATGACCAAAGAAGCCATGATCCATGTTGTATTTCCAATATTCTCTGAGCAGCCATTTAAGCATGGTCTGCCAAATTGCATCATTTGAGTCTCAGTAACCTCTACCTGATAGAACTAATATTAAATAGAGAAAAATACATTCTTTGTACCATCTACTCATGACTGAATCATTGTTATGCTGTTTGTTCTTTTCAGTCCCCAAAGAAAACATCACCTATCATGTGAAAGGTATATTATGTATTATATTATTATTATGTATATTATTTACCCTCCAATGAGGCTAGTTAGTTTGTAGTTACCATCAGGCTATCAAGTTGCTGAACCAAACAGACAAGAGACCTTGCTTGCTCCAGGCCAGGCACATCTGCATCATAGCAAATCTTTTCATAAATCCATGCCCATGACTAATAGCAGGCTAACTCCCACCTAGAATTCCTGAAGCAAAAGTTACAAACGTGGAACCGTAATATAGCAAGGTATCAGTATTCCTTGCCAGTGGGGCTCAGCAACAATAATTGTTCATTGAATTTTATTGAGAGTGAAATGGAAGGTGCTACTGGACTTGAATCTGACTCACAAATAAATCTATCTATGGAAAATTCAGCTGGTAGGGAAAGGTAAGATAAATACAAATGGATATAACAATGCAAATATTGTCAGGATAGGGGAAAAAACCACATGATCTGATATCCACAGTCTAATTTTGAAGTTGCTTGGTACCTCCTGTCCCATTCCCTTTATATGTTCACTCATTTCAGATTCCATTAAAATAGTTTCATTTTAAGTATGAACTATCTGGACTTTTCAAACAGTGGCTCAGTTCAGACCTAATGTGAAATTGTTGTTTATTTCAGCTTTAGCTAGTTTGTGAAATCAGGATTTGGCAGGCAGATGATCACTCAAAACCTTGGTTTGCTTCTGCAAATGCTGGTTTTGGACCTCAGTCTTCCCACCCCTCAGAGACGTGGTTGCTATCCCAGCATGCATTTCAGAGCGTGATTAAGGGCAAATCATTACTATTTCCCAGACTCTGTTACCATTGGCCCGCAGCAAGAATAGGAGAGCCAAAAGCTTGCATCATCTGCCATCTTCATATCTACGTGGCATGCAGCAAAACAGCTATGCTCCCTTCCTCAGGCTCTTGTGAACCTCCCACTGCAATTTAACTACACATCTCATCCATAAAGTTGCTCAGTCAGGAGCGTTGCCAACCTCCAGGTGGGTGATGATGGAGATCCCTCAGAACCAACTACGCTCCAGAAGACAGAGTTCTATTTCTCTGGAGAAAATAGCTACTTTGGATGGACTCTGTGGCATTATATTCTGCTGTGGTCCCTCCCTTTACTAAACCCCACCATCCCCAGGCTCCATGCCCAAATCTCCAGATATTTCCCAAGTGGATGTTGGCAACCCTACTCACTAGCTAAGGGTCTGGCAGTAGCACACCCTGAAGTATTATCCTGCAATAATCAAACCTATTCCATCTGAACATACCCACTCAAATGAGCCACCACTGCTATTTACCAGTGTAGCAGCTACTTCTCAAGGTTTATTATATTCCACCTTTGGATATTTTTTTCTCTTCTAAACACCATCCATATACTGGGAGCCTTTTTACATGCAAAGTATTAACAACTGATTCACAATACACAAAGACCAAGCATAAATAGGTGCTTGTATGTATAAGTGTGCAGAAGTGTATATACAGAAGCAAACAAAGCTTCCTATGGCACAGGTATGTTGTCCCTGTACATGTGAGAAAGCAACATGATGGTATTGCTGGGCCTTTAAGAAGGTGAAGGCTGGAGAGAAGACATAAGGCAAGACAGACACGGGCAGAGACAGAGATACTGCAAATGACATGTGGTGAAAGGTGAGAACGGCTCCAGTTTTGAGTTACTCTAGCATATCAACTTTGTAGCCCAGGTGTGCAAAAATGGTCCTGGTAATAAATCACTATATCTGTTGTCAAATTAATTTAAGGATCCTCAGAATGTGTTCCTAGATCCTACACAGGGTCAAGATTGATTCCTCCAGAGTATGTTCCTCAGCTTTTACACACAATTTGTCTTTTTAGCTCTACAGGTCCACCTCATGTTTCTCCATTCATCTCTACCGTACCCGTGATACTGGTGTACCCTCTTCCTGCTGTCCCAGGTAAGCAGAAGTTTGGGGGTCATGATGCCCTCCTTGGCCTCTTGCTCAGGCAGTCTTTCCCTGTCCTATGTGATAGGCCTGCCTCTTTCCTCCCTTAGAGGTCTCATGCCAGCCCCTGGTGCCTCTTTGTATTCTTCCTGGAGCTGCTTGTTCCTCACTTTTGAGTCAATGGGCTGTGATGATGGGCCTTGGGGGGTGGAGGGAGGCTGTGATGATGAGCTGTAGAGGAGTCCCACTCACTTGCTGGTGGTGCTATATCACTTTCAGCCCTGCAGTGTTTACATCCAGACAGGCCACTCGGAATGCACCACCATTACCTGGGACATCCCCCCAACTTACATCCATTTTGATACATTAGATAAGAGTAACCAACTTCAAACCATGAATTCAGATCCTAGTTTCATGGACCCCAATTAACTATGTTGATGTCCCATGTTTGAATTATCTGCTTACTAACCACAGTTAATCAACCAATAGGTTTCATGTGATGTCTGAATTAAGCCAATGTGTTACATAAATATGAGACGGAAAGTACTTTTTTTTAAACAGGAAGGGAAGAAATTCCATACTCAATTTTATAGTGGGTATATGTCTGTATTCTGCATATAATTTACTCAGTTCATGCTATGGGGATCATTTTAATGTAAATATTGTAGCCAATTTATGGCTAAATTTATTAAAATGAGTCTAATTTTTATCAGAATGGAAAATTAAAAGCAGTAACCACTGCAAAATCTTAAGATTTGTAGAAATCTAACAGATGTGTAAATAGAGACCAGATTGTGGAAAAGGATTATCCATTTAAAAGGGTAAACAAATGTTTTGTGAATATGCAAAAAAAATCAATCCTTTCTTGATTACATCTATTCTAACTGGTGCTTTAAATAGCTATGACGGAAAAAGAGTTACTCTGAAATTTGCTCCAGTAACTGGACCTTATGGTTAACAGCATGTTATAGTCATTAAGAGCACAACCGATTGATTCACAGAATGGCATTTTTTTTCTTTTTTTCTTTTTCTTTTGTTTTTGCTATATCTATGTTAAGCTTGACCTAAATTCCACAAAAAGACCTCCTAATTCAGCATATTACAGAAATTATAGTAGTGTCAGATCTATCACCAGGGTAAGTAGCTTTCTTGAATTATGTATGAAAATGTATTGAACTGCTAGTATTTTATGGTGTCCCTAATTTAATTTAAAGCTTGATGCTGCAGAATACTAAACCAGAAAGTTCAAGATTCAACGGCAAAAACTGGGGAGGGGGAAGTAGAAGATGAAAGAGCCTGTAGCTAGTTCTTAACCATTTGGGGGGCTGCTGGGAAGAAAAAATCATGTAGTAATTTTTATACTTGGATGAATAAATATTAAGACAAAATTAAAATTAAGCTAATGTACAATTCAGGTTTTTCAAGACAAGTAGTCTCTAGGCTAAATGGTAATGATCTACTATTGCTGAGAACTGGGCCATGCTTATTAGGCAGAGTGAAACTTCCAGGATCTCTTATATACTCCCTGAAACTCTCCCTCTGTTCTGGTTTGCTTCTCCCTGCATAATCTTTTTTTTTTTAAATCAATTTTTATTGAATGGGTTAACATACATTCCATAGTACATAAAATAACTACATTTACCCTTTAAGTCAATATATATGCCCCCTCCCTTCCCCTCCCCCTTTTCCCTTTTTGACTTCCAACAGCACTATAACCCCTTTATTTCTTATTGTTATCTCTATTCAAATATTTGTACCTATTATTAAAGGTAAAGCTTTTACTTATCTCTCCCTGCATAATCTTCTTTCTTGTTTTGGACCTGGGCAAATTGGCAGAGGTCTGGAGGGAGGCATGGACACTAGCCCATTGCCTCACCTCACCTGGCAGCTGATTGGGAGTAAGAGGAATCCCAGCAGCATTTGACTCACTTGGGCGGTAAAGCAGTCCAGATTCCAAGTAATCCACTGAAGGTTTTAATGGGTACATGAATGGGGTTGATTCAGAAAAAAGGATTATTGAATGACTAAGAATCTGTTGACAGCAGCTAAAACATTGATAGCAACTAAATGGCATCACTGTGATCCTCTAACACTAAAAGAATGGATGAATCAGACATGGAAGGATGCAAAAATGTCAAAACTGACTGATTATATAGACTGGATGGCAAAAAGAAACAGACATCAAAAGGTATGCTAGCCATATATTAATCTCAGGAGTTCAAGATTTAAGATGGACATTTACTATTTAACTCATTTTTCTATTATTAAAATAGTATTTAGGATACATATTAGTATTGCATTTTTAGATTAAAAAAATCTCCCTGCAACAGTTCCTTCTGACACATCTATCTTCCCCCCTGTCTCCAGTTTTGTATCAAAACTGTCATCGTTGCAAAACATAAGCCAAAAGATTCTCTGATTTACTCCAAGGATCTTTTGTTTAGTTTGGGGAAACCCTTAACTTGACAGACTGAGCTCAGGGACTGATTTGGGTAACATTAGCATGCATATGCAGTTAACAATATACATGGTGCTAATATATTATGTGGAACATTATAAATGTATGAATGATGATAACATCAATAACTGCGGTTATAAACTGATCTTCTAGACAGATCAATGCCCCACTCAGAGTGGTGAACAAAGTCAGTGCTATTATTATTGCCATAGGTATAAAAAATATACTTATCACTCAGCTTTCATAATATGTGCAGCGGCATTAATGGGTGTATTTAAATCAATGGTTATGGTCTGGATTAATCATGAATTTTAGAATTTTAGCATAGCGAAACAGTCGCCTTGAAAGAACTGGTCCCCCCAGGTTTCTCAGTCCTTCACCAGGCCCAGACGGATGGCCAGGGGTGGGGGAGTGGCAATACTTATTCGAGAGTCTTTCTCCTTCAGGACACTCCCCACTCTTAAGATCACTGGCATTGATTGTGTTGGTCTGGTGTGGGATGCTGAGGAGAGTTTGGCTATCTACTTTGTGTACCGGCCGCCTAGCGCACCAGTAGCTACCCTGTCGAGCATGTTAGAGGTGGTATCAGAGTGGGCATTGGAGCACCCTAGGCTGTTGGTCTTTGGTGATTTCAATGTCCACGTCGATGATGCCACCTCTTCCTAGGCTGCGGACTTGGTGTCTTCCATGGCAGCACTGGGACTCTCCCAATTTGTTTCAGCTTCTATGCATCAAGCAGGCAGCATGCTGGATCTGATCTTTGAGGTGGGGATTCAGGTGGACCTGGATGCTATTAAAGCAGTGCCGTGGTCAGACCACCATGTCCTGAGGGTTTGTCTGGGTATGCCACTCCCTTCCTGCATAGGTGGTGAGCTAATTTATGCTTGCCCACAGAGACTTATGGATCCAATTGGTTTCTAGAATGCTCTGCGGGAGCCGGTGCCCCCTGGCGGTTTGTTAGATGAGCTGGTGGGGGTTTGGCATGGCCATCTCTCAAAAGCCATCGACAAAATGGCTCTCTGTCGCCCTCTCTGTCCCTGTGTCAGACTGGCTCCCTGGTACACAGAGGAGCTACATCAAATGAAACAGAACTGAGACGGCTAGAGCGAGTGTGGCAGGAGAATCGGGGTGAAGAGGCGAGATCATCTTATAGAGCGTTTATGAAGGCCTATGAGGTGGCTGTGAAGGCGATGAAGAAGGAGTACTTCGCCGCCTCCATAGCATCTGCAAGCTCATGCCCGGCAAAATTGTTTCATGTAGTTCATTCCTTGGTCTCCCTTTCTCAGGGGGACTGCCAAATTAGAAATTCAGCCATCAGCTGTGAGGTTTTTGGGAGCTTTTTTGCAGACAAAACCTTGTCTCTCCACCGCGACCTGCTTGCCATGATTGATACAGTAAGGGAACTGGAGACCCCTTGGCCATCTTCCAGTCTGACTTTTGATCACTTCAGCCTGGTCACCCAGGAGGAAGTGGACAGGATCCTATGGCTGGTCAAGCCCACTACGTACTCCCTGGACCCCTGCTCGTTGTGGCTGGTGAAAGCCAGTGGTGACGTGTTGGGGGCCCAATTGGAGGATATTATCATTGAGCTCTGGGGTTTTTCCCAGTGCGTTGAAGGAAGCTTTAGTGAGGCCTCTTCTGAAAAAACCATCCTTGGACCCCACTGACCCATCCAGTTCTGCCCAGTATCAAACCTCCCGTTTCTGGGAAAGGTGATTGAGCGGGCAGTGGTGGAACAGCTGCAGGTTTTCCTGGAAGAGACATCTGTCCTGGACCCATACCAGTCCAGTTTCCGTCTGGACCATGGGACGGAGACAGTGTTGGTTGCCCTCATGGATGACCTCTGTAGGCACCTGGATCGTGGCAGGTCAGCACTACTGATTTTGTTAGACTTTTTAGTGGCATTTGACATGGTCAACCATGAGTTGTTGGCCCACCACCACGCCGACATGGGGATTCAAGGGATGGCCTTGCAGTGGCTTGTTTCTTTTCTCCACAGTCAGGGACAGAGGGTGGCACTGGGAGAGAGGTTGTCTACACGCCAGTCTTTGGTGTGTGGTGTCCCTCAGGGGGCGATACTCTCTCCCCTGTTGTTCAATCTTCATATGCGCCCCCTCACCCAGCTGGTGCAGAGATTTGGACTGGGTTGTTATCAATATGTGGATGACACCCAGTTGTATCTGCTGATGGATGATCAACCTGACTCTGCCCCTAATGCCCTGTTGAGAGCTTTGGAGGCTGTGTCTGGTTGGGTGGCACAGAGCAGGCTGAAGATGAAGCCCGCGAAGACGGAGGTCCCGTACTTGGGCCGTGGGCTGTTGGAGGAGGGGATCCATCTCCCAGCCTTTGGGGGGGGGCACCACTTGTGCCCGTACCATCGGTCAGGAGTTTGGGTGTGATCCTAGATTCCTCCTTATCTGTGGAGGCCCAGATGGTAATGGTTGCCTGGGCTGCTTTTTTCCATCTTCAGCTAGCCCCCTATCTCTAAGCCCAGGACCTAAAGACAGTGATCCATGCAACGGTTACCTCCAGGTTGGATTACTGAAACTTGCTCTATGCAGGGCTGCCCTTGGGTATGTTCCGGAGACTACAGTGGGTCCAGAATGCTGCTGCATGTGTTTTGATGAGTGTTCCTTATAGGACACATATTACACTAATTCTGCAGCAGCTCCACTGGCTCCCCGTGGAATTCCGGATTTGGTTCAAGGTGCTGGTTTTGACCTATAAAGCCCTAAATGGACTGGAACCAGCATACCTAAGGGACAGCCTCTCCCCGTATGTGCCCCGGAGAACGCTCCAATCAGCTGGAAAACATCTGCTGGTGGTCCCTGGCTCCAGGGAGGCTCGGTTGGCCTCAACTAGGGCCAGGGCCTTTTTGGTCCTGGTCCCAACCTGGTGGGACTCTCTGTATGAGGACACCCAGGCCCGTCAGGATCTTCTATCATTTTGGTGGGTCAGTAATATGGAGATGTTCCACCAGGCATATGGTTGAGGCCAGCATGAGATCCTCACTGAGCCTCCTACCAGCCTCCCACTAAGTGTGGGGTTATACAGTGTCCACCGCTCAGCTGCCCAACATATGGGTACAACATGGGGCTATGTAGTACCCATTTGTTAGCTGACCCACGTATGGGTTGCAGTACATTATCTGTCTGCTTCCTTCCTCCTATATGCTGATGGGTAGGAATCTGGAATTGACCCTATCTTGGGACAGTTATTATCTGTTTGTTGATTTCATGATGAACTGTTGTTTTATGAATTGTTTTTAATATTTGTATTATATTTTTATAACTGCTGTACCTCCCCCTGAGCCCGCTTGCAAGAAGGGCGGATTAGAAATGTAATAAATAATAATAATATCTTAAAGAACTATAACATTCTGTTTGTCCCATGCAGACGAGAGACTGTAGGACCTACAGCAGGAGTCTCCTGCACTTTCAACACCATGGGCATCTTTGGAATTCAGACACAGGGTGGTGGGCGCAACCACAAAATGGCTGCCACAAGAGGGGGAACCAACCATAAAAGGTTAGTGAGTGAAATTATGCTTAACTTTAATAGTAACTGTTCAGCATTTTAGGTGAAAGCTCAGTTTAACAGGATGGCTTTTAAAACGAACTTATTGTTTAAAAATATTTTCTTGCATACAGATAGTTTACCTTCAGTAACACAGTGAAGATCCTTATGCTTTAGGGACAGCTGCTGCAAAAGCAAAAAAAAATCTGTATAGCCAATCAGATCTCCACTGGCTGATCAGAAGCCCTACTGAGCAAAAGCCCTACCTGGCCCCACCCAGTTTCTAAAAACACTTGGAAGATGCTTGGATAACCTATGTAGGTCAAGGAGCAATATAAAATAAATAAATAATACATTAATTTAAGAACAGAGAGAGTTCACATCTATGATGGTGTGATCCCACCTTGTGACACTTGTATTTATGAAAACAACAACAAACCAACTTGAAAAGACATCTTATTTGGAACAGTCATTAAACATATACAACAACAATCAACATGTAACAATTCAGGCCTGTTGTATACAAGCAGATCCCGGTCTCAGTCTTTCTGATTTATGTCTAGCAAACTTTTGAAGATGCATCAACTTGTACCTGTGCTGTGCATTGGGATATCTTTTGTTCACAGGAATTTCTAAAATATTAATAGAGAGTGTTCACAGAAAAGAGTGCTTCTGAGGTAAGAGTGCTTCTCCCTGCAGTTTCAGGTCCTCCAATCTCTCAGGGAAAACTGTGCCTTTTTTTTCCTTATAAGGAATACCCCAACTCTTTAACTCCCTCTAGTGGACCAAGGGTTACAAGGGGAAAGGTATCAATGGGTACCATGGTGCCCATGGGAGCCATGTTGGAGACCCTTGATCTATAGAGTAGGAAAAGCCAAATGGTCCAACATGCTGCAGTAACACAGAACATCCTATACTAAAAGCATTCTCAGCAAACACTTAGCAATTTTTTTCTTGAATAAATCCAAGGAAAGAGATCTCAAAACCTCTATAGGCAACTGGTTCTTTGGTGAGTTGTTAAGATTAATAATTAAACCTAATGAACATTTTAAAATTGAAGACCCAGCTCTACCTTGCTAGATAGCATGAAAAATTAATCCCCCATATTTTTTGTGTCCTGACATTCTACCTACTGTTAGAATTAGTCAATTCAAATTAAAAAAAACAATTCCGAATGGTGATGACTTTGTATGGTATTTGTCAGCTTCCGCCATGAGCACTACTATGCTGGGCAATGGCACGCCTGACCTTGATTCTGGGAACCCATCAGGGATAGTGCAGGTTCTTGCTCTGTGGAAGGAGGGGGGTATACATCACCCTCGCTCCCTCTCAATCCACTTGCAGGCCTGCTCAACCTGACAGGGTCCTGGCTGCCTCCCCTTTCACAGCCTCTGCCCTCCTCGTCTCCTCTGGGCTTGCTCTTCCTCCTTCATCTCTTTCACTCCTACTTCTTCCAGCTTCCCTCACTTTCTCCAAACTCCACCACACTCCTACACAACCCACCCCACCCTGTGGGTGGACTTTCCTTTTATCCCTTCTTCTCTTCCCTGCTCCACCTGTCAGCCACGCCCCCTCCTGCACTCTATCCACGGCCCTGGCTGACTCAGGCAGTTGCACCTGGGCTTGCTCTGCTGGCTGATTGGGGCAGGTACACACCTGTGCCTCCTTGTCTGGCTGCCAAGCTTTTCCTACAGATTGCTTCAGGTGGCTTCACCTGGAATTGCTTTGCTCCTGGCTTCTCCTGGACCAGGCTACTGCCTTCTAGCTGGCTTGCAGGTTGGGGCGTCGCTGTGCGCTGGTTTGGCTGCCTCTTCTCCCTGTCTGATAAGGCTGCTGGCTGACTGCCTTTGCTTCCTATACCTCCTCCCTTGGGTCTACTCCCCTCCTGGGGGTCCTCATTCTCCCTGCCCAGCCCCCTGCCTTCCCACCAGAGGGTGGGGCTAGCTGACTTCCACCTGCCTTGCCTGACTCTCTGAGGCTTGGGTGCTTCTTTGCTCTCCTGTGGCAGGGATGCCTTCTTCCCCCTTCTGTTGTTGGTCTGCTCTGATCCTGGGTGCCCATTGGGGTGGCTGGGTGGCTGTCCCCCAACTGCCTCCTGTCCCCTTCTCCTGGTAAGTCCGAGGGCTGAGCCTCAGGCCCCGGACAGTACTTGTACAGTTTCAAGCTCCTTACAACTAGGGATGCTGCAAACTTTGCTGCAAACATATTTGGCAGGTAAAACATACTGTCTTTGACTGCTGTGATCACTCATGTGGCAAACCTTGGCTCTCATCACATTGTCACTATCAGACACTGACAGCTATTGAGAAGCTTTGAGACTAAACAGTAGCTGTGATATTCATTTCTTTCTGCCTTGCAAGCCATTTTTGCATCTACACTCTAGGTGAAATCAGCTCTTCCCCAGAGTCATGAATGGTTGGGTCATATAATTAAATTATGAGATTCCCATAAGGTTGTCTGGAAATGCACATCCACAAAATAATCTTGAGGACAACAGGAACATTAACACCAAAAAGTATTTTATTTTATTTTAAAATATAGTGTTTATTAATAATCACTAGCTGACTGATAAATTTGCTCACTGTTTATTTATATAACTGGCTGCCAAGCAGTGTGCAGTGACTACAGGTTTGTGGGGGAAGGGGGAAACTAGGATTCCCAATAGAGGATGAGAACAAACATGTGATATACTTCCCATTGCAGTGTAACTGTGCTGTCTGAATATACAAAAAGTAATCTAATCAATGGGCTCAAGTTTCTTGATGAAAAATTGGCTCCACACCTGCAGTCAGCAAGCTGAACATGAGCCGAACCAGTGGGCGTTTAACCATCTTTGCTGATGAGATTCACAATCCAACTAGGTAGATAAGTCTTCAGAGTAGTGACAGAAGCTGTTAGGAAAATCTTGCTTTGCTTGAATGGAAGGTCTCTCCATACAGTCAGCCTGATCCATGTGGTAAGTATCTTACAAACATTACATCCCAATGCTGAGCCATTATCATGTAGAAGCATTTTAAGAGTGGCTCCACATGAGTTGTGACATTTGAATCAGTACTTATACTTGCTCTGGTCTGCTAGATTAAAAAAAATATTTTAGAGAACTTAACAACAGATAAAGATATTGGTGCAGTCTTAGATTAAAAGATGTACAAAAATGTTCTTAGGAATTAATGTGATAACCAAGAAAGCATTTCTGTTAAGGAACTGGAGAATATTCCACATAGATTATGAATTGCAATACACATCAATCTGCTTGCTATTTTATTTCTTGTGTTAAAGAACTTTGGTAACCATGGAAACATGCTAGGATTCAGTCTGCTTTTTTTAATGCCACTTCTTTATTATACCATTTGTCCTTTGCTACTAGTGAAGAAACTCTGTTTTCTTTCCGCCAAAGAGGCTCATTAACTATTGGATGAAATGTCAAATCATAGGATTTTATAATGATCCTATTTAAGCTTCTTGTAGGATGACTCACTGAAAAATATTTGCCTGTACACTCTGCAAATAAACTTGCATGCTTGTTTGTCTTTTTTTTTTTTTAAAGAAGAGGGTGGAAGGCAACTTTCAGCCATTTCCTTTCAGCCATTTGGGGAACAAAACAGATACACTGACATCCGCATCTTATGGCATCTTATCTTCATTGTAGATGTGTTACTTATTTTGACAGCCCACAACAAATCTCACTTCCTGGAACAGCTCATGGGACTAAAAGGTGCCTAACATCGGCTTTACTGATTAAACTGTTACTTGCTGCAACTCTCAGTTTTTATGTCAAAAACCCTAAAATTTATAATTTAAACATATCAATCAGAGCTAATATCATAGAAAAGAACTAAGCTAAATCTAACAATATTTATTTTAATGCATTTCTATACTAAGTCTGCATTTTGAAAGATTATGAGATGGTTTACAACGATAAAACATACATCTATTCAATATTCATTATAAAACTGATGCAAAAACAAATTATAAAGGTCTACAAAAATACTAAAAAACTCACTTCATATATTAACATGTTTGATAGTAATCATACAAAAGCGAATATATATAGTTTAAACATGTTATGTATATTAATTAAGTAACTGATGTCAAACAGAGGGAGGGAGAGAAGATTGAAGAATCTAATCATTTTGGAAAAAACTGAGCAAATAAAAATGTCTTCAATGGTGCTGAAAAGCTGTCAGATTATGGGTAGAGTGTCACAACAGGAAAAAAAACCCCTTCCCTCCTTGTTAGCCATTTTAATCACTTCATCAGTCGTTGGTAGTGGTACGTAAAGCAGGGTTTCTGGTGGAGATCATAATAGGCAGTTAGACTCATACAACAGTCTTATATGATACAGCCTTTTAGATCTGGGAGCAAACACTGCCTGGTATATTTGCTGAATAAAAAAGGTGACTAAAAAGCAGGAACCAGCAGGGAGAAGAGGACTCACCCTGACAAAGTTCAGAAGAGGCACTTCCTATCTGGCTAGATGACAGTGAATAATCAACAGCTTAATCCTGAGGCCTGGATGTCAGCACTTTGCCAATGCAGCACTGGAATAGCTAGTCACTCTCCTATGCTCTCTTAATTGGGGAGGGGGGAGGGACAAAAGACCCAACACCAAGAAGCCCAGAGCATGGCAACTACACTGGAATCCATAGGAATACTGCTGACACCTACCATCACAGACTGGCATGTTGATGATGCCCCAATGTCAACCATATATAGACACAACCGGCTAAGACATTATTATATTATATTATATTATATTATATTATATTATATTATATTATATTATATTATATTATATTATATTATATTATATTATATTATATGTTGTGCTGTGCTGTGCTGTGCTGTGCTGTGCTGTGCTGTGCTGTGCTGTGCTGTGCTGTGCTGTGCTGTGCTGTGGTTGTTATTTATAGTCTACTTTACTCATTGAGATCCAAGGTATCTCCAGGACATCACTGTCACTGCCAGGAGGACTAGATAGCCCCAGAGTATGCAGGCCCTTCTGCCAATACAGAGCACATGTTTACCTCATCCCTAGCCATTTGTGCCCTTTTTTGACAGCCAGTGTGTTGTAGCAGTTTCAGTCTGGGATCTGGGAGACCCAAGTTCAAATCCCCACTTGGAAGCTTGCTGGGTGATCTTGAGCTAGTCACCCACTCTCAGCGTGACCTGCCTCACAGAGCTGTTGCAAGGAAAGGAACACAGTATCCTCACTTTGGGTCTCCACTGGATAGAAAGGAAGTATAAAAATGAAATAGTAGATGTGACATTCCCTGCCCTCCCCGCAGTGCCTAAGTTCTTCAAAGGTGCAAGTGTGTGTTGTGCTTCGAATATTTAACCTGGTAAAGCCTCCAGACAACCCATGCTGGGTTCCAAGGTGGTTACTCAGAAATAAACAATCTACTGCTTAGAATTAAAAGCCAGCGCAGTCTTAGCAAGTCTTTAAGCAGTAAAACAATAAAGCTATCTTGTTTAACTAATACAATTGGTACCTAGAGCTCAGATGGCAATCACCTCCACATCAGTTAGTTGAGCAGCAGCAAGGCATTCAGGCCAGCAGGATGTAGCTTATGATAGTGATAAAGAGTGTCTCTACACAAGACATCTTACATGGGGACGCTCAAGTGATGTACTCTCTGTGTGGTCTTATATTCAAGTATACTCTGTCTCCCTAGCAGTGCATGTGTATCCACAATGGGAGAACAAGTATAAAATCTTTCACTTGAGCGTCCCCATGTAAAATGTCTTGTGTAGAGAGACTCATAGAGGATGCCTCATACAAAGATCCATAGGCCTTAGAAGAATGTCAGACCAAGGAAGGAAGGACAGGCCAAACGAACAATAGGACTCTTGGTAAGTTAGAGATTGCTAGCTACTCTACTATCTGACCAGTGTTACCCCCGGGTGGGGGAATGGAACCCCTAATTGATACCCTTGCTGATCTTTGTAGTACAAAAAGAGCATTATGATCATGCACACCCAGGAAATGTAAGGCTTCTTCCCACTGAACGAATTAATAGGCATTGCTGCTTTGATGAACTTCCCAATATTGCGCAAGGTTTTTACAAAACCTTTTGGCTACATTGAAATACAACATTTTGCAGTGAAAATGGAGGTGATGTTAGGGTAAAGGGTAAAAGTAGTCCCCTGAGCAAGCACCAAGTCATTACTGACCCATGGGGGGATGTTGCATCACGACGTATTCTTGGCAGACTTTTGTTACAGGGTGGTTTGCCATTGCCTTCCCCAGTCATCTACACTTTATTCCCAGGAAAATGGGTACTGATTTTACCGACCTTGGAAGGATGGAAGGCTGAGTCAGCCTTGAGCCAGCTACCTGAACCCGGTTTCCGCCAGGATCGAACTCAGGTCATGAGCAGAGCTTGGACTGCAGTATTGCAGCTTACCACTCTGCGCCACAGGGCTCTTAAGGTGATGTTATGACTACTTTATCCACTTCTATATTTAGCTTAGTTCAAACAGCTGTGTACAATAGAAATAGAAGAAGAGAAGCCAAAATGGGGATGAAGTTTGGGAAATAAAAATGGAGTCACAGATAAGGCATTTGGTCTGGGTTAGGGCAAGCGTTTGAAAGCATTAAGAAGAAAGCATTTAAGAAAGCATTTGGTCTGAGTTAGGGCAAGAAAGCTGGAAATGAAAGAGTCGGGATTCACTGGCTTCCTGAATCTGAAATACATAGAGCGGTTAGGAATTCATTCTCCTGGCATATTACATTGGCCTTCAGTGTTGGAAATCATGAAGTCCTTGCAGTAAGATGCTAACTGCTTTGTAGTTTTTTTTATTACTCCCAATTATACATTGTAGTATGGCATCCCAAAGATTGCTAAGGTTGTCAAAAATTATCCAATATGTTGTTGTTGTTTTTAAATGAAAAGATTTGTGTTCTTGGATTCCACAACCCCTGTTGACTTTATTAATGCACCTTTGGGATGGTTTCTCTTCCAGATACTGAGTGTCATGTTCTTTCCCAAGACTAACAGCACATTCTGACACCCTCCTTCCGTGATGGAATCCCCACCCTAAGATCGAGGATCGATCAGTCAATCAGCGCTGATAAGTTTAATTTGTCTCTGGGAACATGCATTTTCATATCTAAATTCATCAACCCAGCTTCGGGAAGATTCATTAGCAAACTGCCCCTTTGCGAGGCAGCAGGAGAGACTTTGCATTTCCTTTCACACACCCCAGCAGCAAGTAATCAAAGAAATCAAACCTTTGTAATTCCCAGGAACTGACCTTTAGGGTCTTTGTTCCAAAGGCTGAGGAGGCTCCCCAGCCTCAGGACACATTTTGCCCTATAAGGACCAGGGCTCTTGCCCCATCCAAACTGTGCACAATTACTAGATCCTAGTGCTGCTCCCTTGGGGCCATTTCCCTAAGTTTCTCTCTGGCCAAGAATGCTGGACG
Organism: Eublepharis macularius; assembly: GCF_028583425.1. Lineage (NCBI taxonomy): Eukaryota > Metazoa > Chordata > Lepidosauria > Squamata > Eublepharidae > Eublepharis > Eublepharis macularius. The sequence continues at coordinate 73,856,636 of NC_072794.1, forward strand.
TTTGAAGCTCTCTTCCTTCACAGACTACTCTACTCTCTAAGATTGGTAAATATACTTTCCCCCTCCCTCACTCTATTCCAGTTTCTGGGTAGCTTCCTAGGACTCTCTCTGTGTGTACCAACTATTTTAATTGCCTCTTGTGTGTATGTTGGCTTTTCCTCTTTAAATAAAAATACTCTTTGACCTTAAAAGCACCAAGTCTCATCTGCTACCTTGGGGAAAGGACCCTGTAAATACTGATGGAGTTATCCCGTAGTTACCCCTCTCGCATAGCCTTGCTCCTTGCTGCTAATTCCCCTACTTACTCACAAGGAGTCCTATTCCAGGTAACAAATTAGTTCCAAGTAAGTATGCTTGTAAGGACTGCAGGTTTAGGTAGTCATATTATTGACACTGACTGAGAAATACCAGGGTCAAATGGTAAATAACAGTCAGACTGGGTGTGATTAGTATCCTGATAGCTTTCCCCCTTCCATCCAAATGCAGCTGTAAAGGGTGGCAAATCTGCCTGGAGCTGTAGTGGGGGATGTATCTCTGTGTGAGAGAAGAAGAGGATGGGCTTTAGCCTTTCATTTCTGCCATTTTTCCAAACAAAGTTGCTCCCCAGTGGCTTACCCACCCAGGTGGGGTAGGAGAGAGGCAGGGTTTCCATATAAACAGCAAGGGGAGGCAATTTTTATCAGGAAAGTAGCAGGATATTAATGGGATAATCCCTCTCCTCCTTTCCTTCCCCCCTGCTTCAATTAGATTTGCAACTTCCCACTGCAGTATTTCATTTTTAAAAAGGCCATCCAGGGGTTGATCATGCTCTTAAGCATATATTCACACTGCAGACTGGTTCCCAAAGTGCATGATTCATGTATTTCAACAGAATTGGAGTCAGTGAACCATCTTGAAAAACATGCTTTTGGATATCAACCTGTACATGACATATACCATTTACCATCTTTGCTGAGTCAGTATGAATCGACCATTAGAAATGCTTAATTTATTAAAATCTTCCTGATTCCTCACTGGCACATCTTGTGAGAGGGAGGCAAGAAGATTAACTTCTGAATCTTTCCTCTCTTAAAATGTTGCTTTTAAAAATATAAACTGCTCATAAGGATAAGAAAGGACTTTTACTGCATAATTATTCTCCCCCCCCCCTACATTTGTGTGCATATGTTAAAAGCTCTGTGAAGCCTCAATAGGTTTTTGATTTGTTATTTTTATGAACAAGCCTTGGGTACATTATCTCCTAAGACAATCTACCAGCTGTTAAATGTTTGCTTTTACGATTCAGAGAGCTTCAGCTGTAGAAGAGACATTTAGCTGCTTTTTGTGTGGCAATGTTGAGAATTGCTACTAAAATCAAAACCCAAAGACATTTGGTTTGTCAAGAGATGAAAGAAGCTGTGGAACTTAGATGTGAGTCAGGGTGTAAATTATTAAGTTTTGCAAAGGTAGCATTACATGAAGCAAATGGAGAATAGGTATGTTGTTCTTACCTTATTCAGGTATACACATTTAAAATACCTAGGGCAATATGAAAGTGAATGGCAGACCTTGGAAATGTGTCAGAAGATGAAGCATGTACTGGTATTAAACACAACTCAACATCACTGTGTGATGCAAGGAAAACAGTGATAAGTGATCCTCTACAACTGGTCCTAAGATAGAGGTATTACCCTACCAACCAAAGGCTTGTTATCAACACTGATCTTTAAAACACATGAGCAATATTTGTGTGTGCCCACAGCTAGCAATCTTCATTTGGTAGCCATGAGGCAAAGGACACAAGTGGGTCTCCAATGCCATATTTAGCTATAATGCATCTGAACCTAAAGCTTCTGGTTTAATAAAGTTTCAGGTCTAAGGAAAACTGCTTATTATTAGCAGGTTCACATTTCTCTCCGCACAGTCAGTCGCATCCTTATTGGTTGTAAAACAAAGTACTGCAATTGGGTTTGGGCTATCAGGCAGTTTTTATATTAATGAGGAAAATTATTAAGGAATATGGCCATAAAATGAAGCATACTTCCACCTTCAAAAAACCAAAGTATACTATTATATCCTGCCATTTGCCATTCTTTATAAATACCCTACATGTTTCTGAGGTAATTCTGCAGTACATAAAGTCCTGTTTCTTTAGTTGTCATGGTGAAATTTGATTTTCCCCTTCAGTTACAGAGTAAGAAGTTGTTTCTAAAAACTCACATGAATTGCTGCCATGCTTTATAAGATGCTAAATAGTTTCTGTTAAGAGAAAATTCTCTCCACTTGCAAGAAACAAAATGCTTTTAGCAAAACTTTAACAAATCAAGCATTATTTTTTAAAAGCATCTAGGAATTTTAGGCCATCCAGCAACAGCAGAATAATTGCTATACTCAGAAAGTCATTTCCATGGCTACTCAACCCAAGTCCTTTTCAGCATTACTCAAGCCCCACACAGAGTCCAGGGACACAACTGTCTCTTCTAGTGGTAACAGGGTCCCAGCATGTGGGCCCCAGAACAATCACCCAGTAATGCCTTCCTCTTTGAAAGTCCCCTGGCAGTGGCTTCCCCTAGAACTGCTGAGAACTGCTCGGGGCTCATGGGCAAAAATTTCATCTACCCCCGCCCCCCATGTCCCTGATCCAAAACAAATATCATAACAAAACAAAATACTTTTTTGTTGCTAATAATTGTTCATTAGGTAAGAAACAGTAAAGGGAAAGGGATGGGGTCATTAAATAATAGAATTTGTCTCTTCTAATTACTGATTTTGTTTCAAGATTTTACTAGGGCTTAGCCCAAGGCTTTGTTCTTAGCGTGGACTGAGTTCTGTAAGACAACTTCTTCTGGGCATGTACAGAATGCCTTTCACTTTCCCTCAGCATTGAAAAACTGCAGTCTCCTTTCTTCCCATACACTTTAAAAATTCAGTAGCATACTTAAAGACGCAAATAAAGCACAGAATTATATTTTTTAGAATCTCCCAGTAAAAATGCGGGTAGGATAACTACATGCCCTACACTTTTTATATAAGAAACCGGCTGTTTCTTACCAGAAGTCTCTCTAGTACAGTGTCCTATTTCCCACACTAGCCAGTCAGTTGTTTCTGGGAATCTCACCAGCATGGAATAAAAGCAACAGCAACCCTGCAAGTTGGTCCTGCTACAATCAAGCTCAGGGGTCATTTCGTAGAAAAAGAGCTGGAGGAACTCATTAGCATAACATATTAGTATAACTCATTAGCATATGCCATGCCCCTTGATATCACCAGAAATGTGTCATTAGCATAACTGATTTGCATATGCCACACCCCCTGACAGCACCTATCCTGGCTGCTTTGGACCCAATCCATATTTAAGCATTGTAGAGTTGCACAAATATTGTAAAAAAGCACGTTGCACTTTATTCGCTGTGTATGTATTGTATGAGTTGCTTGAATATATTACTATTTGCACTGTAGACATTTTTGGTGCATTTTCCCAGGTGGTCCCCACTTCTGTTGCTTAGTTTGGACCCAATCCTGGCCATTGAGGGTTGAAATTTTGACCCAAAACGGCAAAAAGGGGCTGAAAATGGCTGAAAAGGGGCCCAAAATGGTCAGGGCTGGGCTGCTTCTGAGTAGGAGAGTGATCCACTACCCATCAGAGGCCTGATCTGGGCTGTTTCAGCCCCAATCCAGGACAAAACGGGCCCAAAATGACCAAGAGTCAGGTGGGCGGGGCCACCTGACATGTGGCCTCTTTGGGGAACTGCCGGAACTGCGTTCCGGCACGTTCCCCCTCGAAATGAGCCCTGATCAAGCTGTTCCGAATGACTTTCAGGTCTATCCAAGATTATGGAATCTTCCCTGTTTTTTATATTTACACGCTGCACACATATGTACGTCTACCAATATAGTATATACTTCTTACATCTGATGAAGATGACTCCAGTTGAAACTTAATGCCTACAGTAGTAATGCTGCATTTACAAAAGGCCAAGTTGTCTCATCAATACAATAACAATATCAATAATAATAACAACTTGGACAATGTTTAAAATGAAATTAACAGTGCAATCTTGAGGGGCAGCTGACAGTACACAGGGAGCTAATTAACCAATATGCCAGTGTATGTCCAAGATATGATGGTGTATCTCTAAGATGTGCCAGTGGAAGGCCTAGGTGGCATTGCACCCACTCATGCACTTGTGTACGAATGCCCCAGAGCAATGCCAGTGCAAACATTGTGCCAACAGAAAAGGGGGCAGACCCAGGGATGTGGCAGGAGTTAGTTGGCTCCCTAAGCTAGACCAGCCTGGGAATATTTCCCCAAACTGGTGGAAATTTATGCAATCAAAAACCACAGCATAGCCCATAGGTGCCCATACAAAAGGCCAAGCACTCTCCCATAGGTGCAGCCATGCCCCAAAACTTTTGTGCAACACAAGATACTGACTACAGTTTCAACTGTAGTCAGCTCCCCCAAGACAGGTCCTCTAGCACTACATTAATCCAAGCTAGGATACTCCATAGTAGACATGGGCACAAACAGAGAAAAAATGAACAAGCTGTTCGTTGTTTGTTGCCATCCACGAACAATGAACAATAACGAACATGACCCTGTTCACAAACATGTTTGTTGTTCGTGGCCCCTTAAAGATCCCTTTAAGCTATCAGCTGGCACGTGGCAGAGGGAATTCCCCCCTGCCGCCTGCCAGCTGATAGTTTAAAGGGCCCTTTCCTGCCACTTGCAAGGGGCAGGGCCCTTTAAACACCACACAAACTGACCTTCCCAATGTCCAACACCCACCAAATTTGCAGGGGACATACTCCTCACTGTCCTCCGAAGATTCCCCCAAGTTTCAGAGAGATTGCACCCCAGGAAAGGCATAATCCATGTGTCATCCCCCTTTGCTGTCATTTTCTCAACACAGTGGCAAAAAACAGGACTGCCTGTTGGAAGGCAGCTACTTTGAGGGGTTACAAACTGATCTTCTCAATGTCCAATACCCACCAAATTTGCAGGGGACATAGTCCTCACTGTCCTCCGAATACCCCCAAAGTTTCATAGAGATTGCACCCCGGGAAAGGCATGATGCATAGGTTGTTGTCATTTGTTGTCATTTTCTCTTCACAGTGGCAAAAACGGGACTCTCTGCTGGAATCTACTTTGAGGGTTTACAAACTGACCTTCCCAATGTCCAATACTCACCAAATTTGCAGGTGACATAGTCCTCACTGTCTTACAAAGACCCCCCAAGTTTCAGAGAGATTGCACCCCCCAAAATGCATGATCCATATGTCCCCCCTCTTTGCTGTCATTTTCTGTTCACAGTGGCAAAAATGGAACTTCCTGTTGGAAGGCAGCTAATTGGAGGGGTTACAAACTGACCTTCCCAATGTCCAATACCCACCAAATTTGCGGGGGACATAGCCCTCACTGTCCTCCAAAGACTCCCCAAGTTTCAGAGAGATTGCACCCTGGGAAAGGCATGATGCATGAGTCTCCCCCTTTGTTGTCATTTTCTCTTCACAGTGGCAAAAACAGGACTCTCTGCTGGAAGTACTTTGAAGGGTTAAAGCCAGAAGGAAAGCCAGAAGGAGTTCAGACAGAGTTCAGTCCCTGCCGTTGCCAGGAGAATTGATTGAAAGGCCCCAGACTGTCTGGCTTGACTAATGGCCGATAAAAGCAACGAATGAGGCTTGCAACGACCACTTGTTCATTTAGAATGACGCCTCATGAATGGCTTGTTTGCGAACAGACGAACGGGCTGTTTGTGGGTTTTTCCCATTCATAATGTTGTTCATGCCCATGTCTACTCCATAGTTCAGCAGGTTGGGCACATGGCATGGGACTCTGGCTCAGAGATCTCTGCCATGCACACTTAGAGTGCAAAACATTGGATGTCAGTGGCAGAAAAAGCACAGAGAGGGAACTTAGCATCACTCAGGGATAGGGTTATCAGGTCCTCTTACCCTTCCAGAGGAAGGGGGGACCCAGCACTCATCTTTTCAGACGGCACACCCAAATCGTACTCAAATCGGCTCAAAATATCAAAGGGCCCAAATCAGCCTGCTGCAAAGTGTGGGAGTGTTCCCAGAGTAGTATGATGACATCACTCCCAGGAAGTGACTCAAATGGGCCCACTGTGGAGCACTCAAATTGGCCTGCCCAAATTATGCCCAGTTCAGCCTGCTGTGAAGCACAAAAGTGCTCCTGGTGTGGTGCGTGCACGCACGCATGCGCACATGCACACACACACACACAGCACCCAAATTGGCCCAAAGTGCCAAAGGGCTGAAATCAGCCTGCTGCAAAGCTCAGGAGAGGTCCTGTGGTGATGCAATGACATCACTCTTGGGAAGTGATGTCATCACGCCACTCCAGAGGCCTATTCCCAAGCCCTTCCCCCTAGGTGATGCGGGGCGTAGGATCCCTACTGAAGGAACACTTTAGCACTGGCACCCAATGGGAAGAGCAAAGTTCTTGGTGATAAATGGATAAAGGTAATACTTTAAAGTAATTCTTCATTTATTTATTAATTAAAATATTTATAACCTGCCTTTCCCAGCTAGGCCCAAAATGGTTATTATGAAAAAGTATTTGAGTATGGAGCCCTGACTTTGAGAATGATCGTTTGAAGAAAAATCACCTTAGATACACCTACAATCACTTTTGGTACTATTGATATAATTGTTAGTTATCTTAAAATATCTAAAGGTAGGTGGTTAAGAGCACTTGCTTTCATGCTGCTTGTTCAATGTGGATTATTGTCACAGCAACAGTGGCCCCAATCACAAAACCTCCTTCAATACCATGGAGACTGTCAAAAATAACCATAGAAGCTTGTGCAACTGGTGGGGGGGGGTCTACTCTTTGAGGCTGAAATGAATTATTTTGTATGAAAAACCAATGAAGTTAAATGTATTGAAATACAGAGTTGAGGTAGATACATATACTTTCACAAGATGTATTGAAAAACAAGACTAGGACTTCCAGCAAAGCCTGGTTGCCCTGGCATCTACACATTTGGTACTGGTATTGTTATCCAAATGCAGGGTGTCCCCTTGCAAGCTGGGGGAATTAGCATATAAAGAGAATAGCAAGAGGGAATAACTAGCAGGATCTCCACCAATTTATACCAGGATTGTTCTTTTAGGCAGATGTTCAAGATGAATCATTTTTATTAAAAGAGCAGCAAGAGAACAATCACACAAAATACACACAACACACACACAGAGCTACCTAGAAAATCAGTGAGGAAGAAGAAGAGAGATTCAGGGAAGAGCTATATTTACCAGTCCTGGGAGAGAAGAAGGTCCCATGCAAGCAGCAGCGCAGACCACCAGTGTTTCGCGGAGAGAAGAGGGGAGAGAACAGACATTTCTGAGGGTGCATGCATGGATTCAGAACACACACTGAGCACAAGGCAGAGAGGCCAGTTATACTGCAAAACATGTCCTGGGACAAAACTGATGTCTCTGCCCCCAAAACAATAGCATAATGGCTGTCTCCAGAGGTGAGACAATAAAATTGTGAAAGGTATGATTGTGCATATCTGGGAGGAACTATAGGTAAAGATAGTGATTGATGACCCATGATATTTGGATGGGAAGGGCTTATCAAGTTTCTCAATAGCCCAGAGTGGGAAGGAGGATGACAGAAGATTTGGAAGTATGTGGATGAGGTAAAGCAGGAGCTTCTGGAAGACCTCTTGTCTTAAATCTTTGCACATTTCCAGAGTGTGGGGCTGATAGTCATTTGTGCCTCGTCTCACATTTCAGGATTTTTCCATCTCCAGCTGGAGTTGGGAACTGTTCTTCTTAGCTAGGCAGCATGTCTGGTGCTTGAAGCACATGGGAAAGGCTGATGACATGTTCATATTCATAAACTTTTCTCTCAGTGTGAGGGAGAGTGTATGAATATTTCTCCAATGGAAAGATCCAAACTCCTAATTTTAAAAAGATGCTTGCTTTATACAAAACAAACTATTTTTACAATGTTACTCTTAAAAAATTGTAATATAATTATGAATTTTTAATCAAACATGACAGCACTGTTGTATTAAATAATGATTCATTAAATTTCTGTAAGGGATTGCCATTTTATATTAAATACTTATCAATCAAAGTAGAGGTTTTTAAAATATATACATATAGCCATCTGATTGTCAAGTTGGGAGAACAATGATCCATTCAGCCTAATGTCCTCTTTCACACACTATAATGAAGAAATATACAACTTTTTACAGAGAATCTAGGGAGATGCCCAACATGCACATCCCTCAAAATGTGCATTCCTGCTTTCTGACAGCTACATCTTTGTTGACAACCTCTAAGCAACAAGGCTAGTCCCTAGATCATTGTAACTGCTAGCAATGGCATTTGAATACTGCAGTCTTTAAGATTTTTTCACTATTGGTTAACAATTACAACACTCCATGGTTGTTGCAAACTTTAATCATTTAACACAATATTATTTTGAAAATTAAACAGTTGGAAAAGATCAATTTGCCAGCTTCCAATATATGGAAAAGATTCCATTCCCCCACATTTTCACTATATTTTCTATCAGCGACCCACATTTTACAATGTGCATTCACACATACTCACTCTCACCACCAAGTCTAAATTTTATTGCTATCGTTGCAATAGCTGCCAATAGCTGCAGAGTAAATTAAGACCTTAAGAAGAGCCCTCTTGGTTGACAGTGAAGGTCTGTTTAGTCTCTATAACATTCCCAAGAGTAGATAGGCAGTTAGATAGTGGCAGCTCTACCTGATGCTCATTTGCCACTGTTGGTCAGAGACTTAACTACCATTCCTTCTTCTCACAGCAGGGAAGGTGTTACTAGCATACACAGATGAGCAAACATTTTCATTCAAATTTGGCCCTTCTTCTCCAAAAAAAAAATGCACAGGGGACTTTTCACAGTGCAGGAATGTCTTCCCAAGAGCACCCCCTGTTTTGACTGAACTGTAAAAGAAGTGCATACATGAAGGTGGCCATAATTAATTCTAATAGTACATTCGGTAGTTTCTACTTTCAGAATTTGATTTCTGATATCACAGAACCTGGAAATATGTGGCAAAGAATTCTTTGAATCCTATGTGCCTTTCAAATAGCCAGTTGTATCAGAAATGCTGCAATATTGCAAATCTTATTAATTGGCAGCAATCACAAAATCCTGTGGTCAAATGTATATTAATATTGCCTCCAATTCTATGAATAATCATATTGGTTTTCCTAAAAGCTCTTATTAAAGGTTTATGGCCTTTAATGTTTATGTTATGGATTTTTACTTTTATTAGTGTATGGAACATTACAGTAAAAACTTCACAGTCCAATAAAAAACCATCCAGTGATAAGAGAGTAACAGTTTTATTATTCAAGGGCTACTAATAAAGGAGTTATTTCCTCTGTGTTGAAGGGGCTGTCTTTGAAAACTGTCTGGAAGGTTCAGCTTGTCCAAACTGCAACAGCCAGGCTATTGTCACTGGTGGGATACAGGGTGGTATCACCCCAGTGCTGAAAGACTGCACTAGCTGCCTATTTGTTTCTGGATACAATTCAAACTGCTGGTTCTTAACTTTAAAGCTCTCAATGGCTTGAGGTCAGGGTACTTGAAGAACTGCCACCTCCCTAATTGTCCACTCCTGGTTCAAAAGCCCTGCTCTCTGTTCCTTCGCCTTCAGCAGTGAGTTTGATCTATGAATATACATGATTAAAGGTCCAAAAGGAAACACAAACTGCTTTAGGAGCACTTAAGAAAGGTTGTATACTGGGAGGAGTTTGTGTAACACCTCTGTTTGGGGTAGGTGGCCCAACCCCCCCCCCCTCCCGGACTTACCTGGGCAGCATGCCAGTGAGCAGCCTGGACTTGCAGGGGCCACTGAAAAGGCTAGTGCCAAGACTGCTGCAGTGCCCAGCTGGAAGCAGGGGGGAGCTGTCACTGTGGCAAGCATGACCCCGACCAGAGGGAGGCTGGGGGGAGCCATTACTGTGGCAAGAACAGCCTTAGAGGAAGCCACCTGACCAGAGACCACCTCTGGGGTGGTGGTCAAAGCAAGCCAGGCTGGAGGGGCTGTGCCGGGCCCATCTCCACCTCAGAAGCCAGACAGAACAGGGAGGGCAGAAGAGCACCGTGGACAAAAGCAGGGTTATTACAGGCCCCCTCTGGCAGGACAGGTCCCCATCAGTGGCAGTGAGGGAGCCAAGAGAGATGCCCAGGCAGCATCTGGATGGAATGGATTGGTAGGGACCAGCCAGCCCTGCCCCTCCACAAGGGCTTTAGTGGCCAGGGCAGGGCTAGGGGAGATGGCCACCCCCAGGAGAGCCCAAGTGGGTCATCATGGCCGTCAATCAGCCTGGGGGAGGAGGGAGCACACTTGGACAGGATGAAGCCTGGAGAGGGGGTGGGAGTTCGCCCAGGGAGGCCCTATAAAGGGATTGGTGATGGGGAAAGTTGGTGAGGAGTAGCTGGGAGAGGGAGAGGAGAAGTGGCATGGCGAACTGCACTGGAAGCCCAGCCAGCCCAGTGGAGGGAGAGAGGGTGCGAGGGTGCTGTAAACCCCCCTCCTCCCTCCAATTCTGAGGCCTACCCCAAGACTATCCTGACATGTGGGCCAACTTGGAGGGTGTGCCCCTCAGGCTCCAACACCCCAGGCCACCCTCAGGAGAGCCTGACAACCTGACAACCTCCATCTCCTGCTGTACTAATATGGGGAGGGGGTATGTGGAAGCAGAGCTGTAATGGAATGGCTATAGACTGTACAAGGTTTTTTTGCTGGGGGGAAGAAGCAGGTGGATGTGCATCTTCATGGGTGAGGCAAGGGACATTCAGGTATCTTAGTGGGAGGATTTTCTTTTGCAGACATGGAGGTTACTCCCACATCTGTAAATTCCAGGGAGATCTGCCAAGTTTCCACCTCACAGATTCTGTTGTCCCCGTGTGAGAACAGCTGCCTCTACAGAAACCAGCATTAATAGCAGGTCTTCTTTGCCCAGAGACAGGGCATTTCTGTTCATAAGCTCTAAAGCACCAAGAGTACTTCCCTCTCTGCCTGCTAAGGCCCACAGGTTTCTCATTCTGGGACTTACCGTGTACGGGCAAGATTGCTTGAGGAATAATAGGTTGATAGAGGAATAGGTGATAGGAACAGTGGTAGGAATCATGTCTGCAGCCTCATTCCGGACTTTTCAGTAGAAGCACCTTGATTATAGAATGCCCTTCCTGTTGAAGTTTGCCTGGTGCCTACTTTGTTTTCTTTTAGATGCTAGGCCAAAACATTTCTTTGCACCCAGACTGTTAATTAAGGGGCTGTCTTTTTAGGTTTTAGTTTGGAAAATATTATTTTAAGCTGTCAGTGGTCTGTTTCTGTGATGTATGTTTTTATGCTTGCTGGGTTTTTAATACTGGGTTTTAAGTAATATCTTTTTATACTGTATTTTATTTTGTAAATCACCTTGGTCAGGTTCCTGGAGAGGTGGCATAACAATTTTTGAAATAAATGGTACAAAATAATAAATCAGAAAAAATGACATAGTAAACTTATATAGTTATTACTTACTCATTTCATTTTACAATACAGAGGTTTATGGAAATAGTAACTTACTATCAAAGACAAGTGACTAGAGATGGGCATGGACCGGCATTTGCCTACGGACCACCGGTTCGAGGTTCGTGGGCTTCCACGGACCACGGTCCATGAACTTTTAACAGACCAGGCCCGGTTCGAGGACCAGTTCGAGAACCGGTTCGAGTCAGAAAAGGCCTTGGTTTTCCCACAGATTTTCACTTCAGTTGACTTTCCCCACCAAAGGTTCTCATGTAACGCTCCTCGATTATCACTTTTCCAAAGAGACAAACAACAACTTCCCCTCCCCTATTCTGACTGACCCTTACCCACCCTTGGGGGAAGGAGAGAGACTTGTGCTCCTGTCCAGGAGAGGTGGCTGCCCACAAAACCCACGTACATGGGGCTGCATCAACAAGAGATGCCCTCCCCGGGGGCGGGGAGACCAACTATCCATGATGGGAAATGAATGGATGTACTTGAGTGAAAGCCAACTCCGCAACAGGATCATGTAGCAATTCAAAGGCCCCTTGCTGGAATGGAAGGCACGGGAGCGATGGAAAGGATGTCTTCCACACCTTGAGGGAAGGAAACTTATGCTACCCTGTTCAGAGGGATCCTCTTTGGGCAGTGGACAACAAGTCCCACCTTAGTGACGTGGTGTGTCAGCTTGCTTCAAGCAAGCTGACCTGGGCCACTGTCCTACTTCTCACTGGACTTTGGGGATTGACCCTCAGAGGGGCCCTTGTGCTCGCAAGAGCAGGACAGTCGCCGACAAAACCCACTTCACTGAACGTGATGCAGTCCATCAAGGAAGCTCATCATGTGCCTTAGACTGTTTTGTCAGCATACAAATCATATCAAGAAAAAGAGGAGGTACTTAGAAGGTGCCAGGGACAGGGCTTGTCATCGGGAGGAGGATAATATATGTTTGTAAAGCTCAGTCATCATGTGCCTTACACTGTTTCGTCAATATACAAATAAAAATCCACTATTTAGGGAGTGAAAAAGGCTTAGAAAGAAGTGAAGCAGAAAGAGCCCCCCAAAACCTGCTGCCAGTGGTTCTAGGGTGGGTGTTTCACAGAGGCCAGTAGCAGTCTTCCCCCTGCACCTCAAAAGCCAGGATGGAAATGCCCCCCAAGTCACCCACTGTTTAGGGAGTGAAAAAGGCTTAGAAAGAAGTGAAGCAGACAGAGCCCCCCAAAACCTGCTGCCAGTGGTCCTAGGGTGGGTGTTTCACAGAGGCCAGTAGCAGTCTTCCCCCTGCACCTCAAAAGCCAGGCTGGAAATATCCCCCCAAGTCACCCACTAATTTGGGAGTGAAAGGCTTTGAAAGGATTAAAGCATAGAGCCCCCCCAAAGCGAGCTGCCAGTCACCAGAGAGTTGATGTTTCACAGAGGCCAGCAGCAGTCTTCCCCTTGCACCTCAAAAGCCAGGCTGGAAATGTCCCCCCAAGTCACCCACTAAAAAGGCTTTGAAAGGAGTGAAACAGAGAGCCCCCCCCCAAAGCGAGCTGCCGGTCACCAGAGAGTAGGTGTTTCACAGAGGCCAGTAGCAGTCTCCCCCTTGCACCTCAAAAGCCAGGCAGGAAATGTCCCCCTAAGTCACCCACTATTTAGGGAGTGAAGGGCTTAGGAAGCAGTGAAGCAGAGAGAGCCCCCCAAAGTGAGCTGCCGGTCACCAGAGAGTAGGTGTTTCACAGAGGCCAGTAGCAGTCTCCCCCTTGCACCTCAAAAGCCAGGCAGGAAATGTCCCCCCCAAGTCACAAACTATTTAGGGAGTGAAAGGCTTAGAAAGATATCAAGCAGAGAGAGCCCCCAAAGCAAGCTGCCAGTCGTCAAAGAGTGGGTGTTTCAAAGAGGCCAGCAGCAGTCTCCCCCCTGCACCTCAAAAGCCAGGCAGGAAATGTCCCCCCAAGTCACCCACTATTTAGGGAGTGAAAGGCTTAGAAAGATATCAAGCAGAGAGAGCCCCCAAAGCAAGCTGCCAGTCGTCAAAGAGTGGGTGTTTCAAAGAGGCCAGCAGCAGTCTCCCCCCTGCACCTCAAAAGCCAGGCTGGAAATGTCCCCCCAAGTCACCCACTAAAAAGGCTTTGAAAGGAGTGAAGCAGAGAGCCCCCCCCCAAAGCGAGCTGCCAGTCACCAGAGAGTAGGTGTTTCACAGAGGCCAGCAGCAGTCTGCCCCTTGCACCTCAAAAGCCAGGCTGGAAATGTCCCCCCAAGTCACCCACTAAAAAGGCTTTGAAAGAAGTGCAGCAGAGAGAGCCCCCCAAAACATGCTGCCGGTCATCAGAGACTGTGTGTTTCACAGAGCCTAATAGCAGTCTTCCTCATCAGCAGCCAAAAAAGAACGTGGGGGAATGAAGGCAAGAACTCAAGAAGACAACGGCCAAAGCTGCCTTGCACCCACTGTGGGTCTGTGAGTGGGGTGGCGTCAGAGCACAATAGAACCCACCATCAACCCAGAAAAAGGGAAGAGATTTGGGGGGGGAAGGGGGGATTAAGCCCAAGAAGAACCCAAGGACTCAAAACACAGAAAGAAATCAGAGTAACCTGATAGTGCAGTAAAAGGATTTTTTAAAAAGTGCTCTAGAATAGAAAGGAGGAGAAAAAAATTAAACAGGAATGGAGAAAAGAGAAAGCTCTCTTGCACCAGAAGTCCCAAAGTCCTAAGGCACAAGCCACACTCTCACACACACAAAAAAACTTCCCCACAGCAAGCAGTTGCTAAGCTTAGAAGCTAACTCGCGTCCCCGTGCCAGCAAAATGGAGCAGGGCTTCACACACTTTGTCTTTTATGCAGAAAGGCTGGTGATCTCTGTTTGGCCGACAGAGCTGCCAATCAAGGTTTCCTGGGCTAAGATTGGTGTGTTCCAAACAGGGAAGGTGGCTCCACCATTGCCTATGAAATTGTTTGAGCGGGAATCCTGGCATGATGGGCCAACGGACACATGGACAGAAAGCCCCAATGTTTGGCGCTTTCGTGAGAAAAACACAAGCCCACGGCCCGTGTGTTCGCGAAGCACGAACTGGGTAAGTTTGTGACAAAATTAGGTCTGTTATGCAGACCGTGCCCACCTCTACAGGTGACTATGAAGATAAATATTCAAAGTATCATGACATAGAACATGTTTGCCTTAAGAATTCCAAGCTGTGAGAATCCAGTACATTCACATTATTCTTTGCAGACTTATATGAGTGTGAACTTTTAAAATTTAATTCAAGATACCATTTGCAAAGCTGCTGTATCAAATGGCTGGACATGTGGAGAGAGCACATATGCGTTTCATGTTGCCTGACCTAAATGGTTTTTAAAAGATCACCTACAGCTATGGCTTTTAAAACATAATGAACTATCTGACTTCCGGTTTGGGATCCATGGAGGTCTAACACAGCTCTAAGAGCTGAGCTGTCTGTGCCACTGTTTGGAAGGCTGGAGGGGCGCAAATTGCCCACAGCCACCTGTTCTCAGGCGGGGAACAGGCGAGAACGCTCAAGAACCTGAGGGCGCGTTGATCTTGGGTGAGGGGGGGTTCTACACAACGAACTCCCACCCACCCTTGAGGTCCCACCCGAAGAAAGGTTGCCAAGATCTCTGCAGTGGCTTTAGAGTCAAATTTTGGCATAAGACCTACATGCCCAAGCTTCAGTAAAGCAGCAAAGAGACTGGATTCGATCAGATAACAGAAGCAGCGAGTACAACCCAAGAAAAACGCTAAAGGAGGTAAAGATCGCTATCTCTCAGTACGGGACAGATTTTAAAAAGAAATGAGGTTAAAGTGGATTTAAGAACTACAACAGACTAGCTATATAAGGGGGAAGATTCCGGCAAGAAAAAATTTGAAAAAGTAACTTTGCAAGGAGAAGTTAGCGCGGAAATTGGATTATTGTTTACATACCTGTGGCGGGAAGAGATAGTGGACTGTGAGAAAGTTCAAAAATCGCGAGAACTGCTGTGCAACGTAGAGGAACAGGAAGTACATCAGAAACATAAAGAGACGGGAGAGAAGGACCTTCTCCTTAAACGCCAGAAGTAGGGCGACGCCATTTTGAAACAGGGCAAGTAGCGACTTCAATGAAAACGGAAGTAGGCCATCTTTAAAGAAGGTAAGGGCAAGTGCCTCAGTACAAAACCATAGAGAAAAAATGCCTGACATTTTGGATAGTTTAAAATAGCATTTGACAAAAACAAACTGGATCTGGACTTTTCAAAATAAAAGAAAGCATTAAATTAGTGCTTAAGGATTTAAGGAAAAGGGCAGACTCGTGGGAGCGAAGCAGAGCTAGCCCCACGATGTCGAAGAAAGAGTGGCAAACTATGATGGAGAATTTGGATAAAAAAGTTTCAGAGGGAAATAAAGAGCTTAAGGACATGATGTTAGAGATGGCGAAAGAATTAAAAGACTTTAAAGAGACACTTAAACTGGAAATGGCAGAACTGACAAAAGGTATGGATAAAATACAAAATGACCTACAAGCTACACAGCAGAGAGTCAACGCAGTAGAGGGAACGGTAGAAACCTTGACAGACGTGCAAAAGACTGAAATGAGAGGAATGAGAGACAGAATGGCCATTGCAGAATGTAAACAGATGGAAAAGCAACTAAGATTTCGTGTGATCCCAGAAGTAGAGGGAAAATCAGCCCAAGACCAGATTACAGAAATTTTGGCAGAATACCTGGAGAAAGAAGAGGAAGAAATTGCAGCTTTCTTGGATGTGGCATATAGAATCAACTCCAGATTTGCAGCTCAGAGGAAGCTACCAAGGGATATGATTGTCCAATTTACGACTAGAAACACAAGAGAACTAATTGTGAGCAAACAGTTTCAGGATCCATTAGAAGTCGATGGAAAAGTGGTGAGAATCATGAAAGAGTTGCCCAGATTGGTGCTATTCGAGCGGAAGAAGTATAGGGAATTGGTTCAGATGCTAAAGGAGCTGAAAATTAGATATAGATGGGAAATTCCAGAAGGATTGACATTTGAGTTTGGTGGAATAAGGAAGAGCATCAGATCTGGCCATGAGATGGAGACTTTTATTAGGGAAAATGAAAAGGACTTACCAAAAACTATAAGAAAGTGATCATGGAGTGTAAAGTTATATCTTGGAATGTTAATGGACTAAATTCACCCTGTAAACGTAAAGCTACTTTCCACTGGCTATCAAAACAAAAATGCAATATAGTTCGTCTGCAAGAGACGCATATTAGAAAGCAAGATGAAAAATGTATTGTCGAAGGCTTTCACGGCCGGAGAACGATGGTTGTTGTGGGTTTTCCGGGCTGTATTGCCATGGTCTTGGCATTGTAGTGGTCTTGGCATTGTAGTTCCTGACGTTCCTGTAGTTCCTGCTGGCGAAACATCAGGAACTACAATGCCAAGACCATGGCAATACAGCCTGGAAAACCCACAACAACCAAGATGAAAAATATTTGAAATTTGTTAAATTGGGAAAAGAATTCGTTGCTGCTTCTAAAAAGAAAAAGAGGGGAGTTGTATTGTATATAAAAGATGAATTGCAGCCCAGACTAGTTCTAAAAGATGCAGAAGCCAGATACTTAGCAGTGGAAATTATTTGGAACTCTAAGAAAACACTGATGATTGGGATTTATGCACGTAATGGTACAAAAGAAAAATTTTTTAAGGACTTAGAGAAACAATTAGACGAATTGACCTATGATCACATAATTTTGGCGGGTGACTTCAATGGAGTTACAAACTTGGAAGAGGATAAGCAGTCTAAAGCTGCTCACAAAAAAAGAGGACTACTACCAAAGGCGTTTTTTATGCTTAAGGAACAAGAAAGTTTAGAAGACGTGTGGAGGAGACAATACCCTAAAAACAGACAATATACATTTTACTCTGCAAGACATTTTACACTATCAAGAATAGATATGATCTGGGCCTCTAAAGAACTGACATTATGGACCAGAGAGGCGGAGATAATGCCAAAGACAGGCTCAGATCATAATCCAATTATGTGGAGATTTGGGGAAAATAATAAAAGGATGGAGAATAAATGAGGACTTGTTACAAATAGAAGAAAATATTGCGTTGCTGCGAAGGGAGACCAAATTTTTCATACAATATAACCTGAACAAAGAAGTGCCGAACAATAAAGTATGGGATACATATAAAGCGGTGATAAGAGGCATACTAACAGACTTGAATGCAAGAACTAGGAGGAAAAAGGAGGAAAAGAGATCTGAAATTTTGGAAAAAATAAAAGCCAAAGAGATACAACTTAAGAAAAGACCGGGCGGGGGGGGGGGGGAGGAATTTATCAGGATATCAAAATCTTGCAGGAACAATTGACAGCAATGGATAACAAAGAATTAGAGTGGAATTTAAAGAGGATGAATCAGAGGTCGTTTGAAGGTGCAAATAAACCCGGGAAACATTTGGCGTGGCAACTAAAAAAAAGGAAGGAGAAGAAAACTATAACTAAAATTTTAGAAGATGATAAGGTGTTAATGGACCAAGCGGCTATTAGTAGGGCCCTTTTCAAGTTTTATGCAAAACTGTACCAAAAAAAAGAAGTGAGCAAAGATTCAATAGCAGAATATCTAGAGAAGATGGAAATTCCGACAATTCCTGAAAAATGGAAAGAGAAACTAAACAAGGAAGTGACGGAAGAAGAAATAAAGGAAGCAATACAATCAACGACAATAGGAAAGGTGCCAGGACCAGATGGACTAACGGCAAAGTTTTACAAAGTGATGGCTAATGAACTGGCGCCTTTCCTGAAAGAGGCAATGAATGGAGTGATGCAAGATCAAAGGATTCCTGATTCATGGAATGAAGCCAATATATCGCTGATTCCGAAGGAAGGTCAAGATCCGACCAATGTTAAAAATTACAGACCAATCTCGTTGTTGAATAATGACTATAAAATATTTGCAAAGGTGTTGGCAGAGAGGTTGAAAGGATGGATGTCGGAATTCATTGCCGAAGAACAGGCGGGATTTTTACCTAACAGACAAATTAAAGACAATTTGAGGACAGTGATAAATGCTATTGAATATTATGATAAGCACTGTGACAGAGAAGTTGGTTTTTTCTTTGTAGACGCGGAAAAAGCATTTGACAACTTGAACTGGGGCTTTATGTTTGCTACCATGGAAAAGCTGCAAATGGGAGAAAAGTTCATTCAAGCGGTCAAGGAAATTTATAGAGACCAGAGTGCAGCAATCATAGTGAATGAGGACTTGACAAAAAAACTGAAAATTAACAAAGGAACTAGACAGGGTTGCCCTTTGTCTCCATTGCTGTTCATTTTGATTTTGGAAATATTGATGATCCAAATGCGTGAGGACGACACAATCCGAGGTATGAAAATAAAAGAGTTTTCCTACAAGGTCAGAGCTTTTGCGGATGACATAAAGTTAATAGTAGAGGATCCAATTGAAAATATGCCAAAGGTAATAGAGAAAATAAAAGTGTTTGGAGATCTGGCTGGATTTTATGTGAACAAAAAGAAGTCAAAGATTTTATGTAAGAACATGACCAAACAGAAACAGCAAGAGCTAATGGAGATAAGAGACTGTGAGGTGACTAATAAAGTAAAATATCTTGGCATTGAATTGACGGCGAAAAATATAGATTTGTTCAAAAATAACTATGAGAAATTGTGGATACAAATAGAGAGAGACTTAATAAAATGGAACAAACTGAATTTATCATGGCTGGGAAGAATTGCAGCAGTAAAACTGAATGTCTTACCACGTGTGATGTTCTTGTTGCAAACTATACCAATTATCCGAGACTCCAAACAATTTGATAAATGGCAAAGGAAAATCTCAGATTTTGTGTGGGCGGGCAAGAAACCACAAGTGAAAATGAAGGTTTTACAAGATGCGAAAGAAAGAGGAGGCTTGCAACTGCCCAACATAAGACTGTACCATGAGGCAGTATGTCTTGTATGGCTGAAAGACTGGATAACATTAAAAAACCGCAAGTTGCTGGCCCTGGAGGGACACAAAAAAATATTTGGATGGCATGCATACATGTGGTATGACAAAGTAAAAGCGGACTCTATGTTTTTGCATCACTATATTCGGAGAAGCCTTTTCACGGTCTGGAAGAAATATAAGGTGTATATGGAAGATGGAATTCCTTCATGGGTGGTTCCGTATGAAGTAATAGATCCGAGAACTGTTGATAACGAACAGCAATGCCTAACTTACAAGGAGATTACACAAATACAATATTCAAAGCTGAGAATAAAGACAGAAGAAGAATTGTCTCCTTGTTATGGATGGTTTCAGTACAGACAGATCAGAGATCTTAACAATGCGGACTGCCTGAGAGGAGGTATAAGACTGGAAAATTCGGAATTAGAGGAAGTGATATTACAAGAAGGCAAGAAAGAAATATCTAAGATTTACAAATTACTTTTAAAATGGTTTACGGTGGACGAAACAGTAAAAGTCCAGATGGTGAAGTGGGCAATAAATTTCCATAAAGAAATAACAATGGAGGCATGGGAGTACTTATGGAAAAATACAGTGAAGATTTCAACTTGTATGAACATTAAAGAAAATGTGTATAAAATGATTTACAGATGGTATTTAACACCAAAGAAAATTGCGCTAGGAAATACTAATATGTCAGACAAATGCTGGAAATGTAAAAAGCATGAAGGATCATTATATCATATGTGGTGGACATGTGAAGTAGCTAAACAGTACTGGGGTGAAATAATTGATGCAATTAACGAGATTTTACAAATACAAATAAATAAGAACCCAGAACTGTTGTTACTGAACTTGGGAATGGTGGCAGTTCCAGTGCAGTATAGAACATTGTTATTTTACATGACTGCAGCGGCAAGACTTTTGTATGCGCAGAAATGGAAGACACAAGAAATACCAACTGTAGAAGACTGGATTTATAAATTGCTGTACATGGCGGAAATGAACAAATGGACAAGGAAACTTAAAGATCTTGACCTAGGACAATATATTGTTGACTGGGGGAAATTGAAACAGTTTTTAGAAAAAAAATGGGATGTAAAAGGAGAACTGTGGCAGTTTGAAAATTTTTAAAAGAATAATGTTGTAATGGGAAGAGAGAAGGGATCTTACCACTTAGGGGGAATGTAACTATAATCTAAGCAAACATAACATTTAAGGGAATTTTACATTGAACATATGGGACAATGAAAATGGTTAAACAGATATATTAATGAGATATACAGTGCGTAGTATATAGTATAAAACAATAAGGTAGCGGATCAGACATTATATTATATTATATTATATTATATTATATTATATTATATTATATTATATTATATTATATTATATTATATTATATTATATTATATTATATTATATTATATTATATTATATTATATTATATTATGTGGTTGGGTTATATTGTGTTGTGTGCTGTGCTACATTGGTGGCATAGAATACAATCTATGTCTTGTGATATATACTATATTGATAGTATAATTGATGGAATATATGTTTAAAAGAAGAGAAATAGAAAATGTCTAAAGTAAGAGACACTGAGATCCCGGCTATATACTATACTATACTGTTGTGTTATACTGATATGATATATACTATATTGACAGTATGCTTGATAGAGTTTATGTAAAAGAATAAGAATGTGCTTAGAGTAAGAGATATTATGATCTAGAGGAGGTAGGAAAATATAAATGAATTAGATTTAAGTAATAAGAAGGGTTAAGGGTTGGAAAGCTGTTGGAAGTCAATAGGGAGGGGGGAGGAAAAGGGTTGGGGGATAGAGCAAGGGGAATAATGGGATCATATGCGTTAAATTGGGGGGGGGGATTCTTTTGTTTTTTCGCTCACCAATAAAAATTTTATTAAAAAAAACATAATGAACTATCCTAGGGAGGTATCAGTGATCTAGTAGTGGGCACTCTGCATTTGATAACTGCTATGCCTAGTTATATGACCTGCATGTGAAACTGCTAGTTTAGCAAACATCACAGATTTTCTGTGTCACTTGACATCACAGCACGTATAACATTTTTCACTAGGGATACTTTGTTAATTCAGAAGGAAGTAATTAACACTTAATTCAGGAGAGAGTGTTAACATTTCTCTAATTTTACATACAACAATTGGTAAAGTGGTCATCACCAAGGACAGTTTTCAATAAAGGATTATGAATCAGTATCCTGAGGACAGCAGTTGTGACTGGATGTGAGAGACTGACAAGGCAATCCAATGCAGACTTACTCCAATCTAAGACCATTACAATTTGACCTGGATAGCCCAGACAAGCCCAATCTCGTCAGATCTCAGAATCTATGCAGAGTCGGTCCTGGTTAGTAATTGGATGAGAGACCTTCAGAGAAGACTAGAGCTATTATGCAGAGGCAGGCAATGGAAAACCACCTCTGTCAGTCTCTTGTCTTGAAAAAACCAGCAGGGGTCACCATAAATCAGCTACGACTTTCTATCACCACAAGCCTATTGATAGCACTGCAAGTGTTCACTCCACCATTATATTTAATGGAGGGCCTCAAGCAAGTCAGAGTCTCTCAAAGCTATTAATATCAGAGGTTTTTTAATGGACAAATGAAATAGTAATTGTGAACTATACATTGAACAGTGCTATCAAATGCATCAGAATAACACCTGGAAAATTAACAGTGTAAGTGTAAGTAATGTAAATTTCTAGAGCTCGTTACAGGGATAAAACAATGCAATAACAAGATGTACCACACACTTGTGCATTTGCTGCACGAATAGCAGTAGTAATATCTGAAGCTGTTCTAAGAGATGAATGTTCCAGTTAGGCTTCTTACAATGTGGTCTTTAACAGAGTTAAAGTCCTTTAAGTCAATGGTCTTAGAAGAGTGTAACTTTGCTTAGGATTGCACTGTTAATTACTAGTTTAGGAATATATGACGTTTTTAAAATGATGTTTAAACATCATTTGAAATCTCTTCTCACCTTAACTTCAAAGGATAGCAGAATCCTTAGAGAAATGGCTGTGGATATACTTTGAATGAGAGGCTGGAAGCTTAGGCAGATTATTCAGACTAGAAAGACAAACTGGATTTTAAAATCTGGCACCAAGACTGAATCTGCTTCATCAGGGACTGTCCCATTGCTCTGTGGTAAGTGGGAAAATGTGGCCTAACTGAGATACCCAGCAATGATGCCATAACCATATGACAGCTTGAGGAATATAAACAAAATCCCTAGGAGTCATCTTAAATGCTTTAAGCATGAAATCCATCTGTCTAAGTGAATGGGGAATGAGTACCAATGTTTGCCAAGTCACAGTCTATTTGGTTTTGGCATCATTGAACAGTGATATTTGATAGACAAGATACAAGTAGAAAAACTGAGCTGCCGTTTTGTACTATGTATCACCTGCCTAAATTCACAACTTCGGTTGCAATTTCTTTACAGTGCAGTCCGATGTGGAGTTACCCCAACTAAGTTCATTGATTTCTGCATAGGACTGCATGGTTAATCACTTCATCATCTTCATCATCATCATCATCATCATCATCATCATCATAATTAATTCTATCAGTTTATATATTCACAAATACACGAGACAGAAAAGCAACAGTAATAGTTAGAGATGTGTCAAGGGAGCTCCAATGATGCTTAATCTGTTTTGTGGAATGAAAGCTATACTGAAGTAATATATATTTAAATAATCCAAAGGACGTGAACAGCCTCTTTGGTGCTTTATGACACACCACTCTATGTAATATACGAAGATGATATTAAAGCAGATCCTCTTTTACTTTCTAAAGCTTTGTAGTGATCAAATGCCACTAGTCTTTGAAGTAAGCCCCTATCCCTTTCAGGATTTCAGTTATATTTTCTGGTTTTCTTAAAGACAGGTCCTCTTTGTTCAGGAAAAAACGATTAATAGGTAATTATCATAGGGTGTGAAATCCATGCAGCCAGGCTCATTCATAGCACAGACAATGAGAGCTTGTGACATGTCTGGACAGGAGAGGTGAAAGCCCATTTGCTTAGCTACGGCATAGTCAGGCCTGCACTCCACTCCTGCCTTTCTGTCTAGGATTGTGCTGCTGCAGTTAAAACCATCCCAAAAGGAAAATAATTTCATATGTAAACTAGAAGTACAGAATCTCATACTCTACATCTGACATGTCAGAAAAGATGCCAACTTGCCACCAAGGTACATACACCTAGACTTGGATTGTCCAGGTAGCCCAATCCTGTCAGATCTCAAAAGCTGAGCAGAACTGGCCCTGTTTAGTACTTGGATGGGAGACCACCAAGGATGTCCAGGATCACTATGCAGAGACAGCAAACCATCTCTCTCTATCTCATGCCATGAAAACTCTGTGGGATTGCCATAGGTCAGCTGTAACTTGACAGCACTTTACCCTAATGAGGGGATGTCCTTGTGATTTGGGGGAATTAGAATTCAAGGAGAAGCAGCAAGAGGAGGCAACTGGGATCTCCACCAGTATATACCAGGATCGTTCCCTTAGAGAACTCTCAAAAAAGCAGGCAGATGTTCTATAGGATAGGTTTCTTTATTAACAGAGGGGTAAAAGGCAAACATACAGGAAAACATGCACAGCACACACACACACACACAACTAACTAGAAAACTGTGAGGAAAGTGGGAGAGAGTAGTTGAGATGGGGTGATATTTACCAGTATAGGAGAGAAAGAATGTCTGTAGAGACATCAGCTTGAGCAACCAGTGCTTTGTGGCAGGAAAGTGAAGGCTCAGACACACACACACAGCACATGGCAGGGCAGCCCAATTAAAGAACAAAACATATCCTGGGGCAAAACTGATGTCTTGCTCCCAAAGACAATCACTTGATGGCTGACTCCAGGGGTGGACAATGGAGATGGGAGAGGCTTCCTAAGGTAGACTATAGGTGCAAAAAGTGCATGATGATCTGCTATTGAAGGATGGGAGGAGCTATCAGATCCCTGAATAGCCCTGATTGCAACCCCAGCCGGAAGGAAGAGACAGACACAGGCTTGGAATAAAGGGCCGTTTATTAAAATGACCATAAAGGTAATGCACGGCAAGAGCGAACTAAGCGGTACAGGTCAAGCCCTGGGGTCAGCACACTGACCACCACCTTGCCTGTCTGGGCGAGCCCCAATGCCCCAGGTGTAGGCTATCTCAGGAATGGCTGCAACCCGGCCAGCTAGGCCATAGGATCCCCACTCAAGCACCTGTTTCGCCCCAGCCGTCTAGCATGAGGTTAGGCCTTGTGCCAGGGGATCCCCTCAGGAGTCTGCCCCCCCTGATGGTAGCCGCCACAAGCATACCGCCCTAATGACAAACCCTGTTCCCCAACCTTGGGGAATGCCACAGGGGCTCACCGGCCCGCACCCTATTCCCAAAATCTCCTGCCACCACAAGGGTCAAGCCTCTGCTTAGACCCTCGCGCCCCACAGGTGGCCTAGAGCCACCCGAAGCCCTTGTCATAGGTCATCTAGGAATATATCATTGCCCTCAGGTGACAGATGGACACCATCTCCTGTAGAGGTGGGCAAATTCGGCCCTAATCTTGGGGTGTGGCAGATAAATGCCCAAGCCTTGCCCCAAAGACCTCTTAATGGCGTGGTTAGCCTTGCGTCGGGCCCTCTCTGTTGCCCTGGGATCTAAGGCCTCACGCCAAACCCGTCGTTGTAGCGTCTCTGACCATACTATAAGCATGCCCGGCCATCGGCTGCTTACGTATTCCAGGTCCTCAGCTACCTGCATCGACAGGGCCTTGCCCTGTACCAGCCCAAGGTCATTACCACCCAGGTGAATGACCACAATGTGCGGGGGAGGCTTCGTCCGCCCCCTAAACAGGAGGGGCAGCAGGCCAGGCCATCTGAGGCCACGCCGGCCCTGCCACTCCACCATGGCCACAGCACTCAATCCCAGCTGGGATCCAATCGGTTTGCTCTTGGCTTGATTGGCCACCCAGAACACCATGCTGTGGCCACAAATCAGGATTCTCTTCCTCGCTTGGCCCGTCACGGCACCTGAGGAAAGAGCAATTAGTTCGCCATTTAAAACTGCTGTAGGGGCCAGACATAGGACTGAAATGCCCTTGACCGCCACCTGCCCACTCTCTGAATCGCCTGCTGAGGGTATCCCATAGCAGCTGCTGTGGAGGCCGCACCAATCCAGAAGGAGTGGGTTCCGAATTTGACCCCTGACAAGCCAATTTTCTTCAATGCCCTCTCTGTCACCGCCCAAAATTGATATTTAGTCAAAGGGGCTTGATCTTCATAGCAGAATAAGACCCCTTGGGCATCCCCACGAAGCGTGACATATTCCCTGAGGGCCTTAACAGGGCACAGCTCCTGCTCAGCGCAGGGTCCCAAACGCAAAGTGCTCTCCCGCTACCTCTGGTCCGTCTTGGACTGTCTAATCCCAGTAGAGACTTTGTCCCCGATAAATTTAACGTCTTGAGCGGTCAGGGCCCGGCCAGAAGTGTCTGTACGTGATGAGGCCACCAGCTCACTGACTTGCAGGGCCCCAAAGAATGCCGTTAAGGAAGCAGCGTGAAAAAACTTCCTTTAAAACATCGAAGAGCACACTTCCACCCACGCAGTCCCCAACCCCCTCAATACTGATGGGGAGATGGGCTGCCTTGGGTCACTCACCATTTTGACTTCCCTGGCCCAGCCTTCCAGCATCTTTCGAATCCTGAAAACACCCGTGAATTCAGGTAAGCCACATGCTGTGCTGGCAAGGCTAGAGTGGCCAGCTGACCCCTGATAGACTTCACAGCCAAACCCCTCCCATGCTGCACTACACAAAGTGCATCAGGTGCTCAGGCGGGATGGGCCACGACTGCTGGAGCCCCGTCGTGCCCTAAACTGATCAAGCTGCCCCACCGCACAGTCGTAGGCCCAGCGTGTGCTGGGGGCAAAGGACAGCTGGATCACTCTATTTACTTCCGCCGTCCAAGCTCACACAGCTTGTGGGGCATCCTTGCTAGTTGCCTGTCGGCCCAGGGGGGCATGCTGCCAGAATCATTCCATCTGTTGGTGAAACAAAGCATCTGCCACACCATTGTTAACACCTGGAACATGTCTGGCCCTAAGTAAAATGTTCATCTGCAGACATTTCAATGTAAAGGCCCTCACTAGCCTCATCACCCTGGGGGATCCGGAGGCCAGGGTGTTGACCACGTGCACTACAGCCAAGGTGTCACACCAAAAGTGGACAGGCTGGTTAGCCAATTGCGGTCCCCAAAGCCACACAGCCACTAACTAGGGAAAGACCTCCAAAAACGTAAGGTCTTTGGACAATCCCTGGGCTGCCCAATCAGCGGGCCATTGGTCAGCACACCAATGCCCCCTAAAAAAGACTCCAAAGCCTGTAGACCAGGAGGCATCAGAGGTGACTTGAAGTTCGGCTTCTAGCAAAAGCTCCTCCCTCCAAAAAGTCACCCCATTAAAGGTGTCAAGGAATTCCTTCCCCACCAACAGGTTATCCCGCATGCCCTTATTAATTCTTAAACGCTGATGGGGCAACCGTAAGGCCCTCATAGCATCGCACAGCCACCTGAGGAAAGCCCTCCCAGGCACAACTGCCTTACAGGCAAAGTTTAAATGGCCAACTAATTGCTGCAACTCAAGGAGAGATATCTTGGCTCCACTCAAGCAGCCCTCCAATCAAGCCCAAGATCTACCACCGTCTCTAAGGGCAACCTTAAGGTCTGTTGAACTGTGTCTAGTTCTATTCCCAAGAACGTTATGACAACAGATGGTCTCTCAGTTTTCTCATGAGTTAAAGGAACCCCCAGTTCCTCAGAAAACTCCATGAACCCTGCCAAAAGCCTGGCACACTGCCCCAAGCCAGCTGGCCCAGACATCATAAAGTCATCTAAACAATGGATGAATAGTCACCATCCCTGCGCCTTGGGGAGACCTGAAGAAACCGTTCAAGTACCCTCAGCTTTACTGGGCTGGGCCCCTTTTCCAGGCCCTTGTTGGCCACCACTGCCCCCAAAGCGTTTCCCACCCTGTCTTCCTTTGGGGCAGGCAGATTATGGGTGGGTTCCCATGCATGCAGGGCAGTCATGCATATACTTGCCCACTTTCTTGTTGCAAAGCTCCTCGGACGTGAAGTCCCAACAAAGCAGCCGTAATTAAACCTGCTGCCCCGCAGAAGTGCGGGAACCTGAACCCTGAGAGGGCAGAATAATCATATGACCACTCTCACTCCTCTTCCTGAGGTTGGACTTGGCAAGGGCCATGACCTGCACCCACAGCTGTATCAACCAAGCTGTCCCCTCAAAGTCCGTGTACCCCCTGTATATAATATTCATGTATTGGAAAAGGGGGGAGCCCTACCTGGCTGTGCCCTAGCCAATACCCCTGCATAAACCAGGAACCCAGACAACCAATGAGTCCAGTTCCTGTCAATCTGCCTGCAGCAGATCTTCTCCTTATCCCTATCGTACAGATCATCTATATCCTTCTTCTCCCGTTCCCTGAAGAGAAGGGTAAAGACATCCACGTACTAACCCTTTGTATATTCTCCCCCCCGCCCCGCAAGCAATGCCATATCTCCCGGGGGAAGTGTCCTATAAGGAACTATGCCATATCCCTGGGGTTCATAAGGGGCCAGGCCCATCTGCTTGCCATAACCAAAAGGCCACCCAGTCACAGACAGAGGGAAGGCCTATCCGTCCCAACTGATAGCACAGCCTGATACAGGCAGTACTTGCATCTGCTGCAGGTGCAAGGAGCCACTGGCATAACTAGGCCAAATAGTTGGGCCTGCAGAAGGCCAACCAAGCATGTGATATGTCTCCAAAACAGAAGATGCAGGAGCGCCGGTAGCAGCTACCTGGCCCAAAGAGCCCCAGGGCCAAGTGGCACTCCGCTTGGGCAAAGGATCCTTACCGTCAGGCATGGGTTGTTCCACTGCTATGGCAACTTGCCCACTGTCAGCTGACCATTCCTGGTCAATGTCAGCCACACTCTCAGTTAATGTTGGATGGTCCTGGCTGCTGCCTCCATCACTTGCCATCACTCCTGATACTCCATCCAGGGCAGAAAGACAAGAGGCAAAATCCTTATTAAAATCAGCCCTTGTAATTCTTTTAGCACCCTTGCATGGCTGAACAGGTGCAACAGCTGATGCTGTACCACTCCTAGCCCTCTCAAGAGCAACAATGCGCTCCATAAGTTCCTGCCTGCTTGGGCCATCGTCCTCGTCTGAGGAAGACAGAGTCCGAGTAGGGTTCCGCGGCACTGGCCTTTTTACAGGCCACTTCCCCATTGATGGGCCACCCCCTTTTCTGGGCGGCATAAACATTCCCAAATGATGACACAGCAGCTGTTAATAATGTGTTGGACTGGCTCGCAGCTTTACCCCTTGACCAACTGTTAACGCTAGCCCTGACAGGTAGCACTAAGCCCCTGCAAAAGTAGCAATTGCAAGGAGCAGTACCAAGCTGCCACACAAGATGGCACCGAGCACGGCCCTGAGCAAATCTGCCTGCCAATAGAATGGCTGCCAGGCAGAGACAGGCCACCAGTAATTCTCCACCACAAGATGGCGCTGAGCACAGCCCTGAGCAAATCTGCCCGCCAACAGAATGGCTGTCAGGCAGAGACAGGCCACCAGGCCCTCTTTTATGGCCCACAAGAATATAGGCTTAGGTGCCGCTTTACCAGTAAGCCAAAGTGAAGAACACAGGCTCTGTTTTTAAGTTACTTTATATTGCTTCTTGCCGGGGGTGGGGGGAGGCTAAATGGAAACAAACAGGCTTATGGCAGGAAGAGTGGTTTATGTGTAAGTGGGGGGGAGGGCTCTCACCACCCACTCTCTCCAAGACAACTATTAAGGGGAATGACCACACCCAAGTTGGGCCAAAGTCCCTCTGATACAGCCTAGCTGCCTGCCACCCCAGTGCCCAACCAGCCTGCTCAATTAAACCGCTCAATTACTCTAGCCCCAAAAGGCCCTGAAGCCCTGGCCTGTATTGTGCGCTGCAGCTGCAGCCGCCAGCTGCCTCCGACAGCCTCCAAGAGCTGCCTGCTATTGCCGCTTTCCAACTGCCTCCACTGCCGCCATCAATGCTTGTTCAGCACACATTCCTCCCTTCAGCTTCACCACTCAAAGGAAGGCAGAGCAAAGAGCTCTTGCTTCACCGAGCGCTCGAAGAGACTGCAGCTGGAGAGAGCGGAGCCGCCTGGATCAGGCTCTTGGCTCCGCCCCCCAGCTAAGCCCAGGATGCCTGGGAAGGGAGCCTGTCTCTTTTCCTCCAGGGCGGGGCTGCAAAGGACGGCTCCCAGCTTGAGCGGCATTCTGCCGCGCTGGGAGAGCCGCATTAGGAAGGTGGGCGAGGAAAAATGGAAAGCTGTGGATGAGCTTAACTCAATAATTCTTGGAAGACCTCTTTGTTTCACTTCTGTGCTTCTCCTGGGCACTGAGGGGCAGCTAGTCAATCTGACATACCTTCTGGAAATTTTCCAACTCCAGCCGAGGTTGGCATCTGTTCTGCCTTGCCAGGCAGTGTATTGTGCTTAAAGCACATGAGGAAAAGTGGTTTATGATATTCCATATTCATAAACTGCCCTTTCTGTGTAAGGAAGGGGTCTGACTGCTAACAATTATATGTACACTAACAGTAGATGAGAATGAGCTAGGCTCAGTGTTGAAAAGAAAGTCTCACAGCAGAGGGTACCCAGCAAAGAGCTGGGGATGGAGACCAAGTTCAAAGAACTTCCCTTGTTTCTCCTTGGGCCATTATTTAGACATGTCTAAGAGAAAAATCCTTGCATGTGTAGTGTTCAGGTGACACTGGAGCTCAGCCATCCCTGAACTCAAGTAGGCAATTAGACATTTCATTAATCGAAATTGGCTCGTTCTTCTGTATAATGGTTGCTAATGAGCTAATGATGGGAGACATGAAGAATTCCTTCACTGGGCATTGCAATTTGCCAGGATTCAATTATCAACAAAGATCACTTTAATTTAAACTATGAGTTTACTCATCTATGAGTTTACCCTGTGGCCTCATCTGCCACAGGGACTGATCCTGACAGAAGGTGGGCATGAAACTCTTCAACAGACAATGGGCTCTTACTTAGAGTCCGGTTTGAAGCCTTTAGATTGTACTGCAACGCAAGAACATACTAGGAGAGAATAAAGCACTGTGTTGATCTAACATAGATAGAAGCAGCAGTAGTCTGACAGGACCTCAAAAGTTAGACTATCCTAATGAAGAGCCACTATGGTTTACTAGTCAGTAGTACTGGAGATGAATTCAAATGCTGCCATAAAGATCACTCTCTACTGCTCAGTCTAATCTGCCTCACAAGGTTGGTGTGAGAAGAGAGATAATCCCAGTAGTGGGTGGGTCCTTTTTCTTACTGGGAAAGTCCCTACAGGATTGCTGCTGCTGCCCTGAGGCCTGCTGGTGGCCACAAAAGAGTCAAGCTGAGTCCAAGCACAGCTGGTGGTGCAACAGGGGCTGCTCGGATTGGACTCCACCAGAGGCAATGACCAGCATAGACTTGCCCTGCCTGCCCATACGCTGCTGCACAGGTGGGCCTACATGGTTGTCACCATTGGCTAAGTCAGAAGCTTCTGTATGTGCTGTCAGCTTTGCAGGGTCTGCCTGTCTCAGCTTGCCTCTGTGCTATTTTAACATTGCAGTCCATTCCTGGAAATCACCATGACTACAAACTCATAGCAGGTGATGCAGTCTAGGAGCTTGTCTTACACAATACACTTTTGTATTTCTTGTTCTCACTTACACTGGGCAAATGCAAACTGTCTTTCACATGGATTCACGTGTTGCAGATGGTAATGGAGAGCAGAACGTGGCACAGCTCTTCACGTTAAATCCAAGAGTTTAGAAATATTTGCTGATGACTGCGCACCTGAAAAGGGAAATCCTCTGGTGTGACACAGGCAGAAGCTGGGCACAGTTTCAGAGGCTGTAGCAGACTTTCCATTTAGCTTTAATTGAAACTATTAAGGCACAGCTTGGAAATGCCCGGTCACAACAGCCTGGAGAGACTCGAAGTGACAATTTGCATGCTGGCCTGTCACTGGTGATGTAGTCAGACAGCTCTGGAAAGGCCTCCTCCATATGGAATCATTTATTTATATTCTCATGCCATAAGTCCACACAGGCCTTTTTGGAAACAATCCTCCTATTGATCCATCCTTTAACTAGCAAGGAGGAGGAAGATTTAGCCAAAGCTAGTACTTAGATATTTATGGCAAGAGGATGCCTAATTCTTTTTCATTTGTTGAAGCCAAATATACTCCACAGTACAGGCCTTCACTTGTAGCATTGTATGAATATCTGAAGAGCTAATAATGTTGAATGGGCTTTTTCTAGATTCTCCAGACTATGAATATTACTCCCATTCTACAATCACTCCATTGGCTTCTTATCAGTTATCAAGCACAATTCAAGGTATTAGCTATCACCTACGAAGCTCTTCACGACCTTGGTCCAGCATACCTACGGGTTGCTTCTCTCCCTATGTTCCTCCACAGCAGCTTCACTCATCTGAAGCCTTTTGCAGGTGCCAAGGGCAAAACCAACAGCTGGCCCATACACATGCATTCTCAATGGTGGTCCCCACTTTATGGAATAGTCCGCTTGAGGAGGTTAGGAAAACTCCCACTCTCCTGGGCTTCTGTAAATGATGCAAAACTGAATTGTTCAAGAAGGCTTTTTGCTCAGATGGGAAGACAGTACAGTAAGGAAGTGGCCTCCAGAGATCCACCAGTAAAGGGATAAGGAGGGTACACAGTCACTCTTCACTACTATTCCTGTAAACAGTGAAAGATCATAAACTTTGCTGCTATTGCTATAAGTATGATTCTACTGGGTAGTTCCTATTTTGTTTAATATATCAGTCATGGGACTTGCTTATGCTCTGTTTCAATATTGTTAAATCTTTAAATTTTTCTTTTATTCCTCTCTTTTTCCTTAAATCTTTCAAAATTACATGTATATTGAAATGTCTTTGATAGCGATTGTACTGATACACACTGTGTAATCTGCCTTGAGTCTCAGTGAGAAAAGCAGACTATAAATGATGTCAATCAATCAATCAATCAATCAATCAATCAATCAATCAATCAATCAATCAATCAATCAATCAATCAATCAATCAATCAATCAATCAAGTGGGGGCCACAACAGAGAATACACATGTACTGGTACTTGTTGATTTTGCCCATTTGCAGGGTAGCACCAGCAAAAGGCCCTATTCCAATGAGTGAAGCTGCTGGGGTGGAGCATAGGGAGAGAGGCAGTACCACAGAGCTGAAGGTCCAATCCATGAAGAGTTTTATATGTGAAAGCTAACTGAGCCTGGTAACTGATGGGTAGCCAATGGAGTGAATATAGAATTGGAGTAATATGCATGTTC
Source organism: Eublepharis macularius (assembly GCF_028583425.1). Lineage (NCBI taxonomy): Eukaryota > Metazoa > Chordata > Lepidosauria > Squamata > Eublepharidae > Eublepharis > Eublepharis macularius. The sequence continues at coordinate 73,889,538 of NC_072794.1, forward strand.
CGCCTAGCTCCTGATAATCAAGCTGCAGTGTTCTACACCAACCTACACAGACTGCATTTACAGTAGTCTAGTCTCAGTGTTACCATGGCATGGATCCATGTGGCCTGATCAACTGTGTCAAGGTATGGGGCCATTTTTCTTGTTACCCTGAATTGGAAAAGGCATTTTTTGCAGCTGAATTAGCTTTTTTCTCTAGCAGCAGTGTTGGATTCAGTATAACCCCTAGGCTCTTTACTGAGTCTGCAAGGGTCAATTGAACTCCATCAAAAGTGGGGAGCACAATGTCCTTCAAGATCCTCACCTTCCCAAACAGAATAATGTCCATCTAGTCTGGGTTCAGTTCCAGTTTGTTTGCTTTCAGCCATTTGACCACAGCAGTCAGGCATCAACTCAAGATCTCTACTGCATCACCACTAGCGGATTTGGACAGTGGCACCTGGGCATCACCCGCCTATTGATGATATCCAATTCCATAGCTAAAAATAATTTCTCCTAAAGGATTTGCATAATAGTTGAATAATATGGAGGATAAGATTGTGCCCTGTGGAACCCCACAAGATAATTCCCACACTGAAGATAGCTGGTTTCCAACAGCAACCCTTTGAGAACATTCCACAAGGAATTATTTAAACCAGGCACCTCCCCCAAATACCTACTGCAGATAGGCTGCAGATAGATCCAGGAGGATCAACAAAAAAAGCATGATTTTTGTCTACGTTCAGACAAGAGTTAATCAACTAAAGCCACCAGAGCCATCTTCATCCTATAGCCTGGTCTGAAACCAGACCGGAGAAGGTCTAGAGCACAAGGGTTATGCAAGCAGACCTGGGGTTGGTCTGCTACTGCTCCCTCAATCATTTTGCAAGAAAGGACTGATTAGAGACTGGATGTTGGTTGGCTACATCATTTTTGTCTGGGGATTTTAAAAAAGTAATTGGAGGATAATCACCTCTTTGAGCAGCTGTGGAGAGGTGCCTTGAGTTAGTGACTGGTTTATGATAGACATTAAAGGCTCATTTATGTGGTCCTTGCATGACTTTAGCAACCAAGATGGGCGAGGATCCAGTACACAAGTGGAGGCCTTCACAAAACATTAAAGTGTCTCAGTTCTTAGTGGGTACAAATTTAAAATGATTTAAATGTTCATTGTACACTCATCAATTCCAACTGTGTTAATCAGAGGTGTAAATAAATGAGTTGGAGGAGTTCACTTGTTGTTAAATCTCACTGAGCAAGTCATTTTTCCTCAGGGCAACCTTCCATTTAAAGTTGTGGTGATCTTAAAAGTTTTCTGAAGAAGAATGAAATACACAGGTAATAATTAAGTATTTGCGCCCATACATCTGGTCTCCTTAATTTTCATTATGGCAGAATTTATGTTCTGAAACTATTTGGTTGGATCCAAACAGGTTTTCTGCTGGTGAAAAAATGAGGATGAAATCCCCTTTGACCATAAAAAGGCTACACTGGTGGTTGTGGGACCTGCACAAACAAAAGGCATGTAGGACAGGGGCTGTACTAAGGAGGGCTACTGGGTGAGATTGAATGGGAAAGCTGTCTGGATCCAATCCATTGCCTCCTATATTCAGGTTTGATATCATAATCCCAGAAATCTCTGTTCATTATTTGTCTCATTTCCTGCTCAGATATTTGGAAACATGGTAGCATGGACTTGACTGTGGCTGTCAAGTCACTTTTTGGACAGACCAGAAGAGACTTCAGGAGATTCAAGCGTCTGAGCTGAGAAACACTTGCAATATCCTTCTCTTTGGCTCATGAAAGCAGCCAGCATATTGTTCTTGTCCTGCAATTTCTTTGCCTTTTATCCAGCATGATTCTTTATTACACTCTCTGAAAACATTGGCTCATGGTACATCTACAGGCTCACCTTTGTCTACCCTAGGAGGAGCAGCTTTATATAACCTTTGCAAGTCCGGGACGGGAATATTCCTTTTCCTTAAACCACACAGACTGCCCTTGATCAAACTTTTCTGTGCTAGATTTTGTGCATTTGAAGTCCTTAGCCTACTTTCTAACTTTTCCTAAACCTAATGCTCAACTGAATGTCCTGTGATGCTTTTATTCTTTTCTACCTTTAACAATATGCTATGTTTAATTGGGACACCTCTGAGACCTTAGAAATTACCAATGAACTGAATGCTGCTTAAACATGAAGTATGAATTCTTCCTGATTGAAAAGACGTTTAGGTTTCAGTGATATAACAGCTGGAACTAGGTATTTCAGTTGCAACCCTAACCCTTATCCTCACAAATATCTGTAAATTCACACAGAGGAAAAACAGCTTGTAGAGTGATACGGAATGGAGGAGCAGCAGGCGTGAAAAGGGTTAAGTGTCTCTGACTCAAATTGCCCCTTCCCATGGCTGCTATTTCCTACAAAAAATGGCCATAGGTGTTTAGTTATATGTGTTTGCCTATACTGTGTAAGTCTATCCTCAACTGTGGAGGATTTCTTCAACTGAACTCTAAAAGAGTTCCTTTAGGGCCAAGGGGTTGTGTTTGTCAATTTCTTCCTTGCTATTGATAGTTTTAGTTTCATTTAAGCAGGAGTGAGGTCCAGTCCTGCTCTGGTTCTAGAAAAGCTATCACCTTCTTTTACTTCAATCTGACAATCCTCCATCAAATTTCATGGAATTTTGAGGAGAAGACCCCAAACATTAAAGTGTGTGTTACCTCCAATCTACGGTGACCCTATGAATGAAAAACCTCCAAAACGTCCTATCATTAATAGACTTGCTCAGATCTTGCAAACTGGAGGATGTCACTTCTTTTATTGAGTCAAGCCATCTTATTTTAGGTCTTCTTTTCCTACTGCCGTCTACTTTTCCTAGCATTATTGACTTTTCCAGAGAATCTTATCTTCTCATAATGTGACCAAAGTACAATAGCCTCAGTTTTGTCATTTTAGCTTCTAGGGAGAATTCAGGCTTGATTTGATCTAGTACCCAGTTATTTGTCTTTTTGGCTGTCCATGGTATCCGCAGAACTCTCCAGCACCACATTTCAAATTAATCCATTTTCTTCACTTTCTTCACTGTCCAACTTTCACATACATACATCGTAATGGGGAATACCATTGTTTTAATTATCTTGATCTTGGTTCCCAGAGAGACATCTTTATCTTTAAGTATCTTATCTAGCTCTCTCACAGCTGCTCTTCCAAGTCTCAATATCCTTCTGATTTCCTCATTGCAGTCTCCCTGTTGGTTGATAATTGAGCCAAGGAATAAAAATCTTGGACAATTTCAGAGTGTTCCCCCCATTTCCCTAGTGTTCACAGAGACCATGTACAAAGGGGGAGGGAATATCCAATTTCCATGGGTGTGTACTTTTGCATTCTCAAGAATTAGGCATCCTAGGAAAATCAAAGCCACATCTGCTTTGAGTCTCAGTAAGAAAGGCAGATTACAAATACATACATAAATGCATGCATAAATACATAAAGTTTCTTCAAAATTAGTCCTTTGCTGGAATGTGTAATAATTAATAAGATTTCCACCATGGAAAGAGATAATTGTATGGGGTTTCTATTAAAAAACAACAACAATAACATTCGATTTACATACTGTCTTTAAGGACAACTTAACACCCACTCAGAGCTGTTTACAAAGTGCTTTATTATTATCCTTATGACAATCACCCTGTGAGGTGGGTGGGGCTGAGAGAGCTCCAAGAAGCTGTAACTGACCCAAGGTCACCCAGCTGGCTTCAAGCGGAGGAGTGGGGAATCAAACCCGGCTCTTCAGATTAGAGTTCTGCTGTTCTTAACCACTACACCAAAGCACATCTAGTCCCTAGATTGTGGTGGACTAAAAATCCTATCAAATAACTATAAATAAACAGTGCCTAAGTTTCAAGCCTTGGGCAATCTTTCTTTTCACATTACTCTCAATGTTCTCTGCAGCTGTTGAACCTTGATAGAACTATCAGGAAGTATAATGTTGTTCCTCCCCCTTTATTATATTGTCTGCCTTCCTGTCTTGTTGAATCTCTTTTAATGTGCATTATCCTTGCACACTATGGCCTTGCTCATAGTCTTGATTTAGACAAATGTCTGCTACTCAAAGATGTATGTCGGCAGCGCCAACATTCCCATCTTGTCCTCATGCAAGAAGCTTTTAAATTTCACACACTGGGTCTTTTGAATCAGATCTAAATCTATTTTGCAATGATGTCCATTTTGTTTCATTAATGTTTTCAGATCAGCATTCAACATCCAGAAGTGTTCCTCTGAAGACCTGCATCAGAGCCAAACTGTATGTGATAGCAGACACAAGTTTCCTTCATGTTTGCACCACATTCTCACATAAAGCAAAGCTGGTGCCTGCATGTATGTTTGTGAGTGAGTGAGTGAGGCTTTAAACAGTAAAAGGACTGTGCAGGAGAGAAACACTCAACAGTCCTATGACTTACATCACTGCAAATATATTACTTCTACTATTTTCTCTACTTCCTGTTTAATTCTGGTGTCATATCCAGGAAAGGAGAAGGATGACAAAGATTGCAGACGAGTCATGCATTCTTCTTTTAGTAGACCCCACTTTAGATGTGAATAAGTTGGATGCATAAATTATGACCTATCACATCTAAGTTGATGCTTGGAACCTTTGGATTCTGCTCTTTCCTCTATTCAGTTATTTGGCTAATAATATAGAGAAAACTTAATCAAAGCACCACTTGTTCATCCTTGTGACAAACTGTGCCCTTTTCAATTTCAGGATGAAAAATCCATTTGTTTTTAAATATTCTCCTTAAATGCAAAACATTGGCCCACCCCATCCTAAATATTTGTGATTTCTCTTAGGTACAGCACTCCATATGGTTTATAGATTTCATTGCTTTTTTGTTTTAAGTTTGTAAAACACTCATGGAGCTTCACTACTGAGCAATATACAAATTAAACAGGTGAATGAAGAAAGTTTCCAGTAAGGTAGGTAAGAAGGTTTAATTGTATATGGCCAAAGGCCGTCACAATACAAAGTTAAAAACAGTAAAAATAGAAATCTATCTTACAAGCATAAAATACAGTTATTAAAATAATAAAAATAGAATACAATTAAAATGGGACCTTAATAAATACCAGACAGTTATGAGAAAAGTTAGGTTTCTGAGGAAACAATCTTGGCCCTAATCTTTTTTGCAGCTAAGGGCAAACAGAAAGTTTCCATAATTTTGACTGATTCTTTTTAAAAAGATAAAATATACTAGTGACGGCTTTGTATAGCTGTGTACAAAATTCATATGCGAATGTTACACACACTAACTGTGACTTCTGTTAGCCTCACATAGTTACAAAAATGAATCCTCATTAACAGTATAATCCTATACATAGTTTTTTCAGTTTTATCTCTATATATAATTAAGATGCACCAAAATCAATTCTCATGCAGCATTATTTTATTTTTCCGTTGGGTCAAGTCGCAGGATTTACATGAAAAAATTATAAGAAACACATCAGGTACATCATAAGTTTGGCTTCTTTTCCACCTTTTACTTTACAACCTTCATCCTAATCATAGCCAAGAGCTCAATAATCTGAAATGGGGACGAGGACTAATCTTATCTGTTTTGTTGTGGGCCTACATACAGATAGATAGGCACGTAGACAGGCTGGCAGGTAGATAAAAATCTTTTTGGAGCATAGGAAGAATTGAGTTATAACAAATGTCTGTTTTCCATCTCCTTGAATTTGTGCAGCAAGGATTGCCAACTCTGTGCTGGAAAATTCCTGGAGATCTGGGGGATGGAACGTGGGGAGGGACCTCCATGGAGTATAATGCCATAGAGGCCACCTTCCAAAGCAACCATTTTCTCCATTATATCCATATAACAACCCTATAAAGAAGGTCAGGCTGAGAAAGTATGACTGGCCTCAGGTTATCCACAGAGCTTAATGATTGAGTGAGGATTTCAGCCTAGGCCTGTCTCTCCAGTTTAGTCTGACATTCTGACCTCTGTACCACAGTGACAGCTTCACAACAAGGCAAGCCTGGTATCGCCTTTCAGTGCAAATTCTGTGATACAGTTGAATTCTCCTTCAAATCCAAACTGAGAATGTTCACATCATCCCTATTTTTAAAACAGCAGATGTTCGAGCTTTGAAGGGGATTTTGCATGAACAGTTCTGTCTTCCGTATTAGGGTCACTCTACATATTACTTCTTTTATGAGTTCACCACAGAGCCAACCTGTGCTCCGTGCAGTCATATGGCAGATCTGGGGAATGGCTTCTATTAAAAAAGGAGAGAGCGCAGTTGGCCTCAGAAAGTTGCTGCTGGGAGAGGGAGAGCTCCTGCCTTTCTCTCCAGCTTTTTCCCCCCGTGCAAAAACCTTGCAGGGTGGGGGGAGTTTTCTTGTTTCCACTGCCACACATGTACACATGGAGCAGCAGAAATAGGAAAATGTCTCCCCTGCACACTGTTTTTGCATAGAGAAAAGGCTTGAGAGAAAGGCAGCAGCTCTCCCTCCCTCAGAGACAGCTTTCTGGACCCATTCGTTCTCTCCTTTTTCATAGAAACCATCCTCCAGAGCTGCTGTGTGCCTTCACAGAGCATGGGTTGGGTCTGTGGCATACTCATAAAAGAAGTGACGTGTAGAGTGACTCCTAGGTACAGTCGGTTTGGGATGCAGAAGGTTTTTTCCTCTGGCATTCCAATAGGTTTAGTTTCGACTCTGCTGCCATTTCCTACTCCTCCCATCTTTCGGTTAGGCAATATGACAGCCTAATCTATTACTGAAATATATATTCTTACAAAACACACAAGAAGATGGGAGAGCACAGCCATTTGCAATGCATCACAGGCAGAATAAATTACTTAATAAATTAAGATATTGGTAACACTGCCAGTCATTTAAAAACCAACAACATATCACAAACTTTGCATTTCTTACAGAATGCCCATTCTCTTGGAATAACAAGGTTCATTTTCCTATTACAGTAAGGTGTGAGTGTTCAATGGAATGCCATGACCTACATTTTATGTATATCAGGCCCCTGATGCTGACAATGAACTAAAAATCTCTGATCTGTTATCACTTACAATATATTCCTTTTCACAGCTTCATCTGTGTCATTTGCCCAGCAGAGTTATATTTTGTCATTGTTTCTGTGGAACATCTACACCTCAGAGAACATTAACAATTCAAATGCATCCAAGCATTTCCCATGTATAAAATCCATCTGATTAAAATAACTAGAAAGAGCCCAGAGCATTGTTAAATGGAGATATAATTGTAACTAGTGTCAATATGAAAAAATGCACAGCGTAAATTACAAAACCCTACTATAGAGAATCACACAGTTCATCTTAGCATTTGTAGGAAAGAGTAAAATACTTTTAAAAAACCCTTTTGCTGTTCATAAATGTCCATGGCTTCTCTTTGTGATTTCTTTATGAAATTCAGGGATATTTTCCCTCACTATTTACCAGTTTGGTTGCTCTCAAATACTCATTAGGTTTCTTTGATCATATGTCTAGTCTACCATGTTCAAAAAGTATAATACACCAAAAGCTCTTTAGAATAATACTGGGAGCCTGAAATTTTCAAGCATCATGACTAATAAGGAAGTAATAAACCTAATGACAAGGAAGGAACCACTAACCAAATGGTATGGTAGCTGTCTTGCAAATGGAAGGCCTCTGATCCAATCCCCAATTTTTCAGCACTGCTAATGTAAACTCTTGCTTGAAGCCATTGCCTTTGATAGGAAGGAAGTTGGAACCTGTAACGTAACTGAGGTGGTGGAAAACTTCCCTACCCCTACCTCACCTTTGAGGGAACCCTTCATGGTCAGATTTTGCCTGCTATCTCACTGGATTTCCCAGAGTGAAATACTTCTACTTTCTTCCACAATCATTAATGGTTTATGTTGCCCTCTATGGGAAGGACTAAAACCTAGAAGAAGTATACGGGGACAAAATCACACAGGCACCTAATTGCCAGGTGAGTGGTGACCTTTTTTTTCAGTTTCCTTACTGGAAACTCATGAACTTGTTAAATAGAAGTCAACAAGTCAACATGGGAGTGGCCATGGCTCAGAGGAAGAGCATCTGCTTGGCCTGCAGAAGACCCCAGTTCCAATCCCCAGCATCTCCAATTAATGATCAGATTGTAGATAATATGAAAGACCACCACCTAAATCTCTGGACAGTAATTGCCAGTTTGAATAGACAATACTGACTTTGATGGACCAATGGTCTGAGACAGCTTCATGTGTTCATGTGTTCAAGTTAGGCATCTTGAATTACAGGAAGGATAAACAATTAGGAAATTGTACCACTCCCTGTGCAATGTTGTTGAGTTCTTGGGCTAGATTGGTAGCTTCTGGCTCAGTTGATCCTGAATGTCAGAAGTATAGTGGTATAATGCAATTGCCTAATGGCTAAGTTTGAGAGCTAGGAGAGCAGGAGATTGTTTAATTAGCTCAGAACCTGAGTAATACAACTGGGATTTTTTTCTTTTTACTGCTTTTATCTTTTACTTTATGGAAGAATTAGGGAGGAACTGGGAAATGCATACCTCATGGCACATATCACCCAACCCTAATTTTACTTCTTGTTCCAAGATATCGTGAGTTAGGGGCTTTGTGTTCTTTGCAGCAGAAATTACTTGGCAAATGGTTGTTGAGTTAATACCACCACAGTCTTCTTTACCACAGGATGTTTTTAATGGTCATGACTCTTAAAGCAGAAAAGATACTGGACTGATACCTATGGGAAATTAGGATCAAGGTGCACTCTGCATGCCATGTATCTCTTGAACTTCATGTTGCCCTCTAGGATACAATGCAGTCTTAGGGTTCAAACATGCCTGTTCAGCAAGAGTTTTTTCCCCCGATGGTAATCTAGTACTAGCTTGGAAAGGGTGAAGATTTTTTGCACTGCCCAAAATAATATTTTCAGCCTGTAAACCACTCCAGAAACCAAGACTGTTGCCAGATTGATAAGAGGATAATTACTTTTGTGTTCCCCTAATCTAAGAGACGGGAAAGTTCTGTACACCTGACATAACAGTGTAGAAGCAACATGCATAATAGAGGAGTTGAGTTGCATCCATCAGTCCCCACTCACATTCAAAGATAATGAATCAAAGGACCCACAACAGCAAGGACAAGCAACTTAACACAAAGTACAGCACACACTTATGGTTTAAGTTACTAACCACTTTTATGAACAATATTAATCACAAAGGCCACTAGCATGTTCCTTTTCAATACAAAATGAACACAAAGATTGCACAAACAGAAAGTCCACACTCCCCTATGGGGAAGACGTCCCAAAATTGTCTCTTAATGAAGCAACCTGACAATTGATATCCAATTTGGAGCTAGAGGAGAGAGTGCAGCTTTGTGGAACTGCACAACCACCAGTATATAGCACTCTTGATAAATAAGAGACGAAACAGGAGTTCAGCTTGCGCCCTGTTGAGCGCACGGTGGCTTTCCGTCCTCCCTGCAGGGTTGGCATCTGCTTTGTGGACTCTCCCGACTGGGGCTGGTCATTGGAATGTGTTCATCATTTGACCACCGTGATTAAGTCAAAGGAGTGACTTGCTTCATTAAGAGACAATTTTGGGACGTCTTCCCCATAGGGGAGTGTGGACTTTCTGTTTGTGCAATCTTTGTGTTCATTTTGTATTGAAAAGGAACAGGCTAGTGGCCTTTGTGATTAATACTGTTCATAAAAGTGGTTAGTAACTTAAACCATAAGTGTGTGCTGTACTTTGTGTTAAGTTGCTTGTCCTTACTGTTGTGGGTCCTTTGATTCATTATCTTTGTTACCACACAGTGTTCCCCTCTGTATTTTTTTCCCACTCACATTCAGCCTAATGACAGCACAGATCCTATTCATATACAGACTGTGTGTATGTGGCTAAATATTCATAATCAGGAATCCTTGAAAAATAGTATTCTAGTTTGCATGCACAGAACTCTGCCTATGTCAAGCTAAATGGGACTAGCAGCTGTGAGCCCTCTCTCCTCTCTATACTTTTCTGAACATGGCTCTGTTAAGGCTAGAGAGAGAATCACCCCATCTCCATCTTGCCTGATCTACAGGGCTGGCATTTTTGCTTGCCAGACCAAGGCTCCTCAATTCTACTAGTACACAATATTTTTTTTAAAAAAATGCTTCTGATATTTGATAAAAATAAACAATGATATTTTCACCCAACGTTTACACATGGCTGAACTACCAGTTTTCCGCTTATTCAAGACTTTCCCCTAAATGCTAAGCTAGGAATAATGGGACGCAAGAGAGGGTCGTAGCAAGCAAGAGATTCAGGTAGAAGTTCCCTTTCTCCCTCTTGTGACAACATAGAAGTAGGTAGGATCCAACCTTTAGTATTTTCCTTATTTGAAATGTTTTAATGAAGCCTCATCAAGTAAGTCATTAACAAGGACAGAAAACTCCAATTTCTCATTTGGCTGTGTTAAAACGAATTTTATTTGCTCATCATAAAAAAGCGCAAATATTGTGACAAAAACACTCCTCTGTATTTTACACAAAACGCCAACCATGATCCCAAAATTCTTTTAAATATTAAGTTTTTGACTCAGTTATGGTGAAATGTCAGTTGCACAAAGCAAAAAGATTCTGTTCCTGGGAGACAAGGAGACTTGTTGAAGTAGAAGCAGAATGCTACAGGGCCTTTCTGTTCAACATACCCAAGCTATTAAGAGATTGAGTGTTTGGGTTAGAGAGAAATGTATCCCGATGATTCCACCTCTCTCTGTATGCAAGATGAAAGAACAGACAAGTATTGCAAGTAGGTTTTCCCCCAAGGATATATCAGAATTTGTCTGCAGAAGTTACAATTTGTTTTTCTCTGTGGGTGATTATAAAGACAATATTATTCTTACTATTGCAATTACTTCTGCTTACATGAATTTATTTAATGTGAAATCAAATTATGTTCTCACTCCCTGTGAAAAAGTCAGTGTTATCTCCCTATCTGCCCTGCAACATTAGAACCTATGCTACTTCTTGTTTCATTTCTGTGACTAACTTACCATGTGTCTTGTACCATCTGTCAAATCATCTTTTACCAATCAAGAAAAAGACACTAAAGTAACAGAGGAAGGAGGAGAGGTTTCATGAAGCTTTCTTCAGACCATTGAGCTACCACATGGACCAATATTGGTTGCTCTGACAGACAATGGGCCTTTTCATACTGCTTACCTTCAGTCGCAATGAGCTGGAACATCGTGCAAAAAATGTGGAAGATTGCGTTTTCTTGCACGAGATTTGTATGACATCGCGCAAATCTCATGCAAGAAAACGCGATCTTCCACATTTTTTGCGCAATGTTCCGCCTCATTGCGACTGAAGGTAAGCAGTGTGAAAAGGCCCAATGATTTCTAGCGCATCTGGCAGAGGTCTTCCAGAGCCATATTACTTGAGATCAAAGATATCCAATTTCCAGAATTTTTTAAACCCTGGGAAGAAATGGTTTGTTTTTTGTTAATGTTTCAGAAGAAAATGGAAATTATAAGAAATGTTAAAATATATGTAGTACTTCCTTATCAACTATAAAAGTACCACTTTAGCAACATAAAATGTATTATTTAGAATGTAAAATGCAATGCTAAGACCACTTTCCTGCGGTAAACCCCACTAAGTAGACCAGAGTAGGATTCTGAGTAGTCCTAGGTAGAGATGGGCACAAACAGGGAAAAAAATGAACATGATGTTCATTGTTCGTTGCCATCCACGTACAGGGACTCACGAACAACCATGAACATGCTCGTGGTTGGCTGTTCATGGGGGCCAGCAGACTCTTCTCCAGCCATCATCCAAGTCAAGATCCCTATTACACCACTCCCAGAAACCTTACGTGAGCAAGCAGCAGAAAAGATACCAATAATAAATAATAGCTTGACCCCAAAGCCTGGCAGCAGCCCTGGAACCTGAAGGGGTAGATCCCTATCCCACCACACACAAAGAAAATTCAAGCTCCAATGCGCACTCTCTATCAATATACCAATAGCAACTCTTTCCCTCTTCACTGTCTGCAAACTAAGCCAGAGCTGGGAGCCCCCTCCCTCCTGCTCTTTGCTCCCTTGTAACAAATTTGGAGCTCCACACTTGAAAGGGATACCTGCCTATCAAGCTAAATTGGGCTTAGATTGGGGTTTCCTGGGTAACAGCAGGAGTTCAGACAGAGTTCAGACAATCCCTGCCTAAGTTGCCAAGGGAATTGATTGCAGGTGCCATACTGTATGGCTTGACGAACAGCAACGGATGAGGTTTGCAATGACCACCTCTTCATTTAGAATGGGGCCTCACAAACAGCTTGTTCTCGAACAGCAGATTGGGCTGTTCGTGGCTTTTTTTTGTTCATATTGCTGTTCGTGCCCATCTCTAGTCCTAGGCCCACCATTAACCTCCCTGGGCAGGTAATTATCAGCTTCAGCTCCAATTTCCCACAGCCTGAGGAACTGAAAAGCATTGGAAAAACTGGAGAAAGTCTTTGGGGAAAAGCTGTCTATACCCCCCTCCCCCGCCACTCCCAGAATTTTCAGGTTCCTTATGTCTTCCAAAGTGAGAAACATTTTCATAAGAACTGTTCACTTAACAACATGAAAATGTATTGCACATAGTTTATGTTACTGCCTCATCCATTTTCATTGAAAGTTTGTCTTCCCAAAATTGCTCTATTTGAGCCGGAGAACTTGTCTCAGGTGGTAAGGGAGCAGAAAACTGGAACTGTGTGGGGCTGGAAGAGCTCCTTCTCTGAATAATGCACATTCCATTACAGCATAAAACATAATGGCCCTTATGATTTAGCTCCCATGAAAGCAAGAGGTCTTATACTGGCCACAGTAACTTGTTCTATCAAACTTAGCTATAATGCAATTTAAATGGACAGCCATTGGCCAGACATGTTAACTTCTGACTAATGCAGAATCAACTTCCAGAATAAATTTCCATTTTCTTTCATTAGTATACATTCATAATTCTGCAATATTATTTCCTTGATATACTCCTGAGGTTTGTGAACCTTTTATTTTTGACATTTTTATCTTTTATTTACATCTTATGTTCCTACCTCCAGGTTTTCGGTAAAAGGAACTTCAGAATATATCGTCCTAATATTGCCAAGAGTATTTCTCTGGGTTTCAATAAAACAAAAGAAAATTTAAAGCCAGAACAGGAAAAAGATCTATGAATGTATAGCAGAAAGCCATAAACACAGCCACAACCATACTTATTTGCTAACATAAACTGCTACAGCATTCCAGCAAGCATGACTCCAGATGTACTAATGGGCTTGGATCCAGTAGACCATTCCCAGTGACAGAAGAGCATTTTTGCCATTGAAAAGGAACATGATTTTTGCTGATTCCCCTTGGCCACTGTAGATTCCTTTATACTGTTTATGATGGTCCCCTGATCTCCAGTTTGGGGGTCTCAGTGGGCTGCAGCAGGAGGGAGAGATAGCAAAGTCCTACTTCATTACTTCCCTCATGGCCTAGCCTGTCAAAGAAGGGAAAAGTGGTCTCCTCTGTGATAAGCCCTGTCAATGGTTACTAGGGGACCCACTGGTCAGGTGAGGTCAGCAGAACTGGGGGTTAAAGTCCCAATCCTAGTAGAACATCCCTGAACACAGTGGGGGTAGAGCTCTCACAATTTTCCTAACTAGTTCTAGCACAGAGACTTTGGAAAACAAGCAGCTAGCTTTACCAGTCATCACCTGGGAGTCAAATGGGCTGGTTCTCCCACAAAAGAACTACAAAGGAGCTGGGCTGAACCAGCCTGGGCACCAGTTTAGATTGAAGTCAGGAATCAAAGAAACACCACATAGTTATGAAGAATATTTTTGTTTATTAAAATTGTGCATAAAAGATTTCTTTTATTAGGGTTGCCAGGTTTACATTGAGAAATTCCAGGATATTTGGAGGTGTAGCCTAGAGATGGCAGGGTTTGGACAGAGGAAAGGACCTTAGCAGGCTATAATTCAAAAGAGTCCATCTTCCTTTTTTTTTTAATAAAATTTTATTGGTGAGTGGAAAAAAGAAAAGAATTTTCAAATTTAACACATATAATCTCATTTCCCCCCCTCTATCCCCTACCCTTTTCCTCCCCCCTCCCTATTGACTTCCAACAGCTTTCCAACCCTTAACCCTTCTTATTGCTTAAATCTATTTCATTTACATTTTCCTACCCTCTATAAATCATAATATCTCTTACTCTAAGCACATTCTGATTCTTTTACATAGACTCTATCAAGCATACTATTCATATAATATATATCGTGTCAATAAAGCATAACCATATAGCCTAGTATATAGCAAGGATCACAGTGTCTCTTACTTTAAACATGTTCTATTTCTTTTAAACATATACTCCGTCAAATATACTATCAATATAGTATATATTATAAAACATATATTGTATGCTATGCCACCAATGTAACACAGCACACAACATAGTATAACAAAACAACCTGATATTGTATTAAATCTGATCCATTAACCCATCGTTTTATATTGTATATAACATACCTATGATATATAGTAGTAATAATATACATATATAGTAATAATGTATCTATTTAACCATTCTCATTATCCCATATATTCTATCTAAAGTTCCCCTAAATATTATGCTAGCTTAGATTATAATTACATTCCCCCTAAATGGTAAGATCCCTTCTCTCTTCCCATTACAACATTATTCTTTTAAAAATTTTCAAACTGCCACAGTTCTCCTTTTACATCCCATTTTTTTCCCAAAAATTGTTTCAATTTCCCCCAGTCAACAATATATTGTCCTAGGTCAAGATCTTTAAGTTTCCTTGTCCATTTGTTCATTTCCACCATGTACAGCAATTTATAAATCCAGTCTTCTACAGTTGGTATTTCTTGTGTCTTCCATTTCTGCGCATACAAAAGTCTTGCCACTGCAGTCATGTAAAATAACAATGTTCTATGCTGCATTGGAACAGTCTCCATTCCCAAGTTCAGTAGCAACAATTCTGGGTTCTTATTTATTTGTATTTGTAAAATCTCATTAGTTACTTCGATTATTTCTCCCCGGTACTGCTTAGCTACTTCACATGTCCACCACATATGATATAGTGATCCTTCATGTTTTTTGCATTTCCAGCATTTGTCTGACATATTAGTATTTCCTAGCGCAATTTTCTTTGGTGTTAAATACCATCTGTAAATCATTTTGTACACATTCTCTTTAATGTTCGTACAAGTTGAAATCTTCACTGTGTTTTTCCATAGGTACTCCCATGCCTCCATTGTTATTTCCTTATGAAAGTTTATTGCCCACTTCACCATATGGACTTTTACTGTTTCATCCGCCGTAAACCATTTTAGAGGTAATTTATAGATCTTAGATATTTCCTTCTTGCCTTCTTGTAGTATCACTTCCTCTAGTTCCGAATTTTCCAATCTTATACCTCCTCTCAGGCAGTCCACATTATAAAGATCTCTGATCTGTCTGTACTGAAACCATCCATAACAAGGAGACAATTCTTCTTCTGTCTTTATTCTCAGCTTTGAATATTGTATTTGTGTGATCTCCTTGTATGTTAAGCATTGCTGTTCATTATCCACAGTTCTCGGATCTATTACTTCGTACGGAACCACCCATGAAGGAATTCCATCTTCTATATACACCTTGTATTTCTTCCAGACCGTGAAGAGGCTTCTCCGAATATAGTGATGCAAAAACATAGAGTCCGCTTTTACTTTGTCATACCACATGTATGCATGCCATCCAAATATTTTTTTGTGTCCCTCCAGGGCCAGCAACTTGCGGTTTTTTAACGTTATCCAATCTTTCAGCCATACAAGACATACTGCCTCATAATACAGTCTTATGTTGGGCAATTGCAAGCTGCCTCTTTCCTTCGCATCTTGCAAGACCTTCATTTTCACTCGTGGTTTCTTGCCTGCCCACACAAAGTCTGAGATTTTCCTTTGCCATTTATGAAATTGTTTGGAGTCACTGATAATTGGAATAGTTTGCAACAAGAACATCACACGTGGTAAGACATTCATTTTTACTTCTGCAATTCTTCCCAGCCATGATAAATTCAATTTGTTCCATTTTATTAAGTCTCTCTCTATTTGTATCCACAGTTTCTCTTAGTTATTTTTGAACAAGTCTATATTTTTCGCAGTCCGTTCGATACCAAGGTATTTTACTTTATTAGTTACCTCACAGTCTGTTATCTCCATTAGCTCTTGCTGCTTCTGTTTAGTCATATTCTTACATACAATCTTTGACTTCTTTTTATTCACATAAAATCCAGCCAAATCTCCGAACAGTTTTATTTTCTCTATTACCTTTGGCATATTTTCAATTGGATCCTCTACTATTAACATTATATCATCCGCAAAAGCTCTGACCTTGTAGGAAAACTCTTTTATTTTCATACCTCGAATTGTATCATCCTCACGTATTTGAATCATCAGTATTTCCAAAACCAAAATAAAAAACAATGGAGACAAAGGGCAACCCTGCCTAGTTCCTTTGCTGATTTTCAGTTTTTTAGTCAAGTCCTCATTCACTATAATTGCTGCACTTTGGTCTCTATAAATTTCCTTAACCGCTTGTATGAACTTTTCTCCCATTTGCAACTTTTCCATGGTAGCAAACATAAAGTCCCAGTTCAGATTGTCAAATGCTTTTTCCGCGTCTACGAAGAAAAGACCAACCTCTCTATCACAGTGCTTGTCATAATATTCAATAGCGTTTATAACTGTCCTCAAATTGTCTTTAATTTGACTGTTAAGTAAGAATCCCGCCTGCTCTTCAGCAATGAATTCCGACATCCATCCTTTCAACCTCTCTGCCAACACCTTTGCAAATATTTTATAGTCATTATTCAACAGCGAGATTGGTCTATAATTTTTAACATTGGTCAAATCTTGACCTTCCTTCAGAATCAGCGATATGTTGGCTTCATTCCATGAATCAGGAATCCTTTGATCTTGCATCACTCCATTCATTGCTTCTTTCAGGAAGGGCGCCAGTTCATTAGCCATCACTTTGTAAAACTTTGCCGTTAGTCCATCTGGTCCTGGCGCCTTTCCTATTTTCGTTGATTGTATAGCTTCCTTTATTTCTTCTTCCGTCACTTCCTTATTTAGTTTCTCTTTCCATTTTTCAGAAATTGTCGGGATTTTCACCTTCTCTAAATGTTCCGCTATTGACTCTTTACTCACTTCTTTTTTTTGATACAATTTTGCATAAAACTTGAAAAAGGCTCTACTAATGGCCGCTTGGTTCATAAACACCTTGTCATCTTCTAAAATTTTACTTATAGTTTTTTTCTCCTTCCTTTTTTTTAATTGCCGTGCCAAATATTTCCCGGGCTTATTTAAGAGTCCATCTTCCAAAGCAGCCATTTTCTCCAGGGTATCTGATCTCTGTGGCCTGGAGATTACATGTAATTCCATGAGATCTCCAGTCAGCACCTGGAGGTTGGCAAATATATATTTTATAAAGAGGTTTCACAGAACAGAGAGCACAAATGCTAGAGGCGAAAGACATGAGCTCAAGCCAGGAGTAAAATTCATAGCTGACTTTTCCATTTTATGTCCCTTTGCCTAGCAACCTGGGGTGAATTCATTAACCATTTAGGGTTCTGCAGTGTCATGTGAAATTGACATTCTGCAGCTATGTCAAGTCCTCCCTGCTAGATGTGCATACCACTTTCTCATGAGAACCACAGCTCAGTCAGATACGCTTAATTGGCTAGGTCACTTCAGCCTTGCCTCCTTCTAAGACTTCAGTAACAGCACCTGTATTCAAAAACTCACACTAAGAACTCTTACCCATAATGCATTTCAACTGTTGCCAGCAGGCCTAACTCTTCTTTGGCAAAGCAGGCTGGTTTCTTTACAGGTTCTCCCTCTGATCTCCTGCTGGCCTCAAATCATCTAACCCGGGCCCTAACATGGAGAGGAAGGGTACAATTTACTGTTTGTTTATACCCCAGCCTCCCCACAAATAGGCTCAGGGTGGCTCCCAACTAGAGATGGGCACGATCTGCATTACAATCAAAAAAACCCCATGATAATGGAATTCGCGCAATAGGGACCTGGTGGATTGTTGTCTTCCACAGCAAATGATCCAGAGGTCGGGAGGGGGCTGGACTGGGGCTGGATGGGGCGATTGTGATAGGATTGGGAAGCTAGACATTCAGGCGCCAACAATCTATTCCCCTGGCAACAGAGGCAGGGGAATGCCTGAGCTCTGTTTGAAACTTGATAATATTTCCCCTAGCAAGGAAAAGCAAACAGTTGTGAGTGAAAAGGTGGCTTCCTGATAAAAATATAAGCAAAGTTATTGGGAGAGGAAGGGGTTAAGAGAGAGAGAAAACAAAAACCCCTGGCTTTGAGCGCAGCTATCAGCAGAAGCTGTTTTGCGCTCCTCTCATCCTGAGTTCATTCAGTGCGTTGAAAGAGTTAACACTGAAAAGAGATCTCTCTCTCCTCCTGGCTTCTCAGCCCAGTGGGTCAATGGTAAATAGAGGGCTCAGAGGAGCTGAGCAGGAGTGTATACTGTCCCAGATCATGTCCAATGCCACAAACAGAACCAAAAAATCTAAAATATGACAGCCTTTTTGATTTGTTTCAATGTAAAAATCATATGAATTCATGAGGATCCGTGTCTCAGATTCATGTTTTTTCACCGTGGCAGCGCCAAATATTTTTGGATCTGTGTTTTTTATATTTCAGTCTGTGGACCTGGCTGTGATATGTGATTTGATGTTTCATTTGTGTTTTTCCTATTTAAAAAACCATAGGATTCGCGAGGATCCGTATGGATCCTGGTTTTACTTTCTTCCTGTTTAAAATATGCTTTTGGAAGACTGGCTGCTTGCTTTTAAAATCGGGTGGGAAGGAATGGAGGATTCTATCCCTGCTTTTTTTAAAAAAGCTGACTGAAACTTGTTGACGGGGTCTCTCTCTCTCTATTTGGAGAGGCAGGGGTGGGTTAAAAACTTTCCCCCCTCTGCTTTAAGTGCGTGTGTGTGTGTGTGTGTGAGTGAGAGAGAGAAAACGTCCCCTCCCTGAGGGGAGGCGGCTCGTCGCCGGGTTAAAAACTTCCCCCCCTACTCTAAGTGTGTGTGTGTGTGTGAAAACGTCCCCTCCCTGAGGGGAGGCGGCTCGTCGCCGGGTTAAAAACTTTCCCCCCCTCTGCTCTAAGTGAGCGGGGGGCGGGCGCCCCTCCGATCCCAGATCCCAGATCGGAAATGGGACTTGATCAGAGTGAATCAGTGAACTGGGGTCATCACCAGCACAGATCCACGATCAGCTTGATTGGTATTTTTCTTTGGATCGTGCCCATGTCTACTCACAACATCCATAAAATACAATAAATTAATCATAAAACTATAAAATCAGTAGCAATCTCAAAACAGTCATTAAAATAGTCCATTCACCTTATACATAGGCTATGTAGATAACAATCGGGAGTTCACATATAGGCCATAACATATGGGCATAACACATGGCTGAGGGCAGTCACAGAAAAGGTGGTGTTCTTAGGTGGAGGGGAGGCACCCGCTGGTCCTCAGCCAAAGGTCCGGCGGAACATCTGGAGGTCTAGAAGAGCTTAGTCCAGGCTGTAATACCCATTACCAAGAGCAATAAAATGAGGACAAATTGTAGATAACGCTTGAGGATATTTATAGAAACATATCAATCACTCAGATCTTGTGAGATTTGCTGGAGTCAATCAGAAGCAATGTTAGAGAAGCAATCTCAAGTAGTGTGTTAAACTGCTGGCCTCCTGGGTCTATCATATCAAGAACTTCCAGTCCCAGAGTTCCTTTGGCATAGGCAGGAAGGAGGGATACCTGGTGGGAAGGGTAAAGCAAAGCACCATGAAACAGTGGGAGCAAGTGCTGCTTATTCTGGTAGGTTTTCAGGCCCAAAATATAAACTAAACCCCTAGCAGTTTGCCCTGTTGCCCACTGGTTGCTGGTGATCAGTGGGAGGTAGCAAAATGTTCAATGATTGCTCACCACTAACAGGCAACCTGGGCAAATGTGCAATGGGTGCCCTTCTGGTGGGGCATGACAACATCACTTCCTGAAGTGACAGGAGTGTTCCTGTGCTTTTGGGGGCCAATTTTGGCCCCAAACGGGTTGAATTGGTCCCATCTGAAGCACGGGAATGCTCCCATGGGCAGCACAATAACTCACTTCAGGAAGTGACATCTTCATGTTGGGGTCACGGGAGCGTGTGTACCTGAAGATGCTGCTCCTGGTGAGTAATGCCCCCTCACCTCTGCCAGGAGCCCATAGGGACCTGGCAACCCTAGAATAAGTGTCTAATTGTACTGGCTTACAGGTGCCCAGTACCAGGGCTGGAAGTAAGGCCAGGCTCTGACATTCAGTCCAAGGCTGGAGCTCCAGACATTAGGCATGGTGTAGTCATTCAGTCCAAGGTCAGGTTCCGGCAGTCAGGCTAGGCACAGTCAGGCAGTCCAAGATTAGGGTTCCAGCAGTCAGGCTAGGCAAAGTAAGACAGTCCAAGGTCAGGCTTTCAGGAAACAGGCAAGGCAAAACAGAGTGAGTGGCTTCACAGCGATTGTACACATTGTACCCATGCCCAGCAGCCTCTCTTTGCTGTTTTATAGCCCCAGGGTTACGGGTCATACATGAAGCCCCGGCTCGGGAACGATCCTGCAACTACTCCTTCTCATCATCAGAGAGCAGTTGGCGCTGGCCCAAGAAGTGTGCAATTTGCCTCCTTGCCTGCAGTTCAGTTCTCAGCTTCCATCTATGGCGCTTTAAGGGTAGAGGTGAAGCTGGAGGCAGCTAACTGGGTTTCACCTCCCGGATCAGAGCTGGAGGATGTCAGTCTGCCCCAGCTGTTGGCTGTGCCTGCTGATCAGCATCCTGCTGGTCAGCTTCTGTTAGCTCCTCTTCTTCTGAGGAGTCCTCAGCTTCTGATAGTTTGAGGCTGGCTGCATGGGGCTCCTCTTCCCCTGAGGAGTCCTCACCATTGCTGAGTCCTGGCTGACTCATGACATCAATTCACTCATAATCATGAACACACACACTCCCTGCTGCCATGTCTGGTGGCAGCTATAACTACAAATCAGGCAGCCAGAAACATAAGAAAGTAAAAGATATCTGAAGAAGGGAGCTCTGACTCTCAAAAGCTTATACCTGAAAATATTGTTGGTCCCTAATGTGCTACTAACTCAAATTTTGCCATTATATAGAATGAAAAACAAGAAGAGTGAAAAACACACGAGTAGGAAACAATACTCAATCACAAAATGTATCAAAATAGTATAATGGAGTAAAAAACCTCTCTCAATCCAATCAAAGAATCACATATATCATATAACAAAGTCAAAATACGGTGCACTTCACCAGACAACTTAGTGCACCTATAACTATCCACATATACAAGAGTATTTTAAAGTCCAATGAAGGAAGACATCCAACAGGTAAGTATGCTTCAGTCAAGTCAGTAAAATGTACTCTTTCTTTTCAGGTGGAGTAGTAACGGTGGGATGTAGACGGTATAGTCCACGATGCCCGACATGCAGCGCTGGTTTAGTACCGCTGTTTCAAGTTCACAACCTCCTCAGGGGCAAGATGTATCCACCACAACGATTAATCAAAAGTCTTCAGTCAAGTCAATCAATACAGTCAATATCAGCATAGCCATAGTGAGTCTCAAATGAGTCTCAGAGGATGCCATTGAGTATTGTTTCCTACTCGTGTGCTTTTCACTCTTCTTGTTTACCTTTGAAGTAGGTTCCTCTCTTGTAGTTGTATATTATATAGAATGAGTCTGTGGCACTGGCAACTGATGACAAAGAAAAGTAGCCAGAACGTCCACCATATTACTCCAATGTAATGCTTGGAGACAGTCCAGTAGCACCACTGCCACATTCAGAAGGCTTTCAAAAGAAGAAGAGAGAAGTCCTACACTACCTGAATCTTTTTTCAGAGACTTAGAGAGCCAGTTTGGTGTAGTGGGGTTAAGACTGCAGGACTCTAATCTGGAGAACCAAGTTTAATTCTCCACTCCTCCACTAGAAGCCAGCTGGGTGACCTTGGGTCAGTCACAGCTATTCCAGAGCTCTCGCAGGCCCACCCACCTCACAGGGTGATTGTGGGGATAATGATAACATACTTTGTAAACCGCTCTGAATGGTTTACAAAGTTGTTAAATTGTCCTGAATGGCAGTATATAAATTGAATTTTGTTGCTGTTGTTGTTATAAAAATACTAGCTTGATACCTGTGCTTCGCTGTGGTATTTAACTAGTTAAATTCAGTTATAATACTTATGGGTATGCAGGACTTTTTTTCAGCTGGAACGCAGTGGAACGGAGTTCCGGAACCTCTTGAAAATGGTCACATGGCTGGTGGCCCCACCCCCTTTTCTCCGAGGGCCAACCCACTGAGTTCCACCACCTCTTTGTCAGGGTCTCTTTTAAAGATCATGTTCTTAACCAGAGTTAAGCCATGTTTAAGTTGCAGTTGTTAAGCGTTTTCTCCTTCCAGGTCCAGATGTTGTTTTGACCACTTTTTCCATGGGAGAGAATACTTCTTATGTGTCTCTTCAGCCAAAGACCTTGGCAGCCCGGGCCTTCCCACGTCCAAGTTCTCAGCATACAGAACTATGGGGGGAGGCTGGGAATGAGGGGTTTGATGTATTGCTACTTTCGTTTTGTATCTCATTCTCAACAATGCCTTGGTTCAGTCAAGTCTTCTTTAGGCCTTGAAATATGGACACTTGTATCAGAGCCTAGTCTTTCAATAAACCTTTTGAAATCAAGACACTTGTGCTTCTTGCAGAATGGGGAGATGAACTCTAGATAACAGGGATTCCATAGTCTGACACTCTTTTCCCAGAAAAAAAGCCCTGTGGGTATGTAACATTTTTTTGGCTTGTGGTAGTTGGCAATCTTAGTAAACTTTTAGGAGAAGACTGGGAGGTGCATTTTACCTCAGGACACATTCAATCACTCCCAGTAGCAACTGCATACTGCATACTGTTTAGAATGTGGGGGGTGAGGACCAATAAGGCAGCATATGCAAATGACTTCTGTGTTCCAACTGTCTCTGGGGGGGAGGGGGGATGAAGTGTGGAATGTTGTGAGCTCCAATCTGCCTGCATATGCAAATGACCTTGAAAGACTGGCCCAATCAAGGAAGAGTGGTCGAGCTAGTCGGTGGGGGAGCAAGCAGGCAGCAGCCTACCAGTCACACAGGGAAGCTGTATCCCTTTGGGAAACATATTTCACCCCTTTTTACCCAAGGGGTGAATTTCTTAAAACCCCTTCTTAGTGGGTGTTTACATCATGAAAGGAATGCTCTCCCCAAATTTCATGTTTCTAGGTCCAGGGGTTTGGGCTGGGCGTTGATGAGTCAGTCAAGACACTTGTCTTTATATATATAGATTACATATTCTGTCAAAAAAATTGTTCTAGCTGATGTTCTGACTTTTGAAGAACTGCAGAAATAAGCAAGGTCAATGGCAAAAGATGTTGATGGGCATAATTTTCCTGAATTTTGTCTGAACTGTAAAACTTCCAACAGGCCAGGAAAGATGCCAAGAGACTGGCTTGTTTGGAGTTCTACCAACTGAGCACTGTATTGTCTTCCATGTTGGCCATTTCCTGAAGGGAGCTATAAAAGATGCCATATGCTGGCAAAAAATGAAGGGCATTCACCAGTTTGGAAAACATGGCATAAACTATATTCTCAGTTTCTTGAACATGAAAGAGATTATAAGATAAAAATTTGCCATTGCCAGTGGAAGCAATTGGGGTAGTTTCTGTCAGGTAGACCTGGAGGAGACAGTTTCAAAAACAAATGTTAACAGAAACTACAGGATGGAAAGAAATATTGAAAAGATTGTGAGCTGTTACCTAATTCCTTACTTCAAGAGGTTTAGCATTCCAAGAAAATAATAATCTGATAGGTGACTCACATAATGGTAACTTGCTTGTTGTAACTCTTGAGATTATAACTCATTATGACAGCATCACTTGTGACCATTTGACTAGAGTGAAATAGAAGCAAATGGAGGACAGAACAATGAAAGGTCAGGTTCATTATCTGTCATGGGAGAGTTAGAATGAGTTTATTGGATTATGTGATAAGAGTGTACAGAAGGCCATACTTGCAGAGAGGGGAAAAGCCATTCATTATTCTATCATATGCAGTAGAAAAGAGCAAGAGTCCAGTAGCACCTATAAGACTAACAAATTTGTGGTAGGATATGAGCTTTTGTGAGTCACAGCTCACTTCTTCAGATACTTCAAATATTCTATCATATGTGATGCTACTCCATATGCCTCTAAGCATGATCACCATGTCTTAATATTGTAGTTTGTTGTTTGCAACACAGTTGTACATTTAACATTAAAGAAAGGTTTCTTGAGTTTATAAACTTAGAAAGCAGAACAATAGCTGAAATGCTAATGAGTAACTTGAAACGTTGTAATATTCCACTGGATGACTGTAGAGGTTAAGGATTTGATAATGGCTCTAATAAAAACTTTTCAGGCCTGCATTACTTCCCAGAATGCAGGCCAGGGCACCTTTTATCTGCTATATACTTTCTTTGTGGTTCCCATTTCCTCAGTCTTGTAGGAGTTAGTGCTGCTGCAGCCTAATCTGTGAGTACGGTTACCAGTCCCCTGCTCCCACAGTCCACCCCCACCCCCACTTATCTGACCTGCAGAGGAGGGGAACACGCCTCCTCGAGCTGGATTCAGGCTGAATTTGGCCAGATTCAGGCCCAAATTACGCCTAATTGGGTCCAAATCTGCCCCCTGTGGAGCGTGGGAGTGCTCCTAGGGCAGCACATGGCCTGCGTGATGACGTCAATTCAGAGGGACATCAAAAGGTAGGTAAGAAGAGGTAGGGAGGGATTTGAGGGTGGATTTGTGGGTGGGAGGAAGTGGATTTGGGATAGCTCTTTATCTTACTATACTCAACAGAAATAAATTGTTTACTTATCCTATTTACTATATACTAATCTATTTATTACTAATCAATTTCATATATTAATAATTATTAAAATTAATTTTCCAATTTATTACAATCTCCTTTAGGATCTCAAGTGACTGTAAATTACTGATTCTTCTTTTTTCTTCTGTAGTTTTAACTTTAGCTTATTTAAAGTCTTGTTTGTGAGTAAAGGTATCAACTAACATTATAAGTGGACTCACATTTCCACAGCAGTGTGTTGTAATAGTATTATTCATAGATATATTTTTTAAAATGTAGGTGCTGTCATTTGGTACAAGGTCTTCCTGTGTTTTAGTTCAAGTTTTAAATTGGTACCTAGTCTTGTACTTTCAATTGTTTTTGTTAGCCTGGATTGTAAACCTGGTTATTAGGAACACTTCTTTGTGTTCTTTAACTTATAAGACATCCTATTTCATTGTTGATTAAAATATAATAATTATCTGTCAGTATACAAACAGATTGTGGTAGATACCTTACACAACATCTTTGGTTCAAGGAAGGGGAATTTGAACAGCGTTTAAACTTTCAAGCAGATCTTTAAGCTCACAACACTCTTCTTGTGATTGTAACCCAACTGTTAAACATTTTGGTTATAAGTCCTTTAAAGCTCCTTCTTGTCTCTTGCTAGGTTAGCAAGACCCTTCAACCTAATCAGTAGTGTAGTAACATCCATCTCAAGATAGTTGCTTGTAATCTCTTAGCTAAATATGGGCTCTACTATTAAAGTTACATCCTACAATGTACGTGGTTTAGGTAATCCAATTAAGCGTAAACGTATTCTGCCTCAACTAGCTAAATCATACTCACATATCATTACTTTACAAGAAACTCATTTTCGTCCACAAGATAATGATCTCAAAGCTGCATGGATTCAAGCCCAATACCATGCCACTGGCACAGAGGGGTCTCAATACTAATTTCAAAAAGTATCCCCTTCCAGTTCAAGAAAATTTTGGTGGACCCCAAAGACAGATTTATTTTCCTAACAGGCTTGATAGAGGGATGCACATTCATGATAGTTTCCCTTTATGCCCCAAATTCCAACCAAATTCAATTCATTAAAGAAGTTCTGAAAAAACTCTCTCTTTTTCAAGAAGGAGAAGTAATCATCAGGGGTGATTTTAATTATATAATGAACTACAAGCTTGACAAATCAAATTTCAATGCAAGAAATAAAAAACATAAGAACTTCACAAGATTGGCATCTAATATTGAAAATAACCATTTAACATGTGGAGGCATCTTCACCACAATGAAAAAAATTACACATATTTTTCACCGCATTTTAAAGTTTATACAAGAATAGATTATATCCTTGTCTCAGATTCGCTAGTGAACAAAGTTACTAATGCTGATATAGAGATTCTTTCTACCTCAGATCACTCACCAGTTAATCTTGTGCTAAGTGGACTGGAACAAAAAGCAAAGCAATGGTGCTTGCCCAAAAACCTGCTTATGTCACCTTCTGCCTCTAAAGAAATTGAAAAAGTTCTAAAACTCACAATTACTGATAATTCAACTAGTACTGTCACACCAGATATCTTCTGGGATACTATTAAAGTTGTAATTAGAGGTCATATAATAGCTTTATCAGCCCAAATTAACGAACAGAGGAATATTCAGAAACAAGATTTGATCAAAAAAATTAAATCTTTAGAGGATCAACATAAAAAAACAGGGAGCAAAAAAGTTTATAGTGAACTATTAACGCAATGTAAAATGCTAAAAACTCTAGAAATAAATAAAATCCAGAAAGACTTGCTTTACACTAAACAAAGATACTGGCTTAATTCACCAAGAGCACTAAAATTACTTGCATATAAAGTTTAAAAAAACGTTCTGCTAATTGTGCAAGCCTACTGTATGATAAGAATAAAATACCTCACTCAAAAAACCCTGATATCATCAAAATTTTTAATGAGTTCTATAGAGAACTGTACACCTCAAAAGATCCTGATCAACATAAGATCTCTAATTTTTGGCACTCACTAAATCACATCAAAAAACTTGACAACAAGCATCGCACATTGCTAGACAGTAAAATAACTCAACAAGAAATCTTAGACACAATCAAACTATAAAAAAATAACAAATCTCCGGGCCCAGATGGTTTTTCCAATGAATTTTTACAAAAAATATGCTTCCTTGCTATCACTCCCACTCATGAAAACTTGTAACTCAATAATGGAAAATGGACAACTCCCCCCATCATGGTCTAGAGCAACAATTATAGTCATCCCAAACAAGGGAAAGATGCAACCAACCCAGCCTCATACAGACCCATCTCCTTATTAAACCACAATTATAAAATGTTCACCTCAATCCTTACAAAACGTATCAACTCTTTTATCTCTGAATATATTCATAGTGATCAAGCTGGCTTTATCCCCGGTCGCAATATAACTGATAACATATACAAAACATTAAATCTGATTTCTCACTGTAAATCCAGTAACTTAAAGTCAGTCTTTCTTTCTCTGGACATAGAAAAGTCAGTTGATTCCTTAGAACCATCTTATTTACGCATGATTCTTCAGTATATGGGATTTGGCAACAACTTTCTCACAGCAATCAATACAATATACTCACAGTCCACAGCTAATATTAAAATAAACGTGATTATATCAGATCCAATTCCTATAAAGAGAGGGACTAGGCAAGGCTGTCCTCTATCTCCAGCATTATTTGCAATTGCTATTGAACCCTTGGCTATTGCAATTAGGAAGCATCGACTTATAAATGACATTAATGTAGGAACTCAAACATTTAAGATCAGCATGTTTGCGGATGATATGTTAATTTATTTAACCGATCCACTTTTGTCCCTGAGTCATCTACAGCTAATTTTAACTGAATTTGGTACAATTGCTGGCCTAAGGGTCAATTTCTCGAAATCTCATATCCCTTCCAATTAATTTGAACAAAAACACATGCAAGCAAATCAGCAAGAATTACAAATTTCAAAATGCTTTCAAACAAATCAGTTATTTGGGGATAACTATTCCATCTAACATGAACTCCCTCATAAATATAAATCATATGAAGTTAGTGAAACAGATTAAAGCACTTATCAAAGATTGGACTAATCTTCAACTCTCATGGTATGATAGAGTACATCTAATAAAATCCTTTTTTTCCCCTAAGCTACTTTATCTCTTTAGAACCATCCCAACTGTTATTCCAAGAAAGCAAATAAATGTCTGGAAAGGAACATTGAATAAATTCCTCTGGCACAACAAAAAATCTAGAATTGCTTTTGACATTTTACGTCAGAAAAGATCGAATGGTGGGTTTAACTACCCAGACTTATATTCCTATCAAATTGCTGTAAGACTAGTTAATATAATACATCTCTTGCACCATTCAGATCCCCCAGCTTGGGCAAACATTTATCAACCATTGCTTAAACAATACTTGATACGTGACATTATCTGGAAACGCCCTACATACCGTCCCAAAACTATCCAAAGTAATATGTTTTTAAATTCCTTACTAAAGATATGGGATCAAAATAGGAAAAATCTAGTTCCAGCTATCTCTCACTATACTCCTTTTATATATCAACATTGGTTTCCACCAGGTCAAAGTAAATCCTTTTCTGAATTCTGGACCCAGATCAATATAACAAGAATTATAGATGTATCTTCTAAGAAAGGATTGTCTGAGAAAGCTGAACTCGAATATATTTCAAAACATAAAATTCCTCGGTGTATGTACCTTCAGTTACAAAGTCTTGTCGATCAGATTGATCTGAAGAAATCATTATCCTCTCCTATTACTGAATTTGAAAGCATTTTGGAGTTCTCATCCCTCAATAATAAAGGTCTGATCTCAAAACTATATAATATAATTCTATCCACTCTCAAAAATACAGAATGGAAATTCCAAGCCCAATGGGCCCAAGATTGCCAATTAGAACTTAATACAGATTTCTGGAAACGAATCTGGTCCTCCAATATATATAACTCCAAAACATTAGCCACTAAGATACAAACCTATAAAATAATTAATAGGTGGTACCTAACTCCAAAAAAACTCTCCCAGTTCTTGTCCTCACAATCCCCTAATTGTTGGGGAAATTGCGGTGAAGTAGGAAGTTTCAATCACTGTTGGTGGAGATGCAAACACATAGAAAAGTTTTGGAAAGAGGTTCTTAAAGAAATACGCCAAATCACAAACTATAATGTTCCACTATTGCCAGAACTCATTTTTAGACCAATGGGACAGGCATTGTACAGTGAACCAAGAACAGTTAAGCCACCTAGCCATCTTGTCTATTCAGTGTAAACTTGCAGGAGAAATTGATTTTGGGTGGGTAATTCATGATTTTGCAGTGAAAAAGGCCAGAAAAATAAAGTTTTAAAGTTAATTCGCCTAACGTTTTCAAACACGTTGGTTCAATGAGACATTGTCAGGATAATGTCAAAAAAGTTACAAAATAATTAGCAAGTTTGTAGGACTGTCAGGCTGTGTGTTATTAAAACAAAGGCTGGCATTTTCCAGAAATGTAGAATATATAACGGTAATTTCAGAATTAAAATGAACTTTTTCCATGTTTCATAAGATTGTATGTAGGTGAAGAGGTATTGTGGTGCCAGGGATGAAAGGGGGGGGGGGGCGGGGAAGCATATTATAAGTTTGTAGCAGACCTGAAAAAAATGCTTGGACCTCCCCACCAGCTTCCCCCAGGATTGCCTCCCATGAGCCCACTCTTTTCCTGAGATTGCTGATGCTGCCAGCTGTCCCTTCTTCCTGCTGACTGCTTGTTCTTCCTGGCAGTGTGGTGCTGTTGGGGCTGTTGCCACACTCCCCTCTGCTGGACCGGTAGGGTTGCAAGATGGCTCCTCCTCCAAACCAAGTGGGGGCCCTGGCACATACCCTGTCTTCGTTCCTTTGAGCTTGGTGACATCACTTCTGTGACATCAACACTGAACTGCAAAGAGGCTGGGTGGGCAGGGTGGAGCTGCTCCCTGGGTACATGATGCACAGCAGGCCAGGCAGGCAAGTGGGCTGGCTGAATGTTTGGCTGTGTGGGAGGCCAGGCAGTTGGGTGAACATGGGCAGATGTGCTCCAGGCCGGGAATACAAGTGGGCCAGCTGCTCCCTGAGTGTGCAGCAGACTAAGCAGGTCGGCTGCTCCTTGGGCACACAGGAGGCTGGGCAGTTGGACAAATGAGGGCTTGTGCAGCATGCAGCAGACCAGGCAGGATAGTGGGTGCACAGTGCCAGGTATCCAGTATTTCAATTTGAAGATCTTCTCACACTTGCACTTTGCACATGCATGTTCCTGGCAGGCCTGATGATGTCTCGTCTGGAAGTGACATTGTCATGCCCAATGGAAGTGTGCTGCTGCATATGGGTCTGGGCCATTCTGTGGGCTTCCCCCACCCCCGCCCCCGCTGGCCAGGTGAGAGGCTGGGAGAAGGGGATCCCCGGCCTGCACCAGGGGACCTGGAAGCCCTAGCCATACCTCAGCCTGCCATGGGGCTAGAACTTCAATGGCCTTGGCTGGCTGCTCTCCTACCAGGCAAGAATCTTGGGACTGGGGCTGAGATGGGGTGGCGAGGAGTCTGAGGAGGGCCAACACAAGAAAAACCCAAATTACCCCCCCCAAGCCCCTTAACTATATGTCTATATCTATTAGATACATAAGCAGAACAGGGTCTTTAACCTGTGGATAAAAGCAGGTTCATAAGGAAGGAGGCAGCCCTTAAGGCATCCAGGAGAGATTTAAAGCCCCAACCCAGAAAATTGCATTCGGCTCCGAAATACCAGAGAAAAATTGATATTGGTAATAGCAACTTTTTACTTAGGCCATAGAAATATGAAATGTAGGAGAAAATGGAAAGGAATGGGAAGAGAGAAATCCTAAGCAGGTCTACTCCGAATCCTACTCAGATCTATTCAATAGGGCTTACTCCCATTAAAGTGTTCTCAGGATTGTGCTATCTTAATGTGCACAGAAAACACAACAACCTCCCTTTATCATTTTCCCCAATGGTAAACTATTCCAAATGAATGTGCCTTGCCATCAGGAATTCATAGAGCTCCCTAGGTCACTTTGAATTAAGGTTTACGTGAACAGCACTTCTCAGTTCTAATAAGAACCTTCCTCAGATTTCTTTGACATCGCTTTCATTTGTTTCCAAAAGTGATAGAATTATATTAATTATAATAAAAGACTCCAACTTTATATTTTAGTACATTTCATTGAGTTTGTAAGTGTCCATAAAGCCTTTCTTGTAAAACTGAAAATGGCACTGGATCCAGACGAAGGCAATTTGCACCAGCAAAATCCAGTAAATATTAATGTTCACTGAGGATATTGCAATTCCATTCTAAATGTTGTTCACATTCACACATGTCCTGTGTTAGAGCAAATTAACATCCCAGTAAAAATGGAATCTGAAGTAACAAGTGTTTTTTAAAAAGTTCCAGTCATGAATTTTTACGAAGACTAGAGAGACAAGAATCAGTTGCATAATAGTCCTTCACAGCCATTATACTATGCTGCCTTGGCTGACCAGCAGTGAGAACAGAGACAATGGTCATTGTACTGACCTTAACTTGGTAGCCAACGAGCAGCCCACATGGTCAATGAAAATCACTACTGAATCAAATAAAAGTCTATATGCGCAGCATCACAGCACTTGCGTCACACAAAGGAAACCTTCCCCTCTCCTTGGTCATCAGTGAACAGTGGAAAATAATATGCTGAAAGGGATTTGCCTCACTGCTGCTCCCCTCAGCTGTGATTTGCTATGACAGCATGCATGGTCATACTGGCTATGAGTGAGAATAAAATCTTCCCAAAGTAGAATTCAGAGCTTGCTAGGTATCTTTGGAAAGTCTTTGATAGGATGCCTATAAATTACTGTGTCCCTGCAGGGTATATGCAAATGTTTCTAACCTCAAGGATGAACCAGTCTTGCTTCTACTGTGGAACTTAGGCTTTATTCTGAAAAACAGGAGCCTAAATGTGGAATTAGGTGCCTAATTTTAAGGCACCTAGTTTGACATCTTTGGCATATGTTTTACTGTGCCAGATTCAAAAAGGCAGTCAGCAATAATTGCCACTTGATACTTTATCCATCTTTTAAAGCTTGTTCCTTAGAGCTTTCTCAACAATGAATGAGCAAACCGATTGATGTCTAGGGAATAATAATGAGCTCATTTCAAAGGAAATTAAAGAGCTCATGGCAATGCCAATTATTGATAGACTTTGTGATTCTTGACTATTTTACAAAACAGTTCCACGTGCAAGTGGAAAGGAAACCGGTGCAATCCACATTCTTTCCAAAATGGTATCATGAGAATTAAGTGGGAAAAGTCTGAGTGCCAGAACATTTCTCTCTCTTAAGCTCTGAAACTCATTCCCCGCGAACAAAAATTTGTTTCTAATATTTCACTTTCAGTTGTTTCTGCATAATCAATACTCACACATTCTTCCCAAATTATTTTGTTGAATTCTTTATTTTACTTTAAAATTAATCAGATGCTTCTCAGAAAGTTTCCCAAGGCAACTATTTATTTATTTAGGGAATTTATATACTACTTTCCAGAATCCTACTAACAATAACAAAATAATACTATAAGAAAACCATGTCTACGAGTACCTCCACAAAGTGAGGATTCTCTGTTTCCCTATCATTGCTGCTGCGAATGCAGAGGCAAGTACATGGGAAACAGAATCAAAAAGAGTTCAGTAGCACCTTTAAGACTAACCAATTTTATTGTAGCATAAGTTTTCGAGAATCACAGTTCTCTTTGTCAGATGCATGGAGGGCAAAAAGAAACCGGTCAGATATAGAGGAGGAGAGGGGAGGGCGGAGTAGATGCAAACAGCTCCTTCTGATATGGAGATGCAAACAGCTCCTTCTGATATGGAGATCAGTTTGCTTCTGTAAAGGAAATCAATTACCTCTGATAATGAGATAACCATTCATAGTCCCTACTCAGTCCCAGCTTGACAGAGTCAAATTTATATATGAATTCCAATTCAGCAGCTTCCTGTTGGATTTTGTTTTTGAAAGGTTTCTGTTGAACTACAGTGACCTTTAAGTCTTTGATGGAATGCCCTGGTAGATTGAAGTGTTCTCCCACTGGTTTCTGGATGTTGCCATTTCTAATGTCAGATTTGTGTCCATTTATTCTTTTGCGTAGAGGTTGGCTGGTTTGTCCAATGTACAGAGCAGATGGACATTGTTGGCACATGAGGGCATATATCACATTGGAGGATGAGCAGCTGTAAGAGCCAGAGACAGTGTAGTTGATGCCATTGGGTCCTGTAATTGTATTCCCTGGGTAGATATAAGGGCAGAGCTGGCATCTGGGTCTGTTGCAGGGCCTGGTACCTGTGCTGGTGACTCTGCTAGCCGATTCATGATTGTAAGTGAGAAGTTGTTTAAGGTTGGGGGGCTGTCTGTAGGCAAGGAGAGGTCTTCCACCCAGGGCTTGTGAGAGAGAGGTATCATTTTCCAGGATGGGTTGTAGCTCACTGATGATACGTTGGATGGGTTTGAGCTCAAACCCATCCAATTTCCTTTTGTGCAGCTTTTCTCAATTTCTCTGCTTCTTCTGGTGGTAGCTGGAATAATTCATCTCCTGAAATAGGTTCAGGTATGTCCAGGATTCTTGTGAGGTAGGACAGTTGCGGAGCTGGAATACCCTTGGTTGAATGTGTTGATCGCCTACCTCTAGTTGGTCAGGTGTTTCTGGTGGTGAACTTGGTACTGTGTCTACACTTGATGTAGCTGGGATGTGCATTATAAATTCTTCTGGTTTTTCCTTTGAATATATTATTTGGCTGTTTTCTCCAGTGTTTGACCCCTTCTTTAAGTGTAACCTCACTTTCATCAGCTCTGCTCACAATGGTTCTTTTGGTGCATGAATCATAGATCCTGTATCCTTTCCTTTGTGCTGAATATCCAACGAGAATTCCTTGTGAAGCTCTGTCATCTAGTTTGGACCTCTTCTCCTTTGGAATTTAGGAGTAGGCCTCACTTCCCAAGACTCTTAGATGTTTCACTCTTCGTACATAGCCATGCCAAAGTTCAAATGATGTTGTTTCAGTAGCTTTTGTTGGCAGTCTGTTCTGTGTCTAGGTGGCAGCCATGGTTGGTAGTTTAGCATCATGCTACATACATCTCACCATGTCTAGCAGTGTTCTGTTTGTTCTATCTGCTGTTCGATTTTGTTCTGGAGTATAGGCCACTATGGACTGGTATCCTATACCTTCCTCTGTCAGGAGGGCATTGGACATGTATTCTGTGCCATTGTTTGAATGCAAGGTTTGTGGTTTCCTTCCAAATTTATTCTGGACCATAGCTACAAAGTCTTTAAGACGGTCCAATATCTGAGATTTCTCACTGAGGAGATACACTGCTGTGTATCTTGAAAAGGCATCTATGAATGTGACAAAATATTTATTCTTTCCCAGAGTCTGTACTGGTAGAGGGCCACAGATATCTGAATGGATTAAATCAAGTGGCTTCTTTTATTTGTGTTCACTATGCTTTGGAAAAGGTGGTTTGGTTGCATTGGATGTAATGCAGCATTCACGTCTCTGGCTAAATACATCACAGTGTTCCAGATCAAGCTAGGCCTTCCTTTTGCATTTGCAGAATGCATTCATAACTGGCGTGGCCTAGTCTCTTGTGCCATAGACGCAAGCAGTATTTGTCTGTACATGACTTAGTAAGGTTTGCTTGCTCTTGAGTAGGCTCCAAATTGCTGCTATTGTCTCCTTCCACATTAGAGAGACCTTTGTTCAATGTAGCCATTGCATGTATCTCCCCATCAAGGGAAATAGTACACATTCCATTTTTGCATTTAAATTCATAGCCTTCCATATCCAGCTTTGATTGAGAAATTAGATTTGATTTGAGGTCAGGTGCTTAAAGCATATTCTTTAGAAGGAGTTCATGTGTTCCTCTATATGGTAATTTGCAGTTTAACACAACAGTTCCCTTCTTAGAAACTCTGCAGGATTTCCCTTCAGCCATTTCTATAGCAGTTAAAGCAATATTTTTCAATTCAGTAAATAAAGTTGCATTGTAAACAAAAAGAGACCTTGCTCTAGAGCCTAAAATGAACTTGTCACTTTCAAATTCATTATTCATTACAATATGATAGGAATGAGATTTAGGCATCTTCCCCTTCTTAAATCTGCTTTCTCCAGAAACATGCCAGAGAGCCAGTTTAGTGTAATGGTTAAGAGCGCGGGACTCTGATCTGGAGAACTGGGTTTGATTCCTCACTCCTCCACTTGAAGCCAGCTGGGTGACCTTGAGTCAGTCACAGCTTCTAGGTCTCTCAGCTCCGCCCTCCTCAGAGGGTGTTTTGTTATGGGGATAATAATAACATACTTTGTAAACCGCTCTGAGTGGGTGTTAAGTCATCCTGAAGGGCGGTATATAAATTGAATGTTGTTATTATTATTATTATTATTATTATTATTATTATGCGCTCTTTCTGAATTGCTTTCTTTTTGTCCCTGCGCAGTTCTACCTCCATGAGGTTGATTTGAAAGGCACATTCTCACTTCATGTCCCATTCTGTTGCAAATTGAGCTGTTAGTCATGCTTTCTATGTGTCTAACTTGCCATGCAAGGCTATACTGCTGGCCTGAAACATGATCTCTTCTCTTTGTCTCTCTGAATCACGAGGCACACATTCCCCTTCCTCTCACTTGAACTTTGTTTGCAAATTCCATACATAGATTCTCAACATCACAATCATGTAAAAGTTGCTGCCGCTCAATCTCTAATGAGATTAAATTTGCTGCTTGAACAAACAATGTAATATTGGTTGTTTCTAAATGACTAATGGTGTTAGCGAAGCTGCTTGGTAAAGAGATGTAAAGAGCAGACAATTGATCTTCCTACATGAGGGATTGATCTGCATCATTTAGCTGGTTAAAAATATGCATTTAGTTTAACCAGATGTTTATCAAAGGACTCTCCCTCTCTGTATCTTATGTTGGCAAGTTGCCTTTTCAACTGACTGACTAGAAGCCAGCCAGATCTCTTATGGAGAGATGCTGCAAGTAAAACTTTTTTTTTGCAGCCTTAATTGTACAGATCAGCATCATCTGCTCCTCATTGAGAGTACTATTCAGCAGATAAGCTGTTTTCCAGTCCTTCAATTCCCATTGGATATTTGTGGGAGATGGGGACTCATCAGTAAATACCTCCAAAATCCTGTGAAGTTGCAGAGAGAGTTCTATCAATTCCTTCCAGGATTAGAGGTCCCCATTCTTCAGGATGCCAGTCTCCAGTCTGGAGAGTCTTTTCACTTGACCTCTGTGGATTAGAGGGAGCAGAGTATGGCTGAGAGCTGCTAGGAGGGGCAGCCTTAGCTCCATCATTATTTGAGCTCATCTTTCCTATTGTTCTCCAAGCTTCTCTAAACTGCATCAGCCAAGGGCCAAATCAATTGGCTTAGTAAGCCCGCCAGCTCCAACTTTTCTCAGCTCAATTAGTAAAGCATGCAGCACAGCTTTGTATTGTTTCTTGTTGCCCTTACACTGGGCCCATAACCTATTAAAAGTATTGAAGCCCAAAAACCTAATAAGAAATATCCATAGTTGGGCCTTAATAGCGTAGCATCAATTGCAGAGAAAACATGATGAGTGGTTGAAGCATGCTGGCTGGTGTGAGTATGACAGAGAGAAAATAACAAATATACACTTAGCTTAGGTTTAAAAAAGAAATGAGTTCTTTATTATAGGAACTCTATACTCTGATAGGAAAGGAGGATAGATAGAGTCATATCTATCTAATCAAAAGATGGACATGGATGGCAGGAGAAATCCTGCATCCATAGTGCAAGATGGAGAGAAGAGGTAGAAGTATGACAAAGAGAAGAGAAAGATGTCACAAGGAGGAAGTCCTGAGATTACCAATCTACACATTAAAGGATAGTTCAGGTCAGTAAAGTAGTAATCAGTGAACAGATGACCTGACATATCTTTTTACCTCTCTGGGTTATCCCCCTCTGAAATCTGAGGGAAAGGACAGTGTCAAGTCCTCTTCTTCTAACAAAATGAAGTTCAGTGTTGACAAGTGTAAGGTGATGGACAATGGAACAAAAAAAATTCCTAACTTTTACTATATGTGATGGGTTTTGAACTGGCTGAGACCAAGCCTGAAAGAGATCTTGTGATCATAGTTGGTAACTCAATGGCACCAAGAATCTGGAACTTGCTCCCCAGAGATTCTCCTGTCACTTTCTGTTGCCATCTTCTGCCAATGGGTGAAGACTTTTAAATTTTGTTTAGCGTTCCTTCAATTATCCCCCCTCTTTCCCCAATGTTTTAACGGTTTTGTTTTTATTTTTTTGTATTCATCTTAAGCTCTGGCTTTAAACTGTTTTAATGATGCATTTATGTACTAATTTTAATGTTTTTTCAGATGAGATTTTAATTTGTTTTAATTTGTTAGCTGCCTTGGTGGCCCTATGAGAGTGGAATGGTGGAATAAAAATCTTACAAACAAACAAACAAATAATGGAGATGCCAGCTGAATGTGTGGTACTGGTTAAAAAGGCAAACTCCATGCTGAAGATTATTATGAAATGGGCTGAGAATTAAACAGATGATATTGTAGTGCCCTTGTATACAGCCATGGTATTGTGGACAGTCCTGGTCACTTAATCTTGAAAAGGATATTGAAGAGCTGGGGAAAGTACAGAGGAGGGAAACCAAGCTGATTAAGAGGTTGGAGCACCTTTCCTATAAGGAAAGGCTGAAGTGTTTGCAGCCTTTTAGTTAAGAAAAAAGAAGGCTAAGTGGGGGACATTATAAAATTATGCATGAGGTATAGAAAGCGAGTAGGGGCAACTTTTTCATGCTTTTCCATAATATTTGGGGGGGGGTGGCACCGAAGGAAGTTGGTGGCAATAAGTACGGGACAGACTAAAAGAAAAGCTTCTTTACTCATTTGTGGAATTCACTTTCAGTAGATGTAGTTATGGCCATAAGCATAGATGGCTTTAAAAGGGCCTTAAACAGATTCAAGGAGTACAGGTCCATCAATGGCTACTGGCCATGGTGACTAAAGGGAACCTCCATATTTCTAAGCAGTAAAATTCTGAAACCCAGTGCTAGGAGGCAACATGAAGGCCTTAGCCTCTATTCCCTGTAGTTGACCCTCCAGGGCAATTGTTTGGCTGCTCTGTGAAACAGAATGCTGGTCTTGATGGACCAATAGTCTGCTCCAGGAAGATTTTTCTTATGTTCTTATGCCTCTAGTGGTCAGCAGGTTTGCATGAGTGTAGGCAATCCTTAAAGTATATGTGTCAGGTCTGTTGCCCACTGTCCCTCCATATTATTCCGATCTGATCCTAGCCACACAGTCATGCCCGACCCTCGGCTACTCCGTAGATCGTCCCCCTCCAGGCCTTTCTGTCCTATAGCGCGTCGAGGGAGATCCGCAGAGTCTCGCAGTGAAGTTTTTACAGGGCAGTTCACCATTGCTTTCCCCAACCCAACACACTTAGCCGTACGACAGCCACGAATGGTAAGTCATATGTTGCCACCCCCTTGGCACTTTGAGCCGGTGTGGGATAAGGGGGCTCCATATTATTACCCAGCTTATAATATGTTGCAATAGCCTCTTGCACCTGCTCCCCTTGTTGCCTTCCAGATTCCAGGACGGTCAAGCCCTTATCTTGGATGGCTCGCCGCAGCAGCCTTGGGACAGCTCCTTCCGTCCCGCTATTGATTGTGTTCGGCTGGGAGAGCTGGAGGGATGGGGGAACATGCGAACGGGTTGATATAATGTATCCTGTACTCAATGCGTCATTCTTAACAAGAGACCTGTGTACAGCCAGATGCCTTTAATTGCGTCTGTAACCTATGGATATATGTATTGAGAAGCCTGTGATATCTCAATAAAGACCCATTTACTCAAGAGAGCTTGGATTTCTTGCTGCAAGGGTTGGGAGTCACCTTCAACGTATCCTGTCTTCTATAGACTGACAATATGTGTGTTATGTGCCATCAAGCCACCTCCGACCTATGGCAACCCTATGAATGAAAGAACTCCAAAACATCTTATCATTAACAGACTTGCTCAGATCCTGCAAACCGGAGGACATGGCTTCTTTTATTGAGTGAAGCTGTCTCATTTTAGGTCTTCCTCTTTTTTCTACTGCCTTCCACTTTTCTTAGCATTATTGACTTTTCCAAATACTCTTGTCTTCTCATGATGTGACCAAAATATGATAACTTTAGTCTTGTCATTTTAGCTTCTAAGGAGAATTCAGGCTTGATTTAATCTAGTAACCACTTATTTGTCTTTTTGGCTGTCCATGGTATCTGCAAAACTCTCCTCCAGTACCACGTTTCAACTGAATCAATTTTCTTCCTGTCAGCTTTCTTAAAGCATGCTGGTCCCAAATAGTACAAGGCTTTAAAGGTCAACAGCAGTACCTTAAATTGACCTCAGAAACAAATGGGGAGTCAATGTATGGTCCCTCTGATTCACTTCAGTCAACCTCCAGGCTGGTTTCTGCACACTTTTCAAGGGCATTTCACATTGTAGTAATCTAATCTAGATGTTACCAGTGCATGCACCATGGTAGCCAGATCTTTTCTGTCCAGGAAAAGACACACTGAAGTCAAAACCTGTAAAAAGCACCCCAAGACACTGCTGCCACCTGCTTATCCAGCAGTAAGTCTGGGTCCAATAGCACCCCAAAGCTACAGACTTGCCCCTTCAACCCCATCCAGAAGAGGAGACACTTTAAATCCTGGGTCAGTCTTTTTGCCTACCAGTAGCACTTACATCTTGTTCGGATTATGCTTCAATTAATTTAAGCAAAACAATGGATGCTGAAATTGTCATGTTTGTTTCACCAACTGAATTCAGAATATATACCAAACCAATGCTTTCATCCACTTCTGCCTCCTTGTGTTTAT
This sequence comes from Eublepharis macularius, assembly GCF_028583425.1. NCBI lineage: Eukaryota > Metazoa > Chordata > Lepidosauria > Squamata > Eublepharidae > Eublepharis > Eublepharis macularius. The sequence continues at coordinate 73,929,467 of NC_072794.1, forward strand.
TTTGGGCCTTCTGAACTCCTCCCAGTTAACTATTTTCTTCTATTTCCTAATTTCCTAGAATGAAAGGAATCCAGGAAAAGACTGAGTTGCTAGGCAATGTAAAACACAGTTCTAGGTCCCATATACTTAAGAAAATTCCAGTTGAACATTCTCATTTCCTGGTTGCTTTAGCCTCATGTCAGCTATTTTGCTTGACTTTTGACTTGATATATGTCAGTGACACCACTATAGGTGCAATGTGCTTTTCCAACAGTGTGCTGTTATATTCTGATTCTCCAAATATGGACAGACTAATTTGCATGTTATATACATTGTTTGCTAATTATGCAAATGAAATATATTAATAGTTATGCTTTCTACCAACTTCTTTGTATTTGATTCTGGCAGCAACCCCTCAAAAGTTGCAGAAGGGTCTTAAGAAATATGGTTGTCAGACTGCTTGGTTGTGCCAGGATTTGCTCATGTGTTCTCAAACTACAGCAAGGCTTGTCCAGAACACATGTAACAAACATATTAATCATAGCTGTGGCTTGCCCTGTAAGCTAGAACGGTAGAAAACAGGGCTTTATTTATTTCTGAGTAAGTCATTCAGCAGAATGCTGCTGACACACTTTGCTTCACTTTTTTGAATCTACATGGGCCACAAATGTACTTTTTTAAAATGAAAGTTTGGACTCCAACCTAATGACCAAAACAAGCATTGCTGGCATGGTCAGAATTAGAGATGGGCACGAACAGCAATACGAACAAAAAAAAGCCACAAACAGCCCAATCTGCTGTTCGAGAACAAGTTGTTCATGAGGCCCCATTCTAAACAAACAGGTGGTCATTGCAGGTCTCGTTAGTTGCTGTTTGTCAAGCCAGACTGTCTGGCACCTGCAATCAATTCCCTTGGCAGCTTAGGCAGGGATTGTCTGAACTCTGTCTAAACTCCTGCTGTTGCCCTGGAACAATTTAGCTTGATAGGCAGGTCTTCCTTCCAAGTATGGGGCTCCAAATTTGTTACAAGAGAGCAAAGACCATTGGGGAGGGGGGCTCCCAGCTCTGGCTAGTCTTTGCAGACAGTGGAGAGACAGTTGCTGTTGGCATTTTGATAGAGAGACAGGGAGAGTGCATTGGAGCTTGAATTTTCTTTGTGTGTGGTAGGAAATGGATCTACCCCTTCAGGTTCCAGGGCTGCTGCCAGGCTCTGGGCCAAGCTATTATTAACTATTGGTACCTTTCCTGCTGCCTGCTCAGGTAGGGTTTCTGGGAGTGGTGTGGTAGGGATCTACCCACCCTCAGATTCCAGAGCTGCTGCCAGGCTCTGAGGCCACGCTATTATTTATTATTGGTACCTTTCCTGGTGCCTGCTCAGGCCAGGTTTCTGGGAGTGGTGCAGTAGGGATCTTGACCAAACATGGATGATGGCTGGAGGAGAGCCTGCTGGCCCCTACAAACAGCCAACCACAAACATGTTCGTGAACAGGGCCATGTCCATGGTTGTTCGTGAGTCCCTGTTTGTGGATGGCAACAAACAACAAAAAATCATGTTCAGTTTTTTTCTGTTCATGCCCATCTCTAGTCAGAATCCCACCCCCCAAAAAGGGAGGTGGGCCCTATAGCAACCCTTCTTGGAGTGCTATACATTCCTGAGTATGGCTGCTCATGTATTTTTTCTCTGTTCTTTTCTCTCATATCTCTGTGCCCTAGAAATCTGAAGCTGACTGAAAGACTATCATGTCATTTCCTCTATATGCAGCTGATTGCCACAGAAGGGGAAAATAACCCCGAGTTTTATGGAAGCATTTAAATTTTTTGGACACAAACACTATGCATAAGTTCTTCCAAATGCCTGTACTATGAAATCTGTATTTACAAACTTGAAATAGATTTTCTTAAAAGTTTTATGATACAAAACCAATCTTCTTGTTTATGGGATAGGAAGCAAGACATTTCTTTAGTATAACAAACTAGAAAACCAAACCTGAAACTAATCAATATATTACTTATATGCCAAAAATAAATTTAAACTGACCAATTTCTAGGTGAGGCTTCCATTAAAAACAGACTTAATTCATCCACAGTTCAAAAACACCTGAGGGGCAAAAGATACTGTTTCTTTTAAGGGCATCAGGTTTTTACTTGACTTCATTTTTGCTTGGCATACCTGCCATTCACCCAAACATGGCATGAAATGCATCCTTTCATATGTCATTCACACTGTCCTAATTTCTGGCCTTCTTGAAAATTCTGCCTACACTATGCAGCGGTATAAATAGCCAAAGACCAAAAATATCTCTTTACAGTTTATTTCTGGAAAACAATTTGTAGTGAGCTGCATGTTGCAAGCAATGTTACTCCTTTCTTTTCCCTAAGGAACACTTGCTGTGCTCCACACAAGTGGCAAGGCTTCTCTGGCTTCTTTCACTCCAATCCCATTCCTCTTCACCACCTAATGACATGCTCCCAACTAGGGTTGCTAGCCCAGCCCCCACCTCTCACCCCCCAGCCACACTCACCTGGCTGGTGGGCGGGGAGGAATGAGGAGGAGGACCAAGAGCTACTGGCGCTCATGCTCCAGAGGCCCCAATGACACACTTCCAGTTGAAAACCAGAAGCTACAGGGAATCAGCGAACAGCAATGTTTGGGGCTGATTTGGGCCCCACTGAGACCTTGTAGCTTCTGGTTTTCAACCAGAAGTGTATCATCACACATGAGACAGATGGGTCAGGGCCCCACATCTCATATGTATGGCAAAGCTGAAATGCACTTATAAGATTCCTTTGATCCATGTAACTTATGAATCAGTGAGCAGAGCAGAACTCAGAGAGCAGGACTCCAATCCACTGAGTTCTATTCCCATGGGCATGTATCCTCTGATGGAAAAGCATTTTTATTTGGAGAAGGGTGTGTGTGGTGTTTCCTTATTAACCCCTCACTACAAACTTCCATTTTGCACCTGTTCCTGAGGGTCCACCGACCTCCAGGAACAAAATATGAGCCCTAGCAGAAGGCCAAGCTGGAAAGTGTCACTCTGCAAAGTCCAGAGCCAATTGTATACCTACCTTTAACCATGGGGTCTATGAACAGTACAGAAGTCAAAGTGAGGGTCTGCAATGGGCTGTGGGAGCTGGCAAAAGTCTTCCTCCTTCCTTCATCAATAGAAGTGCCATTCTTCCATTGGAAATGGACAGCAAGTTTCCAGTCTATGCCCTCAGTTACAAAGAATTTTGAAACCTGCGCCTCACATATATGATTAAGAGAACAAAAGAGATTACAAGCTAGTTAAATAATATTTCTATACTAGTATCACATGTTACAAAGGCATTCTACTCCCTCGTGTATTATCTTAAAAGAGAGGTCTTCCCTTTGTGGCTATAACTATAATCTTCGTAAAAAAAATGGCAGCAGTTCCATAAGCGATATCAACCAGTATCCAACTTGGATAACTTTTGAGAATAATCCAGATATAAGGTTGTGGGAAGCCTTCATACCTATACAAGTATTATAATGTGTCTCCAGTAACACCAAATACAATTCCTATTTTATTTAGTAACGGAAATCAAGCAATTTTCTATCAAGCAATTGGTGGGGCCTGGAAATCTCCCAGAATTACAATTGATCTCCAGATGACAGAGATCAGTTTCTCTGGAGGAAATGGGTCTTTTAAAGGGTGGACATTATGTCATTATACCCCAGTGAGGTTGCTCTCCTCCATAAACCCAGCCCTCCCTAAAATCTACATGCAAGTCTCCAGGAATTTCCCAGCCTGGAGCTGGCAACCCCACAAGCAATATTCAAACTGCAGATGCACCCATTTATAAATTGATGCACATTACAATATTTTATTGAAACAGCAACATGAACTCAGTCCCTATTCAATCATCACTTTGAAAAGTTGGTGTTTTATATTTCTCCTTTACGTTAAAAAAATCTTTTAAAAAGAAGATTCAATCAAACAAAGGTTCCCTTTTATGTTCTCAGCAGGCTGGCAATCAATCCATTTATTTATAAGAGTGAAGGTTTAGAAATGAAAATAATATTTAGATCAAATCCAGTATTGTGTTAAAAAGTAAGAGCAACGTGTTACACAATAAAGAGCCCAGATAGCAAACATGGATTGCTCTTGTCTTGACTAACTCCAGCACTGCTATCTGGAGTGGGCTAATTCCAATACTTCTCACAGGATGTGCTAAAGTAAACATTTTTTCTTTCAAAATCTCAGCAGGAAATAAAGGGAGGGGTAGAGAATAGTGCATTGTTTGCTTTTTGTTCAATGTCCATCTAATTCTTTGTTTTACAAAAGAAATTCTCAAATTACTTACCGGCCCATGTATACTGATGCATTCCCTTATCCATATGGTCCTTCCTGGTTTATTTTCAAAATGTTCTTGAAAATCCTTTTCATTCTGTGCTGTCCTTCAACAATCATTTAATTTCAATGCAATTGTTACCAGTTTCCAAAGGAATTGGATAACTAGTCAATGGCTACTATGCATAAGTTTCTGGTTCCTTTTCATTATGGGAGTCTAGTGAGCTTGTGAGAGAACAGCCAGACAATGAAACATAAACTTATACTCACATCTTACCCTGCAAGTCGGTAAGATTACTCACCTTAATGTGCTATGTGGAAGCATTTGCACATGCATTATTGTTCATATTGGAAAAGCATGTAATATCTAATGTAGGAATGGCCATTCATGTTTATGTTGCTTCCATTACGTGCCAGTACATGCTACCAAGTGGCTTCCTAGAGCAGACGTATAGGAGAGAACTTGATTTTCACATGGCCATTACTGTGCCTTGTTTGTTTGTTTGCAAGATTTTTACTCCCTCTTTCCATCCTCACAGGGCCAACAAGGTAGGGTTGCTGAGCCCCTGGTGGGGGCGAGGGATCCTCCACTCTCAGCTTCCTCCCCTATCACAACTCACCTGGCTGGCAGGAAAAAAGGTGAGGGAATGGGCTTCCCAGGGTGCGCTTCTGGCGTAGTGCAACGATGTCACTTCTGGGAGTAATGTCATCACGCAGGCCCTGAGAGTGCTCTTGGGCTTCAAGCTGGGCCAATTTGGCCTGTTTGGGGCCCAAATTGGCCTGGTGCAAAGCCCAGGAGCACTTCCAGGGCCTGCACAATGATATCACTCCTGGAAATGATGTCATCACTCTGTGCCAGGAGCATGCACACAAGAAGAAACTAAAAGTAATTGCCGGTTCCCCCCTCCCACTGGGAGGATAAGGAGACCTGGCAACTCTACACCAAGGTGGCTACCAAGTTAAAACAAACAATGTCATCTTAAAAACCATTAAAACCATATTATCCACTTTTCCAATCTTAGTTATTAAGGACGCATATAATAAACCATAAGAGAAACAACACTTAAATTTATGTTGTGGAGGAACTTATTAATCAAGGACCAAGTATGGCCTGCCTCTCTTTGCCAGTGAAGCTATGCCAAAACATTCTTCCTGCCTCAGCTTTCTATGCAGAACTGTGGCATTACAAAATCTGGAGAACGGGCCGTGCTGTGGGTTCCAGGAAGTGAGGATACATAATAGGCTACTATTTAAACTGATTTATAGCATGTGTATAATACTGGTCACACTGTGCAAGTGTATGTCAGAAAAAGAGAGAGAACTTGAAGATGGTCACACTGTGCAAGTGTATGTCAGAAAAAGAGAGAGAACTTGAAGATGAGTCCAAGAGACAGTGGTTTCATTGTTGTAAGAGTAACTGATGTTCAGATAGTCAAGCCTAGTGTGACAGAATTGCTTAGAGGAAGAAGACAGAATTCTAGTGAGATAAGCAGCTAAGAGACTGCTGTTGTTGAGTGTAAGAACATGCAAGATTAATCTGGGCCCAGAGGGAGCAGCGGAGCATTTGCTGCCGCCTCAGTAGGCACAGCTGTTTTCTCCACTGGATGTTAGCTGGAAGGGCCTCAAGACACTAAAGCAGAGTTAGCTCTTATAAAGGTTGAAGAGTGATCACTTTTAGGGTTGGCAGGAAAAGGTCATTTGTTTTTTCACACCTCCCACATTACACACTCCATGATTAGCACTGGCCACTGGTGGCAGACATGCTCTGGGCTTCTATATTATTCAGAATGTGGTGAATAATTTAATACCTGGATGCAGTTTTTAACAAGCGGGCAGCAGGGACAGATCAGATTTATGGAAGGAATAAAAAGAGATCTCCATTCCCTCCATGGATCATTAGTCTTTTTCTTAAGCAGCTAGAGTGATTTAGCCATGATTATATTGATCTGCTGGATCAGCAGGAGTACCCTAAATAAGGCAACAGGATCAGCTACCCTAGATAGCTCTGCAATATGCAGCTCTTAAAGTTTAGGTTCTAAAGATGACTACCGGGAATTACTATGTCCAGAGGCAGCAAACCTCTGAATTTAGTCATTAAAACATTTATATCCTACTTTTCAATGTGGTTCAAGATTGCTTAAAATAATAGTTTTTTAAAGAATTAAAACCAAAATAAAACAACAACCCTGAGCCTCTCTTTTCTTCTTCCCTTAAAAGATACCTACTATTTGTGACAGTTCTATGGCATCAAAGGACCAGAGGAGTCAGTGGCAATACCTGATAATTGCCTTCCTGGCAATGTCAGAAGCCTTTCTAAAGTGTGAGGTCTTCCTAGCTTGGATGGTAACCCCGACACCACTCTTGCTTCCATCCCATCACATGTAGTACAGCAGGAATTCTCATAAAGGCTTCAGACACTACCATGCCTGTGTGGCAGCATTACAAGCACCCAAAATGCATGGGGAATAAAGTTCACATGAGCTCTGGAAGGCTTCAGATGCTGCCAACAGAGGCGTTCCTGAAGACCACGTCTTTCTTAGCAGGAATGGGACCCACTCCACCATCCTTCCAGCAAATACATGGGGGAGGGAGCAGATGTAGGGGAATCCTGTCTGGAGGAGACACAGATTTGAGGGAATATTCTAGGCCCTATTATGCTCCCAATGACATCGCTGAAAGTGTGGCTTGGCCTAGAAACTGATTCATAAATAATCTTTTAAAAAGGTGCATTGATTTGGATGTCCAGCAGACATCCTCTCAGTTAATTTTAAAGGATTAATTTCATATTAGATGTGGGAGAGGAGTTACCCATCACCAGCGAAAATTCAGCTTCATTTGCATATTAGAGCAAGGATGCACTAATAAATAAATTGGTGTGTCAACTGCAATATTAACTTAGCCAATGAATTAAGATAATCTGCTATTGGATGCCATGAGAAGGCTATTAATTCCTACAGGCAACCATTTTGGATTGGACTTGGTGCTACATAAGGAGACTCGCCCCCACCCCCAGACTGTATAGCACAATCATGCTATACAGGAACACTTTCCTTTTGACACACACATCCCACCTGAAACTCTTCCTTAGAAGTCTCTAGAATACACTGCTAATTGCTGAAAAAGCAAAAAGTCCTCAGGAGGACTAGACATGGGCATGAACAGCATTACGAATGGGAAAAAACCACAAACAGCCCGTTCATCTGTTCGCGAACAAGCCGTTCATAAGGCTCCATTCTAAACGAACAAGTGGTTGTTGCAAGCCTCGTTCCTTGCCTTCATCAGCCGTTAGTCAAGCCAGACAGTCTGGAGTCTTTCAATCAATTCCCCTGGCAACTCAGGGACTGAACTCGGTCTGAACTCCTTCTGGCTTTCCTTCTGGCTTTAACCCTTCAAAGTACTTCCAGCAGAGAGTCCCATTTTTACCGCTGTGTGGAGAAAATGACAAGGGGGAGACCCCTGCATCATGCCTTTCCCAGGGTGCAATCTCTCTGAAACTTGGGGGGTCTTTGGAGGACAGTGAGGACTATGTCCATGACAACCCATGGATCATGCCTTTCTTAGGGTGCAATCTCTCTGAAACTTGAGGGGTCATCAAAGGACAGTGAGGACTATGTCCCCTGCAGATTTGGTGGGTATTGGACATTGGGAAGGTCAGTTTGTGGGGTGTTTAAAGGCCCCTGTCCCTTTGCATGTGGCAGGAAAGGGCCCTTTAAACTATCAGCTGGCAGGCGGAAGGGGGGCATTCCCCCTGCCACCTGCCAGCTGATAGTTTAAAGGGATCTTTAAGGGGCTACAAACAACGAACATGTTTGTGAACAGGGTCATGTTCGTTACTGTTCAACAAACAGCTTGTTCATTTTTTTTCCTGTTCGTGCCCATGTCTACTCAGGACATAAGTGCACACCTGCAACTCTGACAAACGAGACTGGTCCCATAACAGATAAGAAGAGCTCCAACTGGCATATTGTTTTGGTTACTGGAAGAGGTAAGGGGCTTCTCTGTCCCCTGGGTGCCAAAGTAAACAATGAACAAGGGGAAAATTAAGTCCATGCTGCTTTATCCATCTCTGAGGACTGGGCTACCACCATGGCATCACCCCGGCCCAAAGGAAATGTAGAAAAGTCCAGGAAGAAGGTGGGCTTGGTAGCGGCTTTTCTTCTGGGGCTGTAGTAGCCTTTTCAGTTTCTTTGACAATGCAGTGTCTTGAAGCCCCCAGATGCCTATCATCATCCTGTCTTTCCCTTCTCCTAATTTTCATGAGCTTGAGGGTTAAGAGGCCTACAAGCCTGTGAGCAGCCTCTCTCTTCAACTTCCCTGAATGATTGGATAGATAGCTGTGAAACTGCATCAGCCTGTTTATTAGGAAAATGAGGTATAACAAGAAAGACAGGAAGGTGTTAGGATCACAATCAATGGTTTAATATTTAAACAAGCTAGCATGCATTAGGCTTGCTTTCACGTTTGCAACTTTTTGTTACAATGCCTAGTGATTTATAGTTCATCCCTCCAGTATCTATTGTGTCCCTTACTGGGGATTGGTTTAGAACTGTATTGTAGACTCGTGTTTTATTTTCTCATGCTTATGCACTGCCTGTTCATGTATCCCTTATAATTTGCTGTAGCCATATACATCTTTCTGATGCTTTTGTAGCCATGCCTTTTCATATGTATTCATGTATCATGCAGCTGATTCAGCTGGCAGTATGTAATTTGCTTTTGTAGTGTATTGCATAATAGTGCCTGCCATTAAACTGCTTAATTCATATTAGCAACATATTGGAGCCCGTCTTCTTACTGACAGTTGTGTACCCACTGAGATGGTAAGAATCCACAGGAACAGAGGCATCCTGAAGAAGGGGACCAAATTAACATAGCAGATATGAGGAAAAACAAACCTAGGCATATATGTGCTGTAACACAGTGACATACAGCCGAACTACACAAGACGAGTTACGTGAGTTCTACACATGTCAGCTTACCTCAAAGTTTGATGGGAAGTGTAGGAAGTGTAGGCATCCTTGCAGTTTTAAGTTTAACATTTACAGAGTGGCAGGAAGGGGAGTGCAGGTGTTAGGTTCTTGCCAGGCACCCCCCTTATCCTCTGCTGTGTGTGTGGGGGGGGTTGGGGCCCCTCTCCTGCCCCCCTTTCCCACACAGCAGACAGGGCACCTGACTGCTGCTTGCTGCTAGCATGGCTTCGGGCAGGGGCCAGACAAAGAGGTCAGCATACAGGGCGCCCGGCCCGGAGCATCGCTGCATCTCCCCCCCCCCCCCCGCTCACCCGGTCCCCGCACAGCAATGCCAGGCTATGCAGCTCCAGGCCGTATGGTGCAGCTTTGGGTGGGGGCCGGGCAAGTGGGGGGGGGAGATGCAGCAATGCTCTGGGTGCAAAGTGATGTGGCATGTGCACCTGGGCCGGTATGGTGTCAGGCCGTAGCATCACTGCCTTTCCCCCCACTTTCCCACCCCCCCCCGCCCAAAGCTGCACTGTGTGGCCCAGAGCTGCATCGCCTGGCATCACTCTGCAGGAGCGGGGTGAGTAGGGGGGGAGATGCAGTGATGTTCTGGGCTGGGCACCCTGTCTGCTTACCTCTTTGCCCAGCCCCTGCTAGCAGCTAGCAGTGGCCAGGCACCCTGTCTGCTGTGTGGGGAAGCAGGGCAGGAGAGGGGCCCCAAAACCCACACACCCAGCGGAGGGGATGGGGGGCACCCGGCAAGAGCCCGATGTCTGCACTCCCCTCCCTGCTTCTCTGTAAATGTTAAAATTAATGCTGCAAGGATGCCTACACTTCCCATTAAACCTTGAGGTAAGCTGACACATGTAGAATGCGAGTAACTCGTCTCGTGTAGTTTGGCTCATAGTATTGTCATTATTTGGATTTGGCTTATAGCACAAGTGCCCAATAAGGTTGCTAGATGTCCAGTTTTGACCCAAACAGTCTGGTATTTGTGCTTGCTGTCCAGGAAATAAATTGAGAAAAAATGGAAACACAAATGTCCAGTCTTTTCTAAGAGTTCTAAGAAACAGTCAGTTCCAAAGGGACAAAGTTGGGGATGGGGCGGGCGGAGCTCAGGAGCTGAAATTGAAAGGAACTAAGAAAATGAAGGAGCAAAAAACAAAATCAAATCCTAAGGCTTGGCTGTGGAGTGTGTACTAGTAGAAGGGAGGCTGGAGGAGGAGCTAGCATTTCCATTATTCCCCAGCTGAGAGGAGGAGAAGATGAAGCCCCTCCTCCGAAAGCAACAGAATAGTACATGTAAAGTTTTATTGTTCATGTGTCCAGGAGGACTAGTTGTAGCGCAAGGTGGGCTGTTAACTTTTGCTCATTCATGTTATATGTCCCCCTCCCTTTCCCCTTCTCACTTGCAGAGCTGCTTTACCTGTCCTGCCTCACTCCCTCCCTTCAAGCTGGCTGCCTCTTCTGTCTGCCACTTGGGAAAAATAGGAGGGACCTCACTCTTTCCCTCTCTCTCAGTGGTAGGCAGCTGCAAAAAAGAAGAGGGACCCAGTCCAAGAAGGGGGACCCAGTCCAATTGCTCTATAACAATTAACCCAACCATGGTGACATTCCTGGCTGACCAGATGGCAGTCAGTGAGTTTTCACTGCTCCAAAATCACTTGAGAGGGCATTTTTGCCACTGAGAACTAGTCTTCTTTTTCCATTTCTACCACTTGCCTTCCTCTCTCCCTTGGCAATTATCATCATCATTTCCCCCCTGAAGCTCTTACTGCCCTGACTCCAGGGGCAACAAGGGTATGATGGAGGTGGATGTTGCTTTGGTTCATGAGTTTTAATGGTGTAAATATTTATTTCCTTCATTTGTACCCCAGTTTTCTCCCTAATGGTGACCCAAAGTGGTTTACATTTTCCCCATGTCAACTAGACATGGGCATGAACCAAAAAAACCCCCAAACCATGTGGTTCGTGGATTTTCATGAACCAGGAACCATGAACTGGCACGGAACTGGGGCCAGTTATGAAGCAGTTCATGTTTCTTGATTCATGGGGTTTAAATACCCCTTTCCGGATACTTAGCATTGGCAGGGAAAGGGGCATTTAACAGTTTAAAGGGCCCTTTCCTGCCTTGCAAGGGGCAGGTCCCTTTAAACTATCAGCTGGCAGGCAGCGAGGGCCCCCTCACCACCTGCCAGCTGATAATTTAAAGGGACCTGCCGGTGGCAGGACCCTTTAAACTGCCCAAACTCCAGCCCCCCAGCCCCACTCCCAACCCCCAACCCCAACCCCAGCCCCACACTTTCCTTCCCCTGTGCCATGCAGCATCCTCCCTCTCCTCCCGTGGCAGCCATTTGAGGGGCAGGGAGGCCATTTTCGGCCTCCTCTGCGGAGGCCGAAAATGGCCTTGCTGCCCCTTGCAGGAGGAGGGGGAGGAGGCCACGGGCCGCAGGAGTCATCAAGGTAAGTGTGGGGCGGGGGGGGCTGGGGTGGTGGTGGGGCTGGGGCTGGGGCTTGTGCACCATTTAAAGGGCCCTGCCACTTGGAAGCTGCAGGGAAAAGTTTAAATGGCCATTTCCTTGGGAGTGTTGGGCACCCTTTTTAGCCACTTTGTTCACTGCTATAGATAAGTCAGGTTTAATACCTGAAGCATGGACAAATGCAATAGTGGTTCCTATATTTAAAAAAGGTGATTGTCAACTCCCAAGTAACTAAAGGCCGATTAGCCTTTTATCCACTATTGGGAAGTTGTATGCAAGATATTTGGCAAACAAACTTAAATTGTGGATATTAGAACAACAGATTTTAGGCCCAGAACAAGTTGGTTTTTGTCAGGGGAAGTCAACCCTAGATCACTGTATTGTGCTAAGCCATTTGGTGAATAAATATACAAAAGGGGCTTAAATTATATGTAGCTTTTTTAGATCTTAAGGGGGGCTTGGACTCTGTTGATAGAGATCTTCTGTGGAAGAAAGTAAGGGCCATGGGGATTGAGGCAAGATTGCTTTTTTTGATTAAAAAGCTTTATTCTGAAACTACATGTCAAGTTAGATGCTCCAAGGACGGTGATCTAACTCCTAAGATTCCAATTAATATTGGAGTTAAGCAAGGATGCATCTTAGCCCCCTTATTTAATATTTTTTTAAACGACTTGCCCCTTTATGAAAGGAATTGATGGTCACAAGCCAAACCTAGGATCAATGCACGTTCCGCTGCTTTTGTATGCAGATGATGCGGTGCTCCTGTCCATCTCGGAAATAGGAATGAAAAGGGTGTTATCTCGCTTTTTAGACTATTGTGAATTGAACAAATTGACTTTAAATTTTGATAAATCCAAAATCATGGCTTTTGGGAAAACCTGGAAACCAGGTAAGTGGAATATAAGAGGGAGAGTGATTGAACAGGTCAAAAGTTTTAGATACCTAGGAGTCTATTTCCACCATAAAGCTAGTTGGGTAACTCACAAAAAGAAGTGATACCATCTGTGAACAACAACGTATTAGTGATTACTCGCTTTTTCTACACTAAGGGAAATCAATATATCCCAGCAGCCCTTAAAGTGCTTAATCATAAAATCAGTGCTAAACTGCTCTATGGCATTCCAATATGAATCACAGCCTTTAATAAAGAAGTCGAATGAATACAATCTAATTTTCTAAGGAAAATTTTAGGGCTGCCATCATGTGTGCCCTATGCAGCTATTTGTTTGGAGACCAACCAAAGACACCTAGAGACAAAAGCCTGGATTCTAACAATTAAATTCTGACTGTGTTTGCACTTCAGGGGCAGCCCTAATAGTCTTATTGCACACATGCTAACTGAATCTCAGTCTTCTGCATGGTTAGCTGATATAGGGGAAAAAATATCTATAATCGGGCTTTGCCTTGATGAATTAGTTTTTCTTTCCGAGAGGTCTGCATTTGCTTTGACTAAACAAAGACTTGTAGATATTGAGATACAAGAACTTAGGAGCCTCGCCTCTGGTAGATGTTCCCCTATGAGATGGGGGATTTCTTCTAATGGTTCTTTGGCAGAGTATTTTTCTGCTGTTACTTCCCCTCACCTTCGGAGAGCATTTATGTCAGCGTGCTTTAATGTTCTTCCTTCTGCAGTACTCCATGGGAGGTTTAAGAAAATTCCTTACTCCACAAGGTATTGTGCCTGTGGCTTGAGGGATATAGAAAGTACTGAACATATTCTCCTGTACTGCTTATTGTATTGTGATATTCACACCGTTTAGCTAGAACCTTTGCTTCAAAATCATGAAGGTCAATCGGTTGACAGTAAGACATGCCTTTTACTATCCACACATAACCCTGTGATCATGGAGTCTGTGGCTAAATTTCTTTGTTGTGCATCGAAGAGGAGAGGAATGGTTTAAGTGATGGGGGAAAGGATTTTTTTCGGTCTCCTTGCTGACTGTCCATATCTATGTTCTGTTATGCCAATAAAGGTCTTCGATTCGAACTGTCCCTTTCCCAATACAACCCAAACGAACCCGAACTAGTAACCAGTTCATAGAAGTTCGTAGAAAGGAGCTTCCATGAACCGTGGTTCACGAACCACGAACCGGCTTGGTTCGTGCGTTTTTTTGGGGTCGTAATTGGATTTGTGCCCATCTCTATTTACAACCCAAGAAAATCTCAGCAAACTAGAAGTAAACTAGAAGATATTCATTTTTTTTCCCAAAGTGAAGGATCTGCCCATTTTTCTTCCTACAATGAAATCATCTTTATTGGTGCTACATTTTCTGAAACAATATTTCTGGACTGACCAGTTGAAAGCCAGCCACCATTCTGTGCTGAATGATATTGCAAATGCTGGGATTTTGCTGGATGTGTGAAAATCCTGGAATTCTAGTTAAGAAAGAAAATTAAGTGCTGTTATGCAACACTCCAGCTCCCTGAGTTCTTGATGTGAGCTAATACCTTAATCTTCTTTTCTAAGACAAACTTCTAATTTTTAATTATGCTTTCAATTTTGATTCGGTTTTTCTCTGCATTTCTAGCTAATGTTTCCAGGACAGACTTTATGCAACATTTGTTCACAATATAATTGTAGGTCTCTTAAGCTACCTAAAAAATACTATGATGGAATATATGAAGCTTCCTTGAACCAAATCAGACAACTGGCCCATCTAGCTCATGTTGTCTGATCTGGCTGGCAAGGAGGATTTTCTCACAACACCTGATAACAGATTCTTTTAGCTGATGATGCCAGATTGTGAATCTGGGACCTCTTACATACGAGCTTGTGCTCCTCCTTGCAACAAGAACCTACCAGAGAATGTAGATAGACCACATCACTGAATCTGTTCTGGGAAAACAATAATAGCACACCAGGCAGCTTATCCACTCTATAGTGATTTTCAGCATCATGCTAAATGACTTTCAGGTTTTGCCACTTTTAATATCACACACATTAGATCCATCCTTTTCAATTATGAAAATTCACACATCTCATTAACTTCAAATTACAGCATTGTAGGTTAAGAGTAGAACTTATATGATAAATACATGTACACAGATTTGCTTGATTAAAGTTGGTTATCTCACTTTTATCTGTTGATTTCACAGAAAACAGCATGAATAGTATCCTTAATTTTGCTGCTGCCATAATGTGTAGAACTGATCACAGTATTGTTCTTTTACATCAGAGAAGCAGCACTGTGCCAGACCCAGCCAGTTGAAGGATTGTGCAGCAGTGGAGCGAAATCACTCCATGTGCTACAGGAGGGTATCATGACCCACTGCTTTTTATTATAGCAACCCGTGTCAGAGAGGCCACTCAGTGGTCTCCATGTCATAAAGATAATGTGTAGTCTGACTGGTCCTTAACCTCCTATACAAATCATACTGAGGCCAATTTTCAGTGTCTCCACTGAAATCAGCATGTAAAATTGATGTTCCTCCTCAAATACAAACACCGGTACATGTAACAGTCTTAACCTATTATTTAACTGGGGTTTTTTGGAAACTTGTTCTTGTTTAACTGTTGTTTGGAACCAAGTTGTGCTGAAGACACAGTCCCAAACTGTTTAGTTCCTCTGTCATGTTTCTATGCATGTAACCAAAACGGAAATGTTATGGGAATTGTTAGACCTGCTATACATCCCAAAGGGTTTTCCTCATAGATTAGGAAAATAGCAGCTGGCATCTTGATCTGCTTACTTGCTTCCCCACAGACATTAATTATTGTTAGCTGATATTTCTCACATGTGCATTGGAACGCTTGGTGAGGAATTTCAGTTCCTATATCGTTTCAAGCAGTATTAGATGACATCTGCAAATAGGTAAATCTTCCATACTGCAGAACAAAATATGAAATAAACTCTGCATATTTTGCACTGTAAAATGTGTACAGGTGCCAACAATAGAAAATGGAGGTAGGAAAATGCCCTCTTCAGTTACAAAAGTAAGGGCATAAATGCTTTCCACTGACATTTTTCTTTCAGCAAGAGACTAAGTAAAATTGCAATACAGTTTAACATCATCCTCTCAAAGCTGAAGGTTACCATAGAAACTAGAATCTCAGAACGACATGAAAGGCTTTTGGGGAATCAGACTTTACTATTAGCATGATGTAAGCATCTAGTACACCACTAACAATCTAGCATTTCCTTTTAGGATGTCATTAATACTCATTAAACATCCCTGCATGGAATTTCTGAACAACTTGTGCTGCACACATGCCCCCCCCAACCCCAAAGCATATATGTTACATTTAATAATAGGAAGACAGTATCCATCTTAGCCTTACATATTTTATAACTACATTTTTTTTCCTTCCATCATTAGGAATACATTACTAACAAGAACTATTTAGCATACAATTTATTGCTGTGTCGCCATGATAGCAGTTCCACAAACTTTGGTGACACTTAGGGTTGCCAGGCCCCCTCAACCTCTGGGCGGGAGAGAGGGACCTAGCACTTACCTTTGGGGAGAGGGGGGTGAGCACACGTATAGCACGCAAGCGCACCCCCACAGGCGCGATGACATCACTTCAGGAGTGACGTCATCATGCGGCCCCTGGGCAGGGTCATTTTCGGGTGCTGCAGAGCCATTCTGCCGTGGATCGGGCCCGTTTTTGAGGCACTGTGGAGCGCAGGAATGTTCCTGTGCTCCGCAGCGCCTCAAAATGGGCCTGATCCATACTGAAACAGGCCGTTTTGGGGGCGCTGCAGAGCGCAGGAGCACTCCTGCACTCTGCAGCTGCTGAAAACGGGCCTGGTTTGCCATGGATTGGGCCTGTTTTGAGCACTGAGGAGTACAGGAGCACTCCTGCACGCCGCAGTGGCCCTGATCCCGGCCAAAACGGGCCCGATCCTGGTGGCTGTGGCACACGGGAGCGCGCTGTGCTGTGTGGAGCACACAAGGAAGGTCTCCATTGATTCTGGAACACTGGATCAAGAGCTACTCCCCCAGACTCCTCGAACCTTGAAAGAAAATTCTCAGGCCCCTGCGGATGAGAAGATTCAAGCTTCCATTCCTCAATATAGGAGAAGGTGTGTGCTGGTAATTGAGGACTCTCTACTGAGAGGGGTAGAGGGTAAAGTGTGCCGTCCAGACTTGTCATCTTGAGAGATATGCTGTCTACCAGGTGTACGCATCCAGGATGTGACAGAAAGCATAGGAAGAATTATCAAAGCCACAGATTATTATCCCTTCCTCCTGATGCATGTTGGAACAAATTATACTGTCTGGCACAGTCCAGAACACATTAAAAGAGACTATGTGGATGTGGGTAAAAAGGTTAAGGACTTAGGAGCACAGGTTGTGTTTTTGTCAGTTCTTCCTGTCACGGGCCGTGGTTTAGGAAGGGAAAGAAGAATGCTGCAGATAAATGACCCGCTACATAGATGGTATCATCAGAAGCGGTTTGTTTTTTTGGATCATGGTTTATACTTTCAAAATGAAGCTCTGCTATCGAGAGATGGTTTGCATCTCAGAAGGGTAGGAAAAATGTATTTGGTAAGAGCCTTGCAAACCTGATAAGGAGGGCTTTAAACTAAATCCGATGGGGGAGAGAGAGAAAAATTCAAATCCTATAACTGGAGAAGGGAACACTGAAGACCTGCAGGGAGTGGAACATATGCTAGGAAACATTAACTTTCAGGTAAGCACAGAAACAAAAACCTCAGGGCATATAACTTATGGCTTCTGGTGTCTCTACATTAATGCACAGAGTATGGGAAACAAGAAGGAGGCAAATGTTGTTCCCATCTTCAAGAAGGGGAAAAAGGAAGATCCAGGTATAGATGTCAAGCTGACGAGTCAGCTTGACATCTATACCTGGAAAAGTCTTAGAACAAATAATCAAACAGTCAGTCCTTGCGCATTTAGAAAGGATGGCTGTGATTACAAAGAGCCAGCATGAGTTTCTCAAGCACAAGTCATGCCAGACTAACCTTATCGTTGTTGTTTTTTTGAGAAAATTACTACCTTGCTAGATCAGGGGAATGCTGTAGATATAGTTTATCTTGATTTCAGTAAGGCTTTTGATAAGGTTACAAATAATATCCTTGTTGACAAGTTGGTAAAATGTGGTTTGGATCCTATTACTATTAGGTGGATCTATAACTGGTTGACAGATTGCACCCAAAGAGTGCTAATTAATGGTTCCTCATCCTCTTGGAGAAGAGTGACAAGTGGAGTTCCACAGGGATCAGTCCTGGGACCTGTTCTTTTCAACATTTTTATAAATGATTTGGATGAAGGGAATGCTTATTAAATTTGCAGATGATACTAAATTGGGAGGGGTAGCAAATACGGTCAAAGACAGAGTAAGAATATAGGATGATCTTGACAGACTGAATTTCAACAGAGATAAATGCAAAGTTCTGCATTTAGGAAGGAAAAATCAAATGCATAATTATAGGATGGGAGAGACTTGTCTTAGCAGTAGTATGTGCAAAAAGGATCTAGGGATCTTAGCAGACCATACACTGAACATGAGTCAGCAGTGTGATATGGTAGCTAAAAAGGCAAAGTGCGTTTTTGGGCTGTATAAACAGAAGCATAGTGTCCAGATCACGAGAAGTGCTGGTATCACTCTACTCTGCTCTGGTTAGACCTCACCTAGAGTATTGCGTTCAGTTTTGGGCACAGACAAGCTGGAACATATCCAGAGGAGGGCAATGAACATAGTGAGGGGTCTGGAGACCAAGTCCTCTGAGGAAAGGTTGAAGGAGCTCAGAATGTTTAGCCTGGAGAGGAGACGACTGAGAGGTGATATGATAACCATCTCCAAGTACTTAAAGGGCTGTAATATAGAGGATGGCACAGAGTTGTTTTCCGCTGCCCCAGAAGGTCAGACCAGAACCAATGGATTGAAATTAAATCAAAAGAGCTTTTGGCTAACTATTAAGAAGAACTTCCTGACAGTTAGAGCGGTCCCTCAGTGGAACAGGCTCCTCGGGAGATGGTGGGCTCTCCTTCTTTGGAAGTTTTTAAGCAGCGGCTAGATGGCCATCTAACAGCAATGCTGATTCTGTGAACTTGGGCAGATCATGAAGGAGAGGGCAGAATGGGTTATATTAGTGCTTAGTTCTCGTGGCCTTCTTACATGCCCAGGGTAATGCCAATCGCCACCTTGGGGGTCAGGTAACAATTTTCCACAGGCCAGTTTGGCTAGGGATCCTGGAGGTTTTTTGCCATCTTCTGGGCATGGAGTGGGGGTCACTGGGGCAGTCAGGGGGGTTGTTGTGAATTCCCTGCATTATGTAGGGGTTGGACTAGATGACCCTAGATGTGCATTCCAACGCTATGATTCTATGAAATAAGTGGAAGGTCCTTGCAGTGGAGAAATGTGTGGATACTGATGCAGCAGAAAGGTAGGATCCAATCCTGAACCTTTATTTTAACAAGCATTTCCCTATGACTTAAAATAAATGATTATACTAGTTAAATTGTTAATAATTAAATAGTATGTTTATAGTTGATATAAAATAAATAACAAGCACCTCCCCCTATACACACACACACTTTCTAGCAATGAGTAGTTCCTCTGGCAGTGCTATCCAGTTCATGGTGCAATCCTAAGAAGAGTTACTCCAGTCTAAATCCATAGGATTGCTCTGTTACTTCTTTCTTGGGTGACTGATTATTGAAGACTTTCTTTTGTAATATTTCCTTTATACATAAATAAATAACTAGATTTCACTGGAACAGGCAGCTGTTATGATAGAGGAATGCAAGATGCCTTGATTAACACTCAGGAAGGCACTAATCTCAGAGAAAACATTTATTCCTAGTAATGAAGTAATAAACTCCTTAGATTTCAGGCAGAGGGGATGAGTTTTCCTTTATGGAGACAAATTGGTATCTGAAGAAGGGAGCTCTGACTCTTGAAAGCTTATACCTTGAAAATCTTTTTGGTCGCTAAGGTGCCACTGGACACAAATCTTGCTATTTAGATTTTCTGGTGAATCCTAGATCACTGCATCACTTCCGAACATGACATCCATGTCCTCACCCTCACAATCTACTGCTGGCTGCTAGCCACCATCTGGCAACCCTATTTCTGAGGGACTGAGATCAAGGGGTCTTCACCAAGAAGGACTTTCTGTGAATCTCTGCAAATCTACCCTCAATGAGGCAGGTTTGCTCAGTAATACCTCATGTACTGATCTTAATCATCAGGCAGGTTGATGTGGGTGGAGGTTGTCTGTCAGGTACTCTGGAGTTAAGTTGTTTAAAAAGCAAAACCAGCACCTTGAACTGGGCATCAGAACAACCTTGGAGCTGGTAGAGCTAGAGAAGCACAGACTTGAAGTGTTTGTTGCTGTAAGTCCTACTTAGGATTCTGACAACTGTATTTTATACCAGTTGAAACCATCTTCTAGGGCAGTTCTCAGTATAGCTTTGTCCTATAAACTCTGGCCAAAGCTTCCAAATAGTCTTTGACCACACTATTTTGTCCAGTCAAAGCAAAAATGGCTAGACACATTTCAATACTTTACCCTCACTGGAAAATACATTTGAAATTAAATTAAGACATTTAAGTAATTAACATAATAATTTACTTCATTTATACCCCACATTTCTCACTTTATCACTGGTAGGATCTAGAACACCAGGTCAACAAAAATATGCTGATGACATACTTCTGACGGCATCAAAATGAAACTGGGGTCAGGATTAGAGATGGGCACAAACAGGAAAAAAAAACAGAACATGATGTTCATTGTTCATTGCCATCCATGAACAGGGACTCACAAACAACCATGAACATGGCCCTGTTCATGAACATGTTCATTGTCGGCTGTTTGTGGGGGCCAGCAGGCTCTCCTCCAGCCATCATCCAAGTTTGGTCAAGATCCCTCCTGCACCACTCCCAGAAACCTGACCTGAGCAGGCACCAGGAAAGGTACCAATAATAAATAATAGCTTGACCCCAGAGCCTGGCAGCAGCCCTGGAACTTGAAGGGGTAGATCCCTATACACACAAAGAAAATTCAAGCTCCAATGTACTCTCTCTATCAAAATGCCAACTGCAACTGTCTCTTGCTCTGCACTGTCTGCAAAACCAGAGCCTCCCTTGTAACAAATTTGGAGCTCCACACTTGAAAGGAAGACCTGCCTATCAAGCTAAATTGGGCTTAGATTGGGGTTTCCAGGGCAACAGCAGGAGTTCAGACAGAGTTCAGACAATCCCTGCCTAAGTTGCCAAGGGAATTGATTGCAGGTGCCAGTCTGTCTGGCTTGACGAACAGCAATGAACAGCAACGAACGAGGCTTGCAACGACCACCTGTTTGTTTAGAATGGGGCCTCACTAACAGCTTATTTGCAAACAGCAGATTGGGCTGTTCATGACTTTTTTTGTTCGTATTGCTGTTCGTGCCCATCTCTAGTCAGGATATGCCTAAAAGTATATTACAGGGAAAATTCTGATTATAAAGGACTTCTCTTTGACCCAATGATCTAATCTTCAGGAGAATCTCTCCACGAGTACTGCATATTCTTCACTATTAATGGAATCTGCTACGATAGTGCAACATTATTAATTTTGATTCTGATACACTGAACTGTTTGAAGTTTAGCAGATTCTTTTTTAGTATAAGGTCGATGGAAGCAAGTAGGATATGTTTTGCCAAAACTATTGCTTATCTGCCTTTCAATAATAATAGAGGCTATTGTTCTGGTATCAGAATATCTTTTGGCTGCTACGTGAATCCTTTGAAATTTCTTCTAAAGCATTACTGTTTTACTGTGTCCTTAGCTGTCCACAGAAATTCTGATAGGGTGTAACACAATTCTGTGATGACATAGATGAATTTTCCATTAACATAGACAAATCTGTTTCAGGATAGAATACTATAATGAGATTGTTCTTGGCAAATGCTGGAGTGTTATAGCTTATCAAAGCTTGTTTCTCCAATGGCTCCCGTGGATTCTACATAATCAGATACACCAAATAATAATTTGTATGTGAATATAAAATAGATTTTTTTTTAGGTGTAACCATAGTTCATCCTTACCAAGTTCTATGCTGGTTAACAACATAGAAATTGAGATAACATACAAAGAAAAAAAATCACTAAAATGATAACTTGGTGGTGGTGGAAAGTGCTCTCAAGTCATAACTGACATATGGTGACCCCACACCACCCCTTGCTGGGGTTTTCAAGGCAAGAGACTAACAGAGGTGATTTGCCATTGCCTGTCTCTGCGACCCTGGTCTTTTTGGAGGTCTCCCATTCAATTACTAACCAAGGCTGACCCTGCTTAGCTTCTTCTGAGATCTGATGAGAGCAGGTTTACTTGGGCTATCCAGATCAGGGCAAAATGATAACTTATTCCCAGATATAAGTGAAAACATAAACAAGCAGTAGTAGCAACATAAAACAATAAACACTAGAAAGGCTGAAGATAAACCATCAATTTATATAAATCAGGTATTTGATAGCTATCACCAAAAGCCTAGGAAAATAAAGCTATCATCAGCTGGCACCTAGATGCTCAGTGCATACATAAAGGTAAAGAACTTCACAGATCAAATATAACAGATAAAGTTCTGATTAGAGATAATTCTATATTTAAAATAAATGTATTTTAAAATTGAACTGAAGAAAACTGACATGATTGTTTCATATTGGGTCAAGTATTCCACTTGTCCACCATCATCAATTTGATTTCAGTTCAAACTGGGTGCAATTTCAGAGAGCTTTGCGCTTGCAGAGTTGGTAGCATTCTCTCTGGTAACTGTCTAAAACCAGCTTGCCTGGATTCTATATGCATCAAGATCATGGGGAGGTTATGTTTAACTTACATTTTAACTTACGGTGCACTTGTTTTAGTGGCTTTAAAGACACTGGATAGATTTTTTTTGCTTGCTGGTGAAAGTGTAGATTCCCCCAGAGTAATAGCTGGGTCATCAAATAACCTACATTTCAAGCATAGATGAACATGCATTTCTTTTTTTTCTTGACTACTAGTCAGCAGCATAATTTAAATTTCCTACATTTTTAGGGTATGTACTGCTTATTGTGCCTGCTTAGTCAGCAGCACTGATCATATTGGTGCATGCACAGAAGTGATTACTTAATCTGCTTAAAAAAAAACAAAAAACCTCTGCTGAGCACCCCCCCCCAATCAATTTAAAACAAAATGAACCAATCACTTCCAGAACCCTTGCGTTTCATCTGTGGCAAAAGCTAATGAGGTGCCAGGAAGTTTTAAAAAGAGGAACTGTTGGAGCTTTAAAAATCCCACCCATTGCAGCTGTTGCTATATGTGGTCAGAAAGAAACACAACAGTGTGGACATGGCCTAAATCAACAGTAGCTTTAGCTGAAGGAAGAAACCTTCCTCCTTACATCTCTCACACTTATGCTAAAGGAGCATTTGTTAACAGCTTAAGTTCTATATACAGCTTTTAAAGGGAAGCCTCCAGCCTTAGCACTGACCCACACAAATGACTCTAAGTGATTTCTGACAAAGTCTTGAAGCTCCTTTGCAAGCTTGGAAGGAATATTGAAAATCCAGACAGAGTTTATTGAGGGAAATAATATAAGCAGCTGGGCTGGAGAATAAGCATACTCAAGCAGTTAAAATAATACCACACATTCAATAATAATATCCAGGGCTTTTTTTCTGGGAAAAGAGGTGGTGAAATTCAGTGGGTTGCCCTCGGAGAAAATGGTCACATGGCTGGTGGCCCCGCCCCCTGATCTCCAGACAGAGGGGAGTTTAGATTGCCCTCCACACTGCCTAGGGCACTCTAAACTCCCCTCTGTCTGGAGATCAGGGGGTGGTGCCACCAGCCATGTGACCATTTTCAAGAGGTTCCGGAACTCCGTTCCACCGCGTACCGGCTGAAAAAAAGCCCTGATAATATCTAACATTAGAATGCCGATAAATATTCCGAATACACACACATACACTCTACAAAGGAAAGGGAGGTAAGAGGCCAATGAAGTAGAGTGAAAGGATCTAGCTGCCTACCTGAATGGGTCCAGGAAAACAGACCTATTCCTGAGACGGGCCGAGTGTCCAAGCAACCAATACTAGAGAAAGAGCAGCAGAGGTTGCCAGGCTGGGTGCCCTATAGCTACATAAATGTAGGTGGTTTGGAGCCCAACAGATTATGGCTCCAGATTTTAATGTCTCAGTTTTCTATTAGAAAAGAGCAAGAGTTCAGTAGCAACTATAAGACTAACAAAAGTTGTGGTAGGGCATGAGCTTTTGTGAGTCACAGACAGTTCACTTTGTCAGATATAGCCAGAATGTGAGTCTTATCTATCATTATCTTGGAGAATGGTGTGATTTCAGATGCTGAATGACAGTAGCTGGTGAATGACAATAGCAGGCGTGATTGGATAAGGTGGGGTATGCAGAGTGGTGGTAAGTGGGGAGAAATCAGCATTGGTACTGAGACAAAAAGCTTAGGTCTCGATTCAATCCAGGTAGATGCATTATCTTGGATTTTGTTATCGGTTACAATTCAGCAGTCACTCTTTCTAATCTCCCTTTGAAATTCCTCTGCAGGATAACTGTTACTTTTAGGTCAGGAACTGAATATCCTGGAAGGTTAAAACGTTCCACCACTGCTTTTTGAATGTTGTAGTTTCTGATGCTAGACTTATGTCCGTTAATTCTTTGTCAAAGGGACTGGCCAGTTTGTCCAATGTAGAGGGTGGAAGGGCATCGCTGACACGTGATGGCATAAATCACATTAGCGAATAAGCAAGAGTATGAACCTGAGATGGTGTGGCTGATGTTGTTGGGTCCACTGATGATGTTGCTAGGATCTATATGAGAGCAAGGTTGGCATCTTAGTTCATTACAAGCCTTGGTACCAGAGTCCTTGTTACTGTTAAGTAGTTTATGATTGCATATGAGTAGTTGTTTTAGGTTAGCAGGCTGTCTGTAAGCAAGAAAAGGTTGGCCTCCCAGTGCCTGTGTGAGGGAAGTGTCACAATCCAGCATGGGTTGTGGGTCATTAATAATGCATTGAAGTGGCTTGAGTTGAGAACAGTAGGTGACCACCAGCATGCATGCATGCGTGAGTGTGTGTGTATGAGAGAGAGAGAGAGAGAGAGAGAGAGAGAGCCTCTGAGCCAAGGGTGTAAGAGTCTAGGGGAGCGCGCCCTCTAGGTTGGCCTCACCTTCCAGCTGGGCACCAGGTTGGCCTCAGAAATGGGGTGGGGTGGGTAGTTTATAGCAACCTCAGCCCTTTCTCCCTCCATAAGGTAGACAGACCATTTGCACTTGATCTCTCTGGCTTGGCTTGCTCTGCAGCTCTCTTACTCACACACTGTATCCCAACTACTACTCAGTGGCCTTCCTTTGGTGCCTGTTTTTATGGGGCCTTCCTGGTAGACATTCCCTTCTCCCTTGGGGCATGGGCCAGTCCTGGGTCTCCCCTCCCCCTCCCTGGGAAATTTCCAACTGGACTGGCCCATCAGAGAGCTCCCTCCAGTCTCACCTGGGTCTTGGTCCCTCCCTCAGGGTTTCCCCCCTCCCTATAAGATGGGACTGGCTGGACCTTGCCAGGCCCTGTTGTCCTGAGGCAGCCCCCAGCCCAGCTTGCTGCTCCATGGTCTGGATGGGGCCTATGGCCTCTGCAGGCCCAGGTGTGCCCCTGCAGCCTCCGAAGTCACTGCCACTGTCCTTGGGACCATTGCAGGCCTCACTGCTGTATCGGCAGCCACTGAAGGCCCTGATGCCATTTGCCTGATCATGGTAGGCCTGGGTGTCTGGCCTGCACCCTCCCAAGGCCAGACTGCCTCTTCCTGGACCACTGGGGCCTCACCTCTACACTGACAGCCTCTGAGGCTCTTTCCATCACTTCCTAGGCCACCGCAAGCCTTGCTGCCATGCTGGTGGCCTTCGAGGGCCCTGCTGCCAATCCTTGGGTTGATGTGAGTCTTGCTGCTGTGCCAGCAGCTGCTGAGGGTCCCACTGCTGTTTTCCAGGCTGCAGCGAGCCTCTCCAAACCCGGGGGTCTTCTTGTCATGCCAACAGCCTCTGTGGGCCCTGAAGGCAAGTCCCGTGTGTGTGTGTCGGGCCATCATTCCCAGACAGTGTGTAATATAGTTTTTTGGCAGAGTAGTAACCCAGCAGAATCCTTTTGTTGCTAGCAACATACAGATCAATCACTTCAAGAGCCTTAATTAATTGTTTGAGGTGCTGTTTACTTCAGAAACTACTTTACCCCCAGTAAATGTGAAGTGATATAGTATGCTTCTGTTTGCCCTCTGGTTCTCCTGCATTTGTTTGTGGTAATGGGTCAAAGCTTGCTCACTGGCTCAAGCCAAGATGTGAAGAGAAGAAGCAGACAAGCTCAGCATTCACAGGGTTGCAAGATCCCCCAGGGGCCAAAGTGGGGATGCAGGGGGTTGGAGGCAGCGGTAACAGGGTACTACTCACCTCCTGAGCTCTCTGCTCATTTTCTGGTGTGATGAGGGAGCAAGGTAAAATCCCCCCCATGCCTTCCCTCCTGCCATAGGTGAGTGAGACTGGGGGCAGCAGATGGGGGTGGGCACTTGCCCTTGGTGGGGAGGCAGGCAAGTCTAAATATCCAAGACAGAGCAGAGGGGAGAAAGACAATACAAAACAGAGACTTGGGTGTTCTTTAGTGGACAGACAGGGAGCGCTAGCTCCCTGCAATTTTGGTGTCTTTTGGTTGAAAAACAGCTATCCAGCCCCCACCCCCAAAAATATCCCCTATAGGGAATTACAACAGAGCTGTAGTTCTTATTCTTTCCCTCCTTCTCCACTTGTGAAACAAACAACAGTCCACAACAAGGAACGATTGCAAATGCAGAGTTTTTAATTGAAAGGTAAAAATATTTATTGTCAGTCAGTCACTGTATGAGTAGGAAAATGAAATGAAAGCAGATAGGTTTTGTTTTTTAATGGTTGTGGCCATCCAGTGCTCTCCTACTAGGCTGCACCAAGAGGCACTTACTTCCGCAGTTTGTAAAATATAACTCCTTTGTTCAATATGCTTGAAACTTAGGGGTTCTTTAGATTTGAGAAAAGATTACGTTCCAAGGCATTTCTCCTCCCTCACTCTGAGACAGAGCCACAAGAGGGCCATTGCCTTATTATTAAACATCATAATTTAGCAATATAAAATCAAACAAGCCATTAAAACAATCCAGGTACATAAAAACAGCATAACACTGAAAACCTGAAAAATATCAGTGAAACAGTTATAAATTAATCCCCTTAGTTAAAAGCCTATATAAAAAGAAATGTTTTGGCTTGACGTCTAAAAGATAGGTAGGCAGGGGTGTGCTCTGTGAAAAATTTTATTATAATTTCAGATCTGGGACTATCATTGCCACCATTTTGTGTGTGTCTGATTCACACAGAATACTACTGGAGACAGAGAAGGGGGGGAGAGAGTTCAAAGGCAGCTGACACCCCCAAGGGATACCCAATACTGTGAGCTGGCTGGCACATGATAGGATGACCACTGACCCCAATCCGATGACTCGCCACACCAGGGCTCTGAAGATCCCAAGATGAGCCATGGTATTCACAAAGGAAATAAGCGCCATGAAAGCAACCAACATGGAAGTTTCCCTTGCTCCCCACTCCTCCCCCCCCACACACACCAAGGAAGGAGGAGCCATTTGTTCCAAGGTATTTCTCCTCCCTTGCTCTAGGCGATTCCACATGTCCCAGCATAGCGTTATACTCGCACAAAAAGGCATCTTCCAGGCGCGATTTCTGACATCATTGCACCTCGAGAGTGGCATCTGAGACAGAGCCACAACAGAAGCAAAGATGCAATGTTGTACTTCCTCACTTTTCTTTCTTCCCCACCCCTCGCTTCAACATCACTATGCATATGTATATTTGAGCATGAAGGTTAATTTGGTGGCATTAAATAAGCCATTGTTTTATCTAAGAATTAAAAGGAGTTCATGTCAAATCCCACTATGAACAGGGAACTCTATTATCGACATACTGGAATGTTTATTTTAGTGTTAGTGCATTATCTTCATCTGAATATAGACAAAAGTCATGCCTCCTTATTGCTCCTCCTGGAGCTATCTGCAGCCTTTGACACAGTAGACCATGCCATCCTGTTGAGGTATTTAGAAACAGAAGTGGGCATCAAAGGATGTGCCCTGGACTAGTTTAAATTGTTTCTCATGGAATGGACTCAAAGGATTGCCATTGGAGATCAGCTATCTCCAGAATGGGAACAATCTTGCGGGGTTCTGCAGGACACAATCTTATCTCCCGTGTTATTCCACCAATACATAAAGCCTTTAGGAGAACTCATTAACACCTATGGAGTTGGATGTCATCAATATGCAGATGACACCCAATTCTATATCTTGCTATCCAAGTCCCCACAGGATGCAGTAGAAAACTTAGATCGCTGCCCAACAGCCATGATGAAATGGCTGAAAAATAACAAATTGAAATTGAACCAAGACAAGACTAAAGTGATGCTTGTTGAGAAGGGAGAAATCTTGAAAGACATTGTACTGCCCACTTTCAATGGAGTTCATCTGACCCTTGCAGACTCGGTTAAGAGTCTAGGTGTTATACTAGAAAAACAAGTTAAGGCAGCCAGAAAAAATGCTTTCTACAACCTCATTCTAGCCTGGAAGATGGCTTCTTACCTCAACACGGCCGACCTGGCCACCTAGATCCATGCTATGGTAACATCACAGCTTGGCTATAGTAATGCACTATACATAGGTCTCCCATATAACTTAACTAGGAGACTCCAATTGGTGCAAAATGCTGTGGCTCGACTGTTATCAGGAGTGAACAGGAGCATGAACATCACTCCCATCCTACCATCACTCCATCGGCTACCTATCAGTTACTGCACTCAGTTCAAGTTATTGGTTATTACATACAAAGCTCTTCACAGCCTATGGGACCGCCTCCCTCCCTATGTTCCTCCACAGCAGCTTCACTCATCTGAACAGGGACTCCTGCAGGTGCCAGCCTGCACATGGGCAAAATCAACAGCAGCCTGTACACGGGCTTTCTCTGTGGTGGCCCCTACCCTGTGGAACGGCCAGCCTCAGGAGGTCAGGAGAGCCTCCACTCTCCTGGCTTTCTGCAAATGATGCAAAACTGAATTATTTAAAAGGATTTTTACTCAGATAGGAGGGTGGTATTGTAGGGAGGGGGTCTTAGATGCTTCACTAATGAGTTAGGGACCATAGATTTCACCACTATGTTGCCTTACATATTATCTGTTGCTTTAAATATGTACTCCTATGTACTACCTGTGCTTCATGTTGTCTGTGTCAGTCCCAGAATTGATTATTTTCTGTTTCAGCATTTCTTCTACTCTATATTGGATCCTTCCTAATGGTATGTCTTTGTAAACTTGTATCTATTTACCCTATGGCATTGTTTATGGAAATGACCTTGATACTGTATGGAAATGTTCTTGATACTGATTGTACTAATCTCACACTGTATAATCTGCCTTGAGTCTCAGTGAGAAAGGTGGACTATAAATGATATAAATAAAATATAATAAATAAATAAATGAAAAACTATTCAAGGTTACAGAGGGGAACAGGAAGGATCTGGTATTTGCAACCCTGGCTACTGTAAACCTGCCTAACAAACAAATGCTAATTTAAACAAAAGAACATCCTACCCGATATTGATCAATATCAAAACTTAGTAAGAACATGTAAATTTTGGGTTTCAAAGGGAGACAGGATGATGATCTTCATCCCTTTGAATAATTAGGATGTTGCATCCTTCCTAGGGCTTAATCATAATAACACCTCAGGTGCCAAAATGAAGATACTTCAGAATGCAGAACTTTCAAACCAAATATTTCTGGCTTGGAGTAATTAGCACAGTTCGTCTGTCATAGTATCATTTGGGTTTCCAATGTATGTATGAAATGCACTAGAATCAACTGAAGCCTGAATTAACTAATGGGACCCAATCAATATCTAGACATGTACCAATTGTCCATAGTAAGTAACCTCATTTACATAACATATGGATTGTTCAGGTATAAAGATAACCTCAAAAAGGAGCTAAGGCACTCAGTCTCTAGAGTGCCGTCCTGTTTCTACATCATCTTGCTACTTATGCTCAACAAAACAGCACCAGTGATGCCATAGTGATGCCTCACTGAGAAAGAAGCAAGCTGTGGAATGAATCGCATCAGGACAGGTCACATGGTTGCCAATGAAAGATACACACACAACTCACCTGATAGGGCATTCTAACATTCATAGACTCTCTTAGTAAAATTATCGGTGTATGGCAAGAATTAGTTCTTCTTTTCATGGAATGCATGCAGTTTCACGTTCCTTTTTTAGCTTACTTTTTCTTCAAAGTGACTTCTTTTTTTGCCATACGATCCTTTTGCTGTTACAGGTTGTGTTCATCATGCCTAGAATGAGATCTTAGATACTGTAGTATGGCATGTCCCTTTGCCCTTTTTATGAAGAAGAGTTGTTGTTTTTCTATAATTGTGGTGATCTGGATTGCTATGGTCGCATTTGTGGCCATTCCCTTGTAAGTATATCCAGCAATGGTAAATTCCTTTTACCATCCCTAATGCACGTGTTTTGGTGATTCTTCGATGAATGGTCAGGCTTAGAGCCAAGCTACAAGTGATGCCTTACACAGGTTGGACACTTGTCAGCTTCCCTCAAGTTTTGATGGGAAATGTAGGCATCCTGGTCTTGCAGCTGTAATGGAGAGCCAAGCTCTAAAACCAGGATGCCTACATTTCCCATCAAAACTTGAGGGAAGCTGACAAGTGTCCAACCTGTGTAAGGCGTCACTTGTAGCTTGGCTCTCAGATAGTTCCCATTAAGTAGGGTGTAGTAACGGGAGATTAGAGAGAGTCTTCATCTCCACTAAGATGTTCATCCTCTGTTTATCTAGTGTACAAGACCCCAGTACCACTAGGCCATGCTAGACATAGGATTAAATGATCCCTGCCAGTTGCCTTGTTGGTTTGTGCTTTGGTTAGGCTCAAAGGGATGCCTTGGAGGCCAAGACACAGACTTCACGGACCATTTTGGGTAGCAAGATTGGCGGGGGAGAGTTACTGTGATTGTTGATTTTAGAGGAGAACATTACCAGTTCAGGATTCGAATTTTGGAGCATTCTGGAGTTTGGAGGCCATTATTTTCAATGGGTAATGTATTTGAGGGTCTGGGGCAGATGTTTATAAAGATAATAGCACCAGATTTACACAGAACAAACGGTTCCTTCTATTACATTTTACATGCAAGCCACCTCATCAGTATTTGGAGAGGTAGAATATACCTGTGCTAAATAAATAAATAACATTAATAAAATCCATACATTGTCACTTTGATTTGCTGAAAACAATGCACGATGTGAGTATTATAGTTGTATACGGTCCCATCTTCAACAAGTGGGGGACTTGCAAGAACTTATCAGGAGGAACTTGATTCCCCCCTCCGACTATTTCCTCCTCCTCTTCCCTGAAAGCCTTCATAGTCTCTCCCCTTTTGCTTCTCTTCTTCCTACCCACCAGCCAACCAACCTTTATCTACTTTGTCTTCAGCTTTTTTCTCCTTCTCTCTCTCTGGCAGCCTCTACCTGGGAAAACTGTGGTTCAATTGTGCAGTGCTGACCACTGGGGCAAATGCAGTTGCATGACGGAAGACTCACAAGAACTTGGGGGGGGGACCTTTTTTTGTATCCCCTTCTGCACGATTTCTTTTTTACCTCTTCCTTGCAACTCTCATATACTTACCTTTCCCTACTTTCTTTTCTCTTTCCCACCCACCCACAAACTTACTTTTATCTGCCCCCCATCTTCCACTGTATTTATTATTTCATTTATACTCTGTTTCCCCCACAATGGGGATCCAAAACAGTTTACATCATTCTCTTCTCCTCCATTTTATCCTCACAACAATTCTGTGAGGAAAGTTAGGCTGAGAATGTATAATTGACCCAAGGTCAACCAGTAAGCTTCCACAGCTGAGTGGTGATTTAAACCTGGTTTTCTCCCAGACTGTTGTCTTAAGATCTAACCACAACATCACACAGGGTTTCATGAGCAGCCTGCTGATGAACAGTAGCACAAAGCAAAGAGGCACCCTGACCAACTTATTATCACAATCCCTGAGAATACAATAGAGACAGAATCTATTATCAAAAGGCTTATTTTATATATATAGTCAATCAAAAATAGAGAGGCAAAAAACGTCTACAATAGCCATTAGTAGCATCCACATTTCCAAATTTCCAAAGTGCAACAGTGCTTGTAAACATCTATTTATCACGTGCAAAAACTGGCTTCAAAAGGACAATGCCTCCAAACTATCAGGAGTTAATAGTACAGCACAATACAGAGTACAGTTCATAAGCATTCATATACAGAAACTACTAATATTGACAGTAAACACAACGGGTTTGCTAGCAAGAAATATCCCGTTTCCGGTATCCCTTCTTCACGGCAGTTACTAAGCTGAAATAAATAATAAATATATTAAAATGTCAAACTATACAACAGTCTTATCATGCCCTGGAATTATACTTACAATAATAGATCAGAAACTTTCACATATTCAGCTCCAAGCACAATGGCCACTCGCTCCTGGGCGTGTATCTAACACAACTCACTTCCCCATATATAATATAAAGTAATGAAACCACTAATTTCTTAAAGAGCCCGCAGCCCAATAAAGGACGTCCTCACAGAAACGCTGATAAATCACAGTTAACACTGAGTCCATTGGGAATTACAGAATTCAACTTATGAATCCACCAAGCCTCTTTTCTGCATAAGTCCCTCTGTACAAAAGCTTCTTCTTTGAACTTGCTGATGTACATGACAGTATAAAGGAAATCTCCGTCTTTATGTCCAAGCTCCAGAAAGTGCAGTACCATCGGAATCTCCACCTTCTGTCAAATTCTTGATCGATGTTCCCGCACTTGAACCTTAATAGCTCTACTGGTGTTACCAACGTACATTTTTACATGGATATACAATAACATAGACTACATTCTATTACAATTTGAGAATTCTTCACACCCATTCCCCCCACACACACTAACCTGCCCGCAGGGGGAGAGGTGTGGGAAATGGGCTTGGGAGCACATGCCCACATGCTCCCCCCATCTCCCAAGGGACCTGGCAAACCTATGAAAATTAGATATATTGATATACTATATACTCTTTTTATACCCTTATTAATCATTTCCTGTCAACATCAATGAATACATAAATAGGTTAGATAATGATTTTTTATTATATTACAAAATAATAATCATAGAGGGAAGGGTATAGAAGGCTTTGTGAAGTTGTAGCAAAAAAAGGCCAATCCTGCCATTTCAACTGTGCCAAATTTTCTTCCATGAACTTTTTCAAGGTGAAGGGAAGCCTTGTTTTGTTCATAAACTCCTCATGCTTATCTTTTTCACACGTCATTTGCCACTTGTTCGCAACTGTTTCTTTTCTCAATCTAGCATCACTGTCATTTTGGTTTTTAAAATATGGATATCCCTGAGGTGATTTCACACATCTGAGTTCATGCAAGAAACATAACAGTGTCAAGCTGCCATACAGCTAATCAGATTTGACTATATCATGAATCCAAATCAGAGCAGAGCAATGTTAGGAAAAATTGTATTCATGCTGAGTCAGTGGTCTGTTTTTATGGCCTTTCTTTATATGCTGGGCTGGATTTTTAATGCTGGCTTTTAATTATTATCCTTTAATATTTTGTTTTTATTATTTTGTAAGCCACCTTGGGCAGGTTCCTGGAGAAACGCCACAAACATTTTCTAAATAAATAAAAATATATAAGGCCAATGAGGGGCTCACCCTGCCCCTGCAACTGCTCACGCATTCTCCACCTATACTGAACTCCTTTCTGTCTCCTGTCTCAGAACTCCTTTCTGAGAGAAAAAGTTATTCCCCATCCTATACACATATATACAGATGATTCCCTTTCATTCTCACAGTTTCATGATCTTGAAGTAATGCTGAACTAAAAAGAAATGTGTTAATGGGATGCTGTCAATTGGGAAGAGACTAAAATTATGCCACCAATGATAAGCTAGCCCTGCCATGGCAGATGCACAGTTGATAATGTTGTGTCACACCTCTACTAAAGATTACGTATGAATGAGCACACTACATACTGAAAAATGTACTTGAGAAATGTAACATCATAAAGAGCAAGTGTACTGCAATTGCAAGGATTTTCTATATCACCAATTAGAAACAATTAACAGCAACAACAAATATTTCTTACCTTTAGATACCAACAAAAGTAGGTCTGTTCAAGAAACATATTCTGTGGACAAGTCATCACTTGCAAAATGTCCTAATTTCCAGTAACACAGCATTAAATTGAAGGAAAATTAAATAACAAGCTACATTAACTCTTTGAAGGGTATGTGTATGTATATATATATATAATATATATATATGTTAATATATATACATTTTAAAATCTGGATTTCTATAGTTACATTACAAATAATACCTTGAACTATTAAAGAGAAACCATGGAAACATGCTGTTACCACAGAAACACAGGAAAAACTAGAAAGGCATTTAAGGTTAAACTGAAGACCCAAGTTTCAGGATTCACTAATGCTGAAATACAAAAGACTTTTAAGTATTTTAAGTAATTTAACCCCATGTTTTTATGGCTTGGTCTTTGTTGATTCTCTGATTCTGTTTTCTTTATGTTTGCTTTTGTGGTATCTTCTCAAGTGATGCCTGAAATGTGCCATTTACTAATGTTGTTAACACAGGATAGAAAGCACAATTAGCTCATTTTTTACTGCATATACATTCTAAGTAATGTAGGATCATTTCAGAAAGATTCATGTGTTGCACAGCATGATTCTTATCCCTTTCTCTCTGTGTGACTAGAATAATTTGATGGGGCTGTGCATCCTCATCCGGAGCAAGTACATCCATAGTATTCAAGGGTGAAGTCGTGGGCAAAGTGATGCGTATCTGTAGCTATGCACATCGATTTCTCTAAGTGGGTTTTGGATTAGGGTGTGTTATGCTGTTCATACAAGCTTTGATGTCAATGCCTATTCACGTATGCATGATTAATAAATGAAGCATCAATATGCAGATATGCACTTGCTGTTGTATTGAGATGGAAGGACAGACTGACTAACCACACTATGCTGTCTGTGCCACTGTGCTGTCTTCTACAAGCACTGCACTGGGGATAGAAAAGCATATCTATTCTGTCAATTTACGTAGGATTTCTTCATTATCCATGCACAGCAGGATCCTTTGCAGATTTTCACATTCAAAAAGCGGAGCAGTAGCTCTGCACTTGTTTCCTGTATGCAGTAGATAACAAGAGTCTGTGAGCATGGAACAGCTGTTCTGTACACACAGTATGCCTAATGCGCTGGAAGAGAATTTCTGGATCAGAATTATTAGGTACAATTCGGAGAAAGTTAAGAATCACAAAATTCTCACTGAAAACAATTCTTTCACTTTTCTCTCTTCACATTTACATCTTTATCTCAACAATGTCTATCATGTTTGTGGGTTAAATGGTTTATATTAATTTTATGCATCCTAGATGATCAATGGAAAAATGAAAATATTTTGATAACTTCAAAATATATCAGGAAGATATGTTAATTAAACTAAACCAGATTTGTTAGATTTTCATCTAGATTAAGAAACAGAGAAAAAATAAGAAAAGTACACCAAACGAGGGGAAAAGGGAATATTTAGTATCTACAGAAATAAATTATATAAAAATGTTAAAGTGATTGTCAAATATAATATCGATCCAGTGATCAATAAGACCAGGTTTAAGTTAAAATGGACAGAATAAACCACAATGGTAAAAACAATTATCTTGCCTATTTTTCTGGTTCCCCACATATGGTGGCATGGATGATGGCATGGAGCAGCCTCTTGATGGGGCAAACCATCCATGGGCCCACCACACTGCATCGGTGTGTGGAAGAATCACCCCCCCCCTGCCATGGACGCCACCACTGCCACATACCCCCATGCAGTGTGTATGTCTCCCTGGGGCCCCTGCCTCATAAAGCCCCATCTCCAGTGCCCACACCCCATAGTAGGGATAGACCAGTCAGGAGATTCATCCGCCTCGGTATATGCACACCTCAGACCATGCAAATAAATAATTCAAAATTGAATACAAAGAGGCCAAGTGGGGATTATGAATTTGACTATTTTTGATCTAGTTCTGTTAATCAAGAAATCATGCAAGTGTCTCATAAATGTTTTATGACATTTGATGATTATGCAACTGCAAGATGGCAAACAATAAAAGCAACGTGAGAGATTTGCAACTGAATATTCTTGTTTCAGAGAGGTATTATATTTCCTGTTGATGGACTGCTATTTCAACAAATATGACAGTCAAGGAAAATGTTCAAATCATTTTGCTAAATTGATATTATTGGCTTGCAAGAATTAAGAAAATGTAAGTTACACCTTGGGTGCATTTTATATCTGGTAAAGATGTTGATCATTAGTATACATTTTGTTTTATTTTTGTCAATTTGACTGTTATAATTTGTGTCCTCACAACGTAGCTGGTGCATTGTTAGCCACTTTGAGTCTGTGGAGATGAGGCAAGACAGAAATGATTTAAATGTATCTTTATAATATTATAACAATTAGTTTAATAAGGATGTGAACAAGCAACATAATAGGTTGTATGGGGGATTGAGGGGAATGGATATTAACAGCTGTTTTAGGGTAATGGATATTACTGTCATTATATCTTTGCTTTTTTATTTTATTAAATGAAAAATGAAAATTTAAAATACAATATAAATAAATATTTAGTAGCGTTACAGAGCTATACAAGGATGCTGAAAAGATGTTTAATAATTATCAAAGAAAGAACAAGAGGTATATTAATGGACACACCACAAGTAGTTTTATTAAGTGATTCTACAGTTGTGTAGAAAAAAGCATAGGATATTTATCAGTAATACCTCTAGCTGATATCACTTCCAATGTGACCCTGAAGTGACAGCATTTTGCCAAGGCCAATTCTTTAACAATTGGCCCCAAACAAATGCTATGTTTTGGGTCAATTGTTAAAGAATTGGTCCTAACACAACACTGTCACTTTTAGATTGCAGCAGAAGTAATGTCATCAGCCAGGGATGCAGGCTCCAAAGTCTTTGCCTGACTCTCACCTCTATGTAGTGATCATACCAAGAGCCCTGGACATGCTAGCTCAGTGTCTTTCCATGAAGACATGCCTACCTGTGTGATATTCTCTGCCTGGCCCCATGTGGTGGTGGTGGTGGTGGTGGAAGGGCTGTAGTGGAGTGCCTAATGCCTGTTAGCATGGCTCCTTTGGATTCACACCCTTGGTCCAGTGGTTAGGATACTGGACTTGGGTGAGGTGGGTTGTGGGTTCAGGGCTGGCCTCTGACTCCCCCCCCCTTTTTCTGAGTATAAAGAGCAGGGATGGTTGCATGTGGCTGCCATTTTTGCTGTCCATCAGGTCGTTGCCAGGGAATGGGTGGACATCCTGTCCACTGTATGGGAGCCTGATCCCTATGGGCTAGGGAGGGGGCTTTATGGCTCCATGCCTTTCTTGGGATTGCTGGGTCTTCCCACTGGCTCTCCACTGGGGGTGGGAGGTGGGAGTGGTGTCAATGTTCAGTGGCTGGATCAGAGGCTGATGATTGGCTGTGCCTGTGTGTGCCATACACAGGACCATCATTGGCCATTGCCTGATTGATGAATGTTGCCAAGGTTGCTATAGACTCTGGCATGCTTGCTGTCCCATCTGTACCTTTCAGAGGGCCAAGCAGTGCAGTTTCAATTCCACAAGGGAATGGACCAGCATGACCACAGTTGTTCTGGCTGCCTCTACCTCAGTGGCCCTCAGGATAGTGCTGCCCACCTTTTAAAATTACCAGAATATCTCTGCACATGTAGGATAGTCTTTCCACACCACTATTGAACCTTTGTCAGTCCTTATGTATCTGGAATGAGGGGAAGGGATTTCCTCTCTGCCTTCCCCACTCTCTCCTCAGCATGAGGCATGGCAGGTCAGGCGAGAGGGAGGGAGTGGTCTGATGAGAGGGAGTGAAGAAAGCAAGCTGGTTGTAGATGGAGGGGAATAAAACCATCACTACCCTACTGTGGCCAACTTGTTTTTTTCTTAGGTGGCTGCCATAGTGGTGGTTGTCTTTTCTGTCCCCAGCTTTCTCTTCTGGAACACGTCACATTGAGGAAGAACCATGTCAAAGTTAAGCAAGTCAAATCCCTAAAGGCTTTCAGGAGGGTAGTTGTGTTGATCTGTAGTGGAAGAGCAAGATTCGAGATCAACAAAATTTCCAGGGTATAAATTTCCAAAAGTCAAGCTCCCTTCATCAGATCCATAGAGGATGCTTCAAACTATTTAAAACTATAATAATTGAAGCCAAAATAGAATGCATTAATCAGGATTAGAAAGGAAAGTTACTGCCAAGTCTAAAAGGATATCTGAATGCTTAATGAGCCAAGTCAAGGAAGCCATAAAAAACAAAAATGCATCTTTTAAAAAGTGAAAGGTCTACCCTAATGAAGTGGACAGAAGAGAACACAGGGTGCAGCAAACGAAGTGTTAAGTTAATAATTTGGCGTGCAAAAAGAGAATTTGAGGAGCAGATGGCTAAAATTATCAAGACTGTATACACACACGCACAGAGAGAGAGAGAGAGAGAGAGAGAGAGAGAGTTTGTCTTTATATATATATTGTATAAAAATATACAGAGCAGGAAACCAACCTGATAAGCAGTTGGGTCTTTGGATGGCCAAGGAATAAAAGGATTGCTAAAGGAAGACTGGAAGATAGCAGAGAAGCTAAATGAATTCTTTGCATCTGGGTTCAGTGTTAAAAGTGTGGGATATGTACCCAGGTCAGAGCAACTACTTTCAGGAAGGGAGTCTGAAGAACTGAGTCAAAATGAGGTGATGAGAGATGAAGTTCTATTAGGAAAAATAAAAATTAGTAATAAAAAACAAGGGGTTTTAGGGAACTCAAATGTGAGACTGTTGAACTACCAACTAGGGTATGTCACTAGTCATTAAAATCAGCCACTGTACTAAAAGACTGGAAAGTAGCAAATGGTACACTGATTTTTAAAAAGGAGTCCAGAGGGAAACAAGAAATTACAGGCTAGTTGGCCTAATGTCTGCCTCAGGCAAATTAATAGAAACAATAATCAAAGACAGAATTATTAGGCACATAGAGGAACCCACTTATCCCACACCGGCTCAAAGTGCCAAGGGGGTGGCAACGTATGACTTACCATTCGTGGCTGTCGTATGGCTAAGTGTGTTGGGTTGGGGAAAGCAATGGTGAACTACCCTGTAAAAACTTCACTGCGAGACTCTGTGGATCTCTCTCAACGCGCTATAGGACAGAAAGGCCTGGAGGGGGACGGTCTCCGGAGTAGCTGAGGGTCGGACGCGACTGTGTGGCTTGGATTGGATCGGAAAGGAACAAAGCCTGCTGAGGAAAAATCAGCATGGCTTCTGCAAATGAAAGTCCTGCCTTACCAACTGTTTAAAGTTCTCTGAGAAAGTGAACAAACATGTAGATAATGATGACCAAGTAGATATTGTATAGTTGGACTTCCAAAAGTTTAGTGAAGTCCAACTATATAACACTTGAGACTCCTGACTAAGCTGTCATGGGATAAGAGGACAGGTCCTCTTATGGATTCAAGATCCATATTCATTCGAAATCTGCACCCTCCCTTTCCACCTGTCTTTATGTCCTTCCCAATCTGTTTGCTTGAAATGCTCCAACACCTGTACTCCCAGCTGCCCAGTGTCACTGGGGAAGGGCATGTGGGGGGATACATAGTGATGGCACTCCTGGTGGCCATGACAGCAACACTCCCAGCTACATGCACTGGCCACTGTTGTTGAAGAAAGGCTGTGTAGATTGTGCAGGTAAGTGAGCAAGGGCAATGAGAGCACTTGCAAGTAGGAGAAGGTTGCTCAAGCACATGAGTGGCATGCAGGTAGGGGAGTGGAAAGCGAGATGTGAGTGGGGCCTGGTTGTGTGCAGATAGGGGCCACTGGACCCTGTTTGCCCAAGGCCCCCCTCCAAAACTTGCAATTGACCTTGACATTGAAGTGGATAGTTCAATGAAGATGTTATCCCAGTGTGCTGCAGCAGTAAAAAAAATGCAAACTCTATTCTGGTAATTGTTCGGAAAGGGATTGAAAATGAAACAACCTATAATACCCCTGTATAGATCTATGGTGAAGCCTCATTTAGAATACTGAGTGCAGTTCTGGTCACTGTACCTCAAAAAGAACTTTGCAGAGCTGGAAAACGTATGGAATTGGACAACCAAGATGACTGGGGATATGAAGCATCTTTCCTATGAAGAAAGGCTGAAGAGTCCGGGACTTTCAGTTTAGTAAAAAGACAACCGGGTGGGGGGGATGTAATAGAAGTTTATAAAATTATGAAAGGAATAGAGAAAGGACAGAAAGAAGACAGTACTCTGCTTTTTCAATTTTTTCAACAAGTAACTACAAAGCAACATTTTTTTCAATAAGTAATTATAAAGCAGAAGATTAAATGCAGTGAGCTGTGCTCAAGAAATTGAAGATGAGTTGTTAACTCAATATAGCAGTTGTTAACTTGTTATTGTAATAGTAAATTATTTTTGCTTACCATTAGCAACATACTACATGTTGCGGGTGGTGACAATGTCAAATAATGGCACAAAATGTAGAGGCAGGCAATGGCAAGCTGCCTCTGTTAGTCTCTGGTCTTGAAAATCCCAGCAGGGGTTGCCATAAGTCAGCTATAACCTGACCGAACTCTGCACCACTACCATGGAAGAACAAGGTGAGAATCAGTTCTAAAGTATTTGGGCACTAGAAATGTTAGGTATTTTTACATCCTGTGATGTCAGTGGGAGAGATTAAAATTAATGAGAGTTGATAATATCCTTTTTTTATTTGCCAAAGAAGTCAAGAATTTCTAGCAGATGGTTAAAGAAGACTGAAACCTTTGATGTGAGCAGCTGGGCTCTGGACATGTCCGCTTTCTGCTACAGTTTCTTATGCTGCATTAGAAGCTGCTCTGACAAGATTCCAAACCTTTTGTTATGGTATTTCAGAACACACAAGGGCCCCCAGCAGAACAAAGAAAACTTACAAGCAGCAAATTGCTAGGAAATGCTACTAGTGAGATTGATCTCATTTGTAGCAATTTCATATTATTCACATTCTTAATTTAATCTCCACATCAGCTTCCAGAAGTTCTCTAACAGTCCTGGTGATCCTTCATAATTTTACTTTCCTTTACATGTGTGCGCAACTAGATTTTACCACAGTACCTTAACATCAGTCCTTTTGAAACTCCATTCATTTGAGATGAGAGGGAATACTTTAATTCTCTCTCTCTATCCAGTAGTTGCCTAAATAATACTCATTCTCCTCTTATAAAACCAATAACCTCAGCAGCAACACATCCCTGCTATGTGAGGATTCTTTTTATTGTTGGCTCAGAACACATTCTGCGGTCTGTTATGTTATTCTGCAGACTGAACCCTCCTTTGAGAGACGGCAGCCTTTTCCTTCTTTTGTTCTGCACAGTACTCAACATGCTTTTGGCACTCAAGAAATGATTAATTAAAAATAGGTGGAATGATGAAAATTGCTTGGCAAGGCCTCTATGGAGATCAATTAAGTGAAAGTTGCTTTTGTTAACAGGGACCTATGTAAACTGAAAAAAGGGAAAGTGTTTCTGAATGTTTTGATATTTTAGCCACACTTGACTCTGTCTCTGAGTCTCCAAAGACTCAAATTGTTTGGAAACAAAAGATTTCTGAGAGGCCTACAAATATTGTTTGGAACTAGAACAATCCTGGAATGAAAGCAAACAAGGAAGCAGATGATAATTCAGTTAAAAGAAAATGAAAGTTTTAAAAAGTGCTGGATTGATACCATCCTTTGGAAGGGTTGTTTGAATCTCATGGGAATATCAGTAGCATAGCTTCATCAAGGGATATGAGTTGGATCTAGCTGAGGAAAAGCAAATAGGGAATAGGCTTAAGGCAAACATGGAATAGGCACAGAAAGAACTGAGCCGGATCCAAGAATGGCAACAGCTCTGGGATCAGGGTTAACAAAAGAAAAAAGAAAATGGTGAACAAAGTTGAGGGAATAAAAGACATGACCATCTACCATCAGCCTCTTCCTGCTTTCTTTTATTGTGAAGGGGCTACTAGGAAGGTAAGAAAAATGAGACATGTGCAGACAAATTAGCATCTGAGAAACTCACCTGGAAGTCAGCAGAACAGGACTGATTAGTAGTTTCTAAAACACAGGAAACAGAATGAAACAATCCAATCCCCTCATGAAAGAGTGGGTCCATGAAAGAGTGGGACATGCTAACTAGCTGCCTCATATGCCCAACATTTTAGCCAGTGATCCCTCATGCACCATTTCCCCCTGTCCTCAGAGGGCTCATTACCAGAGTTGAGGTCCATTTTCTGCAGCAACTTTGGTATTCCATCCATCCCTGCCTGCTCCACCTTATGCAAGCCATATGCCTGCTATGTTCCTCAGATTTGTCCAATAGAGATGTAAAGACTCAAAGGGGGAAATTCAGGGGGTAATCCCAGGTTTTAAAAAAAAATTCTAAGAACTGATTTTTAATTTTTCCTATGGAAAATTTGGGGGAGCATTGAAAAAATTCCTATGAAATATTTTATGTTTAGAATCACCAAATTGCTTCATAAGGCAAGCTTTTCACATTCAAAATGTACAACATGAACAAGTCTGCTTTCAATTTTTGCAACTGGGAAATTTGAGGGTGCAATTTTCTGTAATAATATTTCATTTAGTCTCCATCTAAAAGTACTGAGTTTGCTTTTATAAACCAAACTCACAGGGTTATGGCCAGAGAAAGGCTTTGGTAAAATAACAATTTTAGAAACCTTGGAAGCTATGTTTCTAGAGATCCAAATCATATCAATTCTTGAAAAAGATGCCTCTCAGAAGAATTGATGTATAAAGGGGGGCAAATTGTTTGTCCCATATCGAAGAGAATAGAAGGAGTAAGATAAAACGCAGGTTATCAAAATGAATATTATTAGTAGTTTTAATGAAGAAGATAGATTAAGAGGTTTTTATTTATATGACAACTTATATGACAATCTATATGTGAAAGGAAGTGGAAATAGTGCTTAGAAGAATCTGAAAGTATATTATAATAAATAAATAAAATAAGTATGAAGGGAGTAGAGGGAAAGTGGATAGGGGGTTGGAAAACTGTTGGAAGTCAACAAATAGGGGGGGAAAGGGAGGGGGTTAGAATTAGAAGAAATTAAAGAATGTGATTATAATTGTTATTATATGTTTCTAATCCAATAAAATTTTTTAAAAAAGAAGAATAAGTGTATTCTCTCAAATTTCCATTTTTTTGTCCCCATTTGTCCACCCCGCCCAAATTGTCTATCATATCAAAAAAAAGTATTTGACAATTTACCCTGTATACTTTTAATATTTTTTTCAGAGAGTCTATTTGTGGAAAATCACACCACTGACAACCAGTTCTATAGAGCAACAGGAAGCAATGTTCCTCAGACTATTTCCGTGGCACTAGCACTGATCAAGTAATGGAAGAAACAAAACGGAGAGGGAAAGGAACACCACTGTAAGAGAAAAGATTTTTCTTTCAGTTCCTAATTGTGTTCATTTCCTCAAGTTAAACAAATAGTGATATTGACAAGACCAGGTCCCGTGCATTATGATGTATTCACTTTATCTCTAAAAAAGTAAAATTAAGAAATAGGAGAGCTTATTCTGGAATGTGCTGGGGAGGTTTTCTCACACATTCATATGCAGTTTTGTATACACAGTTTACTCTGTTCCATGCCACTGAAATTTGTGCCTCAATACTGCTAAGTAGATTTGGATTCAGTTCAGGACTGAAACTGAAGCTGTAGATGGGGCTAACAGTGTAGGTCTTCCCCACCAGATTCGTATCTTCCTCACAAGTGCACAACATTCAAAGAAAAATGAACATTTTGAAAATGAAAATATTGGAAATGAAGGCACATCACTACATTGGAGCAGTTGCCCACCCCAGTTATGCTCCCCACCCCAATTCCCTTTTTGAAGAGCTGCAGGATGAAAGTACTTGTTCTTCTTGCTGTCAGCTATTCCTCTTCTACATCTGAAGAAGCAGATTGTAAGCTACTGTGTCTTATGCAATATTAAAAGTAATCTTAAAAGTGCTGTCAGATTAATATTTTAAATTCTGTAACCCAAGACTAATACAGCAATCTATACATACGATAAATAGCAGGAACTCCACACCCACATTTGTGAAAATGCATGTATCTCTTACCTACTAGCAAAAATTAGTTTGATTCTTTCTCATTTTGTGAGAAAGATCCACATGCTTTGTCACCCTCCCCCACCCACATGAGTGTGTGATTCATATGCAGCTATACTAGAATCACTTCACTGGAAAAAACAGGTACCCAAATGGCCACAACTATGTCTAAAGTTTAGCACAGGCAATGGGAACTCTGTAATACCATCTCCAGATTGCAGCAAAGTTAATTACTATATACAGCCTCAGGCACAGTCCAGCATATCAGGTTGCCAAGAAGCACCCAGAGTCCCAAGTTGAAGATTACTTCTGTTCTACACTTCATATCATCCAGACCCTCATGCCACAAGACAGAGTCTACAGATGTTACCCCACAAATGTCATCATTCACACAAGCATCTCACACTCCAAACAAATGCTCGCTTTATTTCTTTTTCTCTTTCAGCTCCCACAAAC
This sequence comes from Eublepharis macularius, assembly GCF_028583425.1. NCBI lineage: Eukaryota > Metazoa > Chordata > Lepidosauria > Squamata > Eublepharidae > Eublepharis > Eublepharis macularius. The sequence goes on from NC_072794.1 coordinate 73,973,974, forward strand.
ATCCAGTTTTCTCTTTCTCTCCACACCCAGGAAGACAATTTGCGCCCCCCCCCCAGTCAAAATAAAAGGCAGACACAATGCTTGGGGCCGCTTTATTAATTTCAACATAAACTGTCAATACAGCAAGGGATCTAACTAACTAGTGGTACAGGTCAAGCCCTGGGGTCACCCATGACCTCCATCTTGACCTGTCTGGATGAGCCCCCACTGCCCCAGGGGTGAGCCATACAAGGCATGGCTGGGACCCGGCCAGCCAGAAAAATGGTTCCCCCTCCAAGCCTGCAGCACCTTGCCGTACAGCAGAAGGGCCTTACTTGTACAGGGGAACCACATGGCAGTCTGCACTCGCAACTGGCTGCCGTGGAGCCCACCAGTCGCTCCTGACAGACCCTAATTCCCCACCAATGGGGATGTGCCAAGGAGGTCATAGTCCCACTCATTTTCCCACCCTAACCTGCCATTGCTAGGGCCAAGCCTTTGCTTAGGCCCTTGCACCCCACAGGTGGCTTATGACCAACCTGAGCCCTTGCCATAAATCATCCTGGAATATGTCGTAGCCAGCAACTGATAGGTAGACCCCATCACCTCTGTAGCGGTTGGCGAATTCAGGAAGATGGGGGGCAACCAATAATGCCCCAGCCCTCCCCCAAAGCCAAAATCATTAACATCAAGGTGAATGTTGCTGCTGCCAAGGGAGCTTCTTCCACCAAGGGCTGGGCTTTCCATCTGCCTGGCCCCGCCCCTTGCTGCTCCAGCCTACAAAGCTGTTGTTGCCAGAGGTCTGCCTGCACTGCTGCTGTTGCTGCTGCCAAGGGAGCTTCTTCTATCAAGGGCTGGGCTTTCCATCTGCCCAGCCCCGCCCCTTGCTGCTCCAGCCTACAAGGCTGCTGCTAGGGGACTGCTTGCCTTGTTTCATGTGTGTTAGTTATTGTAGTCTATATGTATTGTTTATGTTGTTAATTTGTTAGGGTATTGGGGTTTTATGCATGTTTGATAGCTTAGTCTGTGATAGTTGGTGGGTTGTTTGATTTTGGGAGGGTGGTGGGTTAGCACTATGATCATTGGTGAGGAGGCCGGCTCAGGGTCGGGGATCCCAGTGATCCGGGGACGTGGGAGGTACGGTGGTGGGAGCAGATTATGGAAGGGAAGGGCATTGAGACATGGTAGGGCTCAGTGCCCTTCCAACCTGCGTCCCATCCCAAGATATACTTGTTGTGGGGCTAGGATATTAAACCACTCTCTGACACTGGCGCTGTGCAATGCCAGGTCCATAAATAATAAGGCCAAAACGCTGCAAGATCATCTTGCAGCATTGGATGTGGACCTGGCTTGCGTGACCGAGACCTGGGTGAGGGAGGACGAGACGGTCACTTTGAAAGAACTAGCCCCTCCAGGTTATACGGTCCTCCACCCGTCCCGGACAAGTGGTCGGGGGGGAGGCGTGGCTTTGCTCATTTGGGAGTCTTTCTCCTTCAGATCACTCCCCACCCCAAAAATTACTGGCATTGATTGTGTGGGCCTAGCATTGGATGCCGAGGAGAGGTTGGCAATATGCGTGGTGTCTACTGCACCTGCATCTTCCCTGTCTGGTCTGTTGGAGGCAGTGGCCGGCTGGGCCTTGGAATTCCCAAAACTTTTGGTTCTCGGGGATTTCAACGTCCATGCTGACAACGATGCCTCCACGCAGGCCATTGACCTGATGTCCTCCATGGCGGCCCTAGGACTCTCCCAGTTTGTTTCGGCTCCCACGCATCAAGCAGGTCACATGCTGGATTTGATTTTGAGGGGAGGGATGATGGTGGTCCTGGATGTCTATGATGAAGTGCCATGGTCAGATCATGTTGTTCTGAAGGCTCATCTGAGCATGCCACTCCTTTCCTGGGTGGGCGGTGAGCAGATTTACACTCGCCTGCGAAGACTTATGGATCCAATTGGGTTCCAGGCGGCTCTCCGGGATCCGATGCCCCCTGGCAATGCGTTAGATGAGCTGGTGGATGATTGGCATGGCCGACTTTCTGAAGCCATCAATGCTACTACCCCCTGCTGTCCTCTCCAAGCCAGCAAACAGGTAGCTCCTTGGTTCACCGAGGAGCTTCGTCAGATGAAGTGGTCTCTGAGATGACTAGAGTGAGTGTGGAGGCGGGGCACGACGAAGAGGCAAGAACATCTTATAGGACGTTTATGAAAGCCTATGAGGTGGCAGTGAAAGCAGCAAAGAGGGATTTCTTTGCTGCTTCCATTGTGTCCACTAGCTCACGCCCGGCTCAATTATTTCGAACAGTACGGTCCTTGGTCTCCCTCTCTTAGGGAGACCACCAAATTCTTAATTCGACTATTGGCTGCGAGGCTTTTGCGAGCTATTTTGCAGGCAAAAGCTTGTCCCTTTACTGTGGCCTGCCACCCACTGTTGATACAGTAAGGGAACTGGAGACCCCTTGGCCGTCTTCTGGGTCCGTATTAGATCATTTCAGGCTGCTCTCCGGGATGATGTTGACAGGATCCTTCAGGGGATGAAGCCAACCACCTGTCCTCCAGACCCCTGCCCATCCTGGCTGGTGAAGGCCAACTCGGAGGGGCTACAGGACCATTTGGAGGCCATTGTTAACATCTCCCTGAGCTCTGGGGTTTTTCCAGGAGCATTAAAGGAGGCGGTGGTGCGGCCCCTCCTGAAAAAAAACATCTTTGGACCCCACCAGCCCGTCCAGTTAGTGCCCAGTGTCGAACCTCCTGTTCCTGGGCAAGGTGATTGAGTGGGCGGTGGTGGTTCAACTGCAAGAATTCCTGAATGATGCTGTAGTCCTGGACCCATTCCAGTCTGGCTTCCGTCCTGGCCATGGGATGGAGACGGCCTTGGTTGCCCTCACAGATGACCTTCACAGGCATCTGGATTGAGGCGGGTCGGTGCTGCTTGTGTTACTCGATCTCACAGCAGCGTTTGACACGGTCGACTATGATTCGTTGGCCAGCCGCCTTGCTGACGTGGGGATTAGGGGGAAAGCCTTACAGTGGCTGGTCGCCTTTCTCCAGGGTCGAGGACAGAGGGTGGCGCTCGGGGGAGATCTATTGCCCCGTCACCCTTTGGTGTGCGGGGTTCCGCAAGGGGCGATACTCTCCCCAATGTTATTTAACATCTACATGCGCCCCCTCACCCAGTTGGTGAGGAGGTTTGGGCTGGGCTGTCATCAATACACGGATGACACCCAGCTTTTTCTGTTGATGGATGGCCGGCCAGACACGGCCCCAGACAATCTGGCCCCAGACAATCTGGAGGCTGTGGCGGCATGGTTGAAACAGAGCAGGCTGAAACTGAACCCAGTGAAGACGGAGGTCCTGCAGCTGGGACGGGGGCTGCCAGATGTTGGGATCCAGCTCCCTGCCCTGGATGGGACACCACTGGCAACTTTGCCAGTGGTGAAGAGTCTGGGCGTGCTCCTGGATGCCTCCCTATCGATGGAGGCCCAGGCCATGGCAGTTGCCAAGTCTGCATTTTTCCATCTTCGTCAGATCAGGCAATTTGCCCCCTACCTGACGCCCCAGGACCTGGCTACAGTGACCCATGCAATGGTCACCTCCAGGCTAGATTACTGTAACTCACTCTACGTTGGGCTACCCCTGGGCCTGATCTGGAAACTACAACTGGTCCAGAATGTGGCAGCGTGGGTCCTGACTGGTATATCATACCAGTCACATATCACACCTGTCCTGCGCCAGCTGCTCTGGCTTCCGGTTGAATTCCAAATCAGGTTCAAGGTATTGGTTCTTACCTTTAAAGCCCTGAGTGGGTTGGGACCGGCATATCTTTGGGACCACCTCTCCCTGTATGTTCCCCGGAGACCGCTTCAGTCAGAGGATAAATGTTTACTGGTGGTCCCCAGCCCTAAGGAAGCCCGCCTCACTTCAACCAGGGCCAGGGCCTTTTCAGTCCTGGCCCCAGCCTGGTGGAACGCTCTGTCAATGGAGACCCGGGCCCAGCGGGACATATTATTGTTCCGCCGGGCCTGTAAGACAGAGCTGTTCCACCAGGCGTTCGGTGGTTGAAGAGGGCAGTGCCATGTCAGCCTCCCACCTTTGGGATGGGGGGGGGGTTCTCCCCACCATTGCACTTGGTTAATTTATTTCATTATTGTTTTGTATATTGATTTTAGTATTGTTGTTTTCTTGTTTTTATTGATTTTAACTTGTTCACCGCCCAGAGCCCCTGAGGATGGGCAGTATATAAATTGAAATATAAATAAATAAAATGACCAAAACAGGAAGCAGAGGACTGCACCTCCTCTAGAATCATCAGGCCACTACTTGCCTGGGTGATGCAAGCCTGTGTACGCCTGTAAGGAAAGGGCCGTGCCCTGTAATTCAAGGTCAGTGCCCTCCAGGCAAATGACCAGTACGTGAGGCGGAAGTCCGCACCTCCCCTCAAAGCATCAGGCCACTAGTTGTCTGGGCGCTGCAAGCCTGTGTGAGCCTATACGGAAAGGGCCATGCCCTGTAATTGAAAGTCAACACCCTCCAGGTGAATGACCAGTATGTGACGTAGAAGTCCACACCTCCCCTCAAAGCATCAGGTCACTACCTGCTTGGGTGGTGCAAGCCTGTGTGCGCCTGTAAGGAAAGGGCCATGCCCTGTGAGCTAAGGTCATCACCCCCTGGTGAATGACCAGGATGTGAGGCAGAAGTCCACCCTCAAAGCATCAGGCCACTACTTGCCTGGGCAGTGCAAGCCTGCATGAGCTTGTAAGGAAAGGGCCATACCCTGTGAACCAAGGTCATCACTAGACATGGGCATGAACAGCAATACGAATGAAAAAACCCCATGAACAGCTTGTTTGTCTGTTCGCGAATGGGCCGTTCGTGAGTACCCATTCCAAACTAACAGGTGGTCATCGCAAGCCTCGTTTGTTGCGATAGGCTGCTGTTTGGGAAGCCAGACACTCAGGTGCCTTCAATCAATTCCCCTGGCAACGGCAAGGACTGAACTTTGTCTGAACTCCTTCTGGCTTTCCTTCTGGCTTTAACCCTTCAGCTTCCAGCAGACAGTCCAGTTTTTGCCACTCAGAAGAGAAATAGACAGCAAAGGGGGGGACCCATAGATCATAACTTTCCCAAGCTGCAATCTCTCTGAAAATTGGGGGGTCTTCAGAGGACAGTGAGGACTATGTCTCCTGCAAATTTAGTGGGTATTGGACATTGGAAAGGTCAGTTTTGTAACACCTCAAAGTAGTTTCCAACAGGCAGTACAGTTTTTGCCACTGTGAAGAGAAAATGACAGTAAAGGGGGCGGTGCCAGCTGACACTGAGAAGGAGCAGCCCTGTGGCACCAGCTCTGCCTGCTGTCAGAGGGATGAGGAGATTCTCCTCGTCTCTCTGACAGTGAGCAGAAACGGCCCTGCTGCAGCACCAGTTCTTCCCGCTGTCAGAGAGACCAGGGGAGTCTCTCCTCGTCCCTCTGACAGCGGGCAGAAGTGGTCCCGTGGCAGCACTGGCTCTGCCCGCTGTCAGAGGGATGGAGAGAATCTTTCCATCCCTCTCACACCTGGCAGCAGCAGCACAGTGGTGCTGGAGTGGAGCAGGGGGGTGGGGGCTGGGGGTTGTGGGGTGTTTAAAGGGCCCTGCCCCTTGCACGTGGCAGGAAAGGGCCCTTTAAACTATCAGCTGGCAGGCGGCAAGGGGGAATCTTCCCCCTGCTACCCTCCAGCTGATAGTTTAAAGGGATCTTTAAAGGGCCGCGAACACGAACACCGAACATGTTCATTACGGGGACATGTTCGGTTCTGTTTGTTGTTCATTGTTCATGGATAGCGATGAACAATGAACAAGGTGTTTGGAATTTTTTTCCCGTTCATGCCCATGTCTAGTCATCACTCCCCTGGTGAATGACTGGAATGTGAGGCAGAGGTCTGCACCTCCCCTCTGAACATCAGGCCACTACTTGCCTGGGTGGTGCAAGCCTCCGCAAGCCTGTAAGGAAAGTAAGCCAAGGTCATCTCCCCCCAGGTGAATGACCAGGATGTGAGGCGAAGGGCCGCACCTACCCTCGAGGCATCAGGCCACTACTTGCCTGGGTGGTGCAAGCCTACATGAGCCTGTAGGGAAAGGGGGCTTGCCCTGTGAGATGATGTGAGGTGGAGGACCACAACTCCCCTTGAGCCATTAAGCCCACTACTGGCCGGAGTGCAGCAAGTCCTTGTAAGCCTATAGGAAATGGGCATGCCATGACCCTGAGGTCACCCAGGTGACCTCACTCTTGCCACCTAAACTGCAGCACAGGCGCATAAATGGTCTGACTAGTTTCATAACTCTTTTTTTTGGGACGGGGGGTGACTTGAGAACATGGACTGCCTCTTGAATTGTCACACCAAAAGTGGACAGTGTGGCAGACAAACTCCCTTACCACAAAACACTGCCACTAAGATCTGGAAACCAAGAAGCATCAGAGCGAACCTGAAAACTCTGCCTCTAAGAGCAGATCCTCCTTCCAAAAGACAAGCCCATTAAAGCAGTTGGGAAACTTATCCTACACTGCCAAATCCTCCCTGATACCTCTACAAAACTTAAGCCTGTGATGAAGCACCTATAGCCTCAAGTTGGGGTCACAAGAAACTATCAGGTGCCATCACTCTATAGGCAAAATTAACCCTTGCAATGGCCAGAACCTGCAGAGCCCTCACTTGCAAAAAGAGCTGAAGCGCTCAAAGGCCACTAAAAGACAGAGCAATCCCTTCAAAGAGCCCTGACTGTAAGATATTGATTGCCCTATGAAGGGAAACCCAATGACACAAAATCTTTGAGATGAACTGGTGAGTGAAAGGCAGGCTCAATGTCACATTTTGCCATTTAATAGCAGACCCCACATCACCGAGCCACCTTGACTGCTGGACAAAGGACTTATATGTGGGGGAAAGGGGCATCAAAAGGGGGGGCAGCACCCTGCCCTCAGCATACTCCCTTGCTATTTTGTACCAGGACCCTGAACAGGGAACTGACATCCATGTGAAACCCACTAGCGAATAACGGGGGATCCTGGTACCTGGAATATGCAGCCAGCAACCACTAAGAACCTTCAGATTTATAGGACAGGTCCCTCTCCAGTTTGTTGTTGGGACCACCGCTCAGCTTCCCACCAGACCTACCTCCATACCCCTGATGTTTGCAAGCCATGAAGGTGTGGGGGGCGGGTGGCACCTCAGATTGGGCATCCATGGCCAGATCTACAGAATTTCCTAGCACTACTTCTTATGAGGTGAACTCTCAACAAAGCATCCAGGGCTGAATGGACTGCACCACCAGGGACACAGATACTAGGATAAACAGCAGCCCTATGAACAAAGTGACCACTGTCAAAGTGATCCCGTGTTGGTATTGCAGGAGACATCACCTGCAGCCCAAGCTGCTAGTGTATCCTATCCCAGGGTAAGCCAGGCTTAAGGTCAGCCTCCACACACTGAATTCCTCATCACACTGCAACCATGCAGCACTAGCTAAGTCATTATGCCCTTTATATTATATCCAGGTACCGAACAAAAAGGCGGGGGCAGCCAGGGAGTCATCGAACCCATTAAGGCCTAATCCTTGACTCATTGCCATGTCACAGTGACTAAAGTCGACCATGTGTGTGGACTGGCAACCTGCCTGCTTCATGGCTGCAGCCATGAAGGCCACTGTCCCAACTAGCTCAGGCCCGACTAGCTCAGGCCCTGAAACTAGCTCAGGCCATGAGATGTGCTAGCCTGGGTTCTGCCTCAGTGTAAAGCACCAAAGGTGTAGGAACAAAAGCTGAACCCAGGGCCCCCACAGCCATGCACAGCCTGACCCAAAGATTACAGCTGGTGCAAAATGCAGCGGCGCGCATCATTATGAAAGCACCAAATAGAGCAGTGTCCGGGGACGGGCCTCGCCACTCTTGTCCCTGGCCTCCCCCACACCCCCGGAGACCCCCCGACTAACCTGGGGGCAGAAGAAGGGCAGAGGAGTGGCAACCGCAGCAGCGGAGGAAGCTCAGTCTGAGCAGCGCCGCCGAGGAGCCCGGCCACCACTGCCACCACCGAAGCGGAGCCTGCCGAGCCATGGCCTGGGCCCAGGCAACGCGGCGGGGAGGAGAGGCCGCCGCAGGCCGAGCCACCGGCGGAGCGGCCGCAAATGGGCTGCGCAACTCGGGCCTGGCCGTCTCGGCAGCACCAGCACAGGGCCACGGCGCAGCTGCCCACAGGGCCCAGCAGAGGCCCACGTCTGCTGTGGGGGGAGGGGCAGAGGCCGGCTGGGACGCCCACTGGCGATAGGCCGGCCAGCCCGTCAGTCGGGCAGGCCGGCGTGACAGGCCCAATAGGGTGGCAGGGGGTGGGAGGCAGGACAGCCTCCAGGTGCCAGGAGGCACAAGGGTCTCAACCCAGGCGGGGGTGGGGCTGGGTGATAAGGCCAGCATTAGCCCAGGTAATTGGGCTCAACTGGGGAGCTGGCAATTGGGGAGTGGGGTGGGGCTTCCCCTCGAGGGAGGGAATAAAAGGAGTCCAAGGCTCCCTGGCCAGGGAGGAGTAAACAGGGAGGCTGGTCCTGACGTAAGGGCTGCTCCCTGAGGTCGAGTGCTGTGGCAACGGGCCGCTGTTTCTGCCCAACAGCCTCGGGCCATCTGAGGCCAATCCAAGGGAGCTCGGACCTCCAGCCAGCCAGTGGGCCGCCTGCATGGCCTTGGAGGGACTCCACCCCCTAGGACCTGCCGCACCTCCGGAGGCGCCGGCCCAGCCGCGACGGACCCGCCAGGCGCCACTCAGCCAGACGGCGCGGGACGTCACAAGCGCATATTACACCAATATTGCACGAGCTGCATTGGTTGCCAGTGGAGTATCGGATCAGGTTCAAGGTCTTTGTATTGACCTATAAGGCCCTGTGCGGACTGGGGCCAGTGTACCTGAGGGACCGTCTCTCCCCGTATATTCCCCAGAGGACCCTCTGATCAGAAGAAATTGTTATCCATCCCTGGCTCCAAGGAGGCCTGCCTGTCCTCGACTAGAGCCAGAGCTTTTTCAGTCCTGGCTCCTACCTGGTGATACTCTCTGTCTACCAAGACCAGGGCCCGGCAGGATCTACTATCTTTCCACCGGGCCTGTAAGACAGCGTTGTTCCACCAGGCTTATGGCTGAGGCTGGGCATCTGCTGGCTGGAGTATACAACATCTGCTCCCCTCCCTATGAGAGCTGCCCACCACTGTTCTTAAGCTGTGGCTATGTTCAACTGTACTGTTGCACTATTTGTAATTAACTGTATTGCTGCCATCAAGAAAAAGAGTGCTGCTATTTTTTATATTTTTGTATGATGCTTTTAAATGTTTTATGTGGAATGTTTTAAATGTTTTAATGCTGTTATCTGCCCTGAGCCTGCTTGCGGGGAGGGCAGAATACAAATACAATAACATAAAATAAAAAAATAAAAAAATATGCCCCCTGTGTTTTAGTGTGCTTACCATCACCGCTTTAGGGCAGGTCTGTTCAGGTCAGCATGGATGATCTGAAGCCACATATGCCTCAGCACCATCTGCTCGCCTGTGGCAGAAGGTCCTTCTAGAGCAGAAAATCTTGTTAACACTTCCCACAGAGGATAGAGCAGCTGACTCCAGCGTCTTGGGCCAACTTGATCCTGGCCTCGAGTCCCCTGCAATGCAATCCAGTATATCACATCTACTAGATAGGGTTTGCCAGCTTCAAATTGTGAAATTTCTGGAGACTTGGGGGTGGGGGAGCCTGAAGAGGGTGTGGCCTGAGGTGCGGAGAGACCTCAGCAGGGTATAATGCCATTCTCCCTAGGGGAAGTGAGCCCTGTAGCCTGGAGATCAGTTGTAATTCCGGGAGGTCTCCAGCCATCACCTGGGGTTGGCAACTCTACTACTAAAGAACTTGTCCTATCAGAGGAGGACAGCACCGGCACAGCACTTTCAGAGGCTTGCCTCTTTGCTGGCTGTTTGCCTTTGGGCTTTCTTAGGCAGCATGGTTAAACCGGGTACAGAAGTGAAATGGCCACCTATGTGGTGACCCACAAAATGGTTGTCTACCACACAAAATGGCTGTTGCCCAATAAGATGCCCTAAACAAAGATAGCTGCCCTGGCATCACATAATGGCAACTGATAACCACACTTCTGTAGTTGCCCTAATAAAAGATGACCACCACCCCACACTACCAGTAACAAGGCCTGCTAAGGCTGGAAGGCCTGCCACCCTATCTGCATGAGCCTATCTCAAGCCCCCAAAGTGTAAACGGGGGGGGAGCCCAGACAGGGAGGGGGGGCCCACCAGCATCCACCCTATTATGCCTGTAGCAATAGTATATGAAGCAATCCACCCCACAGATGGCTGTAATTAACCCCTGTGGCCTACAGCAAAGTCTATTGCTGCAGCTGCTGGAAGAACTCCCAATAAAGAGAAAAGGGGGGGGGGGGCTAGGTAGGCCAGAGGCCTACAGGGGCTGTGCCTCACTCTGCTTTAGCCCTCCTGACTGATAGACAACAGGCCCCAAATGTAAATAAGAACAAATCTCTGCCAAACCACTGAGACTGGTGCTGGGCCCTGGCTCTCATCCTGGAGTTTGAAGGTAGCAAGCTGGAGTAGAAGGTACCAAGCACGGGAATAGCACAGCTTCTCCAAGGCAACTACTGCTGCCTAGACCTGAGGGCCTTCAATAAAACCAGCCTCAGAGGAGCTCAGCTTGAAGTGTGCTCTGGTCAGGCCAAGCAACAAAGACAACTGTGTGCTGGGGAAGGACAGGGCAGGCAAATAAGCCTTTGGCTCTGCCCATCCAGAAAAGCCCTCGGATGACTAGGAAATGCCCAACTGCATTTCCTTCTTCTGGGGCTGCAAACACGGCCCCTGTCCAAGCTGCAGTGCTGTTGTCCGGGTGGGCCGAGTTCCTATTCTTTTTCTCAATCTCTCTCATAATGGGCGGTTCTGAACAATCAATGTATCCCTGATTTTTTCAGCAGTCAGTCCCCAAGCACTGGAATCGATTTGAGTACAGTTCTTCTGCATGTATGCCTTCTCTTTCCATTTTTACAGTTGTAGAGTAAGTATATTTTGTTCTGCAAGTGCCTTAAATAATCAGAGTTTTTAACTCGGGGTGCTGTTGTTATTGGTGCTATCTTCAGTGACATCAGAGCACACACAAACTTTTTATGCATGCTTATATCAATAGACAATAGATCTATATAAGAGGTGTTGTTGTTTTTTTAAGACTGAAGATGAACATATGGGGAAGTTTTGCTTGGGGAAGTCCACCACCTATACCTAAGCCCCAGACCACAAACTGGAGAGCCCTGCCTGGACTGACCCAGAGCCAGGAGGCAGAGGCCAGCACTGGTGGGGCAAACTGACCTCTGTTAGGATGGAGCCCAGAGCTACTGTGGCTATGTGCTTTTCAAACTGTGCTGCTTTTTCTGGCACCAAAAGAGGCCACCACCGCCACCCCAGCCACCAGGGCTTTTGTATTTTTTTTAAAAATAATCATTTTCATATTGATAGATTGATCTAACATTGTAATAAAAGGTGAAGCAGGTTCTTTGAATTCCCAGCTCTCAGATTTTTGAAAAAGTAAGTCTGTAGACCCTTCCCTTGTGGAGATATAAGGGAAAAGGCATATGTCTACAAGGAAAGACTTACTTTTTTAAAAAAATGAATGCTGGGAATCCAGAGAACCTGCTGCCCCTTTTAGGTAAATTTATCAATATGAAATTGACAAAAACGGGAACCCTCTAGCCCCTTCGCTTGCAGAGATATGTCTTTATCCTTATAACTTCACAAGGGAAGGGGCTAGAGACTTTTAAAAACAAAAACTTGAAATTCAAAGAAACTGCTTCTCCTATTATTACAAAGTTCAGGTACAGATCAATATATCCATATGAAATTGATGATTTAAAAAGATCAAAACAAAATCAGGAAGGGGAGAAAGAAAACAGGGGAGGAATGGTTCAATGATGATGAAAGTCCTGTCATCAAAAAGTTGATTGGAGGTGGGTGGGCATAGGTGGGACAAACAAAGCCAAAAGAAACATTATACATCAGGAAAAATGGGCTCACAATCAACTTCCAGGAAAAGATCAGGGTAAAATTGATGTCAAAAGTAATGGGGAAAAAAGGGGTAACCAAAAAGCTTGAAGCAAAAAATGAAGGCAAAAATTGTGTGCACAAAGCATTAGATAAATGGAAGCAGTATGAAGCCAGAAGCAATGGGGGAAAAACATGCAGAAAACTCCAAAACTTACTTACTTACTTTATTTATTTCATTTATATTCCACCATTATCTCCACTGGGGACCCAAGATGGCTTACATAATTCTCCTCTCCTCCATTTTATTCTCATGGGTGTTTGATGGACCAAAGGTCTAACCGAGTATAAGACAGCTTCATGAGTTCATGCAATTAGTCCTATGAATGGGAAGGAGACAGGCAAAGAGACTGCCTGTTTTTTACCTTATGGTGTGTGTGTGTGTGTGTGTGCATGTGTTTGTGCATCTGTGCTCAAGCCGTGATTTTGCCTAGAGAAACAGCATGAAGACGAAATGGTTTTTAAAAACCCTCCTCTTCTTCATGGCCCAGATCCAAATCTCTACCCAGTCGCTTTTTTAGCTTTAAAAAAAAATCACTGATCTTACAATACTTCTCTGTCTCTTAGCTGAAAGGGTCATGGGGAGATTGGGTCAGGACAGCAACAATGTGAAGGAGTTCTAATTTCTACCATTTCTTCTGAAACATTTCTCTCACTTAAGCAACTTCTATTACCACCTGTAGCAACTAAAAATAGAGAAGACATGCTCCCCACCCCATAGCTAGGCTTGGCTGCCAGTTTGGGTCACATCTGTTCTGCTCCCAGCAAGCCTGCCTGCCAGCTAAAGGGCTCAGTGCAGCCTGCAGACACAGCTTGCTCCCACTTATTTCCCTACTCCCAGCTGTATTGACCCTGCAGTGAAGCAACAGGCAGGCATTCAAGCGAGGCTGGCAAAGAACTATACACATATCCCATTGTATGGGTGCCTGATTATGTACACCAGTGGCATCTTGCACCTGAGCCCAGGGAAGCTTGTCTCCCTAGACCCACACAACACCTTAGCAGTTCTGCACCATACATGTGATATATGATAGCAGTGCTATACCTCCAAGAGAATACTTCAGCACAGACCATTTGAATTACATTGCTGTGAAAGAAAACAGTCTTTTTTCCAAAATCACAGTTTTCTCTGCTTCAATTGGACAACATGTATAATTGCAGCTAGATTTCTGAGAACTTTTTTTAAAAAGCAAAGAACATCTGGTATCTCTTGAGGAACATAGGATACTATTCCCATAAGGATAAATCTGTCTTTTTATCACATATGGGCTGAGTGACTTTGGTATTATACAGTTGGGACTGGACCTTATTTCCAGATGGAGCACTCTTGGCTTCTGGAGACCAATTTTATTTAATAGTGCAGTAAATTATTAGAATCTACATAACTATGGAAATGTGGTGACTTTTCCTTCCCTTCCCATTAGAAAACAGAAACCATGCTTAAATTCTCTCAGAATTACCTTTTTTTCTAGCAGTGTTTTCAGTTACAAAGATCCTCAAAGCCAGATATTTCCCAGATCTTTATCCAAACAAAAGATTCCCACTTGAAGGGAATACTGATGTGGACATAACAAATTTATGTTACTAAATTTCCCCCCATAAAACTGATACTATTGGAGTAATTCTGCAATCACTAGTGCTGAATAATCAGTAAGATTATGTATCAGACAATGTCCTGTTTATCGGGAATAATAATTCTGCAATTCAATAATAAATACTTTTCAGGCAGTGCAATCCTGATGGCCACCTCCATTACGGAGGTGGCTGGGCAACGGTACAGTAGAAGTACTGCTTGTCCATTCCATAAGGTGAAAGTGCACAGGCTGGGGACCAGGCAAACACCCTTGCAGGTGAGCCACATGCCCTCAACAGCACAGGTGTTGCCAGACCACGCTATCAAACCCACAAGGCATCATAGGGGAACAACAGCAAGTCTGTGATGGACAGGAGGGAGCCAATTGATCACAGGGCAGAAGCCACAGGGACCCAGCCACAGAGATACATGAGAAGAAAGGCAGGCCCATGCTGTGCCAGCTGATGCCCTGGCACCCCCTTAAAGGCTTCTGCCAAACAGAATGGAGGCATCAGCATGAAACAGGAGTGGGGGGCCCATTCCATCACACCTTCTGTCAAAGCATGCCCATAGCCCACCATGTGCTGTCCCAGAGAAGCCCTACCCCATTAAAGTCATAGGTGTCCACTGACAATGTAACAAGGGGGAGGGGTCAGGCACCAGGCCACAGATTGCTACTAACTTGTCCAAAAGTAGGCCCTCAGTGTGCACCCTACTGTCCACATCCGCAGCAATAGTCACCAGGCACTCAGTAGCCACCACGTGAACCACTGTGACTTGGCCATCCAAGCATTGGTGACCCCAGGCCACAGCATCCCTTCACTTGCACCTGGTCTCCAGATGTTCCTCTCAATGGCCTGCCCACATAGAAGAGAGGGAGAGATGCACAGAGCAGGGCTATGGCCCCTCATCTTTGGGCCGGGCAGAAGTTCTGATTCTGAATCCCCAGTCCTCCGGGAGCCACACTGACCTCAGCATCTGGGGTGATTCGGGACCTTGGCTCCCTACACTCAGCTCCCTACACTCGATGAGGCAATGCTTACACTGGCCCCAAGAGTTAGGAGCCTGGGGTGATCCTGGATGCCTCCCTGACCATGGAGGCCTAGGTCACTCTAGCTGCTAGGTCTTCTTTTTTCTACCTTCGACAGACCAGGCAGCTTGCCCCTTTCGCCCCGCGACTTGACTTCAGTGGTCCAGGCAATGGTCACCTCTAGGTTAGACTACTGTAACGCACTCTACGCTGGGCTTCCCCTGAACCTGATCCAGCGGTTACAGCTGGTGCAGAGTGCAGTGGCACGTGTCATCACAGGAACACCAAGGTGTACGCACATAATGCTGGTATTGTGTCAGCTGCACTGGTTACTGGTGGAGTACTGAATCAGGTTCACGGTTCTGGTATTAACCCATAAAGCCCTATGCGGACTGAGACCAACATATCGGTGGGACCGCCTCTCCCCATATGAACCCCAGAGGACTCTTCGCTCTAATGGTAAACATCTGTTAAAGGTTCCTGGCCTCAGGGAGGCCTGTCTGGCATCAACCAGGGCCAGGGCTTTCTCAGTCCTGGACCCAGCCTAGTGGAACACTCTGTCTAATGAGACCAGGGCCAGGCAGGACTTGTTATCTTTCCACCGGGCCTGTAAGACGGAGGTGGAACAGCTGTTCTACCAGGCGTATGGTTGGTGTTAGGTGGAGCCCCATTGTCAAGTCGAGCATGAGTTGTGCCCTCTCCACTAGCGACATCTGTTGAATACCCCTGTTAATGCTTTAGCTAATGATGGCTAAAGGGTGGTGCCGCTGTGTATGTGTATAGTGTATTTTATTGTGCCACTGTGTATATACATATGTATTTTTAATCTTTGAAATCTTAGATGTTTTATAATTTATAATTTTAAATTGTGTGCAAATTGTAATCCGCCCTGAGCCTGTTGAATCTGTTGAATACCCCTGTTAATGCTTTAGCTAATGATGGCTAAAGGGTGGTGCCGCTGTGTATGTGTATAGTGTATTTTATTGTGCCACTGTGTATATACATATGTATTTTTAATCTTTGAAATCTTAGATGTTTTATAATTTATAATTTTAAATTGTGTGCAAATTGTAATCCGCCCTGAGCCTGCTGGTGTGGGGAGGGCAGAATATAAATCTAATAAATTAAATTAATTGCACACATTCCCCCTTTCCAGGGCTGTCTCTCTTTGGGATCCAATTGGTGAATGCTGTTAAGGAAAACAAGATGCTGCTGTGTGGGCCTACACTGCCTGCCTGCCTGCCTGCTGCTGCTGCCGCCACCTCAAGGTAAGAACCTAAACAAAACACAGAAACTGTTTGGTGGGAGGGTGTTGTTTTTGGTGGGAGGGTGTTTCCGGAGTATTGTCGAAGGCTTTCACGGCCGGAGAACGATGGTTGTTGTGGGTTTTCCGGGCTGTATTGCCGTGGTCTTGGCATTGCAGTTCCTGACGTTTCGCCAGAAGCTGTGGCTGGCATCTTCAGAGGTGTAGCACCAAAAGACAGAGATGATCTCTGTCTTTTGGTGCTACACCTCTGAAGATGCCAGCCACAGCTGCTGGCGAAACGTCAGGAACTGCAATGCCAAGACCACGGCAATACAGCCCGGAAAACCCACAACAACCATCGGTGTTTCCAGACTTGGTTCACTGTTCTGGAAGCTGCTTTAACAAAATGAAACAGCAATTTCCAAGTGTATATGAGGCTTGTTTGTTTCATTTTGCACATCTCTTTGGCGTGATCCCTCTCCTGGCAGCACTGTACATCTGGGTGGCACAGAAATGCCACAGGAAGTGACATACCAGGTTCTACCATGAGTGTATCAGCACCATCTCCCAATCCTCAGCGAGCCACTGCAAGATTTTATCTTCTCAATAGATTTGGCCCAAGGTTTACAAAAGTTAATTATTACCCATAAGAATGCAAGAACTCAATCAAACCACCTAGCCCAGCATCCTGTTTCACACAGTAGCCAACCAGTTGCCCTCCACTTTATCAACTCTGCAATTATCTTTTTTGAGGTACAGCAGCAACCAGAACTGTACACAGTATTCCAACAGTGGTCACACACTAGAGCTCTCCTGGGTCATTACAATGTTGGCTATTTCCCTTTACTAATAATCTTCTCCAGCATGGAATTTCCATTTCTCTGCTGCTGTACACTTTTTACTGTCTTTATTACCAACTTATATTTCCTTTGCCAGAGCCTAGGATCTCCTTGTTCAGGTGAGCCTCCCGCTTTTTAAAAAGAAGGCTTTTTATGACTTCTTTGACCCAGATAATTAACCATGCTGACATTGGTTGTTGTGGATTTTCCGGGCTGTATTGCCGTGGTCTTGGCATTGTAGTTCCTGACGTTTCGCCAGCAGCTGTGACTGGCATCTTCAGAGGTGTAGCACCGAAAGACAGGGATCTCTCAGTGTCAAACTGTTTGACACTGAGAGATCCCTGTTTGACACTGAGAGATCCCTGTTTGACACTGAGAGATCCCTGTCTTTCGGTGCTACACCTCTGAAGATGCCAGTCATAACTGCTGGCGAAACGTCAGGAACTACAATGCCAAGACCACGGCAATACAGCCCAGAAAATCCACAACAACCATCATTCTCCGGCCGTGAAAGCCTCCGACAATATATCATGCTGACATTCTTTTAGACTTGGTGGTACCTTTCATATCCTAAAGTATGCATTCTATTTAGGCTTCAATTAATGCAGTTTTAAATAGCTTTGAAACATTTTGAAGGAATCTGAATTGCTGCTTACACTGCCAGTCCACCAGTGTGGAAACCTGCCCAGGCCAGGAGACAATGAGCAATCCCCTTGAGGGATTTGAGCTAGAGTATTTGAAAAAACTACCTGGAAGTAACCATTAAACATTAAAAAACAGCCTGCTGTATAGATGGTACTTAACACCGAAAAAATTAGCCATAGCTAACAAAGGCCGATTCCACACTACCTAGTTTTAGCGCTAGTTTTTCGCTGCCGCCACGCTACACATTCCTCTGTTCACACGTTTTTTAAAAAAAATCGTAATGGTACCACTACGGCGTCGCAGCAGACCACCGAGATTTCATCGCGCTATTAGCTCATTAAATCGTCCATCCCCTAAAGCATCACCCAATCAATCTGCACCCATCATCTCCGCGGCCCCGCCCCCGCACTTAAAGGGAAAAAAGGAAGGGCAATTCATCGGTATGCCGACACCGCTACTCAGTGAACCACCATGTACCTACCTGGAATAAGAACGGACCGCATCGTAACATTTTTCTGTGCCAGCTGTCATGTCAGCTTTCGGCTCGACTGCTCCATCATGTTGCAAGAGTGGATCTCCAGATGAAAGCTGGGGAGAATGCTGCATAGGATGGACCAGGATGTTGATTGCCCATCGCGGAACCCGTGTCATGTAGTGGGGCAACAGGGGTCCGCAGTGGGTGACGCCTCCCCGATCACAGGTGATCACCCACCTTAATCAAATGGTTTCACGAGGAGCCATGATGAGCAACCCAAAAATCCACCTACTACCAACAGAGATAAAAACTCCACGGACCCAGCATTAAAAAACATTTCAAAATTGCCCGCCCAAACAGGGGGCCAATCACTGCAGACTATCGATGGTGGTAGGAAAAAGAGCCAATCAGCGCCAATTAACGGGGTGTGGTTTTGACAGGACAGGATAGTATCGTGTCGGTATACCGACTGCTTGATTTTTTTTAAAAAGGCACAAGACTTTTCACAGCAAAACCACGCCCCCTGCGCGTTCATTGTGGGTTTTATTGAGGGGATGTGATCGTGGCGTTGCGCAAGAAAGACGGAAGTCGGAAGGTGATGTGAACACGCGGGTGATTATTGCGCCCTCGCACATGACGCAATAATATCGGAAAAAATGCGGGAGGTAAGGTGGTGTGGAATCAGCCAAACAGTTATCGAATAAATGTTGGAAATATAAGGAGCATGAAGGTTCTCTATTTCATATGTGGTGGACTTGCCAAAAGCCTAGAGACTTCTGGTCTAGAATATGTGCTGAAATGTCTTTGATATTACTATATAATGTTGCTAAAAATCCAGAAATGTTATTGCTATCTTTACATTTAGAAGAGGTCAATAGAAATGATAAGATATTGTTATATTATATGACAGTAGCAGCAAGAATTTTATATGCTCAATATTTGAAAAAAGAAGTAGTACTGAATACTGAAGAATGGACAAGGAAGCTGTTGTACATGGCCAAAATGGACAAATTAACTAGAAATCTGAAAGAGCAAGATCCAGAAACTTTCTTGGAAGACTGGAAGAAGTTCAAGAAATATTTGGAAAAGAAATGCGATGTTAAAGGACAACTGTGGTCTTTGGAGGGATTTTAAACTTTATTAAATAAGACTTTAACGAAGGAAATATATATTAAGATCTTTACCATGGTTAATATAATATAATTGCAATATAGTGTAATAATAATCTCTATGAATAAATAGGGGGTTCGAGTGTTGTTGGAAATCAACTGAGAATAGGGGGAGGGGAGGGGGTGGGGTCATATATTTAGAAAGGTTCAATTTGGATAAGATGTATGTATTAACCAACTATTTTATATCACCTCATCCAATAAAATTTATTTTAAAAAAACAAAAAAAAACCATTAAAAAACAGCCTTAGTATTCAATCAACATTAAAAAAGGTCTACACTGAAATATTGCTTGTAATGGCATACCATTTTAATTTGAACTGGCATTCAATACTATGATGATTTTTTTTGTTTTAAAAATCAGCATAGGAGATGATAGAACATAGATTATTATAAGAAATAGGCTTTTATGTTAAAATAAACATACTTGTTGCTCTTCATAAATTATCTTTACAAGATTACTTTAATAAACCACTCATCTTCTTGTTGGATTTGGGCCACAGTATTTGGAAAAACTATCAGGAAGTAATTTCAGGAACTATCCCTCATAATAAGATTGTTAAAAATAAGATCTGGAATGTCTGAAGAAGTGCACCAATAAATCAGTAATAGAACATTTGGATATTTCTTGATTTCTCTTTGGTGCACTGGAAGTCCAAAACAAGTTTAACATATGATTTGAAGTGTTTTAAGATCAATTATTGGCCTATAACATGTTTTTGTTCGTTGACTACTCTGCCTGCTTGAACTAAAATTCTCCAGTGAATTGTTCATTGGTGGAGATTTGTAGAAACAAACCTAGCCTTTTCCTCTGTTAGGCTTTTATACAGCTCTGCGTCCCACAGCGCTTCACAGAGCATTTAATTATATATTAGAAACAAAAAGAAATGCAATAATTTCTTAAGTGCCAATAACAAACCATATATATTTTTGTACATTGTGCCACCATATCCAATGTTAGTAGGATACTTGCCGGCATACTGGTCAATGCATTTTTTCCCCTCAGAAAACTCTTGAGTTATGTAATTTGAGATTTGACATCTGAAATGGATTCCACAGAAATAGGACAAACAAGTGGGGACCTGCAAGGACTTGTGGGGGACATCTCATATTTTCCTCCCACCATGTCCTTTTCCCCTTCCCTACCCCCCAATAGTCTCTCCTCTTTCTCCTGCTCCTTTCTTTCCTTCCCAATCATCTTTGTCTGCCCCAGTCTTCACCTTCCCCCTACCCCACCAGCAGCCTCTTCCCTATGTTCCAGTTGTGTGGTGACGGCTGAGCCTGGCCCAGTTGCATGGTGGGGAACTTGTAAGTACTTGTTTGGGATACTTCACTTTTCTCTATATCCCCTTCCCCACACTATTTCTTCTTTCCCTCCTGGAAACTTCCATATGCTCATACATGTACACACAACCTAATCTAGATAAATAAAAGTAAAATCCCATGCCTGGTTATCCATCTAAGCATCTTTATTTCAGTAGACTAGTGTAAACCAGCACCTAAAGAGAAAATCCATGATTGCCCCCCTCCTGTCTCAGGCCCTCACCCTGCCTGCAAACCCTAGATATATCTCAGACCCCTGCCCTGCTTACAGGTTCAGCTACAACTCAGGCTATATTATATATATATGCAGGGGGTTTAGATAATGTAACCATTTGCTTGCCCGCTATGACCCTTTTCTTACCTACAGATTATAAAGAAATCTATACATAGCTGTTTTCTGTCTCACTAAAACAGGAAAAGTATGTGGGTTTTTGCAAGATAAGTATAGCTGCACTCAGCCATAGAAAATAGGAAGTAAGTAGCAGATACTTGCGCTCAGCCATAGAAAATAGGAAGTAAGGTAACAGACAGTAACAGTAAGGTAACGGTTAGACTTGCAGACATGTGTGTGTGTGCTAATGTGTGACAAACTATGTATGGTATAAAACAAATATGAGTAGGGGGTTTTGCCATCAGAGTAATGGGAGATGTAAACTAAGGCGGAGTTTTAGGCGAAAACTGGAAAGGTGTAACTCCCAAGTACCTCAGCCAATGGGGAAAGGGAGAGGGAAATTGCGGACGAGGATAGGATGCTTAGAATCTGTCAATAATCAGTGATGATTTACAGTCTATAAAAATGCCTGCTCAGGAAGCTTCGGGGTTCTTCTTTGGTACCCACAGGCCTGAGTACTTCAATAAAACGGCTTGTACCTCTCAGAGCCTCGATCTCTCTTCTTGTGGTTTGAAGCGGGAAGGGTCTGGCCGTCTGGCCCAGCTGCCTTCGGGCGACACTAGGTGCCTGGAGAAGGTAACTGGATGGATGAAGTCCAAGCTTCGGGGTGCTACTGGATCCTGGCCTACGGTTGAAGGGCCAAGCTACACATGACGAATGACACTTGAACGGCAAGTGGATTGAGTGGAGGGCAAGTGAACAGGGAGAAATACACTTGCCGTTCAAGTGTCATTCGTCATGTGTAGCTTGGCCCGAAGGCTCCGGTCTCCTCCATGGCACATAACATCTTTGATCAGCTCCACCTGGTTCACCGGCTATGGCTGTTCCTCAAGTCTGATCTGGCCATGGTGATTCATGCTCTGATCACATTCTAGTTAGATTACTGCAATTTGCATTTTGTGGAACTGGCCTCTGAAAACAGCTTGGAAATTGAATTGGTCAAAAATGCAGCAGCCAGGCTATTGCCAGAGTTTTGTTATAGGCATTGTATCACCCCTGTGCTGAAAGATCTGTACTGGTTACCCATCTGTTTCAGGGCATAATTTAAAGGGCTGGTTCTTAACTTTAAGACCCTAAATGGCTTAGGGCCAGGGTACCCAAAGAACCATCTCCTCTTGTACTATCCAGCCTGCCAGTTAAGATCTGCCTGTTATGCCCTGCTGTGTATGCCCCTGCCTTCAAAGGTGAGGATGGTGGCAACTACAGACAGGTTTGCCTGGCACCTACTTTACTTTCTTTAAGGCATCAGGCCAAAACATACCTGTTTTCCCAGGATTTTTGTTAGGGGTTACCACCTCTTTTAATGGTCTGCTTCTCTTTAATGGATAGCTTTTATGCTGTTTAGGTCCAATAGCTTGTTTGTAATGGCTTATTTTTATATTGTTGCATTGTTTTAATTGTAAACTACCTTAAGCAGGTCATTGAGAAGGCAGCACAAACATATCCTAAATAAATAGATATGCATAAATGGGTGCTTTATTAACACCTGAGAACTTATAGAGAAACAGATGGTAAACTTTAGATTTACCATATAGCTTTCTTGAGAGCATCTGGGAACCATGGGGGGAGGCTTAGACATCTGTATTGTGTAATAACACTGTTGCCAGTTTCATTGGACCTTGCATCTTCCACAGTTTTCATCTAGTGGTCCACCAGCTTGTGAGAAGATCCCTGTTTAGCCACATTCACCACATCACAGCTACTCAGCTCCCCACCCCCCACCCCCACCCCCGCCTCCAGCCAGGGCTGCCAACTCTGGGTTCGGAAATTCTTGGAGATCTGGGGGCAGAGTAAAAGGAGGAGGGAGGGAGCTCAGCAGGGACGTGATGCCATACGTCCCACCCTCTGAAACTGCCATTTTCTCCAGGGAAACTAATCTCTGAGGCCTGGAGATCAGTTGTGATTCTGAGAGAATTCCATGCCCCACAGGAAGCATGGAATTTAGGTTTAAAGCTTTGTTTTAGGAGTCAGGAGGGAGGAAGTCAAGTCAATTGCTCTCCAGCTACACCCTGCCAAGCTTTTAAAAAATGCTACTAGTCTCCCAGGACAAAGATAACGGAGGAGAGATTGGTGTGTGTGTGGGGGGGGGAGGGTGGATTAAATGACAGAAAGACCCTGCCTGGAACTTTCAGGAAAAACTTCCTTGATCTCCTCCTCCCTCTTGGGGGTGAGCAAATGAAGACAGAAATACCTTGAGACAAAGAGGAAGGTATCTTTTGCTGATTTCATCTACAGAGGAGTTCTCACACCTGAGCTCCTGCAGGTGGTGGCCATTGCCATGTGTAAGGCTGCAAGGGACTGCAAGGTAATGGGAGGTTTTCAGAAAGCTGTAATTTAAAGAGCCTGTCTTAGAATAACATTGGCTAGGGCATGTACAGAGTAAGGGATAGAGGCACTGCATGATTATGCCTTTATTTTGAGATCCTTTGCTCTATCAGTTGCTGTGCTTGAGATTATGCATGTAAACATTTTCTTTTTTAAAATAAATGTTTTCGATTTATATACTGCCCTTCAAGATGACTTAACACCTACTCAGAGTAGTTTAGAAAGTGTGTTGTTATTATCCTCATGACAAGCATCCTGTGAGGTGGGTGGGGCTGAGCAAGCTCTAGAACAACAGTGACTGGCCCAAGGTCACCCAGCTGGCTTCATGTGAAGGAATGGGAAATCAAACCTGGTTCTCCAGATTAGAGTCCTGCTGCTCTTAACCACAACACCACACTTTAATACCGGTAGATGTTCTCTATACCACATAGACTTCCACAGTTTGAACACTATATGAAACATGTGCCAGGAAAAGGGTCTATTGACAAATAGCCCAGTGGTGTGCAAGTGCAGTAATCAGTCCACTTGGTAACCAAATGCTAGGCTGCAAGAGACGGAGGCACAAAGCAGGCCTTAAACACCATTTGAATGAGGTTGGTGGGATGCAGTGCTGCAAGGTTCCTTCAGCTGCATGCTACTCCCAGTTCTCCAGAGGAACTGATCTCTGTAGTCTGAAAATCAGTTGCAATTTCAAGAGATCTCCAGGCCCCACAGTTTGGGGAGAAATTGATCTTATTTGCTAGTTTGAAAGCCCTTCCTTATACTACCAAATTCTGATCCTGTGGCACAAGTGGAGGGCTAACCACCTCCAGGTGGGGCCTGGTGATCTTCTGGAATTATAACTGATCTCTAGACTATAGTGATTAGTTACCCTGGGTAAAATGACTGCTTTGGAGGGTGGATTCTATTATTTTTATTCATTCATTTATTTAAAACATTTCCATGCTGCCTTTCCACACAAGCATATAAACACACAAACAACACAGAACAACTCAATCAGGAAAGAGTGCCAATCACAGTTCTTGGGGGTATACCAAACAAAACAAAAAAATCTTCACCCAGAATAGAAGGAAATAGATGAATCCGCCTGGAAGGGAGCTCCAAAATTTTGGCGTCATGACTTAGAAGGCTCTTTTTTGAGTTGCCAACCATCTAGACTCAGATGATTGGGGGCACCTGAAGCAGGGTCTCTGAAGTTGACCATAGTGGACAGGTTGGTTCATAGGGAGTAGATGGTCCTTTAGGTATGCTGGCCCCAAACCATATAGGGCTTGAACGGTTAATACCAGCATCTTTAATTGGGCCTGGAAGCAAGTGTAGATTGAACAAGACTGGAGTGATATGGACCCTATGACCTATTCCTGGCAACATTCTTGCTGGAACATTCTGTACCAACTGCATTTCTGAACAGTCTTCAAGGGCAGCCCTACATAGATTGCATTACAGTAATCTAATCTAGATGTTACCAGAACATGTATCACAGTGGAAAGACCTTTCCTGCCCAGAAAGGGCCAAAGCTGGCTCATCAGCTAAAGCTAGGGAACCCAGTCATTGCTACCATCTGTTTATCCAAGGAGTAGGCTTTAAAATGACAATGAGTTTGTTCTGAGTCTTTCTTCCCTTTTACTCTAGCCATCAGGCTACTGGGATGGATCATCTTAATCACTCACCCTTGCAGAGCTTTAGTATCCCTGTAAGTCTAAACTCCAGCAAGTAGTGGTCTGTCCACAAGGGAACCATCTTCAATCCCCTCACTTTCAGATCACCTTCTTCCAGCCCAGAGCGGAACACCACATCAAGAGTGCGACCTGTACAGAGTGTGGCCCATGGTTGTCACAGAGACCATGAAATCCTGAGCCACTCCTGATAAGGTAGCCTTGGCAAGTCCCCCCCAAACAACTACCTCCAAGACCACCTTCACCAGCTCAGATAGGGAAACAGTTGGGCAGTGGGGTGGGTGGTACACCAACAGAATCCCAGTCCTGTCTTTTACTTCCAATACCAGCAGAATCATGGATAGGGGTCAAGTCAGGGAGACAGAATCCTGATAGACCACAGTGACATTTACAGTGACATCCTAATCAAAACTATACCCTTCTGTCCATTGAAATCAGTGGACTAGAAGGGTATAATTTTGCTTATCATGGCACAGTTGAGCAACTTCAGCAACATGTAGCCCCTCTGACTGAATTTGTTAATGAAATTTATGATATAGAAGCCTGCCAGAAGTGGCTAATTTTAGCACAGGCTGCTTTCAAGTACAGGAAACCGGGAATGGAAAGAACAACACAAATCTATTTTCTTCAAGGAGCATGGTAAAAGTGGCATTTAAAATAAACCAGTTACATGAACCACCAGGTTGTTTCTTCCTTAGTTTTGGTTTGCTTCCTATCAAAATTATCCTATTTGTTTCCCCTCTTCTTCCCGTCCTCCCACCATTTCTTTAAACAGGTAAAGGGAGAAGGGTTGTGATTTGTGAACTGGCTGATTTTCCCCCAGTATGACCAGTTTCCCACCGTTCTAGCCAGTTGATGGATCAAGTTTTCTTCACATAATGGAAAGAGTAGGAGAGAGCTGGTTTAAAATTACATTTGCTTCGCTATGGCTTGGAGCCTTTTGTAGCTGCTGATTTTAACCTTTACTTATCTAGTTATTTATATATTTAGTTTAGTTTAGTTTAGTTTAGTTTAGTTTAGTTTAGTTTAGTTAAGTTTAGCAAAGTTAGCTTGTCAGAGGAAGCGTGAATCCAGCATACAGAAGTCACTTCTCAAGCAATTAAAGGAAGAAAAGGTAGAACTTACATTTTATTGAGGTAGATTTCATTCACAGCATATCTTGTAGAAGACTGAAGAAAGAATCTTAGTCTAAAGTGAACTTTTCATATCGGGCATAGTCAGCTATTCTGGCATCATGTTTGCATGTGGGTATGTGGGTTAGGCCTCCATGGCAGGAAAGAGATGTTGGTGCATTCTGCATCTTTGCAAGTCATGAGGAAGAGAGAGAATCTTTCACAATGGACACAAGAAGAGAAGGAGGAGACGGGGAGGCATTCCCACCCCAGACAAAGAGAGGTTATCCTGCTAAACAAGAAAATAGCACATACAGATAGAAAGACATGCAGCGCCTCCCATTGTCCAAGGCATGCTGAGCTGCTTATTCCAACAATTTATAGTTGACCTTTCTCACTGAGATTTAAGGCAGATTGAACAGTGCAATCAGTGGCTCAATCACACAATGCAACTAGTTCTGAGTAACTAGTTCTTCTGACCCTTCTGGATGCTGAGAGAGGAAGAGCCAGAACAAGCACGCTGGCCCCGCACCCTGTTTCTGCCTGGTTGCTGGCTTTTCAGAATTGTGTCTATGTGGAGAGGAGGTGTGGGTGCTTGGGTGAGTTGCACTCAGGCATCTTGTGCAACAGCACCGATTTGCAGCACTGTGATATGCCCAAGCTAGGCAAGCAAGGTGGGTACCACTAAGTGGCTCACTTGACAATGCTGCAACCAAGCTGGGCACCACACACAACTTCCCTGGGTTGGTCTTTCCCCCTTCCACAAGAGGTTGGGGCCATTTCCAAGGGCATTTTATTCTCCTCATCTGCCCTGAAAGAGTTCTGAGAGAGCTATGACTGACTCAACGTCACCCAGCTGTTTTCAAGTGGAGGAGTGGGAAATTTTAACCACTACACCAAACTGGATCTGATATATACTACTGATTTCTACTAGAAAAGATTTGACAAACCCAATGTCCAGAGAGTTTCAGTGCAATCATAAGCATGTTTACTCAGAAGTAAGTCATACTGTGTTTAATGGGACTTACGTACAGGTAAGTGTAGCCTCACTCACCAATGCTGCAGCCAAGCAGGACACTACACGCAATTTGCCTGGGTTGGACCTCCCTCAATCACACCATTTGCCCATCTAGTTCTGCACTGTGTACTGTGTCTCAAAAATGCCAGTACAAAAAAGTACACCCATGAAAACTGTTATCTATCTATTGACCGACCGATTGATCGATATACTCACATCCAAACAGAATTATTTATAAATAGTACATTGTAAGTAAGGCAAAGATTTTAAAAGGTCTACAAAAATACTCTTTGAATTCTATAGTATCATATACAGTGTATAAACACCATGCATGTGGTCAATATTCCAATAAATACAATAAATACATAAGTAAGATGAGAGCTGCTCTACCATAGACCCAGATGGTAGGAATTGCAGCCAGAAAGTATACCCCTACCACACCTCACTTTTGGATTAGTTGCCTGAAAAGCAAGGGACAAGTCTGGATTTGTATATCCTCAACCATCTGTAACAACCTGAACTCCTTAGGTTTATAGACATCTCTTGCAGTAGGCCCATAAGCCTGCCCAAAACCATTGGGCACCACCTCCAGTCATGACAAAGCCTTCTGAGCCAAAACCCCAGTTCTAACATGAAACCACCCTAGGTTCCACCCCCAGCCCTACCCAGATACCAAACTGTCTCATTTCCAGAGATGGCATTTCTATCAAATGGTGATTAAATATGCCATTCCACCTCCATACAAATTGAAGAGATAAGAATGATTATATGGATTGAAAATAGGCCTCCCTCTCCAATGGTCTTTGATTCAGTCTTCTCTAGAGACCATCATGATGGTACTTCTATTCGGTTTCGTTTTCTCGGCCATGTCGGATGCTCCTCTCCACAGGTCCGGGAGGAAGCGCCCGAGCACCCTGACCGGGCGGCTGATCTGCGAAGATTAGCCCCCAGGACTCCCAGTGAGGGAGGCAGGGTCCGGAACGCGGCGGGAAGAGCCCCCTGAAATCGATGCAGGGGGTAAATTGCCCGTTTGTTCCTATGGAGGCCGGCAGACGTGCGCGGCACCTCGAGTGCTGTCGGGCCATGGAAAACGGCAAAGAGCAGAACTAGGCGGAAGCCTGTAAGTAAGCGAATCCCTTCTGTTATTACAAGCGCACGTGAAGGAGTGGTGGGATCTGAAGCTAAGAAGGCTCGGGTTTCTTCCCCCTCGCTGAGTTTCAGAACTTGGTCGACGGTCCCCCCCCCCTAAAATGGTGGCGAAAAAGCAGAGTCCCACTTTGGGCAAGTCAATCTCGGCTGCCGTGCAGGGGAAAGGAGAGTCGCTCGAGGACTTGTTGAAGAGGTCGGTTATCGAAGCCATAAAGCCCTTTGTTGACAAGCTGAATGAAACAGATCAAAGGGTGGGCTTAATTGAGAGCGAAGTGAAAACCATTAAGGAAGTAGCGGGGGGGGGCAGAGAAGTCTGCTCGGGAAAATGCGTCACTCGTGAGGGCAACGAACAAAGAGTTAAAGCTGGTGGAGAACCAGCTGATCGGGCTACAAGTGGAATGAACACAGACAATTTTGCTCCTCCAGAACGTGAAAGAGGAGGAAAATGAGGATTTAAGGGATCTGGCCTCGGAACTATTGGTGACACCCGCGAGGGCAACTAAAGAAGAGGTAAAAAGCGCCATTTTGGAAGTCTGTCGGGCTTCTTCAAAATATGCAACGAAGCGTCAGCTGCCTCGCGAGATCATCATCGATTTTTCATCTAAGAGGATCTGAGACACTATCCTATATAATTCATACAATGCGGATCTGGATTTTCTGGGTAATAAGGTTAAGATACTGAAGGACGTTCCATTCCTAGTTCGGAAAAGGAGATTTAAGTATAAAAGGTTTGCAGCTCTTCTGAGGGAACGTGGAATAAAGTATAAATGGCTATTTCCGGAAGGTATCTGGTTTAGTTACAAAGATCAAGCTTACAAGATAACATCAGAAGATCAACTAAGGGATTTTGAGGACAAAAACCAAGAATTTCAGCAAGACACCAAGCAAGAAGAAAAGGATTTGAAGTCTGAAGGGGGGGGAGGGAACGAGCACTGCGGTTGCAGCTGCTCAGAGAGAACTGCGTCCGAGGCCCGGGGGGGGGGGGAGGAAGATTTAATTTGGATTGTAATCTGTATTTTGCAAGGTCAACCACTCCATCAGTATCTTACAAAGTTTTAATTTTTTAATAATGGCAGTATGAAGGGAAAGCATTATTTGTAGTGTAGTGTTGTTATATGTTGCTGTTTTTTTTCTTTCCTTCCCCTGCCCCCCTTCTTTCCCTTTGTATTGTTAGTCAATGTAAGTAACAAAAAATAAAAATTTTCAAAAAAAAAATGATGGTACTTCTCACACTCACGGGTTAACATGCCATTTCTGAGGAGTCGCATGATCGCAACAGATTTGGCTCAGCACCTGCGCGTTTCACACTGTCTGAGAAGTTTGAATTGGCATCCTGCATTTTGTTTCACACTCCCTTCGAAGCCCTGGTTTTGTTGCAGGCTTTGGAATTCACATCACCCTTTTTTTTAAAAAAAAAGTTTGTGCATGTATTGTAATATTATGACGTCACCACTTGAAGCCCCACCCCTCCCTATGCACATCAGTACTGCATCTCTGTGCGGCCATTTTTGCACCCTAACTTTTCACGTTTGAAAATAGCACCAAGGGGTGTTGAGAGCTGATTCTCCCTGCTCAGCAAATTTTCCGGCCACCATTGGTCTCAAGTGATCATGTGAAATCTGAATGGGTGGGCTGTGGTGATCTTTTTGGAGAAAATGTAGACTCCCCATGCTTGTTCAAATGCCATTTTAAGGCCATCGTTATCATTTATATTGAGCATTAAAAATCAAAAAGGCAATGTGTCAAATGTTCAAATGAACTGAAGTGGTTCTTTGCGGAGCCAGAAAGCATATCAACTGGTAGTGATTTGCCACGGCACCTTTTTCCCAAACAGCAGTAATATAAGACCGTTGCTTCCTATCCATTGATTTTTTTAAAATAGATGCACAATGCTGAAATGTTACTGTTCTTTAGAAATACAAAAAAAATTACTGAAAAAGCAGACAGGGTGCTGAGGAGGGTGGGTTTTATTAGATCTACACAGACTAATCAGCTCAAGGAAAAGGAGAAGGTGGTGTAGAAAAGCAAACAGTTCAATTGTGATGAGGAAGCTTAAGAGGAAGCTGCGGCAGCAGGATGCAGGAGTGGAGCGGGGTGCAAGAATGGGAGCCAGTAGAGAGGAGAGGCTGAGCGGAGGACTTGCCAGAGGGAGAGTCATTTGCGCCCCTTGCTCATTCCCAGCCTTCCACCCTCCTTCGCTCCGGGCCGCAGATAATCCCTAGTTCACAAACTCGCCGGGATTTGGCAAGGACAAGAGGCAGATGAGCAAAGATAAAGTCAGCTCACTCCCAGACCTCCCACCAAGCACCTCACACGCTGCACAGCCAAAGCCTCCCCCCCCCCCTTGCTGGGGCTGCTTGGTAAGCCAAGCCCAAGTTCTTTGGGGGGATCGTTCGGATGGAGGCACTGGGGCACAGATGGCAAGCGTGCACACTTGCACCCCGTGACCCCAGCCCTGCCCGCCTCCCTCCCTCTCTGTGCTCTGCTTTCCCTGCCCAGGCCAGGCAAGGTGGGTGCCCAGCTCCCTGCTGTCAGCCAGCCAGGCGGGCTGGCGATGCTTCACTGCACTGCCACCAAATGCTGAGACATTTAAAAAAGGAGCTGACAAAGCGATCGGGGAACTGAGAAGAGTGGGAGTGGTCAGATCTGCACAGCCCAATCAGCTCTCGAGGAAAAGGAGAAGGGGGGGAAGAGAAGCAAAAAGGGGACAAAAGTTTTCACACTGGGATTAATCAGTTCAGCCGCGAGTCAGCAGTGGCTTCAAAATTAAAATCGTAGTATGTCCGGGGGGGGGGATCGAGGATACGAGTGGTACTGTGTCCCATGACTAGCTTGCAAGTGTGAAAAGTACCAATGTGTGGGGGTTTTCCTGGGGGAGAAAACAAGGTAACAAACTACACAGGCAACAAATTTACCAGACAATCCAGTTACCAGACCATAATTTCCCCGTCTCTAAACATTTTCTTAAGTGCATTCTGTGCATTCTAGCGCATTCTAGTTTACTGTGATCATTGAACTTGAATGTGTAGAACAGAATCCCTGAAATTTATTGAATGCATAGGTGATATTGAATATTGCTATTTTCTTACTGAAAGAGCAAAATGCTTTAAAACCTACTTTTCTGTCAAATATTCCGCCCAGCAACAAACACAGGGGACACAAGCAGAATGGCAGCAAGTATGTTTTATAAACATTTGCAAAGGGTAGCATTTTTCCTTAGCTTGGGCTTCTCTTTTTAATGCTGTCTTTGCTGTTATTTGGATAGGGCCCCATAATTTAGGGTGGGGGAGAATAAAGTATTAAATTCTTGCTGGCTGTCAACACTTTGGGAATGGGTGGAATTTCCCTAGTTATAATGTTATACTCACAGTGTTTGAAAGAGAGATTGCTGAATTATTTCACAAACAGGTCTTCTTTTATTAGACAATAACTTGTCAAGATGGCAGGCAGTTGCTTGAAAACACTATGAAGCAAATGGCACAAAAATATAGTTAGGATGAAGGTATAAAGAAGAGGGGATATCTACTAATGAAGAATGTCTTACCCTCTTTAGGGTCTAGCAATGATCTAATAAAATTTCTGTCGTCACATCTGATGATGTTTTAAAATTTTAGGGTTGTCTTATATTTAATACCTCCCCTAGCC
This sequence comes from Eublepharis macularius, assembly GCF_028583425.1. Classification (NCBI taxonomy): domain Eukaryota; kingdom Metazoa; phylum Chordata; class Lepidosauria; order Squamata; family Eublepharidae; genus Eublepharis; species Eublepharis macularius. The sequence goes on from NC_072794.1 coordinate 74,005,669, forward strand.
ACATCCTCCTAAATAATAGAATTGATTTAAGTGTCATTAACTCTGATGCATCAAAATAGTGAGGAAAGAAGTATGCCAGCTTTATTTCTAGATTCAGTAATTTACCAGTAGTTCTATGTCATCTTGTATATTGTTTTATGGTGGTATGTGGGATCTGCTGTTACATGATAATTTAACACTAATCACTGTCCAGGTATCAACAGAAATCATATTAAATGATTTTTCAGAAGTAAAGCAGATCATGTAGAAATGAGATACAGATTGATGCAAAAATTAAAACCCAAGAAAAGGCATTAAAATTCATATTGATTTAATAAACAGTTCAGTCAAATTAGCATTTCTAAAATGTTACATTTTCTGTCCCACATTCCCTTCTTCTGCTTAGTGTGGCCTTTATTAGAGGTGATCTTAAAAAGAGAGAGTTGTTTGTCTTGAAATCAAGTTTTGTAAATCACAATTTCTTTAATGCACGTTACTGCAATTACCATTTAACTAATGAACTCTGTAAATTTAATTAGCATAATGGGTGCTGATTTTGATAAGAGAAATTAATCTTGCTGTGCTGAAAGCTTTATAAAGCTTATTATTGCATTAATAATCATCCACATAGAGAGACTGGTGGTCATTTTAAACATAGTCTCATCTGACATTCATTTACTATTCTGAAGACATTCATGAGCTCAGTTCTGTACATTTAAAGTAAAATTCTCTTAACCCAGAGACAGGATGTGCTACCATCAAAGCAGGTTTATGCACATGGTATTCATATACAAGTCTAGCCCAGTCCACTCCAACTGCCTGAGCTGCACTCACATAGCAACAGGCAGAAAATGAGTAATGCTATCTATTACCTGTTTGATAGGTAGGAAGATGTGTGGCTTTATTTGTCCCCAGCATCCTCTCCAAATGAAGACACAAAACAACCGTACTTGGGTTTAACCAGTTTATTTAAATGGTTAATTTAAGGACAAGCTGTGCCAAGTAGTCCATGGCTACCATCATTTGTGCATACAGTTACTATTTCCCTGGTGGGAGTGGGGGATCCGTCACTCCCAGCCTCCGTCCCACCCACCCCACCTCTCATGTGGCTGGTGGGGATGAGAGGTGCAGAAATGGGCCAAGAACACTTCTGCTTTGTGCTGGAAATGACATTATTGCCAGCATGATATGGAAGGGCTTGATCATACCAGCAGCAAATTTGATATAAACCAGCTCTAAACATTAGATTGGAGGGTGATTTTTACCAAACAGGCCCCTGGCATGACCCATTGTTCCCATTTTGTGTGGGGAATCCAGTCATTCCGAGCACGATGCAGAAGCATCCTAGAGAGTGCACTCGAGATGAGTACTCCTGTCATACACCCCCAATGACTTCTCCATCCTCTGCTTTGAGCCCCAGGGGGCCTGACAATGCTACCTGTGCAACTCTACCTTGCTTTCAAATGCAGCCAACACAGTATTTCTCACTTTGTTTATCCTCACTTGAGCATGAATAGTGCCAAGAACTTCATCCCCCTCCCTCAATGTGCTGCATAAACAACTAAGGGTTTGGTTCATTCTGCTCATTACCAAATGATACCACAGGGTGCTCTCCAATTTGCTGTACCTGTAGCAAGCAACCTACCCTATTCCAGCCAAGCTATTTATTTTCTTTCTTTCTTTCTTTCTTTCTTTCTTTCTTTCTTTCTTTCTTTCTTTCTTTCTTTCTTTCTTTCTTTCTTTCTTTCTTTCTTTCTTATTTATTTATTTATTTATTTAATCACATTTCTAGACTGCCCTCCCCGTCAGACGGGCTCAGGGCGGTTTAACAACAGTTTAAAACAGTAAAAATATTATAAAAACATTAAAACATTTTATCAAAACAATTAAAATTGGTGGGTATAAAATATTAAAATACAGCATTTTCCTGCATGGGTGGTGGAAGGTCTTCAGTGGTATGGCTGGCGAGAGGACAGCCTAGCCCCCACCAAATGCCTGGCGGAACATATCCATCTTGCAGGCCCGGCGGAAAGATAACAAATCCTCCCTTTCTCCCAATGAGGACCCAAAGTGGTTTACATCATTCTTCTCTCATCTATTTTATCCTCACAACAACCCTGTGAGGTAGGTTAGGCTGAAAGTATGTGACTGGCACAAAGTCACCCAGCAAGCCTTGATAACAAAATAGGCATTTGAACCTGGGTCTACCAGATCCTAATCTGGCACTCTAACCACTTACTATACTGTCTCTTGGCCACTGGCCTGCTTATGGCCTAACTAATCTAAAAACATGGCCAATTTATCCTGTCACTCTTGGGGCAACATGAAGCAGGCAAAAAAAAATACAATAGGCGAACACAAAAATTCCTACTTCAATCTGAATTGGCCAAACAATTCAACAGCAAGTGGCATATGTCTGCACGGTGGAAGCAGTAAGACACTTGTAACTTCTTCTTTTTGGCCAGCTCTTATAGGCTGGTCGCATCTATCTGACCTAGACAATCATTCCCCTGTGTTTCATTTTATTTTAGAAGGAGCTGGAACAATGATATCCCTGATTCCAATGGCCATGAACGAATATGTAATTGGTGCTATTATTGAGGCAAAGTCTTAGCAGCAGTATGTGCCTATAGGGCAAGGAGATGTGTTGCATTTTTTTTTTTTACCACAATCCTTTGGAACAAAATATTGCGATGTTCAAAATTAACCATAAAACATAATCCAGAATAAGTGTTATAAATGTTCAGTACATTAACAGTCTCAATAAATTCAGGGATCTTTGATAATATGCTTAATTGTTTGCTCTCAAAAAAGTTAGATTGCTTTGTGGCCGTAGGCCACCAAAAGTATTTTATAAAGATTATATCAGTCATTTAGAAAGTCATAGTGTAGAGAAACTGAGAGCCAAGCTATAAGTGACGAATGACACTTGCACAGCAAGTGAACAGACTCACGTGTATTCCTCCCTGTTCACTTGCCATTCACTTGTGCTTGATCAAGTGGAGCACAAGTGAATGTCAAGAGAACAGGGAGGAATACACGCGAGTCTGTTCACTTGCCAGGCAAGTGTCATTCGTCACTTGTAGCTTGGCTCTAAAAACCATTTCTTATTTATCCTCTCTAAGTCTGGAGAAAACTTTGAATGATGAAAACTTCATTGAGTTTCATAGTAAAAGAGATTATTTAATAGGATCTGAAAACACTTTGGTGGTTGTAAGGACAAACTTTTTGTTACATGCAAACATCTTTGATAAAGCCAGTTTTAAAATAAATAGTGGAAATAGGGAAACAGTGAGTGAGAGAGAGGACGTACTTAACTCATTTTTCACTTTTGTTTCTCTGAATTGTCTCACTTCTCCTACCTCATCCAAAAGTGTGTTTGCTGCAAAAAGGCTTTTACATAAAACAAAACCCGCTTTTAATTGTTGCTGTTTTGGTGCTCCTGCCTCAAGAGAGTATGCTACACAGTTCTCTCAGTACACACAGTTGCCTTTTTGGGTTAATATGGCAACACAGATTTTTCCAGCTTTGGCACTTATGTAAAATGTGAGATTAGGGCACTAAAATTGTAACAACTGAAACAGGCTAAGGCAGTGATGGCGAACCTTTTTGAGCCTGAGTGCCCAAACTGCAACACAAAACCAACTTATTTATTTCAAAGTGCCAGCACTGCAATTAAACCTGAACACTGAGGTTTTAGTTAAGAAAAAACAACTCATACAGTTGTCCCAACTAATTAACATCTCTCTCTCTCTCACACTCACTCAGGAGCCACGAATGAAAGTAAAGCAAGTTAAAGCAGTTTGCCCTTCTTTAGACCAGCAGCCCTGCTTGCAAGCACTCTCTCACTCACTCAAGAGCCACGACTAAAAGTAAAGCAAGTTAAATCAAAGCAGTTTGCCCTTCTTTAGACCTGCAGCCCTGCTTGCAAGCTCTCTCTCTCTCTCTCTCTCTCTCTCTCTCTCTCTCACACACACACACACACACACACACACACACACTCACTCACTCAAGAGTCACCACTGAAAGTAAAGCAAGTTAAATCAAAGCAATTTGCCCTTCTTTAGACCAGAAGCCCTGCTTGCAAGCACTCTCTCTCTTTCTCTCTCTCTCTCACTCACTCACTCAAGAGCCACGACTGAAAGTAAAGCAAGTTAAATCAAAGCAGTTTACTCTTTTTTAGGAAGCCAGCCCCAGCAGCCTGGCTGCTGCCTCCGCTTCCTGCTGCTAAAGAGACGGGCAGCAGGGAGGCAGCCTGGATGAAAAGGAATCACGTGGGCAGGGCCAAAACGCATGTGATCTCTGCTCAGAGCTACTGGAACGCCATTGCAGGCGTTCCCCCTCCAAATGAGCCCTGGACCTAGTGATCAGCGACTTGGCTCATGTGCCCACAGAGAGGGCTCTGCGTTCCAGCTGTGGCACGTGTGCCATAGGTTTGCCATCGCTGGACTAAGGGAATGCCAGGTTGCAATAGATGAGATGAGAAAGCCCAGCATGATATAATTTTTTTAAAAAGTAGGCCAAACCTGGTGGACCAGTTCTTAGATTTTTCATTGTTATTCTGTTGTTGAGCCATTGTCCTTTCTTGTGAAGTCTGTGCTGTTAAATTGATAGGGGTGGTATTATATGTTTATTGTAGATTTTGTAGTCATCCTATGGGGCTACACATGTGGGGGGGCCAAAATAAATAAAATCATGGCAGCAATTACTAACTGGTTAATTTGCAGGACTTGCGTGGTTTTAAATTGTTGTTCCTTGGAATTAATCAGTCCTCTCTACTTTGGTTTAGCCTACCACTAAGTACTCCATAGCAGTTGCTTATTGCAGCATCCATTCATGACTTGTAAACTAAGAGTGAGTATGTTATGTATTGACTTAGCTTCTGTCTGAGCTAAGGCTCCTGAAGTCTTCATTACTATTGGTTGTAGCATTGCCATCCCCCCTCTCGGGGCAGGGGATCCCCTGATCCCACCTTCCCCCCTGCACCCACTCACCTGGGTGGCAGGGGGGGTGTGCTCCTGCACCATGAGAGCAGGCGACAGCAGCAGCGCCAGAGAGAGAGCAGGTGGCAGTGGCAAGAGCAGGCTACTCTCACCGCTCCCTCGCTGTGACCGCTGCCACCACCACTGCTGATTCTGTGCAGCCTGCACCAGCAGGACAAGGGGTGCAGCAGCAGTGAGCTGCAACAGCTGCAGCCCGCTCTCTCGCTGTGGCTGCCACTGCCCCTGTGCAGCCCGCACTGGCAGGGACAAGGGGCGTTGCATCAGTGAGAGAGCAAGCTGCATGCTCTCTCTGTCCCTTCCCAGTATGTGTGACATCGTCACTTAGGGCGCCCTTTGACCCTGTGTGATGACGTCACTCCCAGAAGTGATGTCATCACACACACCGGGAGCACATGCACGCTTTGTGCATGTGCAGACAGACCCTCCAGAGCAGCCACAGGGTAAGAGCCAGCATCCCAGTCTCCCACCAGGACTGGCAACCCTAATTGGTTATTTTCTGCTGGCAGCAGCCAATCAGTGCTGTATAATAAAGACCAAACACTGTACTGTAAATAAGTTAGTTTGTATATAGTTAATGCAAACTAAGGATGTGTGCGCCTATTGGTTGTTGCTTGAAAAAGGGGTGTGACTTGTGTGTATATAGTTGGCTCCTGTTGAGCCTGTCTGTGTCTGTCTGCTTCCAGTTTCAATAAAGTTGTTACTATGAACTGAAATCTCAATACTTAATAGAGTGGACAAGAAGAACCATTAGACTGAAGACCTGGGTATTACTGTGTATCTCAAAATTATCTGAGATATGAATTAATAGTACTGTGGCATAACAGCACCACTGCCTAGTGGAAACTGTTCTGTGTTGGAGACACCTAGGCACCAGCAGTCACCCCACGTGGCTGCCTGACAAAGGGATACTCTCCTGACTGACCAAACCCTTGAAGGGGCTTTTTTAGGTATGCTTCTGGTACGCTATGCAGGAATTACACACAGAGAGGACCAAGGTTCCCAGCTCTCCTGCATTGGCTTGCCATTTTAATTTCTACCTGCCTCACAAGAGAGGCAGCATCTGTTTCTCTACACAAGCCATCTTAGATGGGGACGCTCAAGTGAAAGATCTTACACTTGTTCCCCCATTGTGGTTACACATGCATTGCTGGGGAGACAGAGTACACTTGAATATAAAACTACACAGAAAGTAAGTCACTTGAATGTCCCTGTGTAAGATGTCTTGTGTAGAGAGACTCTACGACAATGTCCCCAAGGATTACCTGGGTGGGCTTTTCCTTTCTTGTTTCCCTATGCTCTATGTAAATGCCAGAGAATGCTTTAAAAAAATTACAGCACAATCTTATGCAGAGTTACTCCAGTCAGATTTAATGGGATTAGGCAGGAGCACACCTGCATATAATTGCACTGTTAAATAACTAAAGCAACACCTTTTTATGTAGTCAACACTGGCCTTTTGAGTGGATTTGTTAACAAAAATTATAATACAGAAATCCTGCCAGAAGTGGATAATTTTAGAAAAGGCAGCCTTCAAGTAAAAGAAACCTAGAAAGAAATGTAAAGGGCAACAACCAGAGAGAGAGAGAGAACAACTTTTTGAAAAATGCAGGCAAAGTTTTTTTTTCCTTTCTGAAATTAATGGAAATGAAAGCGCCCTGACAATCAGGCTTCAGTAACTTATTGGGGGCTTGCAAGAGCGTGCACAGTCCTTTTTTTCCTAAAAAAGCAAAAGCTCACAACTTCTACAGAGACAATATTTCTTTGGCTGCCTGTGAGATAAAAAGAACCATAGAAGCAATGCACTGTACTAAGAAGCACAAGTAATTGTGGCAGCACAGGTGGAGCTGTTCTTCTTTAGAAGAGGGAGGAAAACTGCCTGAAGTAGGGCCTGCCCTTCCAGGAAGCAAAGAGGGACAAGCTGCAAAAACTCAGCCTGTATCAGGCAGCTTTATAAACAAAGCTCCGTACTCTTCCACACCCCTTCCTGAAAAGAAGGAGATTCTTCCATGAAGGCCTAGTTCAGTTCTTTTGCAGAGTATACATGAAGAAATCTTGCTTCATTCATGAATGAGAAAAGGGTAGATAGAAGGGAAGTGTACCTGAAGCTAGGCAGCAGGGATATAGCACCACAGAGTACCCCGTACGTATGCTAGGGATGCCAGACACTGGCGGGGGTGGGGCATCCCCTGCCCCCACCCCCACCCCCACTTACCTGGCCAACGGGGGGGGGCGCACCTTCCATGTGCGCTCCACTGCAGCGCTGCACACTCCTGTGCGCAGCAGCTGCCTGGATCAGGCCCATTTTGGCCCAGATCAGGGCTGCTGCAGAGTGCAGAAGCGCTCCTGTGCACCGCAGCGGCCAAAACGGGCCAGTTTCAGCCCAAAGCAGGATCATTTCGGGCCAAAATGGGCCCAATCTGTACCAAAACATGCCTGAAACGAGCCCAATCTGGCCAGAAACAGGCCCGTTTGGGGCCGCTGCGGAGCGCAGGAGTGCTCCCGCGCTCTGCAGAAGCCCCAATCTGAGCCCCTGCGGAGCTTTGCCGTGCTCCCAGGGGGCTGCGTGATGATGTCACTTCCCAGAAGTGATATCATTGCGCTTGTGGGAGAGCACGCACGCGCTTCACTCATGCGCACCCTCCACCCCAAGAGGTAAGTGCAGGGAGCCAGTCCCTGCCGGGAGGTTAAGAGGGACTGGCAACCCTAATGTGTGCTCCTGTGGCTGGTGTGAGAGCCAGTTTGGTGTAGTGGTTAAGAGTGCGGGACTCTAATCTGGAGAACCGGGTTTGAGTCTCCACTCCTCCGCTTGAAAACAGCTGGGTAACCTTCGGTCAGTCACAGCTTCTAGGAGCTCTCTCAGCTCCACCCACCTCACAGTGTGTTTTGTTGTGGGGATAATAGTAACATACTTTGTAAACCGCTCTGAGTGTGGCACTCAGTTGTCCTGAAGGGCCGTATATAAATTGAACGTTATCATTATTATTATTTGGCGAAGAAAAGTAAAATGCTAGTTACCATTTGATTCTGCAGCTTTTAAACTAGTCTATTGTCCTGTTTTATCTTTTCTGATTTTTCTATTTTTGTTTCTGGTTTTAACATTAGACTTCAGCTGATGTTATTTCTTCTCTTTAAGTGATGTTTTATTAATTATTTTATTGCTGTTTCAATGGATTACATGCTACTGTTTTTTCCAGTTTAAATTAATGGATGTTTTAGGACATCTCAAACATATTTTTTATTGATTGCTGGGCATAAATATTTCTAATCATGAGCTTGAAATCTCTTTGGCAGCAATGCCTTTCCGGCAATGTGGAAAGCCCATGTATGCCAGCCTCAAAACCCAGCTTGCAGCCATACATGGCAGTTTATCAAGCCCCAGATAATATGGCGAGGAAATTAAGCCCCATATCTGAAGTATCACACTATTACATACAAGGAGTTTGTGCTCAACCCCATGCTTCAAAATGCAGGCACAGCTGTGTGTAGGTGGGTCTCTCTCCTTTCATTGGCAACAGTCTCCCAGCAACATTTGATAAAGGAAGGACAAAGAAATTCTTCGGTGGGCAGTGCTGCCATTGGAGACACACTTGTCTGCACTTTGTAGAGAACTGTATCTATGTGCAAGTGGTTATTAAACAACAGCTTTGATAAAACTGAATATTTTGCTGCCTGTTGTTATAAGAAGATTGTTAAGGCCCCAATGTGGATGCCTGTACCCAATGTGAATGCCTGTATTCAGCTTGGGCTGCAAAATGCATCTGCCAACCCACAATCTTCACAAGTCTGATGCTTAGAGTAAACTCCCATTCCACTTTTGTCTGTCTGTGCCTTACACGTGTCTCCTGAAGTTCTTGGTCCTCTTTTGCCTTTTACTAGAACCTTTGTTTTGCTTCCTGCTTAGAGCAGATCCTGTCTTACAGACAGTCCCAACAAGCATGTTTCCCAGCTCTAAACCTGTGGAATATTTGAATGTTTCTACATTTGAATGTGTCTGTGTGAATCTGCAGTTGATTATGCTGAATCTGCTGTCCTGCTAGATCTACTAGTTTTACTTAGTGTGTTTGTTACTCAACAGAATAAGCCTTGTTATAAATTCAGCCTTGAGTATGAGTCTTATTGAGTTAGTTATATAATTAACAGCAAATATCTTACACCTGCCTATATTTGGTCTCTTTTGCAGGCCTCATTGTCATAGGCCTCTTGCAGTTTCTCAAAGCATATAAAAAGAATGCTGCTATTGCCATAGCATGTAATAAAAGAAGGAAAATGCCTATTTTATTTTTGCATTATGTTCATCTTTGCAAAACATTTGACCTGAACTTTGCTGCTCTGCAGACTGGGCTTTTAATAAAGTATAGGTAGATAGGCGAAGGTAGAAACAGTATTGACTAATGAAATATTTTTAATTCAGCGTTCAGATATTTGTCTGAATGATTCAGCTATAGTCCATACCAAATGAATAGCATGGTCTGCTCCAAGTGGGATTTTTAACTATTCTAAAGATGGTAACATTCTGAAACAACCTCATAACAATGGGTAATTTCCCGTTGAAATTACCATAATCTTTGACTTTTGACTGAAAGCTCAGAAACACAAAGTGGATAGTCATCATAACTTACATTGAACAAGACTTTCATATCAAGACGTGAAAGGGAGGGAAGTGAAGAATAGGAACCATCTCTTAAAACTCTGTCTGAATCTTGTCTCTTGGAATTCTTGTTTTCAAATAGTAGGCTATAACTTAAAATAAAAGCAAATTTATCAGTCAATGTGAGTGCAGATCCATATCATACTAGAACATTAACACTATTTGTCTCGCTGCTGGAGATCTGTTGAGCACAAAATCTTTTCAGGGTTCCACTTGGCCTGGCATCTTGTTTAGTTCTTGATTCAGCCCCTATACATGCAATATCCACACACCAGTGATCTACGACCCAGAGAGAAGCCATGTTGGCATGCAAATAACTGTACACATAGGAGCCACTAAATAAGATAAGAAAGTTATAAAGGAGATGCTGGACTGCCTAAAACCTTACATGGTGTGTAAAATGTTGGATGCCCCATGTCTGATAAAAATAAGTCCTCTGTTTGACATTCTCATATTTGCAAAAAAATCTATCAAAAGAAATACTGGTCTATTAAGATATTTCAACACAAACCAGGATTGGTATCTTAACCATCTCCAGGGTTTATACTATCTCAACCTTCATTTTGTAGTACAAAGGTTTACCTCACAATCCTCAGAACGCATCTCTTTTAAGAATCATCCATAGGATATATGGGTCTTTCAGAGGGCCAGAAGAATCTCTTCTTAGATGGATCATAAATAGCAATATAAAGGCCAAAACAAGAGGAGGGAAAAGCTATGTAAAAGCAGAGCTTTTTATATTTGTACCATGAGATATGGAAGTGTAATTTAAGCTCCTACTGAAATTAATCAAAAGTACAAATGGCTTTAATGTGTACATAGGAAATTCAACCTCACTGACCACTGCCATTATTTTTCTAGTATTCTGAAGGATGTATAATTTAGTATGAGCAAAATCTTGTTTTAAATTTGCAGAGAAGTTAAAACAGAACTTCCATAGACTAGCCATTTGTACATATTGTGCTATGATTTTGGAGAAACATGAACTCTGTTAAATATTTAGATAAAATTTTCCCCCATGCACCATTTTTCTTTCTGATTTTTCATTTAAAAACCTGCAGGATTACAGTGTTAGTTCCATGTAGAGAATGAATAAAATACAACTCTTAAGAACAACATGATACACAGCAGGTATCACTTATTCAATCTGTCCTTTGGCTAGCAGGAGAGAGAGCTAAGATGCATCATGCTCAATTGCCAGATATGACAACCTAATATATTGCATGTGATATCACATAACTTTATACAATCAGTGTCTACTTTAATGGTGCAATGGTGCTTGGCTTGATGTGATTTAATAAGGTTCATCACTGCTCAATCAATATTGGACTCAATCTGAGCTATCCAGCAAATCATTAAACGTGTCCATTGATTTCCTTGTGATTTTCAGCACTATCTAAAGCTTACAGTACAGATGAACGATAAGCACTCCTTTGAGATGAAAGCCTATTGTTCAGATAGTTGGGTAGGATTTCAGGTGTGCTGATTTCCTTGGAAGCGCTGTCACATGTCTCAACAACTGGAGAAAATGAACAGAAGTAAGATGATCATATTGTGTACCAACCAGCCTATTATCTTCCTTCTTAAAAAGAGATAGAGATTAGGAATGAAATGAGTGGTTCTCACAGTAAGAAACATTTTTGAACTTTGTAAGAACAAAAGAGGACAGAAGATCATGTGAATGGAGTTTACACATGTAGACATTTTATTAAATATATGGGACCTGATTCACGTTAAAAGTCACAGTAGGAAGGATGATACTTGTACCCTGCTGTGTGTTACATTTTTGTCAATCAGCCCTAAGAATGGAAGTTCCCTCCAGCAAAGCATGCAGCAAGTCAGACTACAAAGATCCATACTGGTCCAAACTGTGATTTGTTTATAAAAACGTGTAAGCCACTGTCACAGCACAGCAGCCATTTTTATACAAATGCCATAAAGAAGCAGATGCCCCTAAAGGAATAGCCTGTCCCCAGTGCAGTCACAGGGAATGCAGGACATTCAGTGCCACCCCTGACTCAGTGACTTTCAGGCTTAGGATTTGGTGGATCCCCAGAATGGATTCATAATCTTCAGGGGAATTCAGGGGCCAGGCAGCGAAAGACAGAGAGGGGTCTCCAGCCCCAGCCCCACCTCGCATATTTACTTTCAAGCTGGCAAGTAAATAATGCCATTGCTCACTCTCACTCCTCCTGCCCAATCAACAGCCTTCCTCCCAGAATCAGGGAACAAAAATTAATCTTTTAGATTTAGGTAGTTGAGCATCATTATTTTTGTATGAGCTAAAAGTCTCCTTGTCAAAGCTCCTAAAATTAATCAGTACTTTTGTTTAGCATTAAAGAAATTATAGTTTCTTGTATTTTGCCTAGGGAATGATATCAAAGAGATAATTAACTTCCCCAAGGTTACGGGAAAGAAAGAGTCTTACATTTATGACCTTAGTTCTTGTAAATCTGCCAACTGGACAAATGTGAATCTAAATAGAACGTCACCCTTGATAGCCATCTGCATCAATACATATTGTAGTACTATAATACTCTCTTTTAAGAATTCAGGATATTACACCCGTCCTAGACCCTAGTATTAACACTTCAAGTGTTAAGATAGAGAGACTTCAAAACCCCAAAAGCTAGATCCACAGAACACTGGCACCACAAAGATATTATAGTTCAACAGTCAGAAATCTCAGACTTTCCCACCTGCACACAGAGACATCTCAACCTCCAATTATAGTTCGAATTAACTCAAGGTGCCCAATTAGAACTGAGACACCTTCCAATTGTCCATATTAATGAACCTCATTTGCATTAACAACAGCAAACCTTAGCATATAGGGGACCTCAAAAACAGGTTTTAGAGAGAGCTCTCAATAGCCCCATTCTTGGTGCCCTTTGAAGGTAAAGGTAAAGGTAGTCCCCCGTACAAGCACCGAGTTATTACTGACCCATGGGGGGATGTCGTATCACGACTAGAGATGGGCACAAACAGCAATACGAACAAAAAAAAGCCACGAACAGCCCAATCTGCTGTTCGTGAACAAGCTGTTTGTGAGGCCCCATTCTAAATGAACAGGTGGTTGTTGCAAGCCTCGTTTGTTGCTGTTCATTGCTGTTCGTCAAGCCAGACAGTCTGGCACCTGCAATCAATTCCCTTGGCAACAGAGGCAGGGCTTGTCTGAACTCTGTCTGAACTCCTGCTGTTGCCCTGGAAACTGCAATCTAAGCCCAATTTAGCTTGATAGGCAGGTCTGCAAAGACCAGGGGGGAGAGGAGCTCCCAGATCTGGCTTAGTTTGCAGACAGTGGAGAGGGAGAAACAGTTTCTGTTGGCATTTTGATAGAGAGAGTGAATTGGACCTTGAATTTTCTTTGTGTGTGGTGGGATAGGGATCTACCCCTTCAAGTTTCAGGGCTGCTGCCAGGCTCTGGTCCAAGCTATTATTTATTATTGGTACCTTTCCTGGTGTCTGCTCAGATAAGGTTTCTGGGAGTGGTGTGGTAGGGATCTACCCCTTCAAGTTCCAGGGCTGCTGCCAGGCTCTGGGCCCATAATATACAACTGTAAAGCTAAAGGATGGCTGCTCCCGTAAGAAGCTGAAGTAAACAGTGGGAAACTAATCCCCCGGGTAGCACAAAACAATCCTGGAAACTTATAACTATTTAAACATGAATTTTTTGTATTTTTATATTTTTTAAAGTGCAAGTGCTATAAATTAATTTAGTGCTTATTCATACATACAATAATTACAATTCATCAATTACAATAATGACAATTCATCTCATTTATAGCACTTGCACTTTAAAAATATAAAAATACAAAAAAAATCATGTTTAAATAGTTATAAGTTTCCAGGATTGTTTTGTGCTACCCGGGGGATTAGTTTCCCACTGTTTGCTTCAGGCTCTGGGCCCAAGCTATTATTTATTATTGGTACCTTTCCTGGTGCCTGCTCAGGCCAGGTTTCTGGGAGTGGTGCAGTAGGGATCTTGACTTGGATGATGGCTGGAGGAGAGCCTGCTGGCCCTCACAAACAGCCAACCACGAACAGGGCCATGTTCGTGGTTGTTTGTGAGTCCCTGTTCGTGGATGGCAACGAACAACAAACATCATGTTTGTTTGTTTTTTCTGTTCGTGCCCATCTCTAATCACGACGTTTTCTTGACAGACTTGCTTTTTTTTTTTACGGGATGGTTTGCCATTGCCTTCCCCAGTTTTCTACACTTTGCCACCAGGAAACTGGGTATTCATGGGTAATGCTGCCCTTTGAAACTGTCCCCTTTTTTCCTTTCATGTCTTTTTGAAAGAGTTCTCTCTCATTAGCTACTCTAGTGTGCTTTTACTCTGTGCTGCAAATTTTCCCTCTCTCACACGTTCTACTGTGCTGCAACTGCAGATTCTTTCTGCCCACTATCCTCTTTCTGCCCACTATCCTCTTTCTCCTATTTCTCCCACTATCCTCCTTTCTCCCTCCTGGAAAAGCTCCATCAATTCCATTGGTGTTGCAGTGGAAAGCATCACATCCAGGCTACAAGACAGGTGATATAATTTCTTTCTGTCCTGACTTCTAAACATAATTGAGGACATTCATAATTCATAGTCTTTGCTGACACCCAAATTACTGATGTATTAAGGAAGTAATCTCTAGCAGCTTGATCTGTATTATCAATTTTCGATTTACTCATTAGCACCTTGCCCACCCCCAGATCTGAGATCCTGGTAGACACTTCGCCATAAAGAATCTGATATGTGCCCTCATGGTACCAGTCTACACTCTTGATGTGATCAGAGGGACATCTCTAGAGGCCAGGAGGCAAACTAGGTTAGCCATATGGTTAATACCACCTCTCCATAGACCTCCTTAATAGGGTTGTTAATGCTCTTAGATCCCCTTTACCTAGTTTCTTCCTGAAATCCAACTGTCCTTTTCTTCTTTTTAGGAATTTGGAGTCAGTCTCTAATCAATTTCTTTTTAACCAAAGAGAAATTTGAAAAGAGGAGGGGAAGGAATGGAGTTTCTGCAAATTTTCAGAATTTCACTCTGTAGATGCTCAGATGCAAGCAACGTCTTTTCAAACAGTCCTGTCTTCCTGCTAGAGCACCACTGTGGGGTGTATAACATAAAACAACTGCAAGCACTGAAGTTATAAAAGAGAAATGAAAGCTAATCCTGTTTTTAAAAGAGAAAAAACGGTAAGAGGAATCAATGGCTATGTCTAAAAAAGTGAACTTCGGAAAAAGAAATTCCCTACCCCATAACTACCCTATTCTTCAACCATCCAGGTACAAAATTTTATTCAGAATTGAATACTTCCTGTCCAAAATACTATACAGTGATGTGAGCTGTACTGGTTATTCACATATTCAGAATTATAGCTGCTTATACTATCAAAACAGTAAACTGTTGAGTACCAAGAGAAAGGCATAAAAAGTACCAAAGGCATTAAAAGTGAACAATTCTGCCAGAGTCCCAATCTGAATGTCATTTATAAAGTCAGAACAAAATTGGCAAGAAAATGCTGATCAGACATTCTCTCAGAGTTGCTTATTTGTGAGCATAACTGGGAGAAGGTTTAATGGCACCGGTACATGCGGAAAATCTAATGTGAGCCTTTCCCATGAATCAAGATCAAACCACACAGAGTCCATTGGACTCTGTCTATACAGGTGGATCATGAAATTTTTCTCTGAATTCTTCAAGAACTGTTGTGTAAAGATGGTACTCAAGAAAGAGAATATTTCAAACTTGCAAATACTAGCACCACAGGAAATGGGTAGGTCACAGTGTAGGTGGAGAGCTGCATCTCCTCATTTAAGACCTACAGCCAGCAGCTGGTATAAAGAGTCTCCTGAGGAGGTCGGCCATCAACTGGACTGCCTAAGATCTTTCACTGCTTAGTTTTTTTTTATATATAATTTTTTTTATTTTTCATAACTACAAAACACTACAGACTATCACAAGGAAAGGGGAGAGGGAAGGGACAAAGGGGGGTGGAAAAAGAAAAGGGGGGGAATGAACTACAAACACTAAACACTACACTTCAATGTTTCCCTTCATACTGTCATAATACAAAAATAGCTCCATAGAATAATGATGGAGTGGTTAATCATACAGAGAATAAACATTTCAAAATCTGATTAAACTTTCCTCCCCCTTCTAGGTCCCGGACGCAATTCTCTCTGTGCAACTGCTGTTGCGATGCTCTCCTCCTCCTCCCCCCCCTCCGGCTCCTCCTTTTCTTCTTTCTTGGTGCAGCAGAGTTCTGGGTTTTTATTCTCAAAATCCTTTAGTTGATCTTCTGATAATATCTTATAGGCCTGATCTTTATATCTGAACCATATTCCTTCCGGGAATAACCATTTGTACTTTATTCCATGGTCCCTCAGAAGAGCTGCAAACTTTTTATATTTAAAACGCCGTTTCCGGACTAGAAATGGAACGTCCTTCAAAATCTTGACTTTCAAACCCATAAAGTCCAAATCCGCATTGTATGAGTTATATAGGATGGTGTCCCGAATCTTTTTAGATGAAAAGTCAATAATGATCTCACGAGGCAACTGTCGCTTTGTTGCATATTTTGAAGAAGCCCGACGGACCTCCAAAATGGCGCTTTTAACCTCTTCTTTAGTCGTCCTCGCGGGTGTCGCCAGTAGTTCCGAGACCAAATCCCACAGATCCTCATTTTCCTCCTCTTTCACGCTTTGGAGACGCAAAATTGTCTGCGTTCGTTCCACCTGTAGCCCGATCAGCTGGTTCTCCACCAACTTCAGCTCCTTTTTTGTAGCCTTCACAAGTGACGCACTTTCCAGAGCAGACTTTTCTGCCCCCCCCCCCGCTCTTTCACTGCTTAGTTGATTGCATCTTCAGCTGAGGGAAGTCAGGCCAGCCAGATAAGATTTCAGGTCCTGCAGTTAAGAAAACAACATGTACTTGTAATTGTATTTTCTCTGTAAAGCATTTCCAGCCCTAAATGTGTTTTCTGCTGTAATCTGCTAACATGGGATTTACTGCCTTTGCTAATGGTTTATCTTACCTGCTCATCTTGTAGGGCTGAAAAGGGATTTAATTATTAGACATACCTAAATAGTAAAATGGCAATATTTTTTCTTAAGATTTGTGACTACAGAAAATCACCATTCTAGTGCAGAGGCAGGCACAAATCAACAGAATTTGATTCCTTCCAAGCTTAACTAGGATTTTAAATAAAGAAAATGGATTTCTGGGTATTTCTAGTCAACATGAGTCTTCCTTCATGAAAAAGGGTTATTTGTGGGCCCAGTGTTGGGGGGTGGGGATGGGATGTGCAAAACGAAACAAATGAACCAGAAACACACCTGAAAGTCTCTGGTTCAGTTCGTTAAAGCTACTTCTAGATCCGTGAAGCAAATTTGGGAAACAAAGCTGTACTGACTCCCTCCCCCCATGAAAAAGTTCATCTGTTTCTGTTCTGTTCTTACCCCGCAAGAGCAGCGCAGGCAGGCAGGTACTAGGCCAACAGTGGCAGACAGCAGCATTCATAACTATCCCATTTGTTTAAGGTATCTTGACATCTTCTAACCTCTAAATCTAAACTTTGACAGTTTCAAGAACAGACAATTAGCCGTGAGGCCTTTGCTAAGATTTTTGGCAATAAAATAGCATGAATACACTCTGATCTGGATGCTAGCTGTAATACAGATGAGATGGAAGAAATGCTTCATACACTGTCTGGCTCACATATGGCTTGCCTTGAACAAGTTACAATGACAGATCTTAACAGGATCCTGACATCTATGAAAGCCACTACTTGTGCACTGGAACCTTACCCATCTTGGATGTTAAAATCAAGTAAGGACCAGATAAGTGAATTACTGAGGTCTATTGTAAATGAATGACTAACTCAGGGCACCTTTCTCCGGCTGCTCAAACAGGCAATTATCCATCCACTAATATAAACTCTCCCTAGACAAAAATGATGTGGCCAGTTATCATCTGCCTTTTCTGGGCAAAATGATTGGGAGAGTAGTAGCTAGAGATGGGCACGATTGGCATTACGATAAAAAAATACCCATGATAATGGCATTCGCGCGATCGGGACCCGGCAGATCGGTGCCGTCCGTGGTGACCGATCCAGCGTTCGGGGGGGGGGGCGTTCATCGGGGCTTGATTTGGGCCATTGGGATCTGATCGGGGATGCAGACAATCAGGCGCCAGTAATCTATTCCCGGGGCAATGGAGCCAGGGGAATGCCTGAGCTGTGTTTGCCCTCCTTCTGTCACCCTGGAAACCCGAATGGAAGCCAAGCTTTCCTTGATTAGCAGGGTTTCCTTCCAACCACGGAGCAGCAATGCACTCACCAGCTGGGAGAAGAGACCCAGGGGAGGGAGGGGGAAGGAGGTGTTCTGTAGCCATGGGCGCTCCAAACGTTTTTTGCTTTTTTAAAAAATGGGGCTTTGTAGGAGGAATGGCTGTTCTTCTGTCACTCTGTTTTTAACCTGCTTTTAAATCACTGTATTTTGTGGGAAAACCTCATTCACAGCTCTGTGTGTGTGTTTAAAATATGCTTTTGGAAGACTGGCTGCTTGCTTTTAAAATCGGGTGGGGAAGAATGGAGGATTCTGTCCCTGCTTTTTTAAAAAAGCTGGCTGAAACATGTTGACGGGTGTCTCTCTCTCTCTATTTGGAGAGGCAGGGATGGGTTAAAAACTTTCCCCCCCTCTGCTCTATGTGTGTGTGTGAACATTCCCTCCCTGAGGGGAGGTGGCTCATCACCGGGTTAAAAACTTCCCCCCCTCTGCTCTAAGTGTGTGTGAACGTCCCCTCCCTGAGGGGAGGCGGCTCGTCGCCGGGTTAAAAACTCCCCCCCTCTGCTCTAAGTGTGTGTGTGTGTGTGTGTGTGTGTGTGTGTGTGTGTGTGTGTGTGTGTGTGTGTGTGTGTGTGTGTGTGTGAACATCCCCTCCCCGGGCCCACCAGGCCCGGAGGTTGCCACCACCACCCACCTTCCCACATAGCTGGGAACAGCGGGGCGCCCCTCTGCTTTGGCCTCCCCGATCCGATCCACGGATCGGAAACAGGAGATGATCGGTGTGGATCGGTGATTTGGGGTAATTGCCAGCGCCTATCCCCAATCAGCTTGTTCGGTAATTTTTTTTTGATCGTGCCCACCTCTAGTAGTAGCTCACCAACTCCACATCTTCTTGGATAACTCTAGTGCTCTGGACCCTTTTCAGTTTGGATTCAAACCAGTTTCTCCAGAATGGGAATTATCTTGTGAGGTTCCACAGGGCGCAATCTTACCTCCCATTTTATTCAACCTCTACATAAAGCCTTTAGGAGAACTAATTTCCAGCTATGGAGTGGGATATCATCGATATGCAGATGTTACCCAACTCTGTATCTCATTATCCAAGTTCCCACAGGATGCAGTAGAAATCTTGGGTTGCTGCCTGGCAGCTGGGATCAAGTGGCTGGAAATGAACACATTGAAATTGAATCCAGACAAGATGGAAGTGATGCTCATAGGGATGGCAGAGGTCTTGAAGGACATTGTACTCTCCACTTTCAATGGAGTTCACCTGACCCTTGCAGACTCCGTTAAGAGCCTAGGGGTTATACTGGATCAGTGTTATGGTTATAAAAGCAAGTTAAGGCAGTTGCAAAAAATGCTTTTTACAACCTCTGTCTACCATGGAAGATGGCCCCCTACCTCAACACAACCCACCTGAATCATGCTACAGTAACATCAAGATTTGACTGTTGTAATGCACTATACATAGGTCTCCTGTCTAAGTTAACTAGGAGACTCCAGTTGGTGCAAACTGCTGCTGTAAAACACTATCAGGAGCAAGAAGGACCATGAATATCACTCCTCTCCTGTAGTCATTCCATTGGCTACTTATCAGTTACCGTGCTCAGTTCAAGGTATTGGCTATCACTTACAAAGCTCTTCACAGCCTTGGTCCAGCATACCTACAGGGCCACCTCTCTCCTTGGCAGCTTCGTTCGTCTGAACAGGGTCTTCTGCAGGTGCCACCTTGCACATGGCAAAATCAACTGCTGCCCATGCACATGCATTCTCTGTGGTGGCCCCTGCCCTACTGAACGGCCTACTTGAGGCAGTCAAGAGAGCCCCCACTCTATTGGCTTTCCACAAATGATGCAAAACTGAATTATTCAAAAGGGCTTTTTTACTCAGATAGGAAGGATGTATTATAGGGATGTGATTTCAAAGAGATGCTTCACTAACAAGTTAGGGACCGTAGACTTCACCACTATGTTGTCTTACATCCTATCTGTTGCTTTAAGTATGATCTCCTATGTACTACATGTTGCTTTAAGTATGATCCTTGTGGTTACTTCTATGTTGTCTAATGTCAGTCCTATAATTGCTTATGCTCTGTTTCAGCATTTCTTCTATTTTGTATTGGATTTTTGCTAATGTTATGTCTTTGTATGTAATGTTATGTCTTACCTTGTGGTATTGTTTATTGAAATGTCCTTGATATTGACTGTACTAATCTCACACTATGTAATCCACCTTGAGTCTCAGTAAGAAAGGTGGACTGTATGACATAAATAGAAGGGGGAGGTGTTTGTGATTTTCCTGCACTGGACAGGGGGACTAGATGACCCTAGAGACCCTTCCAACCCTATGCTCCTATGATTCTATGAAAAAAATTAAACTGTTTTCCTTAATGGTAGCCAACCTATTGGAACCCAAGGGAAGAGGCTGATCATTAGTGTAGCATAAAACTGTTGACAGGAAGGGTAATGTGTTAATTGCACATGAGTGTTTTTTTCCTTCAGCTCTTCCCGGGCAATGGCATTGGCAGCAAAAAGTGGCTCTGATTTGCAGAAGGCTTGCTTTGCCCTGGGGAAAAGAGCAGCTGACAGCATGGTGCCATTGGCATCTCCTCACCAATCCCTCTCTGTGCATTTTTATGCACAATCCAAGGAAAGACTGGCAAGCAACCAATGTCCATGTGGTTGTGCATACGAATTTGAGGAGGGAGGGGTCTCTCCAGTCTCTGAGTCCTGGGCTGCCACAAAGATTCATATTATGCTGATTAGCATGGAAGCTGTAAATAATAAACAATTATTATGAGAGAGCCGCATTGCAGAGGACCCAGGCATGTGGACCAGGTTGCTGCCCATTCAATGGCCTTCTGCTGCTCCTGTTCTTCATTTAGGTGCCACTGCAAGCCCCTATGACTGTAGAAGTCAACCTAAGATACTGGGTCAAGAAGCACGAGGAGACGTGTCATGTTGCCTGGAACAGACTTATTTGTCTTTTCTGGGCTCTGAATAAAACTATTAACCCAGTGTTAAAAGAGCAGAGACAGAAGGGCTGTGCACTGGGCTCAGTTCTATGAAGACAACAAAGTCTTTCCAGACTTGCCTGGTCTCCCACCTTTATTGGCAAAAAATAGAGGCGAAAAAAGAGGTTCGTCATTCATTCCCTCAATGTCCCATTAACAAAACAAAAGAAGTAGGCTAATATTACATTGATACCAAAGGAGACATTAGACTTAAGTAACGTTAAGAATTACAGACCAATATCTCTAACTAATAATGACTATAAAATATTTGCAAAGATATTAGCGGAAAGACTTAAGGCTTGGTTAGTGGAATTCATAGATGAAGACCAAGCTGGCTTTTTACCGGAAAGGCAAATAAAAAATAACTTACGAGTGTTGTTGAATGCCATTGAGTATTATAATAAAAATCCAGGGAAGCAGGTTGGCTTTTTCTTTGTGGATGCGGAGAAAGCGTTTGACAATTTGAACTGGGATTTTATGTTTGCAACAATGGAGAAGATGCAGATGGGAGAGAAGTTTATACAAGCAATAAAGGCAATATATAAAAACCAATCTGCAAATATAGTTGTCAACTCAGATGTGACGAAAAAGTTGGAAATAAGGAAAGGAACAGGACAAGGGTGTCCGCTTTCCCCACTTCTGTTTGTAATGGTATTGGAGATCTTACTTAGGCAAATAAGAGAAGATAATTCAATAAGAGGACTGAGGACAAAAGGATTTGAATATAAAGTGAGAGCTTTTGCTGATGATATAATGGTGATAGTGGAGGATCCTACAGAATGTATGCCTAAATTGATGAAGAAAATGAAAGACTTTGGAGATTTAGTGGGATTTGTAATAAATAAGGTGAAGTCCAAAATACTGTGTAAAAATATGACTAAACAACAACAAAAGGAGTTGATGGATAAGGTGGAATGTGAAGTAGTGAACAAAGTCAAATACTTGGGAGTGGAAGTTACTGCGAAAAATATTGATTTATATAAGAATAATTATGACAAGTTATGGCAACAAATAGATAAAGATATGATCAGATGGAACAAAATGAACTTGTCATGGTTAGGTCGCATTGCAGTAATTAAGATGAATGTTCTTCCAAGAATGATGTTTTTATTACAGACAATACCTGTTGTTAAGGATAGTAAACAATTTGAAAAGTGGCAGAGAACGATGTTAAACTTTGTTTGGGCTGGAAAGAAACCCAGAGTTAAAATGAAAGTACTCTACGATGCGAAAGATAGAGGAGGTCTACAATTACCAAATTTTAAATTATATCATGATGCGGTATGTTTGGACTGGTTAAGGGAATGGTTGTCATTGAAGCATTTGAAGTTATTAGCACTGGAAGGATACAATAAACTATTCGGATGGCATGCATATCTATGGTATGACAAAGTAAAAGCAGACTCTATGTTTTTACATCATTACGTAAGAAGAAGTTTGTTTGCTGTATGGAACAAATATAAGAAATATATGGAAGAGTCTATACCAATGTGGATTATCCCTGCGGAAGTAGTAAATCCAAGAACAGAATATGCAGGGGAAGACTGGTTGACATATAAAGAGATTCTTGAGATAAAGCAGAACAATTATTTGCTTAAAGGCAATGATGAATTGCCATTCCAATATGGATGGTTTCAATATATGCAGATAAAAGACTTATATGAGAAAGACAAAAGGAAAAATGGTTTTAGATTACAAAATTCTGAGATTGAGAACTGTTTGCTTCGGGGGGGAAGAAAATAATTTCTAAAATATATAAGATATTACTGAAATGGTTTACAGAGGAGGAGGTTGTTAAAGTTCAGATGGTCAAATGGGCAATAAATTGTAATAGGGAAATTTCAATGGAAGCTTGGGAAAAGGTGTGGAAAAATGTAGTTAAAATTTCAGCATGTACCACTGTGCGTGAAAATGTGTATAAAATGTTGTATAGATGGTATTTAACACCGAAGAAGTTGGCCAATGGTAATAGCCAGATGTCTGATAAATGTTGGAAATGTAAGCAGCATGAAGGTTCATTCTATCATATGTGGTGGACTTGTGATAAGGCTAAGCAGTTCTGGGGGGATATAGTAAAAGTTATGTCAGATATTTTACAAAGGAATATAAATAAAACCCCGGAATTGCTGTTATTATGTATGAACCTAAAAGATTTTGATAAAATGGACAGAGTTATGGTGTTTTATATGATCACGGCGGCCAGAATGTGTTATGCACAGTTGTGGAAGACTCAGGAGATACCATCTATGGAAGATTGGATTTTGAAAGTTTTGAATATGGCAGAAATGGACAAATTAACAAGGAAATTGAAAGAACAAGAAGAATTGGATTATACATTAAGCTGGGAAAAATTCAAGAAATATGTGGAGAAAAAGTGGGACATGAAGGGGAAACTGTGGTCTTTGGAGAATTAAAGGGGAGATAGAAACTTACTTAAGGTCAAAAAGGGGTATATTTTATTGTATTTTATTGGATTAGTATGGAGTTATAGTGTTATAGTAATAGGTATTTAAGGAATAGTATGTTACACATATATATGTATCTTTTTTTAGTTAGTATATTTAGTAGTACTTATTATACACTTATATAATTTTTATATTTTTAATTAAGATAAGTAATATAGTAAGTGTAGATAGTTAAGATGAGTAAAGAGATTTGATTAGTATGCATAATATATACAGTATAGACTTTAAGAATCTATATGATATACTTTTTAGATTAAGTTGGGTATGGAAAACTGCTGGGAGTCACTAGAAAAGGGGGGGGAGGATGGGGAAATTGTTATGGGGTAGATAATGTTAATGATTTCTGTGTATGTTTGTGAACCCATCCAATAAAATTTAAAAAAACAAAAAACAAAAAACAAAAGAAACCCCTCCTCCACTCCCAATTTCATTCTGGTGGACTGTAGAAAGGGGAGGAATCGTTTACTGGTCTGGGGCTATGAGTGAAGCATAAAACTGACTCCTGTGTTGACAGCAGAGGTGTGCAAAATGAAACAAACAAGCCAGAAAAACACTCGGAAATTGCTGTTTTGTTAAAGCAACTACCAGAACAGTGAACCAAATCTGGGAAACCAAGTTATAACAGCACACTCCCAACAAAAAGTTTTTGTGTTTTATACCTTGCAGCAGTACTAGGCACTGGGTTCTCACTGCAGCATCTTGTTTTTCTTAACAGAATTCTCCACCAATCAAATCTCAAGGGTGAGAGCACTTATGTTACTAATAAACTCTTTTGGCTGGAAGGGGGGATGAGTGCAATGTGCATGAGTGAATCTTTTTTCCCCATTTCTACCCAAGAAATGGCACTGTCTCCTTGCCAATCAGGTCCTTGCAAGGGGAGACACCTCCCTGCAGATCAACTTTAGAGACTTTTGGAAGGCGGAAAGTGCAGACTTAAATCATAGGATGCAATTCAAAAGAAAAGAGAAAGCACTATTAGAATAACATGAGACTTACATCTGAGTAGAAGTAAGCTTCGGGATTGAATCTTAGTTTGTTTGCAGTGCTACCCAGGCACTGGTCTGTCTTCCCCACCCCAACAGTTCACTTGGATAGTTGCTATGAGGAAAAGCACCGTGAAAAGGTGTCAGTGGTCTGTTCAGTCAATCACACTTGATTGACTGGAAGACTTCAATCATAGGCTGCAATAAGAGGTGTGCAATCCAGGTCTGAGATTCAGGGGGAAAGCTGGATTTTTTACTGATCTGGCTAAATCTGTCTTTCACAAATCAAATCAGATAATGCTGGATCTGATTGGGGAACCCAATCCATACCCCCAGATAAATCCTGATTAATCCGGTTTTATCTGGGAAATGTTGCTTCAGCCTCAGGCTGGCTACTTCCTGGGCTTCCCCTGCCTTTTTTCCAAGAGAGGAGGGTGAGAAGAAATGGAGGACTGAGGCAGAGGCATGAGGGAGGAGAGAGTGAGGTAGGAAAGGGGAGTGGCAACTCTGTACAAGAGCTCTTCTGTCTGTCTGGCTTCTGTGAGTGACACTGATTCCAGTGGGCTTAGTTGCAACAGTGTTCCTTTCTTCCCTATGGTTTGGCTGGAATTTGCTGCTTTGACATGTTTCTCTGGTTTGATGTTGGTTATTCATCCTCTTGCTTCAACTTGGTTCTGGGCAGATTCCATCCATTCCATTGCTTCAGTGTGGTTCTGTTGAGCTTTCTCTGGGTTGAGGTTGCATTTGCGAATGTGCCTCTGGTCATTGGCAGCTTGCCTCTGTGTGTTTCTGTCTGGGAGCCAGCTTGAAAACTTTCCCGCCATAGGAAACAATGGAGAGTGGCTGGATAACTTGGTCATGGGGCACTTGGTTTTTTTTGGAGGGGCGTCAGTTTAATTTTGTTAGGCTTTCTGTTTGTTGAGCTTGCATTTGAGAGTGTGTCTTCGCCATGGCAGCCTTGCCCCAGTATGTTTCTATAGCGAGGGTCTTTTCCCTTATAGGAAACAATTGAGAGTGGCCGAGGGCACCTTGTTCAGGAGCCCATAGAACTGGACCCCGGGGTCCAATAATCTTGAAACTTGTGGGGAGGGGGTCTTTAGTAGACATGGGCCCGATCCAAAAAAAAATTCCGATTCAGCCGTTCGTGGATCTGGGCTGCTGCCGAACGCAGGCCACTGATTCTAAACGATCAACTCTCGTTTCCAGTCCGCAGTCGGGAATCGGGGAGGCCAGCGCCCAGGGCAACCATAGTCAGGCTCTTGCGCGCGCACGGGCGCTCCTGAGTCGCCCCCGCCCACGCAGCAAGCCGGCTGTCCCGGTGCGCTGCGGAGCTGGCAGCAGCACAAGTGGCTCGGAGGCTGCCTGCACCGTTCATCTGCCCCGCGAGACAAGGGGCGGCCGGCTTGCCCACACGCCCCTTGTCCTCGGGAAAGGCGAACGGCGCAGGCGGCCTCCCAGCCACCCGCACTGCCTTTTGCCTTTCCCCAGGACAAGGGGTGGCCAGCTTGCCCACGTGCCCCTTGTCCTGGGGAAAGGTGAACGGCACAGGCGGCCTCCCAGCCACCCGTACTGCCTTTTGCCTTTCCCCAGGACAAGGGGCGGCCGGCTTGCCCACGCGCCCCTTGTCCTGGGGAAAGGCAAACGGCACAGACGGCCTCCCAGCCACCCACACTGCCTATTGCCTTTCCCCAGGACAAGGGGCGGACGGCTTGCCCATGCGCCCCTTGTCCTGGGGAAAGGCAAACGGCGCAGGCGGCCTCCCAGCCTCCCACGCTGCCTTTTGCCTTTCCTTTGTGCCTTCCCCCTTCCCCCTCCCTCCCCTGGGTTGCTGCTCCATGATTGGAAGGAAGCCTGCTAATCAAGGAAAGCTGGGCTTCCATTCGTGTTTTGAGGGCGGCAGAAGGAGGGCAAACCCAGCTCATTTCCCTGACTCCGTTGCCCTGGGAATAAATTACTAGCACCAGAGTGTCTGCAATTCCGAACAGAAACTGACCCATCCAATCAAGTCCCGAACAAGCAAACTCCCGACCACTGGATCGGTTGCCATGGACAGAACCAATTAGCTGAGTCATGATGGCGAAAACACCAAAATCGGGGGGGGGTTTGAAATTGTAATTCAGATTGTGCCCATCTCTAGTCTTTAGAGGACTGTCAGGAGTATGTTCCCTGCAAATTTGGTGTAGGTTGCTTGAACGTAACCTCCCAGCACCCAAGATAGCCCCCAGATAGGTTTCTCCGTAGAAAATAATGGCCAGATAAATTTGGGATTCTATAATGGTGCCAAACAAGATTAGAGAACCTTATCTGGATTTCAGGGAACTCAATTTTTTTTGTTTCTCCAAAACCTAGATCCAGATATCCTGTGTGTGTGTGTGTGTGTGTGTGTGTGTGTGTGTGTGTGTTTGTTTGTTTGTTTGTTTGTTTGTGAACATAAAGGGGAATTGATGTATTGTCGAAGGCTTTCACGGCCGGAGAACGATGGTTGTTGGGGGTTTTCCGGGCTGTCTTGCCGTGGTCTTGGCATTGTAGTTCCTGACGTTTCGCCAGCAGCTGTGGCTGGCATCTTCAGAGGTGTAGCACCAAAAGACAGAGATCTCTCAGTGTCACAGTGTGGAAAAGATGTAGGTCATTGTATCTACTCAGGAGGGGTGGGGTTGAGCTGAGTCATTCTGTAAGAGTTTCCCAGGGTGTGGAATGCTAATGGCGGGAGGCTTCACTGTATCCCGAGGCGGTTCTTTTGCATATGGATTGGTGCTTGATGTGCTAATCTTCTCTGCAGGGCTATTGTCGGGTGTGGAGTGTTATGTTGGCCTGGTGTTTTTCAGAACTGGAGCCCATGCTCTGTTCATTCTTAAGGTTTCTTCTTTCCTGTTGAAGTTTTGCTTATGCTTGTGAATTTCAATGGCTTCCCTGTGCAGTCTGACAAAGTAGTTGGAAGTGTTGTCCAGTATTTTGGTGTCCTGGAATAAGATACTGTGCCCTGTTTGAGTTAGGCTATGTTCAGCCACTGCTGATTTTTCAGGCTGTCCAAGTCTGCAGTGTCTTTCATGTTCTTTTATTCTTGTCTGGATGCTACGCTTTGTGGTCCCGATGTGGTCCCCTCACCTCTGCAGGAGTATACCGTATACCCTGCAGCTGTGGACAAGTTTACATCGGGACCACAAAGCGTAGCATCCAGACAAGAATAAAAGAACATGAAAGACACTGCAGACTTGGACAGCCTGAAAAATCAGCAGTGGCTGAACATAGCCTAACTCAAACAGGGCACAGTATCTTATTCCAGGACACCAAAATACTGGACAACACTTCCAACTACTTTGTCAGACTGCACAGGGAAGCCATTGAAATTCACAAGCATAAGCAAAACTTCAACAGGAAAGAAGAAACCTTAAGAATGAACAGAGCATGGGCTCCAGTTCTGAAAAACACCAGGCCAACAAAACACTCCACACCCGACAATAGCCCTGCAGAGAAGATTAGCACATCAAGCACCAATCCATATGCAAAAGAACCGCCTCGGGATACAGTGAAGCCTCCCGCCATTAGCATTCCACACCCTGGGAAACTCTTACAGAATGACTCAGCTCAACCCCACCCCTCCTGAGTAGATACAATGACCTACATCTTTTCCACACTGTGACACTGAGAGATCTCTGTCTTTTGGTGCTACACCTCTGAAGATGCCAGCCACAGCTGCTGGCGAAACGTCAGGAACTACAATGCCAAGACCACGGCAAGACAGCCCGGAAAACCCCCAACAACCATAAAGGGGAATTGTTTTTAATGCCACTGCCTCCACATTGTTACCCTTAGCCATCCAGTTTCTCCCACCAACACTTGCTTTCTTGCTGTTTTGAATCTGTGTGTGTTTGCATGCGTGTGTAGTATAATTGAGCAAAACTCAGTGGGCCTGTGTGTTCTGTGCAATTTTGGTGCCGTTAAGTGCAAAAACAGTTGCCTTAAACAGCCCAGAAGCTCATATTGCAAAGAACAGGGCCAAAATTCAGGATAACACCCCCCCCCAAAAAAAGGATTATATTCAAGCCAATAACACCCCAGCCGGAAGAAAACAGTAATGGTGCACAGTTGGTTCAGAACCCCTGAATCTGAAATGGAAATCTTTTCAGTGCTCACATCTAGTTGACAGCATGACAGGACCCACCCACTCTGTTTCTCTCCCAGTTTTGGGTATAGTGTGAATCAACATTATGGCCCTGCCATTAAGTCAAGATAGAGAAACAGATTACTAGTTTGAATATCAAATTGGATTATAAACCCAAAGAGAATAAATGTAAAACTGGAGATAATTGATACCAAAGAAGGAATTCATAATTATTTATGGATTAAGAAATCATTAAAAACTATTCAAAGACAAAATGGCACTCTTATTTTGAGGGCTGGACTATTAAGAATATGGTTTCAATACAGAAATAGATTAACAGTGCAATCCTTAGCAGAGTTACAATGATTTCAATGTGCTTAGACTGGTGTAACTCTAACAATTGCACTGTAAGTCCACCAACTTCGCCACTGACATCACCAATTGATGGCTATTATGATACTATTATAAGAAACAAACTGATTATAAAAATTATGAATATATGGTGGATAAACAAGAAAAATAAAAACATGGCAAGAAATTCAAGCTCAAAGAAAAAACATTTCATGGCTGATATATTATCAAATGCTCTCTAAACTTACAGATCAAATATCTAAAGAACGTGGCCAATTAAGAGAGAAAACAGTGTTCAAATAACTAATCAATGGAGATTTAAAACAACTATTAGGAAAAGTATATAAAATTTTATTGCAATATGCCACAGAATCAGAACAAGTAAAAACTGTACGAGAAAATGGATACAAAACTTCAGAGAAAATTTATGTAGGAGCCAGTGGGAAAATGTATAGACTAAATAAATCAAATTTACAGAATGTCAAATACTAAGGGAGAATTAGTATAAAATATATTGTCGAAGGCAATAGGAAAAAGAAATCGAGGGTAAACTCCCATTTCTAGATACCTTGGTCATCCGCAAAGCAAACTTTCAAGGTCTACAGGAAACCAACTCACACGGATTGGTACTTACACAAAAACTCCAATCACCACCCTCGACAGAAAAGAGGCATCATAAAAACATTAGTAGACCTTGCAAGATGGATATGTGAACTGCACTTTCTCAACGAGGAAATTAATCATCTAAACCATGCACTTCAAGCAAATGGCTACTCCAGAAATGAAATCAGAAGAGCGATTAAACCAAGGATAACAAACAACTAAGGAAAAGCAGTCCCCCACCGGAAAAGTATTTTTGCCATATATCCAAGGAATCACTGATTGGATGGGAAAACTTATGAAAAAGCACAACCTACAAACAGTATTCAGAACCACCTAAAAAATACAACAGATGCTACAATCAGCAATAGACTGTAGAGACCCCCTCACCTCTGCAGGAGTATACCACATACCCTGCAGCTGTGGACAAGTTTACATCGGGACCACACAGCGTAGCATCCAGACAAGAATAAAAGAACGTAAAAGACACTGCAGACTTGGCCAACCTGGAAAAGCAGCAGTGGCTGAACATAGCCAACTCAAACAGGACACAGTACCTTATTCCAGGACACTAAAATACTGGACAACACATCCAATTACTTTGTCAGATTGCACAGGGAAGCCATTGAAATTCATAAGCATAAGCACAATTTCAACAGGAAAGAAGAGAGTTTAAGAATGAATAGGGCATGGTTTCCAGTCCTGAAAAACACCAAACTAACAAAATACTCTACATCTTACAATAGCCCTGTAGATAAGATTAGCACATCAACCACCAATCCATATGCAAAAGAACCTCCTCAGGATACAGTGAAGCTTCCCCCCATTAGCATTCCACACCTGGAAAACTCTTACCGGATGACTCAGCCCAAACCCACCTTCCTAAGTAGATATAAATTACCTGCTAACATCTTCTCCACACATTGACACTGGGAGATCTCTGTCTTTAGGTGCTACACTTCTGAAGATGCCAATCACAGCTGCTGGCAAAACGTCAGGAACTACAGTGCCAAAACCACGGTCATACAGCCCAGAAAATCTACAACAACTAACTTAGTATAAAATGTTCTTCAGATGGTATATTACTCCTAAAGACATTGCAAAAGCTAATAAGAATTAAAGTGGAAAGTGCTGGAAATGTCAATGTATGGATGCAACATCCTATGGTGGACATGCAAGAAAGCAAGGAAATATTGGATAGAAATACATGAAGAAATACAAAAGATATTAAAGTTTCACTTTGTGTTGAACCCTAAAAATATGCTATTAAATATCTTACCAAGTAATATAAAAATACGTAGAGAACTATTTAAATATATGGTGACCGTGGCAATAGTAGTATATGCAGAAAAATGGAAGACAGTATGCTGTCCAGATTTGACAGAATGTATGAATAGGCTGTACGAATATGTGCCAATGGCAAAATTCACATCTTATATATACAATAGGCCAATCCTAGAATTCCAGGAAAAATTTAAATTTTTCTGTAGCTGAAAACTAATAACTATTAGTAAAAAAGATTAGTTACAAAATTTGTAATTTAAAATGTTGAATATGAATGTATCTTAACATAAGTAAGTATCATTATATCTCATATAAAATGTCTAAAAATTCAATGAAAGAGATAGTGGGGTGAAAATACTTTGCATTTTATATATGTTCTATTATATATAACTATCTCTGATTTACACAATTATGTTATATAATCCCCCTTTTCTTTCAGTATCCCCTCTGCTATTATTCTGTTTTTCAAAATAAAAATATATTACAAAAAAAGAAGAAGAAAGAAACAGATTGAAGGAAGCGCAAAGGATCATAGTAAATTGGTATGCATGGTCTCCTAAGGTCAGAAACAAAGTAACTTTAGAAGAACAACCCGTGCTCATAGACAGAGGGCATTTAGAGAAGTGTAAGTCACAGTTCCAGCTGGTCTCTCCTCTCCCTGCTGAGAGGTGGGGGGACATGGGATGACAGTTAGTTGGATTCTACATGGGTGCACAGTTCTGTGTGGACTAGGGTTGCCAGGGACCTGGAGTCCCTCAACAGGGGATCCCCAGGTCCCTGTAGTCTCCCGGTGGGGGATTGGGAGCTGGTACTTACCCTAACTTACTTTCTCCACATGCGTGCATAGCATGCGCGCTTCCGGGTCGTGTGATGGTGTCACTTCCATGAGTGACGTCATCATGCGGGGTCAAAGGGCGCCCTGGGTCAAAGGGGGCCCTTGTTGCCAATGCCATAGGCTCTCACTGCGAGTGCCACCGCTGCCGCTGCCACTGCTCGCTCTCTCGCTCTCATTTGGTGCACAGGGGCCACAGCAGCAAGAGGCAGTGGCAGCAAGATTCTTCCAGCAGCAGCAGGTGGCAGTGAGAGCGAGCTGCCATGCTCGCAGCGAGAGCCTGTTCTTGCTGCTGCTGCTGCCCATTCTTATGGCACGGGAGCGGCCCCCTTTCTGGGGGGGGCGCTGTGCCACCTGGGGAAGGGACTCCCCAGGGAGCGTTCCCCCCTGCCAGCCATGTAAGTGGGTGCAGGTGGAAGAGTGGGATCTGGGGAAGGGTGGGATCCGGTACATACCCTAGCTTCCTTTCTCCATGTGCATGCATAGCACATGCGCTCATGGCTCGTGTGAGGATGTCACTTCCGTGAGTGATGTCATCATGCGGGTTCAAAGGGCGCCCCCAGGTCAAAGTGGGCCCTTTTTGCTGGTGTCACCAGCTCTCACTGTGAGCGCTGGTGCTGCCACTCGCCCATTCACTCTCATTTGGCGCACAGGGGCCACAGCAGCAAGAGGCAGTGGCAGCAACAGTCTCCCAGCGGCAGCGGGTGGTGGTAAGAGCGAGCGGCCGCACTCGCAGCGAGAGCCTGTTCTTGCTGCTGCCACTGCCGCTGCCTGTTCTCGCGGCACGGGAATGCGCCGCCTTCCCGGGGGCGTGCTGTGCCACCTAGGAGGGGGCTCCCCAGGGAGCATGCCCCCCTGCCAGCCATGTAAGTGGGTGCAGGAGGAAGGGTGGGATCTGGGGATCCCCTGCCCCCTGGGGGGGGGGAATAGCAGCCCTAGTGTGGACCCCTTGCCACCTGGGAGTGAGCATCTGCCAACAGCATCCAAGCCAGGCATGCCTCTGCCATGTATCACACCCAAGATCCCTAATTATGTAGAAGCTGGTCTCACAGGCCATGTTCCCACCCACGTTAGGGTGTTTTATTTTGTTCACCAATCTTTACTATTTTTCTTATCTTACAAAGTTTTGAACACCAGTTCTTACTAAACCTTTTAAAATAAAAATGTTTATTAGTCTGCTTGGGTCTTCACGCCTCATTTGGTCACAAGTAATATAAAACCTACTGGGAAAGAGTAAACAAAAGGGGTCAGTTGGGTGCTGTGGGCCCTTCTGAGGAAACCTGTACCAGAGTGGTGGCAGCCTACAGAATGCTTCCCTGGTCTTTGCCTGCTGTGACAACTCTGCATTGAATCATTTTTTTATAATATGAAAAGAGAGGCATAAATATTTTTATTAAAATTTGTATTTAGTTTTGAATATTTTTCAAACATACGACTAAGTC
Organism: Eublepharis macularius; assembly: GCF_028583425.1. Classification (NCBI taxonomy): domain Eukaryota; kingdom Metazoa; phylum Chordata; class Lepidosauria; order Squamata; family Eublepharidae; genus Eublepharis; species Eublepharis macularius. Next base: position 74,038,653 of record NC_072794.1, read on the forward strand.
ACCCTTTAAAGAAAAAGAGAGAGGATTAATGCTAGCAGTTTTCTGCTGCTTTAATATTCATAAAGTTCTAAGAAAGGTCTCCATGTGCTCCATATGCTCTGGAATTTATGTTGCTTTTTCTTTTGCTGCAAGGCCCAGATGATCTTCCAACCATTTTTTTATATTAGGTGAACTGCCAGATTTCCAAGTCTGAAAATGTAAATAAATAAATATGTTCTTGGATACTAATAGTGCAGAGTTACACCCTTCTAAGTCCATTTATTGCAATGGACTTAGAAGGGTGTAGTTCTGCTTATGATTACACAGTTGAAATGGTAAAAATCATATAAACCTTAGGCTAATTTCTGTCTAATTAGAAAACTTGATTCCTGCCTGCACTGTTTATAAGCCTAGTCATCAGCCATCAATCTGACTGTATTGCATTAGCAAATAGACCATAGCAACAGTACAAGATAAATCAAATATCCAGCAAGATAAAATCAATAAATGTCTACACATTTTCATAGGAAAGATTATCATATCTCATATAGGTCTGGTAATACAGCAGCAACTGAAGGCCCTTATCTAACCAAAGGAATACAAATGATTTTCTAAAACTGCTGTTCAACTGGGCCTTGTCCCCACGGCTCCTGCTTCAGCAGCACCTGATCAAAAAAGAAAGCACGAAAAGGATACACTTCAAACATGTTTCTACATCTGTATGCTCAAGCAAATCTCTGCACATAGAGAAATAATTCTGTTAAATGCACATGCAAAGATGGTGTAAGCTAAAAGCTTGTGCAGATGGGTAGCTCCTCACTTAGGAGTGACAGACAGATGGTGCGTGTGGGCAGCATAATAACTGCCATCCTTGAGTGTATGTACTTTGTTCTTAATAAATGTGCAATTGTGTTTGAAATAGTCATGGCATTGTTCAAATTAACTGTGTTTGGAATGTGTGCATTTGTGCAGACAAACTGATAACTGTGGATTTGCTATAGCAGAGAAGAAATATCTGCAGTTTGGCATTGTATCCCCCCGCCAGCATGAAGTTTGTGCCATGTGCAGGAGAATTCTCAGCAAAATAGAAAAACATTAAGAAGCACATAGATTTCTAATACACCCACACTACCATGCTCTTCTAGTGAGAGTAACAGAATTCCTTTCTGCCTGCACAACTATGATAGCTAAAGTCGCTACAACTGTTTATAGACCCATGTAGGAGAGATTCTTTGTAAGATATTTGTAAGGAGACTAGGCTTATTACATATACTCTCCTCAACCAGATGGACAATCAACTCGTCAGGCATGTATGGTTCACTGTGCAGATGAATTTAAGATCCAAAACAAATACAGGGGTGTGCAGCCAAAAAAAAAAGTATTATTTGGACCCATGTATCAGGAATAACATAAATATTTGGTATTTCGGATATTCAGGTCTGATTTAGTTTTTGGTTTCATTTGGGAATCCTGAATATATTCAGCCCATTATTCCCTATGGGGAAACCTATCTGGGGCGATAGAGGGGCCATTTTTCAAGCAAACTCCATCAAAATTGCAGGAAACCTAGTTGTTCCTGTCCACTAAAACCCCACAAGTTTTAAGAAGTTTGGATCCATGGGTCCAATTCTAAGGGCTCTTGAACAAGGTGCCACTAGCCACTCTCCATTGTTTCCTTGGGGGGGGGGAATTCCAAGGCTTTCCAGGGCACAGGGGCAACTCCTGGCCAAAAGCCAATCCCATTGCAAACTGAACCAACAAAGCCCAACACAACCAACGTCAAACCAGAGAACCCTAGCAGAACCAGTCAAACCAGAGAATCTCAGCCGAACCAAACTGGAGCAGGGGAAACTGTTAAAAGCCCAAGAGAACCAGTGTCACTCAAAGATAACAGGAAGTACCTAGGGCCAATGCAAGCTCAACAGAACCAGCATCAAACCAGAGAATCCTAGCTGCCAACCTAGCAAGCCAGTAATACCAAGGCAGTAGCCATACTTGGCAATGGCATATGGCAAACAATCAACACTGACACAGACACACACAGTTGCCTGGGAGGCCAGTAAAAGGAGGAAACAAGCTGCTGCAACCTTTAAAATATTCCCAAATATATCTGGATAATACAGTAATGTAAATACCAGTTTATCCAAATATATCTAAATGTGCCAGATATGTGGTGGAGAGAGCCGTCAAGTCATAGCTGACTTATGGTGACCCTTGGTGGAGTTTTTGTGGCAAGAGACTAACAGAGGTAGTTTGCCATTGCCTGCCTCTATGCCAGATATATACCTGAATATTTCTAAATATGTATTTTTGGGTATATATTCAGTACTCCTGAGCCAAATTATATACCGCTAGTTATGGTTCTGTGTTCTTCCTTGGTCCCTATGGAAGACGCTTCTGTTTACAAATAAGATTCTTGCAATACATTTTAGATGATTCAGAAATAGCAGATTCAGGGATTGATTTCTGCCGGGGCTCAATCCTGTCATTTATTTTAAAAACCAGAATAGAAGTCCCGGAAATGTTAAGAAAGAAGAGACTAAAATACCCCAGAGCAGGTGCAAACTCTGTTTCCTTTCTTAGAACTCCCTAAAGTAACCACATAAAGTTCCAGCACATCCTGGACTGGCAAAAGAGCTTTCCAGGCAGACTTTTCTTAGCATTTATGCAGTCCTCCCAAGTGTACAAAATACTTGTAACTTTTACAGTAGCCCTGTAAGGCTTGCTAGTATTATTAGCCCACCTGTTGTAGACAGAGGTTTGAAGTTAAAAGGCTGGCATGCCTAAGGCTGCCTTCTGAATTCATAGCAGGAGAGAGATTCAGACCAAGGAGTTCCCCTTTCCTAAGCCAGCTCTCAGTCCTGACCCCCTCCCCCAGCAAATGTGTGTGTGTCAGAAGAGTCAGGCTGCAATCCTAAGGGCTTAGAATCACTCCCTAAAACAATTTTTTTAAAGCAATTGCCCTCTAAGGACTTGGCAGAACATGTCCTGCCCACTTGAGGGAAATAGGGAAGTACGTGCTGGGAATCCTACAAATCATGGGAAGGAAAATGAGGTACAGGTACAATCAAACCCACAGGACTCCCACTAGTGCTGCATAAACTTGCAACAGAGGGAAAACACAGGCAAAGATTAACTCTTGTTTTGCCTGAAGCAAAGCTTTGCTGTGCAGTTTCAGAGTATATGCAGAGTGCAGGAAAACCCAGTAACCCCGTGTCTCAGTTTTTAAAAAGCATGAAAGAATGGGAATTCCAAATGAGGGCACTGGATAAGAGTCAAGTAAATCATCATGTCAGTTCCACCAAAGGCTATTCATTAAAAAAGCTTAAGCCCTGTCTAACTTGTACTTCCATGCTCAATATATGCTCTTCAGGGGCCTAACTTCCTTGGATCAAGGGTACAGAATCACAGAGTTGGAAGGGGCCATATAGTCCAACCCTAGTCCAACCCCCCTGCCCAATGCAGGATGTGCCTAAAGCATCCCTGACAAATATTCATCCAGCCTCTTCTTGAAAACTGCCAGTGAAGGGGAGCTCACCACTTCCCTAGACAGCTGATTCCACCTTTGAACTACTCTGACTGTGAAAAAGTGTTTCCTAATATCCAGCTGGTACTTTTCTGCATGTAATTTAAGCCCATTGCTTCGCGTCCTACCCTCTGCTGCCAACTGGAACAGCTCCTTGCCCTCCCTCCTCCAAATGACAGCCTTTCAGATATTTAAAGAGAGCAATCATGTCCCCCCCCTCAATCTCCTCTTCTCCAAGCTAAACATTCCCAAGGCCCTCAGCCTTTCCTTGTAGGGCTCAGTCTCTAGACCCTTGATCATTTTTGTCACTCTCTTCTGCACCCTCTCAATTTTGTCCACATCCTTTTTGAAGTGAGGCCTCCAGAACTGCACACAGTACTCCAGGTACAGCCTGACCAAGGCAGTATAGAGAGGGACTATGACCTCTTGCAATTTCGATGCAATGGCCCTTTTGATACAACCCAAGGCTGAGTTTGCCTTTTTTGCCACCGCATCACACTGACTGCTCATATTTAGTTTACAGTCCACTCTTACCCCAAGATTTCTTTCGCATATACTACTACCCAGAAGTGTATCCCCCATGCTGTATTTGTGCTTCACATTTTTGTGGCCCAGATGTAATACTATGCACTTATCTATGTTGAATTGCATCCTATTCACAACCGCCCACTTCTCTAGAGTATTCAGGTCTTGTTGAATTTTAACTCTATCTTCTTGGGTGTTTGCCACTCCTCCCAATTTGGTATCATCAGAAAATTTAATGAGTAGCCCATTTACCCTTTCATCCAGATCATTGATAAAAATATTGAAAAGTACCGGGCCCAAAACCAAGCCCTGTGGCACCCCACTGGACACCTCCCTTCAATCTGATGAAATGCCATTGACCACCACTCTTTGGGTGCTGTCCTCCAACCAGTTCCCTATCCACCGAGCTGTCCTGTAGTCCAGTCCGCAGTCTTCCAGTTTATCCATTAGAATGTCATGGGGTTTAGAGCTAGAAACTCAGAACTGGAAGAACTTCTCTTAGGAGAGGGAACAAAGATAATTTCGAAGTTTTATAAGCTTCTGCTGAAGTGGTATACAGAGGATGAGGTGGTTAGGTCTCAAATGGTGAAATGGGCATTGAATTTTAATAAAGAGATTACAATGGATGCATGGGAGTACTTGTGGAAAAATGCCATGAAAATATCTACACATGTTAATTTTAAAGAAAATGTTTATAAAATGATGTATAGATGGTATTTGACGCCGAAAAAGTTAGCAAATATGAATAATGTGATGTCAAACAAATGTTGGAAATGTAAGGAACATGAAGGTTCTTTCTACCATATGTGGTGGACTTGTGACAAAGCAAAACAATTCTGGTCTATGATATATGTGGAAATGTTGAAAATTATGAAAGGTAATCTGCAGAAAAATCCTGAAATGTTTCTGTTAGGACTTAATATGGAAAAAGTAGATCTAAGAGACAGAACATTAATGTGGTATATGACTATAGCAGCAAGTTTACAATATGCACAATTTTGGAAACAAGAAAAGGTACCAGAAGTGGAAGAATGGATACAAAAACTGCTGTATATGGTGGAAATGGATAAATTAACTAGAAAAATGAAAGAACAAAGTTCAAATGAATTTATGAGTGACTGGGAGAAATTTAAAGTGTATTTGGAAAAAAATTGGGATGTTAAGGACCAATTGTGGTCTATGGACAATTATTGAGGTGTGAGAAACTGGGTTAAGTTGATATGCAAAATAACTTTACCTTGGAAGATAAAGTTAAAGTGTTTAAGTGCTGTGGGGGGTCTGTTGGGAGGGGGGAGGGGGGGAAATATACACTGTAATTGTTAAATGAAAAATGTATGTGATAATTGTTATTTAGAGAGAAAATGAACATAAGGTATACATGTAGTATTGGTTTAACCTACCCAATAAAAGTTTATTGAAAAAAAAACAATGTCATGGGAACCTTATCAAAGGCTTTGCTGAAATCCAGGTAAATCACGTCGACAGTGTTCCCACGATCCAGTAAGCTTGTCAGTCGATCAAAGAAGGAGACCAGGTTGGTCTGAAAAGATCTATTGGGGACAAAAACATGTTGACTTCCACGGATCACTAAGCAGTCCTTCAGATGCTTACAGATCGATCCCTTTAAAATTTGCTCTAATATCTTCCCAGCAACAGAAGTCAGACTGACCGGCTTGTAGTTTCCTGTGTCATCCTTCTTCCCTTTCTTAAAGACTGGGATAACATTCGCTCTTCTCCAATCTTGTGGCAAATCCCCAGTCCTCCAGGAGGCCTTGAAGATAATGGACAGAGGCTTTGCAAGCTCTCTAAAAAGTTCTTTGAGTGCTCTTGGGTGCACACCATCTGGCCCAGGGGATTTGTATTAGTCCAGTGCAGCCAGGTGCCTCTCCACAACCTCTCTGTCAATGTCAACTAGCCCCCCAGGTATCCTGTCATGTCTACTACCATCTCTAGATGGGCTCGAGTACAATCCAGGATGGAACCAAACTGCACCTCCAAACTAGAAACACCAAACAAAAGATACTCTTGGTTTTTATAATTTTTTCATATCTTAAAACAACAGTTGATTGCCTTGTTTTACTTAAGGCTTAACTTCTCATTGGTGTGAAGTTCCCACTCTGAACCTTTCAGCTGTAGGGTGTGGTGTTTTAAAACTTATCCCAAAGAAATAATCAATGTTGGTGGCTATCTGTTACAGGGCTTTTCTGACCTCCATGCCCCTTTGCAGGGAGGATGGTTTCTGTTTCTCTAGCTTATTCATGACCTAAGACAGCTTACAACATAGTGCCATTCATAACACAACCATTTCATAAAACCAGTACACAGCTGTAACATACACAATCAATCAATCAATCAATCAATCAATCAATCAATCAATCAATCAATCAATCAATCAATCAATCAATCAATCAATCAATCAATCAATCAATCAATCAGTTTATTACAGTCAAAGACCAGCATAATACAGAAAGAAGAAAGTACACTACCCTAAATTACAATTTTAAAATGTAAAACCAATATACAATTTAAAATGTGATACCAATATACATTAATAATTAAAAGTTATAGACATATAAATCATTCCTAATAGATGGATATAATAGTTACTAACAATGACAGGGAGAAACCCCTAAGAGTCCAAACGAAGCACTACCAGGTGCAATTGATCTATCATTCAACAATTTGAAGTGCTAAATGCTAATGTATTTCACACAAAGATAATGCACATTACCAAAAATAACATCATTTCATACTAGTACATAGTTCATGCCCAAGTCAATATCGTCCTGTATAACTTTTTGCATATATGAATATAAAGTTCCGTCCCAAAAGTCTCTTTTGATGTAATAATTGACAATAATTGGTATATTTTATTTGCAACAGGTAAGTAAGTTCCACACACGCCGTCAGTGTTGCCCACGGCCTTTCAAAAGGCCCTGAAAAATTCTGTGGAGCAGAAGCATCCAGAGTCAAGGGCTTCCAGAGAACAGATCCGGAGTTGGCTAATAAGCGTGGGTAATATAACAATTGACAGTAGTTGGCAATGAGCCCGCCAGCAATTGAATTTGCTCGTTTTGTGAAAGTCTTCTTCCCGGCTAAACTATAATTACGGACTGTTACAACCAATGTGTTCACCATTCATCTCCAAGTCATTCTCAAAGGGCGGTATATAAATTGAATGTTGTTGTTGTTACTTTAAAAGTACACATGTCCTGTTGATAGACATGCTTTGGAGGTTCTCTGCTTGAAATAATTTCTGGACATGCATGGGCCCAATTCCCAGTGAGGCAAAATGCTGCTCCAGGGCCATTCCGGGTTGTGAAAATGTTGCAGTGGACCATGCACACATGGGAATTAAGGTTCAGAGCACATCTGTCAACAGGGCCCATGGAACGCATGTGGCAACTAGAGATGGGCACAAACAGCAATATGAACAAAAAAAGCCACGAACAGCCCAATCTGCTGTTCAAGAACAAGCTGTTCGTGAGGCCCCATTCTAAACGAACAGGTGGTCATTGCAAGCCTCTTGCTGTTCGTCAAGCCAGACAGTCTGGCACCTGCAATCAATTCCCTTGGCAACAGAGGCAGGAATTGTCTAAACTCTGTCTGAACTCCTGTTGTTGCCCTGGAAATCCCAATCTAAGCCCAATTTAGCTTGATAGGCAGGTCTTCCTTCCAAGTGTGGAGCTCGAAATTTGTTACAAGAGAGCAGATTTGTTACAAATTTCTACAAGAGAGCAAAGACCATGGGGGAGGGGGGCTCCCAGCTCTGGCTAGTCTTTGCAGACAGTGGAGAGGGAGAGACAGCTGCTGTTGACATTTTGATAGAGTGACAGGGAGAGTGCATTGGAGCTTGAATTTTCTTTGTGTGTGGTGGGATATGCATCATTTCTTTGTAGAAATGTATTATTTTTAAAAAAATCCACTTCATCTCATTAACTAGTAAGTATCAGCATCTGGGTAAGAGATCTCAGTGGAATTCTTTCCAGATCCATAGAGTCAGTCAATGCAGAAATAATCAGCTCAAAAGGATTTGGGGCAAGTAACTTTGTTCTTCGAAATAGAAAGTTGGTATTTTGTTCATGAGACCAAAATCCATTTTACAGAGCCGGATAATCCTAATGGCCTGCTTCTCTTCTTCAGAATTCTCAGGGACATTGTTTCCATTGTACTTAACAAATACATTAAAATGAAATATTGGAAGTTCACTGGATGCACATTCAGAAATCTACATTTACAGCCATTTGACACAATGTCAAAGTGTTCATCTTGTAAGGCAATAATTTTCCTAGAAGTCAGATTCTATTCCCACATACTCAGAGCTTTTCAATCAGTAGCTTGTTATCTGCACACTGAATTTCCTGTTTATTTTTAAACTTTAAAGTTGTTAAAGGAAACCTTTCCACACTAGAATGTAAACCTGTTTCACAATCCCTTTAATTCATGAACTCCTGCTTTTTAAAATAAAGGGCATTACTAAGCTCATTCTTCTTGGCAAGCCTTCCCCCGCCCTGCCCCAGCCGCCATTTAATTCTAGGCCTTTAAAAAGTAAGATATCTTTTATCAGATTCCTGCAGTGTTGAAGTATATGAGCTTTCAGTAAAGTTGAGGAACAATGACGACGGCAATTTTTAAAAAAATTCTAGTTCTATATGACATCTTCTCAAGAAAACTTCACAAATGTGAATTTGAGAAATGGACAGAAAACGGGTGTGCAATTATATTCAGCATTTGCTAGTAAAGATGCCCACTCCTTATTTTTTTAAAAAAAATATACTTATTCATAGGAAACACTGAGCAAGGCACCTGTAGATATTTCTAACCAGTGTGCAGGCAAGTTGATAAGGGCACACTGCATAGTATTCTTTTCTAATGCATGTTAGGGCATTGATTTCCTTTGGCCTTCTGGGCCCGAAGGGAAAAAAATACTGGTCTTGACCTAGAAAACGCTGAATGGCATCCAAGGACAGCAACAGCAGAAAATGCAAAGGATCTGACTGGTCAGATTTACTACTGTGTACCAAGTGCTCCTGAGACAAAAGACATAATTGAGAAATAGATAGATCAGTCCCAGAACACAGCTAGAATATTCTATAGCAAACAAAGAATTTTGCTTGGAGCAATGGCAGTGATCTTATCAGTGGATATTGGTTTCTGTTTATTTGCTTTGATTCTGGGACTGCAAGCCATGGTATTAATTTGACCCAGAATGTGCTGTAGGGCAATGAGGCTTTGAACACTTTAAACTCAGGGCCCCCCCAGAGATTGACAGTCAGACCAATCACTGCAGCTCTTTATTGCTGAGGCACATTTTGAAATGCTCTGTGTTCAGAAGCTCAATTAGAGGGATGAATATCTTATATCCTCCCCTCACCGCCCACCGCCCCCCGGCAACTTTTACTGAATAGAAAAAAGGAGGATTTTTTTTCTGTAGAAGAAAGGTTTTGAACATGGAATGAAAAATTCCATATAAGCCTTCATTTACCTTTTTCGGACACTGCTTTCTGCCTGTTCACACAACTGTCTCATCATAAATAGAGGCTTGTCCCTAGCCAGGAACACAGCTTGTTACATAGGAGGAAAGCAGGGTCATCATGGCTCATAGGCAGAGCATCTGCTCTGCATGTGGAAGGTCCCAGGTTCAAACCTTGGCATCCAGCTAAAAGGCTCAGAAAGGCTGTAAGTTATGTGAAAGATGAGATCCCGGAGAGCTGCTGCCTGCCAGAACAGATACTGCTGACCTTGACTGACCAAGGGTCTGAGTCAATGTAAGACGGACCATGTTTTCATATGGGGAAAAGAAAGAGTAGCACATGAGCACAACCGCAAACTGTGCCCATTACCAATCTGATTTGGTTGCATGAATTCAAACTCTGAATTCACAAACTGTCCATTCATTTTGCAAGCCTCTGAAAACAATTACCAAAATGGAGAGGAATGTTCTCTGGGGGCCAAAGCCCTCCACTTTTCAGCTCAGTCCTTTTTTACCTAGTCATCAGGTAGCTGCTTTTATTTAGAATGCTTTAAAAGCAATTCCACTGAAATAAAAATTGTGAACTACATGAAATTACATAGTAAATGTGATGCACCTATAAACTGGTCTAGCTATAACTCTAAAAGTCCTGAACTATAGATAGCTTACATTAATTATATCTCATGTGATCTGCAACAATGTATTGTGTATTAAAATGCTGATGTGTGCAAATTAAAAGCATAATTGCAGCTCATAACTAGCCTCTCAGATGCATTCCATGTATCTAGCACTTCCTCAGTGGTGATTTGCAGAGCAATCCTAAACAGAGTTGCACCTTTCTAAGACCACTGAAGTTGATGGGCTTAGAAGGATGTAAGTCTGCCTAGGATTGCATGAGGCAAGTTAGACTGAAATGGAGTGACTTGGTCAAAGCTACTTAGTGAGACTCATTGTTGAATAGACATTTGATCCTGGGCTTCAGTTGCTAAGTCCAGTAACCTAATGACTGCCCCATATTATCGCTCTGTCTAAAGCAAATTCCATTTCTAGAGCTGTTATAAAGTAGCTCTCCACCAAATCTATCTGCTGCTGAAAAGGGACGCTCCTAACAGTTGTTATGGAAACACTCACAGACACAATCTGAGATACTTGGGGGGAAATTAGACTTTTTGGCCTTTCTTAATCAGACATTAATGCTAGATATACAGACAAATTAGACTAGTGAAAGTTAGTACTGTAGAATATATGTTTGATTCTGCAGATTTAAAAAGTAAATCTCTCATGAATATTTAAGTATTTGCTTTGGCTAAAGTTGCTCTCCCCTTTCTGGCCAGACAGGGAACAGCAACAGCAGGATGTGGAACATGCATGGTAACATAAATGAAGTCTAAAATTCAATACTAGCACTGTAACTACTACACCATTAGTTTTCTTTTGAAAATAAAATAAAATAAAATTTGTGCTAATAAAACTTCTTCCCTCCCTCTTTGCCTAAACCAAATCATTCTATTCTAGCCCTGACAAAAGGGCCTGAATATATCTAAAAGCAATCAGGGTATTTGATGACATAACTTCAAGTAAGTTCATAGTGCATCATATATTGACACTCCTGGCCCTAAGCATGGGGGTGGGGGAATAGACTGATACGTTTTACTAACATGGCCCTCAAACCCATGATCATGGAAAGCTCTGTTGGTCTAATTTTGAGAAATAAAACAGGCATTATTCTTTTATGTCTCGTGATACACACACACACATATGCATACACACACACACACACACATATATAACAGATGTTACATAGTAGGGAAGATTTTCTTGAACGTTTTGTGAGATCACAACAGGATGTGGGGAATGAACATTCTCTGAAATATGTTATACCCAACATATTTAAGGCATTCTCTGCAAGACCATGCCTTTCTCTCTTTTGCTAGTCAGGGATCATTCATGCTAAACTGACCAGAATAAAAATGAGACCAAATCTGCCTCCTGGGACTTTTAATATGATAGAAAGTGAAAAGCCAGAGCCTTTATTCATCTTTCTCTATATAGCTTTCCATTTTCCATGCAGTTGGCATAATTAAAAATTACATACTTGAATGATCTTCTAGGACTAAATTTAGACAAAAATAATTTGTATTGTTCAAGAAGGTCAGAACAAAATATGTTGCAAGAATCTAAATGACCTTCTGCAACCAGCACTCTGGGGCCTCACCACTGGCTGAGATACATTTCTCATTTCTTTTAGAAACACTGTTCAATATTATTGCTATTTTTGAAACAAATAATCCTACTATTTATTGTGCTCAGTTTTTTATAAACCCTGAAGTCAATAGTAAAGCACAGAACCAATTATATAGTAGTAAAGTGGCTGGCCCCTGTGTGTATAATAAAAACAGCAAAGCAGACAAGGTACAAGTCTCTACATACTTGTTGGACTCTCCAGGTATGCAAAAAAAAATGACCTTGTAAATTAACCAATTGGAAGCGGGGAAGCCAGATGAGTACTGAAAAATGCTCCAAAATGATTTCCAAATTGTCTTCCCCATTCATTCAAACTTCTGCCAAAGGAGAATCTGGCCAATAATTTTTTTCCCTAGGATCAAGAGGTTCTTTGCACACAGTACTTATCATGCAGAGTGCAAAGGAAGCAGGTGGAGTGCAGAGGGAAATTAATGGATGTCATACCAGAGAAGATTCTCCATTGATTCTCCCCAGGAGTTGATAGTTGTCAGATAATTGTGATGCTATTTATTTGTTTGTTTGTTTGTTTTATATTCAATTTATATTCCGCCCTCCCCACACCAGCAGGCTCAGGGCGGATCAGATACATTAAAATACATAAAACAATTATTATAGGTTAAAAGCCATAAAAAGCCATAAAACATTCCAAAATTACGCAGTTAAAATACACATATATATATATACATGTACATAGCAGCACTGAGTCCAACCGACTAATCCTCAACTATCTACAGAGCATCTACAGAGCATCTTAGCAGTAAGAGAAATTACTAGATGAGGGTACTGCTGGTGGGGAGGGCATATTCTATAAGCAACCAGCCAGGGGGCCCCCACCTAGCACCGTCCATATGTCTGGCAGAACAGCTCTGTCTTGCAGGCCCGGCGGAAAGATAACAAATCTTGCCGGGCCCTGGTCTCATTAGGCTGGGGCCAGGACCGAAAAGGCCCTGGCCGTTGTCAATGCCAGGTGGCCTCCCTGAGGCCAGGGACCTTTAGAAGACGTTTCTCACTGGAGTGGAGAGTTTTCTGAGGTTTATATGGGGAGAGGCAGTCCTGCAGATTCACTGATCCCAGTCCACATAGGGCTTTTATAGGTTAGTACCAGAACCTTGAACCTGATGCGGTACTCCACTGGTAACCAGAGCAGCTGATGCAGTGCTGGCGTTATATGCCCCTGACAGCCAAACAGGAGCCACCACAGAACTTATGAGCAATTAAACAGATGGAGGAATGTGTGCAGAAGACTCTTTGCTGCCTATGCAAGCTGCCTATGCAAGATCAGGAGTACCACCAGTGTTTATACTCTGCACAATGTCTTACTCTCATAGAAGCTGAAACACAGGCAAAGTATTCTTAACCCTTCCACACTCACAGAATGAGAAACTACAATTTTTATGCTCTTTGGGTCAGCTGTCTGTGTCCTGAAATGAACAGCTGAGGTGCATAAGGGGATATCCTCAGTGCTATACATACTGGAGAGGACTTAAACAGCCCTTTGCTCAGATCCACAGTCATATGATAGAACTCAGCCACATTGTTCACTAACCCAGCCATATGGTCAGTACTCTGTCCTGATGCAAGCAGCCCTTCAATGTACAGGAAGTTGGAACCAGGCTTCTGAGAGTCCAGCCTACATCAAGCCTCCTCTCATCTTCCATCAGGCTGCACAAATACAAATGCCAGCTCTGAATGAACTCTGTTCAGGAGAAAACTATTTAAACATGTTTTTTCAAGTGGCAGCAGAACAAGAAATCCAACCATGTGAAGGTTTCTGTTGGAAGTTCAACATTGCTTTTTGATCTCCACCATCAACCCAAATCCTCCTCCTCTTGTACAGAGCTGCTTTCCTTATAGCTTTGCACCTTATAAACTCTCCAGGTAACTATAGCAAATAAACAGGTTTCTTATTTCAGTTTCCTATGGTAGTAAAACAATCCTGACCCTCAGTACAGAAGAGAAGGATGCTAATAAAATGTCATGATAAGAAAACAGTTGGCATGTCAAGCTTGCAAGTACATTTTCAATTATTCTGGGTTTATACAGAAAGTTGGCTGACAGTTAGGTGGAAAGAGCAGGTCAAGAGCTAAAGAAAACTTGAACTAGAGATCCAGAAGAGATCTAGAGATGTTATTTTAGAAAGGAGAGCTAACTTACTAAGATGATCCTCTCCCCAAAGCAAACTTCACTTGGTAGCATGGCAAGTGCTTGAAACTAGAGATGGGCACGAACAGCAATACGAACAAAAAAAAAAGCCACGAACGACCCAATCTGCTGTTCGCGAACAAGCTGTTCATGAGGCCCTATTCTAACAAACAGGTGGTTGTTGCAAGCCTCGTTTGTTGCTGTTCATTGCTGTTCGTCAAGCCAGACAGTCTGGCACCTGCAATCAATTCCCTTGGCAACTTAGGCAGGGATTGTCTGAACTCTGTCTGAACTCCTGCTATTGCCCTGGAAACCCCAATCTAAGCCCAATTTAGCTTGATAGGCAGGTCTTCCTTTCAAGTGTGGAGCTCCAAATTTGTTACAAGGGAGCAAAGACCAGGGGGGAGGGGGGCTCCCAGCTCTGATTTTGCAGACAGTGGAGAGTCAGTTGCTGTTGGCATTTTGTTAAAGTGCATTGGAGGTTGAATTTTCTTTGTGTATGGTGAGATAGGGATCTACCCCTTCAAGTTTCAGGGCTGCTGCCAGGCTCTGGACCAAGCTATTATTTATTATTGGTACCTTTCCTGGTGCCTGCTCAGATCAGGTTTCTAGGAGTGGTGTAGTTGGGATCTTGACTTGGATGATGGCTGGAGGAGAGCCTGCTGGCCCCCACAAACAGCCAACCACGAACATGTTCGTGAACAGAGCCATGTTCATGGTTGTTCGTGAGTTCCTGTTCGTGGATGGCAACGAACAATGAACATCTTGTTTGTTTGTTTTCTGTCCGTGCCCATCTCTACTTGAAACTAGAACAGAATGAACCCGATCTAGAAGTGAGGTGGTAATAAGGTGGAAGAATACTGAGGTAGTAGACCGAACTCTTTCACTTCAGACTGCAAGGAGGGGATATCATTTATCACAGTTACGCTACATTAATAATACTCCGTGAATGGAAAATTAGCACCATAAGTGAACAACCAGTCTAGAAGCTATCTCCCTGAAGTGCTTACCTTTTAATATGCAGTAAGTTTTTCCCTGGGGCCACAGAAATGTGATTTCCCACACCTACAATCTGAAGTAGTTCAGCCCATGCTACCATCTCAGAAAGAATTCTGCCTCATTCTTCTGCATGCACAGGTCAAACCTCTATTTCTCTTGGGAAGCTGTAAAAGCAGCTTTCCATGTAGTTTAGCCAGTTGCATCCACACCAAAGCAGCTGCTGCAACATACATTGTACCCAAGAGATCAAGGGATCACATCAGGCATCAACTTGAAATTATGTTGATGCCATCCATCACATTAAAAAAAAAGGGACTCTTGTGTTTTGCAAAGAAAGCAAAGGAATAACATTGCACAGTGTTCATCCCAGAGCTTCTGGACAGCCAACATGCCATTCTTCAGTTGCTTAATATCAAAGGAAAGACACACTGACAACAAACATCAAAGTTGCTTTGCAAAGTAAAACAGAACCATCAGTCCATAAGAAGTGGAAAAGAGAAGGAAATACACAGCGGTATGGGGGGGGGGAAAGAAATTTGTTCTCCCTCCCCCTTGGCTGTCAGCTCTGTCTATGTTCCATGGCTAAAAGCATCCAAACTCTCCCATCCAGCTACTACAGGTATATTGGCCAAATCTACACTTCCCTACCTTCTGCTTTTCATGTGCATTAATCACGCTGGATTCTATCCCACAATGTCCCAGTCTGTGTTCACACCCCTTCTCTTACTGCTGCTGCCTCACGCTATACTTCGTGCACATCCCTGGGAGAATCGCACAATATGGGGCGGGTTTAGATCTGACGTCGCCAATGACGACATCACGTTCATTTTTTTTCTTTTTTCATCAGATTTCCGCTATAGTGTTTTTTGCTAAATTGCTATGACGAGGCCACACCCCTATGATGCCTATGATTGGTTAATGTTATTCAATACCTTCCTCTTTGAAATCCATTGGACCATTATTCTGGCAGGCTAATTTGAACTGATATTTAAGGTGGGGGTGATCCAAACTCTCCAAACGGGCAGACTAATTATTTGACGCTTGAATGTAATGTTAGAATGATGGATTTCCGCTATAACGGTAATTTCAACAGTTAAAAAAAATAATTTTAACAGCCACCAATATTTACAACTGTCTGGCATCCTAAAAATGACACAGAAATGGAAATGACGCATAGATTTATTTAAGAACAATTATGAGAAACTATGGACTCAGATAGAGAGAGACTTGATTAAATGGAACAGGTTGAATCTGTCATGGTTGGGTAGGATTGCAGCAGTTAAGATGAATGTGTTACCAAGAGTAATGTTTTTGCTACAGACAATACCAATCATCAGAGACTCTAAACAATTTGAAAAATGGCAGAGGAAAATATCAGATTTTGTTTGGGCAGGCAAGAAGCCTCGAGTGAAAATGAAAGTTTTACAAGATGCAAAAGAAAGAGGCGGAATGCAACTGCCCAACCTGAGACTTTACCACGATGCAATCTGCCTAGTGTGGCTGAAAGAGTGGATGACGCTAAAGAACAAGAAATTACTAGCCCTAGAGGGATATAAAAAAATATTTGGATGGCATGCATACCTATGGCATGATAAAGTAAAGGTGAACTCGATGTTCCTGCATCATTATATATGGAGAAGTTTATATACAATCTGGAAGAAGTACAGAATTTATCTACAAGAAGGAACTCCTTTGTGGGTAGTTCCATATGAGGTGATAGATCCGAGAGCTGTTGATAATGAGCAACAATGTTTAACTTATAAAGAAATAACTAGAACTGAAGCATCCAAACTCAGAATGAAGACGCAGGAGGAACTATCACCTTATTATGACTGGTTCCAGTACAGACAGATCAGAGACTTATATAATTCGGACTCTGTAAAGGGAGGTATACGAATAGAGAACTCGGAACTAGAGCAGACCCTTCTTAAAGAGGACAAGAAAAGAATATCTAAGGTATATCAAGTACTGTTGAAATGGTATACTGAGGATGAGATAGTAAAAACACAAATGGTGAAATGGGCTATAAATTTTAATAAAGAAATAACAATGGAGGCATGGGAATACTTGTGGAAGACTACAATGAAGACAACGACATGTACTAGCATTAAAGAGAACATTTACAAAATGATCTATCGTTGGTACATGACACCAAAGAAGATTGCGCTAGGGAATTTGAACACTTCTAATAAATGCTGGAAATGTAGGAAGCATGAGGGCTCCCTCTATCATATGTGGTGGTCGTGTGAGGTAGCTAGGCAGTACTGGGGGGAAATAGTAAGAGAAATGAGTGAAATTTTACAATTTCAAATTAATAAGAACCCAGAACTCCTGCTACTAAACTTGGGAATGGAGGGAATTCCAGCCCATCATAGGACGTTGATATTTTATATGACAGCAGCAGCCAGACTTTTGTACGCGCAAAAATGGAAAGTACAAGAAGTGCCAACTATTGAAGATTGGATCTACAAATTGCTGTACATGGCAGAAATGGACAAGATGACAAGAAAACTGAAAAATCTGGACTCAGGGCAGTTTAACACAGACTGGGAGAAGCTGAAACAATATTTGGAGAAGAAATGGGAGGTGGGAGCAGAACTGTGGCAGTTTAAGAACTACTGAAGTATAATAAAATGCAGAGGGGGGTGACTTTACCGGGGGGGAGAAGAGACAAACGTGAATCTCTAGGCAGTTAGATTAATAGATTGACATATATATGGATACATACAGATTAATAAACAGAATATCGATAGAAAATAACTAACCATAAGGGCTAATTATAAGGATTGATTAACTAATAATGTTTTCTTTTTGGTAAGACTGGTATAATGTACCAAACTGAATATGTTGATTTGAAGATATATATGAGTCAAATTGATTGATTATGTGATGATAGTTATATAGAATTATTATTGAAGGGAAATAGAAATACTAAAGTAATTAAATATAACTAAAATAGAAAGAAGAAGATAGAATGAGTAACATATAGAGCATAAGTCAAATTGTTTGATTTAAATGAATATATGATTTACATGGTTTATGATTTATAGAAATATCTGAAATCGGAATTATGGAAAATGGGATAAATTGTTTATCCAATATGGAAATAATGACTCATAGTTTGGGTATAGAGTATTAAAAATAGTTAAGAATGTATTGCTTAGAATAAATGGGAGATTATATATTTGTTAGATAGAGGAATCTAAAAAGAGTAAGGGAAAAGGGACAAAGGGTTGGAAAACTGTTGGAAGTCAACAAAAAAGGGGGGAAAGGGAGGGGGTTAGAAATGGAAAATGGGAGAATTGATTGTAATGTATAAATAATTGATCCTAACCCAATAAAAAAATTTTCTAAAGAAATGGAAATGACGCCACCCCTTGATGTCTCCGTGGGGATTTTGGAGCACCCTGATTAAGATTTATGGCTGGGATTGTGCAACAATGCTGGGAAAGTCCCCTTTTTTAAAAAAGAAAGGGGAAAGGGAAAGGGCAGGCAGGCAGGCATGCTGCAGAGAGAGTGGAAAAGCTTGATAATTGCACAGCAAAGAGGGATGGTGTTCCAGAAAGG
Source organism: Eublepharis macularius (assembly GCF_028583425.1). Taxonomy (NCBI): domain Eukaryota; kingdom Metazoa; phylum Chordata; class Lepidosauria; order Squamata; family Eublepharidae; genus Eublepharis; species Eublepharis macularius. The sequence continues at coordinate 74,057,108 of NC_072794.1, forward strand.
CTGCAAACTCGGAAGTGGGGTGGTTTGAAGGGGGCGATCTCCTTGTGAAATGCTTCTATTTGTCCACATCCATGGTGAGAACCACGCAAGAGAAGCATTTGAATGCATGAGGCGCAACGCGAAAGACGCGAGAGAATGGCGGGATTGAGGTAAGAGTATGTGAACGGCCGTCTGAGAAGTGAATAATGGGCGGGGGGAAAGCGGAAAACTTGAGACGTGTGGATTCGGCCATTGTTTTATATTTCAGCAGTAGGATGGCAAAGGGGATTTTTGTCATCTACAAATAAGATAAAAGGCAACCAGGTACTGAGGAACTTTCTTGGTTATATTAGCTTTACGCTGTCTGCTTCTGGGTAATTCCCTCCTCTCCATATCATTGTAGCCATATATCACCAAAGCATTGTTGATTGGGTGATAGTTATGGAATTTCATTTCATTTCCGCTTATTTGCAGTCTGACTTTTAGCTGCTACCAGTAATTACACAATTAATTAACTTACATGCTTTAGGTTTGTATCATGCAAAATAATTTAATAGAATTAAATTGGAGTCCCTTGGGAAGCAATGGCCTATAATCTGTTCTAGAAAATACAAGATGTTTTGCCTCAATCCAGCTAGGCATTACATACGTGCACATCGTTTGCAGAAAGGGGAATTCTGCATGGAGATAGATGCTGCACATACACTTCACTTTCACAATTCAGCAGACAGGTTCTGGACATTTTAAAAACCTGAAATCCATCTGATTAGGTATTCAGTAAGAACATTCGCAAGCAATATCTGTCCTGTGCCTGCTGCTGACTACATCACAGCCTCTGTCTAGGAATTTGGGCAGAGCCACCAAAGATGTAAAACACATGCCCTTCTGTCTGCAAAGCTTTTAGCACCACCCAGATTGCTTTTGGTTTGTTTTTTAATCTGCTTAAGGCAGCACAGCGTTTGATACCATCTGCTCATTGATTTAAATTAAAATTCCTTAACGTTAATGCACATAGATCATAGGAACTTTGCTAACCATATGGTTTCCTACATCTCAGTAGGTATCTTTTTGCTCAAATCAATTTCCAACATTCACGAAGCTTAATACATTTTCCCAGATAAGGAACTATACAAATTTGTAGATAAGGGATAACATTCCATTCAAACCCAACATTTCATACACGTCAAAATTCTCAAAACTAGTCACCTCTCAGTTAATTGTTCTAATTATAGTTTTGACATACTATTAAATATTAAGTGTTGTTTTAACATAGAAACAGAGGTCACTATCTCCATTTGAGCAGTTCTCAGCTGCCAACTCATCAAAATAGACAATGGTTTCCTCAAAACCATGCAGCTATTTCAGAGCAAGAATTGGCTTAATTTCAGCCAGGTCTTGCCTGAATTCAGCTCTGCCATCTACTTCTGGTCTCAGGGCTCAATTCTCTAATATGTGAAGCAGTGATAAAAATGCCTCTGAGCAAGTGCAAACATTTCCCTCTCCTTCCATTCACTGTAACCAGCCTATAGACATTTGGTAATTAGAGGCGTCTTCTTGTCCAAGAGTATGTATTACAGGTAGGGTTGGGCCTCGGCACCACTTTGTAGAAATTAATCATTGAAGAATGCATGCAGCTAATTCCTATAGAAAAAAGTGTACTTTAATTTTATAAAGATCTGGCATGTATATTTTTCTATTGCCTTTAAAAGGGAAAGATAGATTGTGTGCAGCATAGGAAAGTCATTCCCTGTTACCATGTGTAGTCAAAAGATATGTGCACGAGAAGACTGCACAAACATTCTCCTAATGAATTGTAAACATTAATTAGATAAAGATTCTTAGGTGATATGTCATTCTGGATGAATCTGGTCAGGCCTTATGCAGATATAGGTGTGTATTGTAGAAGCCCTAAACATTTGGTTAATTTTCCTATATCAGTTCATTTAACTCCCAAAAAGAGTAATGTTTTAGGACCATTAGTGGGTATAGTACATAAGTAAATGCTATTGAAGGATCTCTGCTTCCACTCTAAGCTTTTATTAAAACGTAATTATTCAACATTCTCAACATTAGCTAAATTTACAGAACAATTCTGTAGATTATCATTGGGAACAATGGAGAGTGGCTGGCCAGCTTGCTCAGAGGATTTTGGGAGGGTATCAGTTTGTTCTGTTAGACTGTCTGGTGTGGAGATTATATTTGGGAGTTTGCCTCTGTGGCAGCCTCGGTCCATGTGTTACTGCACTGGGAGTTCTTGGAGTTCTTTCCCAAAATAACAACAGCAGCAGCAGCACTTATATACTGCTCTTCAAGACTGATTAGTGCCCCACCCAGAGCAGTGAACATTAGTGTTATCCCCATAATACAGCTGGGGCTGAGAGGAGTGGCTTATCCAAGGCCACCTGCTGAGCTCATGGCAGTAGTGGGATTTGAACCAGAAGAGTGCTGATTCGCAGCCAAACCACTTAACCACTGTGCTACAGTAATATAAACAAATGGAGTGGCTGGGGCACCTTGTTCAGGGACCCACAGACTTGGACCCTGGGGTCCAATCTCCCTGAAACTTGGGGGATCTTTATATGACAGTCAGGAGTAGGTCCTCTTGTAAAATGTCACCCCCCAGCCCCCTGTGTAGCCACCATAGTTTTCCCCATAGGGAATAATGGAGATTGGAGGTGGCTGGGGGCACCAACTTGGGGGGGGGCATAAAATGGCCCCTGGGGACCAATCTTTATGAAACTTGGGGGATAATTAGAGAACAATTAGGAGTAGGTCCCCTGCAAATTTGGTGAGATTTGGTCAAAAAATTACTGCCCCCAGGCAACCGGAGAGAAACCCAAACTGAATTTCCCATAGGAAACATTGGCCGAATTTTACCAAATTTTCTCTGTAATGCCAAACCAAACTAGAGAATCAATTTGGCATTTGGGGAACACTGAATTTCCCCCCAGTTCAGTATTACCGAACTGAATTTGCTGAATTTTTTTTCCTGCACAGACCCCTACTTAGAAACAGAAAAATAAAGCTGGAAGGTACCCCCAAGGGTCATCTAGTCCAACCCCTGTAAAATGCAGGAAATTCACAGCTACCTCCCCTGCTCTACCTCATTGACCCCTGCTCCATGCCCAAAGGAAGGCAAAAAACCTCCAGGATCTCTGGCCAGTCTGGCCTGGAGGAAAATTCCTTCCTGACCCCAAAGTGGGAATCGGCATTACCCTGGGCATATAAAAAAGGGCACAAAAGCCTAGCACATGCTCATCTCTTCCTGCCCCATCTCTCACAATCTTCCTATATACATACTGAGTCATATAATCAGCGTTGCTGTCAGATAGCTATTTAGCCTCTTCTTAAAAACCTCCAAATAAAGAGAACATACCACCTCCTGGGGAAGCCTGTTCCACTGAGGAACCACTCTAACTGTCAGAAAGTTCTCCCTAATGTTTGGCTAAAAACTCTTGTGTTTTAATTTTAACCTATTAGTTCTGGTCCAATCCTCTGGGGCACAGGAAACAACTCTGCTCCATCTTCTGCTTGATGGCTATCATATCACTTCTCAATTATCTCCTCTCCAAGCTAAACATGCCCAACTCTTTCAACCTTTCCTCATAGGACATGGTCTCCATTCCCACCATTTTTGTTGCCCTCCTTTGGACTCTTTCCAGCTTGTCAACATCCTTCTCAAACTGTAGTGCCGCAAAATAAACATAGTACTCCACATGAGATCTAACCAGAGCAGAGCAAATTGATACCAGCTCTTTGCATGATCTGGTCACTTGACTTCTGTTGATGCAGCCCAAGACCACATTTACCTTTTTAGCTACCACATCACTGCTAACTTATGTTCAGTGTATGATCTACTAAGATCCCTAGGCCCTTTTCAAATGTACTACTGCCAAGACAAGTGTCCCCCATCCAGTGACTGTTTCCCAGAACAATGTACTTCACAGGGTTGTAGTGAGAATAGTGGGAAGAGACATCAATGTATGCCGACCGGAGCCCCTTGAAGGAATGTAATAAAAAAGCCATTTAAAAGAAACAGGACAGGCTCGATAAGCACTTCAAAGGATAATGTGTGAAAATGCACCAGACTGATTGTTGTGTAGTGTGGAAGCCATGCACTCAAGGATGGCTCTGAGACAGGGTACTTTAAGCCTTAACAATTTATCTAGGGCTCAGAATGGCTTCTTCTCCACATGCCATCCATCTAGAAACTCCCTCAAGCAGATGAAGTTGTCCTAATTTTGACTGCACGGCTCGGTCTTGAAGAGGCCATGGGTAGAAAAGGTGTTACAGTGGACTATTTCAATCCACATAGCAGGGCAGAGGGGTTCTCCCCCCCCCCGCCCATTTTTGAATGGATCCTTACTGTTGTTTTTAAATGCCTGCAATTGTAAAATGTCAAGTGCTACTTGTGTGTGCATAAGATGTTAGAACTTTTGTTTTACTGGTAGCAGTTTTCACATAGTACATTGTTATTCAAAAATGACTTATGTTTAAATGAAGGAGTTGCTCTTAAATACATGTGTAATTTGTCTGACTTCATGACCTCATTTTCCAATATGTTGTACAAGCAAGGCCTTTCCTCCTTATTAGCCTTAGGCCCCTCCGGAGTACTTGATGTACTCCTGAATCAAATGCAAAAAATATATTTGTTATCCCAGCAATATGTAAAATCCTACCTTCAATGCGTCTAGTCTTCAATTTAATTGTATACATTGCAATAATTTGATTAGATGGGGGGTACTGTTATTTTATGTTTTTAATTATGTGTTGTAAGCCTCCTTGAACCATGGAGAAAGGCAGGATATCTATATCTATATCTATATCTATATCTATATCTATATCTATATCTATATCTATATCTATATCTATAGCTATATCTATAGCTATATCTATATCTATATCTGTTATATATATGTATATATAAAATGAATGAATGAATGTTGCACAGACTACTATACCATTTCTGAACTGCCCAGAGCAGTCATTGATAGCTGGAAGTGGAGAATCCATATCTTCCCCTCTCTTGGTAGCTCTCCTTGCCACTACTTAACTGGGCAGCAGAAGAAAAATCCCTGGGAAAATGGGCAGCAGGGGGGAATCAATGTCCCTATTAATGCCATTATGACACTTCCAGTATGACCCAGAAGTAACATCATCCTGTTACGGGATGACTAGCATTTGCCCAAAACTCTATGGTAAAATATTGCGAGCAAGCACCCCCCACCCAAGGTAAGCTGTCACCAGTTGCCAGCCTTGCCCTTGCTGGGACTTCTACCTTCGTTGTCTTAGGCTTCATGGCATAAAGTCATCTACTGTGTAATTCCAGGAGCAGAGTGGGGATGGCCAGTTCTTCATGAATCTCCGTCATGAGAGAACAGCTTCTGAAACTGAAAATGAGGGCTGATTTTGGAAACTCAAGTTTTTTAAAAATTATTATTCCTTCTGACTCATTCACTAAAGAGAATAAGAAACTAGATCTCCTACATATAAGCCAAGACCTGTTTTTCAGAGTGAAACTGTCAGTAAAGGCAATTAAGACTTCTGAATATCCTCAGACTTTGCATTACTGACTGGGATTTAAAAAAAAAATTCTTTTAACATATTTACCAGGAGAAATGGTTTAAAACACACACATACAATATGAATCCAAGAGTTCCCACTGAGAATACAAGATTTGACCATGTGAGAAACCTTTATTGCAGTTATCTGGAAACAGAGACCCCTATTTGCAAGCCCTTTCCACTGATCTTCTCAACTTCCACAACTTGTAAATGTGGGGACATTGGACTTCAGTACATATAATAATTTGAATGTGAATGATACGCAGATCACAAGAGTTCATTCTCACATTAGCTCTGAGCAAAAGGCAAAGAACAAAGTCTGTGTAAATGTAAGACTAGGCCTAGTGATCAGTACCTCATTTCTACAGCCAAAATGTTGAACTGTTATGCTTAATATTCTTCTCATGGATCAAATTATCAACCTGAAACTAATCTAGTTCAATCTAACATGGTGCAGAGTGGTTTGCAAAAAGATTTATTCATTTAAATAATATAAATTCCTTCTTTTCAGAGACAGGGTAGCTCGGAAAATAAAAAAGATAAAATCGTAAAAAGAAAAACAAACCTTTAAAACCCCAGCCAATAAAAACTCATGCTATGAAAAAGTATTTAAAAACCCAGAACATAAAACATCTAGGAAGATCAATTTCTTGTGTTTTATTAAAACAAGTTGTAGCCCACAATAGAAGAACGTGATAAAATGTAATCCCCATAACCACCACCCCTATAGAATGAACGATGTGCATGTACATATTCATGTGCAAGTGGCAGGGGGGGGACACATTTCCATTAGAGGTGATTAATTTATAGATCCATGTCATACCATTTTATAAACATCCCCATCTGTAACTCAGTTGTGGTCTGTCAAGTTTGAATACAGATTTTGCAGCAACAGGTAGGAAGGAATTACTGGACAGAGACAAGCTGTTATTATCACTATGCCAGCTAAATGCATGATGTCATGAAAAGTTAATTGCTGGTTTGCTCAATAATCACCATTAAAGAAGATGAATGCTTTGAAATTGACAGCTCATCTTTAATACTTAAAGCAAGCCTGGTTTATCATTCCCTGAGAAAAGCAAAAATGTGAAATGCCTCTTTGAGCAATGTAATGTGCATGTAATGTATTTAATTTGAATTTTATTTCTGTTTGCTAATATGGGGGTTTGAATAATTGTTACTGTGAGTTTAAATGCAGGCCTCTGAGGAAAGAAGGAGGGAGATGAATGGAGTATGCTCTGATTGGATAGTAGGTGTACCCCAGGAGGCAGCATGAACTGCAGTTTTTAGTCAGAGTTGCACAGGGAAAGGTTTTCAGTCAACCTTTGGATATCTCAGAGAGAGATCATCCTGTCTAAGTTAGGCAAACTGTGTATGTGTCTGGGTCAGTCTGTGTATATCCAAGAGAGAGATTAATCTATCTAAGTTAGGAAGCTCTGTGTAAAGGCCTGAGTGAATCTATGGCTGCGTGGATGAGATGAGGATGTGGAAAATCACTCTGTGACTGAGTCTGTGAATACACTTTTAAGAAGAAACAATTATTTTTGAAACTTCCATGCTTATGAACTATTCTGAAACCAATATGCTTCTGAAAACTCTGCAGCCATCAGACTTAAGTATCTACAAATAAATTCTACTGTTGTTTAAGCAAGAAAGATCCACTTTTTCCATAACAATCACCCTCATGTGCTGACCATTCTGTCAAACTACCATTTATGCAAAGTGACTAAGTGCGTATATAAATAGCTATGTTAAATACTCCTAAAATCCATACAAAAATATTAACATTCCATCAATAACAATCATTTACTAATACATTTGAACAGCAGCATATATAAAGTGCATATCCTTCATACAAAATTCACCGACCATCTATCAGCTTGATACTCTAATTAAGTCCAATGATGTAATAACATTTGTTCTCCTTTATCTTGTAGGTGCACCATGGAGAAACTTTTCGTGAGGCTATCCACAAAACACAGGTAAGTAGCTGTAAGTTAGTCTTCAAAATGTGAATCTATAACAATAGCAATGTCTCTTCTTTTTCAGATAGGACCACAATCTTAGGGGCCCCAGGAACACATCCACATGCCCCCAGTCCAATGGGGGGGAGCTATTTAAACCACTAGTTTCATTTTAAAAAAAAAAACCTAAAAAAGGCATCAAAATCAGTCCAGTCTGTTTTTACATCTGCAGTAATAAATAATCTCCTCAATAGTATACCCGTGTCTCTTCTCTCATATAAAGTAATAAGGTTTCAAGCTTGGCACAGGGGAAGCCAGAATTAGATGGGCATTAGAATTTACACCTTTAGCCCAGAACATAAGAAGAGTAGTACACAAACATTGGCATCTGATAAAAGCAATAGAGGGATATGAGGTACCTCCCACCATTGGGTTCAGACATTCTTGTAGCCTCAAGGACATGATTGTTTATTCAGACTTTAGCGATTGTTCCATCACGCACACTAAACCCGTTGGACACTTTACATGCGGGCATTACCGCGCATACCAGCTGGTATTGGCAGGCAGTATGGTTTTGGGAGAGGAGATTAACTGATTCATTCATACAACTTTTCCACCTGCCAAACTTCTGGGGTAGTCTAATTATTTGTGGTTGTAAGCAGTTGTATGTGGGGAGTATGATCCGCCACATTTGGGTCTGGATTATGGAACACCTGTTCCACATTTGAAACAGGAACTTGGAGGCATCCTTGGTGGAACATTTTTTAAATCATCATGACAAGGAATATGAGTTTAAGTTTACTGTATTGCATGTAGCCCATAGGGGTTCCTTGCAAGGGATCCAGAGGGAACTCCTGTAGAAAGAGGCATTTTGGATACATTCTTTGGGTAGCTTGAAATTGGGAGGTTTGAACAATGAATTAAACCTAGCCTGTTTTTTGTGGTTCTTTTACTGAATAAGGTTCCTTGGAAAATGTGTAAGTTGTCCTTTGCCTTTAATTTTGGCACCGTGCAGATGATGATATGGAGCTTATAATGTAAGAGATCATGTGAAGTGCGTGGCCATTTCATCTGGCATGTTGCCATTTGAAGTTTGGAAATTTGTACTTGCAGTGTAGTAAGCTTGAAACCTTGTTACTTTATATAAGAGAGAAGAGAAGCAGTTGTAAAAAGAGGCTGGACCGATTTTGATGCCCTTGAAAAAGTTTTTTATGAAACAAGCGGTTTAAATAGCCAGCCCCCCCCCCCAATGGGCTGGGGGCATGTGGATGTGTTCCCTCCTGAGATTGTGGTCCCATCTGGAAAAGAAGAGACATTGATATTATTATAGATTCAACTTTGGAGACCAACTTATGGTTACTTATGGCCCACCCACCTCACAAGGTGTTTTGTTGTGGGGGTAATAATAACATACTTTGTAAACCACTCTGAGTGGGCATTAAGTTATCTTGAAGGGCGGTATATAAGTTGAATGTTGTTGTTGTTGTTGTTGTTGTTGTTGTTACTTACCTGTGTTTTGTGGATAACCACATGAGAAGTTTCTCCACAGCACATCTACAAAATAAAGGAGAACAAATGTTATTACAGCATACCTAAGGCACCATCTCTCCCCAGAAAACCAGAAAACATCTACTGGTAGTCCCTGGCCCTAGGGAGGCTCAGCTGGCCTCTACCAGGGCCAGGGCCTTTTCAGTCATTGCCCCAACCTGGTGGAACTCTCTGTCTGAGGACACTTGGGTCCGCCAGGATCTTGTATCATTTAGGCAGGCCTGTATGACAGAGATGTTCCACCAGGCATATGGTGGAGGCTAATTTTAGTCCATCAGTGTCAAGCCTTCCACCAGTTTCCCTCTATGAAGGGTTTTGGAGAGTCCACTGCTGGCTGCCCCCCAAAGGGGTACAGTATTCTATCTGTCCACTACTATCTCCTCTTTTTGTATGCTGACGGGCAGGAGTGCAGGACTGCCCCGTCTTGGAATGGTTTTATTTATTGCTGTTTTTATGATGTGATTATTGTTTTTATGTTGTATTTTAATCAATGTTGTACCTTGCCCTGAGCCCGCTTGCAGGGAGGGCGGGTTAAAAATATAATAAATATAATAAAATAAATAAATTGACTTAATTAGAATATCACTCTGATAAACGGCCGGGGAATTTTGTATGAAGGTTATGCACTTTATATATGCTACTGTTCAAATGTATTAGTAATTATTGTTATTGATGGAACGTTAATATATTTGTATGGATTTTAGGAGTATTTAACATAGCTATTTATGTATGCACTTAGTCACTTTGCACATATGTCTTAAGCTATTTTGTAATAATCATAAATTCCATATTTGGAGAATTAGTATATAGAGTTATTCCATAGGGGAGTAGGTAATCCCCATACCTCTGGTTGTGACTAGTTCACTTCCTGTTTCTTATTTCAGTTACTGGGGGAGCCTCTCTTTTGTTTCTTTCAAACTACCATCTATAACAAGTGTCCCTATATTAGCAATTAACCTGAGGAGGTCTACGGCGAAAGCCTTTGGTGGCAGGAAAAACCTTTTGAGGGAGGCAGAGAGGCGACAATATAAAGGTCACACAAACACAAAATGGAAGGTTTTCTCAAGATAACAACTTGGGTAAAGTACATAACATCTGAAGCTCTTTGTGTATAGAAATATAAAGAGTTGGTTGTTACCAGAGCCCTCCTGAGATATGTTTAAGGTAAGGTAAGGAGGAGCTGAATTAAAGGTTCAAAGACAAAGTTACAAATAAAAAGCAAATTAATTACAGGTAACGTTTAACAACTTTATTCCAAGCCTTTAGTCTGAAAATTAAGCTTTGCAGAACCATATATGTTTTATTCGCCAAGCAAAACCAAGATGAGGATTCTGCTAACCATCATTTGTATAAACTTTGCCACCTCATTCTTACTAAAGAGTTCATTTGCTAACAAAAGTGTTAATATATTTATGTACAGTTGTTCATTACATATTATGGAGGCCATGAGAAGGTATCACTCAGAACACCAAAATGTTTGGTTACAACTGGTTTAGAAATGAGAGTGTACATTACAATCAATAGGCTTCTAAAGCCTAGGTTACTTCATTATCTTCAGGATGCCGCCTAGGGAAGCTACATATGTCACATATCACAGTAGTCAGTAGTAGTCAATCCAGTCTCAAAAATAAACAAACTTGTTTCTATGGTTGTTGTGGGTTTTCCAGGCTGTATTGCCATGGTCTTGGCATTGTAGTTCCTGACGTTTCGCCAGCAGCTGTGGCTGGCATCTTCAGAGGTGTACCACCAAAAGACAGAGATCTCTCAGTGTCACAGTGTCACTTGTTTCTACCTTATGTTATGAAAACACACCGTAATTATCATGTAGATTCTCTGGAATAATATAGCAAACAGTGCAAACACTATTTGAAATGTAAATATGTATTCCTCAAGTGCAGAAGATGTAGGAACCTACTTTGCCAGGTTAAAAAGTTCATGTGTGAAAGAGATCCCAGTGAAGACTGTGATTTAGGGCCTACCTAGGAAGTTGTGAGATGGGGGCTGCTGAAGGGATTAAAGGGAAAAGTTGGAAATTGGGATGATGGTATAGAACTAATCTTGCGCTTCCAAGAGATTATGTACTCATCATCTGGAACTGTGATCTTTATAACCTGGGACACTGCATCCTATATGGTAGAGACAAGGTTGCCAAAGCTAAAAGAAAATACTGTTAACTACTCTATTTTCCCGTACTGCTCAAAAAAAGAACTTTGATATGCAATTTTTTTTAAAAAAAAATTAAATATACAGAATGTGTCCCACTTCTGAGTTCAGGAAAAAGAGAGGGCTGCTCACTTGTCAGCATTTTCCAATGACAATGAAAGTCTGCTTAGAAAATTTTGTTTGCTAGCCACACAAATTTTTACAGTAGCACAATATACCAATCAACCTATTTTCCAAGCTGTTCTAAACACTGGATTTGCAACTAAGTACAACTTTGAAATGAACAATCATTAATTAAATAGGGCTGCAATAACTCATTTAAGTGTAAATTCTACTGAATTCAGTGCAACCGTGTTGAGTAAACATGCGTAGGGTTGGGCAGCATATACAATTGCCCTGGACCAACAGTAGGACCATACATGAGCCTGGATTTAACAAGGCCACAACTTTACAAAAAGTAGTGTGGTTTAATCACATTTTTGGCACATTGTGGATATATGGGGGAAAGATGACAGAAGTTGCCTCCTTCACACCGATTCAACAAGCTGTCCTAAAACTGAACGAACCTGCCTGACCAATGGGACCAAAATGCTGCTTCTACCTTTAGGAATACTTATTGACCCCTCCTGACCCCCCCCCAACAGTGACCACGTTTAGTTCCCAGAGATCTGGAGTAGTCCATTCTGAGCTGTGTCAGCCCTGAAACTCTCCAGAGACTCAGGGGGATATGGTGCACTCTGAGGGCTTAAATTCCCTTGTGCATCTCTCTACTCACACTGACTGCCCAGCTGGAGCCTTGGCAGATCTTTCTCAGAGTTGGGAAGGAAAATTTCAAAGACTTGGCAATCCTAAACACAAGTAAGTTCCATTTTATTCAATGTGGTCCCTACTCCCAGGAAAGCATTTTTAGGAGTACAGCCTTAGGCTAGAGAGGGAAATCTCAAGCAAATTCTCCTATCTCCGTTTTTATTTTATAGCATCCCAAATTACAATAGGGAAGGGGTTAATACAAGCAAAAATTCTCCCCCCAAAATGTAACAACCTCTCCAATTCATCATTATGAATTAGGCTTCATTAGCAGACATTAATTCAGTACTGATAACAAATATGTCTTTATAAATAAATACTTTTAAACTAAGGCTCATTAAGATCTTCTTCTACAAGTGAAATTAAGCCATTTGAATGCTGAATTTTCTGAACTGTGCCTACATCATTATTCTCATCGCATCCAAAATGCAACAGTGCGTGTCGTCACCAGAGTGCCGAGAAGTGCACACATTACACTTGTATTGCACCAGCTGCATTGGTTACCAGTAGAGTACTGAATCAAATTCAAGGTTTTGGTATTTAACCTATAAAGCCCTGTGTGGACTGGGACCTGCATTTTTTCGGGACTGCCTCTCCCCATAGATGCCCCAGAGAACACTTCGATCTAGTGATAAACATCTACTAATGATCCCTGGCCTCAGGGAGGCCCACCTAGCGTTGACCAGAGCCAGGGCCTGGCTCCAACCTGGTGGAATGCTCTGTCTAATGAGACCAGGGCCCAGCGGGATTTAGCATTCCACCAGGCCTGTAAGATGGAGCTGTTCCACCAGGCGTTTGGTTGATGCTGGGTAGGGCCCCCACTGGCCGAAATAGGGTAGAACGGGGCCCTCCCTATTAGAACATCCACCTCCAAAAAAGAAGTTTCCTTCTTCTTTAACTATTTTTCAGTGATGGCTGGAAATGGTTTAATGAACTGTTTGTGCTGCTTGTGCTTGTTTTTGAATATTTATATTGTATTTATTATGTTTTAAATTGTGGCTGTAATTTTAATGTATATAAATGTGATCCACCCTGAGCCTGCCAGTGCGGCGAGGGCGGAATACAAATTTAAACAAACAAATAAATAAACGTTTATAAGGTTCATAATATTGTCTCAAAATTCTTTTAAACATTTAGGACAGTGCCTTCATTAGATGTTCTCTGAAGATGAAGGAACTGGAGGAAAGGAAGCTGTCTGCATCTATGACAGCACTTATAATTTCCTAGAACACAACAGTATGAAATCTTAGAAGAGGAAGGTTAACAAACTTTTCTGCCTATCAACGCTTCTGCTGTATTCTTCAATATGGAATTGATGGTGACTTTAACAGCAACTCTTACAGAAACTCAAAACAAACATCACTGATTAACCAAAGGGAAACGATGGGAATGAATTAGGATATATTTCAGTCTTGCAGATGGCTCCGCCAACACAGATTGGACATCAACAGTGCACAGCAATGCCCTTGTACTACCAAGTTTGGGGGTGCCAGTTTCTTGCTGCTGCCTGCTGCAGGAAGTTCCAAACTCAGACAGGAAGTCAAGGGGATGGGTTACTGTACTATTTCTACTTCTGCATTCATTTCCATTATGATGTGTTTCCTAGACCTCAGAGGCAGGACACCCAGTCTTGCATTGCTGAGTATTGCTCAGTTCTCTCATCCACAGCCCTTCCCAGGCATGTGTGCTTCCCACCACCAACCAGGTTGTGCTCCATGGGTTCTTGGTTCTTCTTATCGACTGCCACGTGGGGGAGGGGGAACAGGTCCTCCAGCCATCCCTCTTGCGCCTTTGACACCATGGTGGAGAAGAGGCTGTCTCATGGGCTTTCCTAACAGCTCCATGCCTTTTGCATGCTCTTGGAGAAGCTGGACCCTGTCGGGTATCTACCGATCTCTGACTCCCACCAGAGCTCATTGGCCTCTGGCTGTCCCTGACCTCCTGCTACCTTGCTCTTGCCTTGGTCTTCTCTCCTGTACCATCTCTCTCCTCACCGACACCACCTCCCTGAGTCTCTCCTCCATTTTCCTTTTTAAACCTCCTGCCTCCCTGGCTAGTTTCTGCCCTGCTGGCAGCATCTTAATGTCTCTTCCAGCCCAGCCTCATTCTCATCTAGCCAGGCTGCTGGAGACATGGTGACACTGTTTGAACCCTGTACGTTCAGCCCAGACTGTGGGGCCCACCACTGCGCTCCAGGGCTTGTCCTCAGTGGGAGTCATGGTGCCTTGTGCCACATAAATATATAAAAGTAATTCACACAAAACACATAAACTCATGGATGGGAAGAAAGGTCAATGAGAATCACTGAGGGAATGTCAAAAAAAACAAAAACATTCTTCACCCATTGTTTGAAGAGAACAATAGGAGACAGATGAATCTCCCTGGGGAGGGAATTCCATAACTTGGCTCCATGAAAGAAAGCCCATTCTCAGGTAGCCATCCATCTAGCCTCAGGTGGCAAGGCCTCCAAAGATGATCATAATGATCTGGTAGGTTCATATAGGAGTAGGCACTAGACAGACTCCCAGAAATCAAGCTGTGGTGTTCTGCACTAGCATGTTGCTTCAGCTGCAAGACTGCCAAATTAAGCTCTGTGTATGAAGGTGCCATCTTATTCCAGCTGTGCCCAAAAACTTAGGGAGTTGACTCAACTCCCTGTCCACCAGAATCTGTAAAACCATAACATTGTTCCTGAGTTCTAAACACCTTAGTTTCTGGCCTAGATAAGTTCTGGCTCATTCTCACTCCTGATTGCTTCCTTGGACTTGATCCCTTCCTTTCTGGCTCGATTGATCCATCACTGCTATCCTGGAACTTTGCTTATTAACTTGTATTCCTCTTCCTGGTTCCATTGCATTCTGACTTCAGAACTTGGTTGGACCTGGCCATTCTGAAACCTGGCAGGCTTGGTGTATGCACAGCATGCTACAGGCCAGGTTCCAAGCATGGGTGTCAGGGGCCAGGCCCTGCCATGGAACAGGAACCCTTGCCCCTATTCCTGTTTCCCACTATAGCTCAGAGCCAACAGCATTATATCACTTCCAGGGGAGTCACATCAGTTCTCTCAAAATCATCTGAAACGTTATGGTTTTACCATTGCTGACAGCTGCCTCCCCCTATGTCTCCACCCTCCAGCTCCCAGTGGTAGCCAGGCCATGTCTGGGAACCCTAGTTCCAAGCCTACATGCTCTTGCAACTCTGTGTACATGTGAAAGCCTATTGGTGGATAGAAATTTTTCACCTTCAACAGTCATTTGCAATTTCAGAGTGACAGTGCATAGAAAATGCGAATTAATCTCCCCCAGTCATTATGTGGTAGTGATGGTGTCGAGTGCACCATGGACAGAAGACATGACCAGTTCTTCATGTTTACAAATACAAATTATTCAATCAACCATATTTATATATTTGTTTTAATCCACTATCCATTTGTCCCAATGCTCTCTTATTGAGCCTTTCTCCCTGAAACTCAAAGCGGATTACATGGTGTGAGTCAGTATGATCAATGCCATGACATTTCAATATACATTTAATGTGTATATACAGGCAATTTGCAAGATTTAAAGAGAAAAAAAGAATGAATGAAAAGAAAGGTTTAAAGATTTAACAGTGTTGAAACAGAGCATAAATGAATTCCATGACTGATATATTAAATAACATAGGAACTACCCAGTAAGACCATACTTACAGCAATAGTAGTGAAGTCTATGGTCCCTCATAGCAATAACAGTAAACTCTATGGTCCCTCATTGTTTACAAAAATAGTAGTGCAGTCTTTGGTCCCTCATGCCTTTACTGAAGGATCTCTTGAGGCCAATTTTTTACAGTACAGCCCTCCCATCTGAGCAAAAAGCCTTCTTGAACAATTCTGTTTTGCATCTTTTATGGAGGGCCAGGAGAGCAGGAGCTTTCCTAACCTCCTCAGGTAGGCCATTCCATAAAGTGGTAGCCACCACAGATTGCATTGTAAAGTTTTAATTTGTAACTGACATTTTTTTAAAAAATTAGTTCTTCATGGTTTGCTATTTCAATATATTTTTCAAAACTTAGGAAACATAGATTTAAGCTTAGTATGTGAAATAGTAAGTTCTTGTGATAAAATAATAAATGCTACTAAAGTTCAGAAAAGCCAATACAAAGTACTGAAAAGGAGACAAAATGTTGCTGTTGTCCGTAGACAATTTAAAATGTCACATCATAAAGAATGCACTAAATCCTTTTGCGACATGATCCCCTGCTCTGCTCACACTTAACAGAAACGGCAGAGACAGATAACACAAAGAGAATGGAAATGATTTGCAGCAAAGATTAGCTGAGCTCTAAACATAAATACAGTTTTATACTAAGGCTACTAAGTCAAACTCTAAACACAAATGAGACTGAAAACCTTGATGCTACAATGAGGAATATCAGATAATAAAAGCTCTGTTATGAAGCTTTGCTATCAAATGCTTGGGGTACATGTGTGTCCTATGGGAAAGACAACAGAACAGGAGAAATAACACCAAAATCTGTAGAATTTATAAGTATACTAGTAAATCATGATATTTCTTATTTTTCCCAGCACTCTCCAAATATGACATGAAATAATAAAGACAAAGAAAACTGAGTGTGGGTTCAACTAGTTTTGTTTATGTATTTAAATTCATTTAAATGGCTGATCTATGTCATTGCTTATTTAAATAAGCTGACTGTTTTGAGGGTGGGCTGCTCTAGGCAACTGCTCCAGGTGCCCACTGGGCAGGTCCACCCTGGCTCCAAATTAGACCAGCAGTTATCGCCAGCCAGGTTTATCCCATCTGCGAGCTGCCCAGATTCATCTGCCTCTTCCGATGGGCTGGAAAATACCAGGTTCGAAAGATGCTACTTAACACCAAGGGTGCTCTTTCACAGCACCACCCAGCCATACAGCATATGATGGCCTGTTCTGGACACACACACTCATCACCATGATGCCTCAGGGTGTTTGCATATTAATCCTACCTATCCTGAACAACCAACCTTATTCCTGCCAACTAGTTGTAGTCAAACCAGTATTTCAACCAAGCCTATTTGAATATCTCCCAACCCAGAGGCAGCACAGAGCAGATTTAAAAAGGGTACACATTGCCAACCAGTTGAACACACATACACATCAAATTCCTGCTCAACTCATATAACTTGGAAGGGAGGATGAGTCAGTCGCTGAGGCAAAATGCTAGCTGGGGAGAAGGCACAGGTAAGCAAATACCTTCCTGTTGCCATCTCCTAATTGGCTGAGCCCCCTAAACCCCCACCAGTAATGTCTATGATCTATTTGCATTTATGTGGGCTGGAGCAAACTGAATCCAAGGTGTTAATGCCATGAATCTCCCATCTACTGACATATCATCCAAAGGAAACTGTTTTAGCTTGCATTTTTTTCACAAGTGATACACTTGAACCCACTTTTTATCTATAGAATGGGTTAATAAAAAAACTTGTCAGAATCTTTTTATTCATATGGAATGGTCGTTATTACTCTTTTTGGAGCTATGGTTTTTTCATTTTTCTTTTTGCAGTGCTGCAAAACTATAGAACAAGAATTCTGAAACTAGGCTAATTTAAAAGGAGACTACAAATTTTAGCAGTTAGTTTGAAAATCTCTTAAGACGCTAGGGAAGTTGGTGTAACAGAAAGAGTGGTGGTTTGTGGCTCTGCCTCTCTGGTTTCATACATCAAGCTGAAAATAAGAACAAGCTCTGCAAATGTGTATCTTTAATCTTCTGATAACAAGAAGTTTCAGTGCTCAGTTGCTGGTTTCTGTGCCAGGCTGTGAATGAGCAATGATAGTCCAGTTTATGGGGATTTTTCAGTATACTTTTGGCTCAGCAGTAGTTTGTGGCAGTAGCTATGGAAGCATAAATATTTTTCAGAAGAAAACATGGCAGAAGAAAACAAACATATATAAGACTACTATAGCAAAGTGCCAGGTAGGTCTTCTCATATAATTTAACTTATATTTCACATTATTTCACATTATCCTAAAGCACCTAAATAAGACTTTGTTATGGAAATGTTGATATTTGTGAAGGCAAAATGTTGTTTCTGTCCTGAATCTTGATTGAGTAATGGCAAGTCAACAAGAGCAGGGAAAATCTCTGATGCCCACAGTCTATTTTGTCAGTGAGGCTTATAGATGGATAAGATCACAGAGTTCGTGCTGGCTATGTAATCATGGGACCCAAAGGAACAGGAAAGTTTCATACTTCTTGACTTTTCCCCTTTATAGGTTGCTTTCTGCTTACCAAAGCACTGAGCCAGATGAACAGAAAGCTCCTGTATGATGGGCCTTTATTGTGGCTGCTTCTGCTGCGTTTGAATACCACATAAAATGTGCCTGCACTTTCTCTGCAAAAATCCCACGAACAGAGATGCATATCAAAGCAAAAGTTGGCCTCGATACTGTAGTGCTGATTATAGTGCCAACATGCTGCATCTGCTAGTTTCAGTTCATCTAAGCCAGCATTATTTGAACAGGCAAAAGTTGAGACATCCCTAAGCAGTTAGCAATGATGGGAATACATTTTTTAAAGTTAAATATCTCCTATCCCATCACCTTCACCTGATTCAACCATCTGATGGCCCAAGAGCCTTTAAAAGCCACTGACATTTCAAGCAACTGTATATGAAAATATAACAAGCTAATCTAAGCAAACTTAGCAATAAATTCTCTAATGAAAGGATAAAATTGCTAGCCGTAGGCTTGGAGCAATGAACAATCTATTTTCTATAGTAATTTCAAGTGAATATTCCTGTGAGATTTCTAAATTGCACCCAATACATATTGAACTACTCTGTTCCACAGACACAGCCTATGCTTTTAGTGGAATAAGAACAGTGTTCCTACCCAATCTGTGTTGCTAACAGAAATCACTTTATTTTGTCTAGTGTGCATAGCTGGCTTACTCCAATAGGAATAATGGGGAAAGGGTACCTGTCTCCCCATTCTCAATACCTCCTCTTCTCTGATTTGCACCAGGACCATCAAAAGTTAACTTTAAAAAGAATTTTTTAAAAATATCTAATGTGTCTGAAATATGATAGTTACATCAATCAATTTTCTGCTCTGAGATCTCCTTGACTAAAGTGTGTTAGAGGTGGCTATTTCTATATTGGACTTTTAACAATCACCACCTCATGCACATATGACTTATAGCAAAAACACATAGTGTGAGCTATTCTTTATATTTCAAACACATTTGATCTTTATTTGGGTTTTTTAATCAAACAAATATCACATGTATATTGTTACATGTATATTCCAATACATTTTTGGGAGAAATCTAAACTGCTGCCTTACACCTGTATAGGTGTGGGATGAGGGTCTTAGAACTGGAGTTACTTCTAAACTGATGCATGAGGAATGGGATTACAGTACCAATGTTTGACAGACAAAGCAAATAGTATCCCACTTTCACATCTATGCCTAATTTTCAGTAACTTCAGTGCACAACTAAGAATTATGAGAAAGAACTGAAGTGTGCTATGATGAGAATGAATCTAGCACACAATTGTGCAGCTGTGGGTTAAAAAAAATCTTCACAATTTACATTCAAAATGACTGACTCTCTTTTATGAAACATGATAATGTGAGAAGAAAAGTTTTTCACAACAACACTGCAGCTGCCTTCCCTGTGATTTTTTTTTGTTATCAGTGTTTTATTTAAGAAGACAGGATTTTAAGCCTGAGTGTAATACTACCAAACCAAGCTTCTGCAAGGACCAAGATACAAAATTTTATTAACAATGAAGTTGACATTTTCAATTTAAAAAATCTTCAGTCTTCAAATATTGAAATAAATCAACTGACAGATACACAAAGCTATTCTTTAGGCCTCAGCAGCGGGCTGCTAAATACAAGCACAGAAAGACAAAACTTACAGCTAAACTGACAATAGGTTTAGAGGCTTAGATAGCCCTCTTCTTTCTCCTCCCTTTCCAGCTTTTGCCCTTGCTTTCTTAATATATCTTCACAGTATTGCTGCATCCATAGCCGGCAGAGGCCACCTTTGCATCAAAATTTTAGCATGAGTAATTTGGTCCAGGATTAAACAGCCTATGCCTATCTTTTTTCATCTACAATCATATCTGAGACATCTAGAATAATAATAAAAGAATGTTGCTGAGAATGTACAAAATGCATCTCAATTAATAAATCATAGTCTGACCATACATATTTGGAGTTAATGAAAGGACCTTTAGGTCAAAAGACTTGGCTGGATGGCTAGGTGACCCCAACTTGTCTGATTTTAGACATTAAGACTAGCAATTCCCTAAGAGAGATTCTAAATGGGTAGCACTTAGATTTAATGGGTATTTCACCTTCTTAGGCAGAACATAAAAACATAAGAAGAGCCTACTGGACCAGAACCAAGGTTCATGGGATCCAGTATCCTGTTTCACCTATGATCAACCAGATGCTTTCAGACAGCCCAAATCAGGACATGAAGACCACAGTTCTCCCCATTGGTGACCCTCAACAGCTGGCATTCAGTGGTACTCTGCTTCTGAACATAGAGACTGCATTTAGCCTTCATATATCATCCCATTTTAAAGACATCTAATTAGTGGACATTACCACATTTTGTGGTAGTGAATTATGTGGTGGTGGAGAGTGCCATCAAGTCATAGCTGACTTATGGCAACCCCTGATGGGGCTTTTTTGGCAAGAGCCTCACAGAGGTGGTTTGCCACTGCTTGACTCTGCAACCCTCATCTTTGTTGGAGGTCTCCCATCCATTTACTAGCCATTTGCTATCCTTAGCTTCCAAGATTATTGTGCGCTTATTTCTTGATAGCTCCAGCAAATTTACTGGAGCTATCAAGAAATAAGCGCACAATAATCTTGCAGGAACTCATTAGCATAACTCATTAGCACAACTCATTTGCATGTGCCACACCCCTTGCCATCGTCAGAAGTGTGTCATTAGCATAACTGATTTGCATATGCCACACCCCATGACATCACCTATCCTGGCTGTTTTGGAGCCAATCCTGGCCATTTAGGGACGAAATTGGGCCCAAAATGGCAAAAAAAAAGGCTGACAATGGCCAAAAAGGGGCCCAAAATGGTCAGGACTGGGCTGTTGCTCAGCAGGAGAGTGATTCATCATCACCCATCAGAGGCCCGATCCTGGACGTTTCAGGACCAATCCTGGCTGTTTTGGGCCCAATCTGGCCATTTTGGGCCTGAATTGGGCCGTTTCGCCCCCAATCCAGGCCGAAACGGGCCCCAAATAGCCAAAACTCAGGTGGGCCGGGCCACCTGACATGTGACCTCTTTTGAGAACTGCCGGAACTGCGTTCCTGCGCGTTCCCCCTCAAAATGAGCCCTGCTAATGGGGACCCAAAACGACTTACATCACACTTCCATTTTATTCTCACAACAGCCCTCTGAGGTAGGTTAAGCTGAGAGAGTATGACTGGCCCAAGGTCATCCAGCAAGCTTTTGTGGCAGAGCAGGGATTCAAACCAAGGTCTCCCAGATCGTAGTCCGATACTGTAACCAGCATAAAGTGGACAGGAGCATAAAATGAGTCACAGAAGTTTCACAACCTGTTTTACAGTCATTCAGTGTTAAAATTACATGATGTTTTATTTTCTGCTTGGAATAATTAGACATGGTTTCCAGATAATAGATGAAAAGCCAGATGCTAAGGGCCAAGCTACACGTGACGAATGACACTTGAATGGCAAGTGTATTTCTCCCTGTTCACTTGCCCTCCACTCAATCCACTTGCCAGGCAAGTGTCTTTCATCATGTGTAGCTTGGCCCTGACTTACTGTGAGATTTAGTGAGGTGAGCAGGCAATGCAGCATGACAGCCTGACAGCATCTTATTGGCTGTATGAATGAAGGTTTACAGAAAAATACATGGAGGCTTTGAGTAGGCCTGACTAGAAAGAAAACTAGATTTCAGACTCTGGTCAGTTACTGCTAAATGGGAAACAACAGTCAGCAGGAATTAGGGTTTTGTTTTCATTTTTTCAAGCATAGCTTCTGAGCTTGCTGTGAGCAGAGAGAAGAATACTTTAAACTCCAGCAATATGGGCCCCATGAATGATATGGGAATGCTAGATATTTAGGAATTCCTAAAGCTGTTTGCCGAACTGATAACTCACTTGAATGGTAAACCACTGGGAGTCCAATATAAGGAGATGGGTATAATAAGTAATATATATTTTTAAAGTTAAAACCACACACCATTTCCCTTAAAGGATACAACCTCCTCATTCACTCCTGATTTTACAAATGCTTCCCATAAGTATCAGTGCAGGAGACAGAAGGTAGGATAAGCCCTCAATTTTTTAATATTGCACCCCCTTGGGGTGGGGTGTGTGGAGAAGAACTGAAAATCTTCCCCAGGTAGAGAAATTGCCAGCTACAACAAAGGTTGCTGCATAAGGAAATGAGCTTTAAGAATGCAATCATTCCTACCACCCCCATTTGGATAATGGGGGAGGGGACGGTGACTGCATTTGAACATGCTGACCACCTTAGCGCTGTGTAAGAAAAGCAGATGAGCAAAGCCACCTATCACAGCATTTGCCAAGTAGACTTCAAGTCTTTGTTTTTTAACCCCCAGTTCCCTACAATATCTCCTTAAAACAACAAGATTGATGGAGATTATATAACACACTGTGTTTATTAAAATCACTTTCTCTCCAGCCATAATCACACAGGGCATCTTTTCTAGTCTGAGTATAGCTGTTACAGCTTCTTTGTTCTCTGCTGTGAGTTCTACGTCCAGGAAATAGGTTCTAGTTTATTCTTAAATCCCGCTCATTCGCTGTTCCTGACACCATGTAATGTTTTTTAGCCCATAAACATAGACAAGAGGAAAAAGGACTGACACAGAATACAACTTCTATCAGCATTTTGTACTGTAGTCTTCACACAGACCCCAAGCGACCTTATAACATACAACATATTACCTCAATAATGAAAGCTAATAAAAAGAGCCAATACAGTATAGTGATTAGAGGGTTGGGCTACAGTCTAGAAGACCCAAGATCAAATTCCCATTCTATTATAACGTTCTCTGGGTGATCTTGTACCACTCACTCCCTCAGCCTAACCTACCTCACAGGGTTGTTGTAAGGATAAAATGAAGGGAATAACAAAGTACATTATCCTGAGTTCCTTGGAGGATGGTGAGATAAAAATATACTTAATAATTAAAAAATTCTGAACCCTATTGCTACACACAGCAATAGTCTTATAGCTGTTTTTCACCACAGTAGAAAGCAAATGTGAAAGCAAATGTAGTAGATAAGGGACAGAATGGCAATTTTTAAAAATTTAAATTCTAAATCACAGATATTCTCTCAGTGGGCATCCAAGCATAGGATTCACATTGGGCTCAAGAACTGTACATCTTCACCGTTCATATTTCAAGGTAAATATTGCCCATTTTGTTGCATTAGCTCACTACGGCTTCTTTGTGAAACTGCAATATATGTGTAGTCAGAACCCAGCTGAATTACTTGTTAAAGAGAAGAACGCAGCTTGTCAAGTCATTGTGCTATATTAATGAGACAAGCTAACTCTTCCCTAATTTCCTCTTCTGCACTGCTATTAAAAATACCACCGCATTCCCCCAAATACATATAGTAACTGTCACATGATTTTATTGTTTCCGTATCTCTGGGAACTGGCCTGAAAGAGCCATGCTTTTCAAAATGCAGGGGGAGGATAATTTTAAAATCATATTTATCAATGAAATGCAAGCAAATGATTACTGTACATGTGTCATTTAATTTTTCACATCTCCCCCTTTTTTTGCATATTCAGGAGGATATTGGATATGTTGGTATTTCTCATAAGTGAATACTGTAGCTTCTCATCATCCCCTTTACAAGAAATACAATAGATACAAAACAGTATTCCTACAAATATTACTGTAAAATTGTTACAAAAATATGTTGTTGTAAATGTGGTTATGCAGAAACTCTTACCTAGATAACTATATTTTATGATAATAAAAATAGACCTCTGAAAAGAAATGATCACTTTGGTTTCATTTAGCATCAGCAATCAAGTCTCTAATTAAAATTAGACATTCTCAATTGCTTTCTAAATGAATCTTGGTGACTTCATTAATCTGGTATGATTAGGCAACTCAGCAATACTTAATATTCTGAAAAAGACAGGCAACTTTATGCAACATGACATGGAAAGGATTTTAGCTGAACCTACAGGAAGGTAGTCTAACAGCAAGTTATCTGAAATTCATATTGACCTTCGGACCTTGTTTAATCTATCAGTACAATCCAAACTAAGGCCCATGGGTATTTTACAGGGCTTGTTCACAATTTACATGTAGCTCTTCTTGTATAGTAAAGCCTCAGCCATTTGTATCCTCTCCCACTACATCTAGAAGCTTCAGTGTCAAGTGGGGTCTATGTACATAATGCTTTGTTGAACCTTATGAGGAGTTCAAAGAGAAAGAGATGAATGACAGGAGGGCAAGCTGGGTTCTTTGTTGATCATCAAAATACTGCAAAGGGGCAATGAAGAGATACTATGGTGCACATCCTTGGATCGTAATTACCCTTCTCACCATTCCTTAATAGCAAGGAGGCAATCCCTTTCAGCACCAAAAAGAACTTTTTGCAGGGAATCAACCATCAATAGGATCCAGAATCATCATGCACATCCAACACAATTCCCCAGCAACATCACAGGATGAGGACTAGCACATATGCCCTACTGTCTGCTGCCAGTGATATTTCTTATCATCTTGAAGGGCCATCAATATCTAGGCAGTAGGGAGGGAGTTATTCTGGATTCTCCTTCACTATTTTCTGTAAGAGAAAGGAATCATTCACTATCATTGTAAGAGTCTTTTTTTCCATATAGGCCCCAGGATGTCCATATGCAGCAACCTCACTTAATAAATAGATAGTATAGCATCTACACCTTGCTGATCTTGATCACACTGTGCAGCCTTGATAAGTATTAGTGATAACTGGAACTTGCAACTAAAATACAACAGTACATTTCTAACAACAGTACATTTCATTACCTCCCTTCTTGCAGTATGAATGAACCTTTCAGGATAGGGTTGCCAGGTCCTCTTACCCTCCTGGGGAGGAGGGGGGACCCAGAACTCACCTTTTTATTGTTCGTCATATGTGCTTTGCATGTCTGTGCTTCTCAGTGGGCTGATTTGGACCACAAACAGGCCCAGTTCAGTCCATTTGGAGCCGAAATCAGCTCACTGCAAAGCACAGGACTGCTATCTGGGCAGCGTGATGATGTCACTCCTGGGAGTGATGTCATTTCGGTGCCCCAGAGTGCACCTGGGAGGCCTATTCCCCCACCTTTCCCCCCATCGACCAGATGAGTGGGGGGGGGAGGGAGAGTGGGGGATCCCCAGCCTCCATCAGAGGACCTCGGGTCCCTATAATACATATGCCTATTAGAAGAAAGTGGAGTAAGTGCGTACATGAACAATGAAAACAGAACTTTATAAACAGAACTGCACATATACAATTTCATTTCAGATGGGTTGCAGAATTTGGGTGATGGAAAACAAGCATGAGAACAACGGTCTTCATTCACTATTTCTTAGTCATCTTTACCACATGCATTCAGATTGCAAGCGTACAGTAGAATTGTGATTCACTGCAAGAAACATGATGGATCTGAGCCAAATATACAAAGATCAGCAGCTTGCTCAGAGTCCCTAGCTTCTTTCCCACAAGTGCTTTTCTTTTGACGATAGTGAGGAAAACCACTTTAGCTCATGATGCAAGTAAATAAAAATGTAATTTAGTGTGCAAACAAATGAACTTGTCAGCGACATTGCAATCACTGAGACCGACTAGGGGAAAGCTGGAAATTCTATTTCCCTTTGTTCAGATTGTTAGTCAGATTACTAAACATATCCTAATCCCATAAAAACTACAATCTGAGAGATTGGGTTGAGGGGAACATAGCTGCTTGAATTTAATCTTGTATAATTCTAAAGCAAAAAATGAATATGTTTGAGGATAGTTGTCCCCATCATACATCCAGATAGCACAGCCATGGACAGTTGTTGTTAATACAATGAATAGGTCAAATGTCTCTGACTGCTTTGCTACAATATGTGAAATAGTAAACAGTGGTGCCAAAACCTTCCATTGACTCTGAATCATGATTAGGTTCACCTGCGCTGCTCTAGGAAATGCTGGGAAATGTGAGGGGTGGAGTTTGGGGGATGATATCACTTCCCTGAAGATGGTAGAGTTTGGGGATGATGTCACTTCCTTTCTACATCTCTAGGAACTCTTCCAATATCTATTATCTTTACCACAGACTAAAGGGAGAACTCCTAGAGCATCACCCAGAAGTGATATCCCTTCTTGGGGGGGAGGGGGGAGTATCACTGGCCATGACAAAGATTGAGCTGAAAATATGGATGCAGCAATTTTTGCACTGAATACGTTCAACAGTAAATGTGTTCAAAGGAAACGAGCCAATCACCTGGTCTATTTGGTTCATGCTGAAATACTGGGCTTTTCCAAAACTATCTGCCAAAACACTGCCAATCCAGACTGGCAGTTGTGAACATCACTCAGGAGTAGACATGGGCACGAACAGCATTACGAACGGAAAAAAAACCACGAACAGCCCATTCTTCTGTTCGTGAACAAGTCGTTCGTGAGGCTCCATTCTAAACGAAGAAGTGGTCGTTGCAAGCCTCGTTCATTGCCTTCGTCAGCCGTTCATCAAGCCAGACAGTCTGGGGCCTTTCAATCAATTCCCCTGGCAACGGCAGGGACTGAACTCTGCCTGAACTCCTTCTGGCTTTCCTTCTGGCTTTAACCCTTCAAAGTACTTCCAGCAGAGAGTCCTGTTTTTGCCACTGTGAAGAGAAAATGACAACAAAGGGGGAGACCCGTGGATCATGCCTTTCCCAGGGTGCAATCTCTCTGAAATTTGGGAGATCTTCGGAGGACAGTGAGGACTATATCCCCTGCAAATCTGGTGGGTATTGGACATTGAGAAGGTCAGTTTGTAACCCCTCAAAGTAGCTGCCTTCCAATAGACAGTTCTGTTTTTGCCGCTGTGAAGAGAAAATGACAGCAAAGGGGGGGACACATGGATCATGCCTTTCCCGGGGTGCAATCTCTCTGAAACTTGGGGGATCTTCGGGGGACAGTGAGGACTATGTCCCCTGCAAATTTGGTGGGTATTGGATATTGGGAAGGTCAGTTTGTGAGGTGTTTAAAGGGCCCTTCCCCTTGCACATGGCAGGAAAGGGCCCTTTAAACTCTTATTTAACTGCCTCCAGGCACCTGTTTACAATTTCCACAGCCTTCCTGGGATCTGCTGGAAGGGCAAGATAGAGTTGAGTGTCATGCGCATATTAGTGACAACTCAGCCCAAATCTCTGGATGACCTCTCCCAATGACCTTATATAGATGTTGAAAAGTGTGGGGGACAAGATAGAAACTTATGGATTGAGGGCTCTTAGCCCCATGCATCTGCAATATGGTGAGTGGTGTCCATTGAGGGGTACAATAATTGACAAGTTCATCTCTATTGAATAGGGAAGGAAGGAAGGAAGGAAGGAAGGAAGGAAGGAAGGAAGGAAGGAAGGAAGGAAGGAAGGAAGGAAGGAAGGAAGGAAGGAAGGAAGGAAGGAAGGAAGGAAGGAAGGAAGGAAGGAAGGAAGGAACACCTTTCAAGCAGAGACATGGCTTCCCAGTTCACTAACATTAGACATGGAAGATTCGGTGGGTAAGGGTTCAGTGTTTGTGAATTACATCCAAATTAGGTGCAAAACAAAATATAGCCAGAAATCTGTTTTCTATGGAAACTAACATAGAATAGAATAACTATTCCAAATTCATGTAATAACCATAATGAAGAATACAAATATGATTATTAATAAGTATAATAAACTGAAAACAAAGCCAAGCAAAATGTCTATGCATGTTCATACAGGCTAGTTATCTACATGTGATTCTGTGAATGTAGACTACATTGTTCTATAAATCGCAGGGTTTGGAACTCTTGAATAGTTCATCCCTGATAAAATGGAAAAGTATAAATCTTTTTCTTCATTCCATCTGTAATATGAAGGCAATAATGTAGCCAAGACTATTATAAAGCTGAGTAAGGAGAGTATATAGATTTGGTTTACTATACCAAAATTCAGTTTATTTGTAAATGTTTCATTAAGATATTCTCAAATTAAGAATTTTTTTAAAAACCCTTTCAAGATGGCTGCTTTGTATGTGCCTTGTAAATTTGATTAAATTCATCATATTAGATCACACATTTCGCAAGAGAAGAAAAAATCTTCAGAACAAATTGAAGACATACCAATCATTCCCAAATAGCAAACTACCCTGAAATCACCAGAAAATCCATTTGAAAGAGGCCAGTAAAATTTTTATCTGTCTCTGGGATACTTATTGAATTAAATTATTTTAGACATACAGTCTCTATTATGTGAAGGTCAAGCATTAGTCTAATAAATAATGCCTTTGAAAACTCAGACTAAAGATGTGATCCCTATTCAGAAGTAAAATCCATTGAAATCAATTAGACGACCTTCCATGGTATGTATTTAGATCACTGTGTAAGGGAGGAGGACAAAATCAAGCTCATGGATTGCAGTAATTTATTTCAATGAATACGTTGCTGATGTCTGCAGGGGTTAGTTTGCTTCAGAAAAATTGATGAGTTGAATCTCTGCAGAATGATTAACCTTCTTGGGAGTAGTAAACAAGGCTTGGGTAGGATTGTTGTGCTTTAAAAACGAATTTGCTTTGAGACATTGATTAGCACAGCAGCTTCCATTGATCCAGGTTCAGCAGCAATTCACTGAAATGCGCAAGGTACCCTGTGCAATGAGACTATAAAAATACAAATGAGAGACCAGCCAATGAATTTTTTCTTAAAAGGGCAACCTCTCAGCAAGTGGAGGCAGATCTTAAAAGGGGGAAATCTCAGACATGCTTGTGCATAGATAAAACTACCAGAGCGGATAACAGTTAGGAAAGTCTGTGTCCACTTAATACTTACCTCAAACTTAGAAGCATAAGCAAGAAAGTGAGTTCCACATTGGTGGTCAGTGGACTATATATTTTTTCTTTATGCTACAGTATTAATTACAATACATAGCGTTTTATAGTGGATTTTAATGTTTTAGGGCTTCATGTTTGTTTGTTTGTTTGTAAATGTCTGTGCCCCCTCTCCAGGGAACATGCTTGAGGAGGCTTACAAAATAAATTTTTTTTAAAAAAAACTCCAAAACTATTAAAGTTATTAAAATCCAGCGTTAAAAATCCAGCTAGAGCATAAAAGCATAAAACACTGAGCAACTTAAAATGAGTCTCACACAGTTCTCGGGATGAAAGAAGACTGTGATAAAAGTGCAGCCTTCCTGAATATAAAGAACTGCTTTAGCCTAGTGCCTACAAGACAGCAGCATAGGCACTACACAAGATTCAATAGGAAGGGTGAGTTGTCATCACTGAGAAAGTTCTGTCAATGGTCGCCGCCACCACCTACTGAAGCCAATGGAAACGACTGTCAAGTCAGTTTCTGAATACACAATTAATTCTGATAGTAAAGATACCAACTCAAGTTTTTAAAATTAGTCCAAATTCCATTGTTTTTGTAGATTTGTACTTCACGTACATACAAAGCTCTAAAATATTTGATATATACAATGATCCAAGTGAGTTTTCTTTCTTTTATTTTTTATTTATATGTCCTTGACTCTTTTATATCTAGAAGAATTTTTAAAATATTTATTCTGTAGCTTAAACTTTTACATTTACATAAAATACTACTGAAAATAGTGAAGTGGGTCACTCAAAGGAAGCAATAAAGGCTTTGAAGGCTATAGAAAACGAATGAAGACCTCCCGTCATGTTGTCCCACAGTGCACAAATTGATTTCCAGTATTTGTCATTGTGAGTTTCTGTGACCATCCTTAACTACAGCTTTTACAAACTGTTTTAAGGTGATTACTACCAGGCAAAAATATTTCCCTCCTTTACCCTTCTAGCTTCAGAGTTTTATCATATACTGCTTACATTTTTTTAGTTTCTCAAGACTCTTGTTTTTATTTGACTATTCCAGCTGCCACTGTGGAGGGGAGTGGTTGGAGGAAGCTTGTTTGGGGGCTCATAGAATTTGACCCCAGGGTCTAATCTTCCTGAAACCTGGGGTGGGGGGCGGTATTCAGAAGACAGTCAGAAGTAGGTTGTCTACAAGTTTGGTGGAGTTTGCTTGAAAAATGCTCCACTCAGCCCCCCAGATACTTTTTCCCATAAGGAGTAATGGCCAAATAAATTTGGAATTCTCTAATCTTGCGAAACCAGATTAGAGAATCTTACCCAGATTTCAGGGATCCTGGATGTTCTGGAGGGATTCCTGAAACCCAGATCTAGATAACACTGTTGTTGTTATTGTTGTTACACACACCTACTTGTCTGCACCTGCACAGGTAACTATTGTCAATTTTGAGGGTTTGTAAACTTCTCCTCTTTGGAACTTTTATGCAAACCTCCCTGTTACCCCATCTAAAGCTAAGGCAGGGCTCACCAGGGCAGCTTGTGGCACTGGCATGGTGCTAGCAAGTCTTGGGGGCTGTTATAGCTCCGTATACACCAGCATATCTCCAATTAACCTGCCACATCTCAGTGTTCTACCAACGTAAAGTTTAATTGCCATCCTAAGCCATTCACAAACTGGCTTCAAGATGACAAGACAGTAGGTGCCATTATCTTTGTCTTCTATAAAAAGGCTTTATAATATTGGCCAGTGTCTTCAGCCCTACTAGAATAATGTGTCTCCAAACGTGCAAAATTGCCTTTCCCCCTCTGCAGGATTTGAGTTCAGTGGCACCTTCGAGACCAACAAGATTTTTAGGATATAATCTTTTGAGAAGCAAAGCTCCTTTGTTCAGATACCAGCAGGGCCGGCGCACGCATTGAGGCCAGGTAGGTGGTGGCCTCAGGGCGCGAAGGCACCGGAGGGGTGCCGGAGGGGCGCCGAAGGGGGTGTCAGGGGCAGAGGCACGTGCCGTGGAGCTGATGTGGCTGGGCTGCAGCCAGCCAGCCCCATGCTGCCGCCACTGCCGCCACACGCCCCCAGCCGGGTGCAGCAACCACGAGCTACTGCCGGGGCAGCATGCAGAGCGCAGAGCAGCCTCCGCCTGCCACCCCAGCCATCCTCCGGCCAATGCCCCCAGCTTGTGCTGTGTGATGATGTCATCGTGTGATGATGTCATCACACAGTCTGTGGTGCGTGCACTGTGCGCGCATGTAGGGGGGGGTGGCCGCAGGCACC
Organism: Eublepharis macularius; assembly: GCF_028583425.1. Classification (NCBI taxonomy): domain Eukaryota; kingdom Metazoa; phylum Chordata; class Lepidosauria; order Squamata; family Eublepharidae; genus Eublepharis; species Eublepharis macularius. The sequence goes on from NC_072794.1 coordinate 74,088,456, forward strand.
AGAAACCCTGGCACCGGCAGTGGATACCAGTGAGCTTTGGCTCTCGAAAGCTTATATCCTGTAAATCTTGTTGGTCTCTAAGGTGCCACTGGACTCAAATCCTGCTGTTTTCCACAGACCAACATGACTACCTAACTGAAACTCCCCCCCTCTGGATTACCACAGCCGTTCTCACAAGAGCCATTTGTTGAAGTACCACAAAAACACTGATTAGAGTTCTCCTTACAAACACAATGATGAAAGAATGCCTCTCCCTCCTATTCCTCTGGATTTGTACACCAAATCTTCATGCAGCCAACTCACAGATGCTGTGGTCAACACCACCTAAAGAGTAAAGGAAATCCAATTTTTCACACTGAAGGATACTGATGATATTTCTTTTCATTCCCGAGAGGGCTTAATAGTTTCCATACATCATTGGTACACATAAGTTATGGATCTTTCCCACTCATATCTGAGTGCAGTATATAATATGAAATGTATTCTGAAATGGCAAAAAATGAAAAATAGTTTGACTGAAACAAATGATCTATATACCTCCCAAACATCTTCTTGGGAAATTCTCAAAGGTCCATATTAAATTTTAAAAATTTATAATTCCTTTAAAAAAAAGAAATTGGTTTCATGATTGATTGGCATCACGAAATTACATTTCTCATTTGAGTTACACAAAATGTACATTGAAGAAGAGTTTGTAAATGCAGACACATCATTTTCAAGTGCACGCAACATGAAAATACATGCCAACAGAAGAAATATGGGTACAAAGTAAAGTTAGAAAGTACAAGATGCATTTTGGGATTGCCAGTTCTCTCCACAGCAATAAGCTACTGGGCAGTGGATCCTCTGTGCAATTCAGTCTTGGAGAGGATACTTCCAGTTTTCCCAAGCTGCACTGAAACACTATCTTATATAAAGTTTCCAGGTTGATTTATTTATTTAAATATTTTCTCCTCAAAGGTGGTATACAACAGTAACAAGATTACAATTTATATTGTAATCAACAAAACACACTTGTTTTGAGATAGTCCTGGATTCAGTAGGTGCCTCATCCAAAGGCACCAGCTGCAAGCCATGGGCTAAGAGCCAAAGGATCAAGAGCTCTTTAGTTCATGCCCAAAGACATGTGTCTCTGGCAGTGCCCAAGCCTTATACCTGCAACAGGGAGGAAGAAAGCAAATGCTCAGCAAGATATTCCAAATGGCCAAGATGTTCCTCCCATTTTTCCCTCCCAGCATCTCTCTCACTTGATAGCAATACAGTAACTCTAGAGTTCGAAACAGATCAGATTTTGGGAGATTTATAATCACATCTTGTCAGTGTTTTGTAAAACAAATTTTGGGAATATACAGATCCGTTTAGTGCTATGTAGGGAGGAATGATGGATTTAGTTTGTTCACAGTGATTTGCCTATTGAGACCGCTCCCCAAGCTCCTGTTAGCTCTAAAAGGGAAAAAAGACAGGCAAAAGTTGCAATGTGTCAGATAGGGAAGTATCTGTCAGATACAGAAGTTAGCTTTTAAAGAATCAGAAAAGAATATGGCTAGCAGGAACCATAAGAAAGCAGGCTAAGGAAAGAAATATGTAAGGAATGTATACATTGGCAATCCCCCCCCCCCCAACATATGACAGATTTAAGTTTTGTAAACCAACTGATATGTTTGTGCCATAGTAAAAAGCATAATTATAGGCTAATTTTGTTTTTGATTGTAAAACACTAAACATTGTAAAGGACTAAGGTTCATCTGAGGAGACAGAGTGGTGAATATGATTTGAGTCAGCTGACAGCCTCTTGTTTTTCTGTCTCTAGACAGATGGGGAGGGGGGAGACACTCAAAGGAGTATGCTAAACCAAGAACCAAATAAATGATCAACTAAGTCCTTCTGTAGCTCTCACTTTGCTGTCTCAGATCACCTGCACTATGTTCTCTGTTCTGAGTCTCTTCCTGTTCACTGGTAGCTGTCCCTGACCTTATTGAAGAGTTTCTTCCAAATGAAATACCATGGTAAATATGCATACTGGAAAACACACTGAAGAACCAGGAATTAGGCAGTACTATGCATATTTAACACTGCAGACAGTTACTGACAATGCAATCCTATGCAGAGCTACTCCCGTTTAACCACGTTAAAATCAGTTGATTTAGACTGGAGTAACTGCATAGGATTGCACTGTGAGTCAGGTTCAAATCTTCTGCTTCCACAAGAGCTCTGTACTATAAGAGACAGGAAAATCTGGCTCAGCTTTTTACCTCCACAAGGAGTGGATCCATCCATCATTGCTGGGTAATAGGTAACAAGTTACTGTGTTCAATGGAGGGAAAATTTACTCAATAACAAAAATGGTTTGGCGATCCTGAGACCTGCCTTGACTCTTCTAATTTTTCTCAGGGCTGTCATTTATACAGGCAGCATCATACCTGAGATATAGTTAGGCTACTCTCAGCTGAAGAAAGAGCCCTCACCACCCAACGTTCTCCCAAGCACTGTGGAACTCTATCTCAATTATGCCAGTGAGAAGTTGAATCTGACACAGGTAGCTCAGATTGCTAAACTGGCAACTTGGATTAAAAGCTGTGCAGATAGAAGAAGGGGGGAAGTCACACCACCACTGTCACCAGCACTACAGTGCTTACACTCCAGCAGTGGGTAAGAGGAGCTACAGGTGGAGAACCCAGGCCAATCCTCCATAGGCTGCTTGACACCTGCCCACTTCTCCCACCTGCTAGACTTAGACATGACTCTCTTTCATTCATCAGTTTATACCTTTGCCTATCCACATATATATTCTTTTGCAAAGAAGCATAGGAACTTTGCCTTCTCTTCAAGCAGGTATGTAAGGAGTACTGCAAGATCCAATAGACCTTCTCCATACATCTCTTAGTCCAATGCTCAAGATTTAGGCAAGATCTTCTGCTGAAATTGTAGTTCCTTGTTGGATTTTAATAAATCCTCATCTATCAGTTTGGTGCTGGCCTTTTGATGTGTTGATGAATTGTCATGCTTCTTCCTCTTCCCCCCTTCCTTTATTTTTATTAGCTGCAGTTTAGTTTCCTTCATCATATGTCTGTAATCAGGTTTTTCATTTCTAGCTCTCTGATTTTTCCACATTGGAAAGGGATTGCCTGAATTATTTCTGATTACTTGTGATTAAGCAACAGTAGGAATTGATTTGGCAATAATGGCTGGAGATACTTGTTCTCCTCCAGACAGGTTTCATTTTCATCCATTTTCTCTGTACATATTGATATTATTCACATATTTCTCTGTGCATCAAGCCCTTTTTTTAAAAAAAGTACTTTATATTCACATAACTGCAATTTAAACTGCAGTCGGTAATATGGGGTGTTATAACTTAACACTACAAACTGAATGGCAAATAGTTATGCTTATACTAGAGCGTCACCCTGTTTTTATCACATCTGAATGGCCCCACTGGGTCATGGTACAGCTAAGTGCTACTGAGATGTTTGTGATACTGTATTGTTCCCCATTGCTTTTGATGGTGTTCAGTTGACTCTTACAGACTCAATTAAGAGCTTTTTGGGATCTGGCACTGCTGCTAGAAAACTAAGTTAATGCAGTTGCAAAAAAAGGCTTTTTACAAATTCATTCTAGCCTGGAAGATGGCATCCTACCTTGACATGCCAACCTAGCCATCTGGATCCATGATATGGTAATATCAAGACTTGACTACTGCAATGCACACTACATAGGTCTACTCTCAAAGTCAACTTGGAGACTCCAGCACTTCCTCAGCTCACACCCACCAACATCCCTCTTGTACTTGAGAGTCATTGATTAGTTTTTTATCATCCAGCCACATGGGAAAGAAGCACTGAAGGAATTTTACCAAGCCTTCAGCAACTTCCATCCTACCATCAACCCGACCATGAATCGGTCCACACAGGAACTACATTTTCTAGACACCACTGTACAGATACATGACGGAAATGCAAGAACCACTTTATAACGAAAACCAACTGATCACTAAATATATCTACATGCCTCCAGTCATCATCCTAAACATACGAAACAATCCATTGTCTACACTAAAGCTGTATCTACTCCAATCCCTTTTACAAAGATTCTCCCCTGCATGATCTACAACAAAGATTTCTAGATTTACAGTACTCATTGGATATGGTAAGAAAACAGATCAGCAAAGCCAGAATGATACCAAGGGATGACCTGCTACAAGATATGCCCAAATAGAACAACAACAAAACACCACTGATAGTCACATACAGCTCCCAGCTCAAACAAGTTTCCTTCTTTTTCTGGGAAACCCCTAAATTTGTTTTGCTTTAAGTTTTGTGTCTAATTTGATAACCCTGGCAGATAATGTGTCTTCCACTGTCTGAATTTATTTTATCTCCTCTTGTAATGTAAGCCCTAGTTCTAGGAGTGTCTCAGCTGTTTGTGATACTGCTGATACAGAGTCTTTTATGTCTTTCAGTTGTTTGACTATAGGTTCTAAGCAGTTATTTATTTTATCAGCCAAATTTTCGGAGATTGTATTTTTAATACTACTTTCCAGTGCTTGAAGAGAGTCTGCCAAATCCTGCTTTGTCTACCAGTTGGTGCGAGATTCCTGATCTGTCATGTTAGATTTCTTACTGGGAGGAGAGTCTTTGCTCCCTTTTGGGTCCTCTGATGTGAAATAATTTCTCACAGTTGTAGATTGTGACTGAGAGAGTTTTGTTTTACCTGCCTCCATGTTTCCCATCATTTACAAGTGCGATTTGGTGTTTTCGATTGGTTTGGGCACTGGTGAGGTCCAGAGCCTCAGCAAGAAGCATCCGCCATCTTCTGTGTGGTGCTCCACCCCCTCCCTTCCTCAGTATTTTTGCATCATTTCTTTCAATCCAGTCCCCTCACTATTGGAAAGAAAGTAATCAGAGTAATAAACCAAATCTTCCTGATCTCACCAAGAGAGAAACCCACCGTCACTTTAAAATTCAGAAACATCTACTTTTACCAAACAAAAATATTGGATGAGACCACCTAAATCTACAAAATTACTTGCCAGGAAAATGAAAGAAAAAATCACCTCTCATTCTATAAAACCTATCAAAGATGCCCAAGGAAACATTCAAACTAATTCTGAAGCAATAGCCAATGTTTTTGCTGATTACTATAAAACTCTATATGCATCAGATGATCCTGATCCCAACCACATCTTAAATTGTCTATCATAACTGGAAATTGTTAAAAAAATCTCACAAGAACATAAACAGTTGTTAGACCAACCAATCACAACACAGGAGATTAGAGATCTTCTCAAAACCTTGAAAAATAGCAAAGCCCCAGGTAGGGATGGTTTCCCTGCTGAGTTTTACAAAAAATATGCTGATCTACTTTCAACCCCATTAGCAGATACATGCAACTCTGTCATGGCACTAGGTACCATCCCTCCATCCTGATCTGAGACTGAAATTGTAGTTATCCAAAAAAGAACAAGGATACTACAAACACCAAATCCTATAGGCCAATATTCTTATTGAATTAGTATTAAAGATCTTTACAGCCATACTTGCTAAAAGATTGGTTAGTTTTATTACCAACTACATACACCTCGACCAGACTGGCTTCATGCCATCAAGTGCCTATTCAATAACATGTGCAAAACTTTGAATATAATTAATTTCTGTGAAGCTTACAAAATCCCTGCATTACTTCTGTCCTTAGACATAGAAATAGCATTTGACAAAGTAGAAATACCATACCTCAAAATTCTACTACAACATATGGATTTTAGCGAGCAATTCTTAAATGCCATCAATGTTCTCTATCTCTCCCCAAAAGCTATAGTCAGGACTGACAATATACACTCAATAGACATTCATATAGCAAGGAGAACTAGGCAAGGCTGTCTGCTTTCCCCAATCCTGTTCACCATATCTATGGAGCCCTTGGCCTCAGCAATAAGACTCCACCTTGGGATAAAGGGAATCACTATCACTGCCCAAGAATACAAGATTAATCTCTTTGCAGATGACTTGGTTCTGTACAATCCCTACAATATATTGAAACACTTTTGACTGAGTTTAGTCTCATCTCTGGCCTCTCAATCACACCAAAAGTGATTTATACCCCCTAAATTTACAACCAGAAGTAACTGCTTACATCAAGAAAATGTACAATTATAAATGGGTTACAAAATATTAGAGCTGCTTTTGAGTTAAAATCCCTCCAAAATTAAAAGATATTGGGAATCAAAATTTTAAGGAACTCTACCTATCTACATTTAAAACTTGGCTAAGATGGAAAAAAATACAATTGACTTGGATGGAAAAAATCAATTTGATTAAATTTATGTCTCCCCAAACTATTTTTTTTTAGGACTCTTCCCATCCCAATAAAACCAAAAGCATTGGATACTTGGCAAAAATTAATAAATAAATTTATTTGGGATGGAAGAAAACCACGAGTTGGTCACCATATTTTGCATAGCCACTCCATGCAGGGTGGTCTTAGTTTCCCAGCCGTTAGATTCTATTATGAAGCAACGCACCTTACTTACCTGACACTTATATTAAATTCTAATTACCAAGCAGCCTGGAAGGAGATAGAAAGCCAATACACTTACCCTAAAATTTTGAAAGAAACTATATGGAACAAATCACCTGAATGTGTATCAAATATCACAAAAATGCTTTTCTAGCAACCACTCTGGAAGTATGAGACAGAAATAGACTAAAATTGGCACCATCCACATCACCACTTTCTTCCTTTGCAAGCCAAAGTTGGTTCATGCACGTCATGCCTCTTGACTCATTTAGAACATGGAGACCAAACAATCTAACTAGAATAACATATATTTCAAAAACTGGGCTTCTTTTACCAAAATGAAGTATTGAAACAATGATGGATAACATGGTTCCAATACTTTCAAATCAGCCATGTATTCAATCAGCCTGTTATGAAAACTGCAATAATGCGAGCAACAATTGACTTTGAGAAACTACTAAAACATAATAACAGATGCAAAGGATTTATTTCAAAAATATATAAAATATTGCTCTGTAACACAAAATCCAAACCATTCCCTTACCAGACAGCCTGGGAACTGGGCACTAATTTGTCTTTTCCCCAGTGGTCTAAAATTTGGAACTCAACCACCCTTATATTCAGATCAATAAATATTAAAACTTAATCATTCAAGCTATTGACAAGGTGGTATCTCCCCCCACCCCAAAAAAACTCCACTACATTAGCAAATCCACCTCCCCAAATTGCTGGAACTTATTTGGGGAAATAGGTTCCTTTTCTAATTGCTGATGTTCCTGCAAGGTTATTAAAAACTTTTGGCTAAATATATTAACACACATTAAACAAATTATGGGATGTGTTGTTCCCTTAAAACCTGAATTAATCTTTTGTCAGAACATGACTTGCCAGGAGGACCAAGGGATTATTATTAGCAGCAGCTAAAGCTACCCTAGCTACCTACTGGAAGAATCCTAAACCCCCATCAATCGTAACATGGCACAACAAAATCTGGTACTATTTCTTTAAGGAAAAGATCACCTATCTACTCAAACAAGCAGATTCAACAAATCTTCAATCAAGCTTTTGGGAAGACTAGTTTCCAGTCCTGGATTATATGACCAGTTACAATATCAAACCAAGTAAACCATACCCAATGAACCCTTTTTGTATCTGAAATCCTACATCAAGTATCAACAAACCCTTAGTTTATTGGTGAATACTTTGTTTGTTTGAAATTTTTTAAAATATTTCCAAAATAAAAAGGGTACAGAAAGAAGAGAGGGAGTTACAGGGTCAAAGGAGGGGTAGGATTTTGCACTACAAGAGTTATTAAAATACAGAGTACTCAAAACATATCTTAATCAGAGTTAATCAATATTAAAATATTTTCACATTTACCTTCACAAACTAAATACATTATGCAATCTACCTCGTCATTAATATTTGACCTTTTCCATCTTATCATAGCTTTATATTCAATATTTATCAATATATAGTCCTCATTCTGTAATTGCTGCACTATTTCATCTTAACTCTTTATATAACTGATTAATATAGCGATCCTCTCTACTTGTCCCTAACGTTAACAATGTTTCCAAATCTCCAAACTCTTTTAGCAATTAGCAATAAAATATTTAATTATCAATCAATCAACCAAAGAGTTTATTACGGTCACAAGACCAGCCAAGTAAAATACAGATAAAAAGAACAGTTTTTAAATACTTAAAATAGGTAAATACATAAAAGATAAAATCATATATATGTATATATATCTAACAGTAAAAACTCACTCACTTCATTAATTCACTTCCCAGCAATTGACGTTTCCTTCGTCAAATGATACCGCTTTCTGAGTGCTGTCACACAGAATTTTGCAACTGCGTAAGATACAGTCCTCTGGCTATCTTCTAAAAGATATACCCGAAGGGTTTCGGGACTAAAATGCATGTAATACTCTAATGGTTTAAATCTATAGAGTAGTGGGATAATTAATTGTATCCTTTCTTCTTGATAGAATTCGCAGTGCAAAAGTATGTGTGTGATATTTTCGACCACTTTATTTGAACAGGGACAACACCGCTGCTTCAAAGGCAGGCAGGAGAATCTCCCATACAAAACTGCAGAGGGGAATGCATCAAATCGTGCTCTGGAGAAGGCCCATCTACATCTTTTGTTTGTAATGTCTGCAAGATATGGGGATACGGTGTAACTCAGTCCTTTTTTAAAGCTCTTATAGCTTACAGGAAGCACTGCATCATCATTTTGGGACTCTATATTAACTAGTCTTTGGGTGATTAAAGCTTTTGCTTTGTTGAGTCCCATATCAAACAGGGCTACTGGGTCCAAGCCAATCAGTTTAATTTTATCAGCTATCTTTGAGCACCATGTAGGATAAGGGTCAGAAGCTAACAACAAGGGAATTAAACCCTTTGGCTCAAGATGAATTCTTAGCCAGTAATAGATGACATGTTCCCAGATTTTTATTTCAACTCTGGGAAACCAGCTTCTTGCCTAAGAATGACATTAGGAGTACATCTAGGTGCATTAAATAGAGATCTGAGAAATTTAGATTGAACTGTTTCTAAGATCTTAACATTAGCAGTTAGTCCCATTTGTGATCCGTATAAGAGTTGCGTTAATGATTTTGTTTGGAATAGTTTCAGGGCTGCAGGTATAAAGCCCTCACCTTCTCTTCTAAAGAATCTTTTCTGCAATATTTAATTATATATTCATACCTTTCTCCCCTTGTTAGACTATATAGCACTAGCTAGACTATATAGCACTAGCTATACACAATAAGTCGGTACTTTATAGAACTTTTTTAGTGTACTTTTTAGTGTTTGACTTGCTCCCGGTGTTATATCTAGAGCTCTAGTATTGTGTGATAAACTGCAAATATTGCAGTAGATCCAGGACTGCATTCACACACTGCTCTTTGTTTATTGTTGCACTCTGAGGCTTGGTTTCCAATGTATAGGAGTGTGTTACATCAATCTGCAGTAAAGATAAAATGCCACTTTAACCTAAGAAAGTTATAGCATTGCATGATTCGTTTCTATATGTGTAGGTGTGTTAGATCATAAATTGTTTACAATTGACCACTGAGGAAGGCCTTAGGGCCAAAACGCGTCTGGTCGGTTTTTACTGTACCATGGTCTATTTGTGTTGGTCACTGCACTGTGCCATCATCTATATTTTGAGACGTTTTAGCAAGTTTTAGTATATATATGTAGCCTGCCATTCAGGCCTTATGTTTTAAACTTGTTTTTAATCTATATTGGCGCACATCTATAATAAATAATCTTTTATATATATATATTTAGGTTGTTACTTAACCCCTCGATTTTGTTCCCCTGCTTGTTTGGGTTGAGTTTGTGGGGATTTCCCCCCCCACCCCCCCTTTTTTTGTCCTTGCTGTAACTAGCTGACCTGTCACGATTTGTTGCCAGTGTCTTCACTGATCTCTAGAATGACCTGAGCAGCTGATAAGATTGCTCCTAAATTCTGTCTACTTCACCACAAAGATTTATTAAGTATATTATTGCACTTTTCTCTCCTATGGGAGCCCAAAGTGGCTTACAAAAATACACATTTAAACAAGTTTATATAAAAGGCAGAAGAAAATAAAGAAAAGACAAACATAGATAAGAGTTGGTGTCCATGAGTTTTATCTATCTATCCAAGGCCTGCAAACTACAGGTTACAAGCTAAGGGCTAATTTCCTTTAGGTTTTTGCCCTTTGACTCACACTCTCACCCACACCCAGGCTTTAACTATCTGCAGCAGGAGAGAGTAAAACACTCAGTTGTTTCAAGCTAGCAGCTTTCTCACCTCCCTTTCCTCTAGCAGTTTCCCCTAGTGTGTCACTTGGGGACTGCTGGAAATAAAATAGGAGAGATGGCAAATAGGCTGAAAATGACTAAAAAGACAGAACTCAAATGAACATTCAGAGGTAGTAAGCCTCTCAATGCCAGTGCCAGAAAGCAACATGAGGGGAAGGACTCTGTGCCCTGTTGTTGGCTCTCCACAGAACAACTGGTTGGCCACTGTGTGAGACAGGATGTAAGAAAGGATACTGTGTGAGATAGGATACATGAAGCACTGGTATGATCCAGCGGGGCTCTTATGAACATAGCTGAGAGCCCACTGAAAGGTATATCCCATAGTAGTAGTGGAAGCAATATGCCTGGTGTTGCATTTAGGGCTGCAGCAAAGATCACAAAAACGTGAACGTCTTAAGGTACCTTGCTTGAAATCACCATTTTTTTCACATTGAGTCTCTCTTAATTGCCTCAAAGATTTATTTGCAATTTGAAACAATCAGTATTGCAAGCAGGTTTGGGTTCGTGGAGTGACAGTACTCTGCATACTGATAACGTGCCTGGATACTGTGTCCTTGGTCATCATACAGTGTCTTTTAAAAGCAGCTAAGTTTGGTTGCATTTGCCGCTTTGATGTCTATGCATTTAATGGTTTTCCCCCTTTCTCCTCTTCTCCTGCTTTCTGCAACCAGGAACCTTTCATTGTCTCCCCCCCCCCCCCTTATGTATTTCTTGGAAGTGCCTACTTTTGCAGCTAAGAAAAACTTGGTCAATTTCCTTCCATAGTGTGCCCCCCCCCAACCATCCAAATGAATGCATTGAATATTTTATCAGTGAGCTGAAAATGAAATTTACCAAGGTTTTCTTTTCTACAGGTCATTGGAAAATATGGCACAACAACAAAAATGATTTTTGGATGTGGAGCTGTAACTGAGAGATTACATGTTTTGTAAATTCCTACATTGTTGTTCTCATTTGGACTAAAAAAAAATTCCAGAAACATTTCCTTTTGCTGTTCTGGAAAACAGGGTTTAGAGGGGGCAAACATGGCAAAGCACTGCAACAGTGTGTACACTTAAAGAATTTACAATCCAAATCCAGGCATTAAATGTTTGGAAAAAAACAAATACCTGAGCATTTGAGGATGCTGGTAGCAATTTACAAGCAAATTGCAATTTAAACAGAGAGGTGATCTCAACAGTATCTGAAGAATGCTGTTCAGTGAAGCTTTGGCTGGTCATAAAAGCTCTTATTCATCCACCTATCTCTGCCCTAATACAACAGACTTCAGTCTCTGTGATTCAGTTTCAAAACATTTTGAAAATAAAATCACCCACATCCTCTTGGAGTCAGACACCACATTTGGCTGGTAGTTTTTTCCATAGAAGAAGTTACCTTGATATCCGCTAGCTGCAATTGTTTAGAAGAATTTCCACTGATTCGCTTCAGGATGCCAGCAAAGCACCTGAATGAGTCCATCCTTGTTACAATTGGCTGGTGATATCCAGCGTGGGGGGTGGGGAGGAGATAACAGAATTGGTCAGTACAGTAATTACCAGTCTCTGAGAGCAGAGCAGTCCACAGAGGAAGAGAGCTTCAAACGTCCAGTGTTCTCGGCCAGAGAGAGACTTAGGGAAGTGGCCCCAAGGGAGCAGCGCTTGGATCCTGTAAGCATGCGTGACTGGAATGGGGCAAGAGCCCTGGTTCTTATAAGGCAAAACGTGTCCTGAGGCTGGGGAGTCCCCTCAGAACGTAAAGGTCAGTCTCTGGGAATTACAAAGGTTTGATTACTTTGATTACTTGCTGCTGGAGTGTGTGAAAGGAAATGCAAAGTCTCTCCTGCTGCTTCACAAAAGGGGCAGTTTGCTAATGAATCTTCCTGGAGCTGAGTTGATTAATTTAGGGTCCCAAAAATGAGTTGTGAAGCCTATGAAAGTGGGTCATAACATAAGCCAACCCTCTCTTTTGCATCAGTCTTTTCTCCTTCTATTCCTTATCAACTTCTCAGATTCTCACCATCCACTTCCCTTTGTGACAATAATGGGGGGGGGGATCTGTTTGGCAACTAGTAACCTTATTGTAGTAGCTGGAAGGAGGGGGAAAGGCAGGAGAGTTTGCAAGAGCTATTCAAATGCAAAGGTTGTTTGCTTCAGAAAGCCACTTGCTTGGGGGAAACTGTGCCTTTTTTGCAATGTTTGTTGGTTTCTTGAAAGCATCTGGTTGGCTACTATAGAAAATGGAATGCTGGACTACATGGACAACAAGGTCATAGTCTGCCTTCGGTGCTCAAAAACCTTAGGATGGCCCTGGATGGGTCACCATACCAAGTAAATTTGGACTTGTGAGTCACCATACCAAAAAGATTAGGAACCACTGCTCTACAGGATCCATTTTTTTAGACATTATAATTGGCTATTCTCAACATCAGACTATAACTTTGTACCAATATCAGTTTATTTTCACTTAAACTATTTATCCTATTTCATCAGTTGGTTTATCTGTTCGAACTCGAAACCTCTCTCATCATCCATTATGTACAACTGTTAATGTGTTTGATTTATAATGGGATTCACACCTAACCATTTTTATAAAGGTATTAGTACTACAGTATAATTGAATAGCTCAAGTGGTCACTTTATAAGGGAAAAGAATTGTAGTTTATTGCAGTATTTATTTATGGTTCATCTTCCTTCCGCTGCATTGTCTTACACCTTTGTAACCCACTTTCTGCACCATGGCACGGCATGCCTAGACAACGGCGGGGGGGGGCGGGCGTTGTTTTGTTGTTTGCATTGTTTTTTCAATTATCTAATCCTAGTCCTACTGCATTGTTTATTGGAAGTTGAACTGCCTGGCTGAACTGTTTCTAAATTTTGTAATCCACCTTGAGCCTCAGTGAGACAGGCAGGCTTTAAATGAAGTAAATAATTAAATTAAATAATCTGCTGTACTGGCGTATAGTCCAATCTGCTTCATAGCTAGACAACTCTGTGCTTTAATTACATATTACAAGGAAAGACTGACTTTCTTTCTTTTGATCCAGTAGTATCTGTCCACTGAAGGTGCTGCTTTAAGTCCTGACTGGTTCAATTGCACCTTGTCAGTATGCAAGCCAAAGCTGATTGCTGCCAATAACACAAAAGCATTAAGTGTGCCATTTCATTAGGACTGGTGGCTAACATCCAAGCCTATGTGCTGCTGTGCTATCAGATGTAAAAGGAATTCATGAAGTAAGCCTCCCTAGGGGGCCACTGCATGGAAACTCACTCCTCAATCACCTGAGATTGCTCCACTTGGCATGTTGTATTTCACATGCTGTCAGCTACTGGACTGATGCACAACCTAAGCTATAGTTTAGGGTCTCAGATTACAATGGCACTCTAAATTTTAAAAAAAAACACCAAAATTATCATTTGGGAAGGTAATGCTTTCAGCCCTCTTAAATATGACATAGTTTAGGGCCTCAGCATGGCTATTGCACTGATTTGCTGTAGGACTTTATTTGTGCAAACCTGGCAACCTTGGTTCTTTGATTTAAGATGGAAAATGCTGAGTATTTCCAAGTTGGAACTTATAACTTTGAAAACAATAGGAGAGATGCAGAGTACCTTGAGCCAACTTTAACTAGTAGAGTGAGGCTTTCTTGTCTCCTCCTACCAGCTGTGCCCCAAGCACACTTGTCCCCTTAGTTTAAAAAAAAAAAATCCTGGGGCAAGGAGAGTCCTAAGAACTGCAAAGATTTGAAGGCTGCAGCTGGAAGAGGAATCAACAAAATCACAGAAATATGTTCTGCTCATGCAAGCAGCCTTTTGGATCTGACCCACCATCTCCAGCTTCTGTTAATTATCCTGCCAAGGAATCGTCTTCTTTTCTTAGTAGCATGCTGAGAATCCCACTGTTTGTTATATAAAGAGCTTGCTGTGCCTGGAATCCATTCAGCACATGAAGTTAAACTTCTACAATATTATGTCCCTAATTAAGGTTCTTTATATGTTGATTTTGCTAGGTGGTCAAATAATCAGGAGACATGTGAGCAGGGATGTGCAATTCAGTATATTTGGTTTTAAAATGCACCCCAAAAAATCTATTTGGTATTTTTCAGGTATATCCAAAAATATGTCTTATCTGGGTATATTAGGATAAAACAGTATTTACATTACTGAATTATCCAGATATATTCAGGAATATTCAGGAATCACATTTTAAAGGTTGCAGCTTGTTGCAGGTTTTCCAGGCTATAAGGAGAGGGAGAGAAGGCAGCATTACTATGTGTATGTCTGTGTCAGTGTTGCTTGCTTGCTGTATGCCATTGCCAGGTCTGGCTGGCTGCCTTGGTACTACTGGCTTGCCAGTTTAGATGCTGGTACTTTCTGGTTTGGTGTTGGTTCCATTGGACTTGCATTGGCCTGGTTTCTGCCTGGCACCTGTGAGTAACAGTGGTTCTGTTGGACTTGTAATAGTGTCCCTTGGTTCAGTTTTATTCTGCTCTCTCACTAGTACTAGATATTTTGCGATTTTGTTTTTAAAAACCTACGGCATTTATCCTTCTATGGCAAGTTATGAATTATGCATGTTACGTTCTTAAAGTACTAAATGAGTTTAGGTTTGATCAGAAAGCAAATCCTGTATATTTTTAAAAATTTTTCCAAAAACTTCCATTCCTTACCCCCCCCCAACACATTTTAATTTACATCTCTATTAAGAGACTATCAGTGCCAACTACGGTGCCAACTAGCTCGAACGCCGGCATATCTGGCAGTTATGTTGTCATAAACCCCAGTTATGTTGGCGGAGCTCACCATGCCCCACCAGGGTTCCGTGATGGCAGGGGGCTGCCATGGCCAAGTATTGACAGACCTTGAATATAAACCTCTGTGCCAGCGTGGGAAGGGATGGGCCAGGGAGCAGGGCAGGAGTTAGTCAGCTATCTGAGCTGCTCCAGGCTTGAGAATGCCCCAATAGACGCCCATGTAATGGGAAAAGTCAAAACTCCCCCATGCACAGCCCCACCCAAATGGCCTAGAGGAGCACAGGATGCCAACTAAAGCTGGAACCAATCCACTCATGGCCCAGTGACAGCCAAGCCACTTTCTCAGCACTCAGTCATGGCCTCCCACCTTACATAAACTCCAGCCAAGGCACCCATGAACTCGATACATAGGGGAGCAGCATGTGGCTCTGCTTGAGAGCCCTCTGCCATGGGGACTATGAGCACAAGGCATCTCAGTGGTGGGGAGAGTGTAGAGCAGGCACTTTGCAAAGTTGGGCAAGCACTTTGCACTCATACACTTGGGTGGGGGCTAAGTAGAGAATGTCTAACATCTTCCATTTCAGAATCCTAACAGGTACCACATCTCTATAGTCTTGTTTCAAAGGGATGAGGAAACACTGAAAGGTAAGAAGGAGCTAGGAGCCTGCTGTCCTGGCTCACTCATCCATGCTTGCCGCACACATGGGCCAACACATGAGCCCTCAATTCTGGCCTCCAGAGTCAAGGTTGGTGACTTGGAGGGGGGGCTTTAGGCACCATGGCCCATGCCCAATAAAGAGGAAGCCATCCAGGCAGCTGTGTTCGACAAAGCTGCCTCGGACAAGGGGGGCAAGGGAGGCTTACGGCTCATGACAAGGCTGTGTGCAGAATGTCTTGATTGGATTCCCTCCCCCTTTGGGGGCAGAGGACAAACCACAGCTGTGGATCAGTGTGCCTGGATGCCAGCTCACTGGACTCCCTGGCCAAGCAACGCTTGCACTCGTTTTTACGCAGGATCACTGCTCCAAGCGGCAGCAGTAGCAACTCAAGCTGACGCAGTCAAGGAGGACTTCCCGGATGGATGCTCTATTTCAAGAGAGCAAAAATTCTTGAAGATATGCTCATCAGGAGCACATTGAGATACATATTTCAAATAATACCCTGACTGAGGGGAGTGGAATTCTCAAAGGTAACTTTCCATTTGGCAATAGCACCATTGTGGTCTTTGTCTTAAAACCAACATGTTTCAAAATGCTTCAAAGACCAAAGTTACTATATTAGACCTTTCTGACGAAGAGAGCTGTGCCTCTTGAAAGCTTATGATACTATAAAGTTGGTTAGTTTTAAAGGTGCTACTGGACTCTTTATTATATTAGACCTTTCGTTAACTATAAATCTAAAGGCATTATTTATTATATACAATGGTCATGCAATTTGCTATATGTAGATCTCACAAGTTGTCCTGTATAGAGAAGGATTTCAGAATGTAAAAGCTGCATCAGCATGAAAGAAACTGCCATCTCCGCTGGTCAAGCATTTCATGCATTAGAACACTCTGATAAGGATATGTTCTGGGTCATAGAGAAAATACAGAGGCCCTCTTCACAACAGCTCCAACTTCTGAAGAAGAAAAAGGAGACGTTCTGGATCTTCACACTAGAAATTTTGGTGCCTGAAGGTTTACATGAAGAAATTTATCAGTTGTGTGTATGTAAATGATGTGGTTATATGGCTCTTTGCTGTTCATGGTATTGTTTGTATTTTTTACACTGTATCTTTTTGTGCGCTATAGTGGGCTGCCAGGAAACAGGGTAATCTGTCTGGCCCCATGTGGCTTGTGGTGATGTCTGAGTTGCAGAGGGGTCCCTCCTGGCATGTCTCTAGGGAACTGTGTCTCCTGGCTCTGAGGCTTGAGAACTAGTTCTGTCAGGGGGTGTGGGTTCAAGCCTGGTGAAGGAATTCTTGGTCCTGCTACCTTTCTGTTTTAACTTTTCCAGGAGGGAAAGTGTCTCAGATTGGGGGGGGGGATTGGTCCTTTAGCCGCCAGCCTGGCCCTTGCAAGCAATGGGGGGTGTCCCATCTGTTGCTTGGCTGTGCGTCCCCTCTGAGCAGGGGATGCCTTTTGAGCCAGGTGCCTCTGTTGGGGCACCATGGTGCAGGGTCTTTGCGCACTGTGCACCCATTCTCTGTGGGGAAGGGGAGTGGCATTGGCAGGCAGCAGCTGCAGCTGGGGAATGGATCCACCTTTGCCTGTCCCTTATGGCACTGTCAATAGCAGCTCTTTTGCGACTGGTGGATGCTGCCAGAGCTTCTATGGGAGCAAGAGAGCATGCTCTACTGGCTGTAGATGGCAGCGCTTGCCTTCCAACATAGCTCCCTCCTGAAAGTCCTTTGGTAGAGAACTGGCAGTACTGAAGTAGATGGGCGGCCGCATGCCTGCTTCCCAGTGAGGGTTAGGATTGCACTGTCCAAAGGTCAAAAGATATTGAGATATGACATTGAATTCCACATATGAATCTGAATCAATCAACCAATTATTTTCTGCATGTTTCTTTTCATTTGCATGTAATAGCTTTCTGTGCATTTTCAAAAGTATTTTTTGTAAGCCATCTTTAGTCACTTGCGAGGGGGGGAGAGAGATTTTCATAAACACATAATGAAAATAGGACTTGAGTTAATTGCAACTAACTTGTCTTATTAGTTCCAGCTAGCCATGATAAACTTTATCTAGATTAGAGTCAAACAAATCAAGTAATGATTTGAAGTAGAATAATGGTTTATTTTACGTGATTGTCCCTTGGTGGGAGCTCATTAAGTTGAGAGAGGTGGTGTTGTATCTAATCAGCATTTCCACTGGTAAAAAGGAAAGGGAAGGAGTTCCTCTTAGCTGACTCAAAAAAGCTAGACTGGGGGCCGTGGGATCTGCACAGGCAAAAGTCATGTGGGACAGAGGCTACAGTAGAAAGAAAATTGATTGAAATAGAGTGATGCAAGATGCAAAGGAAAGAGGCGGAATGCAACTGCCCAATCTGAGACTTTATCATGATGCAATCTGCCTAGTTTGGTTGAAAGAATGGATGACATTAAAGAACAAGAAACTATTAGCCCTAGAGGGATATAAAAAAATATTTGGATGGCACGCATATTTATGGCATGACAAAGTAAAGGTCAACTCGATGTTCCTGCATCACTTTGTTCGGAGAAGTCTATACATAATCTGGAAGAAGTACAGAATTTATCTACAAGAAGGAACCCCTTTGTGGGTGGTTCCATATGAGGTGATAGACCCGAGAGCTGTTGATAATGAACAACAATGTTTAACGTATAAAGAAATAACTAAAATTGAAGCATCCAAACTTAGAATAAAGACACAAGAGGAACTATCACCTAACTACGATTGGTTCCAGTATAGACAGATCAGAGACTTATATAATTCGGACTCTGTAAAGGGAGGTATACGAATAGAGAATTCGGAACTAGAGCAGACCCTTCTTAAAGAAGATAAGAAAAGAATATCCAAGGTATACCAAGTACTGTTGAAGTGGTATACCGAGGATGAGATAGTTAAAACACAAATGGTGAAATGGGCTATAAACTTTAATAAAGAAATAACAATGGAGGCATGGGAATACTTGTGGAAAACTACAATGAAGACAACGACATGTATTAATATCAAAGAGAACATTTATAAAATGATCTATCGTTGGTACATGACACCAAAGAAGATTGCGCTAGGGAATTCGAATACTTCTAATAAATGCTGGAAATGTAAGAAGCATGAGGGCTCCCTCTATCATATGTGGTGGTCGTGTGAGGTAGCCAGGCAGTACTGGGGGGAAATAATAAGAGAAATGAGTGAAATTTTACAATTTCAAATTAATAAGAACCCAGAACTCCTGCTACTGAACTTGGGAATGGAGGGAATTCCAGCCCAACACAGGACGTTGATATTTTATATGACAGCAGCAGCTAGACTTTTGTATGCGCAAAAATGGAAAGTACAAGAAGTGCCAACTATTGAAGATTGGACTTACAAATTGCTGTATATGGCTGAAATGGACAAGATGACAAGAAAATTGAGAGATCTGGACTCAGGGCAGTTCAACACAGACTGGGAGAAGCTGAAACAATACCTGGAGAAGAAATGGGAGGTGGGAGGAAAACTGTGGCAGTTTGAGAACTACTGAAGTATTGAAGTAGAGGGGGGAGACTTTACCGGGGGGAGAAGAGATAAATGTGAATTAATAAGCAGTCAGATTAATAGATTGACATATATATAGATATATATAGGTTAACAAACAGAACATAGAGAAAATAATTAATTATAAGGACTAAATATAAGGAGCGATTAACTAACAATATTTTCTTTTTTTTTCTGACAAGTTTTGTACCAAACTGAATGTCTGAAGATATAGATGGGTCAAATTGATTGACTACGTGAGGAGAGATATATAGAACTATTATAAAAAGATAGAATGAGTAATATATAGAGAGAATCAGTCAAATTGTTTGATATAAACGAATGTATGATCTATATGGTTTATGATATATAGAAATACCTGAAATTGAAAAATTGGGATAAATTGTTTATCTAAGATGGAAACAAAGGCTTACAGTTTGGGCATATAATGTTAAAAATAGTTAAGGATGTACTGCTTAGAATAATGGAGAATATATATTTGTTTTAGATAGAGGAAGCTAATAAAAGTAAGGGAAAGGGGACAAAGGGTTGGAAAGCTGTTGGAAGTCAACAAAAAGGGGGGGAAAGGGAGGGGGTTAGAGATGAAAAAATTGGGGAAAATTGAATGTAAATGTGGAAATAATGGATTCTAACCCAATAAAAATTTTTCAAAAAAAAGAGAAAGAAATAGAGTGAAAAACCCATGGTCCACATTTACCAGAGCCATGAGGGGTGTGGAGAAATGCTTTTTGTTTGAAGGTTTGGACTGCATCAAAACCTTAACCTCCAGTTTTAAAAGTGCCTCTTCACTGAGAACGAGTAAGAGGAGGTAGGGGGAAGCCAAACGCTTTCAAAGCCACACCAGCTTGGGGCTTTAGTAATGTAGATGCCCTACCTGGCAGAAGACAAAGCAGTGGCCAGTTAAGATTTTCCGCTAAAAGCTGACCCTTTCAGGTGAAAGGGACAGAGATTTGGAGGACAAAAATGCCAGAGAGGATTCTTTTTGGAGCCCTCAGAAAAGTCTCTCTGACCTGCCACTTTAACCTATCCAGTAAGTGAGCAAAGGGAAATAATTAAATCTTCTGGCATGGGAGGAGGCTCTCTTTGGCTGATTTTGTCATGTATGCCAGCATACCTGCCATGACTGTATTCTGCATTTTGTATTGATCAAGGCTGTTTGCCAAAGTTATATACTGTATTCTGTGTACTCATCTGAGATTGTCTTAACTTCTGATATTAAGTGCAAGAGAGCCAGTGGTCCCCTCCATTATCTGTTGCAAATATGTGCTTTCACTTTTCACAGCAAGTGTCCTTGAAGGAGCTGCTAGCAGCTAACTTTCCCAGAGACAGATTTTCTTTGTATTTCATGTAGTCTAAACTACTTTGTTCCCATGCAATCTCTTTGGGGTTTCGGACTAGAATGCAAACGGACCCAGGAGGGCGGGAAGTTTTCCTATAATAGCCAGACTTTGTTTGAATTGTCACTTGTGCCAATTTCTGCACCTTCGGGCGAACACCTGTACTGAATGGATCTCAATAAAGCTGCTTCAGCTGGAACACCTGTGTGTTAACTGTGGAGGGCTTGAGGGACCTAACTGCCAGGGACTGACAGATTTCATTTGGAAGCTTAAAGAGCTCAGACCTGTCTCCTTGCAGGCACTGGCCATTAGCCATGCGGAGGCTGGAGGCCTGCACCATACTGTAAAGGTATGGGAATTTCTCAATAAGCTGGAACCTTCCAAGTCAGAAAGCCTGCCTTAACAGAAGTTCCAATTAAGGCATGTACTGAGGGATAGAAGGATGGTAGGTGACATGGTATGGCCTGATCTCGTCAGATCTTGGAAGCTAAGCATGGTTGATTCTTGGATGGGAGACCACCAAGGAAGGCTCTGCAGAAGGAGGCAATGGCAAACCACCTCTGCTTCTCACTTGCCTTGAAATCCCCCTTGCTAGGGCTGCTATAAGTCAGGTGCAACTTGAGGGCACACATACACACAAATACAGAGAGAGAGAGAGAGAGGGAAAAAGGAATTGCATTTTTACACATTTCTTTTGGGGTCCCTTGCTCAAATCTGTTGCTGTGCTTAAAAGTATGTGTGAACATTTTTGCTTTTTTTAAAAAAATGCATTTTAAAATTCTTCTGTATCACATAGACTTCCACTGCTCGACCAACAGGCACCACAGGAACAGGGTAATCTGTTGGCAATTTGCTGATCCCCTAGTGAGGCACCAGTGCAGCAAGCAGTCCATGTAGTAACCAGGCACTGAATAGCAGGAGACTGGGCACAAGATAGGCTGTCAGAGTAGAAAGCCTACACAGGGGAGCAAGGAGTCTTGGGCTTCCCTGTAGGCAATTACTACAAAGGCCAAGTGCTGGCAATGGGTACAGGAGAGAAGGAGTGCAGGCCCTCTGGAGGTTAGTAGGAACTGGCTGGATGGCATAAGCCAGGCAGAGAATTGGATTGCTAATGGTATATCCCCCACATGCCTCAGAGGGCAAGATGGGCAGTGCCCACAGGTCAGTGGAGCCATTCTGCCACAAGGAGCAAATCTCAGAGTACAAATACTGTGCACACTTTTATCAGTGATCACATCACCTAATATTATATACTTATCACCACTCATGCTGCCAATGAATATTCATTGTTTAGTAAGAATAAACAATATAGTAGCACTCCACTTTCTGCCAATCACTTCCAGACATGGAAAAAGAGGCATATTCACCGATTCTCCCCTCACTTCATAGTCCACTGAGATTCCTGAGATGCCGCTCTTAAAAGGCAGGGTGCTTGGAAGGCTTTGGGATGAACTAAGGATGTGAAGTGGAAGGGAAGAATGATCAAAAATCCACAGAGCCTCTGTTTGTGGGAAATGACCTTTGGATTCACTCCCTGATATATAACTAAGAGGTAACTGTGCGAATGACATTTACATGACAATCTGTTCAATGCCCTAGAACATTTGGGAATATTATGTTCTTTAGATATAGAATGTTTATGTACTTTCTGAACATATCCAAGGCAAAAGACATATGGCCTTGCTTTAATGGCACCTCATTCCATAGACAGTAACAACCAGAGGCTCCCCTCTCCTTACCAAGGTTCTTCCTGCTTAGAATATAAATTACAGCAACGTGTCAGCCATCAGCACTGAGAAGTTAGAAGTTGACCATTTAAAGCTTTGTGAAACCATGAACCAGTCAGTCTCTGTCTTCCATAATGTTTTTCTTATAGATTCCGTAGTAGATTAGCAAATTTGCTTCAAGATTTTGAAATACTATGGGGTAAGCAACTTCTTCTTAAGCACAAGAAAATGCAAGTGCCCTTTAATTTCCATATAGTGAATTAGCATCTTCCAGAAAAAAAGAGAAGGTATTCCTTGCTGCTTTTACTTAGAAAAGAGCAACAAGCAGTAAGAGGGAAAAGATTAAAAGTGGCATTATTTATTATTCATCCTCAGTCCACTTTCAATGACTTAATAATTACAGATAGCTTTTTAAAACAATTCTAAAAGCTGATTTTTTAAATTATCCTCTTCCTACTCATCTCCATAGATTTCAAAAATGAAACATTAGATTTTTAAAAACCAATAGAACACCAAGTTATGTAATGTATTAGCCTAACACAGAATGAGAGATCTAAAATGGTAGCCATTTTGGGGGGAGAAATAGTGTCTTGCTCTGACAGCTGCTTGAGGTCAGATTGTGCAGAAATGCACCATGGCAAAACTAAGGTTAAAAAAGTCAATGGCATTAGTCTTTACTTGAAATGGTGCCTAGTTCAGAAAGGAGAAGTTCCCTACAGCTTCAAGCAAAATTACAACTAAATTAGAAATACCACTACTGAATCAGCCCACCTACTGTATCCTCCTTCTAACGTACTGCTGGAATAAAATAAATATAATTTGGTGTCCTTTTTCATTGCAAGTGAAACTGGGATATGCTATTGTAGTGGACTTCTCTGAGCAGCATATGCTAATTTGTATCCATTTTATCTTCATGCCTGCTGTGTTATTTGCTTTTATTAATGTATCCCTCCTCCCACTTTCCCTCCGTAGAGACTGAGGGTGCATCCAGACAGCGATTTTGAAAGTACAGATCCAACTTCCACTGTTCATGTGTGCCACTGCCTTTGTTCCTTATTGATCTCCTATCTGCTGTTCCATACTATAGGTCACTGCCAGCATGGGGTGAGGCAATCTTCTTTGCTGAAACAGGGATACAGCAAACAAAAATTATGTTCTTGCATTTTGGCCTCCTGCATTTCTGACCATACATGCAAGCATCTAACCATGTGCACTAGCAGTGCTTTTGTTTGTTTGTTTAATAAAACAGCCAGTACTCGTATATAAGGTTGCACCAATTCCTGCTCCTTCTGCAGATTCCCACTATGCTGTTCCTGAAGGTCCACTCTCTCTTTCTCTGGCTGAGCGAGGTAGACCAGCGCATGAGTCTCAGGGCTTAGGAGACACTTGGGAGCAAGGTGCTGGTATTCAATACCAGTGAGTTTCAGTGACACACACACACACACACAAAAGCCTTAAGCATTAGTAACTGCTATCTAGTTGTACCCTTAGTTACTATAGAAAAATAATAAAAGTTGCCCCACACCTCAAGACTATGCAGATTGACATGACAGTAACAACCATATGAGATCATAGAATTATTTCTAAAGATTTAAATGTTCCAATTACAATCCTTGCCCTAAAATAGGATAATCAAACACAGAATAATAAATAGAAACATACCAGAAGTATTAGCCTAAGTTTTTCAGATTAGAATGTATCAGAGAAAAGAAGCAGCAAGTGGATGAATTTATTGGTAAAAGTAAAACTAAATGGCCACAGAGAGAACCAAGAAAACTGAAAAGTAAAGGGAAAGAGTAACCTGGAGTCAGTGCCCTGTGAACCCTCAAAGGCAAGTCACCCTCCCTTATGTCATGCAGATGTAGGAATCATTAAGAACTGCATATATTGTTTCACACATTAAGAAAGAATAAGCTGGAAAGGCTGAAAATTGATTTGAAGTATAGGCAAGTGATATTTCCCAAGTGGTCTATTTTGTAACTATTGCCAGCTTTTCCAAGGTTCAAAGATACTTATTCAATGCAATGCATAGTGTGGGCGTGAGAGGGCTCTCTGAGTCATGGTGCCGAGGCTGATTTAAGGAGACCTATTAAAATAGCAGCATGTGCAAAGAAATATCTAGAGAACAAAAGAAACATTGAAGGTCACTTATTTCTTTGTTGATAATAACACAAAAGCCTGAAATGTCACCACTTGAGTTCAATTTCTCCACTACAAAGTTAAATATTCCCAACATTCTGTATGTGACATGCATATCTCTTATGAATTTGTTAATTTTGTATAATTAAATCCCACACATCACAGATTATAGTTTCCAGTTTTCTCCCTACAATTACAAATCACAAAATACTGGTTGTGAGGTGAGCAGAAATGAACCTGCCTCTCTATTATGTTTGTTAATCAACCTGCCTCTCTATTATGTATGTTTGTGTGTTGCCTGCATTTATGTATGAGCTCTTACAAAGATGGTTACCTAAAATATTGTTAAGGCCTCATGTATTTTATGGCTTCTGTGACCCATAGTGATATAGGGTCGCCACTACAAACTATGGGCTGGATGCTGTCGTAGGACTCAGAAGCTGATCCACTGGTGAAAGCATGTTACAGCACTCCTGCTAGTCTTGTGGCAACAGCATATGAATAGACCAATCAGTTTTCAGGCTGCCACAAAACTCATGGTAGCTGCCATTAGTATATCATACATTCACACCAGTAAATTATGACCTCTTGACCTACTGCCTCACCGATGTGGGGATATGTGGGGCCGCCTTACAGTGGCTGGTTGGGGACTGGGGTAGTGTCTGGGGAGCAGAAGTTGCCTAGGTGCCTGCTAGTATATGGTATTCCTCAAGGGGTGATTCTCTCCCCAATGCTATTTAACATCTATATATGCTACCTTGCCTAGTTGGCCTGAAGCTTTGAACTGGGTTGTCATCAGTATGCTGATGACACCCAGTTGTATCTGTTGATGGATGGCTGACTGGCTGCCACCCCAGACATTCTGGCCAGGGCTTTGAATGCTGTGACTGTGTGGATGAAGCAGAGTTGACTGAAGCTGAACCTTATGAAGACAGAGGTGCTATATCTGGGTCATGGATTTTGGGGTTTGGAAATCCGGTTCCCAGCATTAGGTCAATACTGAGGAGCTTGGGTGTGACTCTGGATTAGAGAGGGCACGAACAGCATTACAAACGAAAAAAAGCCACTAACAGCCCAATGTGCTTACAAAAATTTATATCCTGCCTTTCTGCCCTCATGAGGGCCACCAAGGCAGCTAACACCTAATTTCAGAAGGCAGGGGGCCCCAAAGTAGGACTTCAGAAGATTGTAGTAGTCAGGTAGGTTCATAAAGGAGTAGGTGGTCCTTCAGGTATGCTGGTATCAAGTAGACATGGGAACGAACCAAAATACGAACCAAAAAAACCCACAAGCCAGCCCGGTTCATGGTTCATGGCCTCCTCCCCCTCCTCTCGTGAGGGGTAGGAAGGCTGTTTTTGGCCTCTTCCGCCACTGCGTGAGCCCACAGGGAGGCAGAGGAGGCCAAAACTGGCCTTCCCGCCCCTCAAATGGCTGCCATGGCCACTCCAAAAATGACCTTCCCACCTCTCACGGGAGGAAGGAGAGGACACTGCGGGCCCACAGGGCAGCTGGGCAAGGTAAGTGTGGGACTGGGGGTTGGGCCATTTAAAGGGCCCTGCTGCTTGCAAGCAGCAGGTCCCTTTAAACTATCAGCTGACAGGCAGTGGGTGGATTCCCCCGCCTGCCAGCTGATAGTTTTAAGGGACCTGCCCCTTGCAAGGCAGGAAAGGGCCCTTTAAACTGTCAAATGCCCCTTTCCCTGCCGCTGCTAAGTGGCTGGAAAGGGGCATTTAAACCCCACGAAACACAAACTGGTTCGTGAACTTGCCCCAATTCGTGCCAGGTTGTGGTTTCTGGTTCATGAAAACCCACAAACCATGAACCTCATGGTTCAGTTTTTTTGTGGTTTGTGCCCATCTCTAGTATCAAGCCACATAAGGCTTTAAATATCAGCATCAGCACCTTGAATTGTGCCTGGAAACAGACTGGAAGCCAGAACAGACAGGCTAAGGCTGGAGTGATATGGTCCCTACAACCCACTCCAGTCTATACCCTGGCTGCAGCATTCTGCATCAACTGAAGTTTCCAAACGTTTTTAAGGGCAGCCCCACGTACAGCGCATTGCAGTAATCTAATCTACATGTAACCAGGGCATGCACCACAGTAGTCAGATCTTTTCTGCCTAGGAAAGGCCGCATTATTATCTAAATGATCAGGGAACCAAGTTGGTTGAAGGCTGATAACAAGAACATCTGAACTGCTCAGGGCAAAATTCAGAAATATTCCTCAATGTTTGCTTACTCAGGAAACAATAAAAGAAATGCTAGTTTATGGGAAAATAAGAATTTTTAAAAAATACATTCAACCTGAGTGATTTAGTTTTAAAGATGAAAAGTGTGAGGTGTAGATAAATGAAATTCCAGTACTGAGGAATATTACTAGCATGTCCTTGATTCCAAAAGACCTTTTCTTCTACAGGGAAGCTCATCTCTTTTCAGTTACAGAGACACATGTCTGGTGTCCACAGCAGGTATGCAAGAATGAAGGTCAAATTAGCCCCAGTTAAACATTTAAAAGGAAAAAAACCCTAATTTTACTTCTAATACAATGTCAGCATCAGAAGAAGCAGCAATTAAAAAGAAAGTTTTAAAAAGCTATATAGAGAGGCCTAGTTTCACGTCATCATACTCCAGGCCCATC
This sequence comes from Eublepharis macularius, assembly GCF_028583425.1. Classification (NCBI taxonomy): domain Eukaryota; kingdom Metazoa; phylum Chordata; class Lepidosauria; order Squamata; family Eublepharidae; genus Eublepharis; species Eublepharis macularius. The sequence continues at coordinate 74,115,566 of NC_072794.1, forward strand.
TCTTCATTGAAAGGGCAGCCCTCATGGCCTGTAGACTATTCTCTTATCCCTGGTACGCTTCAATCAGGAGAGGAGATCACCCTTATCCCCCATTTCTCTCCAGTCCTGCTTCCTTACATTAGCTTAACATTTTTAGCCAGCACCCTCTTCCCTATTGAAACTGACTCAAACAAAACTTCCTGGCCCCAGGGGGTGGGTAGACCGTCCCATGGAAGCTAGGGAACCAGCTCAGCATTGGTATGACTGTGTCCCAGTCCATAACAAGGCAATTGCTACTGTCAGATTCAGCAAATATCTTGAATGTGTTATTGGACCCACTTCTGCTGGTTGATACTGGTTGATACAGGTTGATACTGAAGCAAATATGCCTTCTTTCAACTGCATTTCCTCTAGCTTTCCTTTTTTCAGGTGCATTTCCTCTTCTTCTTGATCCAGCTAATCCATCCATGCTGATCAATGTTTCAATAATCTTGACGCTAACAGTGCAGGATGCTCTGCCCAGGGCTGCCTTAAAGAAAACATGCAAACTTCAACTAGTGCAAAATCCTGCAGCATATCTGTTATATGAAGTGACCTCGTATGCATATAGGGTTGCCAGTCCCCTTCTGGCAACCCTATGTTACCTGGCCAGCAGGGGAGGAATGCGCCTCCTGGGGGTGTGCTCCTGGGCGGTGCTGTGTGCTTCCGTGGGCCTGATCTGGATTGAGCCAAAATTGGGCAGGATTGGGCCCAAATTGGGCTGGATTGGGCCACTGTGGAGCACAGCAATGCTCCTGCACTCTATAATGGCCCAATCTGGCCCAATTCAGGCCTGAATCAGCCTGATTTGGGTCTGATCCAGCCCAATTTGGGTCCAATTTGGGCCTTGTGGAGCATGGACTATTCCTGGGGGCAGCTAGGGCCTGCATAGGCTTTCTTACACAGAGGCCAGTGCAGCCTTGTAATTTTTCCCTTTTCTGTTGCTTGAACTATCAGTATAAATTTAGCTATGCATCAGAGGAAATGAGCTCTCACAAAAGCTTATGCTGGAATAAATTTTGTTAGTCTTTTGCTACTTTTGACTGTAATGATATTTACCCAGAACTCTCTCTGAATGTTGTTTAGAGTAATAAATAAACAAATTGTTCAGCTCTATTTTTTTTCTGATTTGCTGACTTAAATGCCTTCATGTTTATTGTATTTCTAGGAAAAGATTGGCATAAATCATTATATAAAAACCACCTCCAATTTATTCAAATATCACTTTTGGTTCCTGCATGATTCCATCTGTAAATTGCAAACTCTCTTCTAAAGAAGAATGTCATAACGATATGCAGGCATAAGAACAGTGTGTTAGCATAAATACAGTCCAATCAAAGACTTACACCTAAGTGAGAACATTAGATTTCTTTTTTCCAGATTTTTCCCCCACAAATGAGGAAGACAGCTAGGTGGGAGAGATTTGCATAGAAGATGTTTTGACTTATTGAATTCAAAGCCATTCCAAAGAAACAAAACTATTCCATAAGGAAGGCAATTTAAAAAGTATTCAGAGTTGTGATTGTGATGTCTTACATGCATTTGCTGTGCAGTCCCATGTAGAGTTGCAGTGTAAGTTCACTATCTCGGAACCCCTTTTATGTTCACTTTCTATGAATAATCTAAGAATTCTATATGTCTATGAACAAAACAAATGCTCTTCCTAAGATGATAATGTCTAAAATATTTTCTTTTCCCCAGGGAAGAGGAACAAGCTGCAGAACTTGCACAAGATGAACAAGATTTTCTGCTAAGATATACACAACAATCTAATAATTACAATATATATTTATCAAATTCCTATTTGTGAATAATAGATCCCACTGGGGAATCCACTCACTATCATGAAAACTTCTGTAGTAGTTATTTTAAAATACATGTATAAAGTACTACTATCAGGTTCTTATTCTTAATGCAAAGTCATTAGAGCATGCTGACCTTGGAGTGGGGATCTGTGGGGTACCTGTTCTCATGAATGGGCTCACTTTAGGTATCCTTTAGGCAGTCAACTGGTATGAGTCAGGTACCAGTCCTTATCTTATACTCCTGCCATTCTGCCTTTTAAATTATGTCATGTTAATAGACTAAAATGTGCTATAGCATATCTATGCAGGTAATAATGAAGCTAAAAAACCTATTGGCTTCAAAAGTATTGGATTAGATACAGCTCATCTCTCCAGTGCAAGTAGAAGGGCATTTACATTTGAGTAAGGGATGTGTGCAATTTCCCTGATCTCTCCTCCTTACTTCACTACCCCACACCACATCCCAAGTTGTTTCCCAATGGTTGTACAACACTAGGGATTCTGCTTTTTTGAAATTGTGAGCGGGGCTACAGAAAGGAGAGAGGGAGACAAAGATCTCTTCCACGAAAAAGATATTAATTCAGCCCATTAAATGGCCTCCAATCCAAAGTCCCAAGCTTAAGCAATTTTAAAATGGAGCTGTAAGCAAAGTATAACATCCATTTCTTTGAAACAGCACATTTTCTTTTAAAAAGTTACACTACACAAAGTTGCTTCATATATGGCATTGGGAATAGGGGAACGATTGTAGATATTCTGCATGATTTGTGGGAAACAGAAGTGTCAGAGGTAAAAATCTAACTTATTCATCCATGGCAAATAGTTCATTTTACTGTTCTCAAATGCTGCAGACACAGAACTGAAGCTACGTGTCAAAATGGCAAAAACTGGGAAGATATCTGAATTGGCATGCCTTGTAATTTAGGAAGCTACTGTTATTATCCCTTAACATTGCCACTAAGAAAGAGAATATAGTTTGTTCTTTTCTGTTGATTCTTTGATTTCTCAGCATAACAAAGGAAGCTGAGAAATAATTAAATACTGGTAAGAAGAAAATGGACCTGTACTTACTCTGTATATTAATTTAGATTGCCCTCCTGAGTGATTAAAGTATTGCTATTTTTATGTCATGCTGGTTTGAACACAAAGGTTAAGGCTTGTAGCCTTCCTAACATGGTTCTCTTGGGTTCCTATTTGTTAATTTTGTAGATTCTACTTACATTTTATTCTGCTCTGAAGTAGACAGCTGTTTGTTTAGGGAATTTCTATACTGCTTTTCTATTAAAATCATACTCAAAGCAGTTTACAAGTAAAAAAAATTAAAATACAGACTAAAACATCCCAGTCCCTCCAAAAACTACTACCAGCAACATAACAGCAATAAATCATAACAGCCATAAAACCAGCAATAAAGTAGCAGTGCAGCAAAATCAATAAAACCAGAAAAAAACAAGCAGTTAGCTATAAAAGCCAATAAAAGATCAGTAAGGGAGAAAATAGGTATCAGCACCACATCAAGGAAACATTCTATCTCAAGAAAACTAAAGGCAAGCCAAATTTCCTGGGGCAAACTTTGGATGCCACAGCTAAAAAATTCATGTCACGTGTGCCCACCAATCTCATTAGGGAAGTGGCAGGTCCCGGGCAAGTTCATATGGATGAAGACAATCTCTCAGGTTCCTTGGCCCTTTAAAGCCATTTAGGGCTTTAAAGAAGTCCAGTGCTTGGAACTGAGTCTGGAAATAAATTGGCAACCAATGCAGTTGATAAGATGCCAGTGAACTCCAGAACTCTAAATCAAATCATCACAGCTGCATTTTGCAACAGTTGATATTTCCAGGCATTCTTCCATGGCAGCCCTGCACAGAGTGTTGTTATAACGTCATCTGAATGTTACCAAGCCATGTGTAACTGCGGCCTCAGAGCTGCCCTTTCCAATAACAGCTGCAGGTAGTGAACCAGATAAAGCTGGTAAAACACACTCATGGCCACCTATGCGACCTGTTTTTAAAACAGCACAACTGGAAGATGAACTGTACATGATCGCATCCCCCACTTTCCACCTCTATTTGAGCTGTAGCAAAGCAAATATTAGTTAAAACTAAAAAAATCATAGGGCAGGAGGAAGATTATGCCCCTCTCCCATTCTTGTTGGTCACAGATTTGTTCCTTTTTGTAGTAAAGAGCAGGCAGACAATACCAATTGCTAATGCAGCAAAATGCTGCCACCTTCAGAAAAAACATTTCTGAAGACTCCACAGGTATGCAGAAAAATATTGAATCCCCTTTTCACCCCTGAAAGGGGAAACATATTCCTCAAAATGGAAGGAAGGAAGGCATGTATATAGTCCTCATGTGGCCATGAATCTATGACAGCATGATTCATGTGCAAGCGCAAGTCCTCACGCTGCCCAGTAACAGGCTCACAAGGAAAAAAAGCCGCTTTCTGCTTTCTACTCTTCAATCTTATGGGGGAAAGGCATTCTTGCCAAGATAAGAGTGGACTACTCATATGATTGATTGATTGATTGATTGATTGATTGATTGATTGATTGATTGATTGATTGATTGATTGATTGATTGATTGATTGATTCGATTTTTAGCCCACCCTCCCCACAAGCAGACTCAGAGCGGGTTACAATCATAAATAAGGTACAGTAGAAAAAACCAATAAAATAACATCTCAGTGCAAATATGAATATCAATATTCTAGGTGGTGCACCCTTCCCCCTTCCCCTGCCCACCATACACAAGGTAAGAAAAGTGTGGAGGTGTGGGTTGGTGAAACTCTAACTCCTCAGGCATGGGGGGGGGCAGATGGACCATACAAAGACCCCCCCCACACACACACACACCAGCAGGAGACCAGCAGGGAGGCTAATTAGATGGATCCAGTGCTGGCCTCAACCATATGCCTGGCGGAACATCTCTGTCTTACAGGCCCGCCAAAAAGATCCAAGATCTTGGCAGGCCTGAGTGTTTTCTGACAGAGAGTTCCACCAGGTTTGGGCCAGGACAGAAAATGCCCTGGCCCTGGTCGAAGCCAGCCGAGCCTCCCTCGGGCCAGGGACCACCAGTAGGTGTTTACCTGCAGATCTAAGAACTCTCTGAGGTACATACAGGGAGAGGTGGTCCCTCAGGTATGCTGGTCCCAGTCCATTTAGGGCCTTATAGGTCAGAACCAGAAACTTGAACCTGATCCGGAATTCCACGGGGAGCCAGTGCAGCTGCTGCAGAGTTGGAGTCACATGTGCCCTGAATGAAATTCCTGTCAGGACACGAGCAGCAGCATTTTGGACCCACAGCAGTTTCTGGGTCAGACCCAAGGGAAGCTCTGTGTAGAGTAAGTTACAGTAATCTAATCTGGAGGTGACCGTTGCATGGATCACTGTCGTTAGGTCATGGATTGAGAGATAGGGGGCAAGCTGCCTGGCCTGCCGGAGATGGAAAAAGGCAGTTCTGGCAGCTGCCTTGACCTGGGTCTCCATTGACAAGAAGGAGTCCAGCGTCATACCAAGGCTCCTGACTGATGAAATGGACACAAGTGGTGCCCCTCAAAGGCCGGGAGCTGAATCCCCAAATCTACCCACCATGGCCCAAGTACAGGACCTCCGTCTTCGTGGGGTTCAACTTTAGTCTGCTCTGCTTCACCCATCCAGACACAGCCCCCAATGCTCTAATTAGGGTCTCAGGAGCAGAGCCAGGCCATCCAACCATCAACAGGTACAACTGGGTGTCATCTGCATATTAATGGCAACCCAGTCCGAAACTCCGTGCCAACTGGGCGAGAGGGCACATGTAGCGATTAAACAACAGTGGGGAGAGTAACGCCCCCTGCAGGATGGCGCACACCAAGGATTGGCACACTGATAACCTCTCCTCTAGTGCCACTCTCTGTCCCCGACTGCGGAGAAAAGAGACAAGCCACTGCAAGGCAGTCCCTCATATCCCCACATCGGCAAGGTGGTGGGTCAACAATTCATGGTCAACCATGTCGAATGCTGCTGAGAAGTCTAGCAACACCAGTAGCGCTGACCCACCTCGATCCAGATGCCTACGGAGATCATCTGTGAGGGTGACCAATATGACAGGAGAATGCCTCCCTTCAGGAAAGCAATACCCAGTGGTAAGAAGAGTAAGCCACATTAGGAGACTTTATTGTTTTCTTGTTGTCTCCTTTATGTGTTAATTTTGCCCTACTTGTTGTAAATGTACCCCTATTAAACTGTTGCTCACAAATGTTTCTTTTCCCACCTGTGTAGTAATTGCCCCTGTTTAATAAAACAGTTTGTTTTACTTTATCTGAATACTCACTTCTCAAGTTCAACTGGTCACCTAACAACTCCCTTACTAGCAGAGAGGCACTGTTAGAAAGGGTGAAGGGAAAGGGAGGGGGTGCTCTGGACCCTCCATCCCATGTCTGGGAGGTGCTTGTGGGGATCTCAGTCTGATGGTTGCCAGGGCCACTCCATGCCCCCCGCTGCTGTCTGGCTTCTCCACACCAGGGTGGAAGGGCTGCTCACCAAGACCAAAAAGACCCTCCAGGGGATGGCAGGTCGGGAGGATGGGAGTGGGAGGCTCATCCAGCTTGGGCAGCCCACAGGTTACCTGAGCCAGTTCAATTGGGACTGTTAACCCAGTGAGTACTGACAAAGAGCTGGTGCATGCTCGCATCACTACACACATGCTCCAATCTCCCTGGACTGCTATTCCACATGGAAGAACCAATCCGAAGGGGCCTTGGCCTCCCATCACCTTTTCCTTTCCTTCAGTACTCTCTGCGTTAACAGTCTCAGTCAGAACAGGGAACTGGTAGGCAGCCACCCATCCAGTCTCCCACTTTCCTCGGTGAAGCGAAGAATCCCACGGTGGCCACCCCCACCAAGGGTTCTGCTGGGGATTGGGGGTTTCCCTCTCAGTGCGCGTGTGTGCATAGCATAGGGACCTACTGCCCCTCAGATCATCCCCCCCCCGAGGTGATGGCCACCTGCCTGGCATCTCAGACTCCAGTGGGGTCTGTTTGCCAGGCCACCATGTGGAGCGGGGAGACGGGATGAAGGAAAGTAAGGCAACATTCTCCACAAGATTGATGGATCCCTGCTCCTTGGGGGAGGAGGTGAACCACTCAACAGGGCAGAGGCACCTGTTTGATCCTCTGGGCCACCGTCTCCTTAGCAGCCCAGGGCTGGAGACCATCCCCGGAGATATGCTGTGGGGTTGCCCTGGGGGGAAGGGGGGATGAATGGGATCTGCTGTCAGCCCCAAGCAAGTAAACAGACAGGGAGGTAGTTGTTCAACACAGACTTTATTGAACTGCCAAAACTGAAGAGGATGTTGGGACGTGTGTTACCAACTCACCCGAAAAGGGAGCTGTGCCTGTTTGCTCAGCAGTCAAAACGACAAGACATTCTTCATGCTGCCCTCTTAGGAGCAAAGTTGAGTTGTGGGCTGCCAGGGGAACAGCACATCGGGCTGGGCTTGGGTGGCAGTAAAGAAGGATCACCAAAGGCTGGAACAACCATGCTACTTGGCCCTTTCTACAGGTTGCAACCTGCCCAAAAGGAAAACAGACACATGTATGGCGATGGGCCTGGCCTCACACAAGCCACAGTTATGTCCTGTGAGGCTGTCTATGGCTCCATTGTCAGCGGCTCCATTGTCAGGAGTGCTGCCAGCTACTAGATAATGGATGCCTCTCTGGCAAGAAAGTGCTCCTTGTCTGCACCTGGATGTTCTTTTCCCATGGCTGCTTGGAGCTCAGATCCTCTGAGGAGACAGTCAAGGAGTTCTGTACCCACCATCAAAGGGGAGTTTCAAGGGCAAGTACCTCTTGAAACTGCTAGGTGCCCCCCCCCCAAAAAACAGCTGTGTTAAGCATAGCTCCCTAAGCAAATGCTTCTTTGGCAGGCATGGGTCGCGCTACACACACACACACACACACACAGGTGAACCTCCATCAATATATTTTGAGCTAAAATATCAATTAAATTAAACCCTTAGAAACAAACAAAGAGCTTTTATACAAAAATGTTGAGATCTTCTTCTTCAGGCCACAATAAATAATGGCACAAAGAAATTCTAGACTTTGGTCTCAGACCCTTTCGATAAGAAGGTGGCCTTAAATAGTCCTATTATTGCAAATAAGTGGCATGATTACTTCCCGTCAATCTTCTATAGAAGTGGAGTTAGTTTATCAGAGGAAACTCCTCTTAATTTGGCTGGTTGTCCCAAATGGCCTCCAGTACAGGCTGAGGAGGTAGAATCCCTCATTGAGCACCTTAAGCCCAGGAAGGCCCCCGGGCCTGGCCTGATGCAATTCCACCTGAATTGTTTAAGGCATTCTCAGTATGGTGGGCTCCCTTTTTGGCCACTCTGTTTACTGAAATAGACAAGACAGGGTTAATGCTAGATGCTTGGATGAACACGATATTAATGCCAATATTAAAAAAAGGGAATTGTCAACTCCCAAGTAATTACAGACCCATTAGCCTCCTATCCATTGCAGGGAAACTTTACGCAGGACACTTAGCGAATAAACTTAGTGCTTGGGTATCAGAGCAGCAAATTTTGGGACCAGATCAAGTTGGATTCTGTCACAGGAAATCTACTCCAGATCATTGTGTAGTGCTAAGCCATCTTGTGAATAAATATAAGAAAGTGAGGGGCTCCAAATTGTTCATGGCCTTTCTAGATCTTAAGGGAGCTTTTGATTCCATTTCAAGAGAATTACTTTGGAAGAAGTTTATAAGTGCTGGGATAGATAAGAGATTGTTATTTTTTATTTAAAAGCTACATCAAAACACTACTTGTCAGGTTAGATGCTCTCGTGAAGGAGATCTAACCCCCAAAATTCCAATAAATATTGGGGTGAAACAAGGATGTATTTAGCCCCATTATTATTCAATCTCTTTATAAATGATCTGGCTCCCTTTTTGGAGGATATAGATGGCCACGGTCCCAGACTTGGGGCAATCCATGTTCCACTGCTTTTAAACGCAGATGATGCAGTTTTACTTTCTCTCTCGCAAATCGGTATGAAACTACTATCATCACGCTTTCATGATTACTGTGAAATAAACAAACTGACCCTGAATTTCGAGAAATAAAAAACCATAGTTTTCGCAAAAGCATGGAAAACTTTAAAATGGAATGTAAGAGGTAACAGGACTGAGCAGGTCAAAAGTTTTCATTACCTAGGAATCCATTTCAATTATAGAGCTAGCTGGGCTCCTCATAGGAGGGAAGTGATAAAATTTGTAAATTGCAACGTACTTGTGCTCACTTGCTTCTATTTCACCAAGGGTAATCAATTTGTGGCTGCAGACATTAGAGTATTCAAACACAAGATTACTGCAGGACTGTTTTATGGTGTACCCATATGGATTATGGCTTTCAACAAGGAAGTGGAAAGAGTACAATCCAAATTCCTACAGAAAATATTGGGCCTTCCCATGTGTGTGTCTTATGCGGCCATCTGCCTTGAAACCAATCAAAGACTCCTCGAGATTAAAGCATGCTATCAATCCTATCAAATGTTGGTTACATCTACATTTTAAAAATAATGAGGATAGCCTCGTTTCTCACATGCTGATGGAGTCTCAGTCATCCATGTGGCTTAACAACATAGAAGAAAAAAATAACTCAATAGGGATTAATATTGAAAACTTTTTCCCCTCACAGAAAAATCAGCTTATGCACTGATCAGACAAAGACTGCTTGACACTGAGATTCAGAATTTTACGAGTCTTGCAAAAGTCAGATGCTCACCCCTAGGTTTGGGGGTTTTATCCCATGGGTATCGGGCAGAATACCTTACCTGTTTAATGGTCCCACATTATCGTAGAGCTTATTCATTAGCTTGGTTTAATGTGTTACTTTCTGTGATACTTTATGGGAGATTTCATAAAACGCCATATGCTAACAGGTTATGCACTTGTGCTCAGCGAGACATAGAAGCTCTGGAACATGTTTTCTTGTATTGTACTTACTATTGTGACATCCGCCCTACGCTTAAGAGTGCAGGACTCTAATTTGGAGAGCCGGGTTTGATTCCCCCACTCCTCCACTTGAAGCCAGCTGGGTGACCTTGGGCTGGTCACAGCTCTCTGGAGCTCTCTCAGCTCCACCCACCTCACAGGGTGTTTGTTGTGGGGATAATAATGGCATTCTTTGTAAACCGCTCTGAGTGGGCATTAAGTTGTCCTGAAGGGCAGAATATAAATCGAATGTGATTATGATTATTCCCATATTTGAGTGCAAAGTACACCTCAATTTTTGCAAAGTTCCCCCTGTGCACTCTTGCCCCACCACCATCTGCACACTCTCCCACCTTGTGCTCTAATTCCCCATAGCAGAGGGCCCTCAGGAAAAACCTCCAGCTACATCCCTACTTACCTGGGTTCATAGGTGTCCCAGCCAGAGATTATGTAAGGTGGGTGGGGAACTGATTGGCCTCTGGGGAGGGGGCTCAGCCTCTGAGGAGGCACGAGCAGATTGGCCATTGCAATAGTCAGCATTCTATGCTCTGCTGGGCTGCTTTGGCAGGGCCAAGCATGAGGATAGGCAACTTTTCCCCTACTGAGAGCCAGTTTGGTGTAGTGGTTAAGAGCAGCAGGACTCTAATCTGGAGAACCGGGTTTGATTCCCCACTCCTCCACTTGAAGCCAGCTGGGTTACCTTGGGTCAGTCACAGCTCTTCCAGAGCTCTCTGAGCCCTACCCACCTCACAGGGTGATTTAAATGTAGCTAAAAGGTATTTTATCTTAAATTGAGTAAAATGACTAGGAATAAGGAAAATAGAACAAGCATCTTGTAGTGAACACAAAACTGATAAATGACTACTTCACATTTTACAGTATATGTCATGTGTACATGTCAGAATGGACGATGTATGCCAGGGATCCTCAATGTGGCACCTGTGGGCATCATGGCACCCACTGACACTTTTCCTGGTGTGTTCTAAGTGTTTTAGAAAGTGGGCAGGTCCAGGTGGGGCTTTTGCCTAGTAGAGCTTCTCATTGGCCATTGGAGATCTGATTGGCTGTGCAGATTTTTTAAAAAGTTGTTTCAGCAGCAGCTGCTACTATAGCTCAATGATCTTTACTGTATGACTGAAAGTAAGTTGTGCATAAGCAAGAAATATTTTAAACAATATCTTCATTTTAAAAGGCACTCTGTTAAACTGAGCTTCTACTTGAAATGTTGAAGAGTTACCTTTAGAACTATGTCCTCACTCTCTGACATTCTGACACCCTGACAGACATTTTGTAGTTGCTACCCTGTGTCAGAATTCTAAAGGTTCCCACAGGCTCAGCAAGGTAAGGGATCCCTGACACTTATTCTACTACAAAAGCCTATGGAAAGAGCCATTTGGTCATCACTACTTGCCACATTTATAGGCAGTGAAAAAGATGGCTATAGCCACTTTGAACATGACAGTGTGTATTGTGTGACCATACTTTATTTTAATGTATTTTGTTTAAAAGGTTTGTACCCCATCTCTCAATCCAAAGGCAGCTAACCAAATAACTAGTTAAAAATCACAAAAACAAAGTTATAAAATTAATACATACAATAAAATCTTCCCACCCCCCAGCAATACCACAACAATCTGTTTTCTGTACACTCTTAATCCATAACTTGAGATGGACTCAAATGGGAGGGACATGAAAACAGGATTCTAGTATTTCGGATTCGGTTTTGTTTTCTCGGCCATGTCGGACGCTCCTCTCCGCAGGTCCAGGAGGAAGCGCCCGAGCACCCTGACCGGGCGGCTGATCTGCGAAGATTAGCCCCCAGGACTCCCAGTGAGGGAGGCAGGGTCCGGGACGCTGCGGGAAGAGCCCCCCGAAAATCAATGCGAGGGGTAAATTGCCCGTTTGTCCCTATGGAGGCCGGCAGACGTGTGCGGCGCCTCGAGTGCTGCCGGGCCATGGAAAACGGCAAAGAGCAGAACTAGGCGGAAGCCTGTAAGTAAGCGAATCCCTTCTGTTATTACAAGCGCACGTGAAGGAGTGGTGGGATCTGAAGTCAAGAAGGCTAGTTCTTCCCCCTCGCTGAGTTTCAGAATCTGGCTGGCGGTCCCCCCCCCCCTAAAATGGCAGCGAAAAAACAGAGTCCCGCTCTGGGCAAGTCAATTTAGGCTGCCCTGCAGGGGAAAGGAGAGTCGCTCGAGGAATTGGTGAAGCGGTCGGTTGTCGAAGCCATAAAACCCTTTGTTGACATGCTGAACGAAACAGATCAAAGGGTGGGCTTAATTGAGAGCGAAGTGAAAACCATTAAGGAAGTAGCGGGGGGGCAGAGAAGTCTGCTCGGGAAAGTGCGTCACTCGTGAAGGCTACGAATAAAGAGTTAAAGCTGGTGGAGAACCAGCTGATCGGGCTACAAGTGGAACGAACACAGACAATTTTGCGTCTCCAGAATGTGAAAGAGGAGGAAAATGAGGATTTATGGGGTCTGGTCTCGGAACTATTGGCGACACCCACGAAGGCAACTAATGAAGAGGTTAAAAGCGCCATTTTGGAAGTCCGCCGGGCTTCTTCAAAATATGCAACGAAGCGTCAGCTGCCTCGCGAGATCATCATCGATTTTTCATCTAAAAGGATCCGAGACACTATCCTATACAACTTATACAACGCGGATCTGGACTTTTTGGGTAACAAAGTCAAGATACTGAAAGACGTTCCATTTTTAGTTCGGAAAAGACGATTTAAGTATAAAAAGCTCGCAGCTCTTCTGAGGGAACGTGGAATAAAGTACAAATGGCTATTTCCGGAAGGTATCTGGTTCAGTTACAAAGATCAAGCTTACAAGATATTATCAGAAGATCAACTAAGGGATTTTGAGGACAAAAATCCGGAATTTCAGCGAGACACCAAGCAAGAAGAAAAGGAGAAGTCTGAGGGGGGGGGGAGGAAACGAGCACTGTGGCTGCAGTTGCTCAGAGAGAATTGCGTCCGGGACCCAGGAGGGGGAGGAAAACTTAATTTGAATTTGAATTGTAATTTGCATTTTGTAAGGTCAACCACTCCATCAATATTATACAAAGCTTTAATTTTTTTAATAATGGCAGTATGAAGGGAAAGCATTCTGTGTAGTGTAGTTGTTATATGTTGTTGTTGGGTTTTTTATCTTTCCTTCCCTTGTTCCCCTTCCTTTCCTTTGTATTGTTAGTTAATGTAGTTAATAAAAAGAATAAAAATCTTTAAAAAAAAAAGGATTCTAGTATTTCATCTTTTATGTCTATATATCATCCTGCCATTTACTGTGTGACCTGTCAATACATGCCAAGCAAAGGTTCTTGATAATTGTATTAATACCATTACACAAATACCTCTTCCTTACACTTACTCATATGCAATATGAATGAATTTTTCCTGCTTTTGGAGCAGTTATTGTTGTTGCCTTTTATTATGCCTGAAATTTCTACAGCTCGCTGTTATCTTCACAAATGCTATCATAGCATATATAGGTACTATCACTTGTCAAGCCCCTAGCTGGTATACCTTACATAAATGTCATGGTTCTCTAGGCCAGATGTCCAGAAATTTAACAGTCTATGTTTATGATGTGTGGCATTAGTCTTTGTGCAAGCAAAACTGAAACCAAATATCTGGAAAATTTAAAGCTTACAAGTAACAAATGCCCTTAATTCCCCAGTATATGGTTAAGTATAATTGAATATCTGCCAGCAACATTTATGAGCACATTTTTTTGAATGTTAGCATTCATGGAGACAGTTTTCCTATTCATGGATGTCACTATGAAGCATCATATCTACCTTCATTACCAATAGTTAAGATTAAATCCCTCAGTCAAAATAAAAAATGAGACTTCTGCTCTGAATGACAGAGTGTTATGGTTTGATAGGAGACTGGCTAATACGCTTGGCTCAGAATACATTTGAAAAGGTGTTATCCAGCAACCGGTGTCCAGAATTATATCCCAAAGCATAACTCTAAGATGTTTATTATTTATCTCTTTTCCAATTTCCAGTGAGCAAAATCCTTTACAACTAGATTGTCATTTATCTGGAAATAACCCTTTGAGATAGATTGGAGACACAGCCATTAGTCCAACACTGTCAATGGAGTACAGCTGAGAAGAAACATGAACGTCCATATCCAACATTTACCACTTTTTGCACTAGTCTAGAAAGTGCTTTAAATTTCTTTTCATTTATCTGTACAAGAGATAGCTTAATCCTGTGAGGTAGGTTAGCAAGACAGATGGCAAAATATTTATGTGAACACAATCCTATCAATTCACAAATACATGAAGTATCATAATTCTACAATGCCTCATCTGCAACTGAAAATTAGGTAATTCTTGTTAACACATGTGTGCTATTCCAAAGAATCATACACGTGGTCAGATATTGCCTGTACTGTATTAATGTTAGGAAAGATCATGTTTAATGTAATACAATAGTATCTGTTCAGCTATAGCTTTAAATTCAAAGGTTGGCATGGCAACAGATGTTCCCACACTGCTGTGTCTGCCTAGTGCTGCCATTTTGTTCAGGATCCCTGGAGGCATCAGGATTAACCGCCTCCAGTTTCACATTTTGAATAACTAAGTTAGGGGTTTTGTTGGCTAGAACATGAAACACACAGCTGAAGCCTGGTACGAGCTGTGTGCTTTTTGTTTCATAGTTGCTCTGCAATTTTGAAGCATGGCTTTGTGCAATCGGAACTATTTTGGGTAGTTACATTATTGGCATGAAGAAATTTCAAGTACCATTGCAAAAGCACTGTGCTAGAGAACTAAAGCTAGTTCAATAATTTTTTCATCTCTGCTTTATTTTTTGTATATTGTCCGTAAACACATAATAATATGTTCATCATTATTCACATCTCTAACAGAATCTTTATTCAGATATTTGAGTAACATCTGAAGGATGAAAAGAAAACATATCTTCTCTTGCCTTCCCATATGTGGTTAATGGAATGTCTTGGGAAACCAAGACGTACTCCAAGTTTTGTACATTCAATCTTGACAAAATGTTCTTTAGAGGGCACATTGAAATTATCTTTTTAGAGCAAGATTTCAACATAGATATAGACCAGTTTCAATATAATGACTATAATATACTTTTAATATATTCAATATAACATGGTACTTTTCCTTCAAGACTTCTTTGGCTGTCTTTCCCTCATTCCCTCCATAATCTCTTCCCTTCGTAATCATAATTCAACTGCCCATGCAGAAGAATTGATTTTTATAAAGCAGTTTTGGTGGGAATGGAAAATTTGTTCATTTATTGTGAATTTCCTTTCTTGGTGGTCCTAGGGTTGGGCAGTTTTGCAACACCGAGCAGGCAGGGTCTTTAGCCTTTTTTGGTGACTCCTGATTGGGAAGGGCTTTTCCCTCAATTTACAGACCAGTCCAGAATCAGTCCAACTCCCGATAACTATACTGCAAAAAGCATCCCAACACCAGAGCAGCCATTAATAGTCAGAAAGACTAAGGAAACAGCAGCTAGACAAAAAGAACCCAAAGAGAAATTCCACCAGACATTAACTATCAAAGTCAGAGAAGGGAAATCCATGAAAAGTGAACTGGTTTTCCATTCTCTGGTGGTCCTGGTCAACCATTTAGGATACAGAAAATCAGTGTATCCCAGGATGGGCTATATTAATTGGTGCAGCCCAACATTATTGTTATGATGCAAAGATCTTGAACAAGGAGTGAAAATTAAATTCAGGAATTTATGGATAGAGGACATTCCCATTTCAATTAGATAATTAATTATGAGTCCTTGCTATGAATACATAGCCAAGAGATTGGATGGTGTCCGAAAAAGGGATACTAAGCACTTTATATAGACTCTGTATCAATTAGGTTTGCCAGCCTCCAGGTTGTGGCTGGAGATCTCCCAGAATTACAACTGGTCTCCAGGCCACAGAGATCAGTTCACCTGGAGAAAATGGCTACTTTGTGGGGTGGACTCTATGGAATTATGCCATGCCAAGGCCTTTTCCCTCCCCAAACCCCACTTTCTCCAGGTTTCTCCAGGTTTCACGCCCCCCCCCCCCCCCAGATCTCCAGGAATTTCCCAACTTGGAGCTGGCAACCCTAGTATTAATAACCTTAGGCATGATAGAAGATTTAATGGAGTATCCCCTAGAGAGATCAAATGCTGGACTGGCAAGAGAAATCTTCATCCAATTCCTAGCCCCCCTCCCCCCCCATGGAGAAAGGCACTGCCCCCAGGCAACTTAACAGCTGCCCACACATGCTTTCTCTGTGGTAGCCCCCACCTTATAGAATGGCTTGCCTGAGGAGTTTAGGAAAGCTCCCACTCTCCTGGCTTTCTGGAAACTATGCAAAACTGAATTATTTAGGAGGGCTTTTTACCCAGATTAAAAGGCTGTGTTTTAAGAAGTAGCTCAGAGAGATGCTACTCCCGGTAGTAACCAGGATTATACACTACTCTGTTGGGTACTGTTTGCTGATATAGACATATGCCTACTAGGGAGTTTTCAGCATTGCTAAATGTGCCATGTAAATTTAGTTATGCTTTGTTTCAGAAAGATTTCACCTCTATGTTTGGCATTATGCTTGTTTTTAAAATTTTCTGCTACCATACTGTGATGCTTCTCTTTCAGTGAATGTTCTAACTGTTGTTCATTATTGTACTCTACTCAGTGAATGTCCTAGCTGTTGATTAGATTGTATTTTCACTTGCACTGTGTACTCTGCCTTGGGCCACTGCTGCCACCCTGTTCTCTGGAGGGTGCCTGCAGCTCAACTGGGTGCCGTCCTGTCATGATCTGGCTGTGCCAGGAAGGCATAGCAAGGCCTCAGAAGCCTGTTAGCAGTGGGAGTAGGCCTGCCTACGATTCCCAGGAGCCCCTAGGCCGTTTTGGTCCCCTTTTTGGCCAATCAGAACAAAGGGGCTAGTGCTATATAAGTCTGGGAAGAAAAAAAGCCTGTGTTCTTTCTCCCAGGGAGCAGGCCAATGGAGGTGTCTGCTAGGGAGAGAGAGGCCCTCATCCAGGTAGGGTGAGAAGACAGGCCTGGCAGACAGAGGGACAGTGAGTTCAGTCGCACTAGGGCATTTTGTTTATTTTACTTTCACCCATCTATTGTTGCTAAGGCACCTTGTTTGCTTGTTTGTTTGTTGTTTGATTAACTGACCTCCTTGTAAATAAACTATTTTGTTTGTTGTTACTCTGCTGGGTCCTCACGTCTGTTTATTGGCAAAGCTACGGAGGTCAGAAGGGTTGGGAGGGTACTCTGGGCCTTCCCAAGGGACACTAAGAGCGGGACCACAAGTGATGCCTGACACAGGTTGGACACTTGCCAGCTTCCCTCAAGTTTTGATGGGAAATGTAGGCAGCTGGGCGGAATGTTGGACAAGTGACAGTTGAAAAGTCCATTGGACAGCAGTCAGAGAGTCAAGCTGCAAGACCAGGATGCCTACATTTCCCATCAAAACTTGAGGGAAGCTGACTAGTGTCCAACCTGTGTCAGGCGTCACTTGTGGTCCCGCTCTAAATCCCAGAGTGGTGGCAGCATAAGGTGGCTCACCCCACCTGAGGCATGACACCTCCCGTAGCTAGCCACCCCAGTGCAGGTGCCATGGGCATGGGGGTGCACGGTCCCCAGCTGCCTGCTCCCTGGTAGGTGAGGCAGTGTCACTGGCCAGCAGAGATTGTGGTCCGTGCATTGACTGCATCACTGCATGCCCCTCAAGCTCCTGTTACGAGGGCAGCGCAGCCATAGGCTGGTGCTGGTGAGGTTGTCAAGGGAACAGCAGAGTGGGAGCTCTCAGCAGCAGCTGTACTGCACCTTGCCGGGCTCATCCTGCTGTTGTGGCTCTCCTGCATAGTCCATTGGGAGTAGAAGAGTAATGCTGCAGTTGCATGGGCGCACAGCCACCACACTGGGCCAGCCCTTGGGACAGGGCTGCGCATTTATGAAGCACTGTTAGTCCTTGGACTAAAGTGAGACAGACAGCAGTAACTTTTGCTGAGACACAAAAGATCTCTGGGAACTTGTAGTCAGCCAAGGAAGTGGGTAGAAAGTAGTCTCCCCTTCAGCCAAAGGAACAGGGTTATAGCTGTGGTATATCTATAACTCCTGCTCAGTATCTGGCAAGGGGTTTGACTCAGTGGAATAACCTGAGCTCTCCAGAAAAAGGGAGGGCGTGCTGTGTGTGTGCAGGAGTGTTAAACAAAGAAAGAACTTACTTTAAAGATTTTAAGTCGGATAACACCAACCTTTCTTACCCAAGTCAGCAACCTAATAAACCCTACTAAATGTCTTGTGCCTCACACTAGTGAAGTAATCTGTGCAAAAACCTCTTAGTTACTTCAGCTTTTTAAGTACCTGCCTACCTATCCAACCTACCTGTAAATAAACCTGTTTTTTAAAAAAAATTCCATAAGCCTCATGTGCCAGTTTCTTTCTTCTTCTTTTTTTAAGGGAAACACAAACTGCTGATCTCTCCTCTACTTAAACTTGGCTGGGTTTCATCACAACCTATACGTTATGGGTGGGACAATAAAGAAAGTTGAAACTACAAACCTAACCATGTTACTAAAGGCTCCCCAGCCCAGTAAACAGCTTCATACGCTTTGGGAAGAGAATTTTACTTCAGAGTAGGGGAAGGTCAGCCCAAGCTTGAGTTAGCCAATGATTTGCAACACCAACTTTCCCCCAGTCCTCCTGTCAGTGTTAAAACTGCTCTCCGTTAGGACTCTGTAAGGAGCAGGCCCTGTTACACCATATACAGAGTAAAAACTTTGGTTCAGGCTTCATAAGCAAAGCCATGTTGGATCAGGCCAGTGGCCCATCCAGTCCAACATTCTGTCACACACAGTGGCTAGAAATCCAGTGCCATCTAAAGGACTGTCAGTGAGGCCAGGACACCAGAAGCCCTCCCACTGCCTTCCTTCCAGCACCAAGACAACAGAGCACCACCTCCCCACAAAGAGAATACCATCTATCTCCTGTGGCTAATAGCCACTGATGGACCTCTGCTCCATATATTTGTCCAGTCCCCTCTTGAAGCTGGCAATGCTTGTAGCTGCCACCACCTCCTGTGGCAACGAATTCCATGTGTTTATCACCCTTTGTGTAAAGTAGTATTTTCTTCTATCTGTTCTAACCCGACTGCTCAATAATTTCATAGAGTGCCCACGAGTTCTTGTATTGTGAGAAAGGGAGAAAAACACATCTTTCTCGACCTTCTCTAACCCGTGCATTATCTTGTAAACCTCTATCATGTCTCCCCTCAGTCGTCTTTTCTCCAGGCTAAAGAGCCCCAAGCGCCTCAATCTTTCCTCATAGGGAAAGTGTTCCAACCCTTTAATCATTTTAGTTGCCCTTCTCTGTACTTTTTCCAGTGCTATGATATCTTTTTTAAGGTGTGGCGACCAGAACTGTACACAGTACTCCAAATGAGGCCTCACCATCGATTTATACAGAGGCATTATGATACCGGCTGATTTGTTTTCAATCCCTTTCCTAATAACCCCTAGCATAGCATTAGCTTTTTTTATGGCAGTCGCACACTGTGCTGACGTTTTTAGTGAGTTATCTATCATGACTCCAAGATCTCTCTCTTGGTCAGTCTCCGCCAGTTCAGACCCCATCAACTTGTATTTATATTTTGGATTTTTGGTTCCAATGTGCATTACTTTGCACTTGGCTACATTGAACCTCATTTGCCACATGGATGCCCACTCTTCTAGCCTCGACAGATCCCTTTGGAGTGCCTCACAATCCTCTCTGGCTTTCACCACCCTGAACAATTTCGTGTCATCTGCAAATTTAGCCACTTCACTGCTTAATCCCAATTCCAAATCATTAATAAACAAGTTAAAAAGCATTGGACCCAATACCGACCCCTGTGGCACCCCACTGCTCACCACCCTCCACTGTGAGAAGTGCCCGTTTATGCTCACTCTCTGTTTCCTATTAATTAGCCAGTTTTCGATCCACAAGAGGACTTGGCCCTTTATCCCATAGCTACTGAGCTTACTTAGGAGCCTTTGATGAGGAACTTTGTCAAAAGCTTTCTGGAAGTCAAGATAAACAATATCTATCGGGTCTCCCTTGTCCACTTGTTTGTTCACTCCCTCAAAGAACTCTAACAGATTGGTGAGACAAGATCTTCCCTTACAGAACCCATGCTGAGTTTTCCTCATCAGCTTTTGGTCATCAATGTGCCCACTAATTTTATTTTTGATAATAGTTTCCACCAACTTACCCGGTATTGACGTCAGGCTGACTGGCCTGTAATTTCCCGGATCTCCCCTGGAACCTTTTTTAAAGATGGGGACAACATTAGCTACCTTCCAGTCCTCAGGAACAGATGCAGAGTTTAATGACAGATTACATATTTTTGTGAGGAGATCTACAAGTTCACACTTGAGTTCTTTCAGAACTCTTGGATGTATGCCATCTGGGCCCGGTGATTTATCAGTTTTTAAATTATCTAGCAGTCGCATAACCTCCTCTCTCGTCACCTCAATGTGACTCAGGTCTTTCAAAACCCCTCCCAAAGTCAGTGCTTCCGGAGTGGGCATGCACTTCTTATCTTCCACAGTGAAGACAGAAGCAAAGAACGCATTCAGCTTCTCGGCCATTTCCCTATCACCCTTTAGTAATCCTTTTACGCCTTGGTCATCCAAGGGCCCCACGGCCTCCCTAGCTGGTTTCCTACTTCTAATATATTTAAAGAATTGTTTATTGTTTTTCTTTATGTTCTTTGCAATATGCTCCTCATATTCCCTTTTTGCCTGTCTGATCACAGACTTGCACTTTTTTTGCCACAGCTTATGCTCCTTTTTATCAACCTCACTCCGACTAGTTTTCCACTGCCTAAAAGAATCCTTTTTACCTTTTACAGCTTCTATTACATTGCTTGTTAACCATGCTGGCCTTTTCCTAAACCTATTTGTACCTTTCCTAACCAGCGGTATATATTTAATTTGAGCTTCCAGGATTGTAGTTTTAAATAGTCTCCAAGATTCCCCAAGTGTTTTGACCTTTTTTACTTTCCCTTTCAGTTTCTTCTTCACGTACGCCCTCATCTCAGAAAAGTTACCCCTTTTGAAGTTAAACATGGCTGTGTTGGTCTTATTTGGCAATTTCCTATTTATACATATGTTGTACTCAATAACATTATGGTCACTGTTCCCAAGTGGTGCAATCACATTTACATCTCTCACCAGGTCTTCAGCATTACTGAGGACCAAATCCAGGATCACCTCTCCCCTAGTAGGTTCTGTAACCATCTGTTCCATAGCACAGTCATTGAGACAGTCTAGAAACTCACTTTCTCTCCCCCGATTCGAACACCCATTGGCCCAGTCAATGTGTGGGTAGTTAAAATCACCCATTACAACACAGTTTTTTTGTTTAGCAGCCATCTTTAATCCTGTCATCATTTTATAATCCTCCTCTATTTTCTGATCTGGAGGGCGATAACAAACTCCCACAGTTAAGTTTCCATTTGGGCCCGTAATTTCAACCCATAGCATTTCCAGAAGCGAATCTAATTCAGTTACCTTCTCAATCTTACTGGAATGTATACCTTCTCTGACATATAGAGCCACCCCACCACCAACCCTTCCCTCCCTATCCTTCCGATATAATTTATATCCAGGAATCACCGTGTCCCACTGATTTTCCTCATCCCACCAAGTTTCTGATATGCCCACAATGTCTATGGATTCGCCCAACACTAAACATTCCAGCTCCCCAATTTTACCTCGGACACTTCTAGCATTTGTATATAAACACCTGTAACTTCCCCGGCACACTTTGCCTCGAGACGTAGTTAGGTCATCTGCACTGTTTGTCTCCATCTCAGTTGACAACTCTAATCTATCTCCCTGTAGAAGTGTTATACCTAGCCCTTCATCTCTCTGAGATGAACCATCCTGAACCAGAGACACTTTATCTCTTGTCGGCTTTCCCCTAGCATTTAGTTTAAAAACTGCTCTGCCACCTTTTTGATTTTAAGTGCCAGCAGCCGGGTTCCTTCTCGGGACAAGTGGAGACCGTCTCTCTTGTACAGCTCCCGCTTGTCCCAAAAAGAATCCCAGTGCCTAACAAACTTGAACCCTTCCTCCCTACACCATCGTCTCATCCACGCATTGAGACTCCTGATCTGCGTTTGTCTCTCTGGCCCTGCGCGTGGAACAGGTAGCACTTCTGAGAAGGCTACCTGGGAGGTCATGGCCTTGAGTCTCCTGCCTAACAGCCTAAATTTTTGTTCCAAGACCTCACGACTGCATTTCCCAACATCGTTGGTTCCAACATGGACCACGACCGCTGACTCTTCCCCAGCACTATCTACCAGCCTATCTATAACACGCGTAATGTCCGCTACCTTCGCACCAGGCAGGCAAGTCACCATACGGTCAGAACGCGGTTGTGCCACCCAGCTATCTACTTGTCTAAGGATCGAATCACCAACTAAGGATCGAATCACCAAATTTCTTCATGCCTGTAAGAAATTTTACCAGGTCTGTTTGCTGAGACAGGCACAGCCTTTGCTGATTAATTGCACCTGGGCTCTCTCTTGCTTTGAGAGTGTGACCTTGGAAAGGCTTGGAGCCTTGCGTTGCACTCAGCTCTAGCCATACTCCCTACACTTTCTCACTGAGGTAATGTTCAATTAATTAACGAGCCCTGATTGGTTCCTTCAGTGGGCTGATGCCCCCAGCACTTTGAAGAAGCCTCACTGTTTCTAGGCAGTTTACCATTCCATTCTGTCTCTACACCATTCCAGACTTGACTAGCTATGCTACCTTGTAATCACTGCCAGCTACCAGCTGTGTAAGAAGAAAGCTTGTAGCTCCATGCCATCTCCAGGATGCCTAGAGTGAGCGGGCATGGATGGACTTTAGTAAAAACAACTAGCCTTAGTTGGCACCAACTCAGAGAATGTTTAGACAGCTAACCAGCAAGTAGTATTTTAGCTAGTTAGAACATAGATTAGCAAGCTGTTGTTTGTTTTTTGCCTTGCCTAAATACTTTTATGAGTGGTTTCTGCCTAGCACACGGTCCTATGTTCTTCTAATAAACTCCTATATTTTACCGGCCTGTTTCCAGTGCTGCTTGCTAAGGAGGTACACACACTCAAAAAAGAACCCAGAAGCAAGGGTGCTTCAAACTAACGACTAATGACTAGAGCTCTTAGAGGTTCCTAGGGGTCCTGTGCAGTCTGGAGAACCAGCAGGGACAGGGATGAGAGCCTCTGGGACAATACAGACTCCATCTCCCAACTCTTCACACTTGATCGCTCTCTCTGCTAGGACTGAAAACAGACCCTCCTCTTTCCAGCTCATACTACTCAATCAGGTCCCATGGAGTAGCCTGTTGCTCAAAACTCCCTGATTTTGTGAGGGATTCGCCTTTAATACTCTGCAGTTCTGTGTGTATAACCCTTCCACGCTTTTTTAAAGTGTGCAATCTCACACCGGTTCTGAAGTGTGAGGCATAGGGGAGAAACAGAATGCCCTTCCCCTTAGGCTCCCTTGTCCTCCCTAAGTCCCTAATTGACTGTGAATGGCCTCTTATACCTCTGTCCATTAGTCTTAGAACAGACTGGATCGGCCACTAGGCTACCTAGTAAGCCTGTCATTGGAGTCAAGAGGTTAAGGACATACAAATGCATTTCCCTTTTTAAACTTGGCCCAGGAGATTAAAAAAGGAAAAAACTCCCCTGATTCATGACTACCATGTCTCCCCATCGTTCCAGACTTGATGACGTAGAACATTTGCCCCATTCCTTTGATGGGTGGAGAAATCCAGCTTCAGATCTTTCCTGACCTTTTCTGGTGCTGTATGTAAGTTGGGTTCAGTGAGGCCTGTGCATGCCACTATTTTAGTCTGCTACATGCTGCCTCCAGCTTCAGCAAGAGGAACAGTCAGGCCTTGTGTTGCCAATGTTCTTTTTATGTCATTGTCCTGCTGTAAGACTATGGAGCAAATGGGGAGGTTCCCTCTCTCACTCTTTGTTTCAAAAGAGAGAACATAGATACATAGCTCTTAAATACACCTTCAGTCCCTCCCTTGAACCAATCTCTTACCCTTCCATGTTAGAGGATCTGCCCGGCTCTTTCCTGTTCACTGCCTCCAGCTGTGATGGGAAGGAGCAGTTAATATTTATGCTACTGCCAATGCTCCTTTGTCATCCTGCTGTGGGACTCCTGAGTGACTGGAGAATCTCCCAGACAAGGCAAAGAATACCCACAATTTTCTTCCTCTCTCCTGAAAGAGATTTGGAGTGGGGGAATTGGCTTCATAGGAGACAAAGCACACCATGCTGTGGGCAGTTGATGAGAAACTGGAATCCCTCTGAGAAGAGATGGAAGGAAATTATGGCTATCAAATGGAGTCAGCATGCTCTTTAACTAGTGTAGCCAACAACAACCTGCCTGCAAGCCAAACAGGACTGAAACTGGGAATAAAGGGATAAGCCCCTCTCATCAGAAGTTACCAAAAGTTAATAACCTACCTGCCTTCTGGAAGGATCTACTTCCCAATGGTTCACGATTGCCCCACCCTGAACCACTGGAGAAAAGCAGAGGATAAATGTTTTAATAAATAAAAATACAAATGGGTAAAGAGTGTTCACACCTTGTATGCTTTAAATTTCCCTTCCTCCACTCTATCCCCATTTTGTAGGGATTCATCTTGATACAAGTTAAGAGATGTTTCATCACACCCCAGTTCAGTCAATACAAAAGACTAAATCAGAAGTATGTAGAAATGAAAATTGGGATGGAAATTAGCATATTTTAATACTGATCCAGAGAAAAACTCCGCCCAATCCAAAATGCATATTGTTATACAGAAAATAAGTAACTGAAAAATCAGTGCACCTACAGGAGAAGGCATGCTGGATCCAGGGCTGGTGCCAGGGTTTCTGGCACCTGAGGCGAGATACCTACTTGCGCCCCCCCCTCCCTCCCCCCGGCTAACCAACTTGATATTCTAGGCTTAAAAATTATGAATTTTAAATACATCTCCAAAATTATACCTTTTACAGCATTTCCAGTCTGCTTTCAGTATTCTTGGTGATTGGGAGGTGCAGCAGCATAGTGTGGTTGTGGAGCTCCCGGAACAGGAGGTGGCAACTCTTGCCCTGTGCGCGCATGCACAGCGCACGCACACTCCAGCCCTGCGCGATGACATCACTTGTGATGTCATCACTCAAGAGCGTCCCTCTCACCTGAGGCAGGCAGCAGTGGCGAAGGGGCAGGGAGGTGGCCCGCTTCCCTGCTCGCCTCCCTGCTTGCTGCCGCACTGCCTGGGTTCCTGGCTTGTCAGGAGCCGAGCCAAGGCAGGCGGCAGCAGCGAAGGGGCAGAGAGGTGAGCAGGGACACGTCCGCTTCTGGGTTGGGGGGGTCATTGGGGGCTGGCACGGCACCTCCTTCAGAGTTCAGCACTTGAGGCAGCTGCCAGCACTGCCTCCATGGACGCGCCAGGCTTGGCTGGATCTCCACTTCTATGGCAAAACATTACCCTGCCACACTGTTCATTATACCCCTATAATGAGTGGCTGAAAGGGGAACTCTTCTAGCATGCATTCAGACCATTAATTGTTTCAGTACAACTAGAAACAAGTTTTTCTAATGGAACTTCCTTAGAAGTTGGAAGGCATATTGTTCCTGTATCTAAGATATACCACTCCTGTAATCAGGTATTGGCTATGACTAGAAATCCAGTTTTGATCTGACAAGCAAGGCAAGGAAGTCCTTGAGGCTTTCTTCCTTGAGTGTAAGTTGGTTCAGCCTGAGATTTACTCCCTGATCATTTCAACAAATTCAGGTTTGAACAAAGAGGCATTTGAGAGATCAAGGAGACTCATTCTCACTGTGCTAATGTTGTTGAGGCATGACCATTATTTCCCAACTGTTATTCAGTGACTCTGTAATGATGACTTTCGTAAAAGTTACTAAATAAGTAAGCACAAGTTGTTGCTAGGTAACACAAGGCCATTGTCACTGTTCTTCAGGCAGAATGCACTATTGAATGGGAGGGGGGGAGAGGCAGGGAATTTCATATGTACTGTTCGAGGCAATGTACAATCATTACTCACAGCCTTAAGTTAAGCAGTTCTTATTTCCTTATTGCCTGTGATCACCTTCATTTAACTAAGACTTCCCTACTGTGAGGGGAGGGGAAGCAGCATGGTATAGCCTGAACTCATCACATCTCAGAAACTAAGGAGGGCCAGTACTTGGATGTGTGACCACCAAGGAGGAGTCTGCAGAGAAAAACATTGGAAAACCACCTCTGCTTCTCACCTTGAAAGCTCCTTGTTGGAGTTGCCATAAGCCAGTCACCTGACAGCGCTTTACACACAGATACACTTACTGTGAAAGGGCTGAGGCAGCAGTTTCAGAAACATTTAAGTAAAAAGTAGCATAACAATCTCAATTTCAAGTTTTAAATAGCAAAATCCATCTGCATTGATATTTATTATATAGCACTTTAGGCATAAGATATCAAAGGAATGGTGCAGATGGGGGTGGGATCTTGATATGCATATAATCCAACCCTTTTGTTGTTGTTAGACCTCTACTTACTTGGACAAAGTGTTAGGAAACCAAAATGGCCTGTCACTTTACAAGAGGATAGTGTTTCATACAGCACATAAAATAAATTGCCTAAAGTAGACCAATCAACTACAAGTTTGATTTAAAGATAAGTTAGAACTACAAGCCTTCAGATTTTTTTTCTGCTTCCCCTACACTATGGAAAAAATCTGATTTTGAGGATCAAGGGGAACAGTGAGGGGTGCAGCACTGGGGGGCTACAGGTCAAGTGGGAAAACTGCAGAAATCATAAACCTTTATTTGTATGAGCAGAAGTGCCATGTCCTTGTCCAAATACACCTTTGGATACAGTTCAAGGTTGCTGGATTGTGATCCTACATTAACGAATACACAACACACAAAATGCCTTTCTTACACTTTGCAATATTTCAGAGATCAAACCAGATACATGCCTGCAAATGATTACAGAACAGAATCATACTGCTCCCTGAGCCATAATTCTTACTACAAGATTATCTCATTGCACAACGTCGTGTAATAGAGAAAAAGGCATCTTTGATTTAAAAAGAGAATAGGAGGATCTAGATTTCCGGTAGCAGACATTAACCATTCATGCATGCCTGAAAGGGATTATAAACTAAGACAATGACATCATCATCATCCGTTTAATGACAGACAGTTTAGTAATGGGAAGACAGGGCAACTTACTCCCATCAGCACACTGGCAAAAGAAATGCATTCT
Organism: Eublepharis macularius; assembly: GCF_028583425.1. Taxonomy (NCBI): domain Eukaryota; kingdom Metazoa; phylum Chordata; class Lepidosauria; order Squamata; family Eublepharidae; genus Eublepharis; species Eublepharis macularius. Next base: position 74,142,662 of record NC_072794.1, read on the forward strand.
CCTCTGTTGATGAGTAAAGTACTATATTGATGTCCACAGAAAAAAGTGATACTAAAGGGGATGTTTGAGGAAGAGCAGAGAGGGTAAATAGTATGCCAGAATTTGTTAAGAAAATGGTCTTCCAAAGTGTCTGTAACATACTGGGATGAATAAACTACAATCCCATACTGAGAAATGAACTCCCTTTGTTTCCCCAACACCCTCCTTTGATTCTTCACAACTTGAGCAAGGACGGAAAAAAGGGGGGGTTGGGGGGGAAAACCCCACAAACTCAACCCAAACAAGCAGGGGAGCAAAATAGAGGGGTTAAGTAACAGGTTGCGGCTCTGTGTTGGAAGTTCTGGCCAAATATGTAGACATCTGTCTTAAACCCTTTGTGCAGAACATAAGCTCATATTTAAAAGATACTATGGATTTTCTAAATCATATCAGTAACATACAGACAGAAGAGGTGTTTATTGTTACCTTGGATGTGGTCTCTTTATACACTAATATTCCACAAGATGAGGCCCTGGAGGTCTTATGGGAGGTATTAGATAGGAGAAACCTGAGATCCAATCCTCCCACCTTTTTTCTGACATACAGCTGAGTTATGTTTGAAGAAAAACTTTTTCCAGATCCAAGATGAATTTTTTGGGCAAATCTCTGGTACAGCTATGGGCTGCACATCTGCATCAGAACTAGCCAATCTGTTCATGGATAGATTAGAAAACAAATACATTTTCTTAGAGGGGAATGCTTATAGACCATATATCATCTTTTATAAAATATTCTTTGATGATATCTTTTTAATTTGGAATGGGACTAAACATGGGCACAACATAAGAGCTAGGGTTGCCAGGTCCCTCAAGTCTCCCAGCGGGAGACTAGGACACTGGCTCCTACCTCGTCGGGGCTTTCCTTGTTGTGCCCATGTGGGCGCAAAGCGTGTGCGCGCTCCCGGTGTGCGTGATGACATCACTTCAGAACTGATGTCATCACGCAGGGATGATGCATCGTGCGTGCCGGGGAGGGCAGAGAGAGTGGGCAGCTATGTCTCTCTCACTGCCGCCATGCCCCTTGTCCCTGCCAGTGCGGGCAGCACAGGGGCAGCGGCGGCGGCAGCCTGCTCTCTCTCTCACCGCAGCTGCCCCTGTGCTGCCCACGCCGGCAGGGATAAGGGGCGTGGCGGCGGTGGCGAGAGAGCAGGCCATGGCCACCACAGTTCGCTCTCTCGCTGCCACACCCCTTGTCCCTGCTGGCGCCGGCTGCAGAGGGGTGGCAGCAGCTGCTGCGAGAGAGCAGGCCATGGTGGCCATGGCGGCAGCAGTGAGAGAGGCGTGCTCTTGCAACCACCGCCTGCTTTCTCTCTGCCGCCGCCTGCTCTCACAGCATGGGAGCGTGCCCTGCACCCAGGGGTGTGCCGCATCACCTGGGGAGGGGGCACCCCAGGGAGCACGCCCCCCTGCCAGCCTGGTAAGCAGGCACAGGGGAGGGAGGGTGGGATTGGGAGATCCCCCGCCCCGAGCGGGGGGATGCGAACCCTAATAAGAGCTGTATTAGATTAAAGAAACTGAACGTCCCACTTGTTAACCACTGTCTCACTGCCAGCCATACGGAGAAGCAGCTGCAATTTTGGGTTGTGGAAGTTATACAGAACACATCTTCAGGGTCTCACAAACTGCTGCAGAAAAGAGAAGTGTTTTGGATTCACCACCTCCAGACGTTGATGCCTTGGGGACTTAATGAAGAAGTGGACTGGACTTGCTGTGTCTGAATGGATTCGACTTGATTTGGACTATTGCCCTAACTGAATATGTGGTGTGTCTTTGCCATTCCAGTGTTCCCTTCCTTCTCTCTCTCTCCGCGCCCCCCCCCTTTGAGAGCATATCTTCTTATCACATGGGAGACATTGCATCACCCTTCTACCTTTTCATATAGCTAACTTTCTTAGGTTAAAGTGCCAATTTATCTTTACTGTAGATTGATGTAACACACTCCTATACATTGGAAACCAAGCATCAGGTTGGTTTGTGATTGGGTTTGGAGAACCTGAGGGGGTCAATTAAGAGCATGTTAGGGAATAATTTTCTAATTTGGTACATTTTTTTTTAGAGTGCAACAATAAACAAAGAGCAGTGTGTGAATGCAGTCCTGGATCTACTGCAATATTTGTAGTTTATCACACAATACTAGAGGTAAATTCTGATCCAGTATTTTACCTAGAAAGTTCTAGCACTTATTAATGGACTATATTATATTACAAAATTTCCTCCCCCCTTCTTCTTTTGTTACAGCTCTAGATAAAACACCGGGAGCATTGCATGATTGGTTTCTATATGTGTGGGTGTATTTGATCATAAATTGTTTACAATTGACCACACGATGTTATGCCCTTTCAAAGGATGATGTGTGTGCCTCCTGTACTTTCCCTCTTTGAGTTGAATCAGAAAAACAAAAACTCTTTGGAGTGGCTCAAAGAAGAAACTGCGCTCTACTAATACAATGCAGGCAGTTGTGCCTTTCCATAAATTATGATTCCATTAGAAATCAATCCATGCCATCTCCCCTATCGCTGGGAGAAACAAGGAATCCCACAGTTGTGAGGTCAGCTGTAATTGCATTCTCTGGCCCCTATAAAGAGTAGGTTCTGCAGAGTCTGAGGCTTGGGAAGAGTACATTCCACTCCTCCCTCTTGTACCCACCCTCCAGAACTGCAGTCTAGAGAGGGAGATCTGGGGCCCAGGTAGCTTAGATACATTATGTGGGTTGAGTCAGGGGGGCTGCACCTGAAGCAGCTATGCCTCCTGGGGTTGATTAGTTTGTAACTACCTTGTCTGCATGATTTTCAAACATTGAAATTTCAGATTCTCTTGGTGATGCAAAACTTTTCAGAGAAACAAAACAGGGAATCTTCCATTAAAAAAAGAATCAGTACTACAAGCCTTGTTTTCCCGTTATAAGCTACTTCCCCTTTCAAGACCCTTTCTTTGTAGGCATTGTAGCCATATATCTACTTCTTCTCTTTTTCATTACTTCTGGCTGGATCCAGGCACCAACCCAGCATAAAAGTGTGGGCAGTGAATTAAGGCAGCTGTGGAAGTCCTCTTCCCTACTATTAGTGGCAGAAGATGTGTAAGTCAATTTCTCTTTTGATTTAGGGAGGCTCACACTGTAATGAGATTTGAGAACCTTAGACTGAGGGTAAGACTTCAAAAGTCTTAATGTCCTTCCTTTGATTACCTGCTATAATGTCATAAAATTGGATTTTACTACAATGTACAACAAAATAACATCTGAAGTAGTTCACTCCTCTAGTATTGCTTGCTCCAAAATTGAACAATGCCCATCTTGGCGCATTTAGGAGTTCTTTAAGCTTTGCTATCCAATTTCATTTCCTTAGGTCATCATTACATACACAACAAGGAGATTATTTGGCAGCTAGGGTATTTGGCGGGGTGGTAGTCATGATAATATGGACGGTTATCTTCACACGTACTGGAAAAGAGCAATCACCGGGAGAACTTGCCAGCAATGGAACTTCGCTTCTTTCATACCTTCAGGTGCATTTGTATCAAATCAGATGTCCAAGCAGCAAATTTGCTTTGACTTGTAATTTTCTTCACATTTTCAGGCTGAAAATTAAATCGTGCTAATTTAAGACACTGAAATGCTACAGGGTTGCTTCTGCAATTCTGTTAGAGCCTGGCATGCTTTAAAGAAATTTTTTAAATCAATGAAACTAGAAATGCTATTAAACCATTATCAGAATTACTCTCTTAGCAAGTGTGTAGCACCATGCATGTAAATGCCCAAGGCTAGATTCTACAAAGCATGTAGAAGGTGCTTACGGAGGCAGATCTTTCCCATTCCTAGAAGCCTTCTAAGGCCGAATCCACACGTCTCAAGTTTTCCGCTTTTTTCCTGCCCATTATTCACTTCTCAGATGGCTGTTCACATACTCTTACCTCAATCCCGCCATTCGCTCGCGTCTTTCGCATTGCACCTGAGACGAATTTGTCATGTGTTCAAGCGCTTCTCTTGCGCGGTTCTCACCATGGATGTGGACAAATAGAAGCATTTCACAAGGAGATTGCCCCCTTCAAACCACCCCACTTCTGTGTTTGCAGCCTTTCCGGAACACCATCCCTCTTTGCCATGCAGTTATCAAGCTTTTCCACTCTCTCCTCAGCATGCCTGCCTGCCCGCCCTTTCCCTTTTTCTTTTTTTTAAAAAGGGGACTTTCCCAGCATTGTTGCACAATCCCGGCCATAAATCTTAATCGGGGTGCTCCAAAATCCCCGCGGAGACATCAAGGGGGTGGCGTCATTTCCATTTCCATGTCATTTTTAGGATGCCAAACAGTCAGAAATATTGGTGGCTGCTAAAATTAATTTTTTTTAACTGTTGAAATTACCGTTACAGTGGAAATCCATCATTCTAACATTACATTCAAGTGTCAAATAATTAGTCTGCCTGTTTGGAGAGTTTGGATCACCCCCACCTTAAATATCAGTTCAAATTAGCCCGCTAGAATAATGGTCCAATGGATTTCAAAGAGGAAGGCATAGAATAACATTAACCAATCACAGGCATCATAGCGGTGTGGCCTCGCCATAGCAATTTAGCAAAAAAAATGCTATCGTGGAAATCTGATGAAAAAATGGGGGGGGGGTGAACGTGATGTCATCATCAGCGACGTCGGATCTAAACCCACCCCGTATTGCACGATTCTACCAGGGATGTGGACAAAGTATAGCATGAGGCAGCGGCAGTAAGAGAAGGGATGTGAACACAGACTGGGACATTGCGGGATAGAATCCAGCGTGATTAATGCACATGAAAAGTGGAAAGTAGGGAAGTGTGGATTCGGCCAAAGTCTACCACCACCCCAGAAAAGCTGATACTTGGGCTCAAGGGAAACTCTTGTACAAAACATTGCAGAGGATGGCAGAAAGGAGGGAGAACTCAAGAGAAAGTGCCCCCTTCTCTCTTGTGAGAACAGAAAGCTTGCCCCACCACACTTCCTCTGCCAATGGAGGCAGGAAGGCCAGGGCGATTTTCATGATTCCTTACTGCATGCTGCCCATGACTTGTGGTTATGGACAGACAGACACACACACACACACACAAATGCCTTGTGGCTTCCTTAAGCCACATCAATAGCTTTAGGGGATTGGTGAGGGAAAGGAAAGTGAAATATAGACCTACTACCAGTATATGCAAATCCAGCATAAGGCAATAACAGAAATACTGAGCATGAGCTACAATGTAGGAGGAAGGAGGATCTACTTATCAGATGACCATCAACGTTATCAGGCCTGAATATGAGAAGCCAGTTACTTTGTTATAAGAACTAAAGTTTTCAGTAGATATCTCATTAGATTTGCCAGGTTCCCACTTCACTCTGTATCTGGGTACCTATTATGGTTGCAATGCTTACTGTTGAATGTGCTATTTTTGACCAACTGGAGATGGAGAATATTGCTGTCTTAGAATGCTCTTGAAAAAGCTTGTTGAAACAGGAGAACAGCTAGTCCCCTGTTGAGTGATTCTCAGCAGCCATGGACCCTGTCCTCCTCCTTGACTTGGTTGCCTTCTGCATTCTCCCGCCCTGGACCTTCACGGTCTCTGAGTGTGGAGTTTGCACCTGCAAAGGAAGAAGAAGAATAGATTACACCATAGGAATTTTGTTACTATACAAAGGACTTACTTTAAGACACCAAGTCTTTAATTCTGTATCATCAGCACTTATGGTTGGGCAGTAGAACAGTATTGCCTGACTACATGAGCTGTGGAAATCATCATGAGTAGTGGTTGTAAGTGATAGCTGTAATTAAAGGTAAGGTAAAGGTAGTCCCCTGTGCAAGCAACAAGTCATTACTGACCCATGGGGGGAATGTCACATCACGACGTTTTCTTGGCAGACTTTTTATGGGGTGGTTTGCCATTGCCTTCCCCAGTTATCTACACTTTACTGCCAGGAAACTGAGTACTCATTTTACCGACCTCGGAAGGATGGAAGGATGAGTCAACCTTGAGCCAGCTACCTGAACCCAGCTTCCATCAAGATCGAACTCAGGTCATGAGCAGAGCTTGGACTGTAGTACTGCAGCTTACCACTGTAGATTGTTACTTGATAAAGTATTTCTTGGAAGTGAACTGTAGACTGTTACTTGATATTTAATTAATTAATTAGTGTTTTTCATTGCACACTATGTACCTTGCAGTTTATAATCAAATATAAAAACATTGAATATTACTTGTTTTTTGCATGGAGCACTTTAACGGTTGAGAAGGTTGTAAGTCTTGGCTGAGGGAGATCTTTTGATCTCTCCTCCTTCCAGGTTCCCACTTATGGCAGGTAATCTGTCAGTAATTCTCTCCAATGCCAGCTGTTGCCTCAGATATTGGCAGGAAAAATCGGTAAAGGGGAAAGAGTGGGAAAAGGCCTGGCACACTGGAGCCATGCTGGTGTGTCAGTACCACTTCCAGGTTACATTGGAACTGGGAAGGGATGCACTGCAATTTTCCAAAGCTCTATGGTAAAACCACAGAGTTTTTTGTAAAAAGCTACACAAGGTCAGCAACATATTGATGTCACTTCCGGGCACATTGCTGCCAGCATACGGACATCAGCAGCAAAATCATGACATAGATAATGAGTTCCCCCCCTAGCAGCAGATAAGTCTCCCACTGGTTGCTAGGGGGACCTGGCAAGCCTGGGGGACAAGATAAAATAAGCTTTCATCAGATTTCTCCCTTATCACCAGGGATGCAGAGAACCATCACCAGGGTCTCAAACACAAACTCTCCTTGGACCTTTCATCAGTTCACCCAAGTCATTTTCAAATGTAAACAATTCAGATTACTAACCTGGCTTCATGCCCCCCACCCAAGCATGACCAGGTCCCTGGAATTTTGTCTTTCTGATCTTCAGCCAGTAGACCTGCCCATCATTCCTTTTTTTTCCTTTTCTTTACGTTTACAATGAATAAATGACTTCAGTCATTTATGGCAAATAAATAGGAAATGAGATGTTTTCGTAGGATTGGGTATTCCTTGAACAATGGAGAAAAAATAAAAATTTGTGTCAATTGGTGGGATAAGAAGGAGCCCTCCATCTTAACCTTTTAACACTTTTAAATTAGACATTTTAAAAATAAATTGGTAAAATCATGGAAGTAGGAAGCTGATTCTGTTTGGAAAATAAATAACTGAATCTTTTAGCAAATTGATTTTTATTTCAGTTCCATGCTATTTTAATGCAAGCCGAGGTTGGGATGGAGGAGAGGTTCATTGGAATCGAATTTATGGTGAACAGAAACAAAAGTATGCTTGTCTATTTTTAGGAATGAGATTAGTTACTCTGGCCATTTCCACATGGATTATCTGCCCCAGGTTCAATGCTGTTGGGAAGTGGCTTTTTTCCCCATTTCTCCACAGCACCATGATGCATTTATGCATCTCTCAAGGTTTCCTTGGCTTTTTTCTGATTTTCTCAGACCTATCTTGCTCCAAAATTTTGGGACAAAAAACTTAAAGTAAAGCTTGGATGGCTACTGTGTAAGTGGGAAAATTCTGCCATTTATGTTGACCATGTCCTTGCAGCAGCTGTTTCCTCACTCTGCTACTAGGGGACTTCCTCAATTTTTAAAAAAAATTGGCACCAGAATATCATCATACCATTGCAACAAAGGGTTTTCTGAATTCTCAGTTTTATTTTTATATTTTTAATCTCTAACCTAGGGCTGCCAGGTCTCCCACCATAGCCATGGCAGGAGAAAAATAAAGAAAAACACATTGGTGTCATGTGCGTCATGATGTCACTTCCAGGGAATACCCAGAAGTGATGTCAGGTAACTTGAGGAATTGCTGGATTTACCATAGAGTTTTCAACATTTCCTAGTGCTACCTGCAGCCACTGCAACAACAGGGAAACCACACAAGCCCCTTACTGTGTACAAACCACTTCTCTTGCTACCAACCTGAGGGGAAATCATTTTAAATTTTTTGATACCTGGTATTTCCTGCCAGTTTAGCTGAAAAAGAGTTAACTAATTGAGTTCAATAAGATGTTTACTGGTGCTACTTAGAATCTAGAGTAGACAATCACATATGACAGTCATAAGAATTTAGGCTTTGGAGAAATAGTAGTAGCAGTTGCTTCAAATATAGCTTTTTAGTGTTTCATCATCATTAAAAATGCTATGGGAATATATGGATACTTAAGATACCTAAAAAGAGCTGATTTGATGGACACACACACAAACTCACCCTACTGCGATGCAGATTTTCCTGCCAAAATTCAGTTTCCCTCTTTTGACTGAGCATGCCCTAGTAGCATGTTAATATTTGTGGTTTTGAAAGTCTGTTTGTCCCGCCTTGACACACAGATATAATTTTGGCTTTTTAGCCCAGAAACGTGATGGGGGGGAAACAGGAGTCCTCTTCCTTTTTGTTGGAAATGGCACTGGAGACTGTATAACATTCAAAAAGAAATAACTTTATTTAACAGGCAGGGATTGAGTAAGTGTTGTCAGGGAATGGAAGTGTGGCAGTATTACAGAAAACACTTCGTGTAACAGGCAAAATAGTATCCTTGGAACTTATTTTCATATATTCTTGATTCTTAATAGTGAGAGGCATTTTACTTCATAATTTAGTTACAGCAACCATGTTTCTTCAGGAAATTTACTATGACAGTTCAGGTTTTTCTGGAGTTAGTCACTTTCTTTCTGCACCTAACTCACTCCTTTCTTGAAACTAGAGGGTATTTCTATATCCTGAGTAGTCTAAAATGATTTTCCCTTCACAACATACCTGGGGTCCTCCTCAGAGCCAACACTCCCCTTCAAAAACTGTGCCATAATTAATTTTATTCTTCTCAGAAGATATAACCCCTCTTCTTTTGGGCTTGAAAGGGAGTCTCAACCCACTACTCAGTCATTCTTGCCAAAACACACTCCTAGTTCTCTGTTGTTTGTGTAAAGTGTACTTCAGCTTATGCCGATGCTTAGAACCTGTCTGACTTTTCTTGTCAGATTCTCTGACTCCAAATCCTGTCAGAAACCAATGGACTGCTTTCAGACTGATTCCAACTGTCCAACTAGAGAAGAGGGAGCAACCTGTGAGTCAAGCTCTTCATTCTAGCGAATAGTTAATCCTTCCCCTTCCAGCTCTCTGATTTTGCTGCACTTTGGAAACCTGCTGTTAAGTGCAGTCCATCATAGCTGATCATAAATATTCTCATTGTAGCATAAATAAAAATAGCAAAGGGGCAATTCCTCATTCTTTCCCCTCCCTCCCTCCATTTCTCACTCATCTCCAGCAGGCTTTTTGCTATTTTTAGAAAATCAGTAGATAATCAGTATGACTGGTTTTTTTTAGTTGCAAAAAGCTGACTGGAAGTTAGAGAGGGAATGGTTTGTGTGAGGGAAAACAGCACCAGATGTGGTACCAGATATGGGCAGGATGGTGCAGAAGTCTGCATCTGCCCATCCATACTTTCCCCAACTGTACTTTTGGAATAATCTTTTAGGATTTCCCCCATGTTTCCCTCCACTCAGAAAGCTAATTCCTGGGGTTATGTCTGAATAAACAGGGGTAGCAGTGAGGAGGAAGAGGAAGAAGAGGAATGGAGTGAAATTTCTTCTTCTCCCTCTTCTGTGAGAGCAGAACCACAAGTGACAAAAGGCACAGATTGGACACTTGTCAACTTCCCTCAAGTTTTGATGGGAAATGTAGGCATCCTGGTCTCGCAGCTTCGCTCTCTGACTGCTGTCCAATGGACTTTTCAACTGTCACTTGTCCAACATTCTGCCAAGCTGCCTACATTTCCCATCAAAACTTGAGGGAAGCTGACAAGTGTCCAATCTGTGCCTTTTGTCACTTGTGGTTCTGCTCTGAGAAGAGCTACACTTGTGACAGAGGGAAGAGAGGACAGTTTCATGTGACTGTATACATAGGTTCCATGCCACTAGGAATAACTTTTTCAGACATCAGAAGACATTGGGGGGGTGATGAAAATGCATGCTTTTCTACTAACAGAGCATTAGATCTGAGCCAAAATTTGAAAGTATTTTTCAACATTGTTATTGATGATGAACATCAGCTTTGGAATTAGGAACTAAAGTTTCACTACAGAAATATTGCCTGGAAATAGTTCTGTAAAACTTAAGCTATGGACAAATGGCACTTTATTAAACTCCATGCTGCTAGCATACTTTTATTTCTAGCTACTAGCTATTGTATTATGTGTACTAAAAATTAGATTATAATGTTATTAGAGATATTAGATTAATGTACTAAATGTATGGGACTTTCTTTATGTGCTGTAGAGGTGTAATGTTATGAATTATAATGTCTTTTATGATTTTATGATGTTTTAAACTTATTAATTGATGTAATTTTGTGATTTAAGCTTAAGAACTATGGTCAAGTGAGCTATAAATAAAAGGAAAGGTTAATGCTAAATAATTTAATAAAAATCAGAAAATGGAGCCCTGGCATAAACAGGAGTTCTTTCCTTAACTTGTTTGTTCCAGAGTAACAAAACCATTCAGAAGCTGTGCTAGAAAGTCTCTCTTCAAATCACCCAAGGTCATGCAGTTTGTATAAGCAAACTGAAAGACTGCTAACCAAATGCAATAGACAGTTTTAATAAATTATCTCAAAAGCCATTCAAGAGCCATTCTTGTGCAGTTTCTGGGGTTATTCATTCAAAGCTTATATATCTGATCAAGAAATACACATCATGATGTTCATTCAGCATAACACATTATAAGAACAGATTACTGTTAAGAATAGAATGCCTTTACAAATTACAGGATTTTATGTACTAATAATAGCATAACTAATTTGCATTGATTTTGTTTACATTTTTACAATACCTTATTTTGTTTTGCAATAGGATTTGCATGTATAATCAAAATAATTAAGCAGTTTATTAAATAAGCTGCTGAGGCAAAGGCTCAGTGTATTCATTCAACCTTATAACTTTGTTTTATAATAAATTGCCTCTCAGCTATACATTTTTTGCTTCCATTCTCATTCTCCAATGGTGAATTAGGAATATATAATAGCAGGATTTTAAACTTATAATAACATGAGGGTAGCCAAACAAGCCTTTGATATAGTAAAAAAGCAGTGTTTCCAACATACCTGGAATGCAGATGCAGACTCCCTTTTTTTCTGTCAGCAAGGATAGCAAAACTTAAGGAACTTTAGCAAGTTAAGGGCACAGTCTTAAGGCCAGTCTGTAAACAGCAACTAAGCCCCATGCTGATAGGGCAGAGATGTAGCAATGTAACTGGTCCATACATCAAAATAATTGAGAAATATTGTAGAATAATTTTAAAATATGCCAGTTTAGCTCCCCATCAATGTTATACTGGTGTAAACCCCAGACCTAGCACAAGTGCATCAGATGGGGCCAGAAATGAGGGACACACCAGGGGGAAAGTGGTGGTTAGTCAGGATTAGTTGGTATCCTAAGCTCCTTCAGCCTGTGTCCAGCCCCTGATGCTGATGTAATGTTATACCATTACACTTGTAAAAATAAAGACACTCCCACTGAACTCAATGGGGTTTGAAAACAAAGTCCCCTATTGGCCTTTTAGCATGCCTACACAGCTACATTGCAGCTTAGGACACTAAATAAGTCTGTAGCCAGTCACTGGTCTAGATAACCCATTCGGTGATTGGAGGATGTTGATGGTATCATTAGGGACTCCTGTGTAGTCTCAATGCTCCAAGTGTCTTGAAGTTGGGCCTATTTTGCCATTCTTTTCTCTACCAATGCTGCTTTCACATAAATGTTTTGTTCTGCCTTGCTTTGGTAGCGTTGTTTTCATGATCATCATCATGATGTTGCCTTGTTTTAGTCCTGTTTCTTTTTTGTTTGTTTGTTTTTATTTTTCATAACTACAAAACACTACACAGCACTACACAAGACTATCACAAGGAAAGGGGAGAGGGAAGGGACAAAGGGGGGTGGAAAAAGAAAAAAAGAAAAAAGGGGGGGGGAATGAACTACAAACACTAAACACTACACTTCAATGTTTCCCTTCATACTGTCATAATACAAAAATAGCTCCATAGGATAATGATGGAGTGGTTAATCATACAGAGAATAAACATTTCAAATTCTGATTAAACTTTCCTCCCCCTTCTAGGTCCCGGACGCAGTTCTCTCTGTGCAATCGCTGTTGCGGTGCTCTCCTCCTCCTCCCCCCCCTCCGGCTCCTCCTTTTCTTCGTTCTCGGTGCAGCAGAGTTCTGGGTTTTTATTCTCAAAATCCTTTAGTTGATCTTCTGATAATATCTTATAGGCCTGATCTTTATATCTGAACCATATTCCTTCCGGGAATAACCATTTGTACTTTATTCCATGGTCCCTCAGAAGAGCTGCAAACTTTTTATATTTAAAACGCCGTTTCCGGACTAGAAATGGAACGTCCTTCAAAATCTTGGTTTTAGTCCTGTTTCTGTGTTGTCCTTGACTTTGCTGCAAGCTTTCCCAGATTAATTATTAATTCATTGAGAAATAAACATATATGAATTCATAAATAGCATCCATTCATAAATACATACACAACCATAGGACACACAACATACAATATCAACCCAACTGTAAACATTTATATCTTCAAAGGAACTGTCCTTAATACTTCTTATAACCAAGTCAGGGAAAAGAGCTCCACAACAGACATAACCAAACAGGTAAGTGGTAATATTAACATATTTGTTTCTTCCTTCAACAGAAAACCTGTGTGGATTGAGAAAAGGAGAGTCCAAGCATGTCCGTGCCCTGCCCAAACCGGGCCGGCTTGCATTTCTCAGTTTTCGTCAAACAACTTCCTCAGGGGCAAGGAACCAAACTACAATTCAATTTGCTGTAATAAATAAATAAATGAACACAAAAGCTAACAATAGAACACTGTACAATCAATAGCCTCAAAATCACCACTCTTCTAAACAGTGCACATTGGGAGATTCCGCATGATCAATTTTCTGAGCAGTCATGCTGCGGTGGAGTCCTACGAATCCACTTCTCCCCGATTCCACATTAGGCTTTTGTTTCGCACATTTCATCGGCTCAAAGTCCATCATGTGGAATTTTTGACAGGATAAAAATCGATTCCTCATCGCTTTTTCCGGGGGAAGTGTCCAATGATGTACATCTTCATTTTTTTTATTTTTTTCCCAAAAAAAACATTGCTACACATAAACATTGCATCAAACCAACACATTAGAAAAAAATTTCTCACAAAAAAACGTTGCTACACATAAACGTTGCATCAAACCAACACATTAGAAAAAAATTTCTCACAAAAAAACGTTGCTACACATAAACGTTGCATCAAATAAACATATTGGATAGGCCAGAGCACTTCCTGCTGATATTGTGGAAGAGTATTGGCTATTGACATTTGGAGGGAAAATTGTTACCAATGACCCCACATCTATCTTTCCCGCTTTCTTCGTGAGCAGTGTGGTTTAGTGATAGGTGTTGTGTTGAGGACGGTCTCTTTCTCCCTCCATGAAATGCCTAGACCACTAGTTGAACGCTGAAGTCCCTCCATCACACTTTCACTCTACCTCAGAAGCTGTCAGCTGTCAGCGAGCAACAAGTAACAAATTTGGCGTGTTGTAAAATGGGCCCGTTATTGGTCAGCTGTTGTCATGTGACACAGGATATGTTTCTGCATAGATTTGTAGAAACGTTGCAACGTTTTTTTACATTTTTTTTTTAAAAGAGGGGAAGGGAAAGGGTAGTGGGTGTAGCTTAGAAAACATGATTGGCCAATCAAATTAAGTTGATTTGAAGGGCGAGAGAAAAGGGCAAGGGTGGGGAGAACATCGGATAAAGAATTCCGCATGATTAAAATCCCTAATCTGCTGCGCATGGACAAATAACGGACAAAACGTGCAGTGACTTCGAATCTGCTGCTAGGATTGCCTTCCCACGTGTGGAAACACAAGAAAAAATCGAGGTCATTTAGAAGCTGAAGCAGGGAAAACCATTTGTGCGGAATCACCCATTATTTACTATCATTTCAAGTAATTCCAATTCATTTTCTAAGGAGCAGCGTCATGTGTGCACATCACCACTGCAAAATGTCTCTTTTATACTCCTAGTTGAACAATATCTTAAAGAGATACGTTACTGAAATCATTGTGAGATAAAAGTGGAAGATATATTCTGTTAAAAAGCTGCCCCCATGGTCAGAATTCTATGCTTTGCTGGGTCTTGGGAATATGTTTGCCTTGTTGCATGGCTGCCTGTGGGCTACACCGCCATTTTTGGTGATGTAGTGTTTGGGTGGTGTTGTGGGAGTTTCTACTACTAGAGCACCTTAGAGAGCTAAGTCTCATCCTGCCCTTAGCCCCACCCCTTTCTGCAGCAGGCATGCCAGTGAATCTCCAGCAGCTAGCCAGCTGCTATACAATTGTCCCTTCGGGATCAGCAGATACGATTTTGAGATATGCTGGCCTAACTCCGGGATATGCCAGAATATCCAGTTAGCTCCTTGAGAACTTTCTGCTCAAGCTTCGTAATGTGGCTGTCACAGATCTTCAGTGTCCTGTGCAGTTTGGGTGTTAAAGGCCAAGACAGCGATCCTAATCTGGCCTGTTCTAAACTTCTTTTTATTTAGTTTGTCTTACTCACTGAGTTGCAGGCTAAGTCATTGAACAGCAAGAGTTCAGCCTTCTTATTTACCTCCAAACCCCTAGAAAGGGTGCAAGACAAAGGACAGAAACAGTGGGTAGATGTCCAGAAACAAAGCCAGGCAGTGGGAAAGTCAAATAAAAGAGAAGTCTAGTAGCACTTTAAAACATTTATTCCAGCATGCGGTTTCAACAAAATGGAACTATGTACACAGATTGGAGAAATATGATCTCCTCTTGCAGCTTCAATGAGTTATTAAACATGTAGCTATTCAACCAAGAATGTTTGATTAATAACTTTTATGTGAAGGCAGATTCTGGCAAAGGCATATGACATGAAACAAAAACAGGGGTGAATCTTGTACACCCATAACAAAGTATTTTTCTTTAATTAGATCTTGCACAGTTCAGCGGACACCAGGGAACCATTAGACTCTTCCTGTGCAATGTGAACAAACAAAGCTTGCAGTTCCATAGTAACAGCATCTGAATAATTTAAATAGAGCAGCTTACAAAACAGCAATTTACTGAGGTATATTTTACACAACTGCTATTGTGACAAGCCTGTGATAAAGCCAGTATCAAAGATAGATGCTGTTGTCATTGAAATAAACTATACTGTCTTAGTTCTTCTTAAGAACTACAAGAAGAATTCGGCGGGTAAGCAGCATAAGCA
Source organism: Eublepharis macularius (assembly GCF_028583425.1). NCBI lineage: Eukaryota > Metazoa > Chordata > Lepidosauria > Squamata > Eublepharidae > Eublepharis > Eublepharis macularius. Next base: position 74,157,989 of record NC_072794.1, read on the forward strand.
ACACATCCAAGTATCTTCGATATACATTTATTTTGAATTCCTTTAAATAAAATACTGGTAGTAATATGGGGGGGGCAGCAGATGCATTGGCTGCAATAAGTATGGAAATAAAAGTCACATCCACATAGGTACAAAGGAACAACTATTGTGCTCTTTAACTCACCCCAGTAAGTCTGGAGAAAACTTGTTTTGTATGAAATAGCATTAGAAATTGCTCATTTTGTGCCCACCTAACTGACAATTAACATGAGATCCATTGTAGAAACATAGAAACATAGAGTCGGAAGGGACCCCAAGTGTCATCTAGTCAAGCTCCCTGCATAACACAGGAAATTCACACCTATGTCCCCCACCCCCTACCTTAGTGGCCCCTGCTGTGTGCCCAGAGGAAGGCAAAAAAACCTCCAGGATCCCTGGCCAATCTGGCCTGGAGGAAATTTCCTTCCTGACTCCAAAGTGGCGATCGGCATTACTCTGAGCATATAAGAAAGGGCCACAAGAGCCAGACAACAGCTCATCCCTTCATGCAATCCCTCTTCTGATCTGTGTACATTCATATTAAGTTAAAGAATCATCATAGTTGTCAGATGACCATCTAGCCTCTTCTTAAATACCTCCAAAGAGGGAGAGCCCACCACCTCCCAAGGAAGCCTGTTCCCCTGAGAAACTGCTCTGTCAGGAAGTTCTTCCTGTTTAGCCAAAAGCTCTTTTGCTTTAATTTTAACCCACTGTTTCTGGTCCAACTCGTTGGGGCAACAGAAAACAACTCAGTTCCATCCTCTGTGACAAACCTTCAAATACTCGAAGAGGGTCTATCATATCACGTCTCAGTCACCTCCTCTCCAGGCTAAACATATCCATTTATAAAGATGTTGAACAACACAGGGCCCAGGACAGATCCCTGATGCATTCCACTTATCATTCCTATTCAAGAGAATGAGGAACCATTGGCTATTTTCACACACCTGTAAACCCTCCAGAAAATCATGCAAAACTCCCGGCACGATTTCCAATCATGATCTCGTTTAATGGCATGATGACATCAGAAATCGTGCCATTAAACAGGATCATGATGGGAAATCATGCTAGTAGGATCCAAACTACATTTCACCAATTTGTCAATCAAAATATTATGTGGAACCTTATCAAAAGTCTTATTGAAATTAAAATAAACCATATCCGCAGCATTCCCCTGATCCACCAATGTAGTAATTCTCTAAAAGAAAAAGAAAAAAAGATAAGGTTAGTCTGACATGACTTGTTCTTGAGGAACCCATGCTGACTCTTAATCATCACAGCTATCTTTTCTAAATGCTCAAGAACTGACTGATGATTTGTTCAAAGACCTTTCCAGTATGGATGTCAAGCCAATGGATCGATAATCACCTGTTTCCTCCTTTTCCCCCTTCTTGATGATGGGGACATTTGCCCACCTCCAGTCTTGTAGCACCTCACCTGAATTCCTCAAAAAATCTCAAAAATGATAGACAGAGGCTCTGCAATTACATCAGCAAGTTCCTTTAGTACCCTAGGGTACAATTCATCTGGTCCTGAGGACTTGATTTCATTTAAAGAAGCTAGGTATTTACGTACCACCCTGATGTCTATCCTGGGCTGCAATTCCATTTCTTCTTCATGTGTTCCCTTTTTGCCAGAGTGAGCACCATTCTCCTTGTAAGTGAATACCAAGGCAAAGTAGGAAATGATTGGTTCTGCTCTCTATTTATCATGTTAGAATCTCACTTTCCTCAGGTAAGTACGGCGTAGTAACCAAATGAAATTGACTGATGACATTCTATTCTTCTTTGTCTGATCATTCAGCTTGTTTCACGACACAACCACTTCCTCAGGGGCCGCTCTTGTAACCACCAATACAGTCAAAGAGTTCCATAATAGGACCCAAATTATTCATGTGCAAGCATTCAACGCACTACGGGACGGTCACGTAGTGCGTTGAATGTTTGCACATGTCATGAAACAAGCTGAATGATCAAGCCGGCAGCTTGTAGGGCCAGGGGGGGGGGCCCGGTTGGGCTCTCCCTCCTTCCTTGAAATCCACCTGTATAAGGAGACAAAGATGAATAGAACGTCAGCAGTCAATTTCATTTGGCTACTATGCCATAATTACCTGCAGTTTGCTGTTTGGGATTCTCCTCGACGTGTGTCGGGTTTCCATGTTCATCTCAAACTGTATGTGGACAAATACCATACCCATTTTAAGGAAGTCTTGAGCTCTTAAAGCAAGAATATACGCTAATTGAAGAACTCAGGAAGCTTCAAGGGACTACCTTAAAGGGTCGTTGTTGGATGTCACTTATGCTTGAATTCTATAGTGTAATTCTTGTGAATTATTGTGTAAAGTACACTTTGGCACTGAGCACTTTATAAATTTTTGTAATAACTAATAAGTAATATCTAGTACTTTGGGGTGTAAATTGTGTGTTATTTATCTCTGATCAGAGCTGTAAGTTCCACTAACTCTGTCATTTTCACAATCCAGCCCTTGATTGAAGGCAATACTGTACTTTTCCATTTTTGCGCATATAAAAGCCTAGCCGCTGTGGTTATATATAGAAATACAATACCATGTTTATTTTCCAACTTTTGATCCATTAATCCCAACAAAAAGGCTTCTGGTTTAAATTGTGACCAAAATTTGTTTCCTTTAGGGCAAGTCCACCAAAGATGATAAAATGTTCCTTCATATTGCTCACATTTCCAACATTTGTTTGACATACCTTTACTCATTTTTGCTAATTTATCAGGAGACATATACCACCAATACATGATTTTATAGAAATTTTCTTTTAAGTATGGAACTCAAAGTGAATTTGTGCTTTTACCCACATATTTGTCCACTGGTCCACTGGTATATTATACCCCAAATTTTTAGCCCATTTTACCATACAATCTTTCATAGATTCTTCTTCCATTTCAAATTTCAACAATAACATGTTCAACATTTGTACAAAGCTCTTTTTCAAACGCTATCTTTTCGTAATAGTACTTGTTACTGAACTTAAAATAATTTTTCTTAAGTACAATTTCTGATAAGGCTGTGAGAAAAGAAGTGGGGGGGGGTAGTTGTTACCCCTTCTATTCAATACCAACTTTTTATCTTACAGTTTTGCTGGTTAAAGAGTACTCCCAGGCCCCAGGCCCTAACCTGAAAATCTGAGAATATTCTTTTAAGACCAAACTAGACATTAACATTAGATGCTGGCAGGGGAGTTATTTTTCCCTTTTTGGCTGTTCCATGTGCAAGATTCTATGCATGTGAAGCAGCCAAAAGAGGAATTAACTCCCCACCCCCCAATGCCATTTCTGACTGGGAAAATGGTGCAGAGGAGAAGGCAAGAGTCCCTCCCGAGCACATCACAGTTCCCAACTCAATTGGGTTGTCCTTTGTTAAACAGACAGTCCCCAAAGCTGCTCTGTGGCTGCAGAGACAGAGAATCAAGTTCAGTGAACCAAGCCTTGACTCTCTCTAAAAAAAAAATGTAACATCTAGTTTGGCCCTGTGAATTCCCCTAACAAAGGAATGTTGATATCTAAGTGTCAAAAGCCAGTGTGCAGAGGCTTTAGATCAGAACGATCAGTATGATAGGTAGACACATCAGGTGACATAGAGTCAGATGGTTAACATAAGAGTCAGGTGACCATGAAGTGAATGACTCAGCTAAACTCATGCATGTATCTGATTGGGTGTCTACATGTATATATAGCTACCATGTACAGTATGGTCGGGGCTTCTTGCTAGTCCAGGTGTAGGCGAAGCACTTTGTCTCTCTGGACTGTAAACTTGTATATATTGCTCTTTATCCACCTATAAATAAACTGTATTATACACCTTTGCTAAACTAACAAGGTGTGGACACTTTGTGGATCCTCCTTAAGCTGGTGCAGTCACGCTGAATACACACCCTCCAACAGGGTTATGGGCCCAGATAGACTGCGCCAAGGAGGCTGCTGAGGAGGCTCTACTGAAGTAGAGACGCAACAGAGTCGGTGGTGGATGTTGGCACCTGATGGCCGCGATCCCTCGGAGGAGGAATTATTGGCGGTGGAAAGTGTCAGTGACCAGGAGGAGGAGGAGGCAAACGAGCTCCCTCAGATCGGTGCAGAAGCAAGTATGGCACAGAGTACGGTCGTGTTGGTGGAGAAGCTGACCTCCGTGAACTACTCCATTTGGTCGTTGCGTATGGAGCATTTTCTAAAGAGAGAGGGGCTGTGGAAAAGTGTCAGCAACCCCCCAGCAGCCCCCAATGATGCGGAAAAGATTGCAGATGAGCGTGCTTTAGCTCATATCGTGCTGGCTGTGGGAGATGACCAATTGCTTCACATCAGGGACTCGGCTACTAGTTCAAAGGCCTGGCAAGATTTGAAGCTGATACATGCAAGAACATCTGCAGGGTCATTAATTATGCTGACACGTCGCCTCTACAGACTTGCTCTCAAGCCGGGGGAGAGCATGCAGAAGCATATAAACAGTTTGACGGAATGTTTCCAGCAACTGGCTGCTCGTGGAAAGCCCACGGAGGACTCTGACAAGGCATACATTCTATTATCAAGTGTGCCTGATGTATATTTTCCTCTTATTGCAAGCCTTGAGAGCCTGGAGCCAGATAAACTCACTTATTCCTATGTTACGTCTCGTCTTCTTGAGGAAGAGGCTCGTGTTTCAACATACGGAGGCTGGCATTCAAGGACGGAGCAACGAGCAGACGGAGGGGCCCATCGAGGGGTTTCAGCTACTGACGGCGGAGGAGTTGCTAACAAGCAGCGTGAGCTCACCCAGCTGTCAGCAGCAGCCGTGAGAAAATGTTACAGCTGCGGCTCCACTTCTCACCTTCGTCGGTTTTGCCCGGACAGGAGAAGAAAACAACAGAAGCAGAAGCAAGGACGTGTCCAGGAGCCTCGGTTTCCAGATCAACATGCGAGGCTGGTCACTGCATCTACTGTAAATACGCATTCCCAGTGGACAGTTGACAGTGGCGCTACCGATTCCTTCGCCCGATCTGAGGAGGTGCTGTATGATTTACAACAAAGCAACCTGCAGTCCGTGTTGTTGGCAGATGGGAGAGAATCTCCAGTCAGTGCCATGGGAGCTGTACGGTTTACAGCTCTGGAGGAGGACTTTGCGCCTGTATATTGTGTTCCCTTTTTGGACCATAATCTATTATCAGTAAGTAGGTTGACCCAAAAGGGGTTTGAGGTCCGGTTTGTGGGGGACAAATGCCAAATAAGCAAAGCTGGCAAAGTTCTGGTCACTGGGGAACTGAGAAACAATGTTTATATTGTAGAGAATAGGCAGGCAAAGGCTGACACGGTTACAAACAAGTGTAGCCATGACAATTGTGTGCATTTATTGCACAGGCGTTTAGGGCACGCTAGCTTTGGGGTTATAAACAAAACTCTAACACTCCTGAAGGGAGAAAAGGTGTCAAGCTGCTCAGAGTTCCTAGACTGCACTGTTTGCAAAGCAGTCAAAACAAAGGCATTCCCTGTAGCTAAGAAAAGTGGCCGGGTGTCTACAAAGCCACTTGAATTAATTCACATGGATCTGATTGGTCCATTCCCCAAAAGCCATTCTCAAAATTGTTATGCCCTGGTCCTAACGGATGATTTTAGCCGGTACTCATGGCTGTATGTTATGAAACACAAGTCTCAAACGTTTGATTTGTTTAAGGTTTGGGCAAAAAGGGTACAAAAACAGTTGGGGCTGGACATAAAGGCCATCCAGTCTGACCAAGGGGGGGAATTCATGTCTGCACAATTCTCTCACTGGTGTGATAAATATGGTGTTTTGCACAGGGTAGCAAATACAAGTGTGCCACAAGAAAATGGTCTGGCAGAAAGGCATGGTGCCATTATACAAGAAAAAATGGCTGCTATGTTAGCTGATGCTGGTTTGCCAAAAACTTACTGGGCTGAGGCAATTATCTGTGCCGGTTATGTGGTAAATCGTCTGTGGTCCCGTGCTGTGAATGAAATACCTTTTAGGTTACTTTTCAACAGGGACCCTAACCTAAAGTTACTAAGGGTGTTTGGCATGACTTCTTGGGTGCATATCCCTTTAAAACAGCGGAGAAAAGGGGGCCCAAAAGCCTCTAAGATGATATTCATTGGATACCAGAGTGGCATGAAGGCCTACAGGTTTACAAATGAAAACAAAAAGGTATCGTACAGCAGGTCTGCTAGTATATGTGAGCATGGAAGTTGGAAAAGGCTTCACGGGTATGAGAGTGAAAGCCAGATTGTGTTGCCAGTTACCGATGAAATGCCTGAAACAAGTTCAGAGGGGGACGTGAGTGTGAAAGAGGAGATTAGTTCTCCAGCCAGGCAGGTAACACAGGACGCACAGAGGTCTAGTCCTCCTATATGTGTGTCCAGTCGTCCTAATAAAGGTGTCCCACCTCAAAGGTATGGTTTTGAAGCTGCAGCAAACTGTGTGCTGGCTAAAGAGCCAGCTAATTATTCTGAGCTTCTCACTTATGAGGGGGAAGAGAAAAAGGCTTGGCTCGAGGCCATGAAGGCCGAATATCAGTCTCTAACTGACCATGAAGTGTTTACAGTTGTACCTAAGCCAAAAGACACAAATATTATTGGTTGTAGGTGGCTGTATAAGGTGAAACGACTTCCCTCAGGTAATGTGCAGAGGAAAGCTCGCTTAGTAGCCCGTGGTTTCTCTCAGGTACAATTCCAAGACTATGACCAGGTATTTTCTCCTACTGTTAGGCCTGAAACAGTAAAATTAGCCTTATGTAAGGCAGGGGCTCAACACAAAAACATAGATCATTTTGATGTCTGTACAGCCTATCTCCATGCTCCTATACAGGAATGTTTATACATGGAGCAGATACCAGGGTATGAGGTGTCAAATAAACATATGGTGCTCAAACTAAACCGAGCCTTGTATGGGTTGCGTCAATCCTCACGAGCTTGGTTTCAATACCTGTCACAATCACTAAAAGCAGCAGGCTTTGAGCAGGGCAAAGGTGATGCCTGCATTTTTACAAAAATGGTAGGAGGTTCAGAAGTCCAACTCCTTATTTTTGTAGATGACATATTGTGTATATATGAAACAGAAGAACAATTATGTTGGTTTAAACAAATAGCTAAAGATATTTGCAAAGTGAAACATTTGGGTCCTATCTCCAATTATTTGGGAGTGCAAGTGTCCAAAACTGAGGATGGATTTTTCCAACTGAATCAGAGAGATAAAATTACAAAGTTGCTCTCAGAGTATGGATTAACTGAAGCACATGGTGTGTCCACTCCTATGACTACAGGGTATATCAGGGAGCCAGATGATTTTCCCTGGGAAGATGTACAAAGATATCAGTCATTGGTGGGCAGTCTTTTGTATCTCTCATGTTGGGGCCGTCCAGATATAACACAAGCAGTAAACATGCTATGCCAAAGGTGTGCTAAGCCTTTCCATAGGGATTGGATAGCAGCAAAACGCGTCTTGAAATATCTTAAGGCTACTCTCAATTTCTCTTTGGTTCTAAAAGCCACTGAACCTATGCAGATCACTATGTTTTGTGATGCTAGTTGGGCAGATCGCCCTGACGGTAAATCCACTACAGGACTAGCCATATTTGTAGGAGGTGCTCTCATTGCACATAAGACATTGAAACAGTCTTTGTTAGCACATTCATCGTGTGAGGCAGAGGTTGCTGCCATGAGTCAAGGTATCTTAGAGCTGGAAGTGATACAACAGCTCATGTCTGACATGAAAATGCATTGTGCAGTACCTATTGCTGTTTATGGAGATAATACAGCAGCACAACAGTTAGCCCAAGATGGTGGAACCAAAACACGCAGTAAACACATCTTAATCAGGTATTTGAACGTAAGATGTGCTGTAGAGCAAGGATTCATAAGATTGTTTAGATGTACATCTGGTGACAATATTGCAGACATGTTTACTAAAAGTTTGTATGCTGTACCATTTGAACGATTACGTGATGCCTTAAACTGCTCTCATACTGGCTTGGAGGAGTGTTGATATCTAAGTGTCAAAAGCCAGTGTGCAGAGGCTTTAGATCAGAACGATCAGTATGACAGGTAGACACATCAGGTGACATAGAGTCAGATGGTTAACATAAGAGTCAGGTGACCATGAAGTGAATGACTCAGCTAAACTCATGCATGTATCTGATTGGGTGTCTACATGTATATATAGCTACCATGTACAGTATGGTCGGGGCTTCTTGCTAGTCCAGGTGTAGGCGAAGCACTTTGTCTCTCTGGACTGTAAACTTGTATATATTGCTCTTTATCCACCTATAAATAAACTGTATTATACACCTTTGCTAAACTAACAAGGTGTGGACTCTTTGTGGATCCTCCTTAAGCTGGTGCAGTCACGCTGAATACACACCCTCCAACAAGGAATTCTTCATTCTTTTGTTTCTCAGATCTAACCCATTCTACCTAATGGAAAATTATGGTCTCCAAGGAGTCCATTACTTATGTGACCTTTTGCCTGTATTTAGACATTTGTATTGACTTTGTATTGGCTGTATTGACTACTACTCACTATTAACATGTCAGTTTCAATCCTCCTCACCTAGGCAGACTAGAGAAATGAATTCTAAACAGTTGTGGTTTCTTTGGTCTGAGGGAAGGCTGTTCCAGGGTAACCATGGAAAATCAGCAGAGTGCAATATTTTTCTTCCAAGCTGCTTTGGGTCCCCTTTGGGAAGAAAGGCAAGATATAAATGAAATAATTAAAATTAAAATATTTTATACTTTGCTTCTGTGCCATTTAAGTATTCTCACCATCCTCAGTTTTCAATTTGTCATAATTACTTCACAGCACGTTGACCTAAGAAATAGAGATGGAACATTTTACTCACCATTATGAACTAGACTACCTTCTTGTAACCAAAACCCAAGGTAAATGGACAACTTCACTTTCTCAAGTCTATGCAATCCATTAAATATGAATCCTAAAAGAAAATCTCATGGCTTCTAATTCCATTTTGGCTTTAGTAATTCCTACTTGAGTGGAGTTGCCTACTATCTGGACATCTGGAGTGAGCTTTCTAGTACTGTTGTTACAACTCTTTTTTTAAAAAATGAAACAGTAAAAAATAAATGAAACATATAAAAACAAACAGAATACATATAAAATACTTGCAAAAATATCAGAATAGTGGGGATCTACAAAATACTTCCCCTCTCTGGCCCCATACATATTTAAGATACTTTATGTACATTCTTTTATATTTTACATTTTATATTCAACTTTATATCCAATCTCATTATGTTCAGCATATTAACTTGCTAACAATTGATGTATTTTAATATTATTTATACTTAATTCTCCTTAGTTTGCAACTAAATATTCAAAAAAGAATATCCAATTTTCCCGAAATAAGAAGTTAATTTTGCCATTGATACAATGTATTCATCCAGTCAGTCATGTCTAGACAAGATTCTGCCTTCCATTTTGTTATATATACTACTCTCACGGCTGTCACCATATATTTAAAAAGTTCGCTATGCTCTTTTATTATGTTACTTGGTAAAATATTTAATAACATATTTTTAGGGTCCAGCACAAAGCAAAATTTCAATATCTTTTACATCTTCATGTATTTTATCCAATATCTTCTTGCCTTCTTACATGTCCACCACATATGAATGAAAATTGCATCTATACATTAAACACTTGATAGTACTTATACCACTTGAGTTTGCTAATTGCCCACGCTATTGTTAAGGAACCTTATTTCTGGTTTCACTGTATCTGGATCTGTGTTCCTTCCAAGCTTGCAGAGGTTGCAGTAGTCTAATCTGGAGGTGACCATTTCTTGGATCGCTGTAGTTAGGTCATGAACTGATAGACAGGGCACAAGCTGCCTGCTCTGCTGAAGATAAAAAAACACAGACTGGACAACTGCCACGACCTGACCCTCCATTGATAAAGAAGAGTCCAGTGTCACTCTGGGGCCCAGCCTCCACAACCATCTCTTTGGCCACCCCAAAGAATATCACAGTCCCTATCATCACCACCACCACCTTCAGGCACAAGCTGTTCAGCTATCTGTCAGAGGATTTTTGGCATCAAACTCAGAAGGCCTATAGTATTCAGGAAGTGCTGTATATGCTGCCAACAGGCCACTTGTGCCTGCACATGCATCTCAACTCTGCGAAATCAAGGGAAGAAGTGATGCACATGTGCTTTCAGCGCAGCCCCTTCAGTTGAGTTGGAACCCACAATAGCGTTGTGCACAGCTGCTCACCCTTTCTCCTTTTCTCTCTTTTGCCTACCATTATCAGTCACTGTGGTTGACCCACCAGCACACAAAATTTCTGGCTATTTATTTTGTTTCTTTTGTACTTTGTCCTTCTCCCTAATTGGGGCCCAAAGCACCTTATGTTATTCTTCTCCATTTTATCCCCACAACAACACAAGGCTAAGCTGAGAGTGTGTGACTGACCCGGAGTCATCCAGCATGCATCCATGACCAAGAAGGGATTCAAGCCTGGCTCTCCCAGATTCTAATCTGATGTTCCAACCATTACACCACTTGTGGAACTGCAGAATTGACTAGGTATTTTCTCAATATTTTAAAAGTAATTTAGAACAATGGGAGTACAACAAAACATGCACACACACATACACTGTTGGCATAACGCTCAGACAGAGGCAACTACATCAGATGCCTGACACGTGTTCTTCATGTGTCGGTTTCTCGTAAGTTTCCATGGGAAATGTCGAGAGAAATAACGGCTGCTCAATGTGATTCTTTGCCAGGGAAAAGAGGGAAAGAATCACTCCCACCACTCAAAGACCATATTGAGGAGGGCAGCCAAGGAAGCCAGCAGCCAGCCCCCTGGACGCCTGCTTCGCTATGCAGTGGTGGTACTCAATGCTCCCTCCTCCTCCTGCCCTAGCCACCAACTCGTGCTCAGTGTCCAAGTGAACACATAGTCCCCTCGGCTCCCTCTGGCCACCACCAGCTTGCTTGACTACCTCCTGCCGCTGCTGATACAGTCAGCTCTCTCTGGCCATGGAGTGCATTTAGGGGAGCAAGGGGACCATGCTCCCTCTGGCCGCCACCAGCACCAGAGACAGAAGTTGCTTAGAGATGGAACTTGTCCAAAACGCTGTTTTGTGTTTGTAGAAGTGTGGAGAAGCCCCCTCACCCCACAGACAATGTACTGCTCCCCAAGTCCCTCAGTGGCAGCCAGAGGGAACCGCTCAATGCGATTCTTTGCGCAAGTGGTAGCCAGAGGGAGCCGAACACACTGGCCGTGGCCAGAGGAAGTGCACTCCCCTTGCTTACCTAAATGCATGCTGCAGCCAGAGGGAGCTGAGCGGACTATGAGTTTGCTTGGTCCCCAAGCTGGAGCTGGTGACTGGGGCTACCACAATCACTCCTGGCTGGGTTGGGTGGAGGGGGGAGCAGTGGGTCCCACTGCCACATGGCAAGGCAGGCATGCAGGGGGCTGGCTGTTGGCTTCCAGGGCTGCCCTCCTTAATATTGTCCTCAAGCGGTGGGAAGGATTCTCTCCCTCTTCTCCCTGGTGAAGAATCGCATTGAGCAGCCATTCTTTCTCACTATACTTCCCATGGAAATTTGCTGGAAACCAACATGAGAAAAACACATGTTGGGCATCTCGTGTAGTTCCCCTCATAGGCAACCAAAAACAATATGTGTAGCATGAACTATCTGCAGCCTAAGCATGCTGAAGGTCTGCAGAAAGCCATATACCATTGTCCTCTTTGACCAGTCTCCCAAAAGAGATGTCCTCAATATTAAATGCAGAAAACAGCACTACTTTATAGACAGCCCTGTTAAGGAATCTGTTGCTTAAGCCAAGAACCTGAGGGTTTGGAAAGGCCTAGTAGAGGCTTTTAAGCGACAGGCCTGCCAATACCCCCCACCCACCCCCATTGCCCACTGCTACTCCAAGCTGCAGAGGGGGAATATTTTTTAAAATTCATGAGCACTGCAAGTGTGATGATGTCACTTCTAGAGAAACCTGGAAACGATGGCAGCAGCTCTAGAGTTTCCAATGATCCCTAGAGCTACTACCATTACTTCTGGATGCTCCCTGGAAGTGACATCATTGTGCACACAATTCCAGCCCCTCCCAACATGTCCTCACCCTCAACTAGGGTTTCCAGATATCCCTGACAACCGGCAGAAAGAGGGACGTTACATACTGGGTTTTGATCTCTGCCCATGCATGCCCTCAGGCGAGCATAACAATGGGCACAATGGAATTAATGTCATCACAGTGCCGTGGGAATGCTCCTGCACTCCCACACTGTTCAGGGCCAAAATCAATGAAGCATGGGAGCACTCCCATAGCCAGCATGATGATGTCACTTCTGGAAGTGACGTTGTTGCACCCAGCAGGGAGCACACACACAATGCTCAATTGCCCAGGTTGCCTGCTGGTGGTGGGCGATCACCAGGTGGCTTTCCACTTCCTGCCAGTGATCGGAGGGCAGAGGAGCAAACCAGTGGGAGATTGCCTGACAGTGGCAAGCTTCATGAGCTACCATGCGCTGTATAAGCAAGGGCCTCATAGCCTTCATCAGGCATAGAAATAACAATATTTGTTTTACTACAATGTAATTGGCAGATAGCATGAATTGGCTACTTCTGGAAAAAACACAAAGACTCTGGCTTTCAAACTTCCCATAGTTCAAGCAATACTTTTTTGGAGGTGATTTAAGATGGTGACCTGAGCATATGTTAAGCTCCTCTTGTTTTGCTTTTGATAAGTTTTCTTTTTTCCTATGGTGGTGAAGAACTGCTCAAATCCGCCTTTATAGACTGCTTTGGCAATACTTTTTGCTTGCTGAACTTGAGGTTCCAGCTTCGAGCTCCAAGCCAAACCTCAAGGACTCTGAAGCGGACAATATCCGCACAGTTCCTGCTTTGGTCACCCAGCCTGAGAAATGTTGCCAAGCATTCCATGAAGATTTATTGTAAACATGATTCTATATGAATAAAATCTTTACATATAATCTTTACATATAATTTATGTTACATATAATTTATGTTTCCTTCATAGTTTGATTATAGATTTGTATTTATTAGTGAAATAACTGGATTCTCAATTAATATAGTTTCCTATCTCTTATTTCTAGAAAAAGCATGTATAATACATAAATACTTGAAAGGCAAATCGATACAGGATAACCTTATTATGGAACACTCTTCTCACACATTTTAAATAGGTTGTCAAAAGTGCAAGTCTGAAGACTTGTACCGCATACCAATGAAAAGATTCATATGAGCTACTTCATGCATTTTTTAAAAAGAGTTTCTTTAAAAGAAAAATAAAATATTGACTGCAGTGACTGCTTCTCCTCCAGTAGGAATGCAGAGATATATCAATTTCATCAAACCAAATATAATATTCTGTCAATATCATTAAATCCCAACAAGATGGAAATGCTACTTATGAGTGGAAGGTCTGACCTGGGATTTAAGATGCCGCCCATTCTCAATGGGGTTGCACTCCTCTTGAAGGAACAGGTCTGTAGTCTGGAGGTTCTCTTGGACCCAGGCCTACTGCTGGATAAGCAGGTGGCAGCTGTGGCCAGGAGTGCCTTTTATCAGCTTCGACTGGTTAGCTAGCTGCAGCCTTTCCTGAGTAGAAAAGATCTGGCTGCTGTAGTGCATGCTCAGGTGTTTAGAAACTTCAGCTGGTATAGAATGCTGCAGCCAGGATGTTGACCGGAGTGGGCCACAGGGACCATGTCACTCCAGTCTTGGCCCATCTACACTGGCTCCCAATCTTTTTCCAGGCACAATTCAAGGTGGTGCTACTGACTTTTAAAGCCCTGCATGGTTTAGGACCATATACCTGAAAGGCAGCCTACCCCCTTATGAATCTACCTGACCACTACAGTCCCCTTTGGAGGCCATGTTTTGAATGCCTCCCGCCTTCTGAGACTAGGCGAGTGTCAGCCTGGAAGAGGGCCTTCTTGGTAGTAGCACCAAAACTCAGGAACTCTCTCCCCAGGGAGAATCACCTGTCCCCTTCTGTTGCCATCTTCCACCAGCAGGTGAAGACTTTTCTGTTTTGTTTGGTTTTCCCTTCATGATCTTTCCTTCCTGCCCTATGCTTTAATTATTGTTTTGTTTTTATATGTATTTAGCTCTATTCTAATGAGGTCTTTGGGCTTGTTTTTTATGGTTGGCTAGTTTTAAAATGTAATTTTATTATGTATGTTTTTATTTGTTAGCCACCTTAGTGCTCTTGTGAGGGCAGAAAGGAGGGATATAAATTTTGTAAAATAGAATAAAAATAAAATAAACGCCAATGTCCAAGAGCTTGTCTATCATCCTACTGCCTTTGCCCTGACTGTCAGAATACTGGAATGGAACAGGTTACTGACCATAATTTTGCCCCTTATAGGGGAGAAAAGAAGTGGGATCAAGGAATTGTAAAACAGTATTGGATCTAGTAACCTACCTAGCAGTGGCTAATGGGACAGTAATAAGAGAAGTATGTTGGTCAGTTACTGGCACAAGGCCCATTACAGGGATTACAGCATGGAAAACTTGTAATCACAGCAAAGGATCTGGGTACCCTTTTGAATAACCAGCAGAGTTTCCAGATGAGTTCTTCCCAGCAGAGCCATGAAGGAACATTTGAACTGGTCGGACAACCTGATGAAGATAAAACATTTTTATCAAATTGGCCCTGCATGGGGGCCTTCATTTCCTTGTTGTGCCAGGAATGACGTCATTTCCAATGTGACAGAGAAGTCCTCAGGAGCACACTCTGGAGCTCCCAGGCCCATTCCCCGCACCCACCCCTGCTGGCTAGGTAAGCTATGGCAGGAACAGAGGCTGGAAGCAGAGGATCCCCTGCCCCCACCAAAGCAATGGGATTCTTAACCAGATCACTTGAATTTGTAAAAACAAAAGAATTTATAAATTACAGGGGGTGACAGTATGGTTTATGAAACCATATGAATTGTGTTACTGTACCTTTAAAGCACACCCTGACCTAGATAACCCTGGTGAGCCTGATTTCATTAGATCTCAGAAGCCATGCAGGGTTGGCCTTGGTTAGTAATTGAATGGGAGACCTCCAATGAAGACCAGGGTTGCAGAGACAGACAATGGCAAACCACCTCTGTTACTCCTTGCCATGAAAACCCCACCAGGGGTCAAAATAAGTCAGCTATGACTTGAGAGCACTCTCCACTCCACCTTTAAAGCATAGTTTGTATTTCTCTGCTGTGGCCTAGCAGTTCTAGCTTGATAGTTACATCCTGCAGTTAGCAATGTGCTCAAGTCCTGGTTGTCTGTAAGTAGTTGTTGTTCTTTAATTATAATTATTTTGTTCTTCCATGTTAGTTGAGACTTCATGTTATCTTCAATCATCACCCACCTGAGGTAGCTAATTTAGCTGCACTTGAACTTCTGCATTCAAGGCTGGATCGATGGGGGGGGCAGGGGGGTAGTCTGCCCCTGGCACCGCCAAAGAGGGGGCACCAGGCACAGCTGCCAGCCCCAGGAGCGCGCGGGTGGGAGGACAGGGGGTGCGCCTGCCACACGCCCCCTGTCCTGCGGGGCGGGCGAAAGGCAGTGCGGGTGGCTGGGAGGCCACCCATGCCATTCATCTGCCCTGCAGGACAGGGGGCACACGGCAAGCCGGCCGCTCCCTGTCCTGCAGGGCAGGCGAATAGCGCAGGCAGCCTCCCAGCCACTCGCGCTGCCACCACCAGCTCCACGGCATGCTGGAACAGCCGGCTTGCCACAGGGCAGCACGCGCTGCCCTGCATGATGATGTCACAAAATTGACATAATCATGCAGCACCAGGAGTGTGTGCACGCTGCACACGTGCATGAATGGCCAGTCTTTGGTTGCCCTGGGCACTGGCAACTGTAGATCCGGCCCTGTCTGCATTGGGAAAAATTGAAGCTTCCTGTTGATCCTATGCATAAATTATGGCTTTGGACATGTCTGCCTTCAATCTAAAAGATTAGCTGTATTTACAGCTTGGATGTTTTATCTTTTTAAAAAAAGAGAAATAAGACAAAAATACAAATTAGTATGTCATGCTTGTTTGATGTGTACTCTCTGATGCTGAGCTATTAAGTTCAAAACTCATTGGGACTTTCTAAAATAAATATTCTACATTTCCTATTCCATATTGTTTTGTGCCATACTTTTAAGAGCTTCTCTGCTGTATAGTTAAGGGTGTTGTCTACCAAAAGCAAAAAAATAATGACTGTTAACATAAATGCTTCCAAACCCCTTTCCATCATCAATGTTTCCCTTAAAGTGTTCAAAATAATGCAGAAATTCAAACCATTTTATTATACCTGAGAAAACAACCTATAATATAAATTATCCTATAGATATGCATTGGAACTACCAGCACATCACTGTTGATTTAAAAGGTCTTATTTCTGAACAGCCTGGAATCTCCCAGCTGTGAAGAGGTACTAACTAGATAATAGATATGCTACACAGGGCTAAGCAAATCAGAAAAATGAATCTGGCTAGTCAGCAAACAGCAGAAGAAAAGAGTTAGGGCTTCACAAGGCTCCCACTTTTGTTCCATAGATTTATATACTTTATCAGATAAATGGAACTATGAAGAAGGACTTACTATGCACAAATAAGCCTGATCTTCAATTTAATTATTGAGTCATATTATCTACAAGCCAAGCTCTTTAGATGCCACTTCATATTATTTTAGAATGTCAAGTACCCAGTGATCACCTACAGGGGGTATCTTGCTTTTTCTTAATATACTGTGAATTTTCAATTAACCACACTTCATTTGGTAATATAGATAATCCCTACCACCACACTGCTGAATAATTGACCTTCACTACCAAGCAGGTTAACGACATGAAGGCCTAAATAATCTAGGTTTTAAAAGCTAATGACATTATCAGTTTACTGCAGTGATTTTCAAGGGATCTGCTTTGGAAGAACTCTTATCTTCATTGACACATCTGCGGAGCAATACCTATAAATATGAAATGGAAGATGAGCACTTTGCAGAGGATCCTGGCATGTTCTATGGCACCTGGCACACAGGGCAACAATGCGGCTTAATGACATGACCAAGTCTGTTAGGTCTCACTGTTGCTTTGTGCGAACTAACAGTGTGATCTAAAAAATAACCTAACAGATCCCTGCGGCTGCCCAGTATAGCATAATGGTATAGGTGAGTCAGCAATCTTTCAGAAAAGTCTGCCGTTGCTAATTTTCTCATAGAGAAGCCTCTGATAGACTTCTACAATGTCCCAGGGACAGTTTGAAAACCCCTACATTACAATGTGGTTAGATAACACATCACATTTTTATCCTGCCTGTTCTCAAGGTCTTCATGGTGGCATACATGGTTTCCCCTCCCCCTGCTCTTTTACCCTCGCCCTGTGAGAAAGCTTATTCTGAGAGAGAGCCTAGCCAAAGAATGGGAATTTGGATCTGGGATTCCCAGTCATAATCATAAACACTTGCAACACACAGGCTCTCATTGTGGTATCCATTGGCACAAATCCCACGGAGTGTAGATATGTAGACTTTGTGGTATTCACACACCAAGACAAAAGCATCAGGTCAATGTGCCTGTCTATGACAGGGAATCAGACATATACTCTTGCCTGTCCCCTAAGTTGCCTTTCTGCATGCTTCCTGGTTCAGTACATTAGAGGTAACCACCTCAAACTTGGGTGAAGGGGGCTATATATGTAGTCTAGTGCATGGTTCTCAAACTTTCCTTACATCCCATTTATCACAGAAACTAGGTCCTACCATCATAGAAACAAAAAGGCCATTTCTTCCAAAAAATTGCAGAAACTTAATGGATAAATCCCTGGCAGTAAAATTGGCAGGAAGTGGCACATCAAAGACACTTACTGGTAGGCCAGGGGAATGGGGATTAGGAGAAACACTGAGAGGGTCCAAGGTTACTACTAGAATGACAAAAGGTCACAGATGGATAAGTCATGACAACATGCATGACTTATCCAGGAGGCTACACATCCGTCTTGCTGGTGGAAATGGGGATTGAGGAAGGACAAATTCTGGTAATGTTTATGAAACCCTGCGTCCGACCTAGACTACTTTTCTGTTGCATCAGTAGTATGCACTCCATCAGTTGAGAACCACTGATCGAATCCATACCATAGTGGCAATATCTCATTCTTTGTGCACACTTAACAAGTCTGGTTACCACTGACTGATTACATTCAAACCTAAAATGCTAATTCAGAAGCACCGTATTAAACGTACAAAGGAGTCCTCTCAACTGTGCTGTCTCTAGCCTGTTTCACACACAGGTTTAAAACCGATGGATTTCAGCATTCACACCTATGGCCATGGCTGCAGCTTTGCATCTCCCCATTTTACACTTTCTGCTCTCGATTCAATTCTGCATTCTTTTCTGCATTTTATACTAGATATTTGGCACCAAATTTGCCTCGGGCTTTGTGGGCTTCTCAACACGTCATGTTGTTTTTTTTAATTTTGAGTTTGCGCATGTGTGGTAACCAAGTGCTGTTTTGACGTAGCTTCTTTGTTAGACTAAGAAATCCTGTCCTCTCTGTGCAGCCACCTGAACTTATCATGTTCAAAAGTAGCAATGAGTGATGTTGAGAACTGATTACAGTTTGAGCCTTTTTACTTGCAAGGAGGATGGTACAAGAGCAGCTACAGTGAAATTAACATCAACCCATGCTTTCCCCCTCAACTGCCAACTTATTACGGTTGTCTGCAATCAGAGAAGACAATAAAAGCAGGCAGAGTTCCACGCAGCTAAGGAGGGGGAAGGGGCGGGGGGAACCACTCCATTTGTGGTGAGAAAGCTCCCGTCCCAAGCAAGCCGCTGTTCTCCTTGTTCTGAGCACTTGCTCAACCCAGCATCACAATAACTGTTAAATGCTCATGTTTCCGTATTAAGGTGCTTAATTTTTTTTCACATAAATTTGCAATGCTGCAACTGTTGCTGCTCTTCAGAAATACAAAGATACAGAGGCACCAAACAGCGCTTCACCGTGCACATTTGCAGGTGCCCGCCTGTCCCCACCCCCGCACACCAAGTGCCTCTAGCCTACCCGGTGAGGCACCAAACGGCGCTTCACCATGCGAGTTTGCAGGTGCAGTGGCGTGTGCTTGACACACACACCCTGCACACTGTTGGAATAGGCAACTCAGCCTGCCTTTGGACACTGGGGGGTGCTGCATGTCTCTTTGAATGTAATGTATAAGTCCAGCAATCTGCCACTCTCTTGTCTAAGGTGGGAACGCCTACTGACTCCTCCTCTCTTGCCTCTGTGCCTCTTGGGAAATTTCACGCCTTCCCTCATGGTCTTCTAAAAAGAAAAAATGTAAAGCCACCATGCTCCTTATAGAGCCCTTCTTTTTGTCCACAGACCCACTTCCAGCCTCGCTGCCTATATTTTCAGGCCGTGGTATTAGCTTAGTGAATGTAACTCTATAGATAGGTTCTTTCCCTTGATATTACCAGAAGATGTTGCTATGGAGAAATCTGCTACAATAAACTGTAAGTTCTATCTTTCTATGGATTTTGTCTGAGGATTAATTAATGCACGTTTGTAAGGGTTTAAACACTTCTGACTAAATTGCTCTGCTATGTTACTCTGCTAAATTACTAAACTAAACCAAACCAATATATAAATATATAATCCCAACACACACCACTCATCTGGGAAGAAAGCAGAGGAGGAGAGGATGGGCACAGCTGAGCTGCTGCTTGGTGCTGCCTGCCCCAGCTCTGCTCGCTGAGCACCATGTGCAGCGCATAGCCAGAGCCTCCCCCATCCCCACCAGGGCTGCCCACTTATCCAAGCCCCAATTCCTTGGGAATGCAAGATGGACACCTTGAGACCTGTGGAGATTCCCGCCCCCTCGCACTTTGCACCTGTCTTTCCCTGCTCAGGCAAGGCCAGGCCAGACGGAGGATGCCACCGCACATCCTTTAGAAAAAACAATGGTGAAAGAAGCATTAGGGGAGCTGACAAGGGTGGGTGTGGTTAAATTTGCTCTGGCCAATCAACTAACAATAGGAAAGGAAGAGGGGGGTTGAGAAAGGCATGCATTTTACACTTACAAACACCAGACCAAGTGTGAGTTGGCAGCTGAGGCATTTTCCCATTTGGAAGAAAAGGAAATTGTGTATCTGCGTATGTAGCATATTCATTCCACACATGTAGCATATTCATTCCATATGTGCAGTCACAGCACAAAGAATTAGCCTGAAACAGGCTAAACCAGTAATGGAATCCAACTACTAAATAGCCATCCAACATTTAATCCTTTTTTAATTGATACAATAGCATTTATTGTGCATAGCCAAAGGCCATTACAAACACAATCATAAATAATATCACTAAAAATTGAAATCAATTGTAGTATCATCCTTTATTAATCAACAATATTTACTATATGGAGTGAGAAGGGACCTTGGGTAATATGCCAGTTACAAAAAGGGACCTATCAGTTATGAAAAGGGATCTGCAAGGACATGAGGGGGCGCATTTCATTCCTCCTTCCCTCACTATTTTCCCTTTCCCACCCCTTAAATCCCCCTCTGATGTAAGCTCCACTCACTCCCCAACTGTGAGGCAGATTTTCCCTCCAAAACTGTTTCCTGTCGCTGAGCAGCCTCTGGTAGCGAGTCTCTGGGTGTAATTTAAAGGTCTTTTTGTCCCACACTTTAAGAGCCCACGTCTTCTTCAAATGAAATGGCACTAGAGTAAAGTTCAAAAGGAAACAGCACGTTTATTAAACAAGCGGGATTGGTATATAGGTTGGTGGGGAAAGTAAAGCTGAGGTAAACTTTGATTGTAGAATGGAATATTTCACAAGCATTAGGCACAATAATCTTCTTAAAGTTTAGTTTCAGTAGTCACTGATCTAAAAAGTGAGAGGCTGGTAGTTTCAGAATTAGGTTACTTTAACAAGGTTTCTTCATAGCTGGCACTATACAACTTAGGTGTTCTGACTTCAGCACAGCACTTTTAACCCTTTAGATCAGACCCAGAGTCCTCCTCAGAGCCAAAACTCATTTTTTAGACACTGGTTAGGAATTATTCTTTTCCAAAAGACATAACTCTGATCACTTGACTGAACAGGAGTCTCCTTTCACTACTCATTTCCTCTGCTAACAACACCCCCACCCACAGTTCTATCTTGTCTGTGTAAATTAGAGTCTCTCAACATGAGACATCTCAGCACATGTTCAAGTATAGCGAGATGCAATGTCAGCTGGGAAGCATAATTTTAAAAGATACAGCTGGCAGAAACCGCTTCTCAGAGGGTTTGTTAATTACATCTTTGCCTCTGGAAGGCTGTCAATTTCACTTCTCCAGGCTAAAACTGTGTGGGATCGCAACCAGAGGGCAGCGAGGAATGGAAATGGGCTGGAGCCAGGCTTGGACCTGGAGAGATTATAATGCGCTGAAGTTTCCCTTCTTGCATTTCACAGCCCCTTCACCCAGCTTCAGAGTATAGCAAAGCCTCTGCCCTGCCACCGACTCTGTCTTTTTAAACTACCCTTCCCAGCTAACATTGCATTTCCTGACATGTGTTCTTCATGTGTCAGATGTCTCACGTAGACAGTGCTGGCTTCCATACTTAAGTACATTAACTGAAAGTTTTCCGTAAACCTAAAGTTGTCCCAATTAGGGCAAACTTTTCCTTTATCCTTATCCTTCCTTGTCAGACTCCAACCTTCAACTCCTCCAATAGTTCTATCAGCATCAATTGTTACCTTCTCACTGATTAATCACAGAAAGGAGGAGCATCCTGTTAATCATTCTCCCTTCAGGCAGTTTTTTAAACCCTTTCCCTTCCACTCTTTGGGTGCTGCACTTAGAACCTTTCATTTAAGAGCCCATTATGTCACATCCCCATACCCACTTCCCTTTTCCTGCTTCCTTCTCTCCTTCCCATCCACCATCCAACCTACATTTATCTCCCTTCTTGTCTTCAGCTTTCCCTCCTTCCTTCGTCTAGTGTGCTCTGCCTGAGAAAACTAAATCCCAGTTGTGTTGTGCGGCAGCCAGACCGGGCCCAGATTCATGGTACAGAATCTGTAAGGACTTGCAGGGAGCACCTCATTTCCCCCTGTATCCCCTTTCCTACACTATTTCTTCTTTCCCTCCTCCTGGCAACCCCCATATCCTCATCTTTCCTTGCTTTCTCTTCTCCTTCCCAACCACCGACCAACATATAATTTAGCTGCCTGCCCATCTTCAGTGATATAATTTACTTATGTCATTTATACTGTCTTTTTCCACAATGGACATCCCAAGCAGCTTGTATCATTCTCCTCTCCTCATTTTTTTTCCTCACAAGAACCCTGTGAGAGCTGTTAAAGTGAAACTGACCTACGGTCACCTAGTGAGCATCCATGGCATGGTGGCAATTCAGACCTGCGTTTCCTAGATCCTAGTTTGAAACTCTAACTACTACTGGCTTTCATGGGGTGGCTGCTGTTGAAGCAAGCAGCCAGTCCTGGGTGATTTATACAAGTCACATGGTTGCAAGTTGCCTAGTGGTTGCTGTTGAGCCTGGCTCCAGTGAGTCTTCCCTTACAGACCAAAACAGGTCTGGAAACAGCCCTGCCCCTTGACCTAGTTTTTCATGACAGAAACCAAGACTTGAAGGGTGGCAATACTGTGGCCACAGACAGTATTCATTTCTTAAAGCAAGTGCTGCTTGTAATATTGGGGAGGGGCTAACCCCCTAATGTATTATTACTATTGTTGTGGTTTCCACAGTGCAGCACTCAGAGATGGAAGGAGTTAATAAATGCCTGGAATGAGAGCTTGATTGACAGGCTGCCCCCCCCCCATTGGCTAGACAGGATCAGCTTCAGGATGACAGTTGGTGCTGCTGGAATTCTGAGTTAGTTAGAAGTTGAGAGTTGAGTGTATGAGAGAGCCTGACGAGGGTCAGACAGGTACCCCTCTGAAGTGAGGGGAAAGATATCAGTTGCCATGTTAACACCTTTGTTTTAAGGAATAATTCTAGTAAAGACATTCCAAGTGTCAAAGCCAGCACAAGCTGAAACTCATTTACACAGCCAAGATAGAACTGGGTGCATGTTATGAGCAGAGTGAGTGGGTAGTAAGTGGAGAATCCCATTCAAGCCTAGAGGATAGGGTTATGTCTTCTTACATGCAAAGGAATAATTCATGACCAGTGTCTAAAAGGGGATTTGACTCTAAAGAGGATCCTGGGTTTGTTGTAAAGGGAGAACTGTGTTGAACTAATGTCTGGAAACCTAAGTTTTAAAAGGGAACTCTATGAAGAAACAGTTACTGAAACCAAAGTATTCTTCTAATGTTTGTTTTATTTGTAACAATCCTCAGCCACCGTTACTTCATGGCAAATAGAGTTGCTCTATTTTGCTTAGAGGATGTAGGGTGTGATTGGCTGTCACGATTTTCCTCATTTTGTAATCTAGTGGATCCAGTTCAGCTTGAGTCCAATCTACAATTCCAGCACAGTATTGAATCACTGGGGTGGCTCAGGTTTTTATAGCCACAAATTATATTTGCACCCTTTAATTTCAACTTGAGTATTTTTCAGGCACTTTTTATGTATTCAGTACAAAGCCTCCAGTCTAAGGTAGGATACTACTTAATGGGGTATAATTCACCCAGAGCAGATAAGATTTTTATCAGTTGTCTTTATTTTGATAATGACCTTGGCTCTCCTCCCAGTTGTCTTTATGTCAGGTCCCCAAGGCCGTCATCATTATAACTAAGATTTTTAGAATGGCAGATGAAAGTAATATAACAAGACCCAACTCACTCTTTCCAGGAAATGTGAGTGTTCAGTTTCCTATGAAATGAAAGTACTGATTAAGGGCAATAGTAAACTTGCTTTGCTATTAAGAGAATTTTAACCAACATAGAAAATCATGAATGGAATAAAAATAATCTACTTTGCCAAACTATTAAATGATCATAAACTACTCGTAAATGTTCAAATTAACCCATTCCCTGTTATAGGCAAGTAAGGGCTATTAAGTTTATATATGGTAAGTCACAAAGTTTGTTTGCAACCAAAGCTAGTTTGAAAAGCACAGCAGGCACAAAATGATACTCGGCAAGCCTAAACTGTATCATAGACTAAATTTCAGATTATTTGTTGATTAAAATAATTTTATACATGCTCTCAATATAGTTATATACCATGCAATCAAAATTTCCAGGGTATCTAACCAAACCTAATTTTGAGAACAACATGAGATTCTAATAGCTCACACTGTAGAGTAGTTTAGATGTGAATAAA
The DNA here is from genome assembly GCF_028583425.1 of Eublepharis macularius. Classification (NCBI taxonomy): domain Eukaryota; kingdom Metazoa; phylum Chordata; class Lepidosauria; order Squamata; family Eublepharidae; genus Eublepharis; species Eublepharis macularius. The sequence goes on from NC_072794.1 coordinate 74,182,274, forward strand.
ATGAACATGAAGCATAAAACATCAGCACTGTGTATTAACTGAAACAAAGTCCTGAAGACTAAGTGAAATAAATACTATTAGTATAGATCTTCTTTATTCATCTTATGTTGAACATTATGAAGTGCTCTTAAATGCCTGAGTAAGCCACAAGTGACCAATAAAACAGAATTAATTTATCCTGCCGTGAACCACAGATAGATGTTATGCTATGAGTGAGCAGAGTATTAATAAATCAGTGAAGACAAAACGAATATTCTAAATGCAGAGAGCAGGAAGGTCATAAAAGAACATGCAGTCTGACTGCTGAACTGGTATCAGGCTTCCCAACAGTAGCAGAAACAATCTAATGGCATATTCCTAGTGGTCTCTGCACAGTGTAACTATTTAAATGATATTTCGGAACAGGATGAATGATAGATGAAATTGCCAACCCCAACGGCTAAAAATGAATATTGTTCACAACACAGTGAATCGGCTTAAAAAGAGGGTTTAAAAGGCTAAACCTTGAGGAAGTGTGCTTTATTTCTAAGTCTTTAATTGTACATTCTGTTTCCATTTTTCAAGCAGACTTCAAGAATATGGAGGTGGTTGATCTTCAGGCTTATGCTTGTGAAGCCATCTTTTTCTGATAAAGCTAAGCTTCTCGTGATTGATCTCAGCTCCTAAGTTTAGCCTTTAATACTAGGACTTCTTAATGCTCTGTGACAAAAACTTGTGAGATCTGGAACAATTTAATATGATGCAATAGCAAGATCTAGTAAATTTATCTCTGTATACAGGGTGGATACACTTCTATGAGTATGTCCAGAATACCACACAACACAGTGTTAATTTCATAATGTAACTAGTAACAAAGCCCATTGTGGAGAAAAAAGACAACGGGATCTAGAAAGGGCAGGGCAGGTGGGCCAGGCATTGCTGCCTCCGTCACACCCTGATCCCTTTGATGGGAAGGCAGGGTGACTGGGTCTGACATTGCCGCCTCCCCTGTACCCCAATCTGGGCAGGGGGAGGGCAGGGCAGCTGAGCCTGGCATTGCCCCCTCCACCACGCCCCCATCTAGGCAGGGGGAGGGCAGGGCAGCTGAGCCTGGCACTGCCCCCTCCACCATGCCCCGATCTGGGCAGGGAGAGGGCAGGGTGGCCAGGTTTGGCATTGCCCCCTCCCAAGCACCCCGATCAAACTTTTTCAGTGGTGGCACCTTACCTTTGCAAAGCTCTTCTCCCTTGAAGCTCACCTAATGCCTTTTCTTTAGGCACCAAGGTTTTTTCAGAAGCTATTTTATGGCCTGCTTTCAGCCTGAGGTTATTTTTATGCAGGGCATTTTTTCAGCTGGAACGTGGTGGAATAGAGTTCCGGAACCTCTTGAAAATGGTCACATGGCTGGTAGCCCCACCCCCTGATCTCCAGGCAGAGGGGAGTTTAGTTTGCCCTTGGCCACTGGAGCAGCATGGAGGGCAATCTAAACTCCCCTCTGTCTGGAGATCAGGGGGCGGGGCCACCAGCCATGTGACCATTTTCATCAAGGGCGATTTAAACTTTTAAAAACTTCCCCCTTGTTCCAGCTGACCCAAAGTGATGTCATTGGCTCTGGGAGCATGCGTGCACTTTGCACGCGCACATGTGGTACCAGGGGCACCACCTCCTGCCAAGGGTTGCCCCCAGTGCTGGCAACCCAGAGTTCCACAACCTCTTTTCCCAGAAAAAAAGCCCTGGTTTTATGAATATCACTTTCGGCTATTTATTGTTTGTTCTCTGCTGCTTTTATGCCCTGGATTTGTTTTTAATGACTTGCATTGAGTTGTAAACAACAGCTATACAGCAACTTCAAATATTATAAACAAGTAACAACAGAGGATGCATGTTTAATCCGCATTCTCTTTTTTGCATTTTCTGCATAACAAAATGGAATTGCTCATATCTCCCTTACAGTGAGTTGTAAAAATCTCAGAGGAGAGATGTAAGTCTCCATTTTGTATATTATACTGAAAAAACAAAAAGAGGAAGCACAAGCATGTCTCACTTTTTCTGTTTGTCACCGTTTCACTGCTTGATTTCCAGTTTTCTAGGGTTCCCCTCTAGAGATAAGGCTATCAAATGATACATACCAATGAGTTTCTAGTAAATGTAACACACCCAAACAACAAGAGTATATATAAGTAGAAAAGTTAATTCCATAGGCAGAGGACTAATTCAGAACGGGAGGACTTAAAATTTGGAAGTACAATTGACAGGATTTGTTGTATCAAGAGGCCAACTGTAAACCAACAGGCTTACAGTTGGCCTCTTTATCTGGGTCATGTAACAACATTCCCCTTGAAGAAAATTTTAAATCATGCACCCAGATCTCTCTCCCTTTGCCTTTGTGGCCACTAGTCCTCATGGCTTCCACACTAGAACAGGTTATGTGGTTTCTCTGCCGCTGGTCCAGCTGCTGATAAAGTGCAGCAGGAATGGGGCTTCCACTGGCAGGTGTCCCTACCTCAGCCTTCCAGCAACAACCACCACCCACCCTGGGCCACCGAGGCTATTCCAAGGATTTTTGTTTTTTAATTGGCACTTGAATATTGCTATAGGGATGGAACATTATAAACAGCAGGCATAACAGGGGCTCTGAATTCCTAGTTTCCATTTAAAAAAAATCTTTAGCCCATTCTGTTGCGAAGATAAGGCTTTCCCCTTGTATCTTCACAATAGAAGGGACTAGAGACTTACATTTTTAAAAATGAGATCTGGGAATTCAAAGACTATGTTACACCTAAAGTAATCATCTTATATTAATACAAACTGGTATTCTAGTGCCAGTATTTTAAAAATAAAGACTGCCTCCCTGTGGCAGAGGAGAAAATGGCAACAGCAAGGACAAGGTCAGGAGAAATTGCTGCCAAGTGGGTAGGAAAATTCCAACGTCCCCACATCAAATGGCAGCCATCTAGGTTTTACTGCCATCTTTCCCAACACTTCAGAGGAAAGCAGGTTTGAGAAAATCAAAGAAAAGCTGGGGAAACTAGGGAAGTGCACAAATGCTTCACAATAATGCAGGGAGGCAAGAAAATAAAATCTGCTTCCCAACCCAAAGCAAATAACCCATGTGGAAATGGCCAGAGATACAGCTCAGCGCCTGACGGCAACATAAATTCTACCAGAGGCAGGAAATCAGTCTTTCATATTTGTCTAAGCACTTGATGGCTAAGTTATCCTAATGCCTTAAACATGGTCAATTTGTCTACTGATTTGTTTTTTGTCAAAACGGCAAGTCAGTGCTAAGCTCACCTGTCTACCCTTCAGCAGATTAACCTCCACCATTATCATTTCTCTGTCCCCAAATTATATTTAAATGCAGTCTAGCATGGCAATGCTCTCATCAGAAATCCTTATTAGAAATTAATTGAATGCTAGTCTAGATTAGACATGGGCACGAATGGGGAAAAAAACCAGAACAGGCTGTTCGGTGTTCATTCCCAATGATGAAGACGAATGGGACCGAACATGTCCCGTTACCGAAAATTTTTGGTGTTCGTCAGCGGCACAGCACCCCCCCCCTTAGCACTTAGAGAGTCCATATTCACAGAGAATGTGCAGCAGACTCTTCTCCAGCCACCACCCAAGTTTGGTCAAGATTGCAGAATGGATCTCGGAGTTATACGTTCCCAAATTCGTCGCCCCCAGGAAACTCCCAATCAACACAAATGGAGCCACCCTCCCCAGTTCACTTGTGTCTCATGCGGTGGTCTTGAAGGCGTGCCACCTCCCCTCTCAGAGACAGGGGGTCTGGCCGCTCACGGGCGGCACCCCCCATGTGCTTGCCCGCCAGGCCTCCGGGTCCGAGGCAGACAAAGCATCTGCTTGTGCAGTAAGGTGGGTGAAGAATGTGGCCGCAGGGCCTGGCAGGCTCGGGGAGGTGTTGGTGTGCCGCCTCCCCTCAGGGGGCAAGGGGTCTGACTGCTCGATGGCGGCACCTCCCATGTGCCCGCCCGCCAGGCCTCTGGGTCGGAGGCGGACAAAGCATCTGCTTGTGCAGAAAGGTGGGTGAAGACTGCGGCCGCCGGACCTGGCGGGCTCGGGGAGGTGTTGGTGGGCTTGGGGAGGTGTTGGCATGCCAGGGGGCATGCTGGGGGAGGTGTTGGCAGACCCCAGGGGGCAGGGGTCTGGCTGCTCACGGGTGGCACCCCCCATGTGCCCGCCCGCCAGGCCTGCGAGTAGGAGGCAGACAAAGCATCCGCTTCTGCAGCAAGGTGGGTGAAGACTGCGGCTGCTGGGCCTGGAGGGCACAGGGAGGCGGTAGCGTGCCGCTTCCCCTCAGGGGGTGGAGGTCTGGTCGCTCACCGGCAGCACCCCCCCCCCATGTGCCTGCCTTCCAGGCCTCTGGGTTGGAGGTAGACAAAGCATCCACTTGTGCAGCAAGGTGGGTGAAGACTGCAGCCGCTGAGCCTGGCGGGCTCAGGAAGGCAGTGGCAGAGGTATGGATTGGGAATTGGAAAGCTCCCAAGCGAGAGGTAGTTGGGAGGGGTTGGAGTTGTCCCAGAGAGGGAGAGGAAGAAATAGGGCAGAGGCAGCAACTGCCATCGCCCACCTTCCTGCCTTTGCGGAAATGACGGGAGTTGCAGCTCGCCCCAGGCTCAAAGAGTTCCAGTCAGTCCTGTTGACAGGGGTGCTGCCATGCTGTGCAACCGACTGTATCTCTATATGGTACAATCAGGTGTGCAATTGCAACTGAGCCATCCCTCGTGACCAAGGAGGGAGCAGTAACAGGATAGTCCCTCGCCAAGCGGCGGCTAACATGACACGCCGTACTGCCTTTGCAGAAAGAAGGGGATGGGCAGGACAGGAGAGGTCGTTTGTAAGTGTTGGAGTGGTTCCACAGAGGGAGAGGTAGAAAGAGGGACCAGCAGCCCCAAGAAATGAGGGAGGCCAGAGCAGTTCCACACCGCTCCAAGACACCACCAGTGCAGGGAGTACGGGCACTATAACAGTTTGGTGGCACCGCCAGACACCAACCGTCTTCCTGCCTTTGCAAAAAGGAGGGGATGGATGGGACAGGAGACATTGCTTGGATGGGTCAGAGTGGTTCCAGAGATGGAGAGACAGAAATGGGACAGCAGCAGCAGCTGACATTGGTCACCTTCCTGCCTTTGCGGGAAGGACATGAGTCGAGGGACCCATTCCTCCCTGCTCAGAAGGCACCGCGTTTGCAATGGATAGGGCCACTATGCAGCTCAACTACATGTGCAATAGCTCCTGAGCTGTTGCTCAAGTGCCGCCAGCATCACCCACTTTCCTGCCTTCACAGAAAGGAGGTGTCATGATGATCTGGCTGTGCCAGGAGGGCCTATCAAGGTCTCAGAAGCCTGTTAGCAGTGGGAGTGGGCCTGGCTAAACCTGACCCAAACGTGCCAGCCCTCATTCGAGATTCCCACAGGACTCGATGGGCCAAGGGTGCACAGCGACAGCATGGCGAACCAAGGGGCAAGATGCTTTAGTAGCCTGTGGAACCCCACATACTCCACGATGGATATGGGCAAGCCATGTAGGGCAATCGTCTCTGCCAAGACACGAAGGCCCACCTCCTGAGTCCTCAACCTTGACATTCTAAGCGGCGCTGTCCCAGACCCCGAGGGGACAACCTCTGCGAGCGCGGACTACCTGAGTGCTCTGCTCCCACCAGCGTCATCCTCAGGGCAAGGTGACCCTCCCACTGATCCCCAGTCAAAAGAGCTGGTCTCCCCCTTTCTCCCCCCAATGGATGTTTTGCTGGGCAAAGACGGAGAACGCAGGCTCAGGGGGTGCATCTTCAGGTGCAGAATCAGGGCCGTCGATGACCGGTGCTTCTGGTTTTTGCCCCTACGCACCAGGACATCACAGGAATGGCAATGCACCACACAGGGGTCATTAGGAAGGATCCGAAAGTGCCTCCATATGGAGGCGTTGAAATGTGGACTTCTAACTGTCCCAGGGGAAGGAGGACAAATGGTTACAGGCTGCGCTGTGGAGCTGGCCACAGACGACGGGATGAGGGGTAGACTGCAGGCGGGGACACCACCAAGAGTTTGGGATGGGGACGGGAGGGATGTTTCATAAAACACAAACCATTCCTCCAGGGATCCATCACCCACCCCCTCCTCAAAATGTTGAGATTCTCTCCCCCCAGAGGAGACTTCTTTGGCCTCCTCCACAGCCCCCACAGGTGAATTTGGGGGAGAGGGAGGACTCTCTGCTGCCCATGAGCCACACCCAGTACTGCTTTCCACAAGTAAACCAGGAGGACTGCCTTTGCACTTAACCCCACAACCACCCTTGGCGGCCAACACAACAGGAAGACTCATTGTGCCACCAAACTAGAATTAAGGAGGACAGAAAAGGAGAGAACACTGTGAGCCCTTAGCCAAGGTGCCCAGTGAGTTTGGCCCCAGGGCCTGGCAGCAGCCCTGAAACCAGAGGGAGGAGGTAGAGCCCTAGCTCAACACTCCCAGAGACCTGACCAGATCAGGCACTAATAATCAGGGTGAGCCCTCAGCCGAGGTGCCCACTGAGCTTGGCCCCAGGGCCTGGCAGCAGCCCTGGAACCAGAGGGAGGGGGTAGAGCCCTAGCCTAACACTCCCAGAGACCTGACCAGCTCAGGCACTAATAATCAGGGTGAGCCCTCAGCCGAGGTGCCCACTGAGCTTGGCCCCAGGGCCTGAATGTTTGAAGGAACGTTCAGCTCAAGTTCTTCTAGACAACCTGATGATCTATGCCATTGAATCTGTTAATGAAAGAAAAAATTGTTAATTGTGTGGTTCTCACCAGTTGGACTCTTTACCATATGAACTTTGTCTTTACCAGTTGAATACTGTAACATTGTATTTAATTGTATAATAATTGTCTTTGCACTTTGCACATTTAAAAATTGACAAAGTATTTCATGAAACTTTGACATTGTATTTCCCCCCGGGTTGTATATAGATATTGTTTGACTTGTCCGGGTGACCCCCCCGCCTTGTTGTTATTGGCTCCAGGGCCTGTCAGCAGCCCTGGAACCAGAGGCTGAGGCTAGAGCACTAGCCCAGCACACACACAAGCCTGACCACCAGATCAGGCACTGTCTGATACTGATACTGATACTACTACTACTAATAATCCGGGTGAGCCCTCAGCTGAGGTGCCCACTGAGCTTGGCCCCAGGGCCTGGCAGCAGTCCTGGCACCAGGGGGAGGGGGTAGAGCCCTAGCTCAACACTCCCAGAGACCTGACCAGATCAGGAACTAATAATCAGGGTGAGCCCTCAGCTGAGGTGCCCACTGAGCCTGGCCCCAGGGCCTGGCAGCAGCCCTGGAACCAGAGGGAGGGGGTAGAGCCCTCGCCTAACACTCCCAGAGACCTGACCAGATCAGGCACTAATAATCAGGGTGAGCCCTCAGCCAAGTTGCCCACTGAGCTTGGCCCCAGGGCCTGGCAGCAGCCTTGGAACCAGAGGGGATAGCTCCCTATCCCACCCACCACACACAGAAAAAAGCCCAGCTCCAATGCACTCTCCCTCTCTCTCCCCCAAAATGCTATTAACAGCTCCGTCCCACTCCACTGGTTGCTGAAAGTAAAACCAGAACTGGGAGCGCAGTGCCCTTTTATAAGCTGAGGACTCATTGAGAAATGCAGGAGGCCTGTGGTTGGCAGTCAGAACTACCTAACAGGGTTTGCAGGGATGACATTGGAGTTCCCATGGCCACAGAACACCCCCCTCCTCCCTCCCTCCCTCCCTCCTGGTGTCTGCTCTGTTACCAATTGTAACCGATTTGCACCTCCACGCTTGGAAGGAAGACCTGCCCATCAAGCTAAGTTGGGCTTTGATTGGGGTGTTCGGGGCGACAGAGGGAGTGCAGAGAGTTCAGGCACTCCCCCCCCCCCCCCGTTTCCAAGGCAATTGATTGAAGGTGCCTGAGTGTCTAGTTGCCCGAACGGCAGCCAAGCGCAACAAACAAGGCTTGCACCGACCACCTGTTCAGCTGCAATGGCGCATCACGAATGGCCCGTTTGCGAGCAGCCGAGCAGCATGTTCGTGGGTTTTTTCGTTCGTAATGTTGTTCATGCCCATGTCTAGTCTAGATCCACAAAAACAGATCATAATTATGACAGATTTAGAAATATGGCAAAATTCAGACTAAACATTCTTATGGATACTGTTCAGGTGCAATTTAAGTCATACAGACCTGATTTTTGTTCATCCAAAATCAAAACATGAATTGCTTTGGTTGTTGTGGGTTTTCCGGGCTGTATTGCCGTGGTCTTGGCATTGTAGTTCCTGACGTTTCGCCAGCAGCTGTGGCTGGCATCTTTAGAGATGTAGCACCAAAAGACAGAGATCTCTCAGTGTGATCACTGAGAGATCACACTGAGAGATCTCTGTCTTTTGGTGCTACACCTCTGAAGATGCCAGCCACAGCTGCTGGTGAAATGTCAGGAACTACAATGCCAAGACCACGGCAATACAGCCCAGAAAACCCACAACAACCATCGTTCTCCGGCCATGAAAGCCTTCGACAATACATGAATTGCTTTGCTTTCACAACAATAATTACTGACCACCTCATTACTTGGAATTATGAAGATGGACCATTTTAGTTGACAGAAAAACAACAGAAAATGATTGAGGAGTCAGAGGATGTGATATATGAGGAAAGATTAAAGGGTCACATTAGCTGTCACTGGCAGAAAGATGCAAATTTTGGGCTAAGTGTCTAATAGCAAGCAAATGGAAATGGTAACTGTCTAAAAATATTTTTAAAGATGCAGCCATTCTGAACAGTAATGGAAAGATAATGGAGATGGCTTGTACAGCATTTCTTCAGTATAAAGAAAATTGCTGGTGCTCATGTTAAAAAGTTCCAGAGGAAATACTGCAGCATATAGTCTTCTATGACCCCTATCAGTTTCCTGTTCCAAAATCTGAGTTCAGTAGTATCATAATGACCAACAAGATTTAAAAAGTATAAGCTTTCAAGAGTTAACAATCTCTTTGCCAGATGCAAGTAGGTATGGAGATCTCTGAGCTCTTATATTCCTGTCAGAAGGTGGGAAGGGTGTTGCAAAAAATATATATACAATGCAAAAAGTAATCAACTTGATTACAGCAGAGGAGAAAAGCTTAGGGGTAGGAAATGTAGAAAATTAACAGCTGCAGTGAGACAATGCCCCTATTCAGTGAGGTAATGGTTCTACGTCTATATTCAGCTCTGGGTGTTGGTGTTGGTTCTGAATTTCTGAACAAACTCAAGTTCAGCAATTTCATGTCGCAACCTTCCCTTGAAGCTTCTCTGTTTGAGGCCTGCCACTTAGATCTGCCATAGAATATCCTGGAAGATTAAAATGATCTCCCAACTGGTTTTTGAGTGTTGTGATTTTTAATGTCAGATGAATGTCCATTTATTCTTTTGCACTGGACCTGACCTGTTTCTCTGATGAACAAAGTAGACTAGTATTGCTAACACTTGATGGCATATATAACATTGGAAGATGAACGAGTGAACCAACCTGAGATGATATGGCTGATGTTGTCAGGTCTGATTATTGTGTTGGTAGGGTGCAAATAAGTACAAAGTTGGCATCTTGGTTTATTGCAGACCCTAGTCCCAGAGTCTTTGTCCATATTAGTGTGGGAGAAGCGACAGCCTGCTAAGAGTATAATTATTGTAATTACTGCTGAAAAAGTAGTTTAGTACACATGTACCCTAGGGGGAGCTGTGGAGCATTCTCTAGTGTTTAGGGTTTGTTGAAGGTTTTCTCTTGCAGTTCAAGCTATCTCTTGTGGTCTTCTCTCTCTGTTGTGTATCTGAATGTGTTAGTGTTTGTGCTCTGAAGGCCTGTCTGTTGCATTAATGGCCTGCAGTCACTAGCTGGGTAATCTTGGATCAGTTACATCTCTTCGAGCTCTCTCAGCCTCACTCACCTCACAGGGTAATTGTTGTGAGGATAATAACAATACACTTTGTAAACCACTCTGAGCAAGCATTAAGTTGTCCTGAAGGGCAGTATATAAATCAAATGTTGTTGTTAGTTATTGTCTTTTGCAAAAATCCTGTTGCAGTAAATTCATTAAAAGCAAATTCCAAAGCATGGATTGAATTATTTCCTGAACTCTGCCAATAATTAGGAAGTGTGTCATCGTAAGTAAGCTCTTTAATGTTATGAGGCTTTCTGTGGGCACAAAAAAGATTGCCTCTTGATGCCTGCGAGAGAAGTGTGTCATTGTGCAGCATAGATTGCAGATCATTAATGATGCATTGAACTGGTTTGAGCTGGGAGCTATATGTGACTACCAGTAATGTTCTGTTGTTTTGTTCAGTCCTATCTTGTAATAGGTTGTCCCTCAGTATCATTCTGGATTTGTCAGTCTGTTTCCTTAGTACATCCGGTGGGTATTCTAATTCCAAAAATGACTGTTGTAGATCTCACAGGTGAAAATGTCTCAGAGGAACTGGAACAGATGCAGCTGTAACATTGGGTATAGCTGTAGAGGATGGATTGTTTGATGAGTTTAGGATGGTGATAGGAGGCACATAGATATGTTCAGTCATCAGTAGGTTTCTGATATAAGGTGGGTTTTTATGCCTCTATCATGTATTTGCACAGTGATATCTAGAAAATGTACTTTTTTTAATAAGAAATTTTATTTTAAAATAAAAGATGTAAAAAAAATAGAAAGTGCATAGTAAAACACTATTGAGTTGAGACTTACACAATCTTATATAAACAGTACATTTGGAATTAGTTTGAGACTTATATAAGCACTGTATTTAAATTTAGGTTGAACTAATAGAAGAATACATATAAAATTTGCTGTAACTAAACATAATTGTGTAACAACTCTCCCTCGCTCCTTAGTTCATTTTACTTATAGACACTATAATATCAGCTTCTATTTTCCTTCCCTTAAATCTTTATATTTTATCTTCTTGTCTTTATACTGTTACCTTAATTAATATTAATTTCTTCCTAAATAGTCAAAGAAATCCTTCCCCCAAAATTCAGCTATCTGTCTATTATGCAGGTAAGTAGTTAGTTTAGCCATTGATGCATACTCATAAATCTTATCCCTCCACTGTGAGACATCAGGATAGGTACCTGTTTTCCATTTTGCTGCATACAATACTCTTGCTGCTGTCACCGTATAACAGAAAAGATCTCCGTGTTCTTTTCTAAGATAGAAAATATACTTCTTGTGGGAATAGTTCATGGGCAGGTTGATGGTGGATAGAAGTTGCTGAAGGCCTGGTGAAATTTTTCCAGTGCTTCTTTCCTATGTGAGCAGATCATTAAAATGTTACCAATAAATCTCAATGTGAAAGACAGGACTAACTCCAGATCTGCCTCTCCTGAGTGACAGCCAATGGGAGTGGGCCTCTCATTGGTCCTCCCAGGGCAATCATCCTGGGGGGTCCCCAACAGCAAATCTGAAACAACCTCCACCAGGTCAGCTAAGGCACTTACTGAAAAGCTAAGTGGACAGGAGACCAGGAAAAACCCTAAGTTGTCCCTGAAACCCAACACAAGGTGCATATTATCAAAGCTGACTATTGTTTGCATGGGGATCTGCAGAAGTAAAGACTCCTGAAGAATCATGGGCCGCAACACCCTCCCTCATGTTCCAGTAAAGGGCTGATGAAAATCCAAAAAATCTGCTGGAGTTAATTAAAACAGAATAGGTGCAGGAGTTTCATTCAGCCAGGTTACCATTAGGAACTAGATACAAGGATTGCATCATTCTCATGCTGGAAAATCTGCACTAATATGGTTTAGTAAAGAGGTATGCACCCTGTTTTTCCTCCACCATAGGAAAGGTATGGTGGCTGTTAATTCAATGAAGTGGACCAAAGTTTCCCATACTTAGAGAATGTTATTCAGCAAACTTATTTCGATATATGATTAATGAGGATGCAATACAGTTACCTTGGTAAATCATGTCTCAATACTTGTTTAAAAATAACCAAGATAAAACATTGGAAAGTATATTCAAAGGAGTTGAGTGTTATTTAGAAGGGTAGAAGTCTAGAAGGGTCCATTATCCATTCAACTGTTACTTCCTATTACTCTGTGATTAGCATCCTTTCAGGACCTGTAGTTGCAAACAATTGCAGCTGCATTCTGTGGTAAAAAGGTAAAGGTAGTCCCCTGTGCAAACACTGAGTCATAACTGACCCATGGGGGGACATCGCATCACCACGTTTTCTTGGCAGACTTTTTACGGGGTTGTTTGCCTTTGCAGTACAGTTTTGTTACAACAGACTATGATTGCTGGGGAAAGTGTGTCTTTTGCGTATTTATGTGCATGATCTATTATGCATGACTTTAATAGTGGTCAGATTATTGCAATTTTAAATATATAATTTCCCTTGTTTAGCTGATTATGCGGTCTTTTCCTAGAGGGTCCCAAATTTCCTTTTCCCCCCAGCAATGACTTGAATGGAATGTCTTATAAATGAGGTGATGAAAGTCAAATAGAGAAGATATGATGTCCCTTTTATATACACATATGAGAAAAGTGGATGTGGAAAAACATTTTATCTTTCTGGTCTCCAGATTTCTCTGGGTTCCCCCCAGCCTCCCCTTCACTTGAATAGTATAGCCTACAAAGAACCAACAAAAGGTATTTATAGCATGGAACACAGTAAGCTTGTTGCTAGGCCTTTTGTGTCCATGATTCACAGACTAATATCGCACTGCTTTTACCCAACAGTCATAGAAACAGCAGTTTAGCAACAGAACAACCCAAATCACTTTAACAGTAAATTATACAACTTTGATTATCAGGACATAAACGATAGTACTGAAGTAGGCATTACTTATTTCTGGTTTGAAGGCCATTTAATGGTTTTCTTTGCCACCCACTGAAATTCTGCCATAGGCAGAGGGCCTGTGAAGTTCTGGTCAAAGTGGTTCTACAGTTCTGAAATCTTTCATTCTACCAGAGCATATTATATATTCCATACACCTGTTCCAAGGCCATGCAGCTTTAGTCCTCAACTATTCCAGATTGTCTGGTGTTTTTTCGGTAACTTGAAGGGCTATCCCCTCCAATATGGGAAATTCCTGGAGATTTGAGGGTTGGAGCCTGGAGAAAGCAAGGTTTGGGAAGGAGGAAATTGTCAGTGGGGAATAATGCCATACAGTCTACCTTTCAAAACAACCATTTTCTCCAGGGGAACTGATCTCTTGTCCTATGGTTCTCACATTGCAGTACAATCAAAAAGAGTCCAGTAGCACCTTTAAGACTAACCAATTTTATTGTAGCATAAGCTTTCGAGAATCAAGTTCTCTTCGTCAGATGCATGGAACAGAAACTGGTCAAATATAGAAGAGGAGGGGGGAGGAGAAGAGGAGAGAGAAGATGCAGTTAGGGGGGGAGAGGGAGGGTTCAACCAAAACATTCCTTTGCAAGTAAATGTAAACATCTCCTTTTGGAGTGGAGATTAATTGGCTTGTGTGAGGCTTCAAAGGAGTTTGCCGTGTTGGTTTGTAGCAACAAAAAACCAGACCATCCAATTCCAATGTAGTATAAGCCTTCGATAACCACAGCTCTCCCCGTCAGATGCATCTGACAAAGAGAACTGTGGTCCCCGGAAGCCCACGCCAGGTGCAGTACAAAATCATTGCAGTACAAAATCGCAGTACATTGCAATACAAAATCACAGTCCATGATCAGGTAATGTAATCCAAAAACAAATCCAAAAGGCAGTCCAAAGCCTTTCATCATCAAGTAATCATCAAGTACATGTTTGAAGTATCTTCTTGTTGGGACTATAACCCATTATATAATCAAGTTACTCTCAAAACCATACCACGGAGGGCTCTAACTGCAAACCTTCATACATCTATTCCAAAATCAGTCCCATTGAGTTCATATTTACCTCCAAGAAAGTGTGCATAGGATTGCCGCCTCTGTCATCTGTCTAAGGCATTTTTTCCACATTGATAGCATACATGATTCTCTCTGCCTCCATTTCATTCTTACAACCACGTAAACTAAGATATGGTGGATAGAGTAACTGGTCCAAGGACACCCAGTGAACTTCCTGGCCTGAGAAGAGATTTAAGTCTGGATCTTTCTAGTCCTAGTCTGATTTTCTAACTACTACATCACACTGGCTCTGGAGTTTGCTCAATGGCCTCTAAAGTAAAATGACAAGTGTTCTATTCCTTGGCCGTTTCTACACACATTGAATAATCCACTTTCAATACGCTTTAGTGAACGTTTGTAACTGATTTTCCATGTGTGGAACAAAAAATCTACTTCTAAAGGATAACTAAAGTGTATTGAAAGTGGATTATTCAATGTGTGTGGAAACAGCCCTTCTGAGCCCCATGCAGCAGAGTGTTAAGCTGCAGTACTGCAGCCCAAGCTCTGCTCACAACCTGAGTTCGATCCTGGCGGAAGCTGGGTTCAGGTAGCCAGCTCAAGGTTGACCCAGCCTTCCATCCTTCTGGGGTCAGTAAAATGAGTACCCAGGTTCCTGGGGGTAAAGTGTAGATGACTGTGGAAGGCAATGGCAAACCACCCCGTAAAAAGTCGGCCAAGAAAACTTCATGATGCGACATCCCACCATGGGTCAGTAATGCCTCAGTGCTGGCACCTTTACTTTTTTTTAACCTATTCCTTCTGCTTATTTCCATTGAGCATGTTACTCATCTCATATAGTTCTCAAATGCCTGTAAGATAAACTTTCTCATAGTGTCTCATATGGTTTAATAAATATCCCATTTAAATAGCCACTGGCAGTTAACTATATTTCCAGAATGTTCACTTGCAATGGGGAGGGTTTTGACATTGTTGGTCCTTTGAGATAATCTAATGCTGGACAAGGGTTCTGCTTCATGAAGTCTACAGTACCTTACAAGCTGGTTGAAGTAGGCTAATCAGAAAGGGACTTCCAGCTTTTGCTTGGCATTTTTCACCTTATCTGATTGTCTTACTATAGTATGAATCCCAGTATCTCTTTTTGAAACATCACTAGCCATTTACTGTCACTTTGGGTTCTCCAACTTCTCTTGGGAACATTTTCACATTTGCATATTTATAATTAGTACATCTGTGAGAAAATAAGGGCCCTATTCTATATTATCTAGAGATAGCAAGAGCAGCCTCTTAAGCTGCTCCCGTCTCTTCCATAAAGCTTACCTATGCCATGATGTCCTACATTTCCTCACTCTCAGTCGACATCATTGGCCACCACTGATAAGGGCAGAGAAACAGAACATTTTGAGTTCAGATTCTACTAGATATCAGAGAGATAGGAAGGTGCAGTTAACATATCCCATTTAGGGTAAAACAGAAAACACATACATTTAGGGCTGTGCACTTTGGCATTTATGGTTTGAAAATATACCCAGAAAATGCCTTATCAGTACATCTGAGGTATATTTAGGAATCTGAATCAATATCTAAGGTTCTTGGATGTGCCAGTATTCTGATCCAATTATTCCTGGAAATATTTGGGAATGTTAAGAATAACTGGGAGTGGCATTTTGAAGGTCACAGCAGCTTGTTTTTCTTGCTTTTGCAGATTTCTGAGGCCAAACATCAGGAGGGAGGCAACTCTCCCAGGCAAATGGCATTGCACATTAGGAAGAGCTAAATTGTCTAATACTGACAATTTTCTCATAGCAACAAAAAAGTTAACCTCTGGCTACAGTTTCAAGGTTCAATTTTTTGGAGTGCATACTTTTGGCTGCTGTGGTCCATCTGTGTCTTACTTTTGCTACCAGGTTGGTTATGCTGGGATTCTCTGCTTTGGCATTGGTTTTGTTGGACTTTGTTAGTCTTTTTTGCATTGAGAGGCTTTTGGTCACTAGTTGCTCTTGTGTGTTTGGCTAAGGCTTCTTTGCATTGGAGAAAGCATTGGATTCCCACCCCCCCACCCCTAGGAAACAATGGAGAGTAACTAGGGGCACTTTGTTCAGGGTTCTGTAGAATTAGACCCCTTGGCCCAATTTTTTTTTTGAAACTTGGAAGGTTTTTAATGGACAGGCAGTAGCAGTTTCATCACAATTTTGATGTGATTTGCATGAAAACACTACTCCAGCCCCCTGAAAGGATTCCCCCATAGTGAATAAAGTACCTGGTTAATTTTTGTATCTTGGGGGAAAAATTGATCAGAATATCAAATCAGTATGGAAGGACCCAAATATAAAGGAATACTGCTATTTATGGCCTTCCCAATAATCAAATCCAAAAAATACCAAAAATTTTAGTGCACATCCACAATTTACATTTATCATCCGGTTTGGCACTTGTCAACATTTGATATTTCATCATATGTAACAGTCCACATTGAGCTATGCTTATGCAAAACAATGATAAAGATCCAGTAACACTAATTTATGAGTTACAAGACTTATTACAACAAACTCAGTCCAGACTCATATCAGAATTTATACATAAATTATACATATAAAAAATCAATGGGGATCTGGGTAAAGGTCCATTTTAAATAGTCTCTGGCTAAAATTTCACTACAATCCAAAGGGCCAAATACCTTACCTTTTGGCCTCAGACCCCTATCCTATTTGGTCCACACAAATTCTTAATAAGATTAAACAGATTGGTTTAGTTCCAGAAGATCTCTTTTCTGGAAGCCTACAAATGGCAAGAACAACTATTACACAGAGACTTCTTGATACTGAATTACAAAATGAAGAAGCCCTGCTGCCCAAGAACTTCAAATGTTTAAAATCCAGTTCCAATTTTATTGCTGCTCCTTACCTATCCAACATCACTCATGAGCCTTACAGACGGGCATTCTCTAGAGCCCGTTTTGAGGCACTTCCTTCTGCGGTATTGCATGGTAAATTTGCTCGAGTGCCAGTACATGAACGCCTATTCCCATACATGACCAACATGGTGGAATCGGTTACTCATGTCCTCTTATTCTGTGAATTTTATCAAGAGGAATGGGATTGCCTTATACTGCCTCTCTTGACTAGATTCAATTCCTTGCAGTCTTATCTTGATTTCAGACCAGAAGTCTTGTGCAATTTCCTTTTAGAAGACACTCAGAGCTCAGTGACTTATGCCGTGGTCAAATTTTGTTCCTTAGCCATCAGGAAATGCAGACTCCTCTTAGCTGAAAATGTGGTATAATTGCTTTTTCCTTTTTTATCTCTATTGTTCTTATTTTATTAATTTTCCTTTGCTAATGCTCTGATCTTATTGCTATGCTTTGATGTGATAACTTACCTTTTATCTTTGTTTTACTGGGTTTTGCTGCAATAATAATAAATGAATGAAATGGTCTTTTACAAGTACTGAAACAATTTTTTCTGAATACTAATGCTTCTAGACCACCATAAAGATTGCTTTAGGACATGGTGTTGATTAACATTTTAAGGCCATAAATAGTTGATAAACAGTTCTACTAATTATATTTTTAATTTGTTTCTGATCTTCAACTCTCTCCTCTTGGTGTAGTTACAAGATGAAGATGGCAATGAATTAAAGGTGTCTACATTCTACCTTCCTTCATACACTTAAGTTTTTGCCCTGAACTTTCTACTAGGGGTGTGCAGTTTGCTTTGTAATTCAGATTAAAATACCTAATTTTGGCTGATTCAGTGAAATGCAGATATTCCAAATTAAAAAAAAAAACAAGAATTCTGAATTTTACCAAATTAATTTGGTAAAATTTGGTAAAATTCAGCCTTTATTCCCTATGCAAAAAATCAATCCGAGGGCGGGTCCCCTGCAAATTTGGTAAAGTTTGCTTGAAAAATGACCCCCTCCCCCAGAGTTATTTTCCAATAGAGAATAATGGCTGGATATTACTGAATATTTTTTAAACCACCAAACCAAATGAGAGAATCAATTTGGAATTCAGGGAATTCTGAATTTTTGCTGATTCCATAAAAAAGTTTGAGTTTACAGATTGGCGGGGGGGGGCACACCGGTCCACATTTCTGTGAAGATTTTGCTTTGGAAACTGCCATACTGTTTCTGGCTCTTTTATGCCACATGCAAGTAAACAACACCTTAAATAAAATTAAAGTGTAAGAGGGGAGAAAACGTCACACTCCCCAAAGAATTTCTTCTGCAAAGAATGTCTTCAGAGCCAGCATAGTATAATGAATAAAGTGTCAGGCTAGAATCCTAGGAGACCTAGACCAACACTGTCATTAAAGCTCACTCGATGATCCTGTCCTCTCAGCCTAACCTACCTAAAAGGGTTGTTATCATAATGAAATGGAGAAATGGAGAATGATGTTCTAAGCTGCTTTGGGTACTCATTTGGGAGAATGTAAGATATAAATAAATGCAAATGCACATACGCGTTATATTCAGTGCTCTCTGAACATATTGCTGGGTGGCCACCCACTGTCAAATGTGGCTTACAGCCCAATTCCATGTAAGTTCCACTGAGCACAATGAGATTTATTCCCAAATGTGTATATAGGATTGGGGTAGTCTCATGTGCACACGCACACACAGCCTAACTTATCTCACAGAGTTATTGTGATGATAAACTGGAGAAAAGGAGTATGTTGTATGCCACTTTGGATACCTGTTGGGGAAAAATTGGGTTATAAATGAAGTAAGTAAAGTAATTAACAAAGTGCAATTCTATGTACTCTATTGGGACTAAGTTTCATTGTGTTAGGTGAAAGTAACTTCTGAGTAAGCATACATAGGGTTGGGCTGTACGCCACCTTTATTGCATCCCAGATTATAATTTTCAAAGCCTACTGTTCCTAATACATTGCCTATCACTCTACTTTTTTCACAAATCTACTAGATAGCTCTCTAACATAAGCACCACTGAAATTGATTGAAGGCAAGCAAAAGCATGTGTTCTGATTGTTCCACACTTTCAATTATGTAAAACATGTACAGGAGACACGGTTAATACAGAACTTTGACTAGAACACCAATCTACAAACCAGGCTTTGGGGGATTTGTTTAAATGCTATCAAAATTTAACTTTCATACAGGCTAAATCAATTTTTTTTAATTCATGCAAGATAGTTCTTTGATATAAGCATATGAATGGGATCTTTCCATTTTCTGTTACTCCTGTTGAGTTCTTTAGAATTGGGGGGAATCTGCCATAAATACATTGATATCACTAGAAGTAATAGAGAAATTTAGCTCTCCATCATAGGATCTCAGTGGGTAGCCCTTGACTTTGTTCTATGAAAACAAATGACTGCCATTCATGCCTTTTGCATGGGGCCAACAATGCATCTAAATCTTGCTTGATAGTGGGTGACCTGATAGAGCACACAGACCCACTTAGTGTCCCCACAGAGTTCCTTCCATATACAGCCACTCCCTTCACATTCATCATGTAGTCACATATAAATACTCCCTTATTTATCCAAACAATTGATTAATTGAATGTTTGGATAAAGGAGGTTTTAGTATTAATAAGTAGCTGTCAAGAATAACATCATCTAATAGAATTCTGTTTAGCTGGATGATGGCATTATAACCTGTAAGACATGTAGAAATTATCCAATTCCTTCTTGCACAGAATTGATGTTTTACAGCTTTCAGGACCTGTGTGGGCTGACTGTTCCTCCAAAATGTTTTACTGCCATGGAAACGCTTGTAGATATTTTCTCTTAATTGCATGAATAGTTGACAGATAACAATGCAGTGCTATGGAATTAAGTCCTTGATTGTTGGTGAATTGGTCCCAGATCTGGGATGAAAAGGGGAGTCTCTTAACCACTGGAAATATCCTCATCATACATCTAAAACCCCTTAAGCTGATTGCAACTTGCAACTAACCCATCCTCATAAATTGCAATACACAGTGTACTTTATATACTTTGTAAACCACTCTGAGTAGGTGTTAAGTTGTTGAAGGGTGGTATATAAATCGAGTGTTGTTGTTGTTACATATCCAAACTTAATGCTACAAACAACAGAAAGGAGAGGGACTTTTTATAAAGAGGGGATAGAATGAATTGTTACACCATTTGACATTATATTATATTTAAAGGTTCCTGTACTTCAGCAAAAAAGTTTCACAGGGAAACTCCAGTAAGAAGAAGCAGAGGTGTATTTTATATGTAGATTTGGTATTGTTTATTTACTTGCTTCTCACCTGCCTTTTGCACTGAGACTCAAACCAGATTACAAAACATAAAAAACAATTCAATCAGACAGCATACGACATCTAATAAACAATTCAATAGTACTAAGAAAACTGTCTATAAAGAGCCCTGTGGTGCAGAGTGGTAAGCTGCAGTACTGCAGCCCAAGCTCTGCTCACAACCTGAGTTTGATCCTGGTGGAAGCCAGCTTCCAGAAGCCGGCTCAAGGTTGACTCAGCCTTCCATCCTTCTGAGGTCGGTAAAATGAGTGCCCAGTTTCCTGGGGGTAAAGTGTAGATGACTGGGGAAGGCAATGGCAAACCACCCCGTAACATAAAGTCTGTCAAGAAAACATCATGATGTGACATCCCCCCATGGGTCAGTAATGACTTGGTGCTTGCTCAGGGGACTACCTTTACCCTACTTTTGAGAAAAGTGTCTAAAGCATGAGATAGCTTAAAAAATTTAGGGAATGAATTATAAAGATCGTAAAGAGAGTGCAGTAAAAGCAAGATAATACAATATACAATTGCAATAGACTACATTCCTATTCCTTTATATTACCAGACTTGGACTCAATCAGGACTTGAAGTAGTAAGCTTATTATGAAAAGCAATTGTCCAGTCTTATCTTACTTTACTAATTCATCAGCACTTGGAGGTGGTCTATTCTAATCATTTGCTCTTTTAACTAGAACTTGTTAAATTTCATTGCTTGTATGTGTAATTTCACACACTTAGGAAACTGGGTTTTCAGGACTCTGTAATAGAATCACTCGCATGAACTTCTGCTTTTTGTAGCTTTGGTTTCTGCCAGCTGAACATAACATTTTACACATCTGATGAAGTGACCTCTGCCTCACAAAAGCTTATAACTTCAGTAAATTCATTATTAGTCATAAGGTGCCACAAGATTCTTTGTCATTTTGCTACAGCAGGCTAACTTGGCTAACACCACTAGAATCCTTCGGTTACAAGAGCTTACTTTAGAGGCAAAACATTACATCCATGAGAAAGTCTCTGTAAATGATACATTCTCAGTACCCTTTAAACAGAAAAAACATATCTAGCGGTTAATATGAAATTTCACTCCTCTAGAAATTGTTCTCTGACTAGATGAATGTGGGTAGCTTGGCACACTTCCGTAGCATTAGTCAAATCTGCCTGGATTTTATTTTCACCTCATTGCATTATTCTTACCATCTTTGGCATTTCTCATATTTTAAATTCACTTCCATTCTAAAATTAGAGCTGTCGAAAAATGAAACTTGAAGGAGGAAAGTGTGCATCAAAACCAACTTAATTAAAACTGCACAGTGTCATACCTCTTCTTAGTGCTCTGTAACATCTATTGCTAACAGAAAAGCAGAAGCATGAATAAGACTGGAAGAAAAAGAAGGGGCAGTTTTTAAAGGACCTCTTCAGTCACAAGTAATTTTTTAAAAATCTGATATTGAAAATTACAAGAAACAAATATAAAATTGGCTAATTAAGAAAAAACATCTGGCATTTGCTTCCCATTCTAAATTTAAATCAACCCCTGTAATCCCCCATATTATGGGAGGAGGGAGAAATTTTTGCCAAGTTAGATTACCTAGAAACACAACAGGTTCCCCTGTAGTATATAACCTGATTCACTTATTTTCACTAAAGTAGAAATCAGTAATATGTAAAAACCCTACTCTCTGAAAGATACTATCAGTCCCTGCTCTATCAATACACATACTGAAAGATGAGTGTGCAGAGTAGAAGCTGTTGCCATGGTATTTGCCAGTAATGTCCTTTGGAGTATTTTTAGGTCTGCCAACAGGCCTGGAGAAAAGAGTGCTGCCACTTTAATAAAGGCTCAGTATGTGGAGATGGGCAGCTGAAACTTTTTATGGCATGGAGGTAAATTTATTAACTTTATTTATTTAAAACATGCTGCCTTTTCACACAAATAGGGTCTCTAAAGTGGCAAACATGATATTAAAGCATTTACAACATTAAAATGACATTTAAAAGGTATGTATCAATACAATAAAAACTTATAGACGTATAAACACACAATACACACACACGCCCAGGGAGGAGGGCCAGTAAACTCTTACTGGGGACATACCAAAGGAAAAACAGTGTTTCTTACCAGTAACTGTTGTTCGTCGAGTATCTTCTGTGCAGCCCCACATTGGGACTGCGTGTGCGCAGGCCGGCCGCGGAAAGATTTGACTAGCTATAGAACTCTGAAAAGGGGGACGCTCGCCTGTTCCGCGCGTGCGTGGTTCCGTTCCCGCCAAAACCGGCATACTTAAGGCGAGCGTCCCCCACATTCCCTCAGTTCCCCTGAGCCGCCGGAGGCCAAGTAATACCAAACAGCACTCATAGCGGGGCAGGTGGGAGGGAATGTGTGTCTGCACAGAAGATACTCGACGAACAACAGTTACTGGTAAGAAACACTGGTTTTCGTCGTCGTCCTTCTGTGCAGCCCCACATTGGGAGTATAGCGAGCTACTCACCAATGGGGGCGGGAGTGAGTGTCACTGGAACAACGAGTGCAGGACAGCAGTCCCAACTGCCGAGTCACATCTCGCATTCACGTCCACAGAGTAATGCTTGATGAACGTCGACGGAGATGACCAGGTGGCAGCTTGACAGACGTCCCGAAGCGGAACCCCTCGTAGGAATGCAGCGGAAGCAGCTTGCGCCCGGGTAGAGTGGGCAATAACGGACAGAGGACACTGCACGCCAGCTTCAGCATAACAAAGTTTAACGGTAGACACCAGCCAACAGGAAATGGACTGTGGGGAAGCAGGAAGACCCCTCCGGGGTCCAGAATAGCAAATGAACAATGCAGGGGACTTTCTACAAGTTGCTGTTGCATGCAAATAAAACAATAAAACACGTCTTAAATCGAGAGTGTGCAAGGCTCGTTCCCCTGGGGAAGAGGGGTTAGGAAAAAATGTAGGGAGGATAACCTTCTGTTGTAGATGAAACTTGGTTACCACCTTCGGGAGGAATTCCAGACTAGGGTGCAGGACAACCTTATCTGGGAAAAACTGAAGAAAAGGGGGATCAGCCCGAAGGGCAGAGATCTCTCCAACCCTTCTGGAAGAGGTAATAGCTACCAGAAACACTACCTTTAATGTCACTAATGCTAACGGGCAGGCAGCCAGTGGTTCAAAGGGCGGAAGCATTAATTGGGCCAGAACCAAAGGTAAACTCCATTGTGGAACCGGGGGTACCCTGGGAGGGAAGGTTTTGAAAAGTCCTTTAAGAAACTGCTTGGATAGGTGATGGCTGAACACGGTTTTCCCATCAATCCGCTCATGAAAGGCGGAGATTGCAGCCAGGTGTACCTTAATACTGGTCAGAGCCAGACCATTCGAGTGCAACTCCACAAGGTAATCAAAAATTAAAGGCAGAGGGCATACAAACAGGGAACCCCCCTTGGGAGCCAACCAACGGGAAAAACGGGACCACTTGTGCTGGTAAGACAGCCTAGTAGAGAGCTTCCGTGAGTTCAAAAGGATCCGCAAGACCTCAGCAGAGAAGGTCATTCCGAGGCCAGCAGGAGCTAGGCTGTCAACTTCAGTATCCCTACATTGTGGTGCCACACACCGTCCCGTAGTAGGAGGCCCGGGGCGGGCGGAAAGGGCAGGCAACATCCCTTCGAAAGGGAGAGCAGGAGGGG
This sequence comes from Eublepharis macularius, assembly GCF_028583425.1. NCBI lineage: Eukaryota > Metazoa > Chordata > Lepidosauria > Squamata > Eublepharidae > Eublepharis > Eublepharis macularius. The sequence continues at coordinate 74,206,002 of NC_072794.1, forward strand.
GAACCATTCCTGGCAAGGCCAATAAGGAGCCACCAGGATGCAGTGGGTGTGGTAAGCTCGAATTCTGCAAAGAACCTTGTGAAGGAGCAGGGTGGGAGGGAAGGCATAGAAGAAGCCTGGGGTCCAGGGTATTTGGAAGGCATCCCCCAGGGATCGAGGATCCACCCCAGCCCTGGTACAAAACTGTGGGGCCTGTTTGTTGTAGGCCATAGCAAAAAGGTCGACCCCCGGAAACCCCCACTGGTGGAAAATTGGAAGGAGGTATTAGGACTGGAGGGACCATTCGTGTTGCGGGAGAAAAAACCTGCTGAGGGTGTCTGCGGACACGTTCAGCTTCCCTGCGATGTGAATCGCCCTCGGGTAGACATTGTGGGCCTCCCAAGACCATAGTCTCGCGGCTTCCTTGCAGAGCCTGAGTGAAACCGTTCCGCCTTGCTTGTTCACGTAGTAGCAGGCCGTCGTGTTGTCAGACTGGACCTGGACCTGCTTGTTCCGGAGCACATCTGTGAAGGAAGCAAGGGAGTAGTGGATTGCATGTAGTTCTAAGACATTGATGTGCAAGGAAGCCTCAGAGGGTGACCAAACATCTTGCACAGCCAAGGAACCACAGCGACCACCCCAGCTGAGGTTGGAGGCATCAGTGGAGACAGTAATGTCAGCCACAAAAGTGCCAAAGGGAGAACCCCGGGACAGATTCTCAGGGAGGGACCACCAAACCAGAGAGCGCAGCACACCTCTTGGGATGGAGAACTTCCGATGAGAGGACATCAGAAGTGGGTTAAAGCATCAAAGGAACCAGGTTTGCAGGGGCCGCATATGGAGGCGTGCTAGAAGCACTACACTTGTAGTGGAGGCCATGAGGCCAAGGAGCGTCTGAATAAGTAAGGCCGTCTGGTAGCGGTGAGACAGGAAGTAACGCACCAGGTGGTTTAAACGATCTAAGGGTAGGAACGCCCTCCCTAAAGAGGAGTCAAGAATTACCCCAATAAACCGTATTGTTGGTTTAGGAAAAAATATGGACTTATCAAAATTAATGAGAAGGCCCAATCTATTGAGTAGAGAGGTGACAAGGGAGAGCTGGCCCCTAAGTGCAGAGGCAGAAGGCCCAACCAGGAGCCAATCATCTAAGTAGGGGTACATGACACACCCTTCAGAATGTAAAAACCCCACCACCGCTGCCATACATTTGGTAAACACCCAGGGGGCGGAAGCCAACCCAAAAGACAAAACAGTGTATTCATAGGCCACTGACCCACAGAAAAACCTGAGGTTTTTCCTATGATCCTCATGTATAGAGATGTGAAAATAGGCGTCTTTCAAGTCAATAATGGCCATCCAGACTCCAACTTCCAAGAGCTCTATAACCTTGGACAAGGTTAGCATTCTGAATTTCTGGGTCAATAGATAGGAGTTGAGACCCCTGAGGTCTAGGATAGGGCGAGAACCACCATCCTTCTTATCCACTAGGAAATACCTAGAGTAAAACCCATAGGGAGAGGTGGAAAGATCAACCACACGCACAGCACCCTTTAGAAGTAACTCCTGAACATTATTATTCAACAGAGAACCAGAAACAGGGGCATAACGAGGGGGCAAAGAGAGTGGGGGGGTGCAGGTGAACAACAATGTGTAGCCATGCTCTACAATAGACAACACCCAGGAGTCATTAGTGATAGTCCGCCAAACGGGCAGGAACGGTTGGAGCCCCTCCCCAAATAAGGGGGTCCAGCCAACATCCTGGGAGAAAGGCAAGGCAGCGCCCAAGCCTAGTCAGAAGAGCTGTTTCGGACCCGACGCAGGGCCCTTCGGGGAGTGTTGAGGTCCTTGTTTCCCTCGGTTCCGAGAAGACCTTTTAGCAGCACTCTTCTGCAAACTCGAGAAGGAGCGGCGGCCGTAGTAAGAGGAAGAATAGCGGCCTTGGCGCTGATGGTAGGGCTGGGAAGACTGGTAGGACGCTTGAAAGGGCTGGAACCGAGGAGGATGATACCTCGAAGCCGACTGGTCAGCAATCACGCCGAGGGACTTAGCCGTCTGGTGATTCTTTTTCATGAGGGACAGGGCCTCATCTGTCTTCTCCGAGAATAAAAGGCTTCCCTCGAAGGGGAAATCTTTAACCTTCGCCCGCTTGTCCAGAGGCAGAGCCGTGGAACGGAGCCAAGCATGCCTTCGGAGGACCACAGAGGAAGCCATGGAGCGAGCCGAACAGTCAGCCACATCCTTTCTGGCTGTCATTTGCTGTTTTGCGAGCTTAACAGCCTCAGCTTGCAGAGCCTTGACTAAGGGTCGACGGCTAGCAGGTAAGTCAGCGATGTAGGATGATAGTCAGTTCCAAAGGAAGAGATTGTACGATCCCATTATCGCTTGAAAGTTGGCAATACGGAAAGCAAGGGATGCTGAGGAGTAGACCTTGCGCCCCAGAGCATCCAGTTCCCGGCCCTCTCGATCTACCAGAGCGGATTGGGAGTTCCGACGGAACCGGGCATTGACCTCGTCGGCAACCAGGGAGGAAGGCTTCGGGTGGGCAAAAAGAAAAGGGCAATCTTCCTGCTTTAGCCGGTAACACTTCTCCAGGTTCCGGGCAGTCGCCGGAACCGAGGCCGGTGCTTGCCACAAGGTGTGCGCGGCATCGAGGAGGTCCTCTACTGGAGGGAAAGCAACTGAGGCCGAAGACCCAGAGGACAACGCTTGGAGGACCTTACTCTTGTGTTTCGCGGCAGGTGACAAAGCCTCCGCCATCCGGATCATCTGCTCAGGAAGCATGCGGTGATCTTCGTTGGGAGAGGACGCTCTGGACTCACCGACGGCGTCATCCGGGGACGGATCCCACGCAAGGTCGGAGGAAGTTTCCGACGGGGAAGCCAGGCCTTCCTCATCCTCGGAACCGGAGAACTCCGGCATCTGCGTAGAGGTAGATGGCATCGGTTCCGCGCGGGAGACCGAAGGTAGCATCGGGGGAACGACCGCTTGCCCCGGATGCCTCATGGACGTCTCTGGCACAGCAGCAGGGAAGGCAGGTACCGGTGGAACCAGACCAGCACGTTGGACAAGCGCTGCCAACGACTGGAGCCAGGACACGAAGGAGGACCAGGTCGCCACATCACCTATGCCCGGAAAATTCTGCACCGGAGGAGGCCACGGGGTCGGAACCGAACGAGGATCCGGGACCTGCTGCTGGGGCCAGAAAGAGGGTGGATCCAACGGGTCTGCGGAGGCAGGGGTGGATGGCAAGCCATGTTCGAAGGCCACGACCGGATCCGGGAGGTTCGGAACCGGGATGTAATCATCCTCCATCAGCGGTGGGGGCATGTGCGGCGGCGGCGGCGTGTGCAAGGCATCACCCGGGGGAACTGAAAGGGTCGCCCGCACAGGGGAGGGGCTCCTGGTAGCGGGAGCGGAGACGTCTCATTTGTGATGTTTAGAACGAGACTTTGACTTCTTTGCCGGGGGCGCCGAAGCAGCCTGTTCCACTGCGGAGCGCTCCGCCGAGCGTTTCTTCGGGCGTGTAGCACCCTCTGCCACAGTAGCAGTAACAGGCACCCCAGTCAGTTCCGAGGGAGTTGGATCCGAGGAACCATGAGCCGGTTCAGACGAAGGCCCAGGAGTGAGAGAAGCGGCCGAGCGAGGCGCATCTAGCTTACCTGCCTGATCTTGGGGAAGAAGGTTGGCTCCCCAAAGGAAGGCCTTCAGCCGAGCAGAGCGGTCGTGGCAAACCTTCGGAGTAAAAGACTGGCAGATAGCACAGCGTTGTACAATATGCCCTTCTCCAAGACAGAGAAGGCACAAATCGTGCCCATCCGAGTGGGTCATTTTTGTCGAACATTTCTGGCACTTCTTGAAGAGGGCCATAACGAAGACAAATACGCTCAAAGAACCAATTCCGACGGCGGCAAAAAAGGAACTGAGGGAATGTGGGGGACGCTCGCCTTAAGTCTGCCGGTTTTGGTGGGAACGGAACCGCGCACGCGCGGAACGGGCGAGCGTCCCCCTTTTCAGAGTTCTATAGCTAGTCAAATCTTTCCGCGGCCGGCCTGCGCACGCGCAGTCCCAATGTGGGGCTGCACAGAAGGACGACGATGAAATAAAAGTCTTCTCCTGCTGGCAGAAGACAATGCCATATGGGTCTCCCTAGGGAGGAAGTTCCAAAGTTTCAGCGCCATGGTCAAGGCCTTTCCATCTATCTAGCCTCAGATGGCACAGGCACCTGAAGAAGGACCTCTGGAGATGACCCGAGTGGATGGGTACGTTCATATGGCAGAAGGCATTCCTTAAGGTATGCTGGTTCTATGCCATATAAGTAACATTATCTGGTAATTAACACCCTGTTAAAGGGACAGGCAGTTGGCAACCCTAGTGGTTCAGCTGGACGTTTTCAGATCAGCTCAACTGTCCATTCTTCTTAACACAGACCTCTTCTTGATTCCTAAATTTAACAGGAGGCAATGCTATCCAGAGCGCATGACAGAGTTACACCCTTAATCCCATGACGTAGAGTGGTGCAAGTCTGTTTAGTATTGCACTGTTTGACTTGGATTTGTCTTGTCTGAGTTCAAGTCCTTGCTTCACTAGGACTTCAATTGCTGGCCTTGGGTAAACTAAGCATCAGATCTCTATCCATATTATAAGAAGTTCAAAGAGCATGCAGTTTTTCCAATAGATGCCAGCTTTTGTTCAAAATGCAACTTTTTTAAAAAAAGAAAGCCCTGAACAGAGCTATTCCTGGTCAAGAGAATCAAATTGTCTGAAGTCCAGGCACCTAATCTTCTGGAATTTTTTTGTAGCTCTTATCTGAGACTATCAACACCACTTCATACATTACAGATTAACAAAGGACGCAACGTGTTTCATGGTTGTACATTTTTACTCCACCATGTATATAGGAGGAAGTTACACTTAACAACTCTCCCTGTACTAGATGGGGAATCCCAGGTTTTGCTGAGATAGTCAATATTTGTAATAAGCGAGAAATCGCAAGTCTTTGTTCAGCCAGGGAGGAAGACAGTGTAATTTCCTACATAAAAGAATAAATGGATACAAATCCGGCATCAGAAATGATGGTATTTTGAAACTTTTACCCAAGACAATATGCTGTTGCAAAACATTTGTGCTAGATGTGCAGTGCAATCATATTCGGACATGCTCAGAAACAAGCTGCACTGGGTTTAAAGGGCCTTTCTTTCAAGTAAGTGTGCACAGGCTTGCAGCACAGAGTGCAGTTTTATGCACACTGACATGGGAAGAAGCTCCCTCAAACTTGTGTAGTGTTCTGCTGCAAGGGAAAGGAGATGGAATGGCTGTTAGGTTTAGGCCCCATTCCCTACACATGCTGCACAACCAAGTCTAAATGCTGTCAAATGCCAGGGTGTTGTGGCTCTCCCTGTTGCTACCTCTCTCTCCAGCTCCATGGGACAGAGGTACTGATTAGTATGAATAAATTTGAGCTGGGGATTTGCAGCCTGTGCTAAATAGTGCACTTCCTGTTAAGCCCCAGGCTTACAATTTGGGCATACTCTTGGATCCACCAGTGCATCTGGCTGCGCAGGTGCCCAGGGATGTATTGTACCAGTTTAGGCTGTTTTTCCAGACATCCACTTTCCTAGAGAAGAACCACCTAAACAGATACATTCAGAAACTACAGTTGGTTCAAAACATGCTGACAGATTGTTAATTGGGGTGAGCTGTATGGACATACAACAGCTGCGCACCGACTTCATTGGCAGATTTGTCTTTCAACCCAACTGAAAGTACTTGCTTTAACCTTTAAAGCCCTAAACAGGCAGAGTCTAGAATACTGGCATATCTTTATGAACCTAATGTATGGTTGCCAGCTTTAAAACTGATGCCTCTAAGCTGTCCCTTTAATATCACTTGATTTGCAAAAAAAAATGCCAGTTAATGTTATTTACTTCCATGACAAGAAAAGCATCAGCAGCCCACTTCTACATATTAAGCCTCTATTAAAGGGACAGGACATTTTTTCTCCTGAGAAGCTGGTAACTGTAGCATGCAGTTGAAGTATATTACAGGAACTTCTGGGGCCAGATGTATCTGTGGGTGCTAGTCCAATTTCTTTGACTCCTACGATTTTTGCTGATTTGCCTTCCCGTGGTTTATTTTGGAACATCATTTTGCTTTATATTTTTTTTTTTAGGTTTTCACCTATTTTAATTTGGGGCATGTTAGGAGCCTTTCAATAATCTGATAAGTAAGATATATACATTTTAATAAATAGAAAAGCACCTATTGTTAAGCCATTTTCAAACAAACTCACTGAAACAGTCAACTGAATTATACTGGACTTTCTGCATAGAAAATTTTAAAAACCCAGATAAATAGTTTTTCAGGTTTGTTCTCTGCAATCCTTGTATTCATTTTCTGTGATTATCCACTCATCATTGCACAGAGGACCATCTAACTGGGACTTAAATAGATGTAGTTATAATGTAGTGATGTAGTTTATAATGACATTTTACACTTAACCTACAATAGGTACTTTATTTCCCGGTGATAAAGGATCACACATTCCTTACATATTTTGCTTTATAAGCAAAAAGTCTGTCAAGCAATATTGCCCAGGGAGAAATTCTATAAGTTTCCCAGAATTGTTGAGGAATATGTTGAGGAACAAAAGTTAAGCCACCTAAAAACCACCCTGTTGTTTATTAGAAACAGCAGGAAATGATTTGGAATTTTCAAGTAATTTGTTTCACAGGAAAAAATTTGACTCATTGCTACTTCTCATCCAAACTTTCTATAAATTACTTGTTTCCCTTATATAGCATATTTTAAGTGTTCAGAGCAGAGTACACATCAATCTCCCCATATTGGAGATGAATGGTTAAGAGAAAACAGGGTTGCACTTACCTGTAACTATTGTGCATTGAGTGGTCTTCTGTGCAGGAACACATGGGAACTGCGCATGCGCAGGAAAGCCATGGACGTTCTAAAGCTCCTAGAGGCTCGAGGTGCTTGCCTAGCCTTTTCCCCCATGCACGGCTATAAAAGGCGGGGCGAGCAGCTCCCTCCTCAGTTCTCTAAGCTGCCAGTGTAGAAGGAAAAAGAACACATGGCGGGGAAGGATGGAGGAGATGTGTGCCTGCATAAAAGAACACTTGATGAACAACAAGTACAGGTAAGTGTAACCCTATTTTCATCGTCTTCAGTCCCACATGGGAGATTAGCAAGCTAACTTGCCGAGGAGATGGGCGTGTAGCTCTTCAGCAAAAAAGACTCTTCAGGACTGCCTTGCTGGCATCTGTGTCCTTTCTGGACTCTATGTCAATGGCATAATTCTTGATGAATGTGGACAGCGTAGACCAGGTAGCTGCCTTACACAGTTCCACTAGAGGGGTGTCCAAGTTGAAGGCTGACAAAGTGGACCGAGCCCTTGCAGAATTCACTCTTACATGCAATGAGCATGTTTGTTTAGATGGATTATAACAATTCTTAATGAGTGAAACTATCCAATTTGAAATGGTCTGCGCAGTGACCTTCAGACCCTTTTTTGGGCCCGTAAAACAAGACAAAGAGATTAGGGTCCTTTTGGAAAGAAGCTGTCCTGTCCAAGTAGAAGCACAAAGCATGTTTAACATCAAGGGTATTAACATGAAAGTCTCTCTATGTCAGTCATAGGAGTAGGGGAAAATACCGGTAAAGTGAAAAGCGGAGATGATCTTCGATAGAAAGCAGAGGCTCAGATGGAGGACTGCCTTATCTGCAAACATCTTAATGAAAAGAGTGTCATGTCTCAGGGCCTGCAATTCAAAATCTCTATACACGATACTCTATTACACGAGGACGATCAAGTGAAAGGCGAGCAATATTAGCCAGGACTTGTAGTATAAAAAGACAGAAGGGAAGTCTCGGTCAATTTCCCCTCTCTACAAGATGGTAGTTTAAAAAGGCAGCTGACAGAGATGCTCACAAACCCTTTGAGGAGCAATGGGGCCCTATCTTTTCAAACTACCCTCCTGTGGAGAGAGGAAATTGACAGAGCCTTTGGCTTTTAAACTACTACTCCCAGCTCCATTGTGTCTCCCTTCTCTTTAGTGTCCTTGCATAAGAAGTAACGTATACAGAGACTCTCACTCACCCTCCTAGCTAAGGTTATAGCTACCAGGAAGACTTTTTTTAGCTGTCAGAACCTTAAGGGAGCAGGTAGCTAGGAGCTCAAAAATTTATACATGAGTGAAGCGAGAACCAAGTAAAGATTCCACTGGGGAATCAGCCTAGTTGCTGGAGGATATAGGTTTGCTAAACCTCTGAGGAAGGACTTGCATTGTGGCTGAGCAAAGAGAGGTTTCCCATTTATATTGTCATGGTAGGCTGAAACAGCCACGAGGTGGACTTTAATGGAGGAATTAGCCAAATTGTGATCCTTTAGCTTGACCAAATAGTGCAAAACAGATGGTAATGAGGCTATGACTGGGTTCAGGTTGTTGCCTGCTGCCCTAAAACAAAATCTTTTCCACTTGGCTAGGTATGATTTCCTGGTAGATGGTCTTCTAGTTTCCAACAGGACTTTCTGGACTGGGGAGGAGAAATTCAGTCCAGGGGGGATATGAACCAGGCTGTCAGTTTCAAAGTGCCCAGGTCATATTGGAAAACCACATTGTCCTGTAGCAGATGTTGTTACCAGAAGTGGTCTCCTTGCATTAAATATGATTTATGGGGGAATTAGCAAGCAAGGAACACAGCTATACAAGAAGTGATAACCGCATGGACCGTATCACCAGCTTTAACCGAGTCCCCTCCCCAATAGAACAAGCGAGTCTAGTGCTTAATATCAAACAATAACTTTTATTAAGAACTAGTCTTCATGTACATACACACAAAGTTACTTGGGGGGAAATAATTACATACACACACAGTCCTAAGAAACTTAGCCAGAGATTGGGAATAGAGAGAGAGGGAATAAGTATATCTACCTATCCTGGAGAGTAGTCCAGTCCATTGAGGAAGAAAGTAGCTTCAAACGCCAGCATCCTCGGCCAAGAGAGCAAGAGGCTTAGGGAAGTGACCCTAAGGGAGAAGCCAGAAAGCTTGCACACTTTGAATGGGGCCAGATCTCTACCTTTATGGGTAAAATGTGCCCTGAGGTGGAGGAGAGTCCTCCCAGCAGTTAGGACAAAGACTCCAATGGTCAGCTCCTGGGTTAGACAAAAGACTTGAGTACTTTGATTGGCAGCTGCCGGGGTGTGTGAATACAAATGTAAAACTAGTTCTAGAGCTGCACAAAAAGGATAGTTTGCTGAAGAAGTCCACCGGAGCTAAGTTAATGAATTTAGGTGGGAAATGCACTGTTCCAGGAACGACTGTATATACTTATGAATGTCATTTGATTAGCTCCTCAATCATGGACAGGAGATCTCATCACAGAAGGACAGAAAGGAATGTGCTAAGTAGGGGTGACTCTGCAAGTCCTTCTTTGCACTGGGCACCAGCGGCGCTGGGATGGCAGTAAATTCAATCATTCCTTAATCACCCCACATCCCTGAGTGGCATTCCATGCATGCCATGTTCTCCCGGGCAGGATTTAGCAACTGCTGGAGATCCTCTGGTGGCCAAACAGCAGCCATTTTAACTCCAGAGAGCTGTACACTGTTAATATCACAAGCAGACACATAAAAACTGCTGTTAAAATGGCAGAGGCTAGGCTGACTGCTTACAATGTGGTGTTAGGGGGAAGTGGTAGATTCTGCTCTGTGCCATTTGGAATAGAGCGGCAAACCAGGCTTGCTTCTGCCAGTAAGAGGCTATTATGATTGCTGAGGAACCTTCCCTTATCATCTTGCTGAGTGTTAAAGTCATAAGAGGAAGAGGGGAGAATGCCCACAGGAGGGCGCCCGGACAAGGAATCTAACATGCTTCTCCGAGAGAGGCCTTCCCCTTCCCTGCTCATGAACAATACTGAGCACAACTTCTGTTGCAGTCTGTGGCAAACAGATCTATGGTAGGATACCCCCACATTGCAAAACCAGAATGTAGGAAGTCCATGTGGATAGACCATTCGCAATTCTGGGGTTTGGACCAACTTAGTGCATCTACCAAAACATTGTCCTTGCCCCCCATGTGTAGGGCAAAGAGAGTCACTCAATGCTGGATAGCCCATTTCTATATCAGCGAGGATTTCCGGGAGAGAGCCAGGGAAGCTATGCCCCCGTCTATTCAAGTAATGCATGGCAGTCATATTGTCCATGCATATCTGTACATTCATGCCTTCCACTAGGCAAACCAGAGTCTTCAGAGCATACGTTATGGCCCTGAGTTTCAGGAGTTTTATGTGCATGGACAATTCTTGAGGGGACCATGCTCCTTTTACCTGGGTGGCTCCAAAATAAGGCCCCATCCCAACAGAGAGGCATCTGTGTATACTGATACATGAACTGGGGAAGAGCTGAAGGGGGTCTCCACTAAGAGTTTCAGTGTGTTCTTCCACAACATTAGAAACCTGTGGCTGAGCCTTGGAGCCAAGAATCACTTGTACAGGTTCTGTCGGTGTGGGTGAAACACTGATGAACCAGTTCTTCAGGAGATGAATCCTCAACCTGGCAAACGGAACTATCAGAGTCAGAGAAGCCATAAAACCTAACAGCCTTTGAATTTGTTTTGCACTTTGGTGCCTTTATGAAAGGACCTTATTCAAAGTGAGGAGAAATTTCCCTATCCTTTCCAGAGTAGGGAAGGTAAGGTCCAGGGAGGAGTCTAAGAATGCCCCCACAAATATCACCTTTTTCTGGGGAACCAGGGATGACTTCTACACATTGACTCTCAGGGCCAGCTGGTGGAGGACTATAAGAACCGGAGATGTGTCCAAGGACAGAGATTCTCTGGAGTGGCTCACCAGTAGCCAATCGTCAAGATATGGAAAAATGGTACACCCTTTCCTCCCTGACATGGCTTACTACTACTGTCATAACTTTCATAAAAATACGAGGGGCAGAGGAGAGTTCAAAAGGAAGAACCTTGTCCTGGTAGTTCTTGGAGCCACATTGAAAGCAAAGCAGTAAACGTTTATTGGAACGTGAAAATATCTACAGTAACAAACCAAACTTTTTGAAAACTATAAACTTGTTAAAGGAACAGAGTTCTAAAATTGGTCATGAACTGTCTGACCTTTTGTAGACAATAAAATACTGGGAGGTCATCCTGTCAGTGCTACCAGACGTAACTGATTCTATGGCCTGTTTTTGAAGCAATGACTGCAGTTCTTCTAAGAGTAAGGCAGGAGGTGGAGGGTTGTGCAGAGGGAAAATGTTGGGCAGAATTGTCTTGAACTCCCAGCAGTAGCCTTGGCTGACTATGGACAACACTCAAACTTCCTGAGTGATCAACTCCCAAACCTGCAGAGGAAGTGAGTGGTTGACTGACATGCCCCAGAAGGTGTTGCATCAAAAACCTTGTTTATTGGATCCAGACTGATCCCTTGGGAACAGGAAACTTCCTTCAATTGGGTTTGGAAGTATCTCCTCCAAGGCTGAAAAGAGGCAGAGGAAGAAGGCTGCTGAAAGTCTCTGGGCAATGTGTGCATTGGTTGGGGATGGAACTAATTGAATTTACTATTGTAAAGTCCATATGACCTTGGGTGAAATTTCTGCCTAGAACAATTTGGGTAGAGAGGCGTGATACCCAACAACTTCACTGTCACCTTATCATCTTTAATCTTTTTTTTTAGTGCCTTGTTCATGGTGGACAGAAATACGTCTGTACCTTCAAAGGGAAGGTCTTCTATTGTCAGTCCCTGGCAGTTAGACCCCAAGTTCTCCAGTTAACACATAGGTATTCCAGTTGAAGAAGCTTTATTAGAGATCCATTCAGTACAAGGTGCTCTGACAATGCAATTGGCAGAAGTGACATATATGGGGCCAGCAATGTTAGTTATAGGGAATATTCCCACCTTTGGGAAAAGGACTGTTAATAAGGGGTGGGGGCTGGAGTGAGACATTGGCCGTTTCCACATGGCTTACCTGAAGCCGCACCATGCCGCAATGTTGCGGATCGTGCTGGGGAAAACGCGATATTTTGCGTTTTCCCCGGCACGATCCGCAACGTTGCAGCATGGCGCGGCTTCAGGTAAGCCATGTGGAAACAACCATTGTTTTAGAGTAGACAGTGAGAAAGATGAACTTATCTTTGCTTCTCAAGAAGGATACATGGGGCGTGGCGCCACGTGAGATAATGGTGTTCGCCTAAATCGGAGCTCCAGCAGCCTCCAACCCTTCCCGGGCTAAAATCATTGCTTCCTGAGCAACTACTGGTAAATAAACGATGGGAAAAGCTGGTGGGGGAAAAGGGAAATCAGTGGTGGCAAAAAGTGGAGTGGCAACCCCCCAGCTCTAAATAAAGAATTTATCACAGCCCAAAGCGCAGGAACAAACCCCTCTCCCAAAATGGCGGCCGCAATGAATGCTATCCAAAACAAAGAATTAAGGACACTAGACAAAGAGACTGAATTAAAAATAAATTGCCTAGAAGATAGAATCACCTCTAGGATCAAGGCTATTCTGAAGAGTCAAATGGCCGAGTTAAAAGAAACAATACACCAAGTAGCCCAAACTGCAGACAAAGCTCTGGAGCTGGGAGTCTCCTTGCAAAGCTCAATTCAAACATTACAGACGGAGGGAGGTTGGGCCAGGACAAAATTGATGGAAATAGACGACAGAACAAGGGAAAATAATTTAAAACTACGTGGCTTTTCTGAGAAGGATGAAGGGACGACTGAGCTACCAACGTTCATTGCCAGATGGCTAGCTGATGTGATCAAACTTGAAGATGGAATCTTCCCTTCAATTGAAAAAGCTGACAGGGTTGGAAAGCCCAATAACCTCCGAAGAACAACAGGAAGGGACATAATCGTCAACTTTCTTAGCTACAGGACAAAAGCGAAGATAATACAAGAAGCCAGGAAAAAAGGTCACTTCCCTTACCAAGATAAACAGATTTTGATATTCCAAGATTTATCCAGGGAGACCCTTGAAGCAAGAAAGGAACTCAAATCCATCGCCAGACAACGGCAAGAGGCGAATATAAGATACCAATGGACCTCATCAAATAAGTTACTTGTGCGATTACAGGGAAAAGTATTTCAAGCGGCTGACATTGGCAGCGGTCAACAACTTCTGTGTGATCTGAACCTAGACTCACAAGACAAATTGCAGGCATCTCTGCATAAGGAAAGAAATATGAAGCAGACAACACTTGGAAAATGGAGCAGAATCCCTGTGAAACAACCCGTTTAAACCAATAAGCAAGATTTAAAAGTCTCATCGTAGAAAGCTGAAGCGACACATCTTTAAAGTATCAACAGGGGAGGGGGGGCTAAAGGATTTCTGGTACTAGGAACCTCCTTAAGTTTGTGTTTCCCCACAGATAGTGTCTCACCAACTCTATGTTATTGACTCAGTCAATAACTCAGGTGGAAACAGTTATGCTGTTGCAGTTATTCTCTATTCTCTTCTTTCTGTTTCTTTTCTCTTTCTCTCTTACTATTTCTTATACTGGGTCAAAGGGGAAGGGAGGTAGAGGGAGGGAATGTTGGGTAGGGTTAATGGAAAGTTTTTGGGGGGAGGGGGAGTTGGGCCTGTTTATGTTCTATGTTGGTTATATTTGTTCATGTAGACCATAGTGAGTTTGGCAAATGGAGTAGACAAAACTAAGGTAGATGTGGAAACTATGCAAAACAAATTACCAAAGCGCAACAAGAGAGGCCTGAAAGGTATTTGTCAACCTGGGGCAGAGAACTTACACTATTGGTTGTTAAGGCATACTGTCAAATTAATAATACATTTATGGAATGGCATTTAAGGCAATGATTTATAACTGTAGAGGGTTAAATAATAGAATAAAAAACAAAAGAGTTATGACATCATTACTAAAACATCATCCTGACATTCTATTCCTCCAGGAAACTCATCTAAAATTGCAAAACTCACCTGTTTTTAAATCCAAATGGTGGCCACTCCAATTCCAAGCTCCTGGGTCCTCAAAATCTTGTGGTGTGGCTGTTCTAATCTCTAGAAATACTAGATTTATGTGTACAGCTATGGAACAGGACCCACTGGGAAGGTATATATTTCTAAAGGACAAATTAGATTTGGAAACCGTTACATTAGCATCTATATATGCTCCAAATTATAACCAGGTCCAATACATACAGGAAATTCTAAGTAAATTACAAACTTTTCAAGAAGGCAAAATAATTGTGGGAGCAGATATTAACATGATAATAAACTATGACTTGGATCATTCATCCTCTAAGCTAAAAGAGAAGAAGTGTAAGAGGCCTAAATTAAACACTGAACTGGCAAGCATCTTAGAGTAATTTAACCTTGTCGATGCTTGGCGACATCTTCATCCAGGGGAGAGGGATTACTCCCTCTTTTCCCCAAGACGTAACTCCTTTACAAGGATTGACTACTTATTAGTCTCTAGAAATCTGCTAGAAAACACATCCTCTACTCTCATAGGCCCCCGAATTTGGTCAGATCACTCTTGGATAGAAGGCAACATCGCTCTTACAAACTCAGAAAAATCAAGCACAGACTGGAGTTTAAATAAAAATCTTTTATTAGACAGGGATATACAAGAGACTATAAGGATGAATCTTCAACATTATCTCCAAGCCAATGAAAACTGTGGGGTCACTCCAGATTTTGTATGGGATGCCTTAAAGGCAGTCATCAGAGGCTCCTTCATCTCTCTAGGCTCAGCCTATAAAAAAAGAAAAGAATAAGTGAGAACTGAACTATTGCAAAACATTGCAGACCTAGAACAACAGCACAAGCAGTCAGGCTGCAAGAAAATACTTCACCAACTCACAATAGAAAGGAAAAAATTAGAATCATTGGAAGTTACAAAAATACAAAAAAAAAAATTATACCTTAAATGGAGATACTGGACTACTTCCCCAAAGTCTATTAAGTTATTAGCCTGGAAGGTTAATCAGAAAAAGGCAGCCAAATTTGTACACTCAGTTAGAGACTCCAAAGGCAATGTTCTGTTTACCACCCAGGAAATTATTGATGTATTTGGAAAATTCTATAAGAAACTCTATACTACAAACAATCACAGAGTACAAGAAATTGATAAATATTTGGCACAAGTTGATGTTGCTAAAATTATGGATTCACATAGGGAGCTAATGGAAAAGTCGATAAGTGAATTGGAAATTCAAAAGGTGATTAAAGACCTAAAACCCAATAAAACTCCAGGGAGAGATGGTCTACCTGCTGAATTCTACAAAAAATACTCAGACCTCCTAGCACCTCATTTAGAGAAAACATGCAACTTTATATTAACTGAAGGTAGACTCCCCCTGTCCTGGGCCTCTTCTGACATTGTTGTTCTCCCTAAACAGGACAAAGACCCCACAAATCCAGCCTCATACAGGCCGATTGCACTGCTAAACCAGGATGCTAAAATCTTTACTGCAGTGTTAACCAATAGACTGAAAACCTTTATAACCTCCTACATACACATAGATCGGATGGGCTTCATGCCTAATAGACAAATGGTTGATAACATTTACAAAACCCTAAATATCATGCATTTGGGGGGAAATGCAGATAAAGAAGCTATCATCCTGGCCCTTGATATAAAAAAGGCTTTTGACAGTTTGGAGCCAACTTATCTGTCCACACTTTTTGGCAAAATGGGATTTGGAGAGAAATTCCTAAGGGCGATACGTACAATTTATACCAACCCTCAGTCGCAGTTGAAAATTAATGGACATAGATCCAGTGACATCCCAATGTCACGGGGCACACGACAGGGATGTCCCCTTTCACCTCTGCTATTTGTACTAGCGATTGAGCCTTTGGCTCAAGAAATCAGAAGAGATCAACTTATCAGTGGTGTACAAATAGGTGACTCTGTATATAAAACTAGTATATTTGCTGATGATATGGTCCTATATTTAACCAATCCAGTAACCTCTCTAGACACCCTGACATCAACCCTCACTAAATTTGGCCAAATATCTGGTTTAAAAGTTAACCAAACAAAAAGTGAAATATACCCAATTAGAACCTCAGATAACACAACCAAATTAATTAGAGCCCACTTTCCTTATAAATGGATCCAGAACACTTGGAAGCACTTAGGAGTACATATTCCCTTGAATTTCAATGAAATTATGGAACATTCTCTGTTGCAACATCTCAAACAATGGAATGACAAAAACTTTACTCTATTGGAAAGGGTTAATATAGTCAAAACACTTATACTTCCTAAATTTTTGTTTTATTTCAGGGCCTTGCCGATCCATATACCTTTAAAACGTTTAGAATATTGGCAAAAAAAAATGACAACCTTTATCTGGAGCAATAAAAAGGCAAGATTTAACCAGTTAATATTTTATTTCAGGGCCTTGCCGATCCATATACCTTTAAAACGTTTAGTATATTGGCAAAAAAAACTGACAACCTTTATCTGGAGCAATAAAAAGGCAAGATTTAACCAGTTAATATTGACCAAACTGCCTGAACAAGGGGGGTTGGCCATGCCAGACTTACGAAAATATTATGAAGCGACTCACGTAAATAACATTCTAATAATGCTAGACCAACATAATCAAAAAGATTGGAAAGATGTAATGCAACTGTATACTTACCCAAAAACCTGTTCTGAAATCTTTTGGAACTCGTCTTCTGCTAGGGGGGGGGGGTGTGAATCCTAACAATAATCCATTCCTGAAAGCTATGTTGCAGATCTGGGATAGGAAAAGGCCAGGGCTGGTGCACTCAGATTCTTTGGTAGCATCCTTCACTGACCAGAACTGGTTTCAACCTGCAGAGCACAAGGAAGCCTTCAAAACCTGGAGAAAAGGGGGTTTAAATAGGTTCATTGATGTGAGCCATAATAAACTTTTGATGGGGAAAATCGATCTAGAGGGCAAGATAAAAGATAAATTACCCTGGTATGAGTATTTGCAATTAAAACACCTACTTGAAAGTGAGGTACTCCGTAAGGTTTTGGCAGAGCCCCTGACTGACTTCAAAACATTCATTAAAAAGAGTACCAGTGATGTTAAAGGCCTTATCTCTTCTCTTTATAGAATGTTGTCAACGATTTCTGAATATAAAATAATGCCATACCAAAAGGCTTGGAATAAAGATTGTAATATTGAGGTAACAGAGGAAAAGTGGCAAAAACTATGGGGTAATTTTATATTTACCACCAATATAGTAAACATCAAGTTACAAACTGTAAAACTGATGACACAATGGTACTTGACACCATCTAGGTTGCAGCATATGACACATTCAATCTCCCCCCCATGTTGGAAGGGATGTGGGAACAGAGGGACATATATGCACTGTTGGTGGGACTGTGTCTACATCAAGCAGTTTTGGAGAGAAGTGCTTATATATATAAATAAAATGACTACCTATCAGTTACCTCTTCGACCTGAGGTGATATTACTAAATGATTGACATGATATTTCCATCCCGAAAGAAAATCTTTAATAGCACAACTGTTGGCAGTGGGTAAATCTGTTATCGCTGCAGCCTGGAAAAGTGAGCTGGGCCCGACTATTTCTAACTGGTTACTGAGGATCTGGGATCAATTTATTTTAGCAAAGTTAACAGATTACACTAAACAACGTGAGAACCCAGACTACAAATCGCAATTCATTGAGTTTTGGTTTCCGGTTTTAGAATTTTTGTCAACAGATGATTATACTAAAAAACTTGTTAAATCTAAAGACTATTTTGATGTCCTACTCAGCTTATAAGATCATCTCTAACCAAATTGTATAAGTCTCTAAGGTAACGATTATATATCCTCGTTTATATTACCACCCAGTTTATCTGGACAGATGTTAACCGCTTGGTTTATATGTTACTATTTGTGTAGTGTTGATTGTTATTGTATTTCTTAAAAAAATGAATAAAAATATATTTTTTAAAAAAAGGATACATCTCAAGCCAGTTTCAGCTGGCATCCAAGGACAATGGCTCAGTGGAGCGCGAAAGAGAAAGTGAACATTTGCAAGATAATCTACTGGCATTACAGCAATAAAGAACTTCCCATATCCTCAGAGACCAGAGTCAGAGACAACCTACATTCATGGCAGATATGCAGGAGGCATATATGACATCTATTCTCATCCTATGATAAGAGGCTAGGGCTGTGGTTCTGAGCCACACATGCCTATGTACCACAATTCTGGAGGCCATAGCTCTCGAAAAGCAATCTCCAATATGTCTGGCAGTATTAATTTGTTGTTTGGAGAGCCTTAAACTTCTCCTTGCAAAATTTTAGCAAGCCTTTACTTCTTATCCAAAATTAGGCTTAAATACGAGTCTATCTTTTCCCATAAGAAAAGCTGGTAGTGGGCCATAATGGCCTCATAGTTACCAATTCTAAAGGTTAGGGCTGCAGAAACATAAACCTTTCTACCCAGTATGTCTAGTTTCCTTCTTTATTGATCGGAGCCAAATGGCCTGTGTTTTTTAGAGACCCTTGCCTTGGAGGGTCTCTGTAACAATAGAATTGGCAGGAGGTTGAGTAAACAAGAAACATGATCCTTATTATCTGGTTTTATATTGGCCAGATTCTCTGACACTGCTGAAGTTGAGGCCAGTCTGGACCACGCACCTTTGGTCACATTAAGCATGCCTTGCATTATCGGAAATGCCACCAGTCTGGCCGCTTCTGAATGTAGAACCTTGAAGACTGGATCCAATGAGGTTGGGCCAGAACAGGTCACCTCAATGTGCAGAGATCTAGCCATTTGGACTGTTTGATGTACAAATGGGGATCCTCACCTGCAGACACAGTAGAATCCTGGTGGAAAAGGTTCCAATGCAAAATCCAATCGGACATCAGAGTTGCCATGAGACTGAGTACCATGGTCCAACATGGGTTCCAGAAAGTGTTGTCCTCTGGAACTATGTCCAGAACCAATGAAGATTTATTTTGCTTTTTGGTTCTGAGCGAACTGAAATAAAAGGGCCCTTGTCATAGAAGAAGTAATTGGGGGCGGGTACATGCTCAGTGAACCTTCAAACCCATAAGCATAGGCCGTCGTCACACGGGCGTTTATTCCGTCAAATTTCCATCATGTGGTGCTATCGTTCCTATCGGCGCCATGATGCAATCTTTTGCCAAATACCGTCTCCTCCCGCCTCTAGCTGTTCACACCGTAGCGCTTTGTGCCGTCATTTTGAACGGGCACAGAACAAACTCTTCCCCCCCCCCTTTTTTTTTATTTTTTTCCGCTTTATTGCGTTATAACGACATTACATCGTTAAAACCTAACGTTAGCCCAACCCCAAAACAGCACGATAGGTGGGCCAAGTTTTCCCGCCCTGGAACAGCTTGAACATTGGCCAAGATTGTTTTTCTTCCTAATTTGAACATCCATAAATATACTCTTGTTCTGAGAAAAGCCCCTGTCTGACGTGATCCCCATCGCCGAAGACTCAACCATGGCTCCACCGAGTGAACTTGTAGTTCTGGTGGCCCAACTGGTTGTTTTGATGGTTCAGAGCACGTTCACTCTGTGCCATGCACACCTGCGATCCCTCCGTCGGAGGCGAAGGGCAGCGGAAAGACTTTTTGGGTCCTCTGGAAAACCGACCCCATCTGTCATTAACGGAGGCAAGGGAAGAAGAATGAGGAACCGCGCAAGGTGGCATTCCCTGGCCAGCCTGAAGGCACCACGAAGATTTTGGGTTCGAGAGCGCAGCCGGGACTGGTGGGAAAGGATCGTGCTCACCACCTGGGATGATGATCAGTGGCTGGAATGTTTCAGAATGGACAGGGCAACCTTCAATGGCATAGTCAGCGTCCTCCGCAACAGACTGGAACGGCAGCACACAAATATGAGGGAAGCTGTGTCTGTGGAGCATCGTGTGGCTGTGACCATTTGGTTTTTGGCCACCGGTGCCTGTTACCGCGTGGCAGGTGATCAGTTCGGGTTGGGAGCATCGACAGTCGCAACCATTGTTTTGGAGGTCTGCGCAGCAATCGAGGTCGAACTGCTTTCCAAGACGGTTTGCCTGCCTTCAGAGGTCGGCAAGGTACGTTCCCCCCCTCCCTTTTAAATTTTTTTTAATGTTTGTTTTTATTTCGTTATAACACCATATCTCTATGTAAAAAAAACAATGAACTGTTGGAGACTTCCATAAATATTGGCTATTTTTTCGGCAATCTCTTTGCTTACTTATAATAGGTTCGATTTTAGTTTTAGGGGGGCCATGCTTGACATTGACCTTTTTCAAAATGGCTATAAAAACCAACTGTTTTCTTTTCAGATAATGGATGGGTTCGCTGCTCTGGGCTTCCCGCACTGCATTGGGGCCATTGACGGGACCCACATTCCAATCTGTGCACCTGGTGGGAGCCCAGAACAATATGGAAACCGGAAAAACTTTTCCTCCATGCTACTGCAAGGAACAGTTGACCATACCGGCAGATTCCTGGACGTTGAAATTGGCTGGAGTGGAAAGAACCATGATGCTTTTGTGTTTAAAAATTCCAATATATGCGCAGCCATGGACAATGGAAGTTTTGTGCCAGGAAACCCGACTTTGAACTTGAATGGGGTTTCTGTGCCACCCATTATACTTTCAGATGGAGCTTATCCCATGCGCCCATGGCTGATGAAGCCCTATGGGAAGCTGGCCATCACACGAAGAGAGCAGAACTTCGACTCCTGCCTCTCTCGAGCCAGAAATCAGGTGGAAAAGAGTTTTGGACGTTTGAAGGGACGCTGGCAATGTATGCTCTATAGACTGAAGGCAAGGGAGGAAAATCTAGTTTCAATTATAACATCCTGTGTTATCCTCTATAACATTTGCGAGGCACGGGAGCAGCGGTTCCCAGGCGATCTGAGAGATCCTTTGCCAATCATGTTGCCAGAGGAGGGGGTGGATTCTCTGGACTGCAACAAAACTTTGCTTGAGGCGGGAAAGTTGGTCAGGGATGCACTGGCTGCATTTATGGAATCTCAGATGAGGCGCTAGTGGAAAAAATTAGAGTGCCTTCATTTGAGCAAGGTTCAGTGGGTGTTGATTTGCCTCGTTGCTTTGCTTTTCAAGCCAATGATTTTTCATGTCTTCTCTTTCTGTTACAATAATAAAAAGAAATCTTTGAAATTTTTTTCCCTGCGTAATTCTTTTTTCCCAATAAGACACTTTAGAATATTTTGACTGTGGGCTTCTTGGTTTTTGGTGAGGGAAGGAACCACTGAAAATGAATCTGTTTTGCAGGCTTGGGGGCCATTTGATATCAGGCTGTCTGCACGAGACTGTGTATTGCCTTTATTGCCAAGTGGTGGATTAGAGGCGATTCCTCCATTCCATCATCTAGTCAAAATTTACAGGGAGACGTTTTCTTGGTTTTTTTTATTTAAAAGATTGTCCAATTCTGGAGAGGTCGTGATTTCATGACAGTGCATCAAAGGACGAGCATATCAGGGTCCCTCAACTTTTGCTTTAAAGTAAACAATTTTATAACGTTCTGAAGTTACTTTGCTGGGTCGTTATAACGTCATATTTAGATAGGGGCAAGCAAACAGCATGTAGGGCACAAAGAGATTTGCCCTGATGGCGAACACGGCGGGGCTAGAAGCAGAGCACATAATAGTTGGACATGCCTGGTGGAATGAAAGAGGTCCAACATTAATTTAACAAGGGACACGTTAAGGTTAAAACATGTGCCCAAAGGAAGTCAGAGAGTACTATCTTGATTCTTTGCAACACAATTCATTATGTTTTCCCCCTTTCCCCCTTAAATGCCCGTGATTTGCTGAAGTTACATAGTTGTGCAAGTTTGGAAATACAAGCTATCGAGACAGCGAAATAAAACTGCAGAACCGGAAAAAAAAGGGGTTGAATAATGTTAAACACTGGCGTTTTTTTCATGCTTTTTCCTTGGAAAGTGTTTTTTTAAAGCTTGCTTTGTGTTGTTCTAGTCGAATAACATCCAATCCGACCTTTGACCTTGCTTTCCCGCTCTCCGAGCGCGTGAGCATGCTCAGAAGCAAACAGAAATCTTATGTCGTTATAACGAGTTTGCAAAAGGATGCCTCCAAGACGACGTGGGGCATTTTGGTCCGATGAGGAGGTGGAGGCACTTCTGGACATTGTCTATGGTAGTGGGAAGGTGGAGAGGCTGATGTCCAGCACCCACCTGCCAACAAGGGCCATCTTTCATTTCATTGCAAGACGGCTGTCGGCGCGGGGATTTCAGCGGACCGCGGACCAGTGCAGGTCCAAATTCAAAAGAGTAAAGGGCAATTTTTTTGAGGCACTGGAATCCTGGCAAGGGATCCCTCGGCAAAGTGGAAGGCCAGCGCACTTTGGGAGCATGCTGCGGCTATGGGAGGCTGCAGGAAGACCGAACTGGCAGGAAAGGCGGCATGCATGTAAGTGCCATCTAAAAAGGTGATAACATCACATCTATTGTGTGTCCTCCACTGGATGCCCCCAATTCCCCATCAATTGGGTCATGTCATCGGTTTAGTTTTTTTTTAAAGGGTATGCTTGTCCCTGCATGACACCATGCACATGCCTGTGTTCCTAGATGTCCAAGGCATGTTTTTCATAAGGAGTATTTTCTGCCCTCCCACAGCTGTCTTTGCCAGGTGCCTGACCCTTTACCAAGCCAACCATGGTTTCCCAGACCACTATCTAGGATTATCATTGAGTTGTGCACACTGGTGTCTCAAACAGGATTCTCTGCTACTTGGCCATGGGTTATGATATCTAAAGAATTGACATCAACACAGGAATCCACCCATCACCCAAAGAGCATGGCTTATTTAAAACACACCTCTGCTGCTGTGAAAAATGTTTCTGACTATGCCTTTGAATTTAAAAGACAAACTAGCTGATTTTTTGAAAAATTGCAATAGCTTAACTTCCTAGATCTCCCCAAGCAGGAGAAACCAATTGTGATAACGCCAACACTGCATTTGGTGGATTGTTTGGTGTAATCTACGTGACATAATGGCAAGGAATGGTTGCAGACTTGACTCACCTTATTATGTTTGCTGGTGTAACTCTTGAGAATGGACAAATGATGGTTTCACAGTGTGTGTTTAAAAATTGTACATTTATGCATTTTCAGCTCTTCGGCGGGGGAGAGAGAGAACTGAGGCTGCTGCAGTCTTGCCACAAGGTGCTCTTCACCGAGCAGAGCCCGGTGAAGAGGCAGAACCGCAGGAGGAACCCGCAGCGGAACACTCCAGGGATGCCCCCACAGGTGAGCAGAAGACACATGCATGAACTGGCTGCTGATGCAGCTGTCAAGTCAACATGCCCATGTGCAATTTGTGTGACGCATTTTCCACCACCAGCATCATGCTCCTCACCGTGCCGCACAGAGCCGGGTGTCCTCCCTCTTACAAAATTGACAATGCAACGCTAACCAACGAAGACAATGGAGAAGAACAATCCAAGTAACATATTTATTTTTCAAAACACAAAATCATTAACTGGCATTTACCACATAGCACGGAAGCAATTCTATTTGCATGACTCAAATAATTGTTTGAAAGGTGCTGTTGGTCAACCAGGGTCAAAAAACAGGAAACTTAACTGTGTTTATTCCAGTCAATGTTAGCATCCCTTGGTGCATAGCCCTTAGCAAAACTCTTGTATAACTATCCAAGATAAACATTAAACGCAGAGGTTCTATGGTGGTGCTTGCTTTTCCAGCATATTATCTGTAAAAATAAATATAAAATAATTCACTTTCAATTACAGAGCAAAGCGCAGGAGAAGCCCAGGGAGAAGATGGGGGTGAGGAGGCACCCTCCACAAGCGGCCAATCGACCAGACCTCCGTCCAGAAGCGAGCCATCTTTGGGGGGAATTCAAGCTGCAATCCGCTCACTGGAGGAGCGGATTTTCTCCTCCAGTAAGTGTCACTCCTTTTTTTCCGGGGGTGGGGGGGTTGGGAAGCAACAGAATCCAGTGATTCCTTGGTGCACATGTGAAAACTCTTCTGTTTCAGTGAACAGAATCCAGAGCCAGGTGACTGCCCTGGATTCCAGACTGGCTAGACACGGACGTCGTTTGCTCTCCATAGAGAGAAAAGAGCGCCAGAGGGAGCTGCGCCAGCAGAACATGCTGTCAAGGGGGCAGGACCCATAGACAGCGAGGGGCTAAATGTGTAAATAGTTTGTTGTTGTTAATGGTTTGTTGTTGTTCACATAGTGTGTTTTTTTAATTATTTTTTGCACCAGATCAAGCAACAGAAATATTTCTTTTGTACAGCTGTTATTTTCTAACTTGAAATATAAAAACAAAGGTTTGTTCCTGTTAAAGTGTCTCCATTTATTCGTGAACACCACTCAAGACCAGGCAGGGTTTTCACTATTTAATCTAAAGGGTCAATCGATCTCTGGCCTTCCCCACACAGGCTCTCTTGGCTGCCACTTTTCTGCCAGCCTCTTCATTGCTCTCAGGTTGCCTTTCAACAACAGAGGCCAGCCCTTGAGCAATGGGAAGCTGCTGGCGCATGATTGCCTCTCCCAATGCTTTCAGCGTTCCCACAGCTGCACGCATCACATCTATGTTATCTGACCACGATTCTTGGAAGATTCTGCGTTCCTGCCGTGTCTCCTCTATAAATTCAAGCTGTCTGCGGCTCTCCTCCTCACGCCACTTCCTGGTCTCCTGTTGTTCCTTTTCACGCATGGCCATCTCTTCGCGGTGTTCCGCTGAAGACTGAGATAGGAATTTGTCTGTAACGTTGTTGATGACCGAACTGCCCCTTCTACGGCGAATGTTTGCCAGACGTGTCCCAGGTGAGACTACTTCTGCAGGCACCATTGGTTCACACTGCCGTGGAGCTATAGTGATTTGAGTGTGGTCAATGTTAGGCTCAAACATGCATGCACATTATCGCAATATAGCACAGCAAACCAACAAATTTCTCCCGCCTACATGGTCCTCCCGCCTCTCACACTTGGAGCTGATTGAGCCAAATTGAATTTTTTGACATAGAGCAACCTCACATCACACATTTGGTGGAAATATTATTCCATGCTGCTTCCCACCTCTCCCCACTCATACACCTGGAAAGTAGATCACAGCAAGCTAACGGGAACCTTTTTTTTTATAAAAAAGGTTTTTTTTTACAGTGTGAGAAATCCGCCCCATTGTGATGGAAACACAATGGAGGACAGGGAGCCACACATTCATCTCAGAGAGTTGGCCTCAATAGCTTACCAGCCAATTCGGATTGGGGTTGTGGAGGGTCATTCTCCTTATTCCATGATTCCCGATCAAGGCCACTGCATTGCTCAGCATCCGCTGAAAGAAATAACAAAGAAACCCATGCTCAGGTCCTCAATAGAAGTGGTTTCCCCCCCCTTGCATCCAATTAATAGCATAAAAAAATAATTGGAATTAAACCAAAGAGTTTTTCAAGCCTAGGAATTGTTTGCTGATTTTAATTCAGATAATTTCATTAATCACATTGAGAAACCATTATAATCCATCACAAGTACAGTCTCCACTCTGTCATCTCAACACATGTGATCGACCACAACCACCCTGAACGCAGCCTTGCTTTCCTTGAATCCATAGGGTGCCTTGGAAGTCATTGTGCACAGTTATGGTCAGTACAGAAATTTCAATGCACGGTGTGTCAGGTTGGAGCTTACCCTGATCAGTGAGAATGTCAGGTGTGGCATCCAGATCCACTTCGAAACCACTAGTGTTATCATCATATAGGTCACTGATTTCTCCTGAATGGAAAAAAAATTCAAAGGTGTTGGAATAGTTTTTCTTCCAGAAAACACATCACACTTACATATGATGCCCACATGATGTTAACTCTTCCAATGGGCATCCTAACGGGCTCTGAGGGGAGCACTGCACAAAACTGTGCGAGCAGGCTTGAACCACACCTTGCGTGGAGACATTATCTGCTAATGTTTTGAACACAGGCATATGTTAAAATTCATGCAATTCCACTGCAGTACTGGAGTGCCCCCACAGACCCACAATGACTCATTAACAAGGGTTTAATCCAATTTTTTTCCAAAGTTCATGGTCAGGAAACGTGAAGGCCCCCACCCCTCATTACCTTTTCTGCTCTTACCTGAGGGGCCAGGAGAGGAAATCATAATGTCATCGGCACGAATGGTCACCAGCTCGTGAGAGAACAGCTCCTCAGATCCAGCCTGAGGTTCCACTGGCTCAGTTCGGACTTGGCCCATCACCTGCAGAACCATGCTCCGTGCCAGCCGTTTTGGGTGCACGCTGGCATCTCCTCTAAGTATGCTCTCGAGCTCCCGGTAGTATGGGCAAGTGATGGGTGCATTGCCCGACCTGTTGTTGTGTGCGACCACCTCTTCGTCTTTGATCTGCACTCCAGAGCCGATCTTCTATGGCCCCTGGTAGCCATCTGCTCTGATATTCTTTCGAAATAATCCAGGTTTCTGTGCGTGTTTCGCAGTGCCTCTTGGATTTTCTCTTCCCCCCAAAAGTGAAGCAGGTCCAAAATCTCCCTATGTCTCCAGGAGATCCCCCTTTTAACACCACTCTCTGCTCTGTATGCCATTGTTCAAATGACAGAAGGACCAAGGTGAGACACACCTGAGGTCGGATACCTTGTTCAAGAGATTTGATGAGAGAAGTGTTAGCTCAAAGCCCAAGATGCAGCCCTGCGCGATGATGAACCCTGCAGTGCCGCAAAATTGAAAGTGGAAGTGGATGCAACGGTTGCAGACGCTTGAATCTTTCCCGCCAAAAAAAAAAAAAAGTGGGGATCATTAGATCACTATCACGATGTTCCAATAAAAACACAATCGAACAACCGGGGTAGAGCAGCATAGAAAGAACAATCTCTCGTTCCTTTGTGCTTTTTTTAATAATATTATGACGTTATAGCGATATAAGGAGGGTTTTTTTAAAAAAAAAAAGGAGCTCGCTGCAGGAGAGCGCGCAAGGGCGTCTGGGATAACGGGTCAAGATAGGAAAGAGAATATTCCGTCATTATGAGATAGAAATCGATAGAAATCGATGCCGGATGGTCACACGGAAGCAGATTGTAGCGCGAAAATTGAGACGAGAGGAGAACTCTAAGACTCGCAACAGTGCTGGAATAAGGTGGGAATTTTGCGATGGATTGCGCAATTTTCGCGCTAATTTTAAGCCCGTGTGACGACGGCCATAGTGTCAGACAGACTGCCTGCCATACCTGTGAATGTATATCTACTGGAGGCATGGGTAGTAGTGTAGATGCTTTCTTGCTTCACTGTGTCTTTGCTACGCTTCGTTTGGGTTGAGCGGTGTTATCAGTACTGCTGAAACTGAGTGTCTGGGAACCGACTGACCTTGAGAAACTTGGCTCTGCATCTTTTCCAGGACTTCCATGCTTTGCAGCTCCGCGCCAACTTCAACTGACTGTCGTTTGAACTGGTGGGAAGAGACTGACGGTATAACTTTTCTGGGAGGACTTTGCTTTGGCATTCCAGGCAATTACTATGAACAGTGTACTTCTAGGGAGCAAATCTCTAATAAAGACCTTTAACTCATACAGTTGTGTCTGATGGAGTGCAGAGTCTGAGAGAACCCCCTAGCCAGGCCTGACACATAGTAATGATACAGGGAGCCATATGGTGAATAATGGAATCGATGGCATTTATGGTGACAAGTCAGTTCCAAGTGATCATCATTCTCAGATGGAACCATGGAACCCTTCTGCCTTTCTCCCAGCCATATTAGCGATGGCAGCAGTGGAAAAATAGCTGTAGATGGTTCTATGATTTCTAGAATCTCATTCTCTGAAGGGATGGAACCAAAGTGGAACACCTTCTGAAGATTGGCAACAGAGTTCTCAGAACCCTGGGCAGACTTGATGCAACCAAAGTACTCAGAACCCTGGGAAGACTTGATGCAACTGAAGTATTTGGAGCTGAGGAAGAGGGTTTTTTCCTCTTTTGCGACTTAAAAGTGGATGTTTTATCAGTATGCTTTGACTTGAGCTTAGCCTTTTTTGTAGGTGGCTCTGACTGACACTGAGGTGGAACCGATGAAGGCACGGCTGGAACTGACTGGTTCTTTTGGGCAATGCTATGTCCCGAACATGCTGGAGGACCCGAGGAGGCCCATTCTGGATGCTGCAGTCCTTTATCTACAGCATTAGTACCAGAGTCAGTAGCATCCTCCAGGGTTGACTCCCAAAGCGCTACTTCAAGCCATGATTCCCTTTCATGGCATGCTTTGAGCATAAACTGTTTATGGTGTCATGACCCTTGCCTAGACAAAGAAGGCATTTGTTGTGCTCATCTGATGGGGCCATCTTTGTCCCACAATATGAACATTTCCTGAATAGGGCCTTTGAGGTCATGGAATCAAAGACTTGAACTCACATCTGCCGTGCTTGGAACTGAGGAACAGAGAAAAGACACATCCTTCTTAAGTGGCAGCAAAAGAAGACCTGAGAGAGGGAGCCAAGAGAGGGAACCACTCACCCTGCCTTTTATAGTCATGCTTGTGGGGGGAAGCGCATGAAAAGGCTAGATGAGTGTCTCACACCTCTAGGAGCTTTAGAATGTCAGTGGATGGCCTGTACATGCACAGTTCCCATGTGTGCCTACACAGAAGACACAACAATGAACAGTAGCTTGCTAAAAAAGGACCTAGTTGAATTTGTGGTTGAGGTGAAGGTTCAATTGGAGACACTTTTGCTCACAGATAATCACTTCTAACCACTATGCTGTACAAGTTCAAACTCCCCCACACTCATCTTTCTTTTTTTCTTCCACACAAGTAACCCAATTAATAACAATCAGACACACACACACACACACACACACACTCCCTGTACTCACTTCTGATCTGATGCTCAAGCTTTGCCCTCCAATTTGCAACATTTGATGCAGCACCAGACTGGCCACTGTAGGGTAATACCAATTCCTTTCACATTCATCTGCTACCTGCCCTGCATGGAAGGGGATAAATGCTACATTATCCTCAGTCTCTGGCTTCTTTACACTTAAATTATGCCCGTGTACATGTCTTCTCTTTCCTTTTCTAGGACCCTCTTCCCTCCTCCAGACAGATACACAGAAATTATTTTAATGCTTCCATGCCCTTGAAGAGATTTGTTTGGGGATAAAGTTATTTTAGAAAGTTTTATTGATCTTTCTGTTGCATCATTTTACAATCAAGTGACAGAAACATCCCCAAACCTTCTAAAATAATCAGGGCAATCAGAACTAATAGGCAACAGGGCAAGCTGTCCCAGGCCCCATGCTGGGGGAGACAACTGCCCATGGTCCTGCCCCCCTCCCCTAAGCCAAATGTCAGTTTGATAGGGCAGATTCACTTTATGATTAACAGACAGGTTAAGGCATTAAAATGACAAAATACTATTTAACCAATGTAACCATATTGAGCCACCCTTGTGCCCCCCAGGTAAGAAAACAAGCATGATTCCTGTGGAGATCCATGACACAATCCACAGAAATAAAATACCACCTCTTCACACTGCCTAACAAATTGAATTTATATGAACAACATAGTTAATTACCAAAAATAATGTTAAAGTGGCTTACGGGGGAGGGAGGCAGTTCGTTTCTTTCTACATGAAGAACAACTTGTTTTTCTTTCCTGTTGACCACTAATTGGGACAATCAGAAAACAAAACAGAAAATTGGCATGAGCAGAGAGAGAGAGAGAGAGAATAATTTACCAATGTGAACACTTTTCAGAAACAAAATTAAACAAATAAGGCTTTATTATAGCCTGTAATACAAAATGGAACATATCAAAATCAATGCATATTTAATAAGATAATTTTGCAAACGTATTTTTAAATATGTTAGTACGTAATTGCATTAAGTAGACATCATTCAGATAACTTCAGTTCTCTATGAAATCCATTTCCATGCCTAAAAAGAGATTCAATAGCTCCATCTTATGGACAAAACAAGGCACATGCATTAGAAAAATAAACATGAAGCTCAAGGAAATTCATTATATTTTGTGCACTCTAGACCTATTCATATTTACTCAGAAACATTTACTCATATTAACTCATATTTACTCAGAAAAATTGATTAATTTTAATAAACATACTCCCAAACAAAGGGTATGTGACTATCAGTCGAATGCAGTTTAGTCCTAAAGCCGTTGGGTCCCTCTCAAAGGAGTCTGCAATTGCAGCCAATAAGACAACTGGGCCTAGCTTGAGCTGGCTGGGCACCCTAGCTCTTTGTTCCCAGCTGAATCATCACTTGCCAAGCATGGCCTGTAGGCATGTGCTGTGGCTTGAGAAGGGTGACTATAAATGTGGCATTAGACTGGGCATGAGTAACCTTATTCAGTCCTGTCCTCCAGTTTACATGATGAGTGGGATACTTACATTTATCTTGAAGATCATGTATTTTACCTCATATAGGGTAATGATAAAGATTGACTGGTTTTCCCCCTGGATTTCCCATGTCAGATTTGCAGTTTATCCTGGATAGCTGCCTTTCCTTTGAGCCTACTGTATTCTTTATTCACTTCAGCTAATAAGGATTTTTTTAAAAAAGAAGGATCTCTGGCAAAACATGCTTTGTTTCCTCACGCTCATGTTTTCTGCTTGTAGTACATTATCAGAGTGCCAACAGCTAAACTCAAGGAACTGGTTATCTTATATACTAATAGCCAAGTGATAAAGGAGCATCTGTAGCTTTAACCAGATGCCCTTGGTGGTTGCTGGTAGGCAACCATAACAATTTAGCCAGTATTCCAGGCTCGGTTTCTGTCAGGAAAAGGCAGGGGTAGTGGGAGGGCCCTTTCCAGGGCTGTTTTGGCCTTTGAGGACTCATTGAGACAAGGCCCAGCAGTAGAGAGAAGGACTTGGGGACAAGAGACCATACAGAGGTTGCCAGGCAAAGGGAGAGAGGAAATAGCATAGGGAAGGGGATACAGGGGAAAGTGAAGTACCCTCAGCAAGTCCTTGCACGTTCCCCATTACGCAACTGGGCTATAGGGGAGAGGCTTTGAGATGAGGGGGGAAAGTGAAGACGGGGAAGCAGACAACAGTGGGTGGGCAGGAAAAAAGGAAGCAGTGAAAGGGAGAGAGGCTGTGAGGGTCAGGAAAAAGGACATGGTGGGGGAGGGGGAAATGAGATGTTCCCCACAAGTCCTTGTGTATCCCCAATTGTCTTATATACTAATTGCCAAGTGGCCGTGCTCTGTGAATAGTTAAATCTAGAGACAAGACAGATCTTCCTATATACCTGGAAAAACGTTCCAGGTTTGCAGAAAGCTCTTGAATTTTTTTTAAAAAAATACATTGAGGGGTTTAATAAAAATCCAAAATGATAAAAGAAGTGCATGTAGCTTTAAGCAGATGCCCGCAGAGGTTGTTGCTAGGCAACCTTAATAGTTCAGCCAGTATCCCAGGTTTGTCAGTAAAAGGGAAGAGCCCCTTCCTGGGCTCTTTTAGCCTTTGAGGGAGGATCACTGGGGCTAGACCCAGAAGCAACCACCAAGTGACTTGATACCACAAAACTTGCATGACTCACCCAGGCCTGGCTGCTTGTTATTGTTCAACAACAACCCCCCACCCCAAACCAGTGTAACATAGTGGTTAGAGTTTCAGAGTAGGATCTGGGAGACCCAGGTTCAAATGCTGTGGAAGCTCACTGGGAGATGGCTTTGATCCAGCTACACACTCTGAGCCTAACCTACCTCTCAGGATTGTTGTGAGGATAATATGGAGGCAAGAAGAATTACGTAAGCTGCTTTGGGTCCCCAGTGTAGAGAAAGGTAGTATATAAATGAAGACATATCAATGAAGATGGGAGGCAGATAAAAAGTAAGCTGTTCAGTGGGATTAAAGAGAAGGATGTAGGGAAAGGTGAGCATATGGAGGCTACCAGGAGGAGGGGATAAGGATACAGCAGAAAATGAAATACTACCCAAAGTCCTTGCAGGTTCCCTACCATGCAACTGGGCCTGGCTCAGCCAGCACCACACAACTAGGGGGGAGGGAGACAGGTGAAGACAGGGGTGGGTGAGATAGATGGAAGGAAGCAGGAAAAGAGGGAGAGTCTATGAGGAGAAGGGAAGGAGACATGGTGGGGGGAAATATCCTAGGAATGAGGGTATTTCCTGTTCTGGATGGGGCTGCACTCCTACTAAAGAAGCAGGTTCGCACCTTGACGGGCTGCTAAACCAGGGATGCCCCCTCACAAGTCCTTGTGGGTTCCCCACTTGTTATATATCTAATAGCCTAGTGGTCCCTGCAGGCAGATGCTTAAATCTGAGAATCATGTCTATTTAGCTACAAAACAGACACTTCTGCAACCTTGGTGGATTCCCCAGGATTGCAGAAAAATCTGAAAAGTTGTCAAAGTTACAGTGGGGCTTACGCCTCTCCCCCAAAAAAGCATTTTCTTCACATGAGCAGAAAACACACTTACCTCTTCCTATATCAGAGACAGAAGTGTGGCAGCAGAGACAACAGAGGCAACTTCTCCTCCCATTTCCAGCCACCTCCTCACTTCCTCAATGGGCCTGACAGTGGCAGGTGGAATCTACACCAGGCTCCACAGTGGGCAGGACCCACACTGGGCCCAGGCCCCTCCCTCACCAAAGTAGATAGATAAAGAGTCTGGAAATGGGAGACTGTAGCTGCAGAGGCACCAAAGTGCAGTTGGGCAGCCTTCGGGGGAGTCGCTGCACTGAGGCTGGAGAGGGGGGAGCCACTGCTGTTTGGAAGCTAGGAGGAGGGCTGGGGGAGCAAGCTGCCACTGCACTCCCTTGTAAAAAGTTGATTCTTCAAGACAACTTTCAGGATTCAGTTACCCCTACAACTGCATGAAGAATACTGGCTATGTTGTATAAGGATGTAGCTCTAGACATCATCACTTGAAAGTATGTGCCACTGAACAAAGCAAGACTGACTTTAGAGTAATCCATGGATTTAGTGGTATGTTCTCTGTGTAGCACCAAGTTTGCTTAATGGTTTAATATCACCCTTATCTATCTTTTGTATCAAAGGCTGATCTTGTCTGCTTGTACAGTGAGCAGAATTATTGTCAGACTAGCAACAAAGCCCGTTGTGGGGGAAAATACAATGGGCTCTAGAAAAAAAGAGGTGAGCAGGCGGGCATTGCTTCCTTCTCTTTGACTGATCCTGGCCGGGTGAAGGCAGTGGGTGGTCATTGCTACTTCCTCTGCTCCTGATCCCTGCCAGGTGAAGGCAGGGGGGCGGACATTGCCACCTGCTCCGTGCTTGATCCTGGGGGGGGGGGGGGGGTTGCGGGAATTGCCAACTGCTCTGCTCCTGATCATGGCTGGGTGGAGCAGGCATTGCCACCTGCTCTGCACGTGATCCCTGCCAGGTGAAAGGAGGCGGGCATTGTTGCCTACTCTGCACCTGATCCTGGCAGGGTGAAGTGGGGGTGGGCATTACAACATGCTCCGAGCCTTACAATGGCTGGGTGAAGGGGGGCGATAACTGCCACCTGCTCTGCTCCTGATTCCAGCTGGCTGAAGGTGGGGGGCGGGCATTGCCACCTGCTCCACTTCTGATCCCAGCTGGGTGAAGGAGGGGACTGGGTATTGCCACCTGCTCTGCTCCTGATCCCAGCTGTTTGAAGGCAGGGAGTGGGCATTGCAACCTGCTCCACACCTGATCCCTGCCTGGGCTTCCCACCATGGCACTCTCTCTGGAGGTTTGGCTGCCTTATCTGGGCTTCCTTCCACAGCAGTTTCTTCTGGTGGTGCACCAGGGAAGTGAGTTGTCTTGAATACGCTTAGCCTTTTATATAATAGGATATTCTAAATTAAATGAATATATCGAGAAACAAAGGTTACAAAAAGTCCATACCATGCTAACAGTTTCAAACAATTCTGTTTCAAATAAAGTTAACTTAGAAAAATTGGTAACTTTTGAAAAAATCAAAGATCCTCTCACATGCCAAGAGGCAAACGTCAAAAATTACAGAAGTGTCAATAGCTGTACGATACCCAATTAAAATCAGAGTACTGGAGTCACAGTCCACCATGATCCCTGAAGACAAGGAAGAATGGATTTTCTTCCAAGTGATCAAAGAAAAAAAATCTAAGTGAAAAATCACATACTGTGGCCCACACAGTACATTCAGTAACTGAAATATTATTATTGTTTAAAAATGCCATAATGTGTTGAGAAAACCACTCTTCTAATCTTACATTTGAAAACAACAGCCATCTGGTTAGCCACTGGTTGAAAAATGTTCTAATTTCATTTTCTTAATAAGGAAAATATATTTCCATTAGTGAGCCAGGAAGGATAATACTCATTGTTCAAATGAAAAAGAAATCAAGATGTCCAGTAAAACGATGACTCTTAATCAAGGAAAGGCAGAATTGCCCCCTTAGGAGATGTATAGTTTTTAAAATATCAGGGCTCAGAAACAGATGTAATGGGACATTTGAAAGCAATAATAACATATCCCACATAAGGCAAACATAGCTAATTAATATCAAATATTTATGCAAAGATATAAGGATTAATGTAGAAGAAGTCAGGTAAATACAATTAATCAACTTTGCAAGCAGACAATAAAACAAAGTATGGGGGAAACCAAGTAGTGACCCAAAACAGAGAGCAAGTAGAATGTGCTTTACTGTCCCTTCCCCAGTGCAAAGAAAACAACAGAATAAGCATGACTATCAAGAATCCACAGTTCTATCTTGCTTAGCACAGCAGTTCCAAAATTTTAGCATTTTCCACTGACCCCCAAGTGGTCCCTCGCTCCCTCACCAGCATCTGCCATAGACAGCCTCTTTCAATGAGCACACAGTAAGCCTCATATGTCCTGTTGGGGCTTCCATCCCTTCATGTCCTCAAACCACAGCCAGAATCATATTAGCTTCACTTTACAAGTAAGTTTCAGACAAATGTTGCATCGTCTGCACATGATCTACAGGTCAAGAATCAGGATAGTTGAGTCTACATGGACACAATTTAAAAGACCCTGACTTAATTTCTAATCATTATCACTCTTGACTGGAATGGACTTTGGGTGTCAGCCAGTAGGAAGTGTCCTGGAAAAACTTTCAGCGCTTCTTACAGAAATAGAAAAAGACCAACGTTGCACAAAACACTTGTAGTGTTCAACTGAAACTGCCATTGGCTATTAGGTCACCATAGTCCTTGCCTAGACAGTTCAATAATATTGGTTCCCTTGTAAGGAAACCTAATTAACAGGGATTTAGAACGGCATCTCTATGGTGAAATAATTTGCGCTGGAAAATAAAATGAAAAACAGTTCAATTTTAAAGCAGAAGTAACTGACGAGTGCATTAGGATTGTATTTTTGGTGCCACTCAACCAGTTAGAGTTCTTATGGCTGAGCTATTGGTTTCCAGCAACTAATCAGTGAGTGCACTTTGTGGCTAATGCCCTGTGGTGATCTAGAAGTTAGGTAACTGCAAGTAACAGCAACTCTATGAGCTCCAACCCTTCAAAAGAGGGAGAAACCAATTGTCCCCTTCCTCAGATGTGGACAGCATCTTCCCCCATTCCTTGAAAACTGAGAAAGCTCCATTTTCATGCTAATTGAACTGGTATGAGAAGGGATTACCATATATTCTTACAAATGACTTTCAGACTCCAAGGGGTACCCAGACCCAACTTGAAAAGCATCAGTTTAGAATTACAAGTGGGTCTAGAAGATTCATACAAAAGAGGAATATGAATGTCATTAGATCACTAAGGCTGCAATCCTAAGAACACTTTCTCAGGCGTAAGTGCCACTGAATGAGTTTTTTTTTCTGAGTAGACCTATTTATGATGACTACCCAAGTGCTACATAAAGACTGGAACCCAATCCTTCAATGGACCTAACTTTCAAATAAGTAAAGACAAGACTGCAGCCTTAGTTCTTTACATAACACCCATTCTGTATACAATCGTAGTAGGAAATATATCCTGAAGGGCACCTAGAAGAATGAACTTTGTATCAGTATTCATTCTGTATCTTGACTGCTTAGTTCTTGTCAATCTGAAAATGTACCAAAAATAGAGAAACAGGGGCTTGAGAAAGCAAGTTATATTTTGCCAGAGAGTACAATGAAATATATTTAACAAAAACTACCTAATGGCAGAAGGGGGAAAAGTGTGCAGTGTGCTCAAAGCTCCAAGCTAATAAGGACAACAAAAAGGAGAGAGAAAATACCACAGAGGCTGGAAAAAAACAAGGCAAATTAAATATAATCATATGTATTTTACATTTTTTATTAGTTTTGTTCCCCATGAAATACCCTAGACAATAATTATTACAAACATTTTTTTTTCTTATTGTAGGTCAATTTTGGCAATTTTGGATTTATTCACTATATTGATTGAGTGCTTTGTATGAATATATACCAGTGAGGAAGGCCCTTGGACCAAAATGTGTCTGGTTCTGGTTCTATACATATGGAGATAAACATTGCAATCCTAAGAAGAGTTACTCCACTCTAAGCCCATTGAAATCAGTGGACTTAGACTGGAGTAACTCTTCTTAGGATTGCACTAAAATGTACTAACATATCTATATATGTGTGAACTTACTATGCGTATATACATATAGAACAACCATTGATGTTTTTATTCATATTTTTGTACTTTCAATTGTGAAATTAAATTATATACCGGTGTTTTATTCATTTGTATCATGTTTGGAGTTTTATTTAATTCACTTTGTTTTTTCCAGCAATCCAAACTAAACCAGTCTATTGTTACCCTAACATAAAGCAACATGCTTTACTTTTCTATTAATGTAAATTTATTCGGCCCCCAAAAATTATTTTAGATATTTTTAAAATTTAATTTAACAAAATTATATCCCGCTTTTCTTCCCTTACAAGGGCTAATAAATTAAAACATACATACTAAAATCATGTTATAATACCATTAAAATCAACCAAAATATATCAGTAAAACCATTAAACCCCAAACTTGAAAAGCATACAAGGACATAAAATCAAAAATTACAACATTTAAAAAAATTAAAACATTGGATATTAAGGAGGGATCACTGACAGTACACCAAACCAAACCAAAAAGTCTTCTCCCACTGGTGGAAGATGGCAACAAAAGGGCACAGATGACTCTCCCTGGGGAGACAGTTCCAAAGTTTTGGTACTACAACTGAGAAGGCCCTCACCCAGGTTGCCACCCATCTAATTTCAGAAAGCGAGGGCACTCAAAACAAAGATGATCGCAGTGCCTGGGTAGATTCATAAGGGAGTAGGCAGTCCTTCAGACATGCTGGTCCCAGACCATATAGGGCTTTAAAGGTCAGCACTGGCACCTTGAATTGTGCCTGGAAACTAAGTGGGAGCTAGTATAGAAGGGCCGACACTGGACTGATATGGCCCTGACAACCCACTTTA
Source organism: Eublepharis macularius (assembly GCF_028583425.1). Lineage (NCBI taxonomy): Eukaryota > Metazoa > Chordata > Lepidosauria > Squamata > Eublepharidae > Eublepharis > Eublepharis macularius. The sequence goes on from NC_072794.1 coordinate 74,243,335, forward strand.
TTCTACAGTGCACCCTGGCTGCAACATTCTGTACCAGCTTCAGTTCCAAAACATTTTTCAAAGGCAACCCCATATATAGCACTTTGCAGTACTTTAAGATGTAACCAGGGTATATACCACAGTGGCCAGATGTTTTCTTTCCAGGAAAAAATGCAGGTGGCTAGCCAAATGAAGCTGGTAAAAGGAACTTTTGGTCCCAGCTGCCACCTGCTTATCCAGAAGTAGGCCTGGGTCCAAGAGCACCCCTAAACTGTGGGTCTGCTCCTTCTAGGGGAGTCCAACTGCATCCAGACCGGGTGATGCCTTAAATCCCTGGTCATACCTTCTGCTCACCAGTAGCACTTCTGTCTTTTCAAGATTAAACTTCAGTTTATTAGCCCACATCCATTTAAAAACTGCCTCCAGACACCAGTTCAAGGTTTCCGCAGCCTTCCTGGAAGGAGCTGGAAATGCAAGATTGAGCTGAGAGTCATCCGGATACTGGTGATAACCTAGTCCAAATCTCTTGATGACCTCACCCAGGTATGGTTCAGATGCAACATGTAGCTACAATTTTTCACATGAACAAGCCTGGGGGGATACTGGAGCTCATACACTTCCTCTCTCTTCCCCTTGTGTGCAGTTCTACAATTAAAACTTTCTCCTGTAGCAAACTATAGTCTGCCATTACATCTGATCCTTAACTATAGTTTTCCCATCAAACTAGCCTTCCAAACACGAATTTAATCTTGAAATGGAGAAAAGAGAACAAAGCCATAGATTATTATTTAAAGAGCATGACAAACTATTGTTTCCACAAAAATATTTAAGTCTAGCTGAGTACAGTGGAATAAAGGGCGGGGGGGGGAGGAAGTGTGTGAGCCTGAGGATCACTCAAGGTTGTTCATGTAACAACAAACCATGGCTTGTCATTATGTCTGAATCATGCCAGAATAGTAGTCTCTACACGTTACATAATATCCACTGATGCATGCAAGTCCTGGTCCTGCCCTCAAGGTGTGTGTGATCACTACATGTATAGGAATAATAACAAGAACAACATTCAATTTATATACCACCCTTCAGGATGACTTAACACCCACTCAGAGCGGTTTACAAAGTATGTTATTATTATCCCAATAATCACCCTGTGAGGTGGGCAGGGCTGAGAGAGCTCTGGAGAGCCGTGACTGACCTAAGGTCACCCAGCTGGTTTCAAGTGGAGCAAGTGAAACTCTCTGTGAATACTGTGATTTTATGAGCAGGTGATTGTGCAGAACTGGCTAGAGGGCCCATACTCATTCCACCTCTGGTTTCAATGCACCTAATTATCACATGCCCTGACCCAGATAGCCCAGGTGACCCTGATCTCATCAGATCTCTAGAATAAGTAACCTTTTGTGGACTAGAACCCATTTTGTCAGATTCATGAGAGATCACTTGTCATAGCAGTAATTAGTGACCACCTCGGTAGCCTTGACTCTCCAAAGCTCATTTCCTGAAAATCTAGTTGGTCTCTAAAGTGCTACTGGATCTGATTTTTGCTAGTTTCCTTCGTTTTGCTAAACCGATTATTCTGTGGTGGCTGAATAATTCAAGGGGCTTGTTCATACTTCAGGAGATGCATTCAGACTTAACACATTCTAAAGCACCAGCTTCAGCGTTCTTTGGATGTTCATTTGTTGGAGAATGATGACTTTTAAATCAACCAAAGAGCATCCTAGGAGAGTTCCTTTAAACTTCCTGCCAAGCTCTGCATCACGGTAAATGAGAAGGGCTTTTTGTTTGTTTGTTTGTTTGTAATCAAGCACAGCAAGAATGCCATTGACCTTGAAATCCAACTGGAGAAGGTCGGGGTCAGAACTCAAGCGGCGACTGGAGCACTGTTCTTACAACGAACACCAGCATCACTGGCTTTTTATTATAAAATGCAGACATTTCCCTATTCTAAGAACAAGATCCAGGAGAAAAATGTCAGGTGACAAATTAAAAGTGAATCAGTGCATCAGGTGATGAACTGCAACCCGGCCCATTTTGGCTTCAGATCTAAGAACATATAATCGGTAATTTCTTCAAAAACCAACCAAATACTATGTAAGCGTCCGGAAGTCATGCTCTGCTCTGCACACCTACTTGGAGAAATTAAAATGAAGGACAGGAACTAACTATTCTAATCTCTTCTTCCTCAATGATTAGAGGACTTCCTTTCCGAATGTCCACTGCAAAGCATTAAAGCAAAGGCAGCCTAGTGAGGTATCTGGGAAAAGTTTCCAGTTCAAGCATTTTTAATAAACGGTGCCTTTAATGATCAAATTCTTTCCTAAAATGGCGGCGGCCGCCAAGAGTCGAACTTGGGAACGCTGCAGATCTCGTTTGCTCCTACGCTCACCCTACACCATTGTGGCCTGGGTCTAAGGAGAGCCGCAGAGATGCCGCCTCCAAAAGGAGGGTGATCTGAATGGCAAAATGCCCTGTTGAGTTCCTATAGCCATTCTAAGAAACCGTTGAAACCTGGGGATTTTCACAGCCGTTCCCGGGCACTACTTTTGATAGGTCCCTTTAGTGGGAATAAGACGTCTTTCCTCTGAGAAAAAAGTGTAAAATGTTGGGCTGCAAAGTCAACGGAGCCCGTTCTCGTCGCTCTTCCCCCACCACCAGCGGAGATTCCTCTTCAAGCCTGAATAGATTCAGCTACAGGCTGTGGGTTGTGTTACCTCGTAAGAATCTGTATTTCAGTAAGCTACACGGAGCGGCAGTTAGATACTCTATGGGCGACGCGCAGTCCCTAAACCTTGACATCCAATCACAATTCTCCCAGAAAAAATCACAGCTTTGCTAATTTCAGTGGAGCCGGATGATTCCTAACCTCGCTTTTCTTCGCACTTTCTTCTCTCGCACGCTTAGTAACAACCTTATGTAGCTTCCAACCCCTTTAATTTGCTACGTTACGCGGGGAGACGAAGCCCAAACATGGTTCAAACCCACACAGATCCGTTCACTGTAAGAAACCGTCCCCTTTTCTTCCATCCTATAAGCACGTCGAGGCAGTCCCATAGATTGTGACGTAAAACTTCCCCTCCCAATCAGAGGCTGCGGGGTGCAGTTCAAACGAGTAGGCAGCCGTTGCTGGAAACTAGGGGGGTGGGGGGCGGTTAGCAGATCCTGTGATCGGTCTCTCTCTCCCTCTCCCCCCCCCCCCGGGTCGTGTTATGGAAAGTCGGCTGGTGACTCCCGGCCCCTTTCGTGCCACCAAGCTGGTAAGGAAGACCGGGCAGCAAGACGCTTAGGACCGCCGGTGGGGGATGCAGGCGGACGGCTAGCGTGCAGAGTTGTAGGCTGGGAACTGGAGGTCTCCCCAAGCAAGAGAGGGGCGTGGGGCGTGGCTGGGACGGTGGGTGACTGGGCGCGTAGTCTGGGGCAAGAGGAGGACTTATGTTTCCATGGCAATAACGTGTTCTGTGCAAAGTGCTTTCTTTCGTGAGCGTGTCCACAGAGAAGTTATTTTCGCAGTTTCATACGTGATAGTGGCACTGACTCTATAATCAAACATGTCGGTTGTCGGCTCCATATATATGAGCTGGGAAACTGCGATTGTCTGCAGCTGCTTGTGTGTTTGCACGCGTTTAGTGACCGTTTTGTACGTGCTGTTGTCAAACAGCAGTCGAGAGCCCTGTATGCAATTTACAGCGAACGCGTGCTTATCCTTTGTATATGTGTTGAGGAATTTTGTTACATTCACTGCATGTAAACGCATAATTTAAACCCAGGGGTGGGTTGTTGGGGGTTTTCCGGGCTGTATTGCCGTGGTCTTGGCATTGTAGTTCCTGACGTTTCGCCAGCAGCTGTGGCTGGCATCTTCAGAGGTGTAGCACCAAAAGACAGAGATCTCGACACTGAGAGATCTCTGTCTTTTGGTGCTACACCTCTGAAGATGCCAGCCACAGCTGCTGGCGAAACGTCAGGAACTACAATGCCAAGACCACGGCAATACAGCCCGGAAAACCCCCAACAACCATCGTTCTCCGGCCGTGAAAGCCTTCGACAATACACCAGGGGTGGGTTACTGGTTTTATTTTGAAAGGGAATGTGCATTACCTTTCTGACAAACTGGTGTGACATGTTCAAGGCTATTTTGTTGCCTCCTATGTGGAAGTGCTGGGCAGCTCTGTGAATTAAAAAAATCCTAAGTGTTTTTAGTAAACAAGGAGATATTTTTAGTGAGATGTACTAAAAAAAAAAAGACTGCCCATTGAAAACAATGGGAGCACTCTGAAATTGCTTACCAACTTTGCTGTTATTTCACTGCATTACAGACCCATAGGCAGATGAGTTAAGGGATAATAATTGCTGTTGTGGGATCTTGAATACCTGACAAGTGTTAAATAGTAGTGACATGATAAAATATCGAAAGGCTAGTGACATGGTCATACAGCCTTGTCTTTACAAAATCTATATTTAAGGATATTTTTGTGGTCCTGTGAACTGGTGCTCAGCTACTCAGCGCTCAGTGACTGTCCTGACATATTTACAAATTCCAATCACTTTTATTGCTGAAGAAGAGATTCTAGTATAGATTAGGTAAAGACACTACAAGAGATACTTGTTTATGTTGCACATATCCACTGCCACCAGTGGGTCTTGTGAACCCAATTTCAAGTTATGACTTCTAATTTCTTTTTGCTGTATTTATGATTTTTTAATCCTAAATTTCACCTTTTGTTTTGCAGTGGAATGAAATTACTAAATATTTTCGGGCAGGAATGCCACGAAGAAAACATAGACAACACTTTAAAAAATATGGCAATTGTTTTACTGCAGCAGAAGCAACTGACTGGCTTCATGAATTGCTCAAAAGCAATAATAATTTTGGCCTTGAAGTAACTAGGCAGCAAACTGTTCAGCTGTTAAGGAAGTTTCTGAAAAATCATGTGATTGAGGATATAAAAGGAAGATGGGGCTCAGAAAATCTAAATGACAACAGTAATTTGTACAGGTAGTACACATTCACATAGACAGAAAATTAAAATATTTTGATTGAATAAAATCTCTTTTTGTTTTATTAGAGACTACTAAGAGAACTCTATAATTCCATATATCACACTTGAGGCAGGAGTGCTGAGTGTGATTCTTTTTATGCTATCTTGTCAATGTATCTTGAGGAATCAATTGATTGGTAACAGATTTATACACCTTCAAGGAAATTGTTAACTTTGGGTCATATCAACCTAATTTTTACACTATCATAATCTTCTCTTTTTTCATTGTCTGATATGCTAACAGTTCCACCACTCTGCTTTCAAGATTGCAGTTAAGTGGTGAAAAAGGTTTCAAATACCTGAAAACTTGACTTTTCAAGGTTTACAAATCCTTCCTCTCGGACAGTATAATTTGAGATGCTAATGAAAACTCTGAGGGTTTTTTTGTATTCTGAATTACAGATTTCCTTCGACGTCTCCTGTTAGAAGTCTGCCAAGTCGATGTCCGTTACGTGAGAACAAAAATATTATTCCTAAAGAGCCAGGAAATACAGTTAAGTTGCCACATTTCTCCAGGATAACCCCTAAAAAATGTGAACGACTGAAATGTCAGGTAAAGGTCATATTTATTCTTGATTTCAAGGCGGGGGGAGCTCTTCTGATGTGATACATCTCTGGTAGACAGTGTTTACTTCAGCATTTTTAATAGGATCTGCCAATGATGTAATGCATGAAGTTTTATCAATAATTAAATTTTGTATTCTCTTAATCTTAACCAAAAAGTGCCATGCACTGTTAAATATCTGTGAAATAAGATTCTGTCCCAAGGCCATGCATTACTGAGTCATCAACAAACTTATGTTTAACCTCTTGGAACTGATTGGTAGTACTCATATTCAGGGGTTCGGGGAGTACCAAGTAAATCCTAAAGGCCCGTTCCTATGTCACGTGCTTGCCCTTTTAGATTAGAGTATCAGAGGTCAATGGCTTATATTGGGTTCAGAGTTAATGAAGGATCTAGCAAGTACATTCTATTCCTTGTTCAGTGTTTGCGGAAAGCCAGTCATCTGAAGTCCTATGAAAATAGGTTGAGACTGGAGTAACTCTTCTTAGAATTGCCCTGTAAAAGTCAGTGTGTGAGAAACTGTGCCCTTTCTAGCTTGTCAAAGAGTCTCTTGTTTCAGGATAAGAGCTCTTAATATCTTACCAATGTGACTGATAGAGCAGAATTATTTTCAGATTAGGAACAGTTTCTGAATCCTTTACAAATAGGCTAGAGCTGTGTAGGGTTAACTGTTTGCCCTTTTTTAACTATCATATTACAAATTTATTAAACATGGGTGTGAGATCCAATACACATCTTACTACACTGTGGGTAGAATATGGAAATTCTTCCTCTGTTGCCTTTTAGATATCTTGCACAGAGGAAAAAATGGATTATTAGGCCCTGAATGACCCTCTCCCAACTCTTAAGTATATCTGTTGTTATTTCTGCTTTGTAGGAAAATGCAGAAAACTTAAATAATGACACTGTGCATGAGGATACACAGAAAACGGCACATGGCAGAAGCATAAGCCAAGCAGACATAGAAGAAATTTGGAGAAGCATCATTTTGATACAGTGAGTAATAAATGATTTTCTTTTTCCTGTAATTTCCCAACATAATTAAGAAGAGAACCATTAACTTATGAGGCTCAGATAGTTGTAGTGTCCCAGTGATTGGCCTGGGTCTTCGAAACATTCAGTTAGGACAAACCTAATTTATGCCATAGGTGTTTGTGTTGTTGCAACATTTTGAGGGACTTCTGAATTTAGCAAACAATATTTGCATTTCTAAAAAATGAATACACTAAAGTATACTATACTAAATTATAAAGAAATACTAGAATATTTTGGAATATTATTAGAACAAGAGCTTCTGTTGACTAATACTTTACAGAACTGCTGCTGTACTTTTCAGGTGCTCAGTCACTGGCTTCCTTGATGATAATTCCATTTTCTCTAACATTTCTGCTTGATGATATCTTTAATAGCAAGCTACAGATTTTAATTTATTTGATATTTTTACCCGCCCTCCCCACAAGGAGGCTCAGAGCTGGTTACAACAATATAGTAACAATAAAACAACTTAAAATACAATACATAGAAGTAAAAACAATCACATTATCAAGTTCTAAGTACATTATCAAGTACTAAGCTTTTTCAGACAGTTGAAAACAATAGGCTTAGAAGGGTGTAACTGTTAGGATTACACTGTAAGGAAGAATTAATTTTGTATAAGGCAGTGTACTAGAAGTTCGGATCTAAAGAAAGGACCTTTGACTCTCAAAAGCTTATGCCCTGAAAATCTTACTGGCCGTCATGATGCCTCTAGACTCAGATATAGAAGACAGGGTGGAATCACTTGGCCACTCTTCCACTGTATGGTGGAGATGATGATGATTTTGGGTGGTGAACAAACAGGGTTGCCGCATCTCTTGCTATGGCTGCTCTTCCCACTACCACTGCTTTGGACAGTGAGATAATTAAAAAATAAAAATCACCAGCATCACACATGACATGACGTCACTTCTGGGAAAAGCCCTGAAGGGGAAAGCACTGATGTGACATCATGTTATTCTAGGAATAACTAGAAATTCTATGGTTTTACCATAGTTTTCAACAATTCTTAGAATGATGTGATGTCACTTACAGTGACATAGCGTGCTATGTTGGCACGTTCCCTCCATGTCCCCCCCATCTCCCATCAAGTGCCTGCCATCAGCTGGCAACCCTAGTGGTAAAGTACATGATGGGGGGGATAAAAGAGTGGAAAGTGAGTATGACTCATGGGCAGCATCACAAAGCACATTGAAAACATGAAGTTTACCATTTTATGATTTGTTTAGGTATCAAGACAAACGGGATTATTTCACAGCATTACTGTGAAATAATACAGTATTTTGCTCAATTTTAAAATTAAATTAAAAACTGCTCCTTCTTTCTTCCTATAGTTTGCAAACAATTTTAGCTGTACCATCCTTGGAAGAAGTTTTGCACCCAGCACAAATACTTCCTCAGCACATCGTATACAACATGATGAATACGGGTAAACGTGGTGTTGTTGTTCTGCAAGACAAGTCAGGTAAGATCTGTGCAGTTGTTTTTTAAAAATCTTTTTTCTTCTTCAACACGACCAAAATGCAGTATAAAACTTTTCTATTTGAACAGATAGTCTCTAAAGTAAATTCGATGAATTTTTCTGGGACACAAGTGCTAGTGCTCTTGATAGAACTCCTAGGTAAATACATTTGAGCATTGCAGTCTAATGATGGAGAAGCAAGAATAAAGTTGAAATCCAGTACTTGTGGCACTTCTTCATTTTAAAATAACCCATTGTGGAACAATGACAGGTTCAGATTCCCACTCAAGTGTGAAGCTAACAGAGCTATCACTTGGAGGCACCCCATCCATTCGTGTGTGCGCGCACACACACACACACACCTCCTTGAACCCCATAAATTAAAACACAAATGCAAGCACAAATGGGAATACAGTGCTTATGTTTTTTTAAAAGGTGCCAGTACTCATATATAAGGTTGCACCAATTCCCCCTCAGGCCTTGGGAGAGTCCTCTCTCTTCCCCCCGCCAAAGGTGCCACACAAAAAAGTGTCACACCAAAAAAAAAACTGGATATATGTAAAAACAGCTTTTCGCTACACTAATGTAAATTGGTAAACTTCTCCCCTCACTCTTTTCTTGCAGAAGACCTTCCTCATTGGGTACTATCTGCTATGAAGTGTTTAGCAAACTGTAAGTTAAATAAATAACTGTTTTAAATGCCAGAAACTCTGATATTTGTGTTCTACAGAGCAGAAATGATGTACCACAGTGGTCACTTCTGGTAGGGCCTTTTCTTCTGGAGCTCTGATATCAGATTTAAAAGTAAACAGAATAAAGGTAGTAGAAAAGAGAGAGAGTCTACTAGCACCCATAAGACACAAAATTTGTGGTAGGGTATGAGCTTTTATAAGTCACAGCTCACTTCAGATTCTTCAGGTATCTGAAGAAATGAGCTGTGACTCACAGCTCACTTCTTCCACTTAATATACACCACACAATAAGTGCATATTCAGAACTTTGCTATGCATGTCAGTATCTGTTGCTGACACTCTCAGCGTGGTGTAGTAAAAGAGACTTGTGGCTCTGGCTAAAAAGGTTAAGGACCTGGGAGCTCAGGTTGTGTTTTTGTCAGTTTTTCCTGTCATAGGCCATGGTTTAGGAAGGGAAAGAGGAATCCTGCAAATAAATGACTGGCTATGTAGATGGTATAATCAGGAAAAGTTTGGGGTTTTTGGACCATGGCTTACATTTCCATGATGAAGCTCTTCTATTGAATGGTGGTTTGCACCTCACGAAGGTAGGAAAAATGTGTTTGGTAAGAGCCTTGCAAACCTGATAAGGAGGGCTTTAAACTAAATCCTGTGGGGAACCTTGAAGTCCTAATGCAGGAAGGGGACTATAACATAATAGGCATTACTGAAACTTGGTGGAATGACTCTCACAATTGCAATACTAGGATTGAGGGATACAACTTGTTCCAAAGGGATAGACAAATAAGGAAGGGAGAGAAGTAGCTTTATATGTAAAAGAGATATATACTTTTGAGGAAATAAACATGTATCTGAGCATGAAAGTTCAGTTGAGAGTCTCTGAGTAAAAATAAAAGGAGTAAGAAATAATAGTGATATTATGGTGGGGGTCTGCTATAGACCACCAAGCCAGGCAGAGGACTTGGATGAGAAACTCCTAGAACAAATGACACAATTCACAAAGAAACGGGATACAGTAGTCATGGTAGATTTCAATTACCTGGATATCTATCTGCTAAAAATGAAAGGTCAAATAAATTCCTGACTTGTCTTGCTGACAACTTCATTTTTCAGAAAGTGGAGAGGGAAACCAGGTGTTCTGCTATCTTGGACCTGATTCTCACCAACAGGGAAGAATTGGTTGACGAGGTGAAAGTAGTGGGCACCCTGGGTAGCAGTGACTATTTGGAATTTACAGTCTTCTTGGAGAAGGGAAAAGCTGTACATAGACAAACATATAGGTTGGACTTCAGGAAAGCAAGTTTCAAAAGACTGAAAGTTATGCTTGGGTAGAATACCATGGTCAGAAGTAATTAAGGAGAAAGGAGTTCAAGAGGGGAGGGAGCGTCTTAAAGGTAAAATATTGAAGGCACAATCACAACTGATTCCTATGAGAAGGAAAAACAGGATGCGCTCCATAAACAGCTTTCTAATGAATTGAGAAATAAAAAAAGACTCATTTAGGAAATTTGAAGGAGGGCCTTCTAACCAAGGATGAATATAAACAAATAACCAATGCTTGTAGGGAGAGCTTTAGAAAAGCTAAAGCTCAGTATGAGCTTAGGCTAGCAAGAGATGCTAAAAACAACAAAAAAGGGTTCTTTGCTTATGTTCAAAGTTAGACAAAGAGCAAGGACATGGTAGGCCCATTGCAGGGTCAGGGAAGTGAAATTGTAACAGGTGATGAAGAGCAGGCAGAACTACTCAATTCCTACTTTTCCTCAGTCTTGTCCTGCAAGGTAAATGGTGCTCAACCTGGCAAAAACAGAACACATGAAGTGGGAAGGGAGTTAAAGCCTAGAATCGACATAGGGGTAGTACATAAACACCTAGTGTCTTTCTTTAACGGAAACTAAGTTTTCAGGGCCAGATAAATTGCATCCAAGGATACTAAAAGAACTCACAGATGTAATTTCTGAGCCTCTGTCCATTATTTTTGAGAATTCTTGGAGATCAGGAGAGGTGCCAGAAGATTGGAGGCAGGCAAATGTTGTCCCCATCTTCAAGAAGTGGAATAAGGAGGATCTGGCTAACTATCGACCTATCAGCTTGATGTCTATACCTGGAAAAGTTTTAGAACAAATCATCAAACAATCAGTCCTTGAGCATTTAGAAAGGATGGCTATGATTACTAAGAGCCAGCATGGGTTTCTCAAGAACAGGTCATGCCAGACTAACCTTCTCTTTTTTTGAGAAAGTTAATACCTTGCTGGATCAGAGGAATGCTGTAGACATAATTTATCTTGATTTCCAGTAAGGCTTTTGATGAGGTTCCTCATAATATCCTTTTCGACAAGTTGGTAAACTATGGTTTGGATTCTGTTACTGTTAGGTGGATCTATAATTGGTTGACAGATCGCACCCAAGAGTGCTTGTTAACGGTTCCTCATCCTCTTGGAGAAGAGTGACAAGTGGAGTACCTCAGGGATCGGTCCTGGGACCTGTTCTGTTCAACATTTTTATAAATGACTTGGATGAAGGAACAGAGGGAATGCTAATTAAATTTGCAGATGATACTGAATTGGGAGGGGTAGCAAATATATTATAAGATAGAATCAGGATACAGGATGATCTTGACATGCTGGAAAACTGGAATAAAACAATATGAATTTCAACAGAGATAAATACAAATTCTGCATTTAGGTAGGAAAAATCAAATGCATAATTATAGGATGGGGGAGACTTGTCTTGGCAGTAGTATGTGTGAAAAGGATCAAGGGGTCTCAGTAGACCATACACAACATGGATCAGCAGTGTGATGTGGTAGCTTAAAAGGCAAATGCAATTTTAGGCTGTATCAACAGAAGCGTAGTTTCCAGATCACATGAAGTGATGGTACTGCTCTACTCTGCATAGTGTCCAGATCACATGAAGTGATGGTACTGCTCTACTCTGCTCACCTAGAGTATTGTGTTCAGTTTTGAGCACCACATTTTCAGAAGGATATAGACAAGCTGGAATGTGTCCAGAGGAGGGGCAATGAAGATAGATAAGGGTCTGGAGACCAAGTCCTATGAGGAAAGTTTGATGGAGCTTGGTATATTTTGCTTGGAGTGGAGATGACTGAGAGGTGATATGATAACCATCTTCAAGTACTTAAACAGCTATCATATACTCCCTAAACAAGACAAAGATCCTACAAACCCTGCCTCTTATAGGCCGATTGCACTACTAAACCAAGATGCCAAAATTTTTACTGCAGTGTTAACAAATAGGCTGAAAACCTTTATAACCTCCTATATACACAGAGACCAGACGGGCTTCTTGCCTAAACGACAAATGGTCGATAATATCTATAAAACCCTAAACATTATAAATTTTGGGAAATCTTTAGACAAAGAGGCGATTATCATGGCTCTTGATATTGAAAAAGCTTTTGATAGCTTGGAGCCAACATATCTATCCGCACTTCTTGACAAAATGGGATTTGGAGAGAAATTCCTAAGGGTGATACGTACAATATATACTAACCCACAGGCGCAGCTGAAAATTAATGGTCACAGGTCTAATGATATTTTAATGACACGGGGCACAAGACAGGGATGTCCCCTTTCACCCCTGCTATTCGCACTAGCAATTGAGCCTTTGGCTCAAGAAATCAGAAGAGATCAACTTATTAGTGGTATACAAATAGGTGACTCAATTTACAAAACTAGTATTTTTGCTGATGATATGGTTGTATATTTAACAAATCCAGTAACCTCTTTAGACAACTTGACCTCAACCCTCACTAAATTCGGCCAAATATCTGGTTTATCAGTTAATCTAGCGAAAAGTGAAATATACCCAATCAGAGTTACAGACAACACAATCAAATTACTAAAAACCCACTTTTCCTACAAATGGATCCAGAACACTTGGAAATATCTGGGAGTGCACGTTCCCCTAAACTTAAATGAAATCATGAAGTATAATCATCTAAATTTAGAACGCTCTTTGTCACAACATTTCAAACAGTGGAATGACAAAAACGTTTCTCTCTTGGAAAGGGTTAATATAATCAAAACATTTATACTTCCCAAATTTTTATTTTATTTTAGACCTTTGCCAATTCATATACCTGTAAAACATTTGATACGTTGGCAAAAAAAACTGACAACCTTTGTCTGGGCCAACAAAAAAGCAAGATTTAACAAAGTGATATTAACAAAATTGCCTGAGCAAAGGGGGTTGGCTTTGCCAGATTTGCAAAAATATTACAAAGCGACCCACCTAAATAACGTTCTGATAATGTTGGACCAACAAAATCAAAAGGATTGGAAAGAGGTAATGCAAGTGTATACTTACCCCAAAACATGTTTGGAAGTCTTTTGGAATTCCCCTCCCACCAGGGGAGTGCATCTTAATGATAACCCGTTTTTGAAGGCCATGTTGCAGAACTGGGATAGAACAAAGTTAGGGCTGACACGTACAGTTTCCTTGGTAGCAACATTTACTGGCCAAAACTGGTTTCAGCCTGCAGAACACCAACATTCCTTTAAAGCATGGAGGAAAGGAGGGTTAAACAGGTTTATTGATATAACCAAAAATAAATTCTTAATGGGGAAATCTGATTTAGAGGGTAAGATAAAAGACAAACTACCCTGGTATGAGTATCTACAAGTAAAACACTTACTTGATACTGAGGTTATCCGCAAAGCTTTGGCAGAACCCCTAACTGATTTTGAATTGCTAATAAAAAGGGCACCTCTGGTGCACAGGGTCTTATATCCTCTCTTTATAAAATGTTATCGTCAATTTCTGGATATAAAATATTGCCATATCAAAAGGCGTGGAATAAGGATTGCAATATTGTGGTAACAGAAGATAAGTGGCAACAACTGTGGGGCAATTACATATTCACCACCAATATAATAAGTATTAAGCTACAAACTGTAAAGCTGATGATGAGATGGTACTTGACACCATCTAGGTTGCAGCACATGTCCCATTCGATCTCCCCTTTGTGTTGGAAGGGATGTGGGAGTAGAGGGACATACATGCATTGTTGGTGGGATTGTGTCTATATCAAGCAGTTTTGGAGTGATGTACTTAAATATATAGAGAAAATGACAACGTATCAGTTACCTCTCCAGCCAGAGGTGATACTACTAAATGATTGGCATGATATCCCCATCCCAAAAGAAAGAAAAGCTTTAATAGCTCAATTGTTGGCAGCGGGTAAATCCGTTCTGGCAGCAGCCTGGAAGAGTGAAAACCGCCCAACCATTTCCAACTGGTTGCTGAAAGTCTGGGATCTCTTTATTTTAGCCAAGTTGACTGACTACACCAAACAACGTGAAAACCCAGATTACGAATCACATTTTATTGAATTTTGGTTTCCAGTTCTGGAATTTCTGTCAACAGATAACTATACTAAACAAATTGTTAAACCTAAAGATTGTTTTAATGTTCTACTTAGTTTGTAAGAGCATCCTTATTCAAACTGTATAAATCTTTATGACGACGGAGTCATAATTTTGTATTTGCATCCATTTAGATTGCCTAAACAAATGTTAATTAGTTTCTCTGTTTCCTTATACATGGCGTTGATTGTTCTTGTATCTCCTTATAATTACAATAAATACATTAAAAAAAAACAGCTATCATATAGAGGATGGTTCAGAGTTGTTTTCTGCTGCCTCAGAAGGTCAGACCAGAACCAACGGGTTGAAATTAAATCACAAGAGTTTTTTGCTAAACATTAGGAAGAACTTCATGACGGATAGAGCAGTCCCTCAGTGGAACAGGCTTGCTCAGGAGGTGTTGGGCTCTCTGGAGGTTTTTAAGCAGAGGCTAGATGGCCATCTGACAGCATTGCTAATTTTGTGAACCTAGGCAGATCATGAGAGGGAGGGTAGGAAGGGTTACATCAGTGCTTCATTCTCATGGCCTCCTGTTACATGCCCAGGGTAAGGCCGATCGCCACGTTGAGGTCTGGTAGCAGTTTTCCCCAAGCTAGTTTGGCTAGGGATTCTGAAGTTTTGCTATCTTCTGGGCATGGAGAAAGGGTCACTTGTGAGAAGGGAGGTATTTGGGAATTTCCTGCATTGTGCAGTGGGTTGGACTAGATAACCCTAGAAGCTCTGGAACTGGGCGGTAGGGAAGCCTGAAGAAGTTAGGGAGGTGCAGACAGAAGTGAACATAGTGTAAATGGAATGATAAACAGCAGGATTTGAGTCCAGTGGCACCCAGTGGCTTTTAAACATCATAGCTCCCTTCTACTGGACTCAAATCCTGCTGTTTTACTGCAGACCAAACCGGCTACTGGTACGCAACAGAAAATAACATTTATAATTGTAGCCAGATGGGATTCACGAGCCATCTCCGCTTGCATAGCTGCTTTAAGAGGCTATAGAGTTGGGAAGGGTCTGTGACTGAGTGGCAGAGCATCTGCTTTAGGTCACCAGCACAGTTCCCAGCATCTCCATTTAAAAGGGTCAGGTAACGGGTGATGAGAAACACCTCTGCCTGATATCTTGAAGAGCTGCTGCCACTTGAAATAAATAGTAATGACCTTGATAGATCTATGGGCTGATTTAGTATAAGTCAGCTTCCAGTGTTCACGTGTAGACATTCTTTTTAATATACTGGGTTGGATCCAACCAGCTTTTCCTCTAATTGAAGAAAAGAGGAGTGGGGGGTCCCTTTTTCCATTCAAACAGGCTATGCTGGGGAATGTGTGACCTGCGTGGACAGAAGTCATGTGGGATAGGGAATGTAAATAAGGAGGAGAATCTGGTGAATGCAAAAGTGGCTGGCTCCAACCCACTGAGTTCCAAAGGCCAATGCAATGAATTTGAAGTAATTTACCGAGAATACTGATGAGAACAGTTCACTTTTGTTGAGTTGACTGCAGATGTTTTCTGTGGAAATATGCTGAGGCTTCTCTAACTTCTTGATACTTGTAACCAACTGAGGCTTCTGGGAAAATAACCTGTAAGGGATATGTGGCATTCTTACCTTAACTTTTTACAAGAAGAAAATAAGAACAACTAAAATTATTTGGGGAGATATGCGGAATACTAAAATTTCATATTTCTTAAAATATTTTACTCCTCTGTATTGCTAAAATCTATTTGACATAATTAAACTGTAGCTAAATCTTGGTTTTGATTTCTGAAATATTCTCACTGGTGCACATGATAGATGATATAAGACTTTTACCAGAGCAACTCTAGGTCATTCCATATGCTGTTTACTTTTCAAATAATTCTTTAAGTAACACCAAGATCAATTTTTGAGTCCTCCTTTTTTCTGCATTTAGGGCCAAGAAGTAATGACCTGAGCCAGCCAACCTATAAGGGATTTGAACGAGATGTATTCAAAACAGTTGCTGACTATTTTCTTAGCCTTCCTGAACCTTTGCTTACTTTTGAGTACTATGAATTGTTTGTGAACATATTAGGTATGTATTGGTGTATCTGTGACATTCAAAACATATGAGCAATTGAGAGGCTGGACTAAAATTCTGTGAATCTGAGGGAGATCAATCTGTGCAGGTTAATTTTCAGAGTAAAGTGTAGCTGTATTGTAAGATAAGTAATCCATATAAGCTATTACAAATCCTAATAACTTCTGGTTTAGGGACATCCTAGTCTAGTTGCTGATTGTTGAACACAGAATGATTTGTTTGTCCTTAGCCTTGCAAATTTGGGCCAATGGTTGCATGTTTGTTTTTGAATGACCTCTGATAGAGTAAGTGTTCTTGCAACATTACTAACGCTGAACTTTAACCTCTGCCTTGTTTAACTTCAGTTAATTGCTTGTTTGTTGACCTGTCACACCACTTGCATCTTAATTTGTATTTCATTTTCTGATAGTCTTGTGTGGCTACATCACGATTCCAAATAAATCCTGTGGAAAACCTAGTACACGGAATGACTTGGAGCTTCCAAAAACTCCACGTTTAAACTCTTTCAGATCAACTGAATGTCTCCTGCTAAGTATGCTCCATCATGATACTGACAAAAAAGATGAATCTGAGACTTCTGGAACTGTTTCTAAAAAGATGTATAGAGTTGAAAGAGGTTGTGGAGCAAAGTTGCAGCAATATAATGTGGCCAATAAATGTGGCAGTGTTCATGAACTAATGGGTGGCAGTTATCAGAATCTTTCAAGACTGAAAAGTGAACAAACTGTGCCTCTCAAACTTAAGGCAAGATGTTGCTCTTTGGAGGGAATTGCAGATACCACAGCAAGCCTGTATAGTAAAGATGGATTAAAAATGCTTTCTCAAGCTGGAGTTCACATCATGCCAGTCACACAAAATGAAAAGCAGCTGCATCGTTCACAGTATAAACCGGACTCTTTGATGGATCTCTGTTCTAATAATAGTAATAAAAAAAAATTGGGTGGTGTCAAGAGAGTTTCTGCATCAGGTGTTCCTGACCAAGAACTACATAGTGCTAACTACAAGCCAAGGCAGCTTTGCAGGTCTCAGAGTTTACGTGAAAATAACAAATCCAGTCAGTGTGGCATCAATGCTCCAGTGGCAGAGATCACAGTGAAACCACATCCAGTAAACCACAAAACCCAAAGTACTACTAAATTGGTTACTAAAACAGAAAGTGACCCTAAAGGTTCTGATATTGTCATCATTAAGAGACTCTGCAAAAGTTCCACACAACTTTCAGAAAACACACTTTCTCCTGCCGCCTTTATGTTGGCTGGCCCATCAAGTAAGATTGCTTTCCAGAACATGATTTTTTTAACTATTTTCTGCTTTCTTTTGCTACTGCCAGTTTTGAATTGCTAGGTTTATCAAAGGCCTGTGAGGTTAAGGAATGTGTTAACCTAATACTTTACAATGCAAGCATCAGTATCTTACGTTATGCATGCTAATACCAAATGTTTCTTCTCTTGTCCAAATCATATTTATCTGGTTCATCATATTTGTACTTAGTAAGAAACGGTTGTGAAGAGGGGTTCAGAAATTGACACTGACTTTAAATCATTTTTCTAGTCTCCAATCATCTAAACACCCAACCAGATGATGTATGTAACTAGAATAGCATACTTCAGTGCAAAAAAGAACTTGTTGGTGTTCACCTACATTGTTGGAGCAAAATGAGATGAGTTCACATTATCTCAACAGTAATGTTTACACAAGAGCAAAAAATTAACTTACTAATTTAATTATTTTAAAAATGCAACAAACTAGATATAATTGCTTTTGATGTAGTGAAAGAATCTGTTTGTTGCATCTCCCCAATTCTTAATTCCTAGGTCTCCTGCAGCCTCATTTAGAAAGAGTAGCTATTGAAGCCCTGCAGATATGCTGTTTGCTACTTCCACCACCAAATCGCAGAAAACTTCAACTTTTGATGCGCATGATCTCCCGAATGAGTGAAAATGTTGATATGCCACGACTTCATGATACAGTGGGCACAAGGTCTTTGGTAAGATTCCTTTCTTTCCACATGTTTTAGCTTTGTTAAACAGGTCACATTGTCCATAATATAAAATGTAAAATAAAGATGTATCTTTTTTAGATGTTATTAGATGCATAATGCTATTGGATTGCATTGTTTTTCACCATGTAATCCACCTTGAGTCTCAGTGAGAAAAGGGGGCTTTAAATAAATAAGCATATCACTACAATACTTAATAGAAAGCCCTTTGTTACAAGGTTTATTTCCATTTTTTTCAGATGATACAGACATTTTCTCGATGTGTGCTGTGTTGTGAAGAAGAAGTAGACCTTGATGAGCTGCTTGCCACCAGATTAGTTTCTTTTCTAATGGATCATCATCAAGATATTCTTAAAGTCCCAACTTATTTACAAGTTGCAGTGCAAGACCACATAGAGTCTTTAAAAACTAATCAGGTAAGATGATGTGGGAAGAGAATTAAAGCTTCTCTTTTAAAATAAAAACTTCCATAACTCAGAGATTTAGTTAGTGAAGTTATTGGTTGTTTAGGCTGCTGGTGTCTTTTTTCTTCTCTCCTAAAGTAATATCTACTTATGGATCTAACTTAAAATCTAGGACTTAACAGTCCTTGCCACTTGATAAAGTTACACAGGATGTTTCCATGGATGTAATAGCTCCTTGGCTGTTGTACCATGTGTTTTTTGAATAATATAATGCTTGGATTTTGTGTTTCTTGAATAATCGTCTATACATTGCTTGAGTTTTGAATATTTGTGTTTACACTTTGCCAGAGTTAGCCTAGTACTTATCACAGAAGCAACATGATTCTCCCTGAAGGCAAAGGGATGTATTGGCACAGTCAAGACCCTATTCCTTGTCCTCTGCTCATAACTTCATATCAAGGACTTCTAGTGACGTATTCTTCCATGCAGGAAACATTTGGGTGTGATGGCAGTAAAGTCTGTTAAGAACCTAGAGCATCTCTCGCTGGCAATATAAGTCATGTTTAAAGCAAAGTCTTTCTCTAATACTGGATCTTCCTTGTTTTCACACCATGCATTTAGAAACCTGACCACCTTAAAAGCATTCTGTTCCAGAGGCAATAACAGGTCCTTAGTGGGACCTCTTGCAGAATAATTGTGTTCAAGAACGTTCTCATGTGTTTAAAGCATATTAATAGAAAAGAGAATTTTATAGCCAACATTCTTTTCTCCCCCTGTTGATGTACTAGCCATGAAGAGTGGCTAAATCTGTGCACACAGATAAAGACATTTGTTCAAAACCAATTTACAGTGCTGGAGGGCTTTTTGTTTGGTTTAAGGACAAGAATTCTACTAGTACATGCTCAAGCCCTTATCAATACCAAAGAGTTGATAGGATACAGATCTCCTAGCTTTAAATTCATTGTATTGCTCTGGCTGTGCCACTGACGAACGTAAAAACATCTCTGGAGTCTTTAGAATCCTTGCTTTTTCTGGGAAGGGTGACAGTAGCTGCTGAAAGCTCACTGTTCTCCAGGGGAGGGGAATTTTCTGAATGTAAGACTATACTTTGCCTTGCAGGGTGGTCTTGTTTTTAATGGCAGAGTATCAAGCAAAATAGAAGCCCAGTGACACGTTAAAAATGAACACAGTTTCTTCTAGCATGAGCTTTCATGAGTTGGAGTTCACTTCTTCAGATATAAATGGGAAGGAAATAATTCTGGAGATAAAACACAAATTGTAGAAGGGTGGGGGAGAAGAGGAATTAGAGTAAAGAGAGGCCTGATGTGAATTGTTTCATAAATCTGTGTAAGGGGCAGGAACAGATTTGATTGTTACACGTAATGGATCATAAGAGAGATCAGAGGTTACAGCCTCTCATGGGGTACAGATAAACAAAGTGTAATGAAGTAGCAGCTAGTCAAGGAAGAAGCAGTCTGAAGCATGAGAAAACTAAGTAACCTCAGTAAAGGGTTATAGTACAATACAAGTTAAGAACAGTCTAAGAAGTTTGTTTTGTTAAGCTGTTAGAAATTTTAATGAGTAAGGAAATCCAAGTCTCTCTTTAGGCTAGGATGACAGAGTGTGTTTAATTTCTTAATGAGTTCTAATTCAGTACTTTTGTGTCATTCTACCTTTGATTTTGGGAGGGGGGCGTAAATAATGACTTTCCAATCTACAACACCACATCCAAAAGAATTAAAATGTTCCCCCATGAGAAGCTGGAACTTGATCACTCTCATATTATCATCTGTGAAAACCAAATCCATTTCAGACCCATAATCCTGAAGGTGCTACTGTATTTTTTATTTTTCCACAGTAGGACTAACATAATAAATAGCTACAATAGGTTACCCTTCTGGAATCATTATCAGAAGCTGAAACAACTTATTTTTTCCTAATTCTGCCCAGCTTTTTGCATGAAATCATAGTTGTGTTATTTACTATTTAAAAAACTATTCAATTGCTTTACTTGTCAAGCCATACTACATACTTTTTATGTAGTGATAGTACTTTGTAGTGCTCTCTTGCAGCATTGCATTACATACATTCAATCAATCCTTATAGACACGGTAAAGTTTGATGCCTGAATTAGAGGAAGAGGACTGAGTCTATGAGAGTAGTGGCAGAGTGCTCCTAGCTGAGCTTATATTTGAACTGGAGGCTTCATACTGTTAAATAGTACTGTTTCTCTTTTTGTGACCAAAATACAAAAAGTTTCCCTGCTGCTTTGTTCATTTACAGAATAAATGTCTTGAAGAAGATATGAGTGCTGTATTTCCCACTTACTCCTATTGCAAGAGGATAAGTACACAAGAATTTAATGAACAAAAAATTTATACCTCTCAGGCTGCAGTTGCAGAGCTCTTGGAAAGCATTATTAAAGATAGAAATTTGTCTCTTAAGGATAAGAAGAAAAAACTCAAACAGGTAACAGAAGACCATTCTATTGCCATCTTCTTAGACATTACCATGAAGCAGGAGGTTTTTAAACATTTGAAGGATTGCTAATGAGAGACTAACCAATTTATTTTGGCTTGCATATTTGGGGAAATGTCTGGAATGGATGCTTCTGGAAATGGATTCTTCAGATATGGAGAACACAAGGGCTTCTTTGTGGGCAGCATCACAAAACGTCACCTGAGATGCTGCTTCTGGGAGATGGGGAAACTCTCAAGAATAGTTGGGGGGGATCTAAGATCTCCCATAATGGGGGGGGGGGGAATCACCCACCCCACCCCTTTGTGCCTGCAGAAATTCCAGGCAGGATCCAGACTAAGGGTCCCCCACACACACACACACACACCCTTTATTCTGAATTTTTTTGGAAGACACTCTAGACTCCATTCCTAATTATTGCTTTAACTGCTATGATGCATTTAAGCTTTGTGTTACAACAGTGGAAGAGGCCATCTTGTCAATAACTTGGAAGCTTCAGCTATTGCAAAATACATCTGCTCATTAACTGATATGGTCACGCTGATTATGAATATACTAGTCGTGGCTGCTTACTGACTTCTGAGTTCAATTCAAGATGTCAACAAATTCTGCACTGTTTTACAGGGGATATGCAGCTGTTTTAAACACCCAGCCACCTTTTTGCAACAGCATTATTCTGGAGCTAAGGCTTACAAAGGGAGGCAGTGGCATTTTGGGGGTGAAATACAGGTCTCATTGCTCTCTGCCTTGCAAGTCATTTGAGCAGCATAACTGCAATATACAAGGCATCCCTAGTGTGGTGCTGCCATTATCAATGCAGGTGGGACTGAGTTGGAACCCTAAAGTAGGATGGCATGAGAAGGTCTTGTTGTAGAACTAGGTCCTCTGAAAGTGGGGTGCAGAATTGGACTGTTAGCCTGACATCTTGTTGCATGCTGAGTGCAACACATTTTATACAGCAGATGTTCTGGGTTCTTTGTTAGATGGCATTATAGATCAAGGTTAAATGTCTGCAGTAAAAGTTAAACTGATTTCATTGGCCTAGTCTGAAATCCTTTACTTGTTTCCTTTGATGTAAATCCCACCAAGTTCAATGGAAGTTTCATGTAAGTACATGTACATAGCATAGCACTGCAGCCTTAAAGTGATACACTATTTTGGCATTTGGACCTCTTTAATGTTATGAATACTCTAAAATGAGTATCTTTTGTTGTGAAAGATTATGTATAATTTTAAACTGTTTATTCGAAGTCATCTGACACACAATTAATTATAATCTGATTTGTGATAAAGAGAAACAACTTTGGCAGAGCTTACAGAGGATTTCTGTTCTTTTTGCAGAAAACCTTGTTGAGAGAAACTTGCCAAAATCTGCAACACAATTGCACTTGTTCCAGAATTTCCTAAGCAAGTCTTATGACTGGAGCCTAGCTGTAAACAAGCAGCTTTTAAATCACTAAATTGTTATTCTTGCTCCTTGTACTCTCTTGCAGAGATGCAGACACTGTGGCACTTTAAAATGTTTCTAAACTTCTGTCAAGTAGACTGGTAGGCTGCATCTTTCCTTAGCTGGTTGGCTGCCTCTGCCAGAGTTACTGTTTTTTCATTCTGATTATCAAAATCTAAGCTAAAATATTGTAATAGATTAAGACTTCAAAAGTCTTAATCTATTACAATAGCTACTGCCCAGGGCCAAGCAGCCCCTGGGCAATAGCTGGGTGAAGGGAGGTAAATACAGAGAACAGGTGCCTAATGGAGCCTCTGGACAAGGAGAGAGGGGACCCTGTGAGAATTTGGGTCAGGGCTTTCTGCCTGCTAAATTGGAAGCTAGACAAATGATGGGTGGTGACTAGGCTTTACCTGCTTGAGAAGCCCCAAACCTGTGAAGGGAGGTTTAGAGTGGGTGGCAGGATGTGTGTATGGCAGGACCCGCCATAATCATATCAGTGTATTTAATTTTCAGTGTGGCTAAATCTGTGGATACTTAAATCGGGAGATGAACCATGAACAAACAAGACAGGTCTTTTTACAAACCTGAAAAGGGCCCCAGGTTTGCAGAAAAATCTGAAATCTAAAAATGGAGGAGAGGAGAGCTGATGTAGGCTTCTTTGGGTTACCATTTTGAAGGAAAATGGGGCACAAATTAAGTAAATAATAACTGTAGCTGAGGATGGCTGGGGAGTGGGAAGAAGAGGGAAAGGGGAGATAATATGGGGGTTAGGACGAGGGAATGAGAAAAAGGTGAAGAAAGGGGCAGAAACAGTAGGCTGGCTGGTAAATGGGAAGGAAAGTGGGAAGCAGGAAAAGGGGAAAGGCCTTTCAGGAAAGAGGGAATAATCAAGAAAGGGAAAATGAGATGCCCCCCACAAGTCCTTAGGAGCACCTCACTTGTATGTACTAATTACAATCGTCTGGTTTTTTAAATCAGCATAACTTACTTTAAAACTATATTAAGTTTGTTAAAATAAATTACCATTTTGTTAACAATGTGAAATTGCTGCAAATGTGAACAGTTCAATTCACCAAACAAATGTGTGTGTGTGGGGGGGGGGGTAATCCTAGAACACCAATGTCAGCCTTCAGTTCCTAAACAATTAGAAACTACGGCCAAAGTAACAGTAGTCATTAAATGCAATATTCGTTTTGCAGTTCTAGTAAGACCTGGATAGCCTAGATGAGGCTGATCTCATCAGATCTCCGAAGCTAAGCAAGGCCGGCCTTTGTTAGTAATTGGATGGGAGACCTCCAATGAAGACCAGGGTTGCAGAGGCAGGCAATGGCCTCTGTTAAGTCTCTTGCCATGAAAATCCCACCAGGGGTCACCATAAGTCAGCTGTGACTTGAGGGCACTCTGCACTCCATGTAGGCAGCAGGCCAATGTGTGGAGATGCCTTCAACCAGTAAGAGAAGCTTTTCTGTGGGATTGTGCTTGCCCACAGGTACTTCAGGGCCAGGGGGCAAGCAGCCCATACTTCTGCTCTTGCTAACAAATGATGTTATAGGGAAATTCAAAAGAACAGCTACCATCTATAATGGCTTCCTGGAATATTTCCTTATAGTCCAGTAATAGTTGTGAATTGTCTAGTCAGCGGAGAACATTTCATTGTTAACTTCGCTGGTGTGCTAATCCTATTCCAGGATAAATAATTGGTGTATCTTTTTTTCAGTTTCAGAAAGAATACCCACAGATCTATCGGAGCAGATTTCCATCTACAGAAAGTGAAGCCATGTTATTTGAAGACAAGCCCACAATTAAGCAGCCGATGCTCACTCTGCAAAAGCCAAAGTTCTGTAGTCTAAGACATTGATTCAAGACTTGAAAACTCACTTGCCTGATATTTGTAAGGCCATTTCTTTGGAAAAAGAATATAACGGCATCTGTGAACAAGTATGCTGATATGTGTTGAAACAGCTTAAAGTCAACATGACATCATAATTGTTTACAAGTGAGCCTAGCAACTGTAAATAAATGTAAAAAGTATAAGTATTAAGTGAGATACAAATGAAGGTGACATTATGTATGGGCATACCAGTATCCAAAAAGAAGGAAGTATTGCAGAAGTATTGGGGGTATTGAGAAAATGAAGCATGTGTGCTTTAACTCTTCAGTGTACTGTTTCCAAAAGGGCACTTTGTCTATGGTTGAATCTTCCGTAAAAATGTTGGGGTTGGACCTTTTTAAATCGAGGCAATAGGTTTGAGTAACAAGACTCTACATCTTACGTTTTGCACTTATTGTAAATCAAATTTAATACACACATACATAGTCTCAGAGATGTGTGCCCACTTGTGATGGAATGCAGTGTAACATGCTTTAGACAAAAGTAGTTAAGAGTAGGAAGGATAGTGCATGGTCACAAAGACACTATATAGAAAGTGAAGATTAAGATCCTGTTTACAGTGCTTGTCCTTTTTTGTGTAAGTGTAGCTTTTGGAAGAAGATGGCTACCTTGCTTTACCAGCCATAAAGGAACAGTTAATATCTTCCTTACATTGTTACTGGTGCCACTATGGGGTAAATTACCCTTCATGTTATTGAACTGCATGGCTTATGAGCCCTTACTTGATTCTTTGTACTGTTCTAAGACTTGTCCCTGCAATGTCTCTATTTTGTTATTGTTGTTCAATTCATGTCCATGTGTTCTGTTGTAAGAGTAGACTACATTTTTTTCCTTTTTAATCTTTATTGTATGTACAGCATTGATAAGATGTTTAAGATTACTTTTTAAATATATCTATTGAAACATTGTTTAATAAACACTGGTTTAATATAGGTAACTAAAGATTGTATCTTGCTTTGAAATGCATTGGGGAAAGTGTGTTCAGCTGTGTCAAGGCTGAACTTTAGTGAAAGGAACTAAGTTTAATTTTTAAGCATGAAATTATGCATCTGGATTTTGGGAGAAGGATTTAATTTTCCCCCTCTCCACTGTTTCTTACTTACTTTCCACAAAAGCCTCCATAGCCTCTCCCTGTTCCTATTTCCTTCTCTCCTTCCTACCCACCAGCCTTCACCTTTCCTTCCTTCAATTCCCCTGGCAGCTTATTCTTGGGAAGACTCTGTTAAAATTTCACAGTGCCAGCTGGCTCAATCTCAGTTGTACAGTGTGGAACCTAGAAAAACTTAGAAGTGGTACCTCACTTTCCAATGTATCTCCTCCATACACTATTTCCTCTTTCCCACCCACCAACCAACGTACTTTATATCTTTCCTGCATCTTTTAACTATATTTATTTATTTACTTCATTTATAAGTTGCCTTTATCTACAATAGGTCACAAAATAGATTGCATCATTCTTCTCCATTTATTGTCACAACAAACCTGTGAGGTATGTCAGGCTAAGAATGTGTGACTAACCCAAGCTCATTCAGTGAGTAGCATGACAAGAGTGGGGAGACAAATCTGGGTCTTCCTAGTCTGAAACTAACCACTATACCACACTGACTTCTGTGGGGTGGCTGCTGTTGAACAGTAGCAGGCAGCCAGGCCTGGGTGAGTCATACAAGTCCCCTGGTATCATGTTGCCTAGTGGTGGTTGGTAGCCCTAGCCATGATGACTCCTTCCTCAAAAACTAAAATAACCTTGGAAAGTGCCCTGTTCCCTCCACCTGCCTTTTCCTGAGAGAAATCAAGATTTGAAGGCTGGCAATACTGTTGTAGTTGCCTAGCAACAGTCTAAGAGGGCATTCATTTCTTAAAAGGTACATGTTTTGGTTCTCATATGGTAGGGATTAATCCCAATGTTGAGACTGCACAGGTGCAGGCCAACCACAGAAAGAGATTCCTTAGCTTTGAAAAACTGTAGGAGGTACTTTTCCCTCCCTGTGCATGCATGGGCCATTTCCTGCCATAACAGCATGTGCAGTTGAGGGAAGTGCCCCCATTCCCTTGAATTCTTCTTTTGCCACTGTCGAGAGAGGGTCTTCTAGCTCACTTTTCTTTCATTCCCCCAATCTACCAGCGATTTTCTCTGTCGTCCCCTTTCCATTGAGTAGATGTCGCAGAGAGAGCTGTTTAAAAAGTGTTTGCACTGTGGCAAAAAGATGACACAAACAAACAAACTTATGCCTCCTCTTCCTGAGTGAGTTGCATAATGTCGCAAACTGCCATCACTGACAACGTTCCATCCCTAAAGCTAGAGCAGATAGAGCTTCACGCTTAAAGGATGCTTTATGGGAGAAAGCTCTCTCTGGTTCTGACAAACTAGCAGAAAAGACATCTGCTGCACTGAAGCCCACACCTTTACCTGACTTACCATCAATTCTGAGGACCCTTACACCTGATCACGCCAGGTCTCTGGCCCTGTAGATTCCAACATCAGAGCTCCATTCCAAAGTATCAGTTCCAGCAGTCGTGTTGGTTCCGATCCCAGAACCTAGTGTCTTTGATTAATCACAGCCCATCTCCTGGATCCAACCTAGCTTCCAGCTGCCCTGCCGCTGTATATGCAATGACTTCAGACTTCGGTTCCGATGATGACTTGGCAGACTCGGTTCTGATAGAATCGTTTCCACAGCCCACCTTCTCAATGCCCTCCTCAGTGCACTTCACTAATTGGCAGAACCTGTTCATATCACTCAACCCTCAGATGTCAGTTCCATCCTTGGATCCTAACCCTCCCTCGGCTACTCCTATTAGTTTCTGGACCTTCAATTCCACTTTTTAGATTCCATGTATAGGCCAAATACCCCATGGGTCTTTTCGCACCAGCTGATAAGGAAGTTTGAAAACTAGAGGCCCTGAACTGCAAAGTACTCTTTGGCAGCATTAAACTTTAGAATTGCGAATTATCAGATCATAACAAGGTCTTAGAACCTCTTTCTAAGAAAGACACTCTCATCCTACATTCAAGACTTACCTGATGAATGCTGCATGCTAGTCAAGGCCCAATTAAATACAACTGGACCACAATATGAGTGTTGGAAATACAAGATAACACCGTGCTATGGATATGTGAAACACAACATGAAATTTGCTTGTAAGAGTGCTTAACTCAATTCGGTTTCGTTTTCCCGGCCATGTCGGACGCTCCTCTCCGCAGGTCCGGGAGGCCGTGCTCAGACCGTATTGCGTTTACAGAATGTGAAGGAGGAGGAAAGTGAAAATTTAAAGGATTTGGTGTCGGAACTTTTGGCGTCATTCGCAAAGGCAACTAAAGAAGAGTTAAAAAGCGATATTCTGGAACTCCGTCGGATATCTTCAAAATATGCAATGAAGCATCAGCTGCCTCGCGAGATTATTATTGATTTTTCATCTAAGAAGACTCGGGACACCATTTTATACAATTCGACTAACGTGGACTTGGACTTTCTTGGCAACAAGGTTAAGATATTGAAGGATGTTCCATTTTTAGCTCGGAAAAGAAGATTCAAATACAAAAGGTTTGCAGCTCTTCTGAGAAAGCGTGATATAAAATACAAATAGTTATTTCCGGAAGGCATCTGGTTTAGATATAAAGACCAAGCCTACAAGATAATATCGGAAGTACAGCTGAAGGATTTTGTGCTTAATCATCAAGAGTTCGAGCAAGAAGAAGATCCAGAATCTGAAGGGGGGAGTGGGGAGGGGGGAGTGAGCGCAGCTATTGTAGCTGTTCAAAGAGAACTGAGACCGAGACGCGGGGGGGGGGGGGGAGAAGACCTGATCCTGACTGTAGTTCGTATCTTATAAGATCTATCAATCTAATAGCATATTAGAAAGTTTAACTTTAAATAATTGTATTATGAAGGGAATTCAATACTTGTAGTCGTAGTCTATGTTCTTATGTTTTTTCCCTCTCCCCTTGTTTCCTTTTTCCTGTTTCTGTTTGTAGTTTTGATGTTAGTAATTAAAAATAAAAAATATATATTAAAAAAAGAGTGCTTAACTCTTCCAAGGAAATGAGGGTTATTTTGACCCCAGAAGTCATTGAAAAATATTGGTTTACCCATTTAAACTTTCTACAGACACCAAACTTCTGTCATTCTTACAGTGGACATGCAACAAAGCAAAGACATTTTGGAAACAAATACATTCAGTTATTCAGAAGATTTTAAAGACTAATGTACACATGAAATCAGAGGCCTTTTTGTTGGTTTAATGGACAAACGGAAGGTATACATGGCGCACTTTTTTTGTATATAACAATGGCAGTGAGACTTATATGCTCAATAACAACAACAACATTTGATTTATATACCGCCCTTCAGGACAACTTAATGCCCACTCAGAACGGTTTACAAAGTATGCTATTATTATCCCCAACAAACACCCTGTGAGGTGGGTGGGGCTGTGAGAACTCCAGACAGCTGTGACTCAGCTGGCTTCAAGTGGAAGAGTAGGGAATCAAGCCTGGGTCTCCAGATTAGAGTCCTGCGCTCTTAACCACTACACCAAACTGGCTCTCGCACCAAACTGGCTCTCAGACAAGAAACCTATGATATTACCTACAGTAGAAGAGTGGCTGGAGAAAATGATGCACAGATGGCTAAACTGATGTCTTTGATCAGGGAAAAGACATTGATAAATATCTGATTATCAAGAAGTTCCTTATAGACTTTTTGCAAGAAACAGAAAGAGATGTACTAATGATTTGTGCTTTCAGATTTTAGGCAGAGGGGGAAAGAATGTCTAGATAGAAAGGAAAGGCAGTTATTTATGATAATTTTAGAGTTAGTATACAATGTGTAACATTGTTATTTCTTATTCAAAGAGAAAACTGGTATGTATTCCTATTTATGTAATTTTTTCTTCTTTTGTTCTTTTGCTTTATTTTTTAGAAATATGTATTTTTCTTTTGAATGTTTTTATAATTAAGATTTAAAAATTTAATAAAACTTCATTATAAAAAAGAAAGGGTGTGGTACAACAGGTAGATTCCACAGATTTCTCCTTTGTTTTTTTCTCCCATTATTTTCACACTGAAGAAAGCGGGGTGGGGACATTCTGGACCTCTATAATTTAAATTCTTTTTTTTGTTCACCAAGATTATAGGAAATTTCTCAGATTTAAATGCGGAGGTACTGTGTATTGGTACACTTTGTCAGGTTCAGGTTCTATGTATAACCAAAGAGACTCCATTTTAATTCTTTTAGTATTCTGAGTGCTTCTTTCACAGGTGCCAAGACGCTCCCTCGCAGTTATCTCACAGAAGGAGAATGTTTTGAGAACTATGGCTTTTCCAGCCTTGGGCAACTTTCACTTTCTCAGCTTCAAGCGGCTTGTTTTGAAAACTATGGGGGGAGGCTGGGCCTGCTGGGGTTTGATACTCTGTACCTTGTTCTTTGCCTATCATTCGTAACAATACACGTGTACCAGCCCCGATATTGCTTCTGGGCCAGTGGTCTATAATGGTTGTCTTTTTCAGTAAATCTTTTGAAAACAACGGACTCTTGTCTGGTTGCAGAAGGTAGTCTGGATTACAACTATTATTTAGCCACAGATCTGACATTTTGTTATGAATCACATCTGTTCCAATGCCTAAGCCGGGGCAGACGGATGCCAAAGCCACTCCTGACAGGGACCCTTTGATCCTTATGCCTCCCCTGGTTCGGAAGGACTGGAACTTCAAGGACCCGTTCAAAGGGGAACGGGATCTTCCGTTACTACGATATACACCCTTGCTCCTAGCAGAACTGAAACTCGACCCACAGCGGCAGCAGACCCACTGATATCCCTGCCAACACCGACGCAGTGGGGATCGAGGCCAAGGGACGCAAGGGAAAGGAGAGCGAGTATGATGTTCACACAACCCCCAATGGAAGGCCAACGGAGCTTGGGCGTGATAGCAGAGCACCCCAGTAGTCAACCTTGGTATTATTGGAACCGTGAGGCCGACCAGTTGGAGTAGGATTGAAGAGGTTCGGAGAGTACCCAAACATGGGGAAACGTCCCGCTGCGATATGATGAGTTGGGACTATGCAGAAGTCGTTCCGTGGACGGGACAAGGCGATCCTAATGAGCACACGTGGATACAATTACAAAGCCGAACCATAGCAGTAGATGCCGGAATCTCGGCGGTCACAGGATTAGCTAAAGGAATCCTGTCGGGGAGATCGAATGAAGAGCAAGGTAACGGGGCCCAAGGCATGGGAGAAATAAGGCCTTGGCCTGGGGCAGCCGCGTCCTATGCAGAATATTTAGAGACTACGCAAGCCTCTAATGAACCTTCCCATAAAGTTGCAGAAACTGAGGCCGCCGCGGTGGGCCCAGGTTGTGTACAGGTACTAGAAGAGAGACTGTCTAGTATGGAAGAGAGTTTGGCCCATGCAGTTCATTTGCTCTCCGTATTCGTGGTCGGAGGATCAGATGGGAACCAAGAAAGGGCTGCTGGAGTACAGAGCATCGGTCAGAGTCTGTCAAATTTACAGAGAATTATTCTGGAGGTAGGCACCGCTCTGCAAGAACAGCAGCTCCTATTAGCAGATGATCAGCAACAACCCGTACAACCACCGAATACACCGCAGAGGCCAGTTGAGGATAAATCGGACGAAACGGAAGAAGAAGAAGTAGAAGGAGGAGGGGAACAACTGTGAGAAGAGCCTATAGAGACCCCGCCACAGCCCGGGGGTACACCACAGCAGTCGCAGGAGGAAGCTCCGGCCCTTCCACCAACACCAATTCAGCCGCAGGGACAGCCAATCCCCCAACCAACACCAACCCAGCTGTGAGGGCAGCCGTTCCTGCCGAGATTTGTGGCACCGATTCAGTGGGGCACCACTCCTCGGCCAATACCACAGCCGGGACCGATTCCGCGGGGCACCACTCCTCGGCCAATACCGCAGCCGGGACCGAGAGCACCCCCTCCGCCAGTACAGCCTGTACCAAGAGGATTCCCTCCGCCACTACAGCCTGTACCGAGAGGACCCCCTCCGCCGCTACAGCCTCAAGCGAGGCCCCAGCAACCTCCTGTGCAACCTCCTCTGCAGTATCCTGATGGGAGACCTCGGCAAGTTCCAGTTCCAATACAATATTACCCACTGCCTGCTCCGGTCGCCAGACCTCCAGAATTGCCGATGGGGTGAGTAAAGTTGGAAGCTACTTTTGACGGGGACCCCTCTAAATTAGGATTTTTCCTAGTACAAGCTTTACAATTCTTCAATCGTTGGGGACATTTGTTCGGAGATGAAGCCAGCCAGATCAAACATTTGGAGTCTCGCTTACAAGGAAAAGCAGCAGAATGGTATGTAGCCCTTTATGAATTGGGGCCCCCCGAACTGAATTCATTGCAGGGTCTAGTAGATGCACTTCGAGCCTAATACGAAGACCCCCTAGAGGAAAGTAGAGCCAGAACAGAATTACAATCAATTAGACAAGGCAGCATGTCGGCTAGAGACTATGTTACAAAATTCCGACAGCTGGCCGCCAAATGTCCAAGGTGTGAGGAGTCCACCAAAATAATTCTGTTCAAACAGGGCATGAATCCCAGACTGTTGGACAGGGCCCTTATGCAAGATAATCCCCCCACACTTTTAGGGTGGATTCAATTAGCTTGTGAAGTGGAAAATCGTATGCAAAAAGTACGCTTGGTCGAACAGCAACAAACCGCTGGGCACCGGCGCTCATCTGTACTTGTGAGAGGGAGTAAGGGTGCTGGATATGCAACTAGAGGAGCGAGAGATGCTAGATGGCAACAAGGATTGTGTCTACAGTGTGGCCAAAGCGGTCACTTCGCGGCACAATGTCCGTTCCGGCCTGTGCAAAGAAATCCGTTCCCACCAAGGCGTCCAGCCCCCACCTCTCTGCCCACGCCAGCCCGCCCAACACCCGCTCCAAGAGCGACGAGAGGCAGAGGGACCTTCCGCAGAAATCCGAAAAAGGTTTAGAGCTAGAAGAAATTATGGACTATGATTCAACAGCTCTAATCGGTGAGGAAAACCCCGAAAGTCCTGCCTCGGGAAACGAGATGGATCTGTCGTAAAAGGACCCAACCAGCAGATCAAAAATCAGTTCCAATTCCGGAAAGACCTCATGGGTCCATACTATTCATACCAGTTACGTTAGTCAATCCAGAAAGAAAAACACATATTCGTGTGCAAGCACTCATAGACTCGGGATGCTCTAGAGACATTATTGCACCAGCCTTAGTGAATGGATTAGTACTCCCAATAAAAGATCTGGAAACTCCAGTTATTTTTGAACAAATGGATGGCACCAATATGAATCCAGTCACTACTGAAACGATACCTGTCATCACAGGTATGGGACAACATTGGGAGATGAGATCGTTCGTAATTAGTACTACAGCCAAATACCCGTTAATTTTGGGAAGCAGATGGTTGTGGGACCACAACCCATATATAGACTGGACAGTGGGAAGCATTACTTTTTCCCATGATAAATGTAAAAATCATCGTTGGAACCAGAATTGGGGTAACAACCCTACCCTCATTGAGCAAGCCCTGTTAACTCAAGAGGAACTTTACCAAATACCTAAACAGTACAGAGCCTATGTCCAAGCCTTCACAGAAGAAGCTAACTCCTTACCTCCCCACCGGAGGACGGACTGTGCCGTGGAAATTTTACCGGGTTCATCTTTACCCAAGGGCAGACTGTATCCCATGAGCCCAAATGAACAGGAGGAGCTCCGCAAGTTCATTGACACTAATCTTCAAAGAGGATTCATCCGACCCGCAAATAGCCCGCATGCTGCTCCAGTGCTATTTGTCAAAAAAAAGGATGGGAGATTGAGACTGTGCACAGACTTTAGAGGACTTAATGCAGTCTCATCCAGCAATGCCTATCCCATACCACTCATCCGAGATCTACTCAACGTCGTGGCACAAGGTAAGATCTTTACAAAATTGGATTTAAAAGATGCTTACTTCCACGTTCGTATAAGGGAAGGCGATGAATGGAAAACCGCGTTCAATATGCCCCTCGGCCAGTATGAATACTTAGTTATGCCTTTTGGCCTGGCCGGGGCACCTTTGGTTTTCATGTCCATGATCAATGAAGTATTGCATGAATTTTTGTACAAGGGAGTAGTTGTATATCTGGATGATGTCCTAATTTACTCAGAATCCGAAGAGGAACACATAGATCTTGTGAAAAAAGTCTTAACTACTCTGATGTGTAACAAACTGCCTATTAAACTGTCCAAATGTGAATTTCATAAGACAGAACTCACTTATGTAGGATATTGCATCTCCCAAGATGGCTTGAAAATGGACCCGAGCAAAGTGCAAGCTGTCCATGAATGGCAAATGCCCAGTACTCGTAAAGAACTACAATCTTTTCTGGGGTTTGCCAACTTTTATAGAGAATTTATAGCTAACTTTGCTCAAATAACGCTTCCCCTTACTGAACTGTTAAAAACCAAAGACAAAGGGGAGCAAGCTAAAAAACCAAGCGCTAAATTGTCTTGGACACCACAGTGCCAATCAGCATTCGATCAACTCAAAAAGCAATTTATTTCCGAACCAGTACTACAACACCCTGACGAAAATCGCCCATTTATAGTACAGGTGGACGCCAGCGATACTGCGATAGGAGGCGTCCTCTTGCAGCATGGGGAGGACGGCATGCTTAAACCCTGTGCCTTCCTGTCCCGAAAATTTTCTGAACCTGAAAGAAATTGGAACGTTTGGGAAAAGGAAGCTTTTGCTGTAAAGGCAGCACTCTCCACCTGGAGGCATTGGTTAGAGGTAGCCCACCATCCGTTTGAAGTATGGACAGATCACAAAAATTTAGAAGCCTTACGCAGCCCTAGAAGGTTAAATGCCAAGCAGCTTAGATGGGCGGAATACTTTTCTAAATTCAATTTCACTTTGAACTTTTTGCCCGGCAAAACTAACTTTCTTGCCGACGCCCTATCGCGCATGCCTCAACACAAAAGCAAAAGGGAGGAGACAATAGACACTGTCTTTTCACCTACGCAGTTGGGAAGAGTGGTCACAACGCGCAGTCGCGCAGCCCAGCCTCCTCAAACAGATCAAGGGTGGAGACTAAAACTGAAATCTGAAGTGGAAAAGGAGGGGGATAAAGTACCCAAGGAAAAATTGCAGCAATCCAAGCAAGGAGAGTGGCTATGGGGGGATCGATTCTATGTACCCAACAGCTTAAGAAAAGAAGTGTTACAACGTTGTCACGATGCCCCCACAGCTGGCCACTATGGGTACTTAAAAACACTCCATCTAGTGCAACGGCAATTTTGGTGGCCAGGCATGCGCAAAGACATTTCACAGTATATAGCGTCATGCCCCATTTGTCTCAGTGCCAAGTCACGCAAGGGCAAGCCACCCGGATTATTGCAAACTTTAGAGACGCCAAACAAGCCATGGGAAATCATATCCATGGATTTTATCACAGATCTTCCCCCCTCCAAGGGCCACACTTGCATTTTGGTCGTGGTGGATTTGTTCTCCAAACAAGCTCATTTCATACCTTGCACTACCATACCTTCGGCCCGAAAACTAGCAGATATCTTCTTAAAGCACATTGTTAAACTGCATTCTTTTCCGTCAAAGGTGATTTCGGACCGCGGCGGACAGTTTGTTGCCAACTTCTGGCGGGAGCTTCTACAGCTTCTAGGAATTGAGCAAGGTTTAAGTTCCAGCCATCATCCTCAAACCGACGGACAATCAGAAAAAACTAATCAAATTTTAGAACAATTCCTCCGCTGTTATATCAACTTTCAACAAGACAACTGGATTTATTTACTACCCTTGGCGGAATTCTCGTACAATAAAAGTGTGCGTGCATCTACAGGTGAAACCCCCTTCAAAGTAGTGTATGGCTTCCACTTTAAGCCCTTCCCGTTTGAAGCGCTCCCCCCTCCTTCGGCAGCCTCCAGAGATGTTTCGGAATGGTGGGGGGAAGCAGCTCAACAATGGACTCTAATTAAACAACATCTTGACAAAGCCAAACAGGATTACAAAAAATACGCTGACCGCCACCGTGTGGCCGAATGGGATTTACAACCAGGAGATTTAGTTTATCTGTCTACAAAGAATTTAAAAGTTACTCAAACCAGTCGGAAATTAGCTTTGAAATTTCTGGGAACTTTTCCTGTTCGTAAAGTCATCAATAAAGTGACTGTAGCCTTGGATTTACCAAAAAATCTGCGCCATGTGCATGATACATTCCATGTCAGCCTTTTGAAAAAAGTTCCCCCAGCAAATCAATGGCACACCCATGCCCCTCCTATTCCAACATTGATTGATGATCAAACCCATTATGAAGTGCAGCAAATTTTGGACTCTAAAATTAAAAGAAACCAGTTATTTTATCTCATCAGATGGAAGGACTTTGACTCTGGGTTTGATGAATGGGTGCACTCTGTACATGTCCATGCTCCTAGATTAATTAAGGCGTTCCATACCCGTTATCCGCATAAACCGGGGGGGAGGAGCATTTTAGAGGGGGCAGAAATGTCAGGTTCAGGTTCTATGTATAACCAAAGAGACTCCATTTTAATTCTTTTAGTATTCTGAGTGCTTCTTTCACAGGTGCCAAGACACTCCCTCGCAGTTATCTCACAGAAGGAGAATGTTTTGAGAACTATGGCTTTTCCAGCCTTGGGCAACTTTCACTTTCTCAGCTTCAAGCGGCTTGTTTTGAGAACTATGGGGGGAGGCTGGGCCTGCTGGGGTTTGATACTCTGTACCTTGTTCTTTGCCTATCATTCGTAACAATGCATGTGTACCAGCCCAGATATTGCATCTGGGCCAGTGGACTATAATGGTTGCCTTTTTCAGTAAATCTTTTGAAAACAACGGACTCTTGTCTGATTGCAGAAGGTAGTCTGGATTACAACTATTATTTAGCCACAGATCTGACACATTTTTACCTTACACGATAATAAAGATTTTAAACGCTGGACAATTTTTTCGTAATAATCACAACAAAATCTTTTTGTTTGGAACCCATAGGTTCCTGCATTGCATCCTCATTTTTCAGGACTTCAGCAATTGAATTCTGCATATGGGAAGACCATTTAGGTCTCTTATGAATTAAAACATTACTGTTGAGATTACCAGATAACCTAGATAATTCAGCTCTACAGTCAAAAGTGACTGCCAACGGGTTATGGTCTCTATAGATTATATCTAACACCTCAAAAAAGAGAATTTTTCTAACAAAATCCATAGAAATCACCACATAATCTATCAGGCAGGCTATAGGCAGAAACAAACGTAAAAGTTCCCCCTGAAATGTCAAAACCTGGACCATTCAACAAGTACAGAATAGAACAGTGACAATAACTCCAAAAACTTCCTACCAGCTTTATTAAGAACAGGATACTGTTGCACCCCCTCTTCAAATATAAAACCTTCCTTCCTATTCCCTCCTTTGATCAATTTATTATTTACTATACCAACCCAGCATTAAAATCCCCTCCCATGATAACCTGCATCTTTGGAAATTGTACCATTAGCTTTTCCAGTAATGCAGATAATTTATCCCAACTTGAATCATTATTCTCCCTACCATTTTCTTGAGAGGGAAAGTAGACACAACAAAGATCCCAAGGAAGGACCTTTCAACAGCAAGACCAGTGCAAAATTGGGTAATTTTGCAAAATTGGGTAATCCCCAGAACCTCTTCCCTTATTATGAATCTTAATCACGGGAGAATTAAATATAACAAAACCATCCAATGTGGGGGAGGGGGCTGACTCCAATGCCCAAGTCACTTGGAATAGTAATATCTCTGAGCTACTCAGAAATCTTATACATTCAGGGTCAGATTGTTTATTCCACCACCCCCTACATTCCATGACAAGAGCCTTAGGTGTCAGGAATCTGAACTGATCATATCCAACTCCACCTCAGTATCATAATAAATACAACTGCTCCCCTTAATAATTCCTTCTTCATTGTTGGTCTTCTGGTGCAGTCCCACATGGGGACTGCTCATGTGCAGGCCTACCGATCGGAGGTTCTGTAGCTTTAAAATTTCTCTGGAGGGTGCATGCTGCCTCTCCGTGCAGAGCCATGGCTTTTTCCCGCCTAAACAGCCTATATCGGGGAGGTGCGGTGCCCTCCACCCTCAGTTCCTCTTTCACCGCCAGCTAGGAGAGACTGACTGTAGTGTTAGCATTCGAGTTCTTCTTTTCTGTTCTTCGACCTTGTTCTCTGCTTTTTCTTCATCTGGACTCTGCCCAGAGCCGGAAGCATGGCTCGGACTTGGCTTCACCATCTCGATCGGAACCGGCAGACTCTCAGAACTAGTATTCGGAACTGAGGGATTTGGCTACCCCTCCACAGGCTCAGTTGGAACCGTCCAACCCTTTGGCTCTGACTTCGAGTGAACCACCCAGGAAGAAGAGAGCCAAGTCAAAGGACTGATCAAAGGAACTGGCGAAGGCTCCTAAAAGATCTCAGCCCACTCCTGCAGAGCCTGTGATCCCGCCTAAAACCCCATTGCCCGGATTCGGATCCCCATCAGCTTCCTCGGAGGGAGGAGGAGAGATCCTGAGGGAGCGCATGTCTAGGAAGAGCTGTCACTCAGAGCACTCCAGTAGATGCTGTTCGCATGGGTGGTCCCCATGGTACCACCAGCACTTTCCCAGCCACTACGGAATCGATGTAGGGTATCCCTTTCATACAGAGTCCTTCTCAGCAAGTGCTTGCTCAGGCAATGGCAGGAGATCCCACTCCACCCATGGGTCAGTGATGGCTTTCCAGTTCCAAGATCCGGACCAAGGTGAGGGCAGCCCGAGTGGCCGCTTGGAATCGTCGCATGACGAGGCTCTTGGTGATACCAAGGAGGTTTCAGCAAATGATTATTTTCACTTGTATTCGGAGCAGCTCATGCGTATGGCAAAGGCTTTGGAGACCAAGTCTTTGCCAACTAACCCTAAGCCTAGAGATAAGATCTTGCAGTATATTTGCTCTGGTAATTCACCCAGCATCACCTTCCTGGTTATCGAGGGGTTGGCGGATCTGATGACATCTCTCTGCGAAAAACTTGCCTCCAACGCACCAGTGTCAAAGAAGACAGACTCTCTACAAGATTAAGGATAAGTTGTGTCCCTTCCTGTCAGTTCACCCCCTCCCTCTTCCCTTATGACTGAGGAAATGCAGTCAAGACAGCGACAGGGCTCACATACCACCCTGTCAAACAAGGAGGGGAAGAAGTTGGACTCCATAGGTAGGAAGATCTATGCCTCTGCGGCCTTAGGCATTAAAATCGCCAACTATACAGCCATGATGGGCGCTTATCAAATATTCCAATGGGGCAAGGTGGCTGCCTTTCATGAGTCATTTCCAGAGGATTAAAAACCTCTGGTGAAGGTTATCAGAGAGGAAGCACTGCTTCTCACCCACCATCAGATCAATGCAGGCAGGAATTCAGTAGATGCAACTACCCATGGGTATTTATGAAGTGCGTGGCTGTGGTGGTGGTGCACTTAAGGACCCTGGGTTGTTCCATATACCCATACCTGGACGATTGGTTATTGTCAGCATTCTGGTTATTGGTTATTATCAGATCTACTTCGACAAGTGGATTTGACTTTGCGGACCTGCTCAGAATTAGGTCTCATTATAAATTACAAGAAGTCCAAGGTTGCTCCTACTAGGAGTATTTCTTTCATAGGTCCATCCTGGATGGTTCCCTTAATAGGGCATTTTTACCACCAGAGAGGGCTTGTAAGCTGAAAGATGTGATCAGAACATGCCTTAGACATAGGTTCCAGTCTGCTAAGAGAATTCAGACATTGCTAGGTCTCATGGCATCAACAACAGCTGTGATCCCACTAGCTAGACTGCGCATAATGGGATTACAATTATGGCTTAATTCCCATTACCAACCAGGTTTCCATTCCCAGGACAGGAAATTCTCAATCCCCAGAGCAGTGCTTAAGACTTTGCACTGGTGGATAATAAATGCAAACTTATTTCAGGGCATTCAGTTTGGTGTCACTCGCTCTGATGTTACCGTGACCACAGATGCTTCCTCCCTGAGATGGGGGCACATTGTGGAGATCTTACTGCTCGGGGCATTTGGGAGAATGAGGAACTTGATCTCTACATTAATGTATTTGAACTGAAGGCAGTTTTTAATGCCTTAATCTCCTTTTCAGATAGAGTCAGAGGAAAACATGTTACTGTGCTTACAGACAATTTCATAGCAATGTGCTACATCAACAGACAAGGGGGAACAACTTCACGGTCTCTATGCCATGAGGCCATAGTGTTATGGGAGTGGACTGTCAGCCACGATGTACACTTGCAGGCAGTTCACATACCTGGACCAGAAAATGTCATTGCAGACAGACTGAGCAGAGTGGACACAAACACACACGAATGGTCATTCAACAGTCAGTACCTTGGCCCCATTTTTCAGGACTGAGGTCAACCAGAAGTAGACTTGATTGCCTCAAAAGAAAACAGAAAGGCCCCCCCTGTTTTGCTCACGGGGGGGAAGGGGGCTCAAGCCTACCTCACTGGGGGACACGTTCCAAGTTGCATGGTCAGGACGCTTCTTTTACATGTTTCCCCCCATACCTCTGATATCCAGGGTTTGTGGCAAGATGCAGGCGGAAGGGACAACTGCAATTCTAGTGACACCCTTCTGGCCAAGGCAGCCGTGGTTTCACTGACTGCTTCAGATGTCCAACCAGACTTTCTGTTGTCTTCCACAGGAGCCAGATCTCCTATCGTGGAAATGGGTATTCCACCATGTGATAGGCAGATTCAAACTGACAGCATGGCTCATTCGACAATAGGTCCCCTCTCGACAGAGGTGGCAGAAGTTCTGCTTAATGCCAAAAGACTATCTACTAGGCAATCTTATGCTTGCAAGTGGGAAAATTTTCTTTGTGGGTAACGGCTAAGGGGAGCAACCCTGTCTCATGCCATTCACCTGTAGTTTTGGAATTCTTGTTAGGGTTGAGGAGGTCAGGGCTCTCCTTTTCCTCTGTTAAAGTAAACTTACCAGCTATCTCAGCTTTTCATGAACCTGTTGATAGAAAAACAGTGTTCTCTCATTCCCTGACCAACTCCAATGGAGTAAAACGGTTAGTTGTCTCAATGTAGCAAATATAATTCCCACTCACACCATCAGAGATAGGGAAGAAATCATGTAGCCTGGATTGTTTTAAAGCTGGAGCACACAGAGCATCATCCGTTTCTCTTGGGTGTTTTCCAGGCACCATAAGTCCTCTAATGAGACAATAACAGGAATAAGGAACGCCAGGAGGAACAGAAAACTGTCAAAACCTAATCTATTTCTCTATATAAGAGTAGACTCCCCAAAAAGACACGTTATTAGGGGGGCTAAAAGTCTTCAAGGTTTCAAGGCTGCTAATCATAAGCGGCCACTCCTGGCTCTACCTCATTAAGATTACTAACAGTCGGCTTCACGCTAATAAAATAGCAACAATAAATAATTAAAATAATAAATAATTAAAAGACATGCCAGACACTTCGTGCCATTCAAGGTCTCTCACCAAAGTGAGATAAAGAATAAAACTCCTACTAAAAATATTTTAAAATACTTTAAAACACTTAAAGTTACAAAGCATTAGCTGCAGCCGGGGAAGACGTGTCTCGTGTCCTTCTCCTACAACAATAAATTCAGTGGATTCCTGTGTTCCCCCTGGAATCACACTGGCGTTCAGCCACCCGAGATTGAGCAATAAAAGGTCTGTGATGCCCTTAGATGTCCAGGGCTGCACTCGTGCTACACTGACTGTTTTACCGTTCAGGCTTGCTACAGCCTCTAGAAGTCTTTACTAAATGTTTAGAGGTCATTATTGCCCACTTTAGGACATGGGGTTGCTCTATATATCCTTATTTAGATGACTGGCTAGTTACTGCTTCTCTCCCAGCACATCTCCCTTTCCCTCTACTTGTGAAGATCTGGGACTTGTGATGAATTGGAAAAAATCCGAACTTGTGCCTTCACAATTGGTTCAGCTTATTGGAAACTGCCTCAATTCCAATGTCAATAGAGCTTTCCTTCCTCAAGACAGGTTTGATAAGATTAAGGCTATGGTATCTAGAAGTCTAGTTCCCTGTCTCCCTTTCCGTCTAACCTCCTCTCTCTTCTTTAAATTCCTCTTGTCCAGCCACGGCTTACTCTCTATCCTTACTTCTAGGCTCCATATCCCTTTGGGGAACCTATCCTTAGCCATCTCCTGTGAGATTTCAATCTCAGTAAAAGTAGCAACATTGCATTCTATCTTCTACGAGGGATAGCAAATTGTTATTACTTTGTTTCATGACCAGCATTCTATTATAAATCAGACTTTTCTATAAACATCCAAGAATTTAGATCGCTTTGCTATTTTATCCAGAATCTGTGAAGTGTGTGTGAGTGTGCACATGCACGCACTGAGGAAGACAGCATGATTGGTTCCCTAATTAACAAAATAACTTATTTCTGTTCTCTATAGCAGTGGTTGTGGTTATGCTTTGGTTGAAGGCAATGCACACAGCACTGGGATATGCAATGTAAATGGTCTGTTTGCAGTAACTAAACTTACTTAGGCAGGGAACAAGTCCTGGAATGTATGGGGTCGCACCATCTTAGCCTTGTCTCTTGGATAACTATTTGGCAATGGTTCTTTGCATTGATCTGTAAAGTTTGCCTGCTTTTGTGTAATCAAGACAATAACCACGGAGGTGGTT
Organism: Eublepharis macularius; assembly: GCF_028583425.1. Taxonomy (NCBI): domain Eukaryota; kingdom Metazoa; phylum Chordata; class Lepidosauria; order Squamata; family Eublepharidae; genus Eublepharis; species Eublepharis macularius. The sequence continues at coordinate 74,285,478 of NC_072794.1, forward strand.
GTGTACTTGCCTAATCAGAGTTTTATCAGAATACCCTAAAGACACTTATTTCCTATTTGTTTTACCTTCTCCCTACATTCCTGATATGTAAATAAACTAGATAGTTGCTTTACTCTGTCATTAACAACTTACATCCATTAAAATTTATCTGACATATTTATTAAGCAGACAAGCTTTGCAAAAGTATTGTGTGATTGCTGCTGGCTAAGGTATTGAAAACAACATCTGATAATACTAAATATCTTTGCTTAGGAGAATAAAGCAGTGATCCTAGAACTAAAAGTCATTTGTAATTAGCAATGTTTAATTGCAAGTCTATGCATTTAGAATTGGCAGTATTTGTATTTGGAGTAACATGGCAACCAGATAAAGAGTTCTATATAACTTTAAAGACTACATGCCCTTTCCACCAACAGTTGGGTTAAACAAAATATGCCTTGTTTAGTATGAAAGCTGGGAAATAAAATAGTTTGATACACAAGAAATTCTTTCAGTGGAGATAAAACTAGCACAAATTATCAGTCAAAAAACTGCTGTGTAGTTTCTGCGGAAGTTTTCTGCTTGTCATGTTCATCATAGCCTCTCCAATGAAGAGAAAGTGGTAATACTTCATACCCATTGCACGGAGAAGCCTTATACTAATTTGGAGTCAGCAGTATGCCTGGGGCTAATTCCTCTAAACTGAAAATTTGGGCAATGGGGTAATGGTGCCAAGGAGCAAGCACGTTACAGGCTGTGTGACTATAGTCTGCTCTTCTTGTCCTTGTTTCTTTGTAATCCATTTCTGCTTGAGGATTTAGGTCTCTGGAAAACATTCAAGGACCTTTGAACAGCAGGACAAAATCTCATAAAGCTTCAGGAGGATTTGAGTGGTGAAAGATGCTTCTGTTCACTGGGAGCAAGCTGATTGGCTTCTGTGTTTTCTTAAAGCCATTGCTCCCTTCAGGAAGACCTAGCATTCATATAAATACCCAGTCCGCATCTCTGACTGCCTTCGTTTGCGCTTGGCTCAGGAAGGTTCACATCTTTTATTGAGGAGAAAATGTACAGCCGGTGAGTATCCTCTAGGCTTTCCCAGCACTGAGATTAAATACCAGCCGATGAAAGGCAATAACGGCACTTACTTATTGCAGCTGGCTAATGTTTCAGGAACAAATCAGGACTACATCTTCACAAGCTGCTGAATATGGGACTTGTACAAGATTGTGATGAGATTACTCAGAATTTTAGAAGAACATCAAAACTGAGAAAGCAGTTTCTGATGGATTCTCTTAGAACTGCAACTTGCTCTTCTTTCTGTTTCTATGACTCAATGTGAAAGGGCAGATTGTGAGAGGGAGGAAGGCAAGAAGGGATCTCATGGCCCTTTCTTATGTGACCAGGGTAATGCAAATTACTGCTTTGGGGTTAGGAAGGAATGTTCCTCTAGGCAAGATTGGCCAGGGATCCTGGAGAGATTTTGCCTTCCTCTGGGCACTGAGCAGAAGGTCACTAGGGGAGTGGGATGGTAGCTGTGAATTTCCAGCATTGTGCAGGGAGTTGGACTAGATGGCCCATGGGGTCCCTTCCAGTTCTATGACTCTATAATAGAAGTAGAAATCAGTTCCAGTTCAGGTGCTCTCAAAATGTGTGTGCGCATAGTGGGATATTTTGTTCTTTTAACAGTGGGATCCTATGCCATTTCACACACCACGTTTGAAACTCTGTGGTGTCCCAAGTGGTTTTCTGTGTGGCATAGGGAGTTATTATTCAAGAATCCTGTGTCTAAAGCCCCACTGGGCAATCTTAGTGGGACGTATGGTTCTCCAAATTGCTGTAACTAGTTTTCTTGGGATGAGGGTCCGGAGAGTAAGAAGGTTCACACTATGATGGTAGCAATCTTCCTGGAAGATGGTGATTAGCACTTGTGAAGACAGCTAATTTGTATATTTAGTTCTTATATAATGTGATTTGAGTACGGGGAAAGAGACTGTACTTGGTGGTAGGGATGTTGTGGGTGGCTACTGGCTTTTCCTTTAGCTAATGTCTGTTCTTGTTAGTAAGCATGTAGCATATCTCTGGAAACACAACTGATCACATTTGTTTGAAAGAGATCTGATCACTGTTTCCAAGCAGTGGGAAGAAGATGATATATTCTAGCTGCAATCCTAAACATATTTAATAGGGAGTTTAAGTCCCACTGAAGACAATGGTATTTACTTCTAAGTATACATGCTCACTATCTGACTCAAGGTTATGTGTTTTTTTTTTAAGTCAAGACAATTTCTGGCCAGCTTAAAGCTTGTTTTGGTCTTCTTTTCTCCCAATTATTCAAATGTTTGCACCTGACCGTCTTGACACCTTTCAGAGTTGAACATCCAGCTGGTGGATACAAGAAGCTCTTTGAGACTGTCGAGGAACTGTCCTCACCAATTACAGCTCATGTCAAAGGTGAGTGAATTGCTAGTACTTCCTTTTTTGCTTTGCTTTCTCACTTGCCTTCGTGAGCACTTCTATTCACTGTCTCACACCGTGTAATCTACCTTGGGTCTCAGCGAAAAAGGTAGGTTATAAATAAAATAAATAAATAGTTTGACTTAGAAGTGTAGCAATATTGGAGGGAGGAAAGAATGAGAAACACCAGGCCACTCTTTAATTTCTGAAAAATGTATTTAAATAAAAGCATAATATTGCAGTTGACATTTTTTTAAAAAAATGGTAGTAATGCACCTCATTTCACCCACATTCTAACACATAATTAATTTCTGTTAACTGGAATCCTGTGATCTGTTCAGCCACTTAAATCTCACTAAAGTCAAACCTAAAGCTTGAATACCGCTACAAAGCAACACATTCCTGGGAATACCATCTTTCAGGTATCACCCACAGAACCAGAATTTTAACCTCCCCTAACATCTGGACAATATTTTGGTTCCAAAATGTTTACCTGAGGAAATTTCTCCGGTAAACAAGCTACAGGATTTCCTTATTTCAGAGGCACCTAAGTGAAGCAATTCTTAAATATAATATAAATGTGCTTACCTTTGAAAATCTGGTCATTTGGAATGCTGTTCAATGGACATGCATTATACAATGTTAACAAATCTTACATGTCAAGATCAAATCCTTCCTCTCTAAATCCCTTATTATTTTCCAGTGTGGAAATTCACTAGTTATTTTTAGAAGTATCTTCCAGATGGAAAATTGAATTTGCCCCTTTGTGTAGTAACAACTACAGAGCTTTACTTCCATTCTGGGTATCATTTATTGCAACCACTGGGTCTTACAGGCTGCACCTAGAGGTTTGTGGAGAACTCTTTTCTCAGCTTCCTCCCTTCCCAGAAACAGCCCAAGACGTTTTGATGTCTGTGGCAGAAAACTGAAAATCTCCCCTTGTCCAATTGCAAGTTGTAAAAATAGAACAAACGAAATCACTTACAATTGCGTACCTTTTAAAGGTACTTCAGCCACTGTTGATGGAGGCAAGACGCTCCCAGCCATAATACCCAAACTGGTGATTTTATCAATGTTCTTCAATCCTGTGTTGCTATAGCATGAATGAGATCACATTAAAAGCAGCTGAGATGGACTATGGACTGGAGACAGGAAGATGATGGAAAGGGAAGATTACTCCTCTTTCAGCTTCACAGCTTTTTCTCAGCTACTATTGTTAGTATGCCAGCCCAGCCCTAAAGAATTAGGTCTCCTTTACACCCCCTCCCCAGCAATTGATGTTTCTTCTATACTATCGAAGAATGTACTTATTTCAGACAGCCCAACTCCACCATCTGATATTTCTGAATGTTTGACTGGAGAACCTTTTCTTTCTGCTCCCTTTGCGATAGGCAGGATTCCAATCTGGCTCAAAGGCAGTCTCCTCAGATGCGGGCCTGGATTATTTGAGGTTGGCTCAGAACCATTTTATCATCTATTTGATGGGCAAGCACTACTTCACAAGTTTGACTTTAAGGAGGGCCACGTCACTTATTACAGGAGGTCAGTGCTCAGCAGGCAAAGTGTACTTCATGTCTTCCAGTGTTGCCAATGAATGACAACATGGTATACTTCAGCGACTTAGGCACCCTTATCTCCTTATTTAAATCAAATTGGCCTTTACAGTAATTCAATTCAATTCAGTTCAAAACTTGGTTAATTTTTTTGGCCACTCTGTAAATCAAAACTCTATTTTAGGGTTTGGGGTAAGAGTGGTAATTGTGGTGGTAAAGCACTTAAACAAATGCCATATAAGTACTGAATAATAATATCTGTTCAAGCAACAAAGGTACTTGTTGGGGAGGGGGGTAACTTCCAGTATTTAATGGTGGGATTATTTATTCCTGTGCCACTTCCTCTTCCTTTTTCATTTTTTATCTTTGTTACTCACTGTAGTGCCTCTTCTGCTCTAGGACTGGCAGTGACATGGCTGTTGCTCTCATGTGGCTGATCCCATGCCATTTCTGAAGGCATAGGTGACTTCCACTCATATGGTTAGGAGAATGCATTTCATGATTATGCACCAAACTCGTGACATACTTAAGGTCCCTTCTGCTGTTATCCCAGCAGCACATGGCATATTTCCTTCCTGCATTGCTCTAGTGTTTCAGAAGTCCAAGACCTCATGCTAATGTTACTCCTCTTGGGAAGAGGATGTGCTGATATAAAAAGATGTCATTATTTTTTCTCATGTGTGTTCTTGTATCAGAGAATAACAACATAGAGATGTGCTGCAGTAGCTCCTAGACCACTGAGGTCATGTTGGAAGGGTATGTTATATAGGAATCTCATGTCCCCCAGTGGGGACAGGGGATCCCGTTCCCACCCTCCGCCCGCTGCCACCACTCATCTGGCTGAGGGGGAGGGGGGGAATGGGCTTCCGGGGCATGCTTCCTGGGTGGTATGATGTCCCGGGAGTGACATCATTGCGCTGCCCCAAGAGTCCTACCATTTGGGGCCTAAATTGGTCCACTCAGAAGTGCACCATCGCACAATAATGAGGAGCACACAAGGAACAAAGAGAAGGTGAGTGCCAGTCCCCTTCCTCCTGCCAGCAGGGTAAGGGAACCTGGCAACCCTAATATGTTACCAGCACAGTGCAAAATCATAACATGATCTATCCTAGCCATAAGGGTGGAAGTTGCCTGCATTAGTCAAAATTGGTGTGTGAGCAGCTTTGAGAGAGCAGCCACCATGTTGCAGCTGGATAAATTTGATCAGGACCAACTGCATATATTGACAGCTCTTCTGATCTTGCTTTCTTCACAGGTTTATCCGTACTGATGCCTATGTAAGAGCAATGACAGAGAAAAGAATCGTAATAACAGAATTTGGCACATATGCTTACCCAGATCCATGCAAGAATATATTTTCCAGGTAACAAGTATACTGTTAAATTCATTTTCCTACTATGTGGTTCAGGAGGAAAAAACTTAGTTTCGTGTTGAATCTCTTCTCCAGGTTTTTTTCATACTTCAAAGGTGTAGAGGTCACTGACAATGCCCTAGTCAATGTGTATCCTGTGGGTGAAGATTTTTATGCCTGTACTGAAACCAACTTCATAACAAGGATTGACCCAGAGAATTTGGAAACAATTAAAAAGGTAAAATGTTGTCAGATAAAAGCCAGAGATAAATAAGAAATAGAAATGAACATTGGTGACTCATGCTAGGAAAATACAACAAAATATCTAAAAAGGGCATAATATTTTGCCTAAAGAATGACTTTCTTGCATATGAGGTCTGCAGCAGGATCCCAGTCCTATATCCTTATAGCAGTTAGTTCAAATGTTGGGCTACTCCAATAAATGTTCTACCAAGAACATTTCCTCAGAATTCAATGGTAAATATGTGGATTGTAACACTCGGGGGCTTAGGCCAGTACACAATGCAGTCTGCTAGCAACTAGGTTTTACAGGACAGTTGTAACTGTATATATTGTGACATGGTAAACTAAGTTTTAGATGCAGCATTTCAACAATAACTGCAGACAATAATGTTACAGTGTTTCTATCAATGTTTCTATCAATCAGTGTTTCTATCATCTTTCTGGAGCTGGTATTGGATGCAAAGACCAGTCCCAGATTTTGAGGCCTCCTCCCTTCTTTTGCCTACCACCAGTCCCTTACCCAGGCTCTCACCCATCTCACTTGCAAGACATCTCACTGCCCATGCTCACAGCTGCCTGCAACACCTACAATCATTTCCACGGTAACACATTGCAGTGGCTTTCACCTGGATTGCTCAGGCCAGCCCAGTCTCATCAGATCACAAAAGCTTTGGCTAGTAATTGGATAAAAGACCACCAAGGAAAACCAGGATTGCTATGCAGAGGCAGGCAATGGCAAACCACCTGTTAGTCATTTGCCTTGAAAACTCCAGCAGGGTTCGCCATAAGTTGGCTACAACTTGACAGCAGTCTCCACCACCACCACTGTGTAGTGCTTGCAGCTGGCCTGGGACCATAGGTGGGTGGAATGCTAGTCAGTAAGCGGGGATAGAGTTCAGCGGCAGTAGGCCCTGCCAGAAGCCCTTGGTCCTGGCAGCTAGCCCAGGGGTCCTCTGAGCCCTTTCTTCCATGCCTTTTTTCATCCTAGGAGATAATTGTTGTGTATGAAAAAGTATGGACATAGTTATATGTTGAGTACAGCCTTGCTATTTTACTGAGTGCATATGTTGGGAAGCCAATATATATAGCATATATTTATGGCAAAATAAACACATCACTGTTCTCTACATTTTTTTCTAAACAGAGACCACACTCTGTAGGGTTGGTAGAAGGTGTGCACCAGGAAAAAATTCGCACTAGAAAAAAAGTTTCGAAAACACTCAAAACCCTATGCCGCTTTGGATGCCGGTATTTAAATCACTTCGGTGTGCTCCGTAAAGATTTGGAGCATACCAAAGTGAGGGGGAAAGTTTCCAGCCCCCTCACCGTCCCCGCCAAACAGCTGATGCTGGGGTTTAAATGTTCCTTTCCCTGCTGCTTTGCAGCAGCAGGGAAAGGGGCATTTAAACCCCAGCCAGCTTGGATCAGCTGCTTAGTGGGTATTTCCCTGCCAAACAGCTGATTCTGGGGTTTAAATTCCCCTTTCCCTGCTGCTTCACAGCAGCATGGAAAGGGGCATTTAAACCCCTTGACCTGAAGCTTTGATTTGGAGGTTCCGAATTGGGCCCCGTGTGCTGGGCCCGATTCAGAAATCCTGAATCTTTGCAAATCCAGTCCAATTCGGGTATTTTACGCAAATTGGAAACCCAAATTGCACACCCCTAGTTGCCAGGTCCCTATTGTCTCCCAGGGGGAGGGGGAGGACCTTATTACTCACTCTCAATATTCTCTTTGTATGTGGAGACATCGAGGAACTCTAATTGGAGAGAGAGCACAGAAGAATGTGTGTAAATCACATTTGTGTCATCCAGAACTTCTCTATAAGGAGAACAATAATCTCTTGTCAGCTGAAGGACAGGATTGTCCTATAACAGCAAATATTAAAGCCACTTCATAGTGCTTTGGAGACACTGCCTGCATCCCTCCTAAAGAGTGTTGTAATTTGTCCATGCTCTCATGGCATACACACCACCTCAGTACCAACTAAAACAACTCAAACTACCAGGTTTGGACTGAACTAGCTTTAAAATCTTCTCATTTTATATTTGTTGTTGATTAGTCTGAACCCTCACTCTTTAATTCCAAAGACTAACATTTCCCCTGATTTCCCTGGTTTATTTCTGTAGATTGTGTAGCAAACAAACTATTTATGTATAATGTCAGTTTTTTCAAATATTTTCTACTTGGAAAACCAGCTTAAAAAATTCTTTTTCCCATTCCCATTACCCTCTGAAGAAGCCATTGTAGTTAACAATATGTAACCACTTATCCAGGAAGTTTTTTTTAATTATTTTTAAATTTTTTTAACAACATAAAATAGTTATATATATATAACTATATAAACAGTATGAATATAAAAATGTACTCGAAACAGTGTATCAATTGCCTTGGCAGTATTTACAATATATATGGTAAAGACAACGGAAGAACATAAAATTTAATAAACTGCTATAACTTTGAGATTGTCATAGATGCAGAGGAAGCCGTGTTAGTCTGTGGTAGTAAAATCAAAAAAAATCCAGTAGCACCTTTAAGACTAACCAATTTTATTGTAGCATAAGCTTTCAAGAATCAAGTTCTCTTCGTCAGATGCCTGATACAGAGGATCAGGAATCTGACGAAGAGAACTTGATTCTCAAAAGCTTATGCTACAATAAAATTGGTTAGTCTTAAAGGTGCTACTGGACTCTTTTTGATTTTGAGATTGTCAGGTATTGACTTCAAGTATTTGTTTTGCTTTTCCATATAGTCCAGAAAAGGCCACCATTTCTCATAGAAATTGGATTGGAAGTTCTGGTTCTCAGCGGTTGAGATGCGGTCTGTGATTTTCTCCATTGTGAGAAATTTATTAATCCCATAATTTATTAATCCAAGGCTGTATTGTGAGCGGACTTTCCTTGGACTTTGGATTTCCATGATTTTGTGATTATGGCTTTGGCCACACTGATCATAATTGAAATCAGATCTTTTCAGATTATGGGGATGTCCTCATTTCCCCACAAATTATTCAGGAAGTTAATCAAGCTTATATTAGCAAATCCTGCTTGCCTTAATATCTGAGAGAAGATTGTTCCATTTAAGATTATTTCCCCTATAAATCTAGCAAAGTGTGCCTGCAGTGGTTCAGATTGGAGAACACCAGATGTAGTTGCTCAATTTAAACATTAGGAATTACACAAGAATGTACAGGATGCAACTAACATTACAAGAAGCAGTTTCCTGTCAGAGTATAGACTTTTCCCAATCAAATCACCATTTTGTCTCATTCCTTAGGTGGATGTCAGCAAATACATTTCAGTCAACGGGGTAACAGCACATCCTCACATTGAAAATGATGGGACAGTTTTCAATATTGGCAACTGTTTTGGAAAGAATTTTTCACTTGCCTACAATATTGTGCGGATTCCTCCCTTGAAAGCAGGTCAGTTCATTTCCAAGGGACATCAACATGGTTCAGAATATGAAAGTATTTTTTTTCTACGTACCATTTAAATGTGCTATCTTTATGTGGGACTTCTGGATAGCTTTGCCATATCTTACATATTGGTTGAAATTTGCAAAGATTTTTTAAAAGAAATGGTGAAAGGAATTTTCTTAATTACAAGAACCCTAATTTTCAGAAAAACTATGATGAGTTGAAGACAGACTAGTTGTTTTTGTATACAGTTCTCTTTGATTGGCTTGTACAAGAGAAATTCCTTGGATGGATTTTTCCCTTATATTCAATCTTCTTTCAGACAAGAAAGATCCAATAACCAAATGCGAAGTGGTTGTTCAATTTCCTTGCAGTGACAGATTCAAACCATCTTATGTTCACAGGTAAATCCTAATTATTTATTATTTATTAATTATTATTAAAATAATTTATTATTTATTAATTATTTATCACATTAACAGATGGCTATTAGAGCTACACAAAACAGTGATAAAAATAAAGTATTACGGAGTCCACTGGCACTTTAGAAGTGAACGTGTAAAAAGAGTGGCTAGTTTAAAACAAGATTCAATCAAAAGAGTCATCAAATCTGTTCAGAATGGCTGAGGACCACTCTCAACTGTGGATAGACAGGCAATGTAAGCGTAACACACCATCTTATCTAAGGATGTTGACATATGACTCAACTTTGTCCTCATATACACTTAAGCAATACAGTCACAGGATCTAATAACATCAACTTTACCATCTCGGTCTCATGTGTTTGCTCATCCTCCAATATAGTATCTGCCACTGTGTATCAAAAATGTCCTTCTGTTCTCCTTATTGGGGGGGAAAAGGTATATCCATACTCAAAAGAACACATGGCCCAAAATCTGACATGAAAAACAACAGCATTCAGAAACTAGTAGAGAGTGAACATTTTAATCTTCTAAGGTATTTGGGTGCTGATCTAAAGTCACATTCTCTTGCAACCTTCACTGCAAAATTGCTGTGATAGTTTTAAACTTCTGGATGAATCTTATCCTCCCCCCACACCGGACTTCAAAAGAATTTGAATTTCTCACTCATTACAGGTGCTAGTATCTTGCATCACCCCTTACTTCTTGTTGACAGAAAAGCAGCAACTAGAACTGAAGATCAAAAGAAATAAGCAATGATCCAAAAAACCTACAGCTGATGTTTGTATACTGTCCTTTTATATATACATAATGTTGTTTATCTGATATGTACCACCCTCAATTATGTTTCTGAACAGTTTTGGGCTGACTCCCAATTACATTGTGTTTGTGGAAACACCAGTGAAAATTAATCTGTTGAAGTTTCTTTCTTCCTGGAGTCTTTGGGGAGCCAACTATATGGACTGTTTTGAGTCTAATGAGAACATGGGAGTAAGTGAAGTTATTCATATTTACTTTCCATCATTTTATACTAAGATCTCAAAGCACCATTATTTTTATCAGAACAGTACAGCAATAAAGCTCTGCAACTACTTCAGCATCCTCTAAAACATCATAAAGCATCTCACAATTCTCAGTCAGCAGTAATACAAAAGTCAGGTTTAAACTTCCTGTACTAAATCTCAACAATTAAAAAAATCATCTTGCACTGAGGTGGTCAATAAATACAGGCATGTCTCTAGGAAAAGTGAGGTTCACTATGCTAACATAGGTCCTGTTCTTTCTGGTGGTTATTAATCTAGCCTCTACAAGCAGAGTCTCATGGGCAAATCTTAAAGGGAGGAAATCATATTGGGGATTAGAATTATTTACTTCATTTATACCCCACAATTCTCCCCAAAGGTGACATCATTCTCCTATCCTCCATTTTTATCCTCACAACAACACTGGTTATTGTTAGGCTGAGACCGTGTGAGTAGCTCAAAGTCACCCAGCAAGCTTTCATGGCAGACAAGATTCAAACCTTGGTCTCCCAAATCCTAGTCTGACACTCTGACCACAACACCACAGTGGCTTGCTCTGGCATAGGACACATGAAGCTGCCATTTTGAGTCAGATCTTTGATTTATTAAGGTCAATATTATCTACTTTAATTGGCATCTCCATGATATCAGGTAGAGGTCTTTCATATCGCCTACTTCTACCTGGATCTTTTAACTGAGGATTGAATCTAGATCTTCTACATGCAAGCAGTTGCTCTGCCATTGAGCTACAGCCCTACGCTGGGGGAATGTCTACTCCCCAGAAAGATTTAGTCACCATTCTTTAAAAGTATATAGAAGGGTAGCTGACTATTTGTTCTACAATGGTGAACAGTGTGGCTATTTTATTTTTAGGTCTGGATGCACGTAGCTGACAAGAAAAAAGGGAAATACCTCAACATCAAATACAGGACATCACCATTTAACCTCTTTCATCATATTAACACCTATGAAGATAATGGATTTCTGGTTGTGGACTTATGCACATGGAAAGGGTAAGGGATTGGCACTAAGAATGCTGAATTCAGTTCTCTGAAGGAGTCCAATTCAAAGGAAACAGAAAGATTCCAGTAGCACTTTTTTTTACAGATTTTTTTTTACTTTAGAGACCAACAAAATTTATTCAAGCATGAGCACTGTGTGTCAGAGCTCACTTCATCGGACATACATACATATACATAAGGCTATTAACATGTATATTCAATCTTTAGATTCCATTATTACAAAGAGGCCAGTTTAAAGGAACATCCAGTCATGAGAGTAATCAATCCACTCATTGCATGAAGATCACTCCTAAAGCCAGCTTTCTTTTATAGTACAGAGAAATAATTTTGCTGCGAAAAAGGGGAAGACTAAATGGACACTCCATTTAGGATTAAAGGTGCAGGATTCAAGATCAAACTAGATAAATCAAGGGAAGAACCATTAATGGGACAGGTTTCTTAAAGATAAGAGTAAGTATGGGAGCCTCCCATTCAAAGTTTGGCACCAGAGTGCAAGAAAGAACCATGTAAATGCACAAGTTTGTTTTTGCAACCTAAAGTTCCATTGGCCCCATTCAGCTGTTCGCCTTGTGGGGAAAACACAAAGGAAAATATATGTTTCGCCTTACAGAGCAAATAGCAGCAGCTATTTGGTTGGGGAAATAGCAAAGAAGGGAAAAGGGTTACCCTCCCCAGCTATCACTTAAGACAATCCATTAGAGATCCATTCATAAGTCTCCCAAAAAGCTGGCTAGTTTTGCTTAATCTAATTCTGCTACTGCTTTATCTTAACCTCATGCTATTAAATTTAGAAGCTTGCCAGTGTGGCAGACATTTGACTGTTCTACTTCAGGTATCTGTATCTGCTTATTTCTTTGTCATAGGAGTTAAGATAACCAAGATTTTCAAAGAAATCTGATCTATCCTTATTTGCTTCCAGGATGCAGTGATGATCAATAACAGATCCCACCAGCTTTATTTTAATGTTAATTGTGTCTTTGTGCAGGTATGAGTTTGTTTACAATTACTTATACTTAGCCAATTTACGGGAGAACTGGGAAGAAGTGAAAAAAAATGCTCAAAAAGCTCCCCAACCTGAAGTTCGGCGTTATGTCCTTCCCCTCAATATTGAGAAGGTAGCTGTCAGTTATACCTTCATGTCTGTGAGAATACCAGGGCTTGAGTAACTTTTGAAAACTCCATATGAATGGCCTGAGTTTTACTTTCTTCTAGCTTTCCATTGTCGTTGGGAAATAATTGAGAACTAGCATAGCACACTGGCTAAGCCATCGTTTAAATTAAAAAATTTAAATTGCACCTCTGCTAGGCACTCCCGAAGTTGTCTCTGGCAAGCCCTTCTATCTGCAGCACTTGAAAAGCCATTCCTAAGGTTTGGGAGCCTTTGGTAATAGCATGGGATTGGGCACAAGGCCTGCAGTCCACAGCAGGAATCATCCTTACTACTGAATGAGCTCCTCTCCGTTTGTACAGGAGTGTGTCTATGAGAAGAGACTTGCTGATTAAATGGTGGTTTAAAATGCTGGTTTGTGGGGAAGAAACCTGCAAAACATCCACATTCAGGTGTCTGAATTTATATCTTGCAGCTGTAATGGAGAGCCAAGCTGTAAAACCAGGATGCCTACATTTCCCATCAAAACTTGAGGGAAGCTGACAAGTGTCCAACCTGTGTCAGGCGTCACTTGTAGCTTGGCTCTTAGCAAAATGGAGTTTGAAGACCAGGAAGATTTCAGTTGCACTCTGGAGGGGGCGGTGGTAGAAGGAGCTTGGCAACAAGTCAGATATATGCCCATTTACAAACAAGCCTCTGCTTTGTTCGCAGCGTACATGTAGGCAGCCATAGTCTGATCATGGGTTCAGTTTTTTGGTTACACTACAGTAGGGGCAGAATATTAGGAGAATGGTGTAATGTTCAGAAATGGTAAAAAATACTGGAAGGAAGTAACATACTGGAAGCTTTAGTACTACCTGCCTCTTTTATTGTCCTAGGCTGACACAGGCAAAAACTTAATCACATTGCCTAATACAACTGCTACTGCCATTCTGCGCAGTGATGACACAATCTGGCTGGAACCTGAAGTTATTTTTTCAGGACCTCGTCAAGGTAAGATCAATCTTAGCCAGAGGCAACAAAAATAGCTTAGTAAAAAGCAAATGATTCAATAATCTCTATAAACGTGTCTGTTGTTTTATAGCTTTCGAGTTTCCACAAATAAACTACACAAAATATTCAGGGAAGCTCTACACATATGCGTATGGCCTTGGATTGAACCACTTTGTTCCGGACAGGGTAAGCATTACATTCTCTTGACTGCACTGGACTAAGTGCAAAGGTAAAAAGATGGATGCAAATCGACAATCATTTGCAGGGCCAGGAGTAGCAAGGATATAAATGTGTGACAGAACAGTTTTCTAGGCCACCAGTGCGCAGCAGCAATTTGAATAATCAAGTGGGTTCAAATTCATGCCTAATCAAAAAGCAGTCTGGGGTTTAACTCAAACTTGAAATATACTCTGCAATTATTTCCAGTCCTAGCATATCTAAGTATCAATGTGTATAAAAGTCCAATCCAGTAGATAGATATACTTTTTTCTTTTGCTGTTCATAAAAATGAAGACATTTCATTTCAAAGACGCATAGCTATCAATTCATGAGCATGCAGTACAATGCAGGTTAGGTTATATACATCGAGTTCTGTCTGCTGCTATGTGTTTTCTCAGTTCCAGCCTACAGGGAAACTATCATTTCTTTCCAGAACAATGCGTATTCAGGCTATTACTCTTGCCAATAAGAAAAGATGATTTTACCTAAGGTTCACTTTTCATAATATCTGTTAATATGGTGAAGCACAAAGTGGTTTTTAACTATCACTTTATCATTCAAAGGTATTTGTGCAATATAATCTCACATCACATTCTGTTAATCAACACAATGTGGAAATTATGAATAAAAGTTATCTGAGGTGACTTTACAATAGCAACAGAGATAATACTGCAGTTTTTGACTGCGTAGATTTTGTTAACTTCTAATCAACACTGAAGAATAATGTCCCCATATTTTTTCCAGCTTTGTAAGATGAATGTTAAAACTAAAGAGACATGGGTGTGGCAAGAAACAGATGCATACCCTTCTGAACCAATCTTTGTTTCTCAACCAGATGGCCTGGAAGAAGATGATGGTAATGTCTATATTCAAGTCCATTAAATTATTCTGTGGGTGAGGTAGGGTCTCTGAATGTCAGACACAGTACAAAGATACGCAGTGAGAAAGGTGGCTTGTATCCACCAGATCTTCAGTGATGGAAGTGTCACAATTTTAATCAATTAACTATTTGCAGCTGACTTAGTTTTGGAGGTTTATCCTGCTGCTGCTTCATCTGGGTAATTCATATTTATTTTTTATTCAGGTGTTATCTTGAGCATTGTCATTAGCCCTGGCAGTGGACCTAAGCCAGCCTACCTTTTGATCTTGAGTGCAAAGGACATGAGTGAAGTTGCCAGGGCTGAAGTAGACATAAACATCCCAGTTACTTTTCATGGGCTGTTCAAAAAAGCATGATGATGGCCTTTGGTACATCATCACTAAAACCTGCCTTTTAGAGTAATGGATGCAGCTCTAAACTGAATTAAGAATGGCAATGATTTGTAAAATTAGTTTTAGTAAGAAAGAATGTGCTCTTTTTTTGAAGTGTTAACACACTGAGAATCAAGTTAACACTTCAAAAAAGGACACATCCGTAAAATTTAAAATATGCTTTTGTGAACCTTGTATAATATAAAATAAATATTTTTGGAACTGTCTGTGTTGTGTCTCATTCAATAGCACTTAGGAGCATCAATACTTCACAGTGCCAAACACACTTTTAAGTCATCATTCTAAGAGAGAAACTTGGACAATGACTTGTGAATTATAAGAAACTATTTTTAAAATGTATTTATGCATCCTCCACTTTGTTGAGACTCAGAGTGGATTACAGATTCATAAAGGCTTTCTCTTCCTACTATTTTGCAACTATAGTGTATACCATGAATAACGAAATAAAACTGGATTATACAAATTAAAAAACAATGAAACGGAAAGTACAGTACATTGCATAAATTGGATTTCAGGGCACACTTTATTGATATTATACTAAGTTCTTTATAAACAGCCACTCCTGCTTACATCCTTATGACAGGTAAAGGATACTGTTGCAGAGATAGGATCTGATATTTCTTCTGTTTCATAACTCTTAAGCACTGGGCAATGATCTGCCAAAAGAACAAGTATTACATAAATAACACCACACAGCTGTTGAATAATGCTTCAATCTCAAAATTTAGTTCTTGAAACAAATGAACATGTAAACCTTTTTTTACACTACTGGTGTTTTCTATTAGGCTCTAGAACAATTTGAATATTAATGCAGCCTTAATGTGCTTTAATACTTTTCTCATATTTCCCATCATGACACAAATGACATAAGGCTTATTTTCTTCTGTTTTCTTCTATTTAAGGTCAGTGTAAGGAAACAGCAAGTTCCGTCTAAAAATACCATCTGAAAAATAGTGTGTCTTTGATCTCTTTTAAGTAACAGGCAAAAAATACTCTCTGATCCCAAAGTCCTGCTGCATGACCCAAAGAATGTGCGAAAGGGTAGAGGGAGAATGACATGTCCTCCCACCTCAACTCACCCTCCCATCTACTGCAGGCCTTCTGCATGCAACTCTAGGAGTAGGAACTTTGGATCCAAGGAATTAACTGTCAAAGCAGAAGACTATAGATAACCAATACGGGATTACTTGAAGATACTCAAAGGAAATTCTCAGAAAGTCACCATAAGACTTACAGGGGTTAAGTAAGAACAGGTGATATGATGGTAGAACTGACAAGAAACAAACAAGGCTGCAAGTAGTTAAGCATATAAAGCATGCATGTGTGTACAGTAGCAAAGAGGGTGGCAATTTAATGATTCAGTAAAAAGAGGGAAAGAGGCTGGGCTCTGAGAAGGAGTAGGAAAGACAGCTGCTGGAGTGGTGAGTGGTGGTGGTGGTTGTTGTTGCCTTCCTTAACAGCTGGGGATATTCCTGCATGGGAAAATAATGTTTGAGGGTGTGCGAGTGTATATAGCCTGCTGGAGAGTGGCGTCTGTTTTTAAGTCTTGTTTCTGTTTGTCTCTTTTCCTGCAGAAGATGATTATTGCTGTTTGGGGAGGGTCTGCTTTGCCTGGGGCTGGCTGCTAGCCCTGCCCTCTGCTGGGTGAGCCTTGAATTGTATAAGGCTCCTCCTCGTCAGAGGCACAAGCATAAGGGCAACGGCACAAGGGCTCTTGCCCTGTGGGGGGGGGCGTGCTGTAAGAAGCTGAGTAGCTCTTACAGCCTATATGTGTTAAGCTTTTTGCTTTTGCAAGCCTTTCACAAGTAGTCTTGTGTTGCAGTTTGACAGGGGAGTTATCAGGGAAGTACAAGAAAAACTGAACCAGTTCTACAATGGATTGTAGCAGCATGGCTGATGAGAGCTGAGGCAGTGATATGCACAGTCTGTGGCATGTTCGTATTCTTACCTGAACGTAACAGCAATTACGCTTGTAGCAAGTGGGTAACCCTACTGAAGGAGAAGATACAGGGACTTGAGGCACACTTGCCTACGCTCCATTTTATAAGGGAAGGTGAAGAGTTCATGGACAGAACGCATGAAGCACTCGAGCGAGAGAGCAACAAGAGAAGGGAAAGGTATCTCAGCATATGGAGGAGCACCCAACACAGGAAGCAGGCACATGGAAGAATGTAACCCACAGGAGCAGGAAAATCAGAAGACATTCCAAGCCTCTGTTGCTAAGCAATTGTTTCCGGGATCCCCCCATAGATATTGATTCTGGACCACTGGAACAAGGGCTACTCCCTCCTCAAAGCTCGAAAGAAATTTCTCATGCCCCTGTGGATGAGAGAACTCGAGCTTCTGTTCTCCATTATAGGAGAAGATGTGTGCTAGTAATTGGGGATTCCCTACTGAGAAGAGTAGAGGGGTAAAGTGTGTTGACCGGATTTCTCATCTCGAGAGGTATGCTGTCTACCAGGTGACACATGTAGGATGTGACAGAAAAGGTGGGAAAATCCATCAACTATTATCCTTCTTCTTCTTATTATTATTATTATTATCCTTTCTTACTCATCCACGTGGGAACAAATGATACTGCCAGGCACAGCCCAGAACACATTAAAAGAGACTATGTGGCTCTGGGTAAAAGGTTAGGGACCTGGGAGCACAGGAGTTTTTGTCAGTTCTTCCTGTCGAAGGCCATGGTTTAGGAAGGGAAAGAATACTACAAATAAATGACTGACTACATAGATGGTACCACAGGAAAGGTTTGGTTTTCTGGACCATGGCTTACACTTTTGTGATGAAGTTGTTCTATCATGAGATGGTTTGCATCTCACAGGGGTAGGTTTGGTAAGAGCCTTGCAAATGAGATAAGGAGGGCTTTAAACTAAATCCTATGGGGGAGAGTCAAAAACTCAGAGCCTGTAACTGGAGATGAGGACACTAAATATCCGCAAGGAAGGGCACATATGCTAGGAAATACAGGGTTGTACATACCTGTAACTATTGTTCATCAAGTTCTTCGGTGCAGGCATGCATGGGACTGCGCATGTGCAGGCCTGCCACCAGAGAATTCTTCAATGCTTCTTAGAGCACATTAGGGTCATTGCTCATGAGCCACATAGCAACCATTTCCTGCCCAAACTGTCATGTGACTTAACGGCGAGCAACAGCCCCTTCCCTCAGTTCTCCTAAGCCGCCGCGACTCACAACTGGACTTATCCAGAGAGTTCACACTGGGGTAGGAGGGAGGGTATGTGTGCCTGCACAGAAGAACTCAATGAACAATTGTTACAGGTACATACAACCCTGTTTTCATCATCATTCTTCTGTGCAGTCCCACATGGGAGAGTACCAAGCTACACACAATAAGGGGGCAGGATGAATCTCCAACTCAATTTTATTATGGTAACAAACAATGCGCACTGCAACCAGCAAGTGCAACATAGAAACCCAAACAAACTTTAAAACCACAATATTAACAGTAAACTCAATATGTTGGAAAGCCAAAAAGTCAAGATGTATGAACCATTAAAGATACAACGAACATCAATGAGCTCAACAACTAACACTCTATAAGAGCATCATATAATTTAAGAATTGACACAACCATTATAAATATCAATAGCCAAGGTGCACAGTTATCAATATATTCACAACATACTGTATGTTCCATTTTTAGGAAAACAAGGATTGCAGAACAGCCCTTGCAACTGCTACATCCTGAGTTGCATTGACATCAACAGCATAATGTTTCACAAATGTATCAGCAGAGAACCATATCATTGTTTTACAAATGTGTGCAACCGGTACACCTCTGAAGAAAGCGGAGGAAGCTGCTTGTGACCTAGTTGAATGAACCCTCAAGCTGAAGGGACACTGTACCCCAGTCAGGCTGTATGCCTTCTCAATGGCCGACACAATCCACCGTGACACTGTTTGAGACGAAGCCTTTTTTACTTTTTCTGAGCCTCCAAAACATACAAAGAGGTGGGGACTTGCACGAAAAGCTTTTGTTCTGTCTAAATAAAATGCTAATGCTCTTTTCAAATCTAATGTGTGCAGAGCTCTTTCTCCTTTAGACACAGGGTTAGGAAATAACACATGCAAGGCAATATCCTGCGTCAAATGATACATCAACAAGACCTTTGGCAAAAATTAAAGACTTGGCCTAAGTACCACCTTATTGACATGGAACTTCAAAAATGGCGAGTTAGACCTAAGTGCTGCCAATTCGCTTACCTTCCTAGCTGAGGAGAGGGCTACAAAAAATGCTACCTTGTAAGACAGTAGATCTAAGGAACACGTAGCCAAAGGTTCAAAGGAAGGCAACATAAGACGTGCCAACACAAGTGATAAGGACCACTGAGGAACTGGAGGTGATATTGGCGGGTAACGATTAAACTTTCCTTTAAGGAACTGGCGGGATTTCAAATGGGAAAAAAACAGTTTCCCCCTCAATCTGCTTATGAAAAGCAGAAATATCCACCAAGTGCACTTTCAGTGATGTCACCATGAGACCCCAAGCCTTTAACTCACAGAGGTAGTCAAAAATCAAATTCAAGGGGCAAGCCATAGCAACAACCCCTTTACCCTCTGCCCAGGCATTGAACCTTGTCCACTTGGCCTCATAAGTCCACCTAGTCGATGGTCTCCTAGCATTCAGGAGGACTTACTGCACCTGCACAAAAAAATTTAAAGATGGGGGCAAATTCGCCACACTGTCAAGTGCAGAGTGTCCGGCTCATGGTGGAATAGTGTCCCACAAAGAATGACATCTGGCTTTTGGGGCAACCTGACATATGTCTGTTTGGACAGCTCAAGAAGTTTGGGTAACCACACTTGTCTGGGCCCAAATGGTGTTAACAGGATACAATTGGTTTTGTCCCAATAAGGGGAATTGGAGGGGAACATGTAATGCAGCCTATTTATCCATGCAATTTGGAAGGCGTCCCCAATGGAAGACGAAGCATCTGACGTGCATCTGACGAAGAGAACTGTGATTCTCGAAAGCTTATGCTACAATAAAGTTGGTTAGTCTTAAAGGTGCTACTGGACTCTTTTTGATTTTGCTACTACAGACTAACACGGCCAACTCCTCTGGATCTATGCCCAATGGAAGAGAGTTGCTTCCTCCCCTGGAGCAAAACACCCCAGCTTTGGCATTGTCTGATGTTGCAAAGATCTTTGGTGTACCCCACAGATCGAATATGGGAAGTAGATAGGTGTCATTCATGGATCACTCGTGATTCGACACTAACACTCTGTTGAGTACATCTGCCTTTGCGTTGTCTGAACGTGCAATATGTATAGCCTGAATGGACACATTGTTTGAGATTGCCCACTCCCAAATAATCATAGACTCCTTGAAGATCATCAGGGATGCAGTGCCACTTTGTTGGTTCATGTAGTACATCGCCATGGTGTTGTCTGTATGAACCAATATATTTTGGTTGCATAGAAAAGCTGCAAACGAGACAAGCGCAAAGCGTATAGCTCTTAATTCCAACAAGTTGATATGTAACATCTGTTCCCTTTCAGACCACACATTATGGACAAAAATGAATTACAGTGGGCGCCCCAACCTTGCAATGAAGCATCAGTTGTTATAGTAACATCATGATGCACATAAGCAAATTTAAATAAATTATCATCATCTGTCCACCATGTCAAAGTCCTAACTATACATCTTGGCACTGAAAACTTTACAGACGGGGAATGTACTGAAGGTTTATACTTCCTAACAAACCAGTTCTGCAATGTTCTCATGTTGAGTCTGATAAAAAGAACCACAGACATAGTTGCTCTCATATGCCCCAATAGGCACTGTATTTTGCAAACAGTTTGAAATGGATTCTTAGAAAAATCTACGATCATAGATTTAACTGATCTTCCTCTTTCTTGTGGTCCTTGCCATATTAGAATCTAAGACTGCTCCAATATAGGAAATGATCCGACTGGGCTCAAGTTCGGACTTACCAACATTTATCAGTAGTCCTAAACATGCACAAGTGTGTACAAGATCCATATCTAGGACAAACTGTTCCTGTGTACTTGCCACTATAAGCCAGTCATCCAAATATGGGAAGATGGCACATCCTTGCTCCCTGAGAAATGGCACAACAGGTGCCACGCATTTGATGAACACCTGTGGCGCAGTAGATAAACCAAAGGGGAGCATCTTATAATGGAAACCCTGTTGTGATAAAGACAGCTCAGGTACTTGTGATGCTCTTTCCAAATGGCAATGTGAAAGTATGCGTCCTTGAGATTGAGGACAGCAAACCAATTTCCATGTTTCAGCAAAGGTAACACAGATAATAGGGTGACCATCTTGAATTCGACACTTTAAGGAAGGCATTCAAGCCCCTTAAATCTAAAATAGGACGAAGGTCCCTTTCTTTCTTAGGAAAAAGAACCATGAGAAAAAAACACTTTGCTGTCCTGTACCTCCTAAATAGCATCCTTACCAGGAGAGTCTGAATCTCAGCTTCTAACTCAACCATTGTATTTTTGACAGCCACCGATGGCCAAATGCAATCAGGCAGCTCCACGAACTCTAACCCATAACCACAATTAACAATAGTTAAGATATAAAAGTCAGATATAATTGACTTCCAGTCAGGGAGAAAAGGTGCCCTGAACTTTTCTCTCTGAAAAGTTCAGGTTAGAGTTCATTGATCCCATTAGAACTGTTTTGCAGCACTTGGCGAATCCTTCTGATGGGGAGAAGGCTGAGAAGGCTGAGGATTTTATTGTCTGTGCCTGTGAGACTGCTGTGAGGTAGGAAACTGAAGATGCGGCGTCACTTGCTGTTGGTAGTACTGGCATTGTTGCTGCCTGCCATAGTACTGATAAGGGATATGCCAAGGAAAGTACTTTGGTTTATAAGTGGCCGTTTCAGCAGAGGTGATCCCCAAAGATTTGGCTGTCTGCCTATTTTCTTTTTTCTTCTTAAGGGCCTCGTCTGTTGTGATAAAGAACAGAGAATTGCTTTCAAAAGACGAACCTTCAATCCTGGTTCTGGTTTCTGGAGGAAGAGCTGTTGATCTCAATCAATAATGTCTTCTAATAAGTACAGCTCCAGCCATTCCCCTAGCTGAAGTGTCAACTGCATGGCTCCTGACATTCATTTGTTGCTTAGAGAGGCAAATAGCCTATCTGAAGTAGGGAAACAAACGCCTTTTTGTCTTCATGGAGGTCAGTTATGCATGAGGACAATTTCTCCCACTAGTATAACTGGTATCCAGCCATAATTGATTGCTTGCAATAGGCAGACACAAATACTGCCTCCGTCCCATACTATCGATCTTCTTCCCCTCGTCTGGTGGAATGAAATGTGACTCAGATATATGCCATTGGACTTCTTCTGCAACCAGTGAAGGAGGAGGAGGGTGCTTACTCAGAGATTGCCAAATGTCCTGCTTAATCTTGTACATCTGCTCAATTCTTTTTGATGCTGCTGGAAGTTCTGCAGGCACCTTCCACACTTTATGCACAATCTCTTCCAGACCCTCCAAAATAGGGAAAGCTACTGTTACAGAAGGATCATTGTAAATATGACGGAGTAATTTATCTTTTGTTTTAGGACCAGCAGAAGACATGTCAATGTCTAAAGCCTTTGCCATTCTTGTCATCTGCTCAGAAAAAATGTGCAGATCTTCATAAGGCAATCCAGAACGCAGGCCAACAGTATTGTCAGGTGACAGATCCAACACTGTCTCAGATCTGACTTCAGACTGACCCATTTCTTCATCTTCCTCATCATAATCGTAGGTAGACTGCAGCTGTGATGGAAACAGAGGGGGCAACCAACCCCGGCCTGTCGAAGCGGAAGGCCTCAGATCCGACATCTCATAAACCGAAGGAGCTTCTTGCCACTGACAATGATATGGCGCTAGGATACAACAGACATGGTGGTGCTGTACAGCCAATGACTGCCTCAATTCCAAAAGTCTTTTCAGCTTGGATCCATTCTGACTGCGATGGGATCAAGATGGTGATGATGCTCTCAAAGACTCATGTTGGATCCGAGGAGGAACAGGGTCAGCCAAAGGAGTCAGATCCCTGCGTAGAGACTGCTCCGCCTTGGTTCCACACGTAGTGCCCCAAGTTTACTCCGCCAACGGAACCATCCTCGGTTCTGGTAGTTCACTCTTGGAAACAGAACGTTCGAATGAGTGTAAGTGGGGAGATAGGGTTCAAGGAGTAATCAGAACCACGTCATCCAAAGCTTCAGGGCATGGAGAGTGACAGTGATAAGACAGTCGAAGTTGACTGAGCCGAATGATTCTTCTTCAGCTTTTTGTCTGGCGGTTCCAATGCAGCTCTCCGATCCAAGGAACGCTTTGGAGAGCGTGGCTTTTTCCCAGTGGGATCCGAATGCGGAGTCAATTTCACAGACATTACGGATCCAGCTCTCAAGAGTCGCTCAGTAGTAGCTGAAGTCTTAACTGCTGTCGGAGTCGACTCTGATGAGCACTCCTTATCAGAAGGAGCCTTCGCCACAGATCTCTCAGCAAGCACTTTCCCCCACAGTGCTGCTTTCAGCCGCTGAGACTTCTCATGCCTCACCTTCAGGATGAAATTTTTACAGATTTTACACGCCGTAACATTGTCCCTCACCCAAACACATGAGGTAGAGATCATGCTCATCTGTGTGGGTCATCTTTGCACTACACTTGGAGTGGCACTTGAAAAATGTCTTGGAGGCCATACTGAGGACATAAGTCCATACCTCAAATATGTCATCAACAAACCGAGTCAGAACACACCAAAGACAGCCATAGACAAAATTGGAGTGCGAAATCAAAGTCAAAAGCCAGTCCAAGTCTAATTAAACTGGAAAAGATCAGACATAAGTGAAAGTAACGGAGCTCGAAAGCAAAAGTCCTTCTCCAAGTGATGGCAAGAAGAGAACTGAGGGAAGGGGCTGTTGCTCGCCATTAAGTCACATGACCGTTTGGGCGGGAAATGGTTGCTATGGGGCACCCAGTGACCATGTAATTTTGGAATTTACAGTCTTGGGGAAGGGAAAAGCTGTACATAGTCAGACATATAGGTTGGACTTCAGGGAAGCAAGTTTCAAAAGACAAAGTTATGCTGGGTAGAATCTTATGGTCAGATATACTTGAGAAGAAGGGAGTTCAAGACAGGTAGAAGTTTCTGAAAAGCAAAATATTGAAGGCAAAATCACAACGGATTTCTATGAGAAGGAAAAATGGGAGGAGCCTAAAGAAGGCAAAGTGGTTCCATAAACAGCTTTCTAATGAATTGAGAAATTAAAAAAGACTCATTTTGGGAATAAAGGAACGGCCTTCTAACCAAGGATGAATATAAATAAATAACCAGTTCCTGCAGGGAGAGTGTTAGAAAAGTTAAAGCTCAGTATGAGCTTAGGCTAGCAAAAAATGCTAAAAATAACAAAGGGTTCTTTGCTTATGTTCAAAGTCAGAAACAGAGCAAGGACATGGTAGGCTCACTGCAGGGACAGGAAATTGAAATTGTAACTGGCGATGAAGAGAGGGTAGAACTGCTTAATTCCTACTTTTCCTCAGTCTTCTCCTGCAAGGGAAATGGTGCTCAACATGGCAAAAATAGAACACAAGATGAGGGAAGGGAGTTGCAGCCTAGGGCTAGTATAGGGGTACTATATAAACACCTAGTTTCTTTAAATGAAATTAAGTCCTCCGCGCCAGATGAATTACAACCAAGTGTACTAATAGAACTCACAGATGTAATTTCTGAGCCTCTGTCCATTATTTTTGAAAATTCTTGGAGAACAGGTGAGGTGGAGGTGGGCAAATGTTGTCCCCATCTTCAAGAAGGGGAGAAAGGAGGATCTGGGTAACTACTGATCTGTCAGCTTGACGTCTATACCTGGAAAACTTTTAGAACAAATAATGAGCATTTAGAAAGGATGGCTGTGATTACTAAGAGCCAGCAAGAGTTTCTCAAGAACAAGACATGTCAGACTAGCCTTATCTCTTTTTTTGAGAAAGTTACTACCTTGCTGGATCAGGGGAATTCTGTAGACATAATTTATCTTGATTTCCAGTAAGGCCTTTGATAAGGTTCCACATAATATTTTTGATGAAAGTTGGTAAAATGTGGTTTGGACCATATTACTGTTAGGTAGATCTGCAGCTGGTTGACAGATCATACCCAAAAAGTGCTTGTTAAATGGTTCCCCATCTTTTTTTTTTTTGAATTTTTTTTATTTTTTTATTACCTACATTAACTAACAATACAGAGGGAAAGAAGGGGGCAGGGGAAGGAAAGAAAAAAAAACAGCAACATATAACAACACTACACTACAAATAATGCTTTCCGTTCATACTGCCATTATTAAAAGATTAAAACTTTGTAAGATATTGATGGAGTGGTTGACTGTGCAAAATACAGATTACAATCCAAATTAAGTCTTCCTCCCAAATGGTTCCCCATCTTCTTGGAGAAGAATAACAAATGGAGTGCCTCAAGGATCAGTCCTGGGACCTGTTTTGATAAACATTTTTATAAATGATTTGGATGAATAGCGGGGATGCTTATTAAATTTGCAGATGATACTGAATTTGGAGGGGTAGCAAATATGTTAGAATACAGAGTCAGGATACAGGATGATCTTGTCAGACTGGAAAACTGGGCTAAAACAAAAATGGATTTCAATAGAGACAAATATAAAGTTCTACATTTAGGTAGGAAAAATCAAATGTATAATTACGGGATGAGGGAGACTTGTATTGGCAGTAGTATGTGTGAAAAGGAACTAGGGGTCTTAGTAGACCATATACTGGAGTTAACAATATGATGTGGTAGCTAAAAAGACAAATGCAATTTTGGACTGTATCAACAGAAGCAGGGCTTTTTTTCAGGGGGAACGCGGTGGAATGGAGTTCCGGCACCTCTTGAAAATACTTGACAATAGTGCTTGAAAATAATATTATTTCAAAGAAACCCGTGCATTTCTTCCTCATTTCCCTCTTGAGAGAACCGCCAAGAGAAACCAGGAAAAAAACCTCTGAACAGAAGTATAATATCCAGATCACGTGAAGTGATGGTATTGCTTTACTCTGCTCTAGGTAGACCTCACCTAGAGTATTGTGTCCAGTTTGGGGCACAGTTTAAGGATATAGACTAGCTGGAATGTTTCCAGAAGAGGACAATGAAGATGTTGAGGGGTCTGGAGGCCAAGTGCTATGAGGAAAGGTTGAAGAAGCTCAATATGTTTAGCCTGGACAGGAGACGATTGAGAGGTGATATGATAACCATCTTCAAGTACTTGAAGGGCTATCATATAGAGGATGGTGTGGAGTTGTTTTCTGTTGCCCCAGAATGTCAGACCAGAACCAATGGGTCAAAATTAAATCAAAAGAGTTTTCGGCTAAACATTAAGAACTTCCTGTCAGAGCAGTCCCTCAGTGGAACAGGCTTCCTCGGGAGGTGGTGGCCTCTCTTTCTTTGGAGGTTCTTAAGCAAAGGCTAGATGGTCATCTGACAGCAATGCTGATTCTGTGAACCTAGGCAGATCATGAGATGGAGGGCAGGAAGGGTTATATCAATGCTTAGTTCTTGTGTCTCTTTCTTATAGGTCCAGGGTAATGCCAATCTCCACTTTGAGGTCAAGAAGAAATTTTCTCCAGGCCAGTTTGGCCAGGGATCCTGGAGGGTTTTTGCCATCTTCTGGGCATGAAGCAGGGGTCACGGAGGGTGTGTGTGGAGTTAGTTTTGAATTCCCTGTATTGTGCAGGGGGTTGGACTAGATGACCCTGGAGATACCTTCCAACTCTATAATTTTTTTATTCTAATTAGTTGGCCTATGTGTGCATATGCCCTAATTTTCTTAAAGATTAGTTACTCCTCTGAAGTATGCCATTAAAAACTGCTCTGTTTCTATGAGCTTCAGTCATATGAACACTTAAATCTGGAGGTATTTACTTGCAAGTAAATATGCATTATTTATTTATTTATTTATTTCAACTTTTATTTCACCCTCCCTGTACAGGCAGGCTCAGGGTGGATTACATCAAGTAAAAACATTCCTATAAAACTTTACATCTTAAAACTATTTAAAAACAACAATTGGATTGCACTGCAAGATGTTCATACTTCTTCTGGAATAAACCCTCTTGAACACAACAATAGTGGCTTCTGATAAACATGCCAAGGATCTGGTTGCTACTCCTGGCGTTGCCCATGCATTTTGCTTCCAAAAACAACAGGTTAAAAGTATTCAACAATCCATTGATTGGAATGGTGGAACAATGAAAAAAAATGGTCTAAATCCATGATTCCCCAATGGAGGAAACTGACTGTGTACGTAATCTTGTGCATGTTTACTTGAAAATAAGCCTGTCTGTGTTCAATGAGGCTATAATTCCAGGTGTACAACCTAAAGCACTTCTGCTCATTGTATCAGATATCAGGAGCAAGAACAATTTGTGCTGACTGAATTCAACATCTGCAAATTGGTGAGTTGCATGAACTGCAATCACACTTGTAACAAACCACATGGGAATTATGAAAATCACTATAAACAAACATTTTGGATTGGAGGCATGGAAGGCCAAGGACATGAACACGTTTTGCACAGAGTAAGCGCCTGAAGTACAGGCATGCTCTTAGACAGGAACCTACCTTCCTAGAATTCTGGGGCAGAATCACACCATCATCCCACACCCTGGCAGAAGAGTAAAATGCACTGCTTTCTTCTTCTAGTCTGGAAATGAAACATTTTGTAAAGCTTTTTTTTAAAAAAAGCACAAATACTATCTTTTATAGAGAATCTGTACAGGCAACCCATGTGCTTCTGGGAAGCATAACACACAAACATCCTGCAGAGAAAAATACTCTAACATGTAAAGAAAATGAGTTTATTTGATTAGATAGCATTCCATTTTATATAATCACTAGCACAGTAATTTTTGTGATTCAGAACTATTTTAGCAGGATTTGAGTCCAGTAGCACCATAGAGACCAACAAGATTTTCAGGATATAAGCTTCTGGGAGTCAACGCTCTCTTCTTCAGATACCAAGAAAGCTTGCCTCTCGAAAGCTTATACCCTGAAAATCTTGGTCTCCAAGGTGCCACTGGACTCAAATCCCTGCTGTTCTACTTCAGGCCACCACGGCTACCTACTTGAACCTACAATTATTTTAGCTGTTTAGGAAATTTAGAAGTATCCTGAAATCCAAACAAATGGCACTTAACATTAATTCAAGCTTAATTTAGAGGCATTTGTTTACAATACACTTACTTTTTTTTTAGGTGTTTAAACTCTGTTCCTGCTCCTGTGCAATTGTCATCCCAAATCATTGAGTGTTTGGGGAAATGTCTTGAATCCACAAGAGCAATTCTTGCATTAGGCCAAAGGAACAGGAAGTTTGGATCAAATGATCTCCCACACTAAAATGAGTCAAAAGAAATTGAGAAATTAAACTTCTCTGTTAAGCTTACAAAACAAACGGTCTACTCATTGGAAAGTATTAAAAAGCTTTGAAATATAAAGGAACAACTTTCTTTATGGTGCCATAACTAGAGATAGGCATGAACCTGAAAAAAACAAACTGGGTGGTTTGTTGTGTTTCACGAACCACGAACTTTCACAAACCTGCCCCGGTTCACGAACCAGTTTGTTTGGTTCGTGAAAACATCATTTCTGAGTCAGCAAATTGTCACTTCCGGGTCAGAAGATCTGAAGAAAGCCCATCCCCCATTGCCTAGGAAACTGGTTGGCACCAGGCTATCTACACCAACTAGCTCTGTCTTATGTCCCAAGCAAAAGTCACACTGGGAACCTACTGTTAGCGGAGTCTCGTACAAATTTAGGAGGGTTCCTATTAAGATTTTTAGTGTGACCAAGTGAAAGGCTGCTTGTGGTTCTCCCTCTCTCCCATCTCCAATACCAAAAAAAATGCCCATATGTGGCACTGGCACCACTGGAATGAGTGATCTCTCTGATATAATAGCAATATAAATGGCCGATGTTGGTTTCCTTTTTTCAGGACTGAGTACAGACACAGCACTGATTTTAAAGATCAGTTCATTTGTAATCTATATAAGTGTTTACAAATGTAAACGAGAATCACATTTAAATAAGGAACGAAACACATTAATTAGAGGAGCAAATGCTCTAAACAATTTGCCAAATGTGCCATTTCAGATATTGCTTTTTAATGATTTTCTGAAGATATTATTTAGACATAAGTATGATAAGTAAGCTTTTAATGACAGAAATCTAATAACAACTATAACTGTTTTCTATCACCAACATAATTGAATGAATGGAATAGGTATAAAGTCGGATGCGAATACAATCATTGTATCCCCAGTGAAGCTAGGATCCCGTACAAATACTACTTAAAATAAGATCAGTGATTCTCTCTTTGCTATGCCATTCCAGAGATGAAATGTTCATTACACAGGCAACTAAAACAGATTACAGGACTTCTGGAAAAGATCAGAAACAACTCTGCTGCTCTTATCTCTTCTGTATGGCATGCAGTGATTTGGACCTCTCTTCTTTCATGTAGTGGTAATCTGCTAACTAGGCTTACAATTTTCAACTAGGAGCTGTAAGGGGAAAGATACAAAGATGGCCCCTCCTTCCTCTCCTGGAGCTGGTGTGGAAACTCAGGAAGAAGTAATTTCTCTGTTGAAAAAAATGGGGGTTTAGCTGGATCTGAGCAACTCAAACAACTTTCTGCTAATAATAAGGCAATTGATAAGTTGATTCAACAACTTCGGGAGTCAACTGAAGCTTTTGGTACATGAGTTCAACAGACGGACAATGAAAGTGCTGCCTTGGTAGACCAAGCCATCACTCATGAGATGGCTGTCTCAGCTTCACATAATGGTCTCTCTAACCAAATATCTACTTATATCTGGCGTCTAAATATTCGTGTTCTTGGATTATCAGAACAGTCTGAAAAGACAGGAAAGAAGAGGCTAATTGAACTCATGGAAACACTACTTCATAGTGTTCTGCAGCTTTCTCCTGATTAGCAGCTGCAGACTGAACAAGCTTACAGGGTTCCTTGGGCACCAGGTGGCGTAAACAAACCAGCCCCTATAAACATCTAGTTTCTACAAGTGGGAGTGAGAAACCACCTTTTACATATGGCAAGAGAGAAACAGGACTTGTAGTGGGGGGAGATTTTAATGAAATACTAAATACAACTTTATATGGAAGCACACCCCCACATAAGGAATGTTCATTGGTGAGATCTATACTTAAAGCCTATATGGCTGAACTTTCAAAATAGACCATGTCCCTCCAAAAAGGTCCTTCAGTGCCAGCTCATTAGTCCTTTAAATGAATGGTCATCTGTTCTTCAATTTCTGAATGGCTGTCTCGGCACTGAAAACTCCCACATAGCTGCCAAATCGATAAGTACGTGGATCCCAGTGACGTTGCTTGAATCAAAATTAACAACTTCTTGCTTTGTTTTTATTCTTTCTTTTTCAGGTGAAGCCAAAAGAGAGGCAGAGGACCCCGAAGGATCCCCCACTCGTCACAATCAACTGTCTCCTTAAGGTAGGTGTAATAAAGTTGCTTTAACCAAACGTAATGCTTCTTTCTCTTTTTCTTCCTTCTAGGTGGAGCGGAGAAAACTGGAAAGGGGACCTCGAACGAACCCCAGCCCAACAAGTGGCCAGCTGTGTTATCAAGCTTGTTTCATCCAACAACAACTTCCTCAGGGGCTGATAAATTGATCCACCCATACAATCAACTTTCTATAAATAAAAAGATTTTCCTTATTATAAACCTGTCTGTTTCTTGTAGCCATGCACCAAATACAATGTTACCCAAACCAACTGTGTCTTTAAATGCTATCTTTGGCTGCTGTGCATCTGTATATGTCTCCGGTGGGGTGGGAATATTTACATATGACTGTCTTAGAGGTGCGCTGAAATTATGCACATGAGATTTCATTTGCTTTGGTAAGTGTCTCAGCCTTTGTTGAAGTTTGGGTAACATTGTATTTGGTGGGTGGCTACAAGAAACAGATGTGACCTTAACGTGACAATTGACTGTGATGAGTGGGGGATCCTTCGGGGTCCTCTGTCTCTCTTTTGGCTTCACCTAAAAAAGAAAGAATAAAAATAAAGCAAGAAGTTGTTAATTTTGATTCAAGCAATGCCGCTGGGACCCATGTACTTATTGATTCAGCAGCTACATGGGAGTTTTCAGTGCCAGGACAGCCATTCAGAAATTGAAGAATAGGTGGTCATTCATTTACAAGACTAACGAGCCGGCACTGAAGGACCTTTCTGAAGGGACACAGTCTATTTTCAAAGTTTTTGAAAAATTTATGATCTTTAAACATTTCCTTCTCGGATGGAAGAGTGGTCTGATATATTGATATGTAAATTGTGTTTATTGTATTTAAGACTTATTAATTGTATTTATTGCACTTAGCACTTTACACATAGAGAGATAAATTTATATAGTAGAGATATTAGTGTTGGAAAGGTTTTCATTTATCCAATAGTGTTTTAGTAGCCAGCAGTTTTTTTGTTTGCTTTTTTATTTTTTTGTTTTTCCACTAATAAAACAATATATTTTTTTAAAAAACTAAACTAATATAGATTAGACCTGAATATTGGAGAGTGGGTGAGAATTCACAAATTTGTCCACTAGCACTTAACCTTCTGACATATTATCCGTCGTGCTCAAAAAGCTTACCATAGCATAGCTTTCATTTCCATAGCAGCCACCAATCACAAGGGTTATTTTGGGGACAGCAGCACAAGCAACTGTAGCCATCATGGAGGCCTGCGCTTTTAACCTATTTGTATGATCCAATGCCTACATGAAAATGAAAAAAAAGTATTGATTTATTTTCCTCACACAGAGATCCCTTCAGGCTCTGATGATCTTACTTGTATAAAAGTTTTAACTCACTGATCTATTTTTCTAGCAATTCAAGAAGGAAGAAGAGAGGTGGATGCTATCAATTAGTGATAGTTTCAGTGCCATTGCTAGACTCCATCCTTCTCCAAAACTACTTCTAGCTGAGCAAACGAAATTAAATGTGCAGAATAGAGAAAATAAAGCTATACAAACAAGAGGCTCACATAAGTTGCAGAGACTGTGCTTTCTGAAAATGCACATCCAGTTTAGAGCCATTTCAGTGTGTTCAGTCTGCCTTACCTGAGCAAAACTGGATGGCTCTGCTGCCTGTGGGGCTGTATTCAGGATGAACAGGATGGGAATATTTCGTTGATTACAAAGCTGTATGAAGTGACAGCCCTTCAAAGAAGCATCGTGAGTCAGCTCACCATTATTAGCCACTATTCCAACTAGCTGTCTAACAAAAACATGAACATGTTATCTAGTTTAAAAGTGAGGGAAACATCACATATAACCAAATTAAATCAAAATATTAAGTACTTTGTACTGGAGTTAATCATATTGTCTTCAAAAGGCATTCAAATGCCTTGCACATCTTTCATTTTAAAGCCCCCTGAAATATTTATCAACATTTATGTTAACTAAAATGTACAAGCAATTTCTTGTCTGAATCCTCCCAAAAAATTAATGGCAAATACAGGTGATATATTGTACATATAATACATTGCAAAATTATGTGCCCTAATAATAATTTTAAAGGACTTTTATTTCTTTATCAAATTACCAACAGGATAAATCCTCATGGGCAAAGAAAGCAAAACCAACACACCATGACTACTACTAAAATCCAACTGCAAACAATAGTTCACATCAACATTTGCCTCAAGAGCTCAGAGATCCTACTGTACTTTGAGGCAAATTTCAGTGCCAATTATAAGATGCATATGACCAAGTCATTGTCCTACACTTAGTTGGTCTCATTTGCTTCAAGTGCTAGTTCAAAGCATTGGTTAATATATTTAACATTAATAAAACATAAGAAGGCCAAATTCAGAAAGCAGTTTACTACCCATTTCCTATTAGTATACCCTGTAGTAGTTCTAACCATGTGAATGTCTGAGTAGGCAGATGGTATGCCAAACTTACGGTGTGATAAGGCTACAGACTGCAGCCACATGCCACCTTGCTATGGGTGATCAGATGACTACTTGTCTCCTCCACACACACTTTGAAATGAAAAGCAATAATCTGATCACCCAAAGAAAGAAGCCACACATCTTGAGATAATTTAAGTATCTACATTTCAAACAATCATTGCTAGTTTATCAAGTTAAGTATCTGGGGATTTTGTCCCATTTTGTCCTCTACCAAATTAAATTTTGTGTATACTGTAGAAAATGTGAATAAACGGATTCAGATGTAGATATCAGAAAAAATAATTCAGTGAGTTATCTTTGTTTGTCCAAATAATGTGCGCCTGATTGTATCCATTCAAAGGCACAAAACAAAGCTCACAGTAGCTCTGCACATTTATCCTGTGAGTATCAAAAGCATACTGTTTTATAAACCAAGGATCACAGATGAGGGATGAATTTAAAGCTTCTAATCTTAGCCTACACTGCTCTAGCTGCTTATTGTAGCAAGCAAAATACATTCATCCAAATTGTCAGTGGCATGTTTTGCCTTTCCTTGGTAATGGATAAAAGCATCTCAGCTATCACATTTTCATCTCAGAGGAAATCAATTAGTCCAAGTTAGAAGCATGCTTGATTAAACCTAGCAAAATCATTCACTTTGTTGCTCTGTTTAGAGAGAACCTTAATGTTGAGGGAAAAGGTTAGGCCCCCTAGAAGCTTCTTTTTCACATAAAAAATGACTTTAAATATTTATTCCAGTTTTTAAATTTTGAGTTTATAGCTACTGTAAGCACCTTATTGACTGCCTTAGAGAATATAGTCTGCTGGTTATCCACTCAGCTGATCCCAAGCTGTGGCTGCTCAGGTTCTTTCATCTTACATCATCATGAGCACTTAATCAGCGGCCTGACTGGGCTGAAGGAGCTATCTGTGGAAATTGCTCTCCACACAACAAAACCACCGCATCAAAATATCACAGTACTAAAAGAAATGTCTGAAGCAGTGTTACTGCAATGAAGGCTGGCAGGACAGTACTGTGTTGTCACCGGACAGAAGTGAGGGAAAGCAGATGGCCAGTTGCAGGAGAGCTAGTGTAGTGCAGTGATGATGGCAGGACTGGGGAGAAACCTGGATCCATATCCCTGATCAGTCATGAATCATGGACCAGTCACTATCTCTTAGCCTAACCTATCTCACAGGATGCTTGTAAGGATAAAATGGAGGAGGTGGAAATCACGTACACCATTGTGAGTTCACTGGAGAAAGAGCAGGATAATAACTGGGAGAGTGACACGAACTGGAATATTTGTGTAATATAGGGATGAACCTATTCATCTTTCTAAGATTTTGTTTCAAAGAGAATATAAATACACACTCTCTCTCTCTCCTTGGAAAAGAGGAAAACACCATCTATAACTAATGTTAAGAAAAGCTCACAAAAGAGTAAAAAAATGTTGTGGAAAGGTGAGTGGGGGAGTTGCAAGTGCTTGGCAGGGTTTTCAACCAACAATACTGTATAAAGGTTTTCATATTGTGTGAGATCTGTATTCCATTCAAGAAAGAAAAAGGATGGGGAAATAAGAGCTGAGACCACCGGAAAGCAAAAATCAAGATTGCTCAAAAAATCCATTCCGTTTCACAAAGTAGTAAATACATGTCTTCTCCCCACTCAAAGGTAACAACTATTAATACATTAATTAATGACTGCAAAGTAATTACCAACCGGCTTAGCTCACAGGCCTTCTGATTTAACTCAATTGTTCAGCATTCTTGTGGTCATTTTTGTTTAACTCTCATTGGCCACTCAAGTTCAAACAGCAGCTCAACCTCTCAACTATTTTCTAAAGAACCACAGAAAAGGTAAAAATGTACCACAATACAGTATCAGCCGTCAAGACTGAAAAATGGAGATTGAAGTTGGGGTTCACATTCAAGACGTCATCTTGCATTTCAAATATGAATACTGGTTTGACTCTCACTTCCATTTTTGAGAGAGGTAAAGTTATAAAATAGAATGGAAAGGCAGTATCAGTCTTGAAGACTGAACAAAAGTCAGTACGTGTGTGTTCAGAACTCTGTTAATGTTCAAACCCAACTCCACCTCACCATCCATTTTCAATAAAATGAGGCTTGGGAAAGGCCTCTCAAATATTGTGCTTAAAATCACTCAG
Source organism: Eublepharis macularius (assembly GCF_028583425.1). NCBI lineage: Eukaryota > Metazoa > Chordata > Lepidosauria > Squamata > Eublepharidae > Eublepharis > Eublepharis macularius. The sequence goes on from NC_072794.1 coordinate 74,320,680, forward strand.
TACAGCAGACTAACTTAGTAGTTCCAGAATATTAGACAGCGAGCAAACAAATAGACGATGAAAATAAACATTAATCACCAATGTGTATTTCCTTAACCAGTTAACCAAGAACAGGCTATAATTACTTAAACTCAACTTTAAGTACTAAATACAAAGTTACACTAATCCAACTAAAATCCCAGTTAATGGTTTAGGTTCAAAACTAGAGCAGATACAACAGAACAAATTTACACAGGCAATCAAACCAGCCAAGAGCCGCAAAAGGCAGTTAGCGACATCTTTATCATTACACCACACCTAAACTCATCACGATCACAATGAAAAGCTTTTCTAGATCAGAGAATTCCATAACTATTTGCTTTACCAAGTAAACATTTAATTTATCATAAACAATTATAAAAAAGAATATGTTGTAGTTGTTTTAAGCTTTACTCTTACCCTTCTATGTAAGCAAATCCATTCACTAAGGTTGTTCCATAATTAGCTTTGAATTCCTGGAACCTGCTGCCATCTATCATTCGGCTCAGAATCTATAAAACATTTTCAAGAGAAAAAAATCAATATTAAGAGCTTTCTAAAAGAAAAAAGAACATGCTTTCCTTCAGTCATAAACTGTGGCTTGATGTCTGACAATCATATTACATCACCCCTTTTATACTATTAAACTTGTTAACGAGTTATATAGAACAATAAAGATTAAAACAACTGTGTTTAGATAGCAACTGCAAGCCCAGTACCGAGCTTTACAGTCAGCCTCTAAGTATGGACAAAGGAAAAAAAACAGCATATTCTCTTAGGTATAAAACACTTTTATTGATTAAACATTCATAACTTACATTTCAATTAAAAGCTCCTCAAAAGAGCTTACAAACAACAAGACAAACAATATTAAATGCAATATAAATAGCAGCTCCCCAGGGTCATTTCAAAGTTGGGAAACAGCTCAGGAAGAGAGGCTTAAACCACTCTACCTGCATGCTGTGGTCCTGATCTTAATCAAGACTTCTCATATCTGAAAATGCTTGGATCTCTAAACATGGAAATTCCTGTACACATCTAAATTGGCCATCTCATAATTGGAAACTTAGACAGAGGTTCTCTGGATTAGTAGAAAAGCTAACCAGCGATGTGAGATCTCCCCTGTCTTGGATAGGGTTACACTTCCCCTGAACAGTCAGGTTTGGAGCTTAAGAGTATTGCTTGACACAGAGGTCATTTTAGAAATCCAGGTGGCTGCTGTGGCTCAGAGTGCTTTTGCCCAGCTTTGGCTGGGGCATCAGCTGCATCCATTCCTGGTTCGGTCAGATCAAGACACAGTAAACCATGCTTTAGTTACATGTTGTCTGGGCTACTGCTATGCTCTCTCCTTGAGGGTACCCTTGAAGATGGTTTGGAAGCTGCAACTGATTGTGGCCAGCTATCAGGAACATATTATAGCAACTACACTGGCTACCATGCCCGAGCCTAATTCAAGGTGTTGGTTCTATCCTTTAAAGCCCTACATGGCTTGGTATCTGAAGGACAATCTTTCCCCATACATTCCTGCTCAGATGTTAAGGTCACAGGGAGGGGCCTTCCTGACTGTCCCATCAACCAAAGAAGCTTGGTTGGGGGTACATAGGAGAGGGCCTTTTCAGTGGGAATCCCTTGATTGTGGAACAATCTCTCCAAGGAGGCACACTTGCTCACACTCACAAGAAGGCAGATGAAGACTGTTTTATTTAGGACAGCTTTTTAATGTATTTTGACTGGGTTTTCACTCTGTTTTTAACTGTCACTTTTAATATATTTATGTTGTTTATATTTTACACTGTAAGCCACCTTGAGCACTTCTGGAGAAAAAGTGGCTAATAAATGTTTTAAAGAAATGAACTTGGTTTCTAGAGAAGTGGCAAGAATGAGAATGCGTTCACAAATGCACTGTAGTCCTTATGCACATTTATTTGACTGATCTATGACCAATGTAAATATGATTTTATGCTTCAGATTGCTGGTGTGACTTGATCCTTACAAAGTGCAAGTTTTTTGAAAAAAACTCTCATGCAATAGCTTCTTGCCTTATGCCAATCACTTATCTCTTTGGGCATTTGGTATTAGAATCATTTATTTGTAGTAATAGAGATGTACATTTATTTACTTATTTGTGTACTTTTAACCTACTCTTCCCCATTTAACATTGACTCAAACTAGCTTACAATATCACCCACACACACCCACACCAGAAAACCAAAAATATTTAAACCTAAGTTAACATCGCTTCTACCCTCTGCCACAGGGGAGAGGGGCATAAAATATGTTGTAGCAGCTCTACCTCAATGGCAACAGACTCTTTCCCAGCAGGCACTCCCTACCTTCCTCCCCTTTTATAGTTGTATACACAAGTTATCCTAGTAGTTGGCTCAAGTGGTACTGTAAGTCATTGGCTCTGCCCACGATATCCATCATTTTGTGTCCAGTTGGTGGACATCCATTTTCTAGCAGAAGACAAAGTAGATTCTCCAAACCTAAATTCTGCCCACATCTTTTCAAAACCACAGTTTAGTACTGGTATAGAATTCCAGTTTGTGGGTAAGAAACGAATCCCACTTTATTGAGGCATCTGAATTCACATGACGTGACATTCTGTGGTTAGACTAAGGCTTTCTAAACCAGGACACCTTCGATCATGGCACTGTACACAAGGGGAGGAGGGGAAATGAAAGTAGTATGTGATCCCAAGGATTTCAGCTGATTTGTACATAAAGAAATGGTAACGTGTATAACTCATGAATCCAACCATTGTTTAAGCTACTGTTTTATTATTATTATAAACTAGAGCCAATCTCACAAGCTCAAGAAAAGAAAACAGCAATCATGCACACAACAGTCTTAAATCCCACTGGTCTAAATGGGATTTATTGTAAGCAGCCTAACTGTAAGCAACAATGCAATCCACGTTCTTCTTACCAATTTTATATCTAGAGTGTAGCTATAATCTTTTGGTGCAAGTCCTAGCAGCTCATCAGCACAGTACAAGGGGCTGTCATATTCTAGAGTATCTTCGGCAGGAATTTCAAAATTCAGTGTTGCAAAGATATTTCGAACGCATTCATATGCTTCTTTTTCTGAGGATGCAAAGTGGTCAACACAGCCACTGACTCTGAGCAAGAAATTTCACACGTATGACAACAGGTAAGGTACAGGAAAAAAAACACAGTAAGTAAAACATTAATGTGAACAATCAATTGATTAAAACCTGTTATATTTATACAGCAACTGTCTCATGGCTAAAAACAAGATGATTACTCTTGCCTCGGGCACCATACACTTTTGTTTCAGAAACTGTTATGGAAACACTTACTATATATGACAAAATTGAAAAGAGTCCAGTAGCACCTTTAAGACTAACCAACTTTACTGTAGCATAAGCTTTTGAGAATCACAGTTCTCTTCATCAGATGCGTGGAGGGTAAGAAGAAACTGGTCAGATATATAGGTGGAAAGGGGAGGGGGGAGTAGATGCAATCAGTAGCTTCTGATAATGGGATCAATGGGCTCACTCACTCACTCACAATTACGTCAAATTTGGTGACGGCTTATATCTACAGGTTAATAGCACAGCCATGGGCACACGCATGGCACCACAATATGCTAACATATTCATGGCGGACTTGGAGCGACGCTTCCTTAGCTCCCATCCACTGAAACCACTCCTATACTTAAGATTCTTGGATGACAGCTTCATCATTTGGACCCATGGGAAGGAAACCCTTGAGAGATTTCATCAGGACTTCAACAACTTTCACCCTACCTGAGCCTGGACCACTCTACACAACAGGTACACTTCCTGGACACCGCTGTACAACTACATAATGGATATATAAATATCACCTTATACTAGAAACCCACCGACCGATACTCATATCTATATGCCTCCAGCTACTACCCTAAACATACCACTCGGTCAATTGTCTACAGCCAAGCCTTACATTACAATCGTATCTGCTCCAATGCTCTTGATCGGGACTCCCACTTAAGAGATTTACAACAAGCATTTTTGGGGCTACAGTACCCACCAAATGAAGTGAGGAAACAAATCAACAGGGCCAGACTAGTACCCAGAAACAGCCTGCTCCAGGACAAACCTAAAGGAACTAACAACAGAACACCACTGGTTGTCACCTATAGTTCCCAGCTCAAACCCATCCAACGTATCATCAGTGATCTACAACCCATCCTGGAAAAGGATGCCTCTCTCTCACAAGCCCTGGATGGAAGACCTCTCCTTGCCTACAGACAGCCCACCAACCTTAAACGACTTCTCACTTACAACCATGAATCGTACCAAACCCTGCAACAGACCCAGATGCCAGCTCTGCCCTCATATCTACCCAGGAAATACAATTACAGGACCCAATGGCGTCAACTACACTATCTCTGGCTCTTACAGCTGCTCGTCCTCCAACATGATATATGCCTTCATGTGCCAACAATGTCCATCTGCTCTGTACATTGGACAAACCAGCCAACCTCTGCGCAAAAGAATAAATGGACACAAATCTGACATTAAAAATGGCAACATCCAGAAACCAGTGGGAGAACACTTCAGTCTACCAGGACATTCCATCAAGGACTTAAAAGATCACTGTAGTTCAACAGAAGCCTTTCAAAAACAGAATCCAACAGGAAGCTGCTGAATTGGAATTCATATGTAAATTTGACTCAGTCAGGCTTGGATTGAATAGAGACTATGAATGGTTATCTCATCATCAAAAGTAACTGATTTCATTATCAGAAGCCAATTGATCCCATTATCACAAGCTACTGATTGCATCTACTCCCCCCTCCCCTCTCCACCTATATATCTGACCAGTTTCTTCTTACCCTCCACGCATCTGACGAAGAGAACTATGATTCTCGAAAGCTTATGCTACAGTAAAGTTGGTTAGTCTTAAAGGTGCTACTGGACTCTTTTCAATTTTGCTACTACACACTAACATGGCTAACTCCTCTTAATATATGACAAGATTTCTCTTCCATTTGTACTTGATAGAAGAAAAAAAATTACTAGCCTTCAACAGTGTCTTCATAAAGGGTATATTAAAAGATATAGGGTTAAACTCAAACACGCTCTTTCATCATCTTAATCACACTTCCAATATAGGAGAAAGGTGGATGATTACTGTTGACACCCCACTAAATTTTAAAGGGAGGGCTCAGTGGACTGCAGCAGGAGGGGAGAGTAAGCAAAGTCTATGAGCTTTGCTCTGCTTGGATCCAATCCCAATATCTGGAACCAACACTGTAATGGACAGCACATTGAGGCAAGGTATTCATTTCTAACAGCAGATGCACCAGAGCTCAAGCCCATCAGAGTCTCATCTACTTCAGAAGCTCTATGCTCAGATGTGCAGGCTCAAATTATGCTTAACAGTGTTCGCAGAAAACCTCTTCGCTCACACCATTTATTATTTCACATATCCCAGAGTCTAGGTATTTCAGACAGTTTTTGGTATGATCCCTTATGTACCTTATGTACCTTTGACCAAATTAAACCTCAATTCATAGAATCATAGAGTTGGAAGGGGTCATACAGACCATCTAGTCCAACCCCCTGCCCAGTGCAGGATTCAGTCTCAGTCATCAGAAAGCCAGATACTTTCATGTTGATTAACCCTAGAATGTGATTAACAGAAACAAAACAGGATGACACGCACATCTAGCGGCACCTATTATTAATTAGCTACAGCAGTTCTATTTACTTAGGGTGAAACTACACTTTATGATTTAAAGAGTCAGATCCAGGTTCCCAGACCTGACTCACATTCCCTGTAGTCACACAGGAGCAGCAGGGGCTCAATTCTGGTGTGGGGAGACAAGGGGCTCCTGTGTTTCCTACTGAGCTGGCTTCCCAAGCCAAAATGGCCTAGGGAGGCACTCTTTGTCCCATTTCTGAACTGCCCGTCTGGGGCTATTTTAACTTTGGAAAACAGCAAAGGAGGGAAGGCAAGCGGCCCCTCCCCTCCTGCAATCCTAAGCAGAAACAATCCTTTGTGACTATCTAAAAGGCACTGCCTGCAAAGAACCTGGGTTAGGTCTGGGGAACCATGACTCAACTTGTTAAAATCATAAAACCTAATTTAAGCCTCAGTATACATAACTGTTGTAGCTAATCATTAGAAGTTCTACTTGTTAAAAGTCATAACACCTAGTCTAGCCCTCAGCAGTGTCCCTTTGAGTTCAGTGGGACTCGATTGGGTATATTTAGAATTGCAGCCTTAGTGTATAAAGGAGAGCTGATGCTGACTTTAGATCTTTTGACTCTTCCTTTTTAGCTACCATAGAAGAATAGAGAAATAAAGATTTAGCAAAAATGCAACATGAGATTTCTGTCTCCTATGATTTGATGCAGATTTTTAAAAGACAGGTTCAGCACTAGAACTGAAATCTGACACTGAAATTAATGTTTCTATTGTTCTACATTTTATTTATATATTTTTTATTTATAGTTTGCTTTTCTCACTGGGGCTCAAAGCAGATTACAAGCATGACAGAACTACTCAGCCAAATAAGTGGATTAGAAAATATGGTAACTTTGACCGATAACAATATTTGAATCTAACAGCAAAGATTCCTAGTAAAACAAAGCTATCAACAAGCAAATTACAAGGTTGTAATTTACAACGAGCAAATTACAAAGATCCCTAGTATGACAGAAAAATGCAGTGAGGCTGGGACTGAAGAACTGGAAGAAAAATAAAGTATCCCTAAAAGCGGACACCTCCTAGGCTGATCCATTATATCACAGTTCTACTCCTCTACAAGAATGCCCTCCTGAACAATTATATTTGTACACTTTGCAAAACAACAAAAACGTGAGGGCCTTCTAATAGCCTCAGGAAGACTGTTCCATAGATGTGACTCTTTCATATAAATCCAGCTGAAAGGCATACTGGCAGAGATCCAAAATGCAATGGGCATTGTTCACTTTGTGCAATGGATTTTTCAGCTCAACCCCCTTCCACTGACAGCTTTCCACATTCCCTGACAAGTTTATCCACAGCAGAACTTTCTGAGATGCCGCTAATAAAAAGGAACATGCTATTTCCCCTCTTCTCTCAGTCACCCATATATGCAATGAAGTATTATCTGCATGCATATAGTGGAGGGGGGAGTGAGAAGGACAAAGCCAAGAGAAATAGGTCAGAGCCCAGTCATTATATTCCCCTGAAAGGAAATGAACCTGCAGGACAGGCCAATTTTACCAAGTATTTTCAGAATATACCAGTGATACAGGAACAATTGTGCCTCAAAAGAAATGGAGAAGGCTGTAAAAGCCACCCCTTTTTTAGCAGAAAATTCAGTAATACTATATGTTCAGGATGATTTTTGACCTGAAAACAGATTCAAGAGCAGAGGCTGCTGCAAATTAAGGAGGGCTTCTCCATTTTTAGGTAGTTATTTTAGAGCCATTCAAATTATCTTTACAAAAACTACCTGTAAAACTGCTGAACTGTGCCTGAAAGTCCTAGATTCAGTCAATACTAAGACCTACAATTCTAAGACAGTCAATACTGTACCTACTTGGAATGCAGGCTAGCTCCTCCCAACTCCTCAGGAAGAATGTCTTCTCCTGTAGCGGCCTTAACTAATGGGGGACCAGCAAGGAACATTGTACCAATTTTATCTACAATGGCTGTTTCCTCTGCCATGGTAGGGACATAAGCTCCTCCTGCTGTACAAGAACCACACACAACTGCTACCTAGAGGGCATATCAAGACACCGGTTAAAAGGGAACTACAGACTGGAAACACTTAACAGTATGTAGAACATTTAAGCTGTGACCACAGCAGCAACAAGCACCACTACTGAAAAATCATATTGATTGTGCAATCCTGAGCACAGTTGCACCATTCTAAGTCCACGGAAGTTAATGGCCTTAGTCAAGTGTAACTCTGCTTAGAACTACACTGTGAGTTGCTTGGGAAAACTCCAAAGAACCAGAGATTTAAGAATTAGCTTTTAATTGCACTGTACTTCTCTTTGCACTCCTTATCTCTGGGACAAAAACTATATTGTGATTTGTCCATTTTTGCTGCAAGTTTAATCTACACCCATATTTTGTGAGGCGGGCCGATGCTGCTCCAATAACATGACCAACACTTCTGAAGCATTAAGTGTTCCACTCAGTAGCTATCCACTTTTTTTGTTTTTTGCTATTAACTGAACATAGGCACAAGAAGCTATTTTAGGGAAAGATATTTTATATACTGGTCTCTGCCCAACACTATTGCATTATACCTGAGGGATTCTCATTGCAGACATCACAGCTTCATTGTAGAAAAGTCTACCACCATGGAATTGGTCAGGGAACAACTCCGACTAATAATGAAGAAACAGAAAGAAACGGAATTTCACCACTACATTAAATTCGAAACTCAACTTTTAAAACATCACTTTTTCACTCAAAAATGACAACTTAACGTTGTTTTACAATAAATCTATCCTTTCCCGGACTATTTCTAAACTGAGATTTAAAGTTACTTTCTAATCCCATAAGTTCTTGCCTGGCTGAGTAATTAGAACAATGACCATTATATATAAGCTAAATGCTACTATGTCAGGAATTTCAGCTTGCTACTTTTACTCCTAAACCCCAGAACTTAGGCAATCACAGATAGAAGCAGGGAATCATGAATGATCTGAATCATCACATTTCTCCCCAAAAAGATAGCAATCAAACTATTAATCTACTAACAGTCACCCACTACCAAAATAGCACTGGTGTCTTAGGTATATTCATCCTTTCCAAGCAACAGTCCTACCAGCTCTTTGGTTCTGTTTATTGACAATGATAACACCCGAAGAATTAAGATTGTTCAAGAGTACCACATCATACCTCAAGTCAATGACTGCTTAATCCTAAAAAAGAGTTACACCCTTTTAAGTCCATCAGTGATCTCAATGAACTTAAAAGGCTTTCACTTTGATTAAGATGGCATTCCAAGTAACTTTATTTCAATAAAAAGGTGCCAGAGCTCTTGTACTCAAATGCAGTCTGCACCTCTCAGGTTCTCTTCACCATCACCCCGTGCACCAGTTAAATGTTGGAAACATTTTTTCCTGTAAATAATTGTATCTTTTTGTTTGTTTCAATATTTCACAAAACAAATCTTATTCTGTGCTTAACTTTAGTACTTAATTCAGCTCTCCAACTATGATAATGCCTTAGCAACTCACCTAAAGTTAGGTTGTTTATTCAACTAGTATTTTCCTAGAGAGTTCAAGAAGGGGAAAGTCCAACCAAAAACCAAAAACAAGTCAGTGAGTAAATATGTGGAAATAAAGGGAGCTAAATTCCATACTACCTGTATTTTACCTGAAGGGGCAAGAATGCACCTCCACTATCTACGAGATAAACGGACGGAAGTCTATTTTGCATTGCTATTTCTTGAGCTCGTAGCTGTTTCTTCACAGATACAGGATAAATGGTTCCACCTTTCACTGTTGCATCATTTGCTATGAAGACACACCAAATTCCACAGATTCTTCCAAGTCCTGCAATGTAGAGCAACCAAACTACTGCAAAGATGACCTTACAAAGATAAATAAGAATGTTTTAAAACAATCTCACCTATCCACATGGAAACAGTTTGTAATTACACCTTAAAGACAGACAGAAAATTACACAAACACAGAAACATGCTAGAGTTTTTATCAAAAGTCTACAGCTGTCTTCTCTCCATCTCTCCTCTAGAGCATATCAGTCACTCCCCTTAATTTAGTTAAAAGACAGTAAGCTTTCCTCAGAAATTGTTATGAGATGCAAAATAAAACATTACAGGAATATACGTTTTAAAGCTGAAAATAATACTATAGATTATCACTATTACCTTAAACTATTACTTTTACATGCAGCTTTACAAGTCTTCTTAGGATTTTTTAAAAATGTTCTAAACCAAACACAGTTCTATACATTTTTGTTTTTTGCATATCAAAATGGTATGGAACAAAAATGCTCAATTCTCCCCTCATTCCACCTTCCATAGTATGGAACTGAATTTGATCTACTATCAGACAGGAATTACTAACAGGCCAAGCTGCTGATTGATATGTGGGATATAACTGAAGTAAATAAAATAAATAAATTTTTTTTTTTTATATAATTTTTTATTTTCAATATCTAACATACAACTACTACATACATACATACCCTACAAAACAGTAACTACAAAAGACTACAATAACACAAGGGATAGGAAAGAGGAAAGACAAAAGGAAGAGGGAGGGAGGGGTGGAAAAAAGGGGAAGGTACCCTACAAACACTAAACACTAAACACTACATTTCTGTTTTCCCTTCATACTGCCATTATTCAAAAGTTAAAGCTTTATATTATATTGATGGAGTGGTTGACCTTACTAAATGCAAATTACAATTTAATTTCAAGTTAAATTTTTCTTCCCCTCCTGGGTCCCGGACGGAGTTCTCTCTGCGCAACTGCAGCCGCATTGCTCGTTTCCTCCCCCTCCCCCTCAGACTTCTCCTTTTCGTCTTGCTTGGTGCACTGGAATTCTGGGTTCCTGTCCTCAAAATCCCTTAGTTGATCTTCTGATAATATCTTAAAGGCTTGATCTTTATGGGTGAACCAGATTCCTTCCGGAAATAACCATTTGTACTTTATTCCACGTTCTCTCAGAAGAGCTGCGAACTTTTTATACTTAAAACGTCTTTTCCGGACTAGAAATGGGACGTCTTTCAATATCTTAATTTTGTTGCCCAAGAAGTCCAAATCCGCATTGTATGAATTGTATAGGATAGTGTCCCGGATCCTCTTAGATGAAAAATCGATGATGATCTCGCGCGGCAACTGACGCTTCATTGCATACTTTGAAGTAGCCCGACGGGCTTCCAAAATGGCGCTTTTAACTTCTTCTTTAGTTGCCCTCGCGGGTGTCGCCAATAGTTCCGAGACAAGACCCCGTAAGTCCTCGTTTTCCTCCTCTTTCACATTCTGGAGGCGCAAAATTGTCTGTGTTCGTTCCACTTGTAGCCCGATCAACTGATTCTCCACCAGTTTAAGCTCTTTATTCGTAGCCTTCACGAGTGACGCACTTTCCCGAGCAGACTTCTCTGCCCCCCCCCCCGCTGCTTCCTTGATGGTTTTCACTTCGCTCTCAATTAAGCCCACCCTTTGATCTGTTTCATTCAGCTTGTCAACAAAGGGTTTTATAGCTTCACCAACCGCCCTCCGTACAATTTCCTCCAACGATTCTCCCTTTAAGGCAGCCGAAACTGACTTGCCAAGGGCAGGACTTTGTTTCTTTGTTGCCATTTTGGGGGGGGGGGGCGCCAACCAAATTTTGAGACTCAGCAAAGGGGAAGAGTGAGCCTTCTTGGCTTCAGATCTCACCTCTCCTTCACGTACGCTTGTAATAACAGAAGGAATTCGCTTACTTGTAGGCTCTCGCCTAATTCTGCTCTTTGCCGTTTCTCATGGCCCGGCAGCACTCGAGGCGCCGCGCACGTCCGCCGGCCTCCGTAGGGACAAACGGGCAATTAACCCCCCGCATTGATTCCAGGGGGCTCTTCCCGCAGCGTCCCGGACCCAGCCTCCCTCACTGGGAGTTTTGGGGGCTAATCTTCGCAGATCAGCCGCCCGGACAGGGTGCTCGGCCGCTTCCTCTCGAGCCAGCGAAGAGGAGCGTCCGACATGGCGGAGAAAACGAAACCGAATCCAATAAAATAAATAAATTGATTGGTCTGAATTGAAGAACAGCTAGGCATAAAGTCTTTGGTTTATGGAGCAATTAAATAGCAATTTTCCTTTACACAAAACCTACCAGTGAGACATCCTGCAGCAGGAACATCACCATAAGGCATATTGAGGCCAGCAAAAGGGGACAACTCAAAGAAAAATTCATCATCAAGAAGCATCCGTAGGCGTTCACGAACAAGCAGCTTCTTGTTCCTTTGAGTGTGACGACATATCGCATTTTCTCCTCCTCCTTTATTGACCTTCTCAAGCAACTCCAAGTATCTGACAAGAAAACCAAAAACTCAAAGGAAAACTAGCTTGTTTTTACAACCATCTAAGCTCCTTAAAAAACAAATTAATGTTCTGCATATGATAATTACCTATGTGTTAGACTAGCTGGGGGAAAATGAGGTTAAGATATTAGTTGCAATTTTGCAAATTTCCATATACAAAGAGAAATGGCTTGCCTATTTTATAGTTCCATGAATTTAAGCTGGACCCAAGTGATTATGTGCATTAGGTTAACCATGTTGAATTTGGGAAAACAACAGGTTCTGTCCTACAAACCTGCTGAGCTAACAGCACCACCTGCCTCTAATGCAAGAGGATCAGCAGAAGAGTGGAAGGAAAGCTCCTTCCACTGGACCACTGCACTGTTGAGCAGAGTGGTAGAATACAGCCCATTACATTACATGATCAAGCCTTCACAGCACGAAGTGCTTTATTTCCATACAGAACTTGGTTTCAATTGGATCTATGACTAGACATTGTTTAAAGAATAGTTTTATCATTAAGCACATTTATTTCTGAATAAATAGAGCAAAGACAAACCAACAGAATTTTGCCTTCCTTAAATACTAATCTCTGATCCAAAAAGGAAACTGCTTTGTTTGCATTACTGGAAATGCCTCAACATCACAATTTTCAAATTACTATGTTTGATATTTAGATGTTGCCCTTGAAAAATAGCATGAAAATAATTAAACAGAAAGAATTAATGAAAGGGCATGGGGAGGGGGCCAGCACACTGCCTTCGTGAGTTCTTTTAGCTCATGTTTGTAGTTCTGATTGAAGTTCTTTGGGCTTCTGCTCTCTAGTCCTTAAGCACATAGCCATAAAAAGCAGTGAGTCACTTTCTTGCCTTTGTCAGTGAATCATGATTAATTAAAACAACGTCATGCAAGCTCTAGAAGGATATGACTCACCTTATCCTTTTTTGTGTGTTTTTGTGTTTGCAATCAAGTGTAGGGCAAATTTCATGAAGTTGTAAAGACTTACAGATAAAATTTAAAAAGAAAAAGAAAATTATCCAACAATCCTGTGTAACTTGTCTACTATCTATCCATCCCCTGAAGATAAAAATCCATGGCCATAGAAGCTGAGGAATGATTACAAGCCTATTAGAATGTAAGAGAAGCAACTTGTAATACAGTTTTCATGTTTACTTATTCTAAACATGTAGAACGTTTAAACAGTACAGCATCTTCCATAGGATGTATACATGCAAGAACTCAAAACTGTTTTGGAAGCAAAAGTTGCTTGAGAAAACTTTCAGATTAACAAACTGGTTAAGGTTGCCTTGAAGCCAAAGAGAATTATAATATAATAATATACACATACAAAATTATCTTATAAGGGTATTACAAAAGAGTTACCTCTGAATACAGATCTCACTGTTGCTTGTATTTCCATCCAACACATGTCTATACAAGGAAGGGATGTTTCCATCTAATACTGGAAAGGATTTTATATATTGATGTCTGTTTTTTATGTTGCAACTCATGGAGGAATTGTGTATCATGTCATGTGGAACCGTGCTGACAGAGTTTCCTACATCCTGGTAGCTCAATAGGCGCAATATTTCCTTTGTGCCTAAGCCATTTTGTTGACACTTGCTCTTGGAAGTTAGAAAAAATGGGGAGCAGGATGCTGACAAAGGACATGATAGATATCTGGAGAGTTGGGTGAACCTGGAAGGAGACAACATATTTATTACTTTAACAAATGCATCCCCACCTCCTAATAGACTACAAAATGAGGAATTAACAAAATTAAACCAATAAATATCACAAGACCAAGGAACCAAATACTCATCTAGAAAATGTAATCGTTCTAAATATAGAGGCAAGTACCTCAAACGGTTTTTAAAGCATCAGACAATGCCATTAAATTTTGAATCAATATATTCTGAATATAAACTAGGAACAGAACAATCTTACAATCCAGCTAAATGCCTGCCATAATATTTGTGTTTCTAGTTAGAATTCTTTGCTCTCCCACTGGCCAAGTCAAATGCACAATAACAGCTGTAGAAAAAATGTCACTACCTGTCTCTAAGAACTCCACCACTATTCATAATCTGTGATTATGGCACTACCACCCTAATGGAATTTCACATACCCTCCCACACATAATGCACAAACCTGCTGCCAGAAAAAGCCCATGGTACTGTTTCCAGAATATTTAAGGTCATAACTCAGTGGTTACAAAAAGCCATACACTCCAGATAGGTAACAGACCAAACACACACAGCAGCAAAATAACCTCTTTGTCAGGGGAACAACCTAAACCGCACAAAGAAGGAAAGACTGACTTTCAAACACACAAATCCACCAGTTCCATAGTCCAGGCCCTGAAGAAAAGCCTACATACAGAACCAATAGGTGGCAGATCTTCAAGAAGAGGATCTGATTCCTGCATTAATTACATCATATGTCTACAGCAGAGCCTGTTAGAGGAACAAATTTCTTTTTTATATGTAAGTCAGTTGGACGATGAATAACATTCTTAAAGCAGTGGGAACACTGTAATGAGGAAAGTTCAAGCCCTTCCCCTGGGAGAGAGAAGCACAGGAGCTGGTGGCAATAATTTTAAATGAAAAGGAGGTACAGAATTCATACCTTGTTTAGATAGCTGTACATCTCAAGAGTTTATAAATTGCCCATCCAACCATGCCTAGTTCATGTTCATTTAATGGATTGTCAGTTATCTACTATCATTTTCCCTCCAGATCTTGTCATCTATGCTCTTCTCTTCCAACTTCATGAAGCCCAAAGATGTAATGAGTTGGCATCTTGGACTTGCGATCCATCAGCCATTAACATAGGCTGATTAGTTTAGCAAAACTAGCCAAACTGTCAATTACTTGTATCATTAATGGTCTCTATTCTATTGCATTGGAATAGTTATATCTTACCCTGTATTTCCCTCATTCATGGTCTATATATAATTCAAAGCCTAGTAAGGACCATGCTTGCCAACCTCCAGGTGGTTGCTGGAGATCTGGAATTACAACTGATCTCCAGGTGACAAAGATCAGTTCCCCTGAAGAAAATGACTGCTTTGGAGAGAGGACTCTAAGGCATTATACCCAGCTGAGGTCTCTTCCCCCCCACAAACCCTGCACTACCCAGGCTCCACCCCCAAATCTCCAGGAATTTCTCAACCCAGAGCTGGCAACCCTAGTAAGGACCCACTATATTAGGTTGCCAAGTTCACTATAAGATTTCTGGAGATCTGGAGACAGTGCCTGGGGAGAGTGAAATTCAGAGAGGATAAAGAGAGTTCATCAGTGAACCCAAAGCGCCTGCCCTTTGAAGCTTTCACATCTTTCAGAACTGATCGCTACAGTTTGGAGAATAGTTGCAATTTCAGGAGAATGCTAGCTGAAGTGAGTTCTCGTCCACAGAAAAGCTATTAGAGTAACGGCCAGTTAGTCTTTAAGCGACCACAAGATGAGAGCGCTTAAGGGGCGCCTCCTAACCCACGTGAAGACGCAATCAGTATACAGTTTTAAAACTCCCAGTCGCTGCTTGTAAACAAAGAATTCCAAAGCCTCAGGATAAAGGCTCTTGCAAGGAGGCTCTTGAAGGGGGCGCAAGTTAACATCTCAAATCACAAAAGGGCCGTTCTGGAGCGCAGAGAGAAGCGAGCGCCCGACTCCACGAAGTACAGGCGCGCCCCTCCGTCCAGCATCCACAGCAACCACCCCTTCAGTTTGTTACACCAAAAATACTCCGCCCCAGAATCGCGGTCATTTTCCGCTGCCGCCTTCCCACGCAGCCGACCGACCTCATTCCTCGCAACACGGAGAACGAAACTTTCCCGTCCAGACCTTTCCCCTCAAAGCCCCGCCCGGTTTCTGCGCGCGACGAGCTTCCTCCTCGCGGGGTCCCCTCCTTCAGGACAGCCTCTCCGCGGGCCCGGGAGACAGTGCGCATGCGAGGTGTCTTTTATGCACTTATTTCAACAAACTGTCTCGGTTCGTGCTGCCACTTGCTCTGTCCGAAGTCCAAAGGTCCGCGTTAGATTATGGCGGCCGGTATTCGGGTCTGTCAAAAATGCGAGTGAAATGCAAACTGACCCCTCCCCTACTTTCAAAGATCTCCCTTAGTTCTTCGTTATTTGATTTGGTCAGAAATTCTCCCGCTCCCAGCTAGTAATCGCTTTTTTGGTGTTTGTCGGTATAATTAAAGTTGGATTACGCAGAAGATTATAATAATTGAACTGATCAAACGACTCGTCTTCCCTCGACTGCCAGTGTGTAGTGCGACGTTTGTTTTCTTCCTCCCGATTGGTCTGGAACTAGAAGTTGCCTTTCTTTCAACTATTTAAAACATAGCCCGTCTGTTACTTAAGGGAGGTTCTCGAGGAGGCTTGCAACTTATTTACCGAACCATTTTTACCTCAGCCTGAAGGCTCTCAGGACGGATTACAACATAAGAAAAGAAAAATGCAATAAAATATTAAAGTGTAATGCAATGCAAAACATACACTAAAATATGTTTACAATGTACAGCCTAAGCTGGAGATTTAAAATAGAATTATGATGATGATGATCATGATTATTATGATTATTATATTTATAGTCTGCCTTTCTCACTGAGATCTGAGGCAGATTACACAGTGAAAGTGAAAATACAATATAATCAACAGCTAGTACATTTCACTGAGCAAAATACAATAACGAACAACAGTTAGGACTTTCATCAAGTAGATACAATATGAAATGGTAACAGAAAATTTGAAAAACAATAATAAAGCCAAGCACAGATGAAATCTTTCTGAAATAAAGGGTAAGTAATTTACAAGGCATGGTTAACAACTGTCAGGAAACATAACCGCCAACATAAAAGAACAGCAGCTAAACAACTCAATCAGATTACAGACAAAGAAGAAAAACAAACACCTCAAAGTAGTTTTATAGGTGTGTGGCTATCAGCAGTTCAAGAATCACAGTTATGGTTCAGCTCACAGTGCTTGAGAAAGTTGGGGGCCTCACCTATTAAATGCCAGCCTGGTTTCCTCACACATACCCCTTCAGAGACATTGTGGTGTGAACCAATGTCCTAGGATCTGTTTAACTCTGCCCCCACCCACACCCCAGCCTTCATCCCTGTTAGAATTTCCCTGGTATGATTTCAGAACTCCTTTACTCATCTGTTTTAGTATTGCTTTAAGGATTACAGAGTTAATATGTAGAAAATATTAGGCCACAGCATGTAAATTTATGGGCTAAAAAAGCTGGTATTAAATCATAGCATAGTTGTTAGAGTGATAAATAATTTTTGAAAAAAATTAGTGAATGTTAATGTTCTTCAAACAAATAAGCAAATATGATAGGATCTGTTTTTCAAGAAGTCTTGTATTTCATTAACTGACCTGCAGAGGTCTCCAGATGAGTTATTACTTGAAATGACTTTTCTTTTTTCACAATTTTCCTTACTTTCCCCTTTGGGGCTTCTGGCTGATAATATGAATTATTTGTGGCTTCCTTGAGGTTTAAGGAAATAGGTGTAAAGATATTTTTCATACCATGCCTGTATTATTTAATCAATATATAAATTACTTTCTTAGTTCGGTATCCTGAAAGCATATCTTGTATTGATACACTGATTCTAACAGCTAACATAATTCAGAAGCAGGACAATTATCTAGTTAAAACCTTATGATGCAACATTGGTTTTGTTAGTTTTCCCCCCTGTTTTTCAACCTGATTGTAAGCATCACTATGTTGACTTATTTCTATTGAAATGTTTGTATCTCAGTATATCTTACTTGCAGGTGTATGTGCTTACACACAAATTTTCCCTTCTGTTTTTCTTGTCCCCTTTTAAATATATATTGAACACAGAGCCATTATGTTTTCTTGTATCTATACAGCAAAATTCAAGACTAGTAGCACCTTGAAGATCAGCAAGATTTTATGGGTATAAGCTTTCAAGAGACAAAGCTCCGTTCATCAGATAGTACCTTTGACTCTCAAAAGCTTTATATCCCATAAAATGTTGTTGGTCTTCAAGGTGCTACTGGACTCAAATCTTGCTGTTCTACTCCAGACCAGCATGGCTACCCATCTAAAACTATATTTATACAGATTCATTTCTAAGAAGCAGCAAAGATAGCCATTCACATTTATTCATTTTGTCAGAATTGACAGCGTCTAATATTTCAATCTGGAAATGCAGACCAAACACAGTATGGATAGAATAAATTGTCTGGAAGTATATGGAGTTTCAGTTAGAGACCTAAGGAGCTTGCTTGTAAATACTTCTTGCTTTAACTTGAGTATTTTGAACAAAAATATTAGAAGTAGCAAAGTGAGAAGCTATACAACAACTTTCAATGTTTATTCACTGTAAGAAGGATATCAATAAGCTTGAAGTTTTGTTTTAAGTTTATAGTCACGAGCTAGTATAACTGTTGTTCTACTTTATTTAGCAACTGGCACACATGTGCTAACTGCTAGGGAGACCAGAATATCATTTTAGATTTTCCTACCAAAGTTAAACAAATTCCTACAGAGACCATATAGCTGGCTTATTTAGCTTTTGTAGTTCTTTTTAATACCCAGAAGGCCTTCAGCCTGCAACAGTAATTGCTTGGGAAGTGAATGTTTAAATTAGAGAAGAATATTATTTATTTGTCTAGAGAAACCCAAAGTTACAACAATTTTTGGCACCTGTAATCTAAAACAGGCACTCAACTGACTGTACATAAACGTAATCATGAAAATGTTTTCTTAGGACCACTTCAGTGCTGGAAGAACGAGAAGATGAGAAAACAAGCTCAAGATCAGAAAACTCGGATAATTTAGCAAGATCGCTGTGGGAAGTGAAATTTGTAAGATTACGGGCAAATAAGAGGGGAGGAACTGAAAGTGTGTAGTGTCTTCTTTGTTGTTTTATAAATTAAAAGTAATTGATTTCATTGCAGGAAAGCAATGAGTCTATTCAAATAAACATCATGTGTCACCCACCTCATGGA
The DNA here is from genome assembly GCF_028583425.1 of Eublepharis macularius. Taxonomy (NCBI): domain Eukaryota; kingdom Metazoa; phylum Chordata; class Lepidosauria; order Squamata; family Eublepharidae; genus Eublepharis; species Eublepharis macularius. Next base: position 74,339,682 of record NC_072794.1, read on the forward strand.
CTGTTAAATATGTATCTGCAGTCCATCTTGACAGAAGATGTGATGTTTGAGTAGGCTCTAGTTGCTTTATTTATTCATTCACGTTTGTTCATCTTAACATTCCTGTGCTCTAAATACACTGCAACGTTTATATACAACAATTTCAATAAAATATTTACTAAGGATACTCAGCCAGGTCCATAAATCATAAAAGATGCAAAACATCCTTGCTATATATTGCTGGTCTCAAAAGACCTCTCAGTCTATATTTCTTACCCCAGGGGCATAAACTTCAGTTGGCCAGTAAGGCTCAAGCCCCCTCTGAGATTTCCTGGTGGGGCACTGCCCCTAACCAGGTTTCCAGGTGGCATCATAAAGCTGCTCACGCTGTCAAGTTCAGCCAATCCTGTTTGTCTTTGTAGCAACTTAGCAAGTTCTTTGGAGGCACAGGGCTGGTTCTGTTTGTTTTTTAAAAGATAAACGGGGGAGGGGACCATCAGTGGGTAATACTGTCTTTGTGGAGAAAGAATAGACAGAGAGAAAGAGCCTGGAGGAGAGGGAAGGGAAAGATTAACACAACTGATGATCCATCAAGCAATCAGAAGGCCTCAGGGGTTGGACTGAAGAATGCATTCCTTTAGCCTGCTACACAAGCTGAGGTTTAAGTAATGGATCAAGAAAATTTTGGATTGCCTTCGCTGATGGTGTAGTAGTTGTAGGATTACTGTGTCCAGGTGGGGGCCTGCCTTCAACAAAAAAAAATGGTCCCATCTCCTTTTTATCTTTAGCTGTGGGGGGAGGAAGAAACCTGGTTCCCAAAAGATGGCAAGGTCATACTACTACCTAGGCTATCCTTTAAATAAATATTTCTTCTCTATTTCATATTTACCCTGATATGTTTGGGGGTGCACCCAGTGCAAAAGCCCTGAGTCCTAAATTTGGAAGTTATGTGAGGGGGGCAGAGTTTTTTTGGCTCAAATGGTGGACGGTAAGTTGATTTTGGTATTGGGGAGCCTGCTTTTGAGAAAAAAGGAATGGAGGAGATAAGAATATTTCTGTCTCTAGCCTTTTCTGTTTGTTTCTGTGCATCTGTACATGAGGGGAGAGATATAAAGCTGGTTCCTCAAATATGGAAATTGAGGTGATTCTGCTGTCCTGGACCTTTCTTCAATCAAACAAATGCTCACGAAGCTGAAGTTGGTTACTTATTCCCAGTTCCTTATTCGCACTTCCTTATTCCTTATTCATTATTCGCAAAGCCAAAGGAAAATATTGTGGGAAAACTGAAAAGCTCTACACTCCAAAATGAAGTTTGCAGGAGCACATATTATACACCTTTATATTCACAAGACTCAGCACTCCAAGTGGACCAATACTGGGTCATCCTACAAAACCCAGATCTTGAGTAAACAGCTTCAAAATAGGATGCCCCCAGAACAATTCAATAAGAAGAAAGGGGCAGCAGCTGCAGCAGGAAAAAACTTTGGATCACCCCATATCACACAGATCTGAACTCCAGAGACTGTCCCCCACAAGAGGCCATGAGCTGGTGCTGATCCAGTCTCTGGTTCTGGACCTAAGGCCTCGCATGTGGCCTGCCACCAAGCACCCAGTATTAGACATTTTTGGAATAAGGAAATGGTGAAAATATAAGCCCCTGCAAACCCAAATAATCTGACTGTCCCCCACAGGAGGACATGTGCTGGTGCTGATCCAGTCTCTGGTTCTGGACCTAAGGCCTCGCATGTGGCCTGCCACCAAGCACCCAGAATTAGACCTTTTTTTGAATAAGGAAATGGTGAAAATATAAGCCTCCTGCAACCCCAAATAATCTTTGGATCACCCCAAATCACACATCCCTGAACTCCAGAGACGGTCCCCCACAAGAGGACATGTGCTGGTGCTGATCCAGTCTCTGGTTCTGGAACAAAGGCCTCGAATGTGGCCTGCTTCCAAGCACCTTGTATTAAACATGGCTTTGAATAAGGAAGTGGTGAAGATATAAGCCCCCTGCAACCCCAAATAATCTTTGGATCACCCCAAATCACACAGATCTGAACTCCAGAGACTGTCCCCCACAAGTTGACATGTGCTGGTGCTAATCCAGTCTTTGGTTCTGGACCTAAGGCCTCGCATGTGGCCTGCCACCAAGCACCCAGTATTAGACCTTTTTTTGAATAAGGAAATGGTGAAAAATAAGCCCCCTGCAACCCCAAATAATCTTTCGATCACCCCAAATCACACACCCCTGAACTCCAGAGACGGTCCCCCACAAGAGGACATGTGCTGGTGCTGATCCAGTCTCTGGTTCTGGACCTGTGGCCTGCCACCAAGCACCCAGTATTAGACATTTTTTGAATAAGGAAATGGTGAAAATATAAGCCTCCTGCAACCCCAAATAATCTTTGGATCACCCCAAATCACACAGATCTGAACTCCAGAGCCTGTCTCCCACAAGTTGACATGTGCTGGTGCTGATCCAGTCTCTGGTTCTGGTCCTAAGGCCTGCTATGTGGCCTGCCTGAAAAAAAACTTGTATTAGACATTGCTGTGAATAAGGAAGTGGGGAACGATAAGCCCTCTGAAACCCAAAACAATCTTTGGATCACCCCAAATCACACACCCCTGAACTCCAGAGACTGTCCCCTACAAGAGGACATGTGCTGGTTCTGATCCAGTCTCTAGTTCCAGAGTTGAGACCTACTATTACACCTTTCTCTCAGAACCTTGTACTTTATATTGCTGTGAATAAGGAACTCAGAAATATAACAGCCCTCGGCACCCCCAAATAATCTTTGGATCACCAGAAATCATACAGACCTGGGTTCCAGAGACTGACCCTCACAACAGGACATGTGCTGGTGCTGATCCAGTCTCTGCTTCCGGAGCTGAGGCCTCCTATTTGGCCTGCCTCCCAGAACCTTCTATCAGACATTGCGGTAAATAAGGAACTGGGGAAAATGAAAGCCCTCTATGCATCAAAACAATCTTTGGATCACCCCATCTCACACAGACCCGAACTCCAGAGACTGCCCTCTGCAAGAAAACATGTGCTGGTTCTTATCCAGTCTCTACTTCTGGAGCTGAGGCCTACTATTTCACCTTTCTCCATGAACCTTATATTAGACATTGCTGTCAATAAGGAAGTGAGAAACATAAAAGCCCTCTGCATCCCCAAATAATCTTTGGATCACCCCAAATCTCACAGACGTGAACTCCAGAGACTGTCCCCTACAAGAAGACATACTGGTTCTGATCCAGTCTCTGGTTCTGGTCCTAAGGCCTCCTATGTGGCCTGCCTGGAAAAAAACTTGTATTAGATATTGCTTGGAATAAGAAAGTGGGGGAAAGTGGGGGAAATATAAGCGCTCTGCCCCCCAAAGTGGTTCTGGTGCTGTGAGCTCCCTTTTCAGCTGCCTCCAAGAAGCTTGTATTCGGAAAAGTTTCTCTCTCAAAGCAGCCCTGGTCTCGAGTCTGCTCAGATTTGGAGCCTGGACTAGAGTGTTGATTTTTATGCCCTTTCCTATTATTCCCATTCAGATATACTGTAATACCAGCACATGTCCTTTTGTAGGAGACAGTCTCTGGATTGCAGGGGTGTGTGATTTGGGGTGATCCAAAGATTGTTTGGGGTTTCAGAGGGCTTATAGTTCCCCACTTCCTTATTCACAGCAATGTCTAATACAAGTTTTTTCCAGGCAGGCCACTTAGGAGGCCTTAGGTCCAGAACCAGAGACTGGCTCAGCACCAGCATATGTCCTCCCGTAGGGGACAGTCTCTGAAGTTCAGGGGTGTGTGATTTGGGGTGATCCAAAGATTATTTGGGGTTGCAGGGGGCTTATATCTTCACCACTTCCTTATTCAAAGCCATGTTTAATACGTGGAAGCAGGCCACATTCAAGGCCTTAGGTCCATAACCAGAGACTGGATCAGCACCAGCACATGTCCTCTTGTAGGGGACAGTCTCTGGAGTTCAGGGGTGTGTGATTTGGGGTGATCCAAAGATTGTTTTGGGTTTCAGAGGGCTTATATTTTCACCACTTCCTTATTCAAAGCCATGTCTAATACAGGGTGCTTGGAAGCAGGCCACATTCGAGGCCTTAGGTCCAGAACCAGAGGCTGGATCAGCACCAGCACATGTCCTCTTGTAGGGGACAGCCTCTGGAGTTCAGGGGTGTATGATTTGGGGTGATCCAAAGATTGTTTTGGGTTTCAGAGGTGTACTGTAACCACAGCTTAGAAAGCCTCAGTATCTGTGTAGTCAGAACTATGTACTGTCCCTTTAACAAGTGGTACTCATGGGAATTGTAGTCCCCCCTTCAATATAGAAGTTTATTGTAGGCTTCCTGTGAAGGTGTTAAAAACTTGATTGTCCTCTTCCTCCCTTTGTTTGGGACGCTGCTCCTCAAGCAAGGATGCGACAGTTATAACGAATTTACCGCTTGTCTACAACAAATCTGGACCAATAAAGATGTACCTTGCTTATGTTTGAACCATGCCTCGTTCACTGGCTAAAACTGTGAGTAAGGCAGCGCGTTAGAGCTATCCGGAAGCTAGCATCTTTCCCAGCTGCTTCCAGAATAGTAAATTCGTTAAAAGACTCATCTTGCTCCTTCACAAAGTAATTTCAGTAAGAAGCATGTTCTGCTCCTTCATAACTACAGCATATTTGCTCTTGCAAAGATAAAAAATAACATGTGTGCATGTTTGCATGAAGACGGGAAACAAAAACAAAATCAGCTCCCTCTTCTCCTGGCTGCAAAGGTCCCCTTTGTCCTGTAAATGCTGATACTGGCGCCTTTCAGTTGCTAATTGACTGATCAGCCTGGGAGCCTACCTTCACTAACCGGAGAAGGAAACAAGCAACTTAAATAAGAATGTTTCAGCCGCCTGCATGCTTTATCCTCAAGCAGAGAAAATGTTTCATGCCTTCAACGTGTTGTTTGTGATTTGAATGCTTCTTAACTCAAAGTGGAGGAGAGCTCCAGTACGGATCACCTCTCTCACACAGCTTTGAATGTACCTCATGCCTTTGAATTGCAAAACAGCAATATTGCTCAGGGCTATGCTTCAGGCCAGCCTGCTGTTGTAATCCAGAACACTTTCGCCACAACCCCTAATTGCTGAGCGCACAAAGGGATTCAATCTATGATGAGCACACGCGTTTGAAAAGCAACCCCAAAACCTAAGCTGGGAAACAGTTGCTGAGCGCAAACGACTCCTCAATTCAGAATCCTGATTTGCAATAAGCTACCAAAGGGAACTTGCAAGCATCCAGAGAAGAGTAGGCACGGCTAGGGAGCACACCCACACCCCTAGCGGTCACTTAGAGCAACTACAACTGAATTATTATAAAGCTAATTCACTGCGTCCCCGGTGGCCAACCTAGGAAGTGCAGCCAACAATTCTGTTCAAGCTATACAGAAGTCACGTGCTTGCGCTACCACAACAGTGCCACCGCAATACCGCCACCCTAGTGGTCTAAAGTAGTAGTGCAGCTTCAAAAAAAAATATTTTTTTGCCACAATGGATACTTCTGTGGGACATCCGGCAGGTGAAGAGGATATCATAGATCCTGCCAACACACCCACTACTCCCTCCAATGGCAATGATGAAGCTGAGTCCAAACGTCCACCACGGAAAAGAACGCTGACTCGCAAGATGCGAGATTTGTTATCTGCCAAGAAAGCAGAAAGGCTCAAGGAGTCTGAAAAGCATTGGCTACGGATACAAGAGTGTCTGGGAAAACTGGATAAAGCAGCTGATGTAGACGATCTGCACGATCTGAGAAGACTTCTGACTAGTGAGTTTGTGCACTGGATGGCTCATATGGAACGCGTGCGTGACATCTTGGATCAGCTGGACACAGAGGAAGCATTGGCTGAACAGCGACACCTTCAAGAGGTGCACGACGCACAGGAAAAGCTCGTTGATAACACCATGCGTAATTTGGATAGGTGCATCAAGGAGGAGACTGACAAACTTCTTGATTCTGCCAGTGGTGAACCACGTTCTAAAGCCGGTTCTTCATGCAAGTCCAGACATCCGTCCTCCACTACTTCTTCGTCCAAGCACAGTAAGTCAGCCTCAAAACACAGTAGCTGTTCTCATCGTTCTCATATCTCCTTGCTTGCCTTGGAGGTGGCCAAAGCAAAAGCAGAAGCTGCTGCGGCAACCAAGAGGGCTGAATTTGCCAAGAAGGAAGAAGAACTGATGAAGGAAGCCGCCAACAGGGAAGCTCAGCTATGGAAGGAAGAGGCTCAGCTACGGAAGGAAGCTGCCATCAGGGAAGCTCAACTACGGAAGGAAGCTACCGACAGGGATGTTCAGCTACGGACACTCCAAAAGGAAGCAGAAGCAGCGGAGTTACACGCCAAGGCGAAGGCCCTAGAGGACGGCTTCCAGGATTCGGATTCAGATCACAACCTGCCACAGCTGGAGGAGCTGAATCCAACTCTACGGGTACTGACCTATGTAGAAGAACAAAGTGCCTTCACAAAAGGCCTCGCCGCACTAGCACTTGACCCCGCTGCTCCGGAATTCAAACCAGCGGCGCCTACCCAGCCTGTACCTTCCATGCCAGTCCAGACCTCGCTCGGGCTTGTGGAGCCTCTGGACACCCTGGATCCAGGCGTGTCGCCCCGGGCTCCAACTGCTATTGCTGCACCCCCGTCGCCTCAACCATCTGCTCCTGGCAGCCCAGCCTCAAAGACCACCGCTCCTGTTCTTATGCCTGTGTATGCACATCGGTGGACAAAGCGGGACCTTGCTGAAAGAGGCATGCAGAAGTTTTCAGACCACCCAGAGGACTACTTGCTCTGGAAATCGAAGTTCCATAATGCTACTAAAGACATGGGACTACAGGCAAATGAAGAACTCACACTTCTAGCTGCATGGCTGGGACCTGAGTCTGCAGCCCAGGTGGACCGCATTCATGAAGCTAATGTCGAGGATCCCGAAACAGCCTTGCTGCTAGCGTGGGACCGGCTCGACAAACGTTATGGCGACTCGTCGGAGCTTGAGTTCTCACTCATGAGGCGCCTGAACAAGTTTCCCAGAATACCCTACAATGAACCACGTAAACTTTGGGACTTGGCTGATCTTCTTACTGAGTTGCAGGCTGCTAAGAAGAATCCAGCACTACCAGGGTTAGCTTGCCTCGATCAGTACTACACACAGAGGAGCATCATAGAGAAACTGCCACGCCCGCCTCAAGATAAGTGGGGTGACACGGTGAGCTCCTACAAAAAAGTACATTGTGGAGCATACCCTCCTTTCTCAAACCTCGTGAGTTTCATCGCCTCGCTGGCGGAGACACGTAATGATTCCCAATGTGGATATTATGTGCACCCCAATGAGCCTCGTGATGAGAAGACTCATTCTCGGGACATCAGGACTGTGCCTTCACGGGATACCAGGCACAAGCCTCTACGGGACTCCAGAGCCAAGACAACTGCTTCGGTGCTAAAAACAGGGGTCTCCACGACGCCTGGCGAAGCCACCGTAAGTAAACCTTCAACATCGAAGTCGCCAGCGCAGCCATCAGCACAGAAGTCGACGGCACGGCCTACGTATTTCTGTCCACTCCACATGGACGGACACTCTGCGAACAGGTGCCCAACTTTCAGGAAACTGCCACTGACAGTGAGGAAGCTCACGATTTCAGAGCTCAAGATGTGTTCCCGTTGTTGCCAATCTTGAGAACATGCCTCAACTGATTGCAAGACATATATAAAATGCTGCGAGTGCGACAGCGACACACATGCAACTGCCATGCACACAGATGCCACGCCAACACAGCCAGTTGTGCCGGACAACCCTGCCTCCCAAGGAGAGAAGCCTGTTTCGGCCCACTGCACTCAAGTGTGCGGCGTTGGAAGCAACAACCGGTCCTGCCATCAGATATGTCTCGCCAAAGTCTTTCCTGCTGGCCAACCTGAACAGGCCATCAAGATGTACGTCATCCTAGATAGCCACAGTACCCGGTCTCTGGTCGACCCAATATTCTTTGAGCTCTTCAACATATCGGGGATGAACTGCCATACACCCAATAGCAGATCACCTTCCTGCCCTGGATCCAGATGCACAGATCTTGCTTCTGCTAGGGATAGATGCTACCGATCTGCTAGTTTGCCACGAGGTGATTGTTGGACCTCCTGGCACCCCACATGCCCAGAGGTATGACCTAGGATGGGTCATAGTGGGGAACGTGTGTGTAGATCGCTTACAGATGCCAAACCAGATGAGCGTCTTCGCCACAACCATTATGGATAATGGACGAGCCTCACACTTGAAGCCATGTCCAGAACACTTCACACTAACGGAAGAGGACTATGGCCTTGGAACCACAGTGTTCTGAACAACCAAAGATGATAACATGCTCGCCCCATCCATGGAAGACAAGCAATTCCTACAACTAATGGAAAAGGAACTTCAGCAAGATGACTCTGGAAGTTGGATTGCTCCACTCCCTTTCCGCACACCTAGGCAGCGATTGCCCAACAACCGTGAACAAGCCCTATCTCGACTCAACACCTTGCGCAGAACCCTGGCAAGGAAGCCCGAGATGAAGGCCCACTTTGTGGAATTTATGGACAAGATGCTGCAGAATAAGCATGCAGAACTTGCACCTCCACTGCAAGAGGGAGAAGAATGCTGGTACCTGCCATTCTTCGGGGTATACCACCCCCAAAAGCCCGGCCAGATCAGAGTGGTCTTCGATTCCAGTGCCCAGTTTCAAGGATTCTCATTGAACAAGACCCTCCTAACTGGACCGGACCTAACCAACAGCCTACTTGGTGTACTCCTCTGCTTTAGAAAGGAAGCCGTAGCCGTCATGGCGGACATCCAGCAGATGTTCTATTCCTTCCTCGTCAGAGATGATCACCGCAACTATCTACGCTTCTTATGGTTCAGTGATGAACTGCATAGCCAGAAGATTACCGAGTATCGCATGCGAGTCCACGTGTTCGGCAATGGACCGTCCGCAGCAATTGCCAACTATGGGTTGCATCAAACTGCCCGCATAGGAGAAGGGAAGTATGGCCTGGACGCAAGGCAATTTGTGGAACGGGACTTCTATGTGGACGATGGACTGAAGTCCTTACCCACTCCAGAAGAAGCCGTGGACCTGCTAAAGAGAACACAACAAATGCTGGCTGCAGCTAATCTTAGGCTGCACAAAATTGCATCCAACAGCACGAAGGTGTTGGAAGCATTTGCTCCAGAAGACCATGCCAAAGGACTTCAGGACCTAGACTTGGGTGGTGACACTCCCCTCCTCCAACGCAGCCTTGGACTGAGTTGGGACCTGAAGAGGGATACCTTCATCTTCCGAGCACCAGCCCAAGAGAAACAGTTCACACAATGAGGAGTCCTGTCAGCAGTGAACAGCTTGTTTGATCCCTTGGGGTTTGCTGCACCGGTGACTATCCAAGGAAAACACCTCCTATGCACTCTCTCCTTAGGCACCAAAGACTGGGATGAGCCTCTTCCTCCCGACCAAAGAAAGGAATGGGAGGCCTGGAGAGGTTCACTCAACTGCCTGCAAGCTATCCAGATCCCACGCACCTACGTACCAGTCTCACCTGCCGCCGCCTCCCGCAGAGAGCTACACATCTTCTCAGACGCATCAACAAAAGCGATTGCAGCCGTAGCATATCTGCAGGTCGTTGGCGGGGAGAACCAAGTCCACGTGGGCTTCATCCTGGGGAAAGCTAAGTTAGCCCCGCTACAGGGACACACCATCCCGCGTCTGGAACTATGCGGTGCTGTGCTTGCTGTGGAGCTTGCAGAGATAATAGAGAGAGAGATGGACCTTACCTTTGATGCCACTACCTTTTACACAGACAGCAAAGTAGTGCTTGGATACATACACAATCAAAGTCGTCGGTTATATGTGTATGTCAGCAACCGAGTGGAGCGTATTCGACGATCCACATGCCCTAGCCAGTGGCGACATGTTCCTATGGATCAGAATCCAGCAGACCACGCAACACGGTCTATCCCTGCCTCACAGCTGGCTGAGTCCTCCTGGTTGAAAGGACCCGACTTCCTCCTGCGCTCGGTCAATCCAGTACAGCACGAGGAGGAACACTACGAGCTCCTAGACCCAGACCAGGACAACGAAGTTCGGCCTCAAGTCACCTGCATGAAAGTGGGAATTGAGCCCGACCGCCATCTAGAAGCAAAGAGATTCGAACGATTCTCCAAATGGAAGCCACTGGTTCTAGGGATGGCACGACTCATCCACTTTGCTCGCCACCGGAATACAGAGCCAACCTCGTCAGAAGTACGACGCAGGGCAGAGCTCCTGATTTTCCAGAGAGTACAACACGAGTTCTATGTAGAAGAACTCAAAAACTCCAAGAAAGGGTTGCCTATACCCAAGAACAGTCCGCTACTTAAGCTGAACCCCTACCTCGATGATGATGGCTTACTTCGGGTAGGAGGACGTCTCAAGGCAGCTGATGTAGGCTCAACAGTAGTGAACCCTATCATCCTTCCAGCTCGACATCACGTGACTGTCCTCTTGGTGCGCCACCACCATGAGCGGGTTCATCATCAAGGACGTCACTTCACAGAAGGAGCCATCAGAGCAGCGGGCCTATGGATTGTGGGAGCGAAAAGATGCATTGCTGCAGTCCTACAGACCTGCATACAATGCCAGAAGCTCAAAGGTCCCCATCAGCAGCAGAAGATGGCTGACCTGCCACCTGATCGACTCAGCACTGAGCCCCCTTTCACTAATGTTGGACTTGATGTATTTGGCCCCTGGAATGTAGTGACACGCAAGACCAGGGGAGGACAAGCCAACAGCAAGAGATGGGCAGTGCTATTCACATGCCTGAGCATCCGAGCCGTACATATCGAAGTGATTGAATCCATGGATGCTTCCAGCTTCATAAATGCCCTCAGAAGATTCCTTGCCATACGGGGACCTGTCAAGCTACTGAGGTCTGACTGTGGCACGAACTTCGTTGGCGCCTGCAAGGAGCTGGGAATCAATGGAAGCACAGATCTTGATCCAACCCTCAGCAGCTACCTGAGCGAGCAGAATTGTAAATGGATCTTCAACCCTCCCCATGCCTCTCATATGGGAGGAGTGTGGGAACGCATGATTGGCATTGCATGCAGAATATTAGACTCTATGCTAGCAGGAAAACCTTCTCTCACTCATGAGACCTTGGCTACCCTCCTGGCAGAGGTGTCTGCTATCATCAATGCCAGACCTTTAGTTCCAGTATCATCTGATCCTGAGAACCCTACCATCTTAACACCAGCCACCTTGCTGACACAGAAGACGGGCGCCTGGCCTGCACCTCAGGGAGACTTCATCTCTAAGGATATGTTCAAGCAGCAATGGAGGCAAGTTCAACTCCTCGCTAACACCTTTTGGAAGCGATGGAAACAAGAGTACCTCCCAACTCTGCAAAGCCGACGCAAGTGGGAGAAGTCTGAGCCCAACCTACGAGAAGGTGATGTCGTCCTCCTGAAAGACAAGGATGCTCCTAGGAACTCGTGGCCCATGGGACTTATAGATCGAGTTCTACCCAGTGCGGACGGGTTGGTCCGCAAGATTGACGTTCGTGTAGCCAGACACGACGGCCCGAAGATTTTCACCAGACCAGTCACCGAAGTGATCCTGCTTGTTCGGAAGACTGATCTTGAAGACTGAAGCTCAAGCTTTGCATGCCATTTGTTGCTTATATGCTATATTGAGCCTTTATTGCCTAGTTATGAGAATAGTGTAGCATGACATATATGCTTAGACTTGTTAGGTTACTCCACTAGCTTGCATGTTGGGGTGGAATCCATAAGATCCCAGGCGGGGAGTGTACTGTAACCACAGCTTAGAAAGCCTCAGTATCTGTGTAGTCAGAACTATGTACTGTCCCTTTAACAATTGGTACTCATGGGAATTGTAGTCCCCCCTTCAATATTGAAGTTTATTGTAGGCTTCCTGTGAAGGTGTTAAAAACTTGATTGTCCTCTTCCTCCCTTTGTTTGGGACGCTGCTCCTCAAGCAAGGATGCGACAGTTATAACGAATTTACCGCTTGTCTACAACAAATCTGGACCAATAAAGATGTACCTTGCTTATGTTTGAACCATGCCTCGTTCACTGGCTAAAACTGTGAGTAAGGATCCCTTTTACGATCTGGGTTGAGAAAGGCAGCGCGTTAGAGCTATCTGGAAGCTAGCATCTTTCCCAGCTGCTTCCAGAATAAGAGGGCTTATATTTTCACCCTTATTCAAAGCCATGTCTAATACAGGATGCTTGGAAGCAGGCCACATTCGAGGCCTTAGGTCCAGAACCAGAGACTGGATCAGCACCAGCGCATGTCCTCTTGTAGGGGACAGTCTCTGGAGTTCAGGGGTGTGTGATTTGGGGTGATCCAAAGATTGTTTTGGGTTTCAGAGGGCTTATATTTTCATCACTTCCTTATTCAAAGCCATGTCTAATACAGTGTGCTTGGAAGCAGGCCACTTTCGAGGCCTTAGGTCCAGAACCAGAGACTGGATCAGCACCAGCACATGTCCTCTTGTAGGGGACAGTCTCCGGAGTTCAGGGGTGTGTGATTTGGGGTGATCCAAAGATTATTTGGGGTTGCAGGGGCTTATATTTTCACCACTTCCTTATTCAAAGCCATGTCTAATACAGGGTGCTTGGAAGCAGGCCACCTTCGAGGCTTTAGGTCCAGAACCAGAGTCTGGATCAGCACCAGCACATGTCCTCTTGTAGGGGACAGTCTCTGGAGTTCAGGGGTGTGTGATTTGGGGTGATCCAAAGATTGTTTTGGGTTTCAGAGGGCTTATATTTTCACCACTTCCTTATTCAAAGCCATGTCTAATTCAGGGTGCTTGGAAGCAGGCCACCTTCGAGGCCTTAGGTCCAGAACCAGAGACTGGATCAGCACCAGCACATGTCCTCTTGTAGGGGACAGTCTCTGGAGTTCAGGGGTGTGTGATTTGGGGTGATCCAAAGTATTTTTCTGCTGCAGCTGCTGCCCCTTTCTTCTTATTGAAATGTTCTGGGGGCATCCTATTTTGAAGCTGTTTACTCAAGATCTGGGTTTTGTAGGAATGACCCAGTATAGGTCCACTTAGAGTGCTGAGTCTTCTGAATATCGAGGTGTATAATATGTGCCCCTGCAAACTTCATTTTGGAGTTATAGCTTTTCAGTTTTCCCACAATATTTTTCTTTGGCTTTGCGAATAACGAATAAGGAATAAGGAACTGCGAATAAGGAACTGGGAAGTGGGAACCAACTTCAGCTTCGTCAAATGCTCCCATATTTTCTGGCCAGGGTATCTGAGAAGCCAGTATTTACTCTGGATTCTGATATTCTTGTGGAGATTCATACTGAGTATCTAGTATGTCTGTCAGGATCTGTATCCATTGTGACTCCATGTGTAGTAACGACACGAGACAGGATCTGGATGCAAAGTCTGACCCTCCAAAAATGGAGGCAAGAGTTTTATTAACTTGTATTCAGGAAGTCCCGGATGCCCAAATATGGTTATAGCAACAGTTACAAGTTACACATTCCATTCTCAGCCAACTAAGCAAAATATTGCTGTGTTCAGACGTTTGTCTTATCTAGGAAGCATAACAGAATGAAAGGTACATCATGAGCTTCTGAGCATAAAAGAATGTTACTTAGAGCGTATGGGAATGTTGTGCTCTGTGAATGGTGAGAGACTTATTGTTACACATTTAAACTACTCCCTGAGTCTTCCCGTGTGGCATGCCAACTGACCAGGAGATCAGGAATGTAGAAATGTAAAGAGCAATTAATGGAGGCTGTGTGGCATGCCTGCTCCGGCCTACACCATGTTGTATTCAGATGCTTTCTCATGCTGTAAGTTTCCAGTGCCTTTCTGTCCGCAGGTTGCAGATGACCAGCTGCATTCCCAGGGAAACGGGAAGGCACCTTATCTCCTAGTCTAAACAGCGTCCTTGGAGGAAGTTCTCCCTCGCGCTCCCATGCTTCAACTGTAGCGGGACAGTGTGTGTGTGTGGGGGGGGATTCTGAGGGACTGTGTGATATTGGGTATCTATCAAGTCATTCTCAACAAAGCTTCCCTGTCAGCCGGAAGCTTTGATACTTTTGGATTAATTATGGACACTTGTGCTATGAATGTAATCTTTCAATAAAGAACCTTTTGACTCAAGACCTTGGATTTCTTGCAGCAAGGGGTTGGGAGATGACTTCAGAGTAACTTGAATTCCATAAACTGACAATGTCAGTGGTTATTAAGATTATTAACTTAACTTTGACTATCTATCTGTAGCAGCTCTTTACAAATAGATGTTCTTGACAATAATTTAGCAGTAATTTATTGTCAAAGGCTTTCACAGCCAGAGAACGATGGTTGTTGCGGGTTTTCCGGGCTGTATAGCCGTGGTCTTGGCATTGTAGTTCCTGACGTTTCGCCAGCAGCTGTGGCTGGCATCTTCAGAGGTGTAGCACCAAAAGACAGAGATCTCTCAGTGTCACATTGTGGAAAAGATGTTGGCAGGTCATTTATATCTACTCAGGAGGGGGGTGGGGTTGAGCTGAGTCATCCTGTAAGAGTTTCCCAGGGTGTGGAATGCTAATGGAGGGAGGCTTCACTGTATCCTGAGGAGGTTCTTTTGCATATGGATTGGTGCTTGATGTGCTAATCTTCTCTGCAGGGCTATTGTCGGGTATAGCGTGTTTTGTTAGCCTGGTGTTTTTCAGGACTGGAAACCATGCTGTATTCATTCTTAAAGTCTCTTCTTTCCGTTGAAATTGTGCTTATGCTTATGAATTTCAATGGCTTCCCTGTCAGACTGCACCAGCTTCATCAAGCTTGCATTATATTTACTCAAATGAGGCTTGGTCAAGTTGATGAGGTGTTACCAATTGGTCGGGAGAAATCTAGCAAAGGAGATTTCTGTGTCACTCTCTTTTGGGTCACCTTTTATACCCTTTTCCCTTCTATTTTTGAGGCTTTATTTGGGCTGTTACCAAGACACACATGCCTATGTGAACCTTCCCAATTAGACATTACAATTGATTAGGGTTGCCAGGCCCCCTCAGTCTCCCGGCGGGGGACAGGGGCCTGGCACTTACCTTTAGGGAGAGGGGGATACGTGCGCGCAGAGCGCGCACGCACGCCCCCACAGGCACAATGACATCACTTCAGGGGTGACATCATCACGCAGCCAGGCGCTGCAGAACGTGCCCGAAACTGGCCATTCTGCCATGGATCGGGCCCAGTTTTGAGGTGCTGCTGAGCTCAGGAGCGTTCCTGCGCTCTGCAGTGCCTCAAAACGGGCCCGATCCACAGCATAATGGGCCCGTTTTGGGCACTGCGGAACACAGGAGCGTTCCTGTGCTCCGCAGCGCCACAAAAACGAGCCAAATCTGTGCCGAAACGGGCCCATTATGGGACTCTGCGGAGCACAGGAGTGCTCCTGCACCCTGCAGCTGCTGAAAACAGGCTGGTTTGCCATGGATCGGGCCCATTTTGAGCACTGTGGAGAGCAGGAGTGCTCCTGCGCTCCACAGGGGCCCAGAAGTGTGCCGCGGGGGAGCACGCAAGGAAGGTAAGTGGGGGCGGGGTGTAGGGAGAAAGGACGGGAGATCCCCCACCCCTACCAGGGGTCTGGGATCCCTACAATTGATGCATGTTCTCAGCACATTTGAATATTTTTACCAACACAATTTTCTGACACCTGGCATTGGTTACTCTGAGTTTTAGTACCCAGAAACTGTCTAACTTGGATAACTTCCCCTTTTGGCCTTTGATATTTTTCCATCCATGAACTTTATACTCCTTGACACCTTCTAAGGGCCTCAATCCTTGGTGGACTTCCCACTATCTGATTAACTACTCTGGACCTCCTGGTATATATTCTAGTACCCATGGCCATGCTTGTTTCCAAACCCTTTTCTCTTAACACAAGCCTAATTGTTTATTGATTAGAAAAGCCCCTTGCTCCTTTTGTTAATTCCAGTGATCTAGTAAACAAGCTAAATTTGATTTCAACAAGAAGTGCAGGAAATCTGTGGAAACTAGGCTTTCCAGATCCCTATACCCTCCTGGCAGGGCGAGGTGGGTGGGTGGGTGGCAGCAGGACCTGGTACTCACTAGGAGGATGATCAAAGTGCTTGCATGTCCCTGGCACCAAGACGCCAACTTCACTTCCAGAACTGATGTCATTGCGCCAGTGGGGCACACTCCTGCACTTTGTGCAGGGCCAGTTCAGCCCATTTGGGGGCAAAATTGGCTGCTGTGAAGTGTGGAAGCATGCCTCCCACCAGCGCACTGGTATCACTTCTGGAAGTGATGTTGTTGTGCCCCACGAGGGGCGCACCTGTTGCATACTTGCCTGCTTGACTGGAGTGGCATGCAATTGGCGGGTGATTTGCCACTTCCCACTGATTGCCAGCAATTGGTGAGCAATGGAGCAAACTGCCAGGAGATTGCCCACCACTGAAGAGCAACTGGGAACCCTAGTGGAAACCCCAGGATGTTCAGCCAGCTAGCTGCTGCTTATCAAAATAAAGAGTGTAGTTATGGCTGGGATAGGAACTTATATTTAAAAAAGGATTGAAATAAAATGGGAGTTCTGGGGAGTGGCCTCTAGGCTTATCAAAGGGTGGAGAGACCCAGAGAGCCAAATCCAGGCCTGTCATCGCTCCCCACTTTTCCTTTTGTGCTCTATTCCATTTTCTCCTGGTATTGTCATTCTAGACATCAGTCTTCTGAGTAATGGTTATCTTTTAAATATACTTTTGGGACAATGCCTAGTTGGTTTAGGTGTTTTATAAATAATAAATATTTTTATTATTATTTCAAGATGCTGGTTTCAACATTTAAAGCATATGGCAAAGTCATTTATGTGACTTTGTCATATGTGCTTGCTTGCTTGTCAAGATGTATATTTAGAGGTCCTATACCAGTACAGAGATCAAACGAGCAGTACATTCAGACAATGCTGTTTCATTGCTTGAAGCCCTGGCTATAAAATTGCCCTCCCTCAAACAAATTTGCACCTTGACTTGACTTTATCTAAATCCCATCTTACTATCTTTTTTATTTTCCAAGGCTTTTTTTGGCTGATTTATCAACATTTCATTTAGTTTTTCATTTGCTTCAAGTGTTCTTTTGATTGTTTAATTCAGTTTTATGGCCTCTGACTGCTTTTATTATCCTCTTGATGTTGATTTTATTGGATGCTGCTTTGTGCTCTTTTTAGACTTACGCATTTTCTAAATAATAAATAAGAGTCCTATGATCTCATCTGAGGAGAGAGGGAAAATGAAGCAGGCCTCTTAATTGCCATCAGAGCTGAAATTGTTGAAGCAATGTTGCTAGCACCGATCTTTCTACTCTGCTTTCCATTGAGATAAAAATTAAAATCTTGCTTTTTTACTTTTTTCCTATCCCTTTCTGCATGATCATATGTGAGTTCACCTCAAACTCCTCCTGGAACTGGGATCTTGCCTGCAAATTTCATGGCAGCTGAATGCTTCAGCCTATGTGTTAGACATGCTTGTGAGTCTACACTTTTTAAGCAGAATCTCATGCTGCCATGTTTTATTAAGAAAGATATTTTATTATGGCTATTGTCTGTCTTCTTTCAACATAGGCTTTCTATGCGTCTAACTGCTTCCCACTCATAAACCTGAGTCATTCAGCTTGCTGTTCAGAAATACTCCTGCAAAGGGGTTCCCTGGCCAACTGCTCCTCATCCTCAGTGACATACAAATCATTTTCCACTGCAGCCGCTTGTCCTCCTTTCAGACTACACGTTAAAATTTAAAACATTCTTGACTAGTGCACATCATAGCTAACTTTAAAACACCTGCATCATCTGATATTTTCTTTGAGTAAGCAACTGAAGGTGTACCAACAACCACTATGATAGACCTCACTTTAGTAGTATGATTTATATATACCATTGCAGAACCATGGTGCATGTACAACTGCATTTAAATGTACTTCATTTGAAGAATGACTTAGGAATTCCTGTGTTCTGATCTAAGGGTTTTCTTCTGCCTGTGTTAGCATAGAAAAAAGCAGGACACCATGGATATTAACTACATTTTACATTATTATTATTTATTATTTTATTACACTTCTAGACCACCCTCCCCGTCAGACAGGCTCAGGGCGGTGTAACAACATATGATTTTTACATAAAGATTAAAAACAATTAAAACATTATAAAAACATTAAAACATTATTCCATATACAATTAAAATTGGTGGATATAAATATTAAAATACAGCATTTTAGACACAGGGCTTGGCTCTTGCATCATGCCCTGCGTCACACTTATGAGCTCCTGCATGGGTGGTGGATAGTTTTCAGTGGTATGGCCAGAGAGAGGATAGCCTAGCCCCCACCAAATGCCTGGCGGAACATCTCCGTCTTGCAGGCCCGGCGGAAAGATAACAAATCCTGCCGGGCCCTAGTTTCCTCAGACAGAGAGTTCCACCAGGTCGGAGCCAGGACTGAAAAGGCCCTGGCTCTGGTAGAGGCCAGGCGGACCTCCCTGGGGCCAGGGACCATCAGCAAGTGCTTATTGGCTGATTGAAGCAACCTCTGGGGAACATATGGGGAGAGACGGTCCCGAAGCTATGCTGGGCCCAGTCTGTATAGGGCTTTATAGGTCAGCACCAGAACCTTGAACCGGACCCGGTACTCAACCAGTAACCAGTGCAGCTGATGGAGGATGGGTGTTTTATGTGCCATGATTGGAGCTCTGGCAACCACCCATGCAGCTGCACTCTGAACCAGCTGCAGTTTCCGTATCAAGCCCAAGGGAAGCCCTGCGTAGAGCGAGTTGCAATAGTCTAATCTGAAAGTGACCGTTGCCTGGATCACTGTTGTAAGGTCATGGGTCGATAAGTAAGGGACAAGTTGTTGAGCCTGTCTTAGATAGAAAAATGAGGATCGAACAACCGCTGCGACCTGTGCCTGTGCCTGTGCCTGTGCCATAGACAGGGAAGCATCCAGGACCACCCCCAGGCTCCCCACTCTCGACACCGGCTTAAGTGGCGCTCCATCAAGAGCGGGGAGCTGGAGTCCCGCACCCATGGACCCTAGACCCTCATGCAGGACCTCCACCTTCGAGGGATTCAATCTCAGCCGACTCTGCTTCAACCATCCAGTCACAGCTCCGAAGGCATGTTCCAGGACATCTGGGGCACAGTCGGGCCGGCCGCCCATCATCAAATACAATCGGGTGTCATCTGCATATTGATGGCACCCAAGTCCGAAACTCCATACCAGCTGGGCAAGGGGACGCATATATACGTTAAATAGCAGGGGGGAGAGTATTGCCCCTTGAGGGACACCACATACCAATGGGTGGCGGGATGACAACATAACATACATAATTTTGCCTTGACAGCAAATAACACACATAATTTCTAAGATTACCATCAGATTACTCATTTCTAGGCCTATAGATGATACTTGACTAGATGTTCAGTGTTTGTACTTCAGATTTGTCTTTTGTGATTTATATCCCATTCCAAATACCATTGTATTGTCTAATACAGAAAATTAAAAATTATGAGTTACGTTTACATGATTTCATACTGCCACATGTGGTAGGCAGTCTTGTAGCAAGCCTCAAGGAAAATGTTTTATATTATATTGATTATTAACTAATAAGTGTTATAATATTGTTCTGATTAACATTTAGAAAGATTAAATAAAATCCTTCAGAGTAAAATATAGCTGTCAAGTCAGCTAGATACTGTTGGAACAGGAAACTTGTAGCCTGAGAAAAGAAGAAGTATACAGCATTGTGTATCTCAGAATAGACTGCCTGAAAGATAAAACTGATGATTTAAGAGAATTTGTCTAGATTTATGCTGCACTAAGAAAAGTCATGTCTGGGTCAATTGATTCTGATGATGAAGCTAAAATATTGTAAGCTTGTAATCAACTATGTACCACATGCTATGTGATGTAAGCAAGCTTGACTATTTCAGCATCTGAACTCTCTCTATTCGGGGCTCAGAGATTTTGAAGTGATACGATATCACATCTGAGCCAGCCGGCTTAATAAATTTTCCTTCTTGAGATTCTGTTTGGTTTCAAGTCCTTGGGCAAATCCCTGGTCCTGCTACAGTCTAAGCTCATTTCCAGTATATAATCAGCCGCAATCAGTGGTGTGGTTAGGCTTTTATGTAAACATAGAGGGGCTGAATCATTACATTACAAATTTCATCTGGTTGTTGCATTAAACACTAATAAACTTTTAATCAGTCGCAGAACTGGACTTAATAATGTTGAACACAGTCCTACTTGCTAGACTGTAGCCAAGAAGCCTCCATTTTGGTCTTTCTCTCATCTCCATACCCACTCTCCACCCTCTTGATACCAGGTACCAGCTCTCCTCTGTGTGTTAAATGAGACCAAAAGCTAGTTTTTTACTATGAGTACAACAACAGGCCAAACAAGCAGTACTGCTCCTAACCCAGTCATCCTATGCCAAGTGAGATTGTCTTACCAAGTAACTGGCCATCAGATAATCATCAGGGCCTCTTGGTAATTAATCAATGTGCCTTTAGTTACAAAAGAAAACTGCTGTGTTTGCGTCTGCAAAAGAAAGAATGTCCCCAACATAATCATTTCCTACCAAAAAGTTCTTGCTTGTGACTGATCTTATTTATACAATTTAGAATTGCCCACTAAAGCTAGAAAGTCAGTTTGGTGTTGGAGTAGGATCTGGGACACCCATGTTTGAAATACGACAAAATGCTTAAACATTTGTCAGGATTGTCTGGTAAATCAAGCAACATGCTAATGAAATGTTCCCTAATACTTAGAATCTGACCCTTCCTTCTCCCTGCTCAATATTTAAATCAGTTTTATAGTTTCTAAATGATACCCCCCCCCCCCACACACACACAATGAGGGCAATTTGTACACAGATCACTAATTGAGAAGTACTCACAGAATTACAAAATTTGGACAAGTTGTCTTTACCTATCTAATTTTTTTCCTGCCCTTCCACCAAGGAGCTCAAGGTAATGTACACCAAGGTGTAAATTCTCTAGAAATGTTAAAGCCCTGGGGAAAAAGCACTTTCAGGGGAAAACTCAAAAATATATGAGCAATGCTTTAACAACATAAAAATGTACCTTTTGCAACTTCACATAGAAAAATGCACTAGCTTTTTACAGCCTTAGCCTTCTACCACCAAAGTTGCAAATATACCAATATTTTGAGAGAGCAAGAGAGCAGCAAACTACTGTACTCTCTGCTACTTTAGCATAGCTATCTTAATTTGAACTGTTTGAGAGGTAGGGAAAATTAAATATTGAAATTAGAAAACACTAGAAACACTGAATCCTTTAAATATGCATTATCAAAAACATTATAGCATATTAATTCTTGCTGAAATTATTCATATTTGTACAAGAACTATAACCTTGAAAATATGTTGTATATGTCTACATAGGGATTACTATTATCTAATGATGTAGTCTTTCATTAAATCGTTTAGGTTATACATTTTAAGTAAATAAAACCTTGTCTTGAAAAGCATTTTTCTAATTTTAAAAGAGAAAATATTTCATAGGAGTTTTTTTTCACAACAACCCTGTATGGTCATTGGGGTGAGAGAAAGTTATTGGCTCAAGGTCATTCAATGAACTTAATGGCAGAATGCAGACTTTAATCTGGGTCCCCAGGCTAAATCTGACACACTAATCACCACAGCTGTTTTAAGAAGGTCTTGCAACACTGTATCTGTTTGCAATTTGATAAATAACACTTCAGATTCCTTTGATGACTACTTTTGACTAAATGACTCAAGCTACTACAAACAGTCATTGAATCTCTAGTAGAGGCTGAGGAAATGTACGTACTTTCCATAAAGAGACAAATATCTACCAAGTATTCAGTTTAATATCTCTCTGCTTTCCCCGTTCAACTGTGAAGCACACCATTACTGATCTCAAGACAAGAAGTGACTGTCCTCTAATTCCCAAAGCTATAACCTTGCTTAAGATATGAAGAAATAAAAACATGACACTAATAGACTTTTCTTGTTCTAATTTCTTGGCATCTATGGCTTAGAAGCATCTAATTTTAGTTCCATTCGCTCTGGCCAGAGAGTTCATTGGTTTCTCTTTTTCCTTTAAAATAATCTTTTTCTAGACAGACTACTTAAGTGCCGATGATGCATACCGCACCCTCCCGACAAGCCCCTTTTGAGGGTCAGAAAAGTGGTTTGGGAGGCTGCAGCTCGAAGGGAAACCTGCAAAACTCATTTGTGTGGAAAGACACACTTTGTGCTTGGGAACCTTCTTTCTACTCATTCAAGGGCTGATGGGTGAGGGCATGATTACAAGCGAAGCCAATCCAAGGAACAACTGTATCACTTTACAATAGAGAGCACAGGATCCAATCAAAAGAACGCACAGGCCAATCAGAGTGAGAGTAATACACTCCCATTGGTGATGAATTGACAAGGCAAGATTAATGGTGTAAGTTAAAGAGAGACAATTATTCTGTAGTGAGCTTGTCATTCCCAGCCACTGCTGAGTCCAAGACTGACAGTGCCAAATCTGCATATGAATTCCAACAGCAGCTTCACGCTGTAGGTTCCCTTGGAAATGTTTTGCTAAAATGTAGTGACATTCAAGTCTTATAGAATGTCCATAGACACTGAAATGTTCTCCCAGTGGTTTAGGAGTGCTTCCATTTTTAATGTGTGCTTTGTGTCCATTTATTTTCTTCCTTAGAAAATTGGTTTGGCTGGTGTGAATTGCAGAAGAGCATTGCTGGCATGTGATAACATATACTGGTCACACTAGAGGATGGACAGGTGAATGAACTTTTGATAGAATGGTTAGTGTTGAAAATGGTTGGTGTTGTCATCTGATAAGTAGATATGGAGACAGAATTGGTGCCTGGGTTGATACAAGGGGCTAGTTCCTGTTTTTTTCACCATTGGGTGATCTTTTGTTGGTGGCAAGCTATTGCTTCAGTTATGTGTGTGCAAAGGGGCTAATTGTAAGTAATGGCAGGCCTTGGAGATAACATCTTCCATAATTATTATTTATGTCATTTATAGTCCGCTTTTCTCACTGAGACTCAAGGCAGATCACATAGTGTGAGATTAGTACAATCAGTATCAAGGTCATTTCCAAACTTTGTCAAGGACATATCCATAAACCTTGTCATAGGATTTAACAAAGACACAGCATTAGCCAGGATCCAATACAGAGCTGAAGAATTGCTGAAACAGAACATAATCAATTCTAGGACTGACATTAGATAACATGAAGTACAGGTAGTATATAGGAGTATATATTCAAAGCAACAGATAATATGCAAGGCAACATAGTAGTGAAGTCTGTGGTCCCTAACTCATCGGCGAAGCATCTGACATCCCCTCCCTACAATACTTCCCTCCTATCTGAGTAAAAAGCCTTTTTGAATCATTCGGTTTTGCATCGTTTGCAGAAAGCCAGGAGAGTGGGGGCTCTCCTGACCTCCTCAGGCAGGCAGTTCCACAGGATAGGGGCCACCACAGAAAGCCCATGTGCGGGCTGCTGTTGATTTCGCCCATGTGGAGGCTGGCCCCTGCAAGAGATCCTGTTCAGATGACTGAAGCTGCCATGGATGGACATAGGGAGAGAGGTGGTCCTATAGGTATGCTGGGCCAAGGCCATGAATAGACTATATAACTATGTTAGACTATAGACTGTATAACTGTGGTGATGTGTTAGAGAAGCTTTAACTGGAAACTATATCAGCGCTAATTTATTGTCTATGCTCAGCCTGCCTTTAGTAGATTGGGTCTGGGTTCTCATCTGGCCTGTTAATCTGTTTATTCTCATGTTTTTAGAACAATTGATGTAACTCCTACAGGTCTATGTGCATTATGTGCCATCAAGTCACCTGCAACCTATGACAGCCCTATGAATGAAAGACCTTCAAAACATCTTATCATTAACAGATTTGCTCAGATCCTGCAAACTGGACGACGTGGCTTCTTTTATTGAATCAAGACATCTCGTTTTAGGTCTTCCTCTTTTCCTAGCATTATTGACTTTTCCAGAGAATCTTGTCTTCTCAGGATGAGACCAAAGTACAATAGCTTCAGTTTTGTCATTTTAGCTTCTAGGGAAAATTCAGGCTTGATTTGACATAGAACCACTTATTTGTCTTTTTGGTCATTCATGGTATCCGCAAAACTCTCCTCCAGCACCACATTTCAAATGAATGCATTTTCTTCCTGTCAGCTTTCTTCACTGTCCAGCTTTCACATCCATACAAAGCAATGTGGAATACCATAGTTTAGATTATGTTGATCTTGGTTCCCAGAGAGACATCCTTATCTTTAAGGATCTTTTCTAGTTCCCTCACAGCTGCTCTTCCAAGTCTCAATCTTCTTCTGGTTGCAGTTTCCCTTTTGTCTGACGATTGAGCCAAAGAATGGAAAATTTTGAAGAATTTCAATTTCCTCATTGTCAATTCTAAAATTGTGTAATTCCTCAGTAATCGTTACTTTTGTCTTCTTGATGTGCAGCTGTAATCCTGCTTTGGTGCTTTCTCGTTTAACCTTCATCAGTAGTCATTTCAAGTCTTCAGTGTTTTCTGCTAGTAATGTGGTGTCATCTGCATATCTCAAATTGTTAAAGTTCCTTCCATCAGTTTTCATTCCACCTTCTTCTAGATCTAATCCATCCTTCCTTACGATATACTCTGCATAGAGGTTGAACTGGTAGGGAGATAATATGCATTTTTGTCTGACACCTTTGCCAGTTGGAAACCATTCTCTTTCCCCATATTCTGTCCTCTCAGTAGCCTCTTGTCCAGAGTACAGGTTGCGCATCAAAACAATCAGATGTTGTGGCACTCACATTTCTTTTAACACTATCCATAACTTTTCATGATCTACACAGTCAAAAGTGTTGCTGTAATCTATAAAACATAGGTTGATTTTCTTCTGAAATTCCCTGGTATGTTCTGTTAGCCAAGGCATTAGCCCCAACATGATCTCTAGTGCCTCTTCCTTTTCTGTATACAGCTTGAACATATGGCATTTCTCGTTCCATATATGGTAAGAGTCTTTGCTGTAGAATTTTGAGCATCACTTTGCTTGCATGGGAAATTAACGCAATAGTCCAATAGTTGCTACACTCTTTGGCATTTCCTAATGTTGGAATTGGAATGTAGACTCAGAGTTTCTAGTCTGTGGGCCATTGTTTTGTTTTCCATATTTGTTGACAGATTCTTGTTAAGATTTTGATTGTACAAATAGTCCTACAAGTGTTTGGCCCTATTCAAAGGACCAGAACAGATGTTATGGTTTGGCTGTAGTCAATGGCTTATGTGGTGTATTTGGGATAGTACCAGAAGCAAATGTAGCAATTGGTTGGTTTCCAGTGTAGAGTAGGGTATATATGTCCATGGTGGCAGAACAGCCCCTCTGACCCATAAACACTATCCTTCTTTTTATATTTTTTTATTTTTGAGGTTTTTGATTTTAACACCCAATACATTAACAACACAGATACCAAAGTTCAAAACAGTTTGCTATACTACCTAAAAGTACACAAATGAATCAACTTGTCTTGTCTAGAGGTAGCCAGTGGCAGCCCAAGTCTCCACCTGGCACATGCCACCGATATGGTGTCCCCCTCAAACCTCAAAGGGGTTTTCACTCCTTCTCTTATGCCTATTGCCACCACTTAGCCTTAGTGTGAATTGCTCATTGGGAGGACCAAGGCTCTCTATTCCCCTGTGCAAGCTTGTTACTCTGATTCTCCCTTGTGCCTAGTCTCCTGATACCCAGCACCTAGTTACTGCAGGGACTGTTCTCTGTACTTGTGCTCCACTGGGGGAATCAGACAATTGCCAACAGACCACCCCCTTCCCATGGCATGTTTTAGATAGCATGGTTGAGCAGTGGCAGTCCATGTGGTACAGATAACAGCAAGCAGCATTTAAGAATTTTAAAAAGCATTTATAAAAGAGAAAAAATGTTTATGCTCACACTTTTAAGCTCAGCACCAAAGCAAGCAAGGGAACTAAAAAAAAATTGGTAAAAATGCAATTCCTCTATCCTTCCTTCTGTACATGCCTAACTTAGATCTTCTGTTTAGGCAGGCTCTCTATCTTAGAAAATTCCAGCGTATTGAAATGTCCTCATATCTTTCATGGAGCAGGCCTCCAGCCTCCGCATGGTTAATGTCCGCCAGCTCTCAGCTACCAGCTCAAACCAGCCAAAGAAACCCTTCTCCCTGTGCCAGGAGATTTTATTCTTTCCCATTGCCCACACCCTGGGCAGGTCAAAGGGATAGGTCAGAGAGGCTTTTTCTGAGTGCTCCAGGGAGAAGATGCAGAGGAGTTAGCTGTGTTAGTCTGTAGTAGCAAAATCAAAAAGAGTCCAGTAGCACCTTTAAGACTAACCAACTTTATTGTAGCATAAGCTTTCGAGAATCACAGTTCTCTTCGTCAGATGCATGGAGGGCAAGAAGAAACTGGTCAGATATATAGGTGGAGAGGGGAGGGCAAGTAGATGCAAACAGTAGCTTCTGATATGGAGATCAGTTTGCTTCTGTTAAGGAAGTCAGTTACTTCTGATAATGAGATAACCATTCATAGTCTCTATTCAATCCCAGCTTGACTGAGTCAAATTTACATATGAATTCCAATTCAGCAGCTTCCTGCTGGATTTTGTTTTTGAAAGGTTTCTGTTGAACTACAGTGACCTTTAAGTCCTTGATGGAATGTCCTGGTAGATTGAAGTGTTCTCCCACTGGTTTCTGGATGTTGCCATTTTTAATGTCAGATTTGTGTCCATTTATTCTTTTCTCCAGGGAGAAAACTTTCGACACCTGGAAGGGTAAGTTTTCAGCACAAAATCGTCTGGCTACATCTGCATGGCTAAAGCCCAAGGCTGGGTGCAGCTTAGAAAGCATCTGGCTTTCCCTTCCTGCTCCTACTTGTTCTCAGCTAAGAGACACTGGGGAATGAACATTTTGACATAGTCCAAACCTACAAATAAAAACATTTCTCCATATCCATCAAATAGTTGCAAAGTAGTGGTGTGCCTGTTGCATGTACTGTTTCAAGCTCAGCTTGATAGGGGTAAGGAAGATGTCAAGATGAGCTTTCTTTCTTTGGTTCAAATGATGATGACATCGTCATTGTCTCTCAAGAGGAGGAGAGGGTAGACCTCTGATGCTGGAGTACACAGTTGCCTTCTAAAGTCTGTTCCCCTTTACCTTCTGCTACATTTCATCTATGAGATCAGCTGGGCATTCAGAAGGCCTGCGTTAGATACACAGCTCAGCTCAGACCACTGTTGCAGTAACATCTGTCTTGGCTGGGAACTATTCTTTGTTCTCCAGTATTTGGCTTTTACCTGCTCTCTGAATCCTGCTTCATGGTACATTTTTGTTGTTTTGCTTTTGCCCTCAGGTCACAACTGACTTATAGCAACCCCATATGGTTTTCAAAATGAGAGACTAACAGGAGTGGTTTGCCATTGCCTGCTTCTGTGTAGCAACCCTAGACTTCCTTAGTGATCTGTCCTCCAAGTGCTAACTGGGACTTACACTGCCTAGCTTCTGAAATCTGTGCTGTCCAGGTCAGGGCAAAGTGTTCTTTCGAGGTGCAACTGTCTCACGGCGACCCTATGAATTCCCACCTCATGAGGTTTTCAAGGCAAAAGATGAGTAGAGGTAGTTTGCTATTGCCTTCCTCTGCGCACCAGCCCCAATCTTCCTTGGTGGTCTCCCATCCAAGTATGGACCCGGCTTAGCTTACAAACGTTGACAAAAGCAGGTTAGTCAGGGCTATTAGGACTGTTGACTAGAACCTGTTACTTGCCCAAAAGCTGCTGACCAGTGCCAGATAACAAGCCTTGCTGTCAGTCCAGGTAGTATAGGACCCTTGCTACTGATTTGTCTACTTGCAGGAAATCCATATGCTGGCGCACTAAGGCTGTTTTATGTGTGTAACGTTTATAGTCTTTCCAGTCCTAGGATCATATGTAGTGGGACCATCCCAAAACGACAACCTTGAAGGGGATAAGCACTAGTTTCATTAGCTGCTGCTATGTACCAGAACTGAGACTAGGTTTCTTTAGTTGCCCACATCTTTTAACAACAGTAAAATGTGCTTTATCAAGTCTTTTTCCTTAGCTGCGTGTGATGGACAAGCTTGTGCATCACATGGATCATCTTCCCTCTGGTAAGCTTGACATAATGGAAGTGTAGTGAGGGAAGCATTTGTTCATCAGCAATTGCCTGAGGTAACTCTGCAGGGATCTTGCTGGTTGAAGTGGAATGTAATGGAACAAGAGAATTGCAAGAGCTATACAAGATGACTCTTAAACCACAGCTATTCCTTTTGTGTTCTGCATAAGATACACGTTACATCAAAATGTGCTTTTGAAATATTTTTGAACAAGGATCACCTGCAGTTTCCTTTGCCTGCGCTTAGAAATCTTTGTTCAGTAAAGTAGGTCACAAGGTTTCCACCAATTTAACATTAAAGTTTCTTCCTTTTCTGCCTGCCTTTGTGTATGGTTTTGTAATCTTTTGAGACATTAGCCTGCCCACTAGAACTCCTCCAGTTCAGTACAAGAATATTCTGAAAGTGTGAACAGACTGCTGTAATGAGACTGAATGAAATCATTAGTACAATTTTAAACTTTGCTCTTAACATTTGTGATACGGAACCCAGCAGTTTTAGGAACAGTCTTGTTCAGATATATCCAAATGGCCTGGGAACCCCCAGATTTTCAAATACTCAAAAGTCTGGAATAATGGAAGTTCCATAAATAAATTTTATTTTAACTTTTTTATCTTAGCACATGGCTCACTAGAGCCCTAGGATTGGCTCAGAACATTATTTAAATGTAGCAGCCAATAACAGAGACACAGACAAAATGCAGACCATCAGCTGTGGTGGGATGTTTGTGGTAGGGAACTCAGTGCTCCTTCTCCTCTAGTGTATTTCTTTGTGAAGAAATCTGAAATAATAAAGGTGTCAGTGGTCTTGGTTTCCCATTTGTTTGTGTGGTCTATTCTGATACTTAGTAAACAGTGACTCCTTTATTGAGCAAAGTTCTAACTACATCACAATGGAACAGAAATTCTAATGTTCTGTTAATGCTGGATCTCCAGCCCTGAGAAACAGACATAGCAATAGACAGAAGGGGAAAGAGTATAGTTTCCACACCACGGCAGCTCAGTGCTGAACAGAGCTGCACCTGTTATATTTCTGTCTGTTATGCAACATTGAAAGACACAGGAGCCCTGGAGGACAAAGATGGCTACCATTCAAGGGCAAAACTAAGTTATTACTGATCGCTGCTGTTGGAGCAGCCTTGGCCTTTAGTATGCTTATCACTGGGGTTGGGGAACAGTACATGTTGGATGGCTGCCTGGTTTTATTTATCTATTTGGAAACGTTTATCCTGCTTTTCTGCACTCAGTAAGGACTCAAAGCAGCTTCAAATATGAGAAAAAAACAAGATATCATCAAATAGAAACAGTCTACTTGTCATGCGCAGGAGAGAGGAGGAACAGAGCAAATGGGAAAAGGTGCCCTCATGGAAACGCTCTCTCCCCAAGCCTGGTTGCCTGTGAGGAGACAAGAGACATGGGGATAGTGAGGACTTATAACGTCTGTGACTAATTGTTTGTTATATACATTTCAGATGCTTAAATCCAGGGGTGGGGGTGGGTATGAGAGAGGGGAAGGGAGAGGGGGGTACCAACTGGTATTGAGTACTGGCACCTTTTTTCAGGGCTCTCCCAGATCCTGATCCTCATGTGCTGTGGTCTGTCCCAGTTGGCTAGAGAAAAAGATCGTGATCTCTCAGGAGCAGCCTAGTGGGGCTCTGCAGAGAGAGGGAAGAAGTGGTGGAAATTTGTAGAACCTTCTATATAAGTACTGACACTTTCTTAAAAAGCACTGCTTAAATCTTTCAGGCTAAAGGACTTTCAGTCTGAAATTGCCATAGGATCTAATGTTTGGTCAGCATGAGGCAAGCCATGGGCTGTGTTGAATTAACTGAATGAGTAAAATGGCAATTTGGTTGATGAGTTTCATTCCCTAGAAACCTGGACCACAGCCATCTTCTTGCTTTATGCTTACTGAGTGTGCAGGACATGAAATTACCCTGAAAGCAGCTTCATTTTTATTCATTTAAAACCAGTATATCATGCCTTTCAGCTTTAGATTTCAGAACAACAACAAAGAATTGATCAGACTTTTGTGAAAGTATAGTAAGAATAGCAAACAAAAAGTCTGTAGTTTATTTACAGATGTATGTGGGAGAGGCCAATTAAATGGTTTTGGACGTATTGCTGCCCTTGGATGGGAGACTTCTGAAACCCCAAGTGTGATCCCTGCATCTAATAGCTAAGACTGGCCCCCACACAAAGATGACCAGTCACAGCTATGATATACAGCTCTGCAAACCTGGTGGAGACAAGGGCAGGCAGGAAAGGGGAAAGCTAAGTTGGTGGTGGGGAGGGAGGCAGCCTGTGGAAGGCCAAAGCAAGGAGATGGGAATAGCAAGCCAGGAGTGGCAATGAGCAGGAGTCAAGTAAGAAGTGACAGTTGGGGGGGATGGTCTTTTCCCCCTCCTTTGATTCCTTAAGGTATCCCATTTGTAAACCCATGTTTTTAAAAATAAGTAATATTGTTGTTGCCCTGTCCTGAACGGCCCAGGCTAGCCGGATCTCATCAGATCTCAGAAGCTAAGCAGGGTTGGCCCTAGTTAGTACACCAAGGAAATTCAGGGTCACTGTGCAGAAGCAGGCAATGACAAACCACCTCTGCTTGTCTGTTCTTGCCTTGAAAGTCCCTCAGGGACACCATAAGTCACCTGTGCCTTGACAGCACTTCCCACCAAACCTACTAATATTGTTGTTATGCTGTAGTGTGGCATTTTTACAAAATAAAATAAAGAATGAATTCCTGTTCCGAAAAGCATAAAAGCAAAAATTAAGCAGTGAGAGAAAGAAGGGACAAGGGATGGCAAGCATTAAAGCAAAGTTTTGTGTGATTGGAAAGACAACGGGTTGTTGTCACAGCACAAGATTTCTTTAAAGGAGTTCCTGGTATTGGTACTACATTGGGAAATAAGAGGAAATAAGTGAGGTCCTTGGCATGGAGGGTGCCAGAGTCACAAAAGAAAAAGCAAATCCTGCCATTCTGCTGTTGGTCTTTCATTGCACTTTTGTTCCCTATGAGCCAAGCTGTGGCTGGAGCCAGCAAAAACATTAGTCTTGGGCTTTTTTGAATGATTGGTTCAGATGCAAGAGAATAAGTCATGGCTTGGTGCTATATGAATGAGCCAGACAGTGTAATCCCACACAGAGTTACACCCTTCTAAGCCCATTGGCTTCATGTGCTTAGAAGGGTGCTCAGGATGACATTGTAAGACTCCACCCCATACAGTCGGAATCCTGGCTTGTAGGAAAGAGAATAAACATTTTCTGATATAATACTGCAATATAATATAAGACCAGTTATAATGGCAATTTATTATAGGCCACATAAGCAGAATTCTAAGAAACATAAAGAGGGGAAGTAGAGGAAAAAATGTGTGGGCACAAGCACCCCTTCTCCTACTCACACACACAAGGACAAAACTTGCTTTGTTGTTATGTCTGAGTAATGCCTATGTCTTACGATGAAATGGGATCCTGTCACAAAATACTAAACCCCTTACTATATAGCAGTTTCACAGAGAAAAAGGTGCCTTGAGTTGTATATAGCATAGGTAGGACGAGTCTTTGTTTCCATATCCAAGTTTCCTGGTATGTAAAAAGTGCATGGGAATAATCTAGATTCTGCTACCAAGATCCATTACATCATTTTAACGCTGCATTCTTGTTCTTTGCTCTCTGTATCACTTCCCTCCATGAGGCTCAAAGAAATCAGAAAATCTGCTCCACGATATCCATCAATACTTGGCACTATTCATTCACACACAGCAGGAAAGCTGTGTTGTGAATTCTCAAGAGTTCTTTCATTCTGCTGCACAGCTGGTGGCAGGGATGTTGCTACATGAAAGCAGCTCTGTCAGTATCAATTCTCATTACTTGTGCTATTGCATTCCAGAGAATAAATTGCCCTGCCTCATCTGGCAGCTCCACCCATTCCTGTCTCCTGGGTTATACTTGGGTAGAATTCAAAACAGCCAATTCACACGTTATTATTGGAAGATATAAGATGTGTAAGCTAGTTATGAGAGACATCCATTTGCTCATAAATCCCCATTAAAGGTGAAGTGATTTATATCAAGGCAAATTAACTCATGAAGAAAAGATCAACTTAAGTCACTGAGTTAAATAAAATTCCCCATTTTAAAACATCAGTTTCCTCACTAAGAATAGATCTGTTTGCTACTTTTTAAAGAAAGCTTTGCAACTAGGTACAACCTTCACAATGCCTGTGAAACCTACATCATTGTAACACTGCATTCATCTTTACAGGCCAGCTCCCAGGAGGTTCTAAGAAATCAGCACATTTTCTGCATTGTAGCCACCAGTTTGCAGTGCATGTGGGTTGCATGGCCAGAACGATGGCTGTCTGTCTCAGATTTCTGTTTGTCTCTTGATGTATACCTGCATGGACACTAGGGTAGGATTATGATGAGTAAAATTGCATTCTCATGCAGGGGTGTAGACTTTTTAGTTACCCAGGGATAAATTATCCTCTCTGACCAGGCAGGTAGTTTTGTGTTTTGAGAGTCATTTTTACTCTTTCCTTAGAGAGGTCAGATACACTTTTTTTAAAAAAGTTATCTTTTATAGTTATAAACTCAAAAATATGGGTGATTTTCACAGAAGGGAAAGTAAAGGAGCCTTTTGATAATCTGAATTAAGATCTGGTTAGCATTAAATATAGTATAGTATTATATTTGCATCAGCACTTAACCATGATTAGCTATAACCATGGTTTGTCAAGCAGCTGTTGGTTATCCTAAATTCAAAGCTAGTCATGGACAGTGATTGTGCAGATGTAACACTGCTCCATATTTGATGATGACTATGAAAGGGAGGGTGACTTCACAGAGATGAGATAAGGAGGGAATGGAAAGGCATGCATGCAGGGCTTTTTTTCAGCCGGAACGGGGTGGAACGGAGTTCCGGCACCTCTTGAAAATGGTCACATGGCCAGTAGCCCCGCCCCCTGATCTCCAGATAGAGGGGAGTTTAGATCGCCCTCTGCACTGCAGCAGCAACACGGAGGGCGATCTAAACTCCCCTCTGTCTGGAGATCAGGGGTAAGGCCACCAGCCATGTAACCATTTTCACCGAGGGTGATTTAAACTTTAAAAAACTCCCCCCTTGTTCCAAATGACCCAAAGTGATGTCATTGCATGGTCCCAGGAACATGCACACACTATGCACATGCACGTGTGGTACCAGGGGCACCACCTCCTGCCAGGAATTGCCCCCCGTGCTGGCAACCCACTGAGTTCCACCACCTCTTTTCCCAGAAAAAAGCTCTGCATGCATGAAATTGCAGTACATTTCCAACTTTCTAACCACGGTTAGGAGATTGCTAGTGTTCCATGTATGATGGGCCATAGTAATTATTTTGCTCCAACTAGGTAGCAGATTAATTTCATGACCACAAACTAAATGCCAGCCTCAGTTTCATGACCACAGACTAAATGCATTTGAGTTGCTGCTCAGAAATTACGCAATGTATACAACAAGATGGCTTCTCCCGTAACAGACCAACAATACTAGTAAAGAGAAAACTCACGAGAAAAATGAAACAAACCTTATAACATATCGAAATTGTATCAAAGTTAATTGAAAGGTGCAAAATGCTACAATGTATCCCAATTAAGTATACAATATTTCATATACAAGTATATACACAGAATGACCCGAAAAGGAAAGCAATAAAGTCTAGAAATTTTTTTTCGATGTGTATCTTCTTTTCTGTTGACTTAACATGCGGTAGAAAACAGAACCTATCTGGGCATGGAACTGTACTCACTCAGAGCCAAAACACACGTTAAGAAATACCTAGGTTCAGCACGTGTTCTCTTACCTCAAGGTTTGCCGGGATCTGTAGGCGTCCTGGAAGCTTAAAGTAGGCGTCCTGGAAGCTTAAAGATCTGTAGGGGTCCTGGAAGCTTAATGTCCTGGAAGCTTAAAGGATCTGTAAGCGTCCTGGAAGCTTAAAGGCATCCTGGAAGCTTAAAGCTTAAAATACAGGAGCCTGTATTTCCCTTCCCCTTTTTGCTGCTCTGTAAATGCTAAACTTTAAGCTTCGAGGACTCCTACAGATCCCGGCAAACCTTGAGGTAAGAGAACACGTGCTGAACCTAGGTATTTCTTAACGTGTGTTTTGGCTCTCAGTTCCGTTTTCTACCGCACGTTAAGTCAACAGAAAAGAAGACACACATCAAATTTTTTTTCTGGACTTTATTGCTTTCCTTTTCGGGTCATTCTGTGTATATACTTGTATATGAAATATTGTATACTTAATTGGGATACATTGTAGCATTTTGCACCTTTGAATTAACTTTGATACAATTTCGATATGTTATAAGGTTTGTTTCATTTCTCCCGTGAGTTTTCTCTTTACTAGTATTGTCAGAAATTGCATAAAGCTGTCATTGATTGAAGGAATAGTGAGAAATGCTAATATTAAGCCTTGGGGGAAAGAGCTCTACTTTTGTTCTGTGGCTAACTTGTGCTTACCAGAACATGATAAGCACAAGTGGACTGCCCGATGAGATTAGGAGAGCCTCATGCTCGTGGCTTTCTACAAACTATGCAAAACTGAATTACTCAGGAGGGCTTTTTTACACATGTAAGAGGGCTGTATAAGGAAATGGTACAGAAACATGCTTTGGTAAAGGGATAGGGATTGTAGACTAGACTATACTACTGTGTACTATCCGTTGTAAGCATTCTCCTACTATGTAACTTCTGCATTGTTTAAGGGGTCATGTTTAAATATGCTTATGCTTAGTTTTTAGCTCTGTTTTCAGATTTCTGATATCCAAACCCTGTTGCATCGTTCATTGGATATTCCATCCATTTATCATATTTGTCTTACACTGTGTAATCCACTATGAGTCTCAGTGAGAAAGGCAGACAATACAATAATAACAGCAACAAATTAGTGTTTCAGCTGTTCTCTAACTCAGAACATAGTCAATATTATGTTGATATAGAAGTGATTCACCTTGGCTCTCATCTGTGATCAGCAAAAATGACCTCCAGCAAACAAGGCAGAGAAACTTCTGTAAAACGATAGAAAATTAGCTTCTTCCTCCCCCCTTTTCAGTTTCTAGTGTACTATAAATTACTATTTTATTATGTATTTACTTGTTTACTACATTTATACTCGGCTTATATCATTTTCCTTCTTTCCATTTTATCCTCACAACAACCTTGTGAGTAGATTAAGCTGAGAATATGGGACTGGCCCAAGGTCATCTGGCAAGCTTCCATGGGTAAGTATGGACCTTTGCAGGCTAGTTACTGAATCTTCCTTGGGCTATAGGCTTGACTGCTCTTACTCTCCCTCTCTCCTTCTTCCTCCAGGTCCAGTAAATGGATTTAGCTTCACTGCTCCTTACTGCTAGTCATTAACAATGCAAAAACTATGTTATCCTTGCTAGAAAGGAAGTCGCAGGGAGGGAAATATGTCTCCGGGCTGCTAATGAGTCACAAAGCTTTTTGGGATTTGTTTTCCTCCTTTATTGCTTGAGGCTGTGCAAGCAATGTGACCCTCCTCAGTCTGGTCAAATTCCCTATAAAACAAAAGGTATGAAACTTACCCATGTCAATAGCTTTTGTTTGGATGTATGTGATATAAGGAAGAACAGAAAATGTTGATTTTACTGACTTGTGAGAGAGTCGCTGTGAGGCTAATATTTTCCTTCTGCATCACTTTTCCAAGCATTAAAAACAATTATTTGGTTAAGACACTATGACCTTTCTTTTATTGGATGTGCTCTGTAAATCAGGTTGGTCTAAAGACAATCACTGCAATTAGGAAAGTGCAGTCAAGTCACAGGTGATTTATGGTGACCCCCCCCCTAAGGTTTTCAAGACAAGAGAGGAACAGGAGTGATTTGCTGTTGCCTGTCTCTGCCTAACAACCCTGGACTTCCTTGGTGGTCTATCAAAGTACTAACCAGGCCCAGCCTTGCTTAGTTTCCAAGGTCTGATGGGATTGGGCTAGCCTGGGCCATTCAGGTCAGGGCTCAGGCACCTTATAGAGGGCCTAGTTCAACAGGGTCAAGGGCTGAGCAAGAAACTAGTTTCAGATCTTCAGATTTGCAGTTTACCACCAAAACTGGCCACACATTATATTTTTACCTACAGGACTAAGAAGAATTATACGCTTGGCTCTTATAGGAAACTACTAGTAGTTAATAAAAGGGCAAGTAAGCAGTAAAAAAGTTGAATCAAGGTAACAGTAGTTTTCATTGAGAGATACTCTACCTTTTCTGGGGTTGGCCTCACAGTCTAGGAGTCTGTCTACACAAGACTTATGACACATGTTCTTCACATTTCAGGAGCCGTAATGTTAGCAGAGAAGGGTAGTTTTAAATGACAGAACCAGCAGAGATCATTCTGGAGGGGACGGGTTCTCTCACAGCCCGCCATCACCTCTGGCATTCTGGACTGTCTCCCCTTCTGGAATGTTTGCCCTGCCAAGGCTCGGTTAATTCAAAGTTTTAAGCAGTGAGGGCAGCCCCAGCAAAGGCTCCAGAAGGGAGACAGTTTGGCATGCCAGAGGATGTGAGAGAATCCATCCCCTCCAGAGTTATCTTCACCAGCTCTGTCCTCTAAAACTATGCTTCCCAGCTAACATTGCATCTCCTGCCACTTAACTAATACGCACCCAGACATCTTGTGTAGAGACACTCTCTGTATTGTTGTTACTTTTATCTCCTCACATTTTGAAAATATGTGTAGAGGAGAGGTCAGAATATATAAATCCCAGCTTTTCATACTCCCCCATCCATCTTTTTGACCCAACCAAAGGTTCAAACTTATGCTCTGTCTAGCTCCTGGTAATAATCAAGCTGCGTCATTCTGCACCAACTGGAGACTCCAAGGTGACTTTGAGGGGAGACTAATGTAGAGTGCATTACAGTAGTTTAGTTTCAATGTTACCATTGCATGGATCCAGGTAGTCAGACTGGCCATGTCAAAGTAGGGTGCCATCTTCCGGGCTAGTCTGAGTTGAAAGAAGACATTTTTTTCCAGCTGCATTAATTTGCTGATCTACCAGAAACACTAGATCCAGTGTAACCCCTAGGTTCTTAACTAAGTCAGGAAATGTCAACTGATCCCTATCAAAAACGGGCAGTACAGTGTTCTTCAATATCTGTGCCTTCCCAACCAACATCACTTCAGTCTTGTCTGGGTTCAATTTCTGTTTGCTCACTTTCAGCCATTTGACCACTGCTGTCAGGCAGTGACTTAAGGCCCCTTTACTGTACCACCAGGGGATATGGATAAAGTGATATACAGCTGGGTGTCATCTGAATATTTATGACACCCAGTTCCATAGCTACAAATGATTTCTCCTAAAGGTTTTACATAAAATTTGAAAAACATGAGGGAAAATATTACCCTCTGTGGAACCCTGCAGAATAATTCCCACACTGAATAGAGCTAGTCTCCAACAGAAACACTTGGAGTTCTTTTCAAGAAGAATGGTTTAAACAAGTGCAAGACACATTCTCTGATGATTACTTTTGCCTCCAAATGCCTGAACAGGATGGCATGAATTACCGTGTCAAAGGCTGCAGAATGATCTAGGAGGAGCAACAAAGAAGCATGGCCTTTGTCCACATTCAAACATCAACTAAAGCCAGCAGAGCCATCTCCTGCCCAGCCCGAGTACAGACTGAAAAGGACGCAAAGTACCAGAGTTATCCAAGAAGACCTGGACTTGGGGCAAATCCACATTACTCATTCTAAGTCGCATGTTCCCCGCATTCCCCATGCAATCCCAAGTGCCGGTCACATTACCTCATTAAACAGACGCATTTCATTCGCATTTCTCCCGAATATGTGGTCACAGGTTTTCAACGGGAGTTTCACGGTGGCCATGAACGGGCCAATGCGCAATTTACGCGGTTTTTTTAAAAACCACCCCCCTTCCTGTCTCTCCAGCCGTTCCGAGAGTTCCTATTGGCTGATTCAACTTGCAAGTGTTCCGTAGTCTGCAAAAGACTGTTTTTTACTTCATAGCATTGGATTTATTGATTATGCTGTTTCTGAATCAAATCTGGTAGTTTGAAAAATCATTTTGGGGTGAATCCATCCTCAGAATGGACTCGTGAAACTTCCTTTTCAACTGTTTTTTATTTTTTTTTATTTTATATTACTGTAATATCGAAATTACGAAATATTGAAATAATGACACTCCAAGGAAGTGAAACTTCAGTAAAATTCAGGCACTGAACTGTCCTGCATAGGAAATGCCCACGAAAGCTTCCCACATGCTTCCAAATTTCCAAAAAAGAAACGGGAGAGAGCCAGCAGTGCTGTCAGTGGGGGAAAGAGAGGCATCATTATCTTCAATGATGTTTCTTTATAAGGCAAGATCGAAATAATGGAAAAGTGAGCTCAAAAAATTTTTTAAAAATGGGTGGGGAAAAAAGGTCCCGCCCAAAAAAGCTGTTTTCGAGCGGCTGTGTGACCAGAGGGACGCGTGAGAAAGACGGATTGGAAGCAGGAATGTGAACAAAGAGGAAAAAATCACAGATTGGAGGCAAACGGAAGATATCCGATAAACATGCGGGTAATGGGTGAATGTGGATTTGACCTTGGTCTGTTACTGTTCTCTCAATCATTTTGCCTAGAAAGGGCAGATTAGAGACTGGGGGGATAATACTAACATACTTTGTAAACCACTCTGAGTGGACATTAAGTTGTCCAGAAGGGCGGTATATAAATCGAATGTTGTTATTTTTTTAGGGATGGTTTTTATAACTGCCTCTTTGAGTGGCTGGGGAAAGATGTCTTGAGTTAGACATCAAGGGTTCATTTATGTGGTTTTTACATGATTTTAGCAGCCAAGATGGGCAAGGATCCAGTGCACAAGTAGTGGCCTTCACTGATGCTAGGATCCTATCAATCTCCATCAGTGTGAGTGGGTCAAAATGATCTGTTAAGTAGACCAGACAATATATTAATTTCTTCCACCTTGACTGTATTATAGCTGGCATCTAGATCAGAGCATATGCGTGCTATTTTATCAACAAAACTTTGCAAAGGCATCAGAGCTAATTGTCTGTTCCTAAGACAGTACGGGTTCAAATGTAGGAGTCAGAAGATGTTGGGATGCTTTAAACAATTGGGATGGTTATGAACCTCTGAATGCATTGGTTGCAGAGAAATAAAGTTTCTTTACCACTATCATAGATAGAGGAGTTAGCTGAGTTAGTCTGTAGTTGCAAAATAGTAAGGAGTCCAGTAGCACCTTTAAGACTAACCAACTTTATTGTAGCATAAACTTTCGAGAACCACACCTCTCTTCATCAGATCCATGCATCTGATGAAGAGACTCTTTACTATTTGCCACTATCATTGCTGCTTCATAGGACTTCCAATAAAATTTATACTTGGGACATTGTTTATTGGAATGCCTCCTTTTTTCAAATATGAGAGAATTGTGGATTATTCCATCCCTATGTGGGATGTCAGGTGCATCATTGGGAGAAAAATTAGGGAGACCCGGCCAGGGTGGATCCAGATGTTACATCGGCTGTTGCAAAATTCTTTTCATACATTATAGCAAATAGAAAATGATTTGATGGTTTTTTTTAAAAATGTGGATTCTAGTGTGGCACTAATCAAAACCTTTAGGTTAAATGAGTAGAATCATTTAAGTAAGTTTTTAAAAACTACATCTTCCAATGGGAATGGGTAAGCACTGACATACATGGGAGGTCAGAGTCAATCAACCTCCGGGAACAGCATCAACATGAGAACAGCATATTCTAGATTCCCCTCCAACCATCATACCAGAGACATGTAAGGTATAGGCTGTGCAGACCTTCAATGACCAGAGCACATACCTGATCCAAGTGTAGTGTAATCCCTCGTGGAACATGAGTAGGTCTCTACTGTTGCAACTAGGTTGCAGCCTAGGGGGAAAGAGCACATACTGTGTGAGATGAGCTGTGCCCTTTTCTAGGAGGTGTTATTCCTACCAAACTCTGTCTTGAGGACCAAGATGATGGTATATAGGCCAATTGCATAATGGCTGGCCTCTCTACCATTCAAGGATCTTGGTTTGCTAATCCAAATTCCAGTTTCTGCCTATCTTAGGGAGGGGAGGAACCTCAGCAGTGTATAATGGCATGGAATCCACCCTCTAAAGCAGCTATTTTCTTCCAGGTGGTCTGGAGATCCATTTCTCTTGGTGGCCTGGAGATCAGCTGTAATTCCAGGAGATCTCCAGCTATGACCTGCAGGTTGGCAATCCTAGTCTGTCTTTTCAATAGACTCTTGGGAATTTGTATTTTCTGTTACTTCACAAACTGAGAAAGCCAAATGGTATTTTTGTTACCCACTTTGCAAAATGATGTAAAATGGTTATTTGAAGACTCAAGGTGCAGGAATCGTATGGTTGAATGGCTGGCTTTTAAAAATACCAAAATTGGAATACCATTGAATAGCTGTCTCATACTTCTCTTATCATTCTCAGAGAGTGATAGATTTATTACTGGGAAACTGAAAGAAAGAACAAAGTATATTCTTTTATCTTATGGTTAACAGTGTCCCCCCACCCCCTTCTGCTTCATAGATCCGTTAAGCGCCTGTTGCCAGTGGAGGCTGCAAAATCATTAGCCCCTTGTTAAACGAACTGAAAAATCAATAAATACGTCTAAGCTGAAACTCTATCTGAAAAAGCAGAAGACTGAGAAATAAAACTGTAGATGTGGCTCACCGTTGCTAATACGAAATATGATGACTAACCTTTTCATAGGTTCCTATAAGATAGTGAAAAGACATCAAGCAGTCCATATCTGCTGACTATCCAGCCCTGAAAGGCTCCTTTGTTTATTTCAAGTATCTCTATGCCAATTCCCCATATTTCAGTATCTTCAAAGTAGCTTACAAACAACATTGAGTATGACATCACATTCTCATTGAAAAAATAAAAATAAAATTTGAAACCAACAACTGGAAACCAACAATCACAAAACTGAAGCAGCAGTAACTGAATAAAATAAAATTAGTACATGCAGCATCAACTCAAGAATACAAAGAAAATTCTTTTCTTCAGAATGGCAATAGGATATGGTCTCTTGCTGGTAAAGTTAATTTGCATAGTTTTATCATAGCAAATTATTACGCATTTTCTGCAAAACAAATCTTAGGTTAAAGTTAGTTCAAAGATAGTAAGAAATTCCAGTTAATATTTTCAATACCTGAATAAATCTTTTCAAAAGGAGATATATCTTTTCAATTTGTATTTTATCATTTATTTTCTTAAATATTAAAAAAATAGAAAAAGTTATGTCTAGTGTGCTCACTGCTGTGCCGTCTGAAACAGCCTGTGAAGGCCACTTAACTTGTAGAAAACGCAGAGGGGTTTTTTGTTGTTGATGTCGTTGTTTTAAAAGCAAATTCCCGCACAAAGATGGCCCAAACTGTATCCCAAGAAGCCATGCATTGTTGTCGTTTGTACAAGTTATTAAAATTAACACATTTGCATATTTCCATATTTTGCATAATTTGTTCAGTTTCAACTAGTCTATACGGGTTTGTGGGCACTGTATCTAGTTTTGTTGAGCCCCTTCTCTGGTTCAAAGCTTTCACCAGACATGTTGCGCCCACAAAATGTACCTTTGCAGCAACAAGACTACTAAGACCTTAAAAAGAAGAGGCTGAGACTCTTAGGATGTTGAATTCAGCATCCCATACTATCCTACTATATATAAGGCAAGAGGTGACTCACTTTTTATCCTCCTACAGGCTCATTGCTGATGACTCTGGCCTCCAGACTGCTGTGAAGTGCCCGCTTGCCACTGGGAAGGGGCCAAATCAATAGCCTAAGCACTCCTCTCCACGCCTCCCCTCAGTGCCCTCCCGCTCTGGCCTCCAGACTGCTGTGAAGTACCCACTTGCCACTGGGAAAAGCCCACTGAATCAGTTTGCTAGAACCCATTGTATTTTTTCACACAATGGGCGTTGTTGCTAGTATTCTATATTTTTCTGCACTTAAGTAAAATTACAGAATATGACTCTGCCCTGTTCCACTAGCAGACTGCATACCAGATACAATGATAGCATTATCCTGCACATTGTCTATATGGAAAAAAGGGTACTATACACCTAGGATAACTTTTGGTTCTACCACTGATAGCTTGGGTATGCATAATTGAAGAAGTTTCAAGTAGAAAATGCTGGTTTAAGCGGAACAATCCAACTTAACTGAGTACATGAGTCTAACGGGCCTTATTCCAAAATAAGAGAGCATAACACTGAAGGCATGATTATTTGCTGTTTTACCAAGGAAACAATTCTACATGCATTTTTTAGTACATATACAAAGGGTGAAGCTGTTTGTATTTATTCAATTAAACCTCCTAAGGTTTTGTTTTCAGAACCCGTTGTAGGACAAGCTATTACTGAAAGACGCATACAGTTAGCAGCAAGCTTCTGCAATGCATTATGAACAGACTGCTCAGGCACTGATCCCTGATTAGAAGTTGGTGATGTGATTAACAACTTAAACCTAACGTTTGAAAAAGCAGAGATGTAAAATATTTTGGCATATTAAAGAGGGCATTTGGGAAAGAAGCAATTTTGGGGAACAAAATACATGTAGTTTTACTTATTGGACCTAAAATATTGACATAAAATGCATTACATCTGAGTCAGCACATGACACTGTACTGTTAGTAATGTTTGTAAAAAATTAAAAGAATAAATGCTATAGTTTTATTTATTTACTTACTGAGATGGTAAGTAATGGCAAGCTGATAAGTGTTTTTTTAATGAGGGTCATAAAGGCTTCCTGGGGGAGCTATCAAGACAGACTGGGTAGGACCCAGTGACCACATTCATTGAACACAGTCCCATATTGTTTCTGCTTTAGCAGCATTTGTCTACCAGAAAATTAAACAGGAGCCCAGTGACCTCTTTAACACTAATACAATTTATTTCAGCATAAGTTTTTGTGTGTCAGAGCTAACTTTATTAGATGCATCTCATGAAATAAGCTCTGACTCATGAAAATTGATGTTGAAATAAATTTTGTTGGTCCTGAAAGTACCACTGGACTCTTGTTTTATCTTATTTATATTGTCACCCATCTGTAATCATTTAACAGTTAATGTGTAATAACCTGATCGTCACTATGGTAAGAAGAGCTCTCTTTCCTGTGGTGGAAACTGCTCCTAGAAACACGGGAAGAGTGAATACATATGAGATCACCACTGGTCTTAACACAGACTGATGCTTCTTCAGTCTGCAATTGCATTTCCATTTGGTCAGGCTCAGTGGAAGCAGTGACACACTTAATTTGATGCTTGGGTGAGAGATAACTGTTTGCAGTTTAATTGAGGTAGATAAATGTTAGAGGAATCTGCTAGAAGAGGCAGAGAGCGAAATTCCTATTGGCAGCTCTGATGGAGTGAAATACATGAAGCAGGGGAATGGATTGTTCATATTCTTAGCAGCAGGGGGTATTCACATCATTATCCTTTTAGTCCACTTCTTTCTTCCCAGGGCATTTATTTCTGCCAGCAGAGAAAGGCATTTCAGCTGGCTGCACCTTCCCAAGCAACTGTGAAATCCTATAACACTTGCTGATGTGCATTCTCTGAGGTGATGTTTTTTATGAAATGTATCAATCCTGAAAAACTGCAGGAATCTGAAAGCTTCTTTCCATCTGTTTTACTGTACCAGGGTATTGAAAGGAACTGCAAGATTAAATTGCAATTAATTTTTGCACTGTGTTCCATGAAGGGAAATTGAGACGTGAGGTTTATTTCAGCTTTATCATCCAATGCAATACTAAGATGCAAATTTTCTGTAAAATTTAAACATAATAATATTCTTTTAATCTTTTCAAATGTGCCCAGAATGCTTCTTATGTCATCTTGTAAGCCTTACAGCAGCCCTTTAAGGGAGGTGAATATCGCTATCCTCATATTGCAGAAGGAGGCTGAAAGAGGGGCATGCCTAAAGGTAATGTTTGTTATAGAGGTGGAATTTTTGAACTGGGCATGTCCTGGTGAATGCCTCAGTCTCATAGGCTGCAATCCCAAGAACATTTTCTTGGGAGTAAGACCCACTCAATAAAATGGGACTTACTTCTGACTAGAGTTTCTTAGGATTACTCCCATTGGCAATACACCACACTAGCTCTCAAATTATAAGCTTTAATGAAGCCAGCACCTAGCTATTTCTTATGGGGATGCCTGATAGATTAGTTTCAGGCTGCAGTTTAAGTTGCTCTAGTCACG
This sequence comes from Eublepharis macularius, assembly GCF_028583425.1. NCBI lineage: Eukaryota > Metazoa > Chordata > Lepidosauria > Squamata > Eublepharidae > Eublepharis > Eublepharis macularius. Next base: position 74,384,133 of record NC_072794.1, read on the forward strand.
GTGGTATTTTAAAGAGATTTTTTTTAAATATGGGGCCTTATATTTAACTATATGGTCTTTAATTTCATCATGGGTTGAGTAGTGAGAACAGGAGGTGAAGAACTTCAAGAGCAGGTGTGCAGCTTATATCTTCTCTTATGGAATCACCCTTCTCTAAGGCATTGATGAAGCTATCATGCCCACCGGTTGGTACCTTTGTTTCTCTTCTAATAAAGCAAAGCACTTTTTTTCACAATCACACAGTAGATGGCAGAGAAGGGTAGCAAAGAAGTGCCACAGTAACTGCATCTCTTCTTGGTGCTTGTTTAAGGGGCTCGGGTAAAGATCTGGAAACCATACTTCTTTTGGATTTTTGAAAGTTGGCAGGTAAGTGAGACAAGATAATACCAGCAGTCAACTGACTGTTTGGATTTGATCTTATTTATCTTTAGGGAGGCTCAACAAGTTTATGTTGACATACAGAAATTTACCTTATAGCTGGAAATGTTCCTAACAAACTGTTGTGAAAACTGATGGTTGTTGTGGGTTTTCCGGGCTGTATTGCCGTGGTCTTGGCATTGCAGTTCCTGACGTTTCGCCAGCAGCTGTGGCTGGCATCTTCAGAGGTGTAGCACCAAAAGACAGAGATCTCTCAGTGAGATCTGTTGTGAAAACTGTTTGCTTAGGGAACAAATAATAGCACCAAGTATGGCAAGGACTCACCCATTTCCTGACTTCTGAGGTAAATTTCAGTGTTTCCAAAAGTAATAGTGAAACTAATAATGAAGAAGCCAAACATAATACATGTAACCAGAGTTCTTTCATTGGATCGGACTAAAAGTCCATGCACTGTAATAAGCAATGCTGCATGATGACATCCAGATTGCCCCCCCCTTCAAGACTGTTTTAATTTTCCCATCTCTGTTTTTTTCCCTTCTGTGACTCTACTGTTTTCAATCTTCTTGCCTACTAGAACATGCTCAGTCCTCATCAGATCATTTTGCAGTGTGTGCATCTTTTTTTTCTTTTGGATAATTTAGAAAGTAATTTTGTGTATATTTGAGGAATCCCCCTAAGTATAAAGAAAACCTCACCTTTTCTGCCAATGGCCAACTTTTGCCTCTTGTCTTTCATGAATGCTGAGAGAAATAATAATGTCGTGGCCATTCTCTGCTGTTTGTCCTCAGCATCTGACCACCTTAGCTTTAGGTTGCTTTTAAGCATGGAGTGCTGTCTGATACCTTGGGCAAGAGACTTTACCTCCATTAATTTTACTAATTTTGAGTCAAAGTTGTACTTTAAACATTGGCAAAAATGTGTAAGATTTTTACAGGACAAGGCCATTCTTTCATTTCCCATATCACCAGATTTCAAACACCATTGCTGAATGTAAATAAAGAACAGTCAGAGGATATCTGACCTAAAAATCTGTAGATTTAGTTCTAATATTTGTGTGTAACCTGATGCATGACTTAGAAAATGTTGGGAGACAGAAGTAGGGCTCCCATGCAGTTCTATAGCTGAGCCACTTATCTGGAATCCACTTCTAAAACTGGGAAGTCTCTGTTTATCCCTTTGTTGTATTCATGAAAGGGCCCCTTCAGATGTCAGTCTTGGTTCAAAATGTTTATCCCTGTTTTGCTCAGAATATTGTGCAGGTGATCCCTCTGAACAGCTCTTATGGTACAAAGGACATGACAGTTATTTGAATAACTGAGAGGCAGTAAATTGTAAAGGGCATTTACAAATTTTTATCAGTATAGTAATAATGTGTTTATAGATTGCTCTTCTAGACAGATTAGTGCCTCACCCAGAGCAGTGAACAAGTTAATGTTATCATTATCCCCCCAATACAACTGGGGAGCTGGGGCTGAGAAGAGTAGAAGGCCACCTACTGAACTCATTGAAGGAGTGGGATTCGAACCAATAGAGGGCTGATTCACAGCCGAACCACTTAACCACTGTGCTACAGCAGCTCTGTGCTACAGTATGAGATAGACTTGGCTTTTTTTTTTAACCAGCCCCATCCTCCTATGTCTTTTACAGCAGCTTGAGCTGCAAACATCACTACAGGAGTTCCCAACTTTGTTGAGCCTGTGGGACTTTGAAAAGGTAGTGGGCAGCACCACAATATAGCTGCGACAGGAGCAAGAGCCAATCAAGAATGTTGGAAGGTTCCAAGCCAAGCAGCCTCCTGCAATGGAGGTAGTTATTTCTGAATGGGTGCTGAGCTCTTCTGAAGCACCTTCTGTTCCAAGGAGGTGGAGAAAAGCTTTGGGGAAGAAGGATGTGGTCATCAGGAAACACATTGGCAGGGGCCATGTTGGGAGAACTGCATTAGCAAGTCATACTGCTTATATCTCCACTGCAAAGAGTTACACCTACTGATTTCTTTTTACTTCAAGCAGTAGGAGGGTGGGCTTTTCTTTTTGAGTCAGTTGACAACTTTATCATGAAAATTTGCATGGTTTTTAGTAGCAAACTAGTACTGAGAATCTTCAAACTAGAAGTCAATAAAAATGTTAAATTAATAGAGAAAATCTTAGACGGCAGAAATGGACACACTGACAGAATTAATAAAAGAAAAAAACGGACATGATGGAAAACAAAAATGGACCCTGTTTTATAGATGGGTTAAACGGAAGTATAAAATAGAGACATAACTATATGTCAGCAGAATACAATCAAATGAATGAGCAGAGTAAAAAAGTACTAGAATTAAAGAATGCACAGACATAGTGATAATAGCGTAGTGAAAATAGTATAATTATGATGGAATTGTAGAGAGGAAATGAAATGTATGATTTATAACATGTATCCAAAGAATGTAAGACTTTTGATTAATTTTGTTATCAGAATAAGATGGAACTAAAACAAATTAAAAAACCATTTTTTAAAAAAAGGTAGGATTTGAACCCAGTGGCACCTTAAAGACGAACAAGATTTTCAGAGTATAAGCTTTCAAAAGTCAAAACTCTGTTCTTCAGATCGGAAGAAGGGAGCTTTTATTCTCAAAAGTTCACAACCTGAAAATCTTGTTAGTCTTTTATGGTGCCACGGGACTCAAATCCTGCTGTTCTAACCGCAGACCAACGTAGGTACCTACTATGAAAGGCAGGACACCAACAGGGCAAATGAAATGGAAGGTGGACTTGCTACTGATACAGCTTGTTATTAAGTCCTGTTTTTATAGAGGGAGGTGTCTTGATATCCTTCCTCTTGGTAACTGACTATTCCAAAAGCAGGTCAAATGCCACTGCACACCAAAGGAAAAAGCTACATTATTAGAAGCACTACAAACATCTGTGGAAAATAGAATAATGTCCTCAAGAGAGCCGAGGGGCAGAAGATTCATTAGGTAGTGATACAGAATGAAAAAAGCTGACCTGATATTCTACCAAAGAGTTTGTGATTTGTTTTTGAGTTCTTTTTTCTGTATTGAAAAACTTTTGTAAATCAAGTTAAACAAGAAACAAAAAATCCCATAACGAAGACTGGTATGGTACTGGGATTACAAACCCTGGAACTAGTTGTTTAGCCTTGGCCTTTCTTCCATATCTGTAAAATGGGAATACTGCTAAATTGTTTTGTGCAGCTATGAAAATGTATATTGTTGAAAGTCTTATGGCATTTGAACTCTTAGTTTTGGATTTGTTAAAAGTTTGGAAATATCACTACAGCGTTACAATTCAGGCACATAATCTGAATTTAAACCAGTGTCATAATTTAGACTGGATCAGATTAATAGTTTCTGGACACGGTGTGATTTGAAATGCTTGTGAAAGTATTTTTGGGTGCAGCTCAACCTAAGTATAGTGACGCAGCCAAAAAAAATGCTTGTGGTAAATGGACGGGTGACAGATGTGTCCTAGCAGACGCTTTAGGGGGGGGGGGCTTTCTCCAGGGCGAAGTGTGAGCAAGCTTCTCACGGACATTGTGGTCTCCATCAGCTACAATGGAAGGAATCCCCTTTCGGGGCGGCAGCTCGAGGGCAAGGGCCCCTTTTCGAGATACCGTGACCGCAACGGGCACTTTCCTGGCCCGATCTTCCTTCGAGGCCCTCCCGTAACCTGGCGCCCCCCTGCGCCGTCGGTCCCGGGAGCCCGAGAAGCTCGCTTCAGTGTTGGGAAGCGGGCCCGGGGCTGCCGTCGCTCCCTCCGGGCGTCTCAATGAAAGCGAGCGCCCGTCGCCCGCCTCCCCCCCGCGGCTGGGCGCGATTGACACCAATTGCCGCTGAAAGGCTCCGGGCGGAGGGAGGGGCGGCGAGGCGAGGTGGGTCGGGTCACGTGACTGCTTCCCCGCTCCCGCAGGCGGCCGCATGCAGCTCAGCGCCGGCCACAATCACAGCTCCCGGCAGAGGGGGAGCCAGAGCCGGGCTTGCCTGGGCAATCAGTGCCGCCGCCGCCGCCGCCCTCCTCATCCCGCGTCGCCTTAAGTTTCGCAGCCGCCGTTGGAAGTGTGGGGGGAAGGCCGGGCGGTGGGAAGATGGCTGGGGCGATCATCGAGAACATGAGCACCAAGAAGCTCTGCATCGTCGGGGGGATCCTGCTGGCGTTCCAGGTCATCGCCTTCCTGGTGGGGGGCCTGATCGGTAAGTGCTCCGGGGGCAAACTTTCTCCCCTTTCCTGGGCTTCGGTACTTGGCTCGCTGAGCCCGGCGCTCGCCGTTAAGAAAGCGCCGCGCCGCGGGCCTCTTTGTGCCCACCGCGCTCGAGCGGGGGCCGAGAAAAGTTTTTTTGGCCTCGCTTCGGGATCGACTTCAAGAAGAGCCCGCAAGAGGCGAGCCTGGAAGCATGGCGACGCGCTGCGCGAGAAGGCTGGGACGCTAAGTTGCTGCCCGGCCCGAACTGCTGCCCCCCCCCGGGGGGGGGTGTATCTCGGCTTTCTCCGCGGCCGAATCGCTTTAAATGAATAAATCTGACTGACGAAGGAAGCGTCGTGTCTTGCGCCGCACTCGCCGCGCGCCGCCTCGAGAGCGGAGCGGGGTTTGCTTGGGCAGCCTCGCTTTGGATTGCAGCTCAAGCTTCGAAGGGAAGGGCGGAGAAGGGCTCGAGAGCGGAATGGGAGCTCCGTCGGGAGAGAGAAGGCGGGCGCCTCGGGCTTCCTTCGGGGGAGGGACGAAGAGTTTGCTCCGGCCCTGTCTTTTGTTCCGTGGGCTTCTCTTTCAAAGTCTTGAGCCTCTAAGGAAGCCTGAGGCGGGTTTGCCCTGGCCGTCCTTGAGGTGTTTTGTGGACAGGCGGCTTTCCCTCCGGGATGCTTTGTTCAGCCTTCTCTTCTCTCCCTCCCAGCCAAAAGCGTTAAGGCTCACCTGCAACCCGGTTCTGCCACTTTTCCTTCACTCCTCAGGCGGGGGAAGGCTGCCTTCAGCCCCCCCCCTCCCAACCCCCTCTAAATGGGGAAAGCTTGTACGGTTATTGGGTCGGACCAGAATAGTAATGGATATTTGTTTCTAAATCTTTTGCTAAAGGGACCTATCCACATTGTGTTTGCCTTTTCTTTCCAAATATCCCTTCCTCAGACATGAAGGTGTAGGTTAGCCTGTTGAAACCCGCTTGCGGCACTTCATAATTATCCACCTTTTCAGAATCTCTGCCCTGAGTCTTTCGACTTTCATTTTGTGTGCACTGTATACAAACAATTGGAATAAATAAGAGGACTGACTGAATAAAAGATCTTTTTTTGGATCTGGAGATATTCAAATCGGCACTTACCTTTGTTACTCTTATACTGTAGCCATTTGAGAAATTCACACATGAAGGAGAGGAAACCCTTTCCAAGGAACATCTACTTGTGTCTTAAAATAAATAAACAAACACAGCATTAACTGATCACATGCAAACAGGAAAGAGGAATAGATAACTGAAAAGTTAGCCCTGTTGAAGTGTGATGAGTTCTTGAAAATATTGCTCCAGTTAATTCCTTACAAATGGTATTATATGTGCACTCATACGTCTCAAAAACTTCTCCAACCATTCTGATTCTCAGAAATGCTTTAAATATCATGATGACCTTTGCCCCATGTAAAAAAAGGCTTTATGGCATAACCTTTACAGCTGTGTCCCTTCAGAGGCCCAGGTCCCATCCCAAACGCTTCAAGTTGTTCTCATTTTGAAGATATTTTTTATACTCATTAATACTTTGCCAGGCTTATCTGCTCTGGCCATGGGAAAACACCACTTTTATAAGCACATTGAAGATGCAAGTAACTAAAAACTTGCTCAGATTATTCCTAAGATTCTAGTCTGTTTGTTCTGTCTTATCTCAGCTAGTCACGAGTGGAGGCCCCTTAAGCTAGATTTAGGTTTTTGGAAGTAGGTTTACTGTGTTCTCATTCCCAGGTTTGGGTTGCTAAAATCTCTTTCACTTCCAACTTTGATAGGTTGTCTAATATTTAGTGTGCCTTGATGGATCCTTTAGACCAAAGGGCAGTGTAGCAGCTAAGTGTCTTGTATAGTTTGAACATAAGCTGTAGTTCCTGCTTCAGCATCTCTGATTCATTAGAAGTATATCTTCTAGCTGAAGCACAAGTTATTGGTTGGTTTAGATACTGATTTTTTAGAAGCTGAAATGGATATGTTTATAACATTTGCTTTCCACCTTTCTTCCTTCAGGGAACATAAGATGGCTTTACATAGAATTATTATCCAAGTACTGACAGTGGCCTAACCTGCTTAGCTTAGCATGCTTTCTTCCTTTTGTGCCATAAACCATATTCTGAGATCATAAGCATTCCGTGGGCATATTACGTTGTGTGTTGCTTTGAGTACTGTTGAGAGTGGTTGAATGAGTTTAAAGTACCAGATGTACACATACCTTCTGCTCTGTGAATGTTGAGTACTTTTGCAAAAATTTTCAGCAGAATTGTCTGTATTCACAAGTTTTTAAAATGTGCAGGAATACGTGCTCTTTTGTGCAGGAAGACCCATGCGAAGAGTCTTGTATAATAACTGTTGGGGAAAGACTTTGAGATGCTGGAGAGCCACTGCCCAAGTAGACAGTACTGAGCAATAGATAATTAATTTCAAATGCTAATTTTTTTCTACAGTGTTCTGGATCATTCCTTACAGGCTTGTACTAGCAATATAGAGTTGCTATCTGGAGAAGAAACAGCCACCTTCTCTTTTCATATATAGAAATACAGAGAAGATGTGAAGGGCATCCCCTCTTAAACATACTCATTTCACCTCTGTCTCTCTGAACAAGAAGAAAAGTTTATTGCTATTAAGCATTTTTAATATATTTAAGTAAGCTCTTTGCTGCCTGTGACTAAACTGTTTTTGAGACAGCTTTCAAAAATGCAGTAGCACAATAAAATACATGTAACCTACAATTAAAGTACAGCACTTGGTAGGTGATAAATTAAAAGCACTTATCTGTCCATGTGCAGAATTTTAAAAAGAAAAGATGATCAGTTTAAGGATTAAGCATGTTCTGTGAGAAAGGATTACTGAAAAATCCATTCATATAGCCACTACTTGTTCATCATCGTTGTGGAGATTTATTTATTCTTGCTACTGTCCTGTTGAAAAGACCTGTTGCTGCATTGCTTGCTTTTAGATCTGTCAATTATCACTCAGGTTACCGGTGTTTACTTCTATGATAAGGAGACATCATGGAGAGAGATGTGGATATTCCAAAACAAGGCTTTGAAATGAATGTTCCAGGGCAAGTTTTTTGTTGTCTTCAAATTGGGAATCTACTGGTTTTAGGCAAATATTGATGTCTGCTTCTGTTACCTTTTTAGTTCCAGTCTAAAATGAATAAACTCAGATGCTTGATGGTTATGACTTAATTTCATGTGTGCAGTTTTTTCATATATTTAATGTATACCTGGACCTTGCAAATGGATGCTAAGTAGAATTTACACTGCATCTTTGAAATACATTCACCCCACTTTGATGTTTTTCATCAGTTCTGGTGGTAGAAAATGCTATCAAGTCATAGCCAACATATGGTGACCATTGCTGTGGTTTTTCAAGGCAAGAGTCTAACAGAGGTAGTTTGCCATTGCCTGCCTCTGCAATCCTGTTCTTCTTTGTTCTCCCACCCAATTACTAACCAAGGCCGACCCTGCTTAGCTTACAAGATCTGATGAGATCAGGTGTGTTTGGGCTATCTAGGTCAGGGCTCATCAGTTCATAGGAGGCAGTCTTCTGGATATGTAGAAACTGGCTTGTGAAGCATTAGTAATACTCTTCAGTACTTGCACAAAAGGGAAGACCCTTCTAGCACCAACACTTCATAGAAGTTTTCTGCACTTAGTCATGTAGTCCTGTAATTTGATTTTTAATTAGGCTGCTAGAGAAATTTATGTGTACAGAATAATGGAATAAAAAGAGATTCTGCCTAACTGCCCAAACTACTTAGCACACACTAATATGCAGTAGTAGTATAACTATGTTACAAGTGTGTTGAGACTCAGTGGTTTGTCTACAAGACCACCTTGAGAGGTCATGCCTGAGATGAATTTAAAGTGGTGATGACTTGAAGTTCATTCTGTCTAGTGTAGTGCAATACCAGCTCAGTAACAAGAAAAGAGGAGGGACACACCAATCACAGTAGAATGAAAATAGGCCAAAACCAATAGTCTTTACTTCTAGTGGCTTTGGCCAATTTTCACTTACCAGCTCAACAACAACAAAATCTGGAAATCCCTGGAACTTGACATAAGTACATAGTGCAACAGTGTGGTTTTATCAGTAGTAATTGAGTGCTATTCCCTATTTCTGCTATTTTCATTAAGGACTTTAACTAAAGTTATTGCTAATACCAGTAAGTATTGTTTGATTTATTGTGTTACACAAGGTTCTAAAGACTCCCTGGCTATTGTATGGAGCCAGACTGTTATGATGAATAGGTACATGCTGTGTTCTAGGCATGAATACTGCTGGGTGTTCTTCTGTTTTGGAAGATTCCTTCGGCTTGCAATCTTGGCATACATTCTTGAGATGGAAAGTTCATGCCTGTGTACGTCATATCTTCTCAGTTCTTCTGAGAAGAGATGTAAAGTGCAAGAGAATGTATCAGGAAAATGAAATTTCTTAGACGCGGTTTGTGTGGCTAGGATTTGAGGAACATGCAGTAGCATCTAGGGTTCTCTGTGTAACTCCTTAGATCCCATTGATGTCACATTACTCCAAAGGTTTTCTTTTTTCCGTAAGGCTTTCAGTGCAGTCTTATGCATAGTTACTCACATCTAGGTCCATTGATTGTACTTCTTATTGCATAGTTTTATGGCATAATAACAGTGGTCTCTGTAGTCTTCTTTGTATGTGTTAAAGACTGATAAAATTGTTTCTGAACATGAAGCCAGCTGGCACAAGGCTAGGCAACCCTGGCTTGCAAACCAAAGGGCGGCACATGAGCCAATTCTCTACCCAAGGGACTGAGGCAAACTCCTGAGTTGCTGAGGCGTTGTGTTAATAGTGTTTTTAGTATAGCTGGCCAAATAGAGCCCTTGTATTTTTCTCCCACCCCCACCCCTTTTGCTAACTGACACAAACGTCTTCACAGGTAGAGCCTGTGGTTCTTCAACACTCAAGCCTGAAAGGATGCATATCCCTGAACTTTACTTCATAAATCTTGTGCAATGAAGAGGTTAGTGCATTTTTATTGGAATGCTGTGGGTCTAAATGTGTGAGGCCTGAACAATAAGCTTTAAACACCAATGAGGCTTAATTAATTTGATGTTACTTTTTAAGCACGACATGCCTCATAGAGATGGTTGTGAAGATAAAGGAGACTCTGACAGTGCGATCCTAAGAAGAGTTACTCCAGTCTGAGCCCATTGAAATCAGTAGGCTTAGACTGGGGTAACTCTGCTTAGGATTGCACAGTCGATCTGTAAAGAACTGGTACATTAGCATGTATGTTGGTAAATATAGAAGAACTAAAAAAAAGGCCATTCCCCAAAAATCTTGTTTTAAATTTTAAGGTTTTGCCTGGTTTAAAAATATTGGAGAGTTTTGAATGAGAAATGGATTTTCCCCTTGTAAAGAAAACTCAGTCTTGAAATGAAATTCTAACTCTTCTACAAGCCAAGAATGCTTCCCTTGAGGTAAAGAGGTGACGTGCACATTCCACAGTTGCTTTAGCACTCGTTCTGGCATGTGTGTGGTAGATGCATAAAAGGAAATGTTTGCTATCCAAATACACGCTTTTATGAGGTACTGGTAGTTGCTTGTTGATCAGATACTGTAAAATTGAAAAACTGCAACTTGAATGAGAGACTTTTTTTCTTTTCAGAGCTTTCCTCTGTGAATAATGTTGTATCTTCTCTGACATTGAGACCTGTATTGTGAGGGATTTAATAGCTTGGCTAGAGTAGCAGGAAGTTTGTTTTATCCCTAGTGAAAATCAACAAAAGAGAGGCTTGGACAAGGCTCAGATGTGTTTTGCTGCAATTAGCAAATGTTTCCCCATTTGTTTGAATTGAAGCTCAAATATAGCAGAACTGTACATAATTTAAACCACTGGTTTCTTTAATATTAGGTGGCTGTTACAGTTGGTATACAATAGTGCCTGGTTGTGGTCTGCTATTGAGTCTGAATGGTAACGCCTGACTTTGTCATTTTTTAAAATGCCATTTCTCCTCCAAGGTGCTTTGGGCAGGAGACACAGTTCTCCTCTTCCCATTTCTCCCTCCCTTTAGAGAGGCTAGGCTGACAGTGTCTCAAGGTTAGCCAGTGAGCTTCATTAGCAGTCTGAACCCTAGTTGTCTTAGCCCAGTGCTGTGCTACACCACATTGGATATACAGTGGGAGCAGTTTTTGTCTGCAAATGGACGTGAAAATGAGCTGGGCCAAATTTTTCTAGTTGTGCCATATTACCACCCCAGTGTTAAAAAATGAGCAGAAGTCTTAAACTATCATTACCAGTAGATGTAATGTGATGTAGCAAGTGAGTTACTAGGATCAAAAATATCTGGATTTCGTTGCCAGGTCTGGCACATATGCCCATCATAACCTTTGGGAGGTCACTTCATCTACCAGTGAAACTCCCCCCAAATTAAAGGAGTCCCTTTTGTTTCTTCTGAAGAAAGTCAAGCTTTCAGCATGGTTCCTCGAAGCACCTGACTTATGTCTGTATATGCCTGGTTAAACTGAAATTGAATTGATTTGCACATCAGTTCATCTTTCTGTTGTTGCTTGACTATACACTATAGGCTTAATTCCCGTCTAGTATCTGAGCTCACCTTTTGAGTCCCCAAACTCACAGCTTTACAAAGAGCTTTCTGTGTAAAACAAGATCCTTGTGTTTCTCCTCTTTGGTACATCTTTATTTTTGTAGGACAGGCTGTCTCAGAGTCTTCCTCTCCCCCCCCCCAAATAAATTAAAACTAGAGAGATATCCCACTTGTTGCATTTGGGGTTTCATTTTCTATTTAAAAAGATGATCTAGGCCATTATGAAAGCTACTCTGAACAAAACGTTTCTTCCTTGGGCAGTTTTATAAACCTTGAGGTAAGAGTGGTTGTTCTAAAGGAAACAATAGGAAGGATTGAATTATGATTGTTATGAACTAGACATGGGCACAAACTAAAAAAAACCTGAACCACGTTATTCATGGTTCATAGCATTCCACGGAACCTCGAACCACAAACTTCTGACCTTTTCCCAGTTCGTGGTTTGTTGTTCCATGGCATTTCAACTGCCCTGCACCAGCTGCTGAAGAGCTTGCTGCCCGGGCAGCAGGAGAACGGGGCTATCAGTTTCACAGACCCTGTGCCAGTTTCAGCTGATAGGCTAAACCCAGCGTGGGGTCTGTGAAACTGACAGCCTCTTTTCTTGCTGCCCGGGCTGTCAGTTTCATAGACTACGCGCTGGAACCAGTGTGGGGTCTGTAAAACTGACAGCCCAGGCAGCTAGAAAAGAGGCTGTCAGTTTTACAGACCCCTCGCCAGTTCCAGCGTGGGGTCTGTGAAACTGACAGCCTCTTTTCTTGCTGCCCGGGCTGTCAGTTTCATAGACCACGCGCTGGAACCAGTGTGGGGTCTGTAAAACTGACAGCCCAGGCAGCTAGAAAAGAGGCTGTCAGTTTTACAGACCCCTCGCCAGTTCCAGCGTGGGGTCTGTGAAACTGACAGCCCCTTTCTCCTGCCACTCTGGCAGCAGGAGAAAAGGGCTGTCGGTTTCACAGACCCTGTGTGGGGGCTGTAAAACTGACAGCCCCTTTCTCCTGCTACCCAGGCTGTCAGTTTTACAGACCCCGCACTGGTTCCAGCGCAGGGTCTGTGAAACTGATAGCCCGGGCAGTAGGAGAAAGGGGCTGTCAGTTTCGCAGACCCCGCGCTGGATTCAGCTGATGGGCTGAAACCGGTGTGGGGTCTGTGAAACTCCGAACCAGCCACGGAATGGCTGGAAAAATTCATTGGTTCTGGAAAAACACGTTCCCATGGAACGCGTGTTTTGGTGCAAATGAACCGGCCATTCTGTACATAATTTTGTTCCATGGTTCGTGCCCATCTCTGTTATGAACATTGTCATTTGTGCAAATGAGGAACTTTGTGCTGTTGACTCTACTGAGTAAAAGTATCTCTATTGGCATTAGCAAGAGACTTTTCTCCACAATGCCCACGAGAATGAAATATTAGGTTTATTCTAGCAAAAATTAGTACAATACAGGTTAAATTGATAGGGCCTTAATTTTGGATTCTACTTCTCAAAACATGTATAGGCTATTTTTTCATAAGCTCAAGCAGATACAGTGTCTTAGATGTGCTAAAATAACAATAACAAAACCACAGAAAAACCTCTCACTTTCAACTTGCTAGGTCTGCATTTCACCATGGTAATTTTTTTTTTCAAAAACGTGTGTGTGAGAGAGAAGCTTGAGATGTAGGCTAGTGATGAGACTGATAAATTGGCTTGTTTATTCCTATCCTGCTGTTAGTTAAGTTAATGAAGCAGAAGTCCATTGTATGTGCTCATTTGGTAGTGCTAGCTCTGCACAGAAGGGGGTAATTGGACAGAAAAGCAGAATGATCTTGGAGCATGGGAGTAGTTAACCTTGTGGAGTGTCACTAGGCTTCAGGTTTTAATTAGTGTAGACAAAGTGCAATTCATTTTCTCTAACGGACCTATTGGTGTGAGAAACAAGGGTCAGTAAGTAATCTGAAATATCATAAGAGCCATTAAAATGAGGGATAGGATGTCTCTATCCTTTTTAATCCCAGTATGATTTATAGGTTCAGCGGTTTGTCTTTAAATTCACCAGTGTCCTATATAGCCACTTAGCTTGTGTGTGAAAATGAAGCCTTTAGGGGAAACGTCAGTCTTGGTATGGCATGATTCTTGTACTGATGACGGAGAAGAGGCTGGGTGAGAAGAGTTAGTACCCACCTGCACAAGCTCCTTTCTGGGTTACAGAATTCAGAAGGGTGAAAGGAATGCTGAACTGCCACAGACCACTCTTAGGACTGTACTTAGGGTGGAGAGAGGACTGAGTCAGCCTTGGTTACTCGTACAAGCTGCCTGCGGGATAGTCTTGGCAGCTGGGTGTGGAATGCCAAGCATTTCAGTTCCAGTGCAGTCATACAAAAACATACATGGTAAATGAGTTTGAGAAACAGCTATTCCAGCAACTGCTTTTCAAAGACAACCGACTTCTTCAAGAGCCCATTGCCTAGAGGCTATATGAATCACTGCAGCAGAGCTTGGAAGAAGAAGACCCCCCCCCCCGGCAATGATTTAGGAGGAACTGCTTGAAATACCCAAATATGTTGTTACAGGACAAGCTTGTTCTTTAAAGTCACAGTCCATGCTGACTTTAATTTTAGGAAAGCACGGTAGGCATAATTGTTAGAACACAAGAATTCTGTTTATGAGAAAGACTGATAGCCCCTGTGAGTATTCCCATGATCAGGCAAGTAAAATGAATCTTGAATGTTACTTTTGTGTCTGAGCTTAATAGCAAACAGACTCAGTGGAAGAAGGTGCTGGAGAGGTTGACATTTTCTGGCTGGTTGTGCAGGTCTCTGGTACACTTGGCAATGGAATAGCCTAATATCAGAGGCTGCTTTTTGAAGCCTAGAAACAATTAGCAGTGTGATCAACAAAGGAAAATAGAAACCCTTAGATCAGTATTCAAAATAAAATCCTGCCATTTTTCAAGGCTAGCACTAATTAAATCCATTGTATGATTACAGTGATTAATTTCCAATTCACATATCCGACTGTGACATTGCTGATTAGTGTTGTTTTCCACTGTGAATCCATTTTTGAGAAAGGTAGATTAAAATTTAACAGTTCAAATAGATAAATACTTTAAAGTTAGCTTTTTGTGGAAAAGTAAAATAAGTAGCAGTTCTCTGATCCTGGACCCATTCAGCCATCATCTGTTCCTAGTGATTGAGCCTTACTGCCTTTTCTGTGCAAAGAGGTTTTATCTGCACATTGCCCCATATGACAAATTAGTTAATTGTTTAATCAAATGGTGGATTGAAAAACTGGTCTGAAATGCATGGTGATCAGCAGTGTGTTAATTTGACTGCCCCGTATAAATCAGATATGTGCTGAATGCGTCATCAATAGCCATACAGCTTTATTCTCTAGCATGTCAAGCACTGGATGCCAACATCAGTGGTGTTAGAGTAACGTCTGGCTTGTTCCCTTTTATGGCTCTTTCTTGAGGCACCAGTTGAAAAAAGGTAAATTTATCCTTCCTGAATCTATTCCCACATTGCCAGTCTTGATTTGAGTTTGGGATATCCCCCCCCCCCCAGTTTAAATTCACTGAGTTTGTATATGTTATTAATCATTATGCTGAGCTTTGGATGCTTCATGTTTTCAGCTGTTTATCTTAGATTGGGTCAGTCTTCAGGTTGCTATGTTACCACTGAGCTTTCAGCCATTATTTTAAAAGTGGAAAATGTCTCTTATATGTAGGCTGGAGAGGACTGGACTGTAAGTTGCAAGGACACTTTGGTGATATGGTACAGTATCTTATATTGCTCACAGGCATGCTTTGAATGTGCATATGTTCCAGTGTGGCTTTTCAGAGTGGGACGGCCCCTTTTATATCAGATTTTTGCCATAAGTGTATTCAAAAGTATTCATAAGTATTTAAAAGTAGCACTGGTTTCCGCAGGAAAGCAGATACTCTGTTATATAGCTGGATATAAATATACACATTTGAGGACATTTGGGTAGGGAGCTATATTTTTTCCTTGCCTCCAGTCCTCCCAATGTATGGGGAGGGGTTAGGTTCCCTTTTCAGAAGTTGCATCTCACAGTTTAGCCCACAGAATTAATTGGGGTATACCTAACAATTTTTTTAAAAAGTCTTTACCTGTTGGCTAAAGATAACAGTAGAATGGGACAGATGAATCTCCTTGGAGATGGAGTTCCAAAGTTTTGGTGCCACGACTGAGAAGGCCTTTTCTCAAGTTGCCACCCAAGTGGCCTCAGATGACAAAAAAATGAACATTCATCTTTGTCACAGCCAAAGTTCTGGGTTCCCTCTTTAAAAAGCATATAACCAAGCAATCTTCCATGTACCTACCCACCTCTAGAGCTTTGCAAGTAATAAATGCAACTGTGACCACATTTCTTCTAGGTAACAAACACTGAACGTTTAAATTGAAAATCCCAATAGGGGAAAGCAGCTTAGCCTAGACAAAACTGCCTAAATGGAATACACAAAATAACCTAGGAGTTAACCACGGTTAACAAGGAACTTGGTATGTGTAACTACCCCGGTGAATCAAAGAGTTAAAAAAATAGTTGATTCAGTATCAACTATCAAAGCTATCTATGTGTAGCTATGTTGAGCATTATTTAGAGCAACAAAACTACTCTAAACTTGTTTTTTAAATTAGTGTAATGTGTGCAACATTGAAATTAATTTAATGATATAAAATTATAATTTTAACAATATTAACATTTCTATAATTGTGAACAGTTTACTTTACAGCTCTTTTTGATTTTTATCTTGAAATGCTAGGGTGGGCCTACAGTTTTGAATCTAGAAAGATCATTAAAACAGAAGTAAAGAGAAGTAATAGCAGGTTATAAAGACAAAAACCTGTTTAGAGATAACTGCAGTTGTAGTAGGTAGAAGTTTTGTTATGCTACTAAGTTTGCCTTTGCTGGTTACAAGGCTAGAGGCCAACTAGCCCTTGCCAGCAAATAACTTTAGGAGTTTCGTTAGTATATCAAGTTATCACCTGCACACAACATTGTTGCCTTTATGGAATATTGGGTCTAATATTGGACTGTTTAACTGCAATCAATTAATTGGGGTACCTGCTCAGAATTGCTTGTTGTGTCTTGGAAGTTCAGGATCATTATACTTGAGAATTGTATGAGAATGAAATGGGAGAATGCACACGAGTCCAGTTAAGTGTTCTTGAAACTGTTCGAGTTGATTTCCTCTCCTTTCCCAGACCACAGACATTTGTGGAATGCTTAAAATTTCTGCCAGTTATTTGCTGCTTCTTTGTGAACAATAACTTGATAACTGGTGAACGCAGCACTTAAGACAAGGAAGAATTAAATGAAAGCTTGGGTTTTTGTTCTTATAGCCGTGCCAGGTATATCAATGAGAGCAAGCAAACTGAACTAAATAATGAGATAACCACGCGCTAAAGGGGCTTGGGCATTTGCCACCATCAGCTCCTCCAACCAAGCTCTGAAGACCAGGAGTCTAAAAGGCATGCACCAAAACACTTCCTAAGCAGCAGCACACCTCAGAAGTTTCAGGTAGTCTTTAAAGCACTAGGGGAAGAAAAGGCTACTCCACTAGCAGAATATAGTACAGTATGTAAGCATTCCCATGATGAGGCCTAACAAGCCTCAGCGAAAAAGCAGAAGAGGATAGGCAAGGAGGCATTGATGCAGCAGGCAAATGTGTGTTCACATGACAACTAAAAGACATTTCTAGACATGTTCAATGTTTGTGTCTCGTAGATCTGGTTCAAGTAGGTGTGGCCTTGGATTCATCCTGAGTGGTAATTGATCTGGTGTGGGAAGTAAAGGTGGTCAAATCTCTAGGGTACTGTGACTATAGGGCTATGAAATTCAACATGCACATGACCAATAAGTTGCTTGGAAAGTCTAACACAGCCACATTTAACTTCAAAAGAGGCAGTTTCTTCAAACATGAGGGGATTAATTAAAAAGGAATTGAAAGGAAGAGTCAGGAGGGTCAAATCTCTTCAGGGTGTTTGGAGATTATTTAAAATGCCTCCTCCTGGCCAAAGCCCATGTAATTTTGAATGTATTGTCATAATTGTAAACTGTGATTAGCTTGTGTCCCATGGTATCATTCCAGGCAAAGTTCCAGCTGTGAAGAACAGATGATTATATATTTTATTACTTGTCAGGAATTGGCATACTGGATAAGCATCACCAATTGGCTTTGATCCCATTCAATAGGGAAAAGAACCAAGACTGAGGGGTGGGGAGTGTTCTGTGAAACTGCAGGCCGAGTCACCTTGCAGGATTTCAAAATTCTACGTAAAACAGCAAGCTACAAGGGAGCTTGTCATTTACTGGTGTCAAGCACGATATAAACTCTTCTTTGCACATCATTTCCACATTGTTGTTACTGGGCATGTAATGAGAAAAGCATGAACATCCCATCCTCACAGTGTATTTGACTTACAAATAAGTACTCTGTAATTAAAGGCCTATCTATGATTTCATACAGGTGAAAGAGAGAAGGGGGGTATGAACTGGAAGCTAAATTTGTTTACATTTTCTAGTTCTTACTTTACTGATTTTTTAAAAAAATTACTGGACAGTCCTTCATACCCTTCAAATACATTTCTCTTTGGACCTAGCAAATGTGACTTGACACTTCTACTGTGGATTTTTTTTTGTAAAAAGTACAGGGAAAAAAACCTCAGGAGAAAAAGTTTTTGTTTTCCATTCTTGCATATTAGAAAATTTAGGGCAGAGACTCTGGCATGTCATGCACATATTCAGGAATTGGAGAACTTTGCCAGAATACTCCAATTTTGAAGTTGATTTATCTGTGACAAACTAGAGGTTGATAGTAGCCAGAAAACAATGACTGGTTACTGAGCCAAGCCAAATTTTGTGGACCCCTTGTTTGAGTAAACCTTTGTGTTTATCGTAAGTAATTTGACAACGTGTTCCAAATGGGATGATGGTTTAAGTTGCCTTCCACTTCTTTTGCTTTGTTCATGAAATGTATAGGATCTGATGAGAATAAACATGTATCGGGCTGGAGACACACAGGAAGACATTTTGGTTCATCAGAGTCAAGCTATTAATTGATGTTCAGGACTAGAGATGGGCATGAACCGGGAAAAAACTGAACCGAGTGGTTCGTGGTTCGTCATGTTTCACAAACCACGAACTTTCACAAACCTGCCCCAGTTTGTGAACCCGTTTGTTTGGTTCGTGAAAACATCACTTCTGTATCAGCAAATTGTCATTTCTGCACCAGCAGGTTATTTCCGGGTCAGCAGAAGGTCTGCAGAAAGCCCATCCCCCATTGCCTAGGAA
Organism: Eublepharis macularius; assembly: GCF_028583425.1. NCBI lineage: Eukaryota > Metazoa > Chordata > Lepidosauria > Squamata > Eublepharidae > Eublepharis > Eublepharis macularius. Next base: position 74,402,584 of record NC_072794.1, read on the forward strand.
ACTCATTGATTGGCACCAGGCTGTCTGCAGTGATGAACCAAAAAATGAACCAAACAAACCGGCCTAAAGTTCGTGGTGGTTCGTCAGAAATGGACTGACGAACCGCTAGTTCGCAAACCATGAACCAGCCTGGTTCGTGCCGAACTTTGGTTCATATTTTGGTTCATGCCGATCTCTATTCAGGACTAGGTGACTCATAAGAATAGCTAATTGATCAGTGTTATTGATACAAGTATGTGTTCTGTGAGATGAAAGAAAAAAATGTGTGAAGTCTGTCATTGCCTGTGACATTTGATAACTGTATTCAAATATAGTAGAATCTCTTTTCCTACCTTTAATCCTGTTCTAACCATACTCTGACTGGAACTTATTTGTTTATAATATGCTTCATTTATATTCCATCTTTCTCTCCAGCGGGGCTCAGAGTGACACAACATTCTACTCTTCTCCAATTTATCTTTGCAATAATTTATCTTTGTATGACTAGCCTAGTGACCTTCTATGGCAGAGCTGGGATTCTGTCCCTTTCCCCGCTTGAAGATGGTTGGAGCAGAGAACAGAGCATTCTCAGGAGCTGCACCCACATCATGACTTCCATAGGCCCCGTTATGTCGCCTTCTCCATTTTTTCTTAATACTATTTTTTGGCAAGCATTTATGGGCTGATGACTGGTACTTATGTCTGCGGCTTCACAGCAGCTATTAAGCTCTTGTGCTGCTTTGTTTTTTAAAGATATTTTGCTTCACTATTTCTGTTTTAGGATAAATTTTTAATGTGTTGGTTTATGTTTCCTGTTATGTTGCTAGAGTATGGTGGGTTGTATTTTATAAATTCTTAAAATAGGGATGCTACTTGATTAATTTTTGTTTCTTAATTGTGTAGGTTTGGTGATATAAAAAATTCATGTGATTAAAACTACCTCAAAACAACGTTTTAGAATGATGCCACAGCAGGCACCATTTTAGAAGAGGTATTCCCTCCTCTGTATGTGTGTATGCGAGAAAGCAAGGGGTATGCTTCATCGCAGGCATGGCAAGTGCCACGATTAACATTCAGATAATGATTTTTTATTTTATTTTCCACACACCATGTAGATCAATCCAAGCATTGTATAAAACAAACTGAGTAACTTGCTGTTAACCAGTTAATAACTTATTCATACTGCTTTTGTGTGCACCATATCTCCTCCCCCCCCCCCCGCATTACCCTCATTTCCCTCTTTTTTTTTTAAGGAGCTCAGGACAGCATAAATGAATTTCCCCCTCTCATTTTATCCTAACATCAGCCTTGTGAGGTGATAGTTAAGCTATGAGTGGCTAATTCAAGGTCATGCTTCCCTTTTCCTTCCCTCTAAATAAAAAAGCCATTGAATTTATAGCCAGATATTGGTGATGCTCTGATCAGGGCCCCAGGAATATAGCCTCCACCCCTACTCTCTTGACAACCCTGCCTCTTTGAACAGAATAGCTTTTACCCACAGTTTTTGTAAGCCTATCAAAAGCCTGCATCACTTTTTCCCAATCACTGCTGATAACCTTGTATGTTGGTGTTTTTGTTCTTAGCTCCGAGTCCCACCTCAACTGTGTCTTATCTGGCAAACAAATGTGTAGATGTGAGGAAGAATCCCAAGAACAAATGGCATTTGCCGTGGGGGAACAATCCATGTGAAAAAATCAGAAACTTTGATGAAGCAGTAAGCAGACAGATAGAAGCCAATGACATTGTGTTCTCCATTCACGCACCTCATCCTCCCAATGAGATGAGCCCTTGGTTCCAGTTCATGCTCTACATTTTGCAAGTGGATGTCGCTTTCAAGTTGGACAACCAAATTAGTAAGTAACATGATAATTTTCCTATGTACTGTATTAAATGTAAGTAACCAAGAATGGAAATGAAAACCAAAACTTCCTGTTTTATGTTGTCTTGCTCAGGTAATGTCTACCATGCAGTTTGTGATTGTTGGAGGAATTCAGTATGCCATATCTTAAATATCTCTACTGGTGCCATAAGAGTTCAGGCTGATCTGTTGGTGGTTTTCAGCTGTGTAAAGATGTGGGAAGTTACTAGAAACACACTATTTAATTCAGTTGTAATTTATCAACCACGTATTCCTTCCAGTCAGAAATCCCATTCCATTCAACAAATATAGGATCAGTTGCAGTGCTTTTGAGAGACTTGCTTCTGGTGTTTGCAGGAAATGTGTGTAGGTTGGGGAGATTCATCCTTGGGGTCATTGGCTTTTAAAAAAAAATTATTTACCTTTATCTGACTTTACAAATCACAAACAGCCCTTTCTTTTTTGTCTTGAGAACAAAAAGAATACAAATGTGCTTTTCCCCCTGTGATCAAGGAGACATGTGAAGGCGAAAGACATTTTGAGATCATTCTTGGCTTGATTATCCTGCCTTAAATTGCACTCTGCCCTTTCTTTGCTATTTCTGGGCAGTGAACGAGAGTACAGACTGGCCCAACTCCAGGCAGAATTCATTCTGGCAGATTTCTCAATTTCTGTAGGCTTTGTTAAACATCCTAGTACTCTTTTTGTTTAATCTATAGCCCTTAGTTCAATTTGTAGTGGAATTAGGTAATAGTTGGCAGTTATTTTGTTTTGCTTGCATTCATGTGAATTTAGATCTCTATATCTGTTCCTCTTAGCCATTGAAATATACAACAGTTAACATCCAAAAATGGCCAAGGTTTTATTGATTGATTTTCAAAATATTTATACCTTACCTTTCCTCATGATTCAAGGTGTCTTACAGTTCATAATGAAATACATCTAAGTAAAAGTAATGCCCCCCCAACAACCTAATAACATTCTTGCAGTTTATGCTCCATTAGAATAAAATAGCCTTATAGAGCCTCCAGTTTTGATCAGCACTTGATCAACTAATGTTTTTTATATTTTCAGGGTGGGAGTGGGAGACTGGGGGGGGCTGACACTCTGCTGCCTTTTCCCAAAAGAACAAATGTGCAGCCCCCTCTGCCTAACATCAATTTATTCAAATATGTTTGGCTTTCTGCACCAAATGCAGAGAAGAAGATAAGAATCTGTAACATCCCCCTTCCCACATCTGTCTTGATGAAGAGCGCTGGAGAATTCAAAATGCAAAAGCATGCACACTGTTTTGTGGAATTCTGATTGGTCTTAATAAAAGGCATTGCATGGCTTTTGATTTAGGTAATACCTGGTTATTCGTGATTATTCATACCATGAATTCAGGACAGCATAAAGAGGTTGTCTTTTGGCCCCTCAAAAATCCTGTGAAGGAGGTGAAACTGAGACCTAGTGGATGAAGAGCCGCTTAAGTTAGAAGAAGGCTCTTTAGGCTAGAAGAAGGTTCCTTAGAAGACGGCTGGATCCACTCTAGTGACTCACCTAAAGCCACAACCACATGTGCAGTGGGGATTTGAGCCTGTTTGCATCCGAGTACACAAGACCAAAAGTATCAGCCCTTCAGTAAATATATCACTCTTGCTTCTTTGAGCGTTTACTAAGGCTTGTGTACATGTCTTTACTGTATCCTTTTGTGGCCCTGTATTTAAGGATTATGGAGTGGCTCTAGTACCTATATATGTTGTCTCTTAAACTGTTATGACATCTTACGCCAGTGAGCGAGCTGAAGATGAGATAGATGTGAGATTTGAATCGCTGTATTTGTAACTGCTCTGAAGAAGGGGATACCGGAAACGGGACCTCTTGCTAGCTGACCCGTTCAGTTACAATTCTCAATAATACCGATTCTAAATCAGCAGTTTATTTTTTGTTAAAAGGTGTTTTGAGCAAGATGGTTGTGCTTTGTACAAATTGATATCTGTATGAAATTGAAGAGAGGCTTTTTTAGCCCCATTCAAAGTGATTGTGCTTCTGCAAACAATAGGGGATTGGTTTGAAAGGGTTCCCCCCTCCCCTGGTTGTTTTCATTTGCGATACGATATATGCCTCAATACGGTTATTCAGTCAGAATTGTTTTGAATGCAAATTGAATGCTGTGCAAATAAATTTTGTAATTTTGCATATAACTGTTCTGAATACTCTTTGATGTTACATTAGTTAGTAAGTGACGGTTATTTTGGTGGATTTACAGCAGGAAGCCCAGGCTGGGATCAGGAGCAGAGCAGGAGGCAATGCCCACCCCCCTTTACCCAGCCGGGATCAGGCATGCAGCAGGAGGCAATGCCCGCCCTCCCTTCATCCATTTGGGATCAATCACAGAGGAGGAGGCAATGCCCACCTGCCTTCCCTCCCCTTTCTAGAGCCTGTTGAATTTTCTCCCACAACGGGCTTTGTTGCTAGTCTGTAATAATTTGCAGACTTCAGTTTAATTCCGGCATCTCCTGTATTTTCCTGGTCTTTGCACTTTGAGACCTATCATTTGAAACATTCATGTGTTTTTCCTCAGGAAAGATGTGGCAAGCCTAGTATGCAATCAGAAAGGTAGATTCCAGTTGTCTGCAGTAATTCTTCACTCCAGTTTTTCTTAGTGGCCAGAGTTATTTTGGTGTTTAACATTAGGAATCGGAGAAGGCGTGTGCAGGCAGATATAGCATACTTGGATTGGGGAACACCAGTAGAATAAAAATGGCCCTGGTGACTCATTGTTTGACTCAGGACAGTAGCTGCCTTTGACCAGTATCCCATGGTTGCTTGAATTGCTGCAATTGAGGCTTAAGTCACCATTTTACCACAATTTAATAATTGATTCTGTCTTTCACAGTGCAAAAACTTAGGAAACATTTTTCATCCTATATGTTCATTATCTAATGAGCAAAAGGTTTTCTGGTGGTAGAGTAAAAAAGGCTGTTCTTGTCAGAATGTCTCGGATAGATCTGTGTTGTGGGTTTTTTTTCAACTCCAAGGTAATACAGATTGATTATGATGCTCTAAAATGCATCTCGGAGCCTGCTGTGAGTGACCTTGAAGGGTGCTGTGCAGTTCTTTTTGAATGATATGTCTTAAGCATGCTTATGGAAAACAGGGCTTTCCACTGATTAAATTTTGTTTAGTTGATCAACTATTGCAGTAACCCTGCTGCATGTTGTCATATTTAAAAGTGTGAATATATTAGCTGAGTACAAGTGACAACCTGACATGAGGAAATAAATTTGTTGTTTGTAAAGTGTAGGTATGTTAGTTTAAGTGTTGAGATGTAACTCTTGGAAGTAGATTAATTTTTTTGCCCAACTGCTAAATAAAGTCTCCATGCACCCTTCATTTATCATGGAAAAAATGCAAAACTGCATAGTTTCCTAAATCAGAATTAATTAATTATGTGCCTATTCTGTTAATTTCAATAGGTCTTCAAGTTACAATGAATTGTATCTCTACGGGTCAGAATCAGCTGCAGACAGTATGGCCTCTGCTGGTCTCATCCATACTAATGTAATTATGTGGATGTAACTAGGATCTGTGAGACCTAGGTTCAAATCCTCACTCTGCCATAAATCTCACTAGGCAATCTTGGGGCCAGTTGCATGTGCACGCCCCTCTCTCCTGCCTCACAATGTTGTTGAGAGAATAAAATGGAGAAGTAGGGAATGATAGACACCATGCTGGGCTCCTGTGAGGGATGATGGGATAAAAATTTACTAAATAAGTAGCTTGCAGGACTCTCTTCTGGGTCACTGGAGTGCATCCAAGTACATCCAGAATATGTTCAGGGAGAAGGAACAGGACTGTGCCAAAGCAGTTTTGACCATGTGAATTAACTCCAAAGTCTACAGTAGTTAGTTAGCTGAGGGGAAAAAACCCTCCATGAAATCTTGTCATGGAGGAACTGGGGCACTCTGGAGTCCAGAAAGCAGCTCTAACTGCATTACAATGCTTTTAAGGGATAGGGTGAATGTGATGAGCTGCTTGCTGACCCTTGGGCTTAGACTGGAGCAACTCTGCTTAGGATTTCACTGTAACTGTATGAGGGAAAATATTGGCATGTTTTGTTAGAGGATGGTGTATAGATTTGCTATCAGCACGGAGCATGGTTTTTGCAAGGGATCCCCCAGATGCTAAACCACATTAAATATCCATCTGATCAAAAGGGAAAGATGTTACTCTTCAAGTGACTCGTTTTAGCGCTTTACTACCAGAAAATGTACAGGTGATTCTGTGCTAAGAAAAATTTCAATTCTTAATAAGACATTATTTTGCAGTCAGTCCTGAAAATAATGTAGAGGTATCTATTATCAGGACTCACCGCTAAGGAATAAAGTTTATTGGGAAATATATCTATAATAATGCTGCAGTTAACAAACAGAAGCAATAATGTGGCATCACTTTGAAGTGGCTGGCACTACATCTGCTTCTTACTAGTGAGATCTGACAAATATTTTCTGCAGTGGATTCCTTTTTGTCTCTAAACTAATCTCAAATTTTGTCCTGATGTAGCAAGTCTTGTTCTACACAAGCCTCATAAAAGAAATGTTCTGTGTAGATAATATTGACTCTCTTCCAGCAATAACACAGCTGTTGAAAGAGTGTAGTCACCCAGGCAATGGAATATTTGTGTGCAGCAACTTGACATTTGGCTGGAAGGGACTCTAAAGCAGAACTGAAGGGAAGTGTGTGTGATCATCATTGCCAACCAGAAGAGAACTCTTATTTGGGGCTTAGCACAAAAGCCTTATGCTGAAATGAGGAAGGACACTGTAGTGTTGTGGAAGCAGGCTTATTCTTCTAAATGAATCAGAACTCCAAAACAAATTTTCCCTCTCATTCAGTGTTTCATTCCTTTCTTCCTTATGCTTTCTCTCATTATAAGTGGCTCAGGAATTTAACACTTACTCCAGGAAACAGCTTACTACTTAATTTAGCATGGTCATAGTCTTGTTCCTGTGGGACTTCAGGGTGCTAGACACACTGAATCAGTATGGCTGACACCCATGGACTCCTTTATTTGGACGCATCCTTGGTTTACTTTCCCTGTTTGCTTTTGCATGTTTATGGGGGAGCTGTGGGTTCCATGCAGGTGTTTAAGTGTTCTTAAATGTAGTAGAGGCATAATCACATTTTCAACTAATACTGCATTTTGATCTCATAAGTTCGAAAAAGAGTAGGACAGCAGAACAATGGGAAGGGGAGAGAGGGAAAGTTTGTTTCAGAGTTCTGACTTGTTGAGACTCATCACCCCCCCATACACACCCGTGACCAGTTCGCTGTTTTCCAGAACATCTAACCTAGCGGTAATATCACACAGAGGTCTAGCTTGCCTCTGCCTGAGTGCTGGGATAAGAATGCAGAGAAATGAAGAGGGTTGTTGGCAGGAGGCCCACAGCTTGGAGAGCCTTGCAAGTTTATCTGTCCTCTCAGCCCTCTGGCAGCAGCTGTTACCAAGGGAGGAACCACCTGTCACTCATAGGCCATACTGGACCTTGGCTGGTACATAGGGCAGATTGGGGAATGGAAGAGCCATAGGTGACATGCCTCCTCTTATACTGTCCAGCTTGCCAGTTAAGACTTGCCCCTGACGTCCTGCTTTCTGTAACCCTTCCGTCAGTGGTGAGACAGGTAACCACTACAGACAAGACCTTTCCTGTGGTGGCGTATCACCTTTAGAACACCCTCCCCCTTGAGGTTCGCCTGGTGCCTACTTTGCTTTCTTTTAGGTGCCCGGTGAAAACACCAAGACTTTTAATTAGGATTATTAACTTACTGGCTTTTAAATGGTCAGCTTGAGTTTTAATGGCTTAATATTGTCTTTTTAAATTGTAAACTGCCTCAAGCTGGCTTCTGGAAAGATGACCTAAAAATATTCTAAATAAATATATATACAGCTTGAGTTTTAATGCTTTGTGTTTTAATACTGTCTTTTTAAATTATAAGCTGCCTCAAGCGGGACTCTGAAGAGGTAGTCTAGAAATATTCTATATAAAAACATAAGGAGACACATGTGGTTCCCGAGCCACTGAGTATTTAGCTGCTAAGTTTGAGTTGCAATATTGGTTCTGTGGGGCTGGAATAGAATAGTATTCCATACACTTAAAAAAAAACTCCCACAGACAAATCAGAGCTAGAAAAAAACTTGTTGCTGTGTTCATTCAAATGAAGGCAAACTCTTTTTTTGTTATTGTACTACCAGATTTAAGATTCACACATGTGTGTGTGTTTTAAATTGGCTTCAAACTGTATGTAGAGTTTTGTTTTAATTCATTAGAGCTACTGTTGTTGTAAGAACCTAAACAGTGAGCCACAGCTTCTCTATTTAGCTCTGTAACAAGCAAATACAATTGTGATGATCTTCATTAGAGACATTTTAAATCTGGGATGTGTAGGTTGTACCTACTGGGAAAGGGGGAGGAGCTGAGAAACTGAAAAAGTTGTTGCACCCACACAGAATAGAAACACCTCCCAAGCAATATATAAATAGAAGGGCTGAACCACAAAGTCCTTCCACACCCCTTCCCAGCACTCTGGATGAGTGTCCCTCCACATAGTTCCAAATAAAATTAGAACTTTGAAACCGGCAACAGATGTGTAGGTCAGCAGAGCTTCGAAGATGTTGTCTTGCTCAGCTGCAGGCTGGGAACATACACTGTCCCCAGCATTGACCAGCACTGGGATCAGAATCTCAATGGACTTCAACTTGTTGCGCTGTAGAGCTTCTTTGATAACATGTAGCAACCCTGAACCGGTAGATGGGGTTACGTTTAGTCAACAGGTAAATAGCATTCCTGGTTTCGTATAAAAACTGCAGCCAAGACTGTAATTAACAAGCTGTAATTAAAGCCAGGCACAGGAGGTCATGAACATAATTTATTTGCAGTCCAGTATTCCTGAAAAAAAATGTAAAGAATGAGGGTTTCATCTCCAATGATGATTTTTCTGTCTTGTTTGGAGAGATGGGGAATATGTAGGGGATGGTACATCAATACTGTGGACTTAACAGAAAGGTTCTAAGGGCTTAACACTGCAATCCTAAAAAGACTTACTCCAGTCTAAGTCCATTGTAATGAATGGGCTTAGACTGGAGTAACTCTAGTTAGGATTGCACTGCAGCCTGGATTTTTCCCTTCCACTTTTAATAGTTAAGCTGCATGCATAGGCTAAACTTCTGGATAAACTAATGCACAGGGCTCAATAAATTGTCAAGGTTTTTGCTGCTTTTTCAGACTCCTAGTTATTTCTATAAAATGTTTGATGCTTTGCTTCTACAGAAAACAATGCAGAAATTACATTTAACGTGTCCTTGGGATACCGTGACGACATGGTCAGTGAGTGGCAAGGAATGGCATATGCAGAGGAGACTCGGAAGCTCAAATGTGTCTTTAACTACCCAAAAGTAGGTTACTTGCAGTTCTTGCTCAGATAATATTGCCAGGACCCTTTCCCCACTTCACATCAATAAATGTATGCTTTTAGGCTGCTTTTGTTTTCTAATATATACCTTTCTATACTGGCTATTCTAATGAAAAACATTAGCAAATCTATATTTCTACACAATCACTGAATCTGTTATGTGGCAGGAGATCTTTATTTGAACCTAGGGAAATGTTGGGGAGGAAGGTGCTTCCTTGAGATCAAGATGTGGAAATAATGATTTGGTAATTTGGACATTTCTCTTTATAAGAGGTTAAAGATAAAATATTTCTAGGAAATGGTATTTAGGCTTTTCAGTAAGATTAGTAGGTATCCCATCTGTAATATGGGCTTGGATTAAGTCATGTGAGCAAAGGAAATCTGAGTCAGTTGGCAAGAGTCTGGTCTCAGACTTTATATTTCAGTTTTGAATTGTGTTCTTATATGAGATGTTTGAGGCTGTTGACCATTAAACAAATGTGAAATATATGGCCTCTGCCGCTAGATGCAGAACTTTGTCCATCTGCACACCGTGTGTTCTGCAGCCTTTGGCTCCCAGGTTACTTCTGATGTGACTATGCATTCCCATTGTTTTAATGTATTGTTTCCCCAGACAGTCATGAATGTCTTCCCCATATGGAGAATGCCATTGTGTGGTCTTAATTGTCGTTCCTGCTGGCTAAAGTATCGAACAGAAAGCATTCAATGAGTGCGTCCTGGATTATTTGTTTTCGCTTTATGTTCCACACTTCTTGTGATTGAACTAGTTTGTGATATAAGAGATTCAGCGAAACACAGTCTTAAGCCTGATGTGCAAAAGAGCCAGAGTAGTGAAGGGGTTAAAGTGTCTGACTAGAGTCTTGGAAACCACAAAGATAACTGATAATGACTATATCTTTCCCTTCCTTGATGTTTTAATAGACTAAAGATAATGAAGGCAGTTACTATGAATGTGATGTACTTCCATTCATGGAGATTGGAACTGTTGCCCACAAATTCTACCTTATCAATATTCGGCTCCCTGTGCATGAAAAGAAAGGTATCAATGTAGGAATTGGAGATATAAGAGATATTCGTCTAGTGGTAAGTGTGCTGTCATTTAACCTATCTGTTGATTGTCCTCCTTAGGTAAGCTGGCATGCATTGCAGTTGCTAATACCACCAAGTGAGTGAACAGGTTTATTCCATACTGGATAGTCCTTGGAATATGGGGTGACTTAATGACTAGAATTTCATAAGATAAGCATGGGTGTAAATTTGTTGACCTCTAGAGCATGCATGCATGCATGTGCATACATTGACAGTATACTCCCAAGTATGTTGTGTTGGTAGTTTTAAAACTTAACCATGCACTCTGCCCTATTCCTGTTATCTTGTGGTAGGTACTCTAAAAGTTATTAAAAAGTTTAGAAGTTATTTTATTTAAAATAAGGTGGTTTTTTTAACATCACATAAAATAAAACACATGCTGACTTTATAGTGTTTTCTGTGGCAATAAACTCCCTAGTAAATGCAAACTACTATTTCTAAATGTTTGACTCGGACTTCATAGAAGTATATTGGGCATCTTCAGGAACCTGAAACTTGTTTGAAGATGCAAGCCAAGAAATGATTTTAATTAGTCAACACTCAGTTGACCAAGAATAGCATGGGATTGAAATTTCCATGGTTGTTTTAACTTTTGTGTTGATTTCAAGGGTGGGTAGGTAGGGGTGTGCACCCAAAAAAAAGATTTGGGTTTCCTGCTTCAGGTTTACTCGAAGCTGGGAAAAAATTCGGGAAAACTCGAATCCCAAGTTCAGCTTCAGATATTTAAGCTGCTTTGGGATTATTAGGTAAGACTTGGCCATTGTTTCTAATGGGAAACACCGTTCCCAGATATCTGGGGGCTGGGGACAGAAACCACCCCCAGCCACCTAGAAAGCCCCCCTAGTTTTCCCTTGCAGCATTTTAAAAAAAAAACACTCTTCTCCAAGAGAATCCCCATGGAAGGAGAGCTGATGCAGCAGGGATTGGCCACTCTCTTACAACTCCCTCCATCCCTGATCCCCTCTCTCCTCCCCTTCCTGTCTCTCATTCCAACCCCCTCATCCCTTCTCCCATTGGCCAAAAAAAGGCACGAACGCTGGCAGCACTTTTTTCCTCTTGCTGTTCCTTAAGGAATGGGAAAGTTCCTTAAGGAATGGTAAGAGGAAAAAGTGCTGCCACGCTACTCGAAGCTTACCAGAGCTTTGGGTAAGCTTTGCTTCAGCATTCCTGAATCGTTTCAGCAATGCTGAGGCTGATTTGGGAATGCCAAAACATCCCAAATTGAGCCCGATCCAGGTTAAAAACCCAGATCCTGAACCTGAAGTGCACATCCCTAGTGGTAGCACCAGTTAGAGATGGTACTTTAATTGCACTTGGGTGTGTAGTTCCTCTGATGCTTTATCTGGTTTACAGTATCTTTAAACTGGCTGCACTTTATTGGGAGCAGAGGAAAACAAAATGGGGGTATAGATGGCTGGATCTTGTCTTGGCTTTGAAAAGTAAATTGATTACCAAAAAGGAATGTGCCTATAAGAAACTGGAATGCTTCCACAGACATTTAAGAGTTCCTTAGAAAACCATACCCTAGTCACCAGTCTGTTAGTGATGTGGAATGTTGCCCCGTGGAGAGCCTCCACATTCCCTATAGATTTTTTCCCTTTGAGATACCTTTGGTGGTATTCTATCCTTCCCTTCCCCTCACCTGCTACATTAACTAGCTTTTCACTTGCCCTGCTGGTAATCACTTCCTTGACTTCCTCCAAAGCAAGCAGTTTTATTCCTTCCTGACCACCAGCACTTGTCTGTCACCAACTGTCTGTTTTTGGAATTAAACTTTGTGAAGTCAGATGGAAAATGAGAAGTGGATTTTAAGATACAGTGATTTTTACTGAGACAGAAACATTTTTGTCTGGATTATAAGGTTTAGAGGTTTTTGGTTCCCATATTACTTAGAAGCAGACAGAGCAGATCTTAAGTGACCAGTTTACAGCACCATCTCATTAAAAGTCAGTAATTTTCTTAACTGAAGTAACTGATTGCTTTACACAAGTATTCCTCGTCTAAAGTGCTGTATGACACTAGCTGGTGAGTATAACTTCACCTGTAATGCTGGTAAACTGTTCATTCCTGATGGTTGACATAGTTGGAAAATGTACATTTGTGCAGAAACGGTAAACTATGGCTTGATCAGGTTGGATTTTGCTTATGTTCAGAACTTTGTAAAACCCTCAGTTCCTTGGCTCATTGTGTAAATAAGAATTTCTTTGTATTAAGATTCTTTCATGGTTAAATCACTATGTAAAGACATTCTTCATTGCCCTGGATAGCTCAGGCGAGCCCAATTTCATCAGATCTCAGAAGCTAAGCAACTTAGGCCTTGGTTAGTAATTGGATGGGAGACCACCGTAGAAGACCAGGGTTAAGTAACTATGTAAGGATATCATTCATTTACTACAATATGCTTATTTGGGGGAAGGGAGAAGTGGCTATGAGGCTTAAGTAGTTATGTTAGCATCTTGTATTATAGAAAATATAGAATGGATTTTAAGATGGGAAAGCAGAGAAATGCAGTTGTGAAACTTGATCTTTTCTCCAGGGCATCCATCAAAATGGAGGCTTTACAAAGGTGTGGTTTGCGATGAAAACCTTCCTTACACCTAGCATCTTTATCATCATGGTGTGGTACTGGAGACGGATCACAATGATGACACGGGCACCTGTCTTACTGGAAAAGTGCGTACAGATAACCTTGGGAGTCTTATAAAGCAGCAAAAACCATGAGTGTTATTGAAAAGTGCTTTTACAACCTTTGCATCAGTTAGCTGGTTATGGGTTGGCCAGACTCAGCCAAGCGCTGCGCTAGTTTTGATTGGCTTGCAGTAGCAGTCCATTCTGCTGTTGGCACTCTCTTTGTATAAACTACTTTTTTTGTATAAAGAACTTTTCTATACAGAGAGCTTCATTCACTGAATTTGGCTCTAATACACAGAGATGTTCATTGGAATGCTTCAGTAGGTCTTAGAGATGGGACCAACACCTAGCTTATTCTATCTGTGGAATGGTCTGAATACAAAACAGCTAGTACAAATATGCTAAGAAGGCATTGGTCTTTAATTGACGTTAAGATCAGTGCTTTCTTTTGAATGTGGACCTCATTGTCTAGTCTTGAATTGAACCTCCGTTAGCTTTTAGGGAAAAAAACCTAGTAAAGACTGCCATAAGATAGTACGTTTTAACATGTAGAATGGAAATGAAATTTTAATTTAACTGGGTTCAGCTAACCTTAGTTATTTTCTAAAATCACTGAATGAACATGTCCATCTCAGTTTCTCTTGTAATTTTATTGGCATTATTGGGAGTGGTTCTTTCTCTTAAAGGGGAAAGGGGTTTTGAATGTGTTACTCCTTTTTCAGAGTTATCTTTGCTCTCGGGATCTCCATGACATTCATAAACATCCCAGTAGAATGGTTTTCTATTGGGTTTGACTGGACCTGGATGTTGCTTTTTGGAGACATTCGCCAAGGAATCTTCTATGCAATGCTTCTGTCATTCTGGATCATCTTTTGCGGAGAGCATATGATGGTGTGTATGAACTTTTGGTGCATGTCTGAAAGAAATTGGGTTCAATCTGACTAGGCTTTGTTCTGTTGCAAGATCCTTCCCATTCCAGGATATGGCAGGAATTGTGGGACCCTTGTAGATGAGGCAAGGAAAGGAATTAAACATTACCAGCTTCCCTGCCCCTTTCACCAGCAAAAAAGCTGGTAAGACACTCCTATTGTGACTTTCGACAGGGGTAGACATGTAGGGAAACCAGGGTCTGTATAGAAATTACCAGTCCGTTTTATGGATGGAGGTGGGTTCTCTCTAAAGAACAGTGCCTTCCTATGCTTAGGATGGGTCCAGATCTCACTAGCCCTCTGCTTTTATGACTTCTGGTGGTGGTGAAGAGATACAACGAAATTTAACTGCTTACTGTATAGAAATTGCTGATTTCCAGTGAATGTGTGTGTGGGGGGGGGGTTGAAAGGTCCATTTACTTTAAATTCATTACTGAATCTGTGTAGTTGCATTGATTTACTAGGCTGAGATATATTTGTGTGTGATGGAAGTAACGTTTTTCTCGAAGTCTGATTCATTAATGTTCCCATTTGCATTGTGAGTTTGTTCTTGATGGTCATTTTAATTCAGGTGAAATCATTAGCCTTTTTGGGTCTTTCATTCATCATTTGTAAATCATTCTTTCTCTATTTTTCATTAGGACCAGAATGAACGAAATCATTTCTCTAGCTACTGGAAACAAGTTGGGCCAATTGTTGTTGGCTCCTTCTGTCTGTTTGTCTTTGACATGTGTGAGAGGTAATGGAGAGATTATTCTGTTAGTTTTTTAAATGTTATTGCAGTAACGTCCTCCTAATATCTAATAGCCAAAGGTAGTTTAAAGCTACAAAACAGGGTCATCCCTGGCTACAGTTAAGAGTTCTATAACTGGGGGAAGCCCTGGGTTTGCAGAAAAATACAGTTTCAAAATATCAGTTGGAAGCCCAAGATATACCTCCCCATTTTTATTTTTAAAAACATGATTTTGTGCCAGGGGAACAAATTCTTTAAAGCTTCCATTGTTTGTATTGTGGGTAGCTTTAAAAGGAGATTAAGCAAATTCATGGAGGCTAGGTCCATGGTGGCTATTAGCCACAGTGACTCAGTGGAACATCCATATTCAGAGACAATGATTCTTTGAATACTCGTGTTTATGGGGCAATAACAGGGGGAGGCTTTGGCGTCCATGCCCTGCTTGTATGCCACCTTAGGGTTTAGAGTTTGGCAACAGTGAGAAACAGGATAGTTAACTAGGAGACCATTGATCTGATTCAGCTGCATGGCTGCTGTTATGTTCTAACAAGGTTCTAGACTACATTGCAGTGAAAAAGACAAGTGTTATTTTCAAGTTCTGTCCTGGACTTTAATATTATGTTCTGGCTCACTGCTACATTTGGTGCACAGTATCCCTATAAACAATCCTTGACCTATTCTTGACCTGTTTTTCCAAATATTTTGGCATTGGCAGGCCTATAGTGAGATTTGAAACACTTTTAAGTCATTTTAAGTGAATATGTAGCCCACTAGTGCCTCTAAATAATTTTTTTTGGCCCTTCCAAATTGCAAGGGAAAATGTTGCTTTATTTTGTGCTTTATTGTGTCTAATTTGTTCCTTGTGATACATGATTTTCTTCCATTTCCAGGGGAGTGCAATTAAAAAATCCATTCTATAGTATCTGGACCACAGATGTTGGCACAGAGCTGGCCGTATCCTTTTCTTTCCATATCAACAATGGCAATGCATATGGCAAGGAAAATGAAGATTTGAAATGGAAACTACATTTTCCTTGGAGGGGTTGCTTAACCTGCAGAAAATCTTGTTAACTCTGGGAATGTGCCACTGATAAACTGGTAGGGGGGCTTTTCAGTTAAATGTTATGGCACATCTCGGTATCCTTTGAAGAGATTGAAAACTCATAATACTTTCCTGCAAATTTCATGTGCAGAGCTGCCTTTAGACCAAGAAATGACAATTTGTTTGTTTTTCCTCAGAAAGCTGGTATGCATATTGATATAAACGATGTTTTCATTAAATGTATAAGGATGATAAAACTTGGGTGTCATTGCAGGGCTCAGATTCTGCTAGCTTACAGTTGAAAGATACCTCCTTTATGTACATTCTGCTTTAGAGTAAGGCAGCATATTCACCAGAGCAGTGCTTTGTATTTTTTATACCCTGGCAGAGGCTCCTAAAATTAGTGTTCGTGTTGAATTTTCTTCCATTCTTTCTTTTGTTTTTAAAAAGCCTGCTCATGCTGGGAGCATTTTCTGGCTGCTGTTAATTTTTAGTATGGAGTGAGATAAGCTAATAGGTTTAGTTCAACCCCCTCATCATAAACATCTGGCAAGCCACACCCTAAGATTTCATGCTGGTGGCTGTTTCCCAGCTTCCTCATATGCGTTAGTAGAGCAGAAGTGAAAGGTTCCACTGAGGTTTTCTAGCCTGCTAGCATTTTGGTAATTTATCCCACATTAAATGCCAGTTATTGTAGCAACATGGTTAAGTGGTTGGGCTACGAGTCAGCACTCTGCTGGTTCGACTCTTATGACTGCCATGAGCTCAGCAGGTGACCTTGGGTAAGCCACTCCTCTCGGCCCAGTTCCCCAGCTGTATTGAGAGGATAATAACACTGACTTTGTTCACTGCTCTGTGTGTGGTATATAATCTGTCTAGAAGGATGGTATATAAGGACACTGTTGTTGTTGTTGTTACTCAAGCCTGTGGGAACAGCTACAGGACATCAGGTCTGGAACTGACTTTTATGTGCTCATCAAGCCACACTCAGTTTATATTTTCTGTGAGGATAACACAAGGCACTCTCCCTCTAAACTTCCAGGTAAGCACAGAACTGTGGT
The DNA here is from genome assembly GCF_028583425.1 of Eublepharis macularius. Lineage (NCBI taxonomy): Eukaryota > Metazoa > Chordata > Lepidosauria > Squamata > Eublepharidae > Eublepharis > Eublepharis macularius. Next base: position 74,419,361 of record NC_072794.1, read on the forward strand.
GATGATACTTAAACAAAGTGAAATAAATTACCCATTGCTATCTGAGTCTCTGTTGACTGTGTGTGTCAAGAGGCTGCTCCCTTAACTTTACTGCTCAGATGGCATTTATTATCGTTGCTGGGATCTGCCTCTGCCTCTACTTCTTGTTCCTGTGTTTTATGGTGTTTCAAGTGTTCCGAAACATCAGTGGCAAGCAATCGAGCCTCCCAGCAATGAGCAAAGCGCGCAGACTTCATTATGAGGTAAGGGATTGGAGTGCAGAACATCTGATCTAAAAAAACGTGCAAACCCAACAACACTCTGCTTTGGTATCCCAGTCAGTTCTAGAGTATTTTTTTTTAAAAAAAATTTTATTGGTGAGTTTATATTTCATGTTTAATACATACATTCCCATCATATCTGATTTACTCTAACCCCCACCCTTTCCTCCCCCCTCCTTATCGACTTCCAACAGCTTTCCAACCCTTAACCCTTCTTATTACTTAACTTAACTTCACTTATATTCTTCTATAACACATATATTGTAATATCTCTTACTCTAAGCATATTCAAATTGTTTTATATATATACTATATTAAAATCACTAATCCACCAATGTATCCATTTTACTCTTCCTTGATTAAACTCTATATTCTAAGTAAGATTTGCTTAAACATAATACTAGCTTAGATTATAATAATTAAATTCCCCCTTAATGGTAAAGTCGCTTATCTCTTCTATTTACAACATCACATTTTAATAGTTCTCGAACTGCCACAGTTCTCCCTTCACATCCCATTTTTTTTCTAAATAGTGTTTCAATTTCCCCCAATCAGCAATAAATTGTCCTGGATCAAGATCTTTAAGTTTTCTTGTCATTTTGTCCATCTCCGCCATGTACAGCAATTTATAAATCCAATCTTCTATAGTTGGTATTTCTTGTATTTTCCATTTCTGCGTGTACAAAAGTCTTGCCGCTGTGGTCATATAAAATAACAATGTTCTGTACTGCACTGGAACACCTTCCATTCCCAAGTTCAGTAGCAACAATTCTGGGTTCTTATTTATTTGGATTTGTAAAATTTCATTAATTGCTTCAATTATATCTCCCCAGTATTGCTTAGCTACCTCACAAGTCCACCACATATGATACAGTGACCCTTCGTGCGTTTTACATTTCCAACATTTGTCTGACATGTTAGTATTTCCTAACACAATCTTCTTTGGTGTTAGATACCATCTATAGATCATTTTGTATACATTCTTTTTAATGTTCGTACAAGTTGAAATCTTCAATGTGTTTTTCCACAGGTGCTCCCACGCCTCCATTGTTATTTCTTTATTGAAATTTACTGCCCACTTCACCATCTGGACTTTTACTATTTCATCCTCCGTATGCCATTTTAGAAGTACTTTATAAATCTTTGAAATTTCTTTTTTTCCTTCTTGTAATATCACTTCTTCTAATTCTGAGTTTTCCATTCTTATTCCTCCTTTTAAACAGTCCGAATTGAAAAGATCTCTGATCTGTCTATATTGAAACCGTCCATAACAAGGAGACAGCTCTTCTTCTGTCTTTATTCTTATTGTTGAATATTGTATTTGTGTTATCTCCTTGTAGGTCAAACGTTGCTGTTCATTGTCGACAGTTCTTGGATCTATTACTTCATACGGAACCACCCATTGTTACTGGAACTGCTCTATTAATAGGATGGGGAGTTAGCTTAGCAGTCCAGAACTAAAACAGCGCGGATCTAGCCAGCTATACCAAGGTCCATTTTCAGAAATCCCCGTGACAAAGAGGCAGACTACAGATGTTCAATCAATAACGTGTATTTTCTAATAGTGTGACATATGCCTGAAATTACACACACATCCAAGATTACATACAAGATCTAAGAAATACAGAGTATGAACATTAGAGACCTGAGCAGGAACCCCACGATGACAAAGGGCATACTCACAAGCAGTAGGCATGTCAGAGATATAGACGTGACATGATCCAGCGCCCGCACTGGAATCACGGAGAGACAGCAAGGAAGTGTGATGGGGCTGGCGCGCGCGCACCCTCAGGTTTGAGGGGCTAGCTTATATACTTTCAAAGCACCCAGGGGCTGGCGCCCCTGTCAGTGGTTCTCACGACTTAAATCAAAGAAATTGAGCCCATCGGGACTGCCTTGATTGGACCATGTTTGAAGTCTGATTAATTTATAAATGACACTTTTGGGGAGAGGGGAGGGGAGGAGGAAGGGGAACCGGGCCGTTTGCTCGTTCCCAGACTCATCCCAGTGCCTTCAAGTCCGGAGTGCAAAGGTTGCTTTGATGTGCGCTTGTTGATTGCCCTGGCTGACTGATGATCAATCTCCATTCTGGATAGGTGTTAAGAAATGCGGAGGAGAGTGGGATTCTCTTGCAGCGTACGTGATCTGCTCGTTTCTTCGAAATGGCTTCCCAAAGCAGGCTGTTCCCCTCGGCTTCTTGGCTGTTGGCTAGGACTTACCAGCAGATTGTCTGGCAGTGAGGACAATCAGCCCACGGGAGGCTCCCGGCAGGAGCTGGCCAGGGAGCGCCTGGCCACCCTCGCAGAAGGTTTCCCCTGGCTGGCATCTGGCTGCTGGCAGCGTAGCTAGAGCCCAGAGTGAGGCAAGCTCTCATGGCAGGCAAGGGAGCAGCGTTTAAGACACAGTCCATGGTTGGCAACAGGGCAGCATCACACAGGAGAGTCCAGATATAAGCTTGAGCAGGGCAGTGCCACGTAAGAGTTTTGAGAGCAATTGTCCAGGAACTGTCAGTCTGTTGCAGCATCAGATATGAAACTGACACGTGTATTAGAGGAACACAGGCACTGCAGTCTTTTGGTGTAGAGCTCAGACCCAGTTCATGGCTGGCCTCTGGAGGGAGGGGGGCTGCTCAGTAACAATTCCCCCCCTCGGGGACCACCCGACTCAGGAGGGTCGGTCCCCGAACATGTCTTCACTGTTGAGCAAGAGTGGCACGTCTGGTGGTCGAGCATCCAGGGGGTGGGAGAGGGAAGGGGGAGGAAGGGGAGGTGTCATTTGCAAATTTGGTATGGAGAACCACACAGCCAGATTACAAAATTTAGATCAGCCAATGGGCTGCACATCTCTGTGTCCACCTCAGGAAAACTACCCATATAGGTATGCATAAACACATGTACATAAACACATACACACATATTTCCAAGATGCACCCGTTAGCACAAGCAGGAATACACAGTTTCATAATATGCAAGATAACTCATATGCACATACTTAAGGGCAGAGACATTTCACAGAATGATCAGCGGTTATAAAAACACAAGGCAATTCATTCAGGTAAAAGCGGGAAGCAGATCATACATGGTTTGAAACAATTCATCTCTCATTTCCGGGTGAGGGGTACATAGCAACTCATAAGCCCAGACACAGGTGTAAAGCAATTCATGAATGCATAGTAATTCATGGGTACAGAGCAATTCATAAAAGAGCAATTCATAAACACAAACCAATTCATTCATAGACCTATCCACTCATAGAGGGTGGAAGTAATCATACAAGACTAGACGTCGCATCACAATTCATGAATAAACATCATTCCCATGTGGCTAGACTCAGAGGTGGCTTACAGTGGTACAGATGCATACATAAGAACCATGGTTATTTCATATATGGCCAAAATCAAAAGCAAAGCAGAGACATGGGTACTGGTGGTATGGCCATAGGCTAAGCTGAGGACATTTTATAACGAAATAAAATATGCATAGACTCAAAACATAATGTGGTTCATAGTACAAACAAACACAAGGATAATGACAATAATACCTAAAAGCACTATAGTTGAGGAAAACGGATTTGAGAGAACAATTCATAAGGCATACAACTTGGGGAACTAAATTCATAGGACTACACTTCCTAGAAGGCAAGTCGTTGGAATAAGTCCATAGGGACCGGGGGAGGAAAAAGATCACAGATGGCGCAGTCCACAGCACAGCTATGAGACTGGGTTGCATATATACAAGAGACAAGCAAACTTAGTCCATGTGTCTGTGCACTCCCCTAGACATCTGCGTTGAACTGCAGCGCTGGAGCGTGGGCTGGTAGACAAGACGTCAGGCACACAGTTTCTAGTCCTCATGGAGGTGGAGCCACAGGTGGCCGTCTGGAGGCAGATCGTGGGTCGAGAGGTAGAGAGGAACGCTCCCTCCCCTAGTCCACAAGAGGTCCTCAGAGCGGTGTCCGGCAGGCAAAGTGTCCATGGGACCGGTTCAGTCCGTACGCATAAATGTACACACAACTATCCTGGTTCATAACAACAAGGGCAATAAAACAAGCAAGGGATGGACGGAGAGCACCAAGACCTGGAAGACCAACATAACAACAATTGGGTGCATGGTCAGATTGGATATTCCCATAGCGGTGGGGCTCCAGCAGAGGAGGGCTAAACCGTAATATTCAGTATTACATTAATAATTAAAGGTAGTAACCAATAAGCAGTAATCAATTATAGCGGGTCAATAAGCAATGAGCGACCAGTAGGAATCAGCAGGCATAGTATACACCATCAGTAGGCCATAGTCACATGCAATCAATAATAACGGGTAGATGCAAGCATACAGTATTCACAGAGGCACAGTTTACAGTATAGCTGTCAAACGGGGTTACGCATATATATACAGAAACAAGCTCATTCAGCCTATGAATACATGAAACAAGAACACACTTCCACTCCGCTGTCACTTCGCAGTGCAGGGTCGGTGGGGATCAAGGAGGAGTTCTAGGCACACAGCTTCTGGTCAATTGGCTGGGTCTCCGCTTGGTGGAGCTTGGAGGTGGATGGAGTCATCTCCATTCCCTGTGGTCTGAGCATGCAGTAGCTAGGCTGGTAGGGGTGAGGCGCCCTAATAAAAGAGACCTCCCCCCCTAGTACCCAAGGGGGCTATACATCAGAGCGGCTTAAGGTAGGAGCTGCTGGGTGGGCAGACAACCTCATTGAGCATCATCATAGGCATCTTACATTCATATAAATCATGCATGCTTTTATACACATAGTACTAGTAAGCCATAACAATATGTATACACATACAGGGTGAAATGCAGTGAGGTAACACAGGCATTAAGGCAGCATAATCAATGCGAGAGTCCAATGGAAATCCAATAGTGTCAGTGAAAAGCAAACAATCAGAATGAAAGGCAGTGCTCCACAAAAACATACAAGCATAGAATAAATGAGGGCATTATGTCAAAATAGCACATATAAAAAACAACTGATAAAAATAAAGCATATCAAAATTAATTCAACCAGTATAGTGATGGAATTCCATCTTCCATATAAACCTTATACTTCTTCCAGATTGTGAAGAGGCTTCTTCGAATATAGTGGTGCAAAAACATAGAGTCTGCTTTAACTTTATCGTACCACAAATAGGCATGCCATCCAAACAACTTTTTGTGTCCCTCCAAAGCCAGCAATTTACGGTTTTTTAATGTTATCCAGTCTTTTAACCATGCCAGACAAATTGCTTCATAGTATAGTCTTATATAGTCTTATATTGGGCAGTTGGAAACCACCTCTTTCCTTCGCATCCTGTAATACTTTCATTTTCACACGTGGTTTTTTTGCCTGCCCACACAAAGTCTGAAATTTTCCTTTGCCATTTGTCAAATTGTTTAGAGTCTCGGATAATTGGGATTGTTTGCAACAAGAACATCACACGCAGTAGAACATTCATCTTTACTGCTGCTATTCTTCCCAACCATGATAAATTCAGTTTGTTCCATTTTATCAAGTCTCTCTCTATTTGTATCCACAATTTCTCATAGTTATTTTTAAATAGATCTATGTTTTTCGCAGTCAGTTCAATACCAAGATATTTTACTTTATTAGTTACCTCACAATCCGTTATCTCTATTAGTTGTTGTTGCTTCTGCTTGGTCATGTTTTTACATAGTATCTTCGACTTCTTTTTATTCACATAAAATCCAGCCAAATCTCCAAATTCCTTTATTTTATCTATTATTTTAGGCATATTCTCAATTGGATCGTCTACTATTAACATTATATCATCCGCAAATGGTCTGACCTTGTAGGAAAATTCCTTTATTTTTATGCCTCGGATTGTATCATCCTCTCGTATTTGAATCATCAGTATTTCCAAGATCAAAATGAACAACAACGGAGACAGAGGGTAGCCCTGTCTTGTACCTTTGCTTATTTTCAACTTTTTAGTTAAGTCGTCATTCACTACAATCGCTGCACTTTGGTCTCTATAAATTTCTTTAACTGCTTTTATGAACTTTGCTCCCATTTGCAGCTTTTCCATAGTGGCAAACATAAAATCCCAGTTCAGATTGTCAAATGCTTTTTCTGCGTCCACGAAAAAGAAACCAACCTCCCTATCACAGTGCTTATCATAGTATTCAATAGCGTTTATTACTGTCCTTAAATTGTCTTTAATTTGTCTATTAGGTAAAAATCCAGCCTGCTCTTCTGCAATAAATTCCAACAGCCATCCCTTTATCCTTTCCGCCTAAACTTTTGCAAATATTTTATAGTCATTGTTCAGCAACGAAATTGGTCGATAATTTTTAACATTGGTCAAATCCTGTCCATCTTTCGGAATCAGTGATATATTAGCTTCGTTCCATGAATCGGGAATCTTATGGCCTTGCATAACTTCATTCATTACCTCTCTCAAAAAAGGTGCCAATTCGCTAGCCATCATTTTGTAGAACTTTGCCGTCAGTCCATCCGGTCCCGGTACTTTCCCTAATTTCGTTGATTGGATGGCCTCTTTTATTTCTTCCTCTGTCACTTCCCTATTTAATTTTTCTTTCCATTCCTCTGACATCGTTGGAAGTTTCATTCTTTCCAAATACTCCGCTATTGAATCTCTATTCACTTCTTTTTTCTGGTACAGTTTTGCATAAAATTTATAAAAAGCTTTACTAATAGCTGGTTGGTCCAATAATGTTCTGTCTTCCTCTCGTATTTTAATTATGGTTTTCTTCTCTTTTTTCTTTTTTAATTGCCAAGCTAAATATTTGCCAGGTTTACTTGCACCTTCAAATGTTTTTTGATTCATTTTTTTCAAGTTCCACTCCAACTCTTTGTTATTCATTGCTGTCAATTGCTCCTGCAATATTTTTATATCCTGGTATATACGTTTCTTCCCTGGTCTTTTCTTAAGTTGTATCTCTTTGGCTTTAATTTTTTCAGTTATTTCCCTTCTTTTTTCTTCTTTTCTCCTTCTGTCCCTTGCATTCAAGTCCATCAATATTCCCCTTATTACAGCTTTGTAAGTGTCCCATACCTTATAAGTTGACACATCCTTATTTAAATTGTATTGTATAAAGAACTTGGTCTCCTTTCATAGCAACGCCATATTATCTTCTATCTGTAGCAAGTCTTCATTTATTCTCCATCCTCTTCTTTTAGTATTTTTTCCAAATCTCCACATGATAGGATTGTGATCTGAGCCTACCTTAGGCATTATCTCCACGTCTCTAGTCCACAGCATTAGTTCTTTGGAAGCCCAGATCATATCAATTCTTGATAGAGTAGCATGCCTCGCAGAATAAAAGGTATATTGTCTGTTTTTTGGATTTTGTCTCCTCCATACATCTTCCAGACTTTCCTGTTCCTTAATTGCAAAAAACGACTTTGGCAAAAGTCCTCTTTTTTTTGTGCAATTTTAGATTTCTTATCTTCTTCCAAGTTTGTAACTCCATTGAAGTCGCCTGCCAGAATTATTTGATCATAGGTCAGCTCATCGAGTTGTTTTTGTAAATCCTTGAAAAAGTTTTCTTTTGCACCATTGGGTGCATAAATTCCAATCACCAAGGTCTTCTTCAAGTTCCAAATTATTTCCACTGCTAAATATCTAGCTTCTGCATCACTTAAAATTAATTTTGGCTGCAGTTCCTCCTTTATGTACAACGCAACTCCTCTCTTCTTCTTTTTGGAGGCTGCTGCAAATTCATTTCCAAGCTTTACAAATTTCAAATACTTTAAATCCTGCTTTCTGATATGTGTCTCTTGGAGACATACTATATTACATTTTTGTTTTAAAAGCCAGTGGAAAATAGCCTTACGCTTACAAGGTGAGTTTAGTCCATTTACATTCCAAGATATTATTTTACACTCCATGATCACATTCTTGTACTTTTTGGTAAGTCCTTTTCATTGTCCCTAATAAAGTTTTCCATCTCGTGACCCAACCTGATATTTCTCCTTACTCCACCAAATTCAAATGCCAGTCCTTCTGGTATTTCCCATCTGTACCTAATTTTCAAATCCTTTAACATCTGGACCAGCTCTCTGTATTTTTTCCACTCCAACAACACCGCTCTGGGCAGTTCTTTCATGACTCTCACCACCTTCCCGTCGACTTCTAATGGTTCCTGAAACGGTTTGCTTACAATTGACTCTCTTATGTTTCTAGTCGTAAATTGCACGATCATATCCCTTGGTAGCTTCTTCTGAGCTGCAAATTTTGAGTTAATTCTGTATGTCACGTCCAGAAGAGCTGCAACCTCCTCTTCTTCTTTCCCCAGGTAGCCCGCCAAAGTTTCTGTAATCTGCTCTTGGGCTGTTTTTTCCACAATCTCTGGAATCCCACGAAATCTGAGTTGCTTTTCCATTTGTTTACATTCAGCTACGGCCAGTCTTCCCTTCATTCCTCGCATCTCCGTTCTCTGCACGTCTGTTAAGGTGTCAACTGCGTTCTCTACTACATTAACTCTCTGCTGTGTAGCTTGCAAGTCATTTTGTACTTGGTACATTTTTTTTGTGAGTTCTGCCATCTCCGATTTTAGAGCCTCTTTAAAGTCCTTAAAATTCTCCTGCATCATTTCTTTAAGCTCTTTATTTCCTTCTGAAACTTTTTTATCCAAATTCTCCAGTGCGGTTTGCCACTCCTTCTTCGACATCGTGGGGCTAGCTCTACTTCGCTCCCACATGTCCACTCTTTTCCTCAACTCTGTGGCGCTAATTTATTACTTTCTGTTATTTTTAAAAGTCCAGATTCAGTTTATTTTTTAGAAAGAAGAGTTTGCGTAGTCCAAAGTGTCGGGCGTTTTTTCTCTATGGTTTTATATTGAAGCAATCGCCCTTACCTTCACCAAAGATGGCCTACTTCCTTTTTCCTTGAAGTCACAGCTTTGCCCTGTTTCAAAATGGCGACCTTCCGCTTCCGTTGTTAACAAGCCGCTTCTTGCCAGTCTCTCTATGATTCTGACGCACTTCCTGTTCCTCTTCTTTTCACAGCAGTTCTCACGATATTAAAACTTTCTCACAGTCTGCTATCTCTTCCCAGCCGCAGGTATGTAAACAATAGTCAATTTTTCGCGTTAACTTCTCTTTACAATGTCACTTTTTAAAATTTAATTTGCCGGAACCTCCTCCTTTACATAACAAGTCTCTTGCAGTTTTTAGATTCTCTTTATCACTTTATTCCTTTTTATAATCTGTCCCGTATTAAGAGATAGCAATCTTTACCTTCTTAGACGTTTCTCTTGGGTTGTAATCGCTGCTTCAAGTATCCAATTAGTTCTTATTCCCTTTTCGGTTTACTGAAGCTTGGGTATGTAGGTCTTATGCCAGAAACTGACTCCAGAGTCGCTGCAGAGATTTTAGCAACCTTTCTTCGGGTGGGACCTCAAGAGTGGACGGGGGCTCGTTGTGTAGAACCCCCCTCACACCCGAGATCAACGTGCCCTCAGGTTCTTAAGTGTACTTGCCTGTTCTCCGCCTGATAACAGGGGGCTGCGGGCAGTTGGCGCCCCTCCAGCCTCCACAAACAGCAGCACGGACAGCCCAGCTCCCTGAGCTGCGTTAGACCTCCATGAATCCCAAACCAGAAGACCCCAATCAGTTCTAGTGTATTGAATGCAAGAACCAAAAGTATTTTGTCGCTAACATGGTTTTTGTGAAGAATAGTTGTGTAAGGAACAAGTAACACACACAATACAATCTCACTTATCTGGAAGGTCCAAGGGATGTGTAAAGTGTTAATTATAATCAAGTATCTCTAGAGAAACAATTGGTTTACACATTTACAATGATACAAAACCACTCCCTGATCTGATACCTACTGACTTGAAAGTAAACAGAATTCCACGTGACTTCCTCCCAAGATGTATGGAGCTACAGCTTTTTTGACACATTGACTACAGAGTTCAGATAACAAAAAATGGCTTGAAGAAAACAGTTTAATTTATTTCAGATCGATATGTAAATTTCAGTCGCCTTCACTTCTACAGCTCTAGAACATGCCAGGCTCTTCCTCTGGCTCAGTCCTTTTTTCATGATCTGTTCCCTGTCTTCTGCCTTAGACCCAGCTCAGCCTTAGCAGACAGAAGTCTAGATATAACAGCCTGAGATCTCAGTCACTGCCTGAGATGTCATTACTGCCATTTCTGTCACAATTATTTGAGTGCCTTAAAATATAGATTTTCATAGTGGCAGTTTTGCAATGTTTTATGCACACATGCCTACAAACACCAAGTCCAGTTTGTTTTATATGGCCATCTCTTGGTAAGAACAACTGAAACTGTTTCAGACTTCTATCTCTTCTTTTAGAAAGTGTTTCTTGCCCTTGCCCTTATCTCTTCACACTGATATCTCAATATGTTTCTCCTGGTGACATCTCAAGACCTCATTCAACTCTGCCTTTTCTTTCCTGTCTGGATTTGCCTTACAGAACACCTGCAGAATTCCTTCTTGTCTTTCAAATCTCTCCTCAAAACCCATCTGCTCCATGAAGTCCCTGTCCCCTGCTGAAACTAAGCCTAAACACATGCAAATAAAACACTTTGTCTTTAGGGGTGTGCTCCAAGACAATTTCTGTTTCACTTCTGTGGGAATGTGGGAAGGATATATATATATTTGGGAAGGACACACACACCACACACACACACACACACACACACACACACACAAAATGATGGAATGAAGGATAGGTGCTGCAGCAACATATGGCAAATCTGTGAATGAGGTTTTTCAACTACAAGTCTTTCCTTGGTGTAACTATTTTTGTACAGCTTCACAGTTGAGCTGACTAGACTGCCTTTTTTAGCCCAGCCTCTGGATTATTGAAAAAAAATGTCCGTGTCCTGATTTATTATCATAAATAAGTCTTTTGTTGGTTGTTGTGGGTTTTCCGGGCTGTATTGCCGTGGTCTTGGCATTGTAGTTCCTGACGTTTCGCCAGCAGCTGTGGCTGGCATCTTCAGAGGTGTAGCACCAAAAGACAGAGATCTCTCAGAGATCTCTCACTGAGAGATCTCTGTCTTTTGGTGCTACACCTCTGAAGATGCCAGCCACAGCTGCTGGCGAAACGTCAGGAACTACAATGCCAAGACCACGGCAATACAGCCCGGAAAACCCACAACAACCATCGTTCTCCGGCCGTGAAAGCCTTCGACAAGTCTTTTGTTATTTACATGTCTGACCCTTTCTTTGAAAGGGTCAAAGAATCTGTTTGTCTTCAAGCTACTTCCATGTAGCTGATGGGGTGGGGTTCCATCCCAGACAGTCCATTTAGTTGGTAAGGCCAAGACTCCCCACAAAATACCACCTTTTAACTTTCATCTGATGTTTTACATACTCTCATAGGTCAGGATAGATAATATCATTATTGAAAGGTTAGCTGAAGTTGTGAGCCAGCTTTTAAAACGTGAATTAGGGGAAAGAATCTTGGTTTTTATGATCAGATGCAGAAGGGTCTGAGAGCAGCCTTGGGTAAAGGCAGAGCCATCTCCAAGGATGTGTGTTTGTCCAAGTCGTAAGCTGGAAGATAAGGAGACATCAGCTGAGATGCCTAGTTGGAAAGGAACTCTTCCTTCTTCCTCATGTCTCCCTGCAAGAGAAGACTAGTCATGGAAAAGAAAGAATCCCCTCGTGCTGGATTCACTGCGTTCTAGGGGTTCAACCTGCTCTCCTTTCAGCCTTCCTCCAGCAAAGAACAATGTAATTTTGTTTAGTTCCCATCTTACAGAAACTCTGGGTTAAAGTATTTTGAGTTTTTAAATAGAATGACAAGTGTTACATTGTTGTCTCTCCATAGGGGCTGATTTTTAGATTCAAGTTCTTGATGCTGATCACGTTGGCTTGTGCTGCCATGACTGTAATATTTTTCATTATCAGTCAGGTGAGTGTGTAAATGGACTTTATCTAGGATTGTGACATATATTACAAAAACATCTTAGATAAATTTGGGGCTTTGGAAAACACATTTTGTCTATAGTGACCTGTTGTTCCTAGAGGACAACCTTTATGAACCTCTGGGGCTTTCAACCCTTTTCCAAGAGAGAGTGGTATGCACTTTTTAATGTGAACACTTCAGCATTCGTTAAAACTAGGAGATGGGCTTGGCTGTAGTCTCTTTAAACATTTACGCCAAGGCTGCTTTACTTCTTTCCTTGTGGTCATTATAGGGGAGAGAGCAGCCCTTTAACTTCTGTTGGGCTTGGGATTCTCAGTTCTGTATGTGTTTGAGCTCCTGCCTCACTTGATTATACCTTTCCCCCCTGTCTTAGGTGACTGAGGGCCATTGGAAATGGGGCGGCTACACGGTTGAATTGAACAGTGCCTTTTTCACGGGGATTTATGGAATGTGGAACCTTTATGTCTTTGCCCTCATGTTTCTGTATGCACCTTCACACAAAAACTATGGTGAAGATCAGTCAAATGGTAAGATGAGATTTGGTTCACCTGCAAGCAGGCTGAAGTTCTATAACCAATAATTAGTTGACTGGTGCAGCTTATGTGTTTTAGGAGAGCCCTATGATTGCCAGCCAGAGTGTATTAAACATGGAATCATGAAATCCCTGTGTTTGAAAGTAAGGCAGACAGATTATGTTGTGTATAGGTACCATATAGCTGGGATAAAGAGAAGATCTATAGTTCTGATTAGAAGTATTGGCCTGTTTGCCACTCTAATCATGCATCAGTATAACCCAGCTGTAGTACTTGGATAGATAATCTTGTATAGAACTAGTATGTGTAAATCTCCTATTTGAATTGCACATATATTTTGTCTCATGGATTGATCCATTAGGGATAGTTCTGGTATGGGCACCTTTCTTTGCCATCCTGACTACCTTCAAATTTGAATGCAGCATTCTTTAGAAACTTTCCACACACAAAAAACACTAAGCATAACAGAACAAATCCAATCAGTAAATTTCAACAATATCCATAAGCAAGGTGGAAAGTATTTATATATGTAGCTATGCAAAGCTATGTACTAAGTTCTACTTCTCTTAGGCTACCAAAGCAAAATTTTCAAAGAGAAAACCCCTCTTATCTATACACATTCATAAAAAATTGCAAAGTTATAAAAGTTCAACTGCAAATCCTGAGTCCAGGACAGGGTTTCCATCATCTAGTGAAATTAGGTTTTAATATTATTCTGTCCTTTAATCATATTAATTCTGTGAGTCTGGTGTTACAGTCTTCCAGAGTTTATTAAGTTACACTTCATTGTTGTGTCTTCTGTGTAGTCCCATATGTGATCTGTGCATGTACAGGCCAGCCACGGATGTTCGAAACCTCCTAAAGGCACGAGTTGCTCTCCTAGCTTTTTTGCACGCTTTTCCCTAGGCAGACCTATACAAGATGGGGTGAGTGGCTCCTTCCCTCTGTTCTTCTTTAGCCATTGCTAAAGGAGGATGTGTTCTTCACTTTGGTCCTCGATTCCAGCAGGAGATGTGATTTCAGGCATTCAACTCCATGGCTTCGAAGGCTCTTTTCAAGAAGTGTCCACGTTGTGGAACCAAGATAGCCCATTTGGATGGGCACAACAAATGCCTGCTATGTCTGGGTGAGGGCCATGACACCTTGTAGTGTGTGGTCTGTAAACAGTTTATGCCCCAGGTGTGCCATGAAAAGGTGTCACAATTGAAAGCAGCTCTGTGGGAGTCAGCCCTGAAGGGCACTACAGACTCCAAGAATATTAATGCTACAGATAAAGGACTGCAACACCCAGATCGGGTCACCTCGGTTCTGTCAGCATGTTCAGTACCTGCTGAAAAGGACCAGTTGGTTCCAGTCACTCCCTCGATAGTTCCACCCCAGTGTCAGTCAGAGCCGCCTTCAAACGATACTAAACACAAAGTGAAGCATGCTGACAAATGATTGACTTTGAAGTCACAGAAGAGTAAAAAGTCCACCTCTTCAGCTCTAACTACATCTAGTCCACCTAGGATTCTGAGAACTCTTTCTGCAAATGCCATATGGCGTTCTGCTTCAGCACCATCCCTCTCAGAGGACAAGATACCAGAGACTGTAGAATTTTCGACAGCCATTTCCCCATTGCCGCCTTCCCCTATGAGGCCTGTGGAAAGACAGAAGACTTCTTTGGATCCATCTGAGAATAACAGTTGTTTGGAACTGGTTCTACACCATAGATGCCATCGGTTCCATCACTCTCTTATATAGTTCCCTGTACTATTACTATGCTTATGGGTTTGAAGAGTCACCGGGCCTGCACCCACCTACTCAGTACTTCTGAAACAAGGATGTTCATGTCCCCGTTCTTTCGGGACCAAGAAGTAGGAAGGCCAGAGCTACATTGGTTCCAGTCACAGTTCCTGATGACAACAATGTTCCAAAACCAGCCCTGAACCCCACTACACACTTGGATGGTGACTCTGATGTTGGTTCGGATATTGCTTCAGAGCCTTCTCCACCAATTTCTAATGGAGGACTCTGCTCTGTCCCCAAGTGAGGATTTCTGCTTCTATACCAAACAGTTAGTCAAGATGGCAAGATACCCTTGGAGATTGAGGTGAGCTGCTCTGCTCCGACCTCTTCAGATTCATCCTTCAAGGTCCTCCACTCAGAAGTGGCTGTACTGGTGGCATTCCCAATAATGCAAGGCATGCTTGATGTACGAAAAATGTATGGTCCAAGTTGGCCTTGACTCCAGCAATGTCTAAGAAGCTGGATGATATGTATAAGATGAAACAGGAAGGATCAGGTTTTTTGTTTACTCATCTTTCCACCAAATCCTCCAAAAAAGCACAAGCTGTTCGGCTCCAATGGATGAAGAGGGCAGGAAGCTCAGTATACTGGACAGAAAGGTTTATGCTACCACAGTCTTAAACTTTAGAATTGGCAATTATGAGGGAATTATAGCCCAATATCAGCTTTTCTTATGGGAAAAAATCAGCCCATACTTGAGCTTAATCCCAGCTGATAAACAAAGACTGGCAAAAATTCTGCAAGGAGAAGCTTTAAGGCTCTCCAAACAACAAATTATTACAGCCAGCCATATTAGGGACTGCTCTTCCAGGGCTATGGCCTTTGCGATTGTAATTCATAGACAGGCGTAGCTCAGAACCACCACGTTAGCTCTTCACCATAGGATGAGGGTAGAAGACCTTCCTTTTGAGAGGACAGACCTATTTTTGTCCACTATGGATGACGCACTCAAAAGATAAGATGACACCTCAGTCTTTGGGTATTATCCCCCTCTAGACAAAGATTTCCTCCAAGGCCATATGTGCCTTATAATGCTAAATACAACTGATGCATATGCTGCCCAGAGGCTCTAAGTGGCCTTCTTCTTTGGCCTCTGTTCAACCTCAGAGGAGGTATTTCTGAGCTAAGTCAAAAGATTAGGGGTATGCACCCCCCAAAAAATTAGGTTTCCTGCTTGGAGTTTACCTGAAGCAGGAAAAAAATCCAGAATTACCAGAATCCCAAAGTGGCAAGCTGCTTCGGGATTCTGGTATTTAGCTCGCTTTGGTATGCTCTGTAAAGATTAGGTGTATATTGAAGTGAGGGGGAGCAAATCCCCCAGCCCCCCTGGGCCAAACCCACCACCCCACTTATCTGGCCAGCAGGGAAAAGGGAGGCTGATCAGCTGGGTGGCAGGGAAGCCCGGAGCCAGCTCCTGCGGGGCACACACTGCCTCTTCTCCTGCCTTAGCAGCCAGCTGGAAGGCAGGAAAGCCCGGAGCTGGCTCCTTTGGGGCCTGCACCACCACCTCCACTGCCGCAGAGGTCAGCTGGTTGGCAGGAAGCCCTGAACCGGCTCCTGCGGGGCCCGCGCCACCTCCTCTGCTGCCTAAGCGGGCAGTGGAGAAGCCCGGAGCCAGCTCCAGCGGGGCCCTCGCCGCTTCCGCAGCGGCCAGCAGGGCAGTGGGGAAGGCCCAGATCAGCTGCTTGGTGGGGATCTCCCTGCTAAACAGCTGATCTGCGGGTTTAAATGCCCCTTTCCGTGCAACATCACAGCAGCAGGGAAAGGGGCGTTTAAACCCCTTGACCTGAAGCTTCTTGAAGCAATATGAATCGCTTCAGGAGGCTTTGATTCGTGGTTTCTGAATCATTGCAAATCGGGTATGATTCGGGTACTTTATCCAAATCTGAAACCCGAATTGCACACCCCTATTCTCCATTACCAAAGGATCAGTCTGGGTTTAACAAACAGGGCTTTTGATGCTAAGCCGTCTTGTGCCATGACTGTCAATAACTCATTTCCTCCACAGGCCTGGGAGTCAATCACCCTGGAGGCTTGTGTGTTGTCCATAATCGAACAAGGTTGCTGCCTGGATTTTAAGGTAACTCCATGCAACATTCCCTCTCTGCTCAAACCTCCACCCCACCTTATTTTTAGAGGAAGTGCAGTTATTGCTACTGAAACAGACCATAGAACCAGTTACATCCAGCTGTGTTGTGTGTGTTATGTGCCATCAAGTCACCTCATCATCCTATCATTAACAGACTTGCTCAGATCCTGCAAACTGGAGGATGTGGCTTCTTTTATTGAGTCAAGCCATCTTGTTTTAGGTCTTCCTCTTTTCTTACTGCCTTCCACTTTTCCTGTCATTACTGACTTTTCCAAGGAATCTTGTCTTTTCATGATGTGACCAAAGTACAATAGTCTTAGTCTTGTCATTTTAGCTTCTAAGGAGAATTCAAGCTTGGTTTGATCTAGTACCCACTTATTTGTCTTTTTGGCTGTCCATGGTATCCACAAAACTCTCCTCCAGCACCACATTTCAAATGAATACATTTTCTTCCAGTCAGCTTTCTTCACTGTCCTACTTTCATATCCATATATGGCAGTGGGGAATACCATAGTTTGGATTATCTTGATCTTGATTCACAGAGAGACATCTTTATCTTTAAGGATTTTATCTAGCTCCCTCACAGCTGCTCTTCCAAGTCTCAATCTTCTTCTCAGTCTTTCTTCATTGCAGTCTCCCTTCTGGTTGATGATTAAGCCAATAGAAAATCTTGAACAATTTCCTCATTGTCAACTTTAAAATTATGTAATTCCTTAGTGATTACTTTTGTCTTCTTGATGTTCAGCTGTAATCGTGCTTTGGCGCTTTCTCCTTGAACCATCAGTTGTCATTTCAAGTCTTCAGTGTTTTCTGCTAGTAATGTGGTGTCATCTGCATATCTCAAATTGTTAATGTTCTTTCCACCAGTTTTCACTCCACCTTCTTCTAGATCTAATCCAGCTTTCCTTGTGATATACTCTGCATAGGGGTTGAACAGGTAGGGAGATAATATGCATCCTTGTCTGACACCCTTGCCAATTGGAAACTATTCTCCTTTCTGTCCTGACAATAGCCTCTTGTCCAGAGTACAGGTTGCGCATCAAAACAATCAGATGTTGTGGCACTCCCATTTCTTTTAACACTCTCCATAGCTTTTCATGATCCACAAGTCCAAAGCTTTGCTGTAATCTATAAAACACAGGTTGATTTTCTTCTGAAATTCCCTGGTATGTTCCATTAGCCATCGTAAATTTGCAGTGTGATCTCTAGTGCCTCTTCCTTTTCTGAATCCAGCTTGAACATTGGCATTTCTCATTCCATATATGGTAAGTCTTTGCTGTAGAATTTTGAGCATCGCTTTGCTTGTATGGGAAATTAACGTGATTGTCCGATAGTTACTGCACTCCTTAAAAAGGTGCAAGCACCAAGTCATTACTGACCCATGGGGGGACGTCGCATCACAATGTTTTCTTGGCAGACTTTTGTTACGGGGTGGTTTGTCATTGCCTTCCCCAGTCATCTACACTTTGCCCCCAAGAATCTGGGTACTCATGTTACCCGACCTCAGAAGGATGGAAGGCCAAGTCAACCTTGAGCTGGCTACCTGAACCCAGCTTCCACCAGGATTGAACTCAGGTCGTGAGCAGAGCTTGGTCTGCAGTACTGCAGCTTACCACTCTGTGCTACGTGGCTGCACTCCTTAGCATACCCTTTTTTTGGAATTGGAATTTAGACTGGGCATTTCCAGTCCACCAATGGGATATTTTCCCACTACTTTATTGTGGACAAAAAGTTGCAGTCACCTGGTCTTTGCCACCCCCATTCATCAAGCATTATGCCATTGATGTAGACTCCAGAAGGGACGCAGCTGTCAACAAGGCAGTCCTGAAGAGTCTTTTCCACTGAAGAGATACTCACTTGCCTCCTGGGTAAATTAGCTTGCTAATATCCCATGTGGGACTGCACAGAAGATACGACGATGAAAACAGTGTTGCACTTACCTATAACTTTTGTTTATCAAGCGTTCTTCTGTGCAGGCACACATCCCTCTCTCTTTCCCTGCTGTTTCTCTTTATTATTGTTAATTTTCCTTCTACACCGTCCGCTTAGAGAACTGCGGGAGAGAGCTGCTCACCACGCCTGGGGAAAAGTGCATGAAAAGGCTCGGCAAGTTTCTCATGCCTTTAGGAGCTTCAGAATATCCACAGCTGGCCTGCTCATGCGCACTTCCCGTGTGTGCCTGCACAGAAGAACACTCGATGAGCAATAGTTACAGGTAAGTGCAACCTTGTTTTTTGTATTTCAGTATCTTAAGCTCTACCGGCTCTTGGCTATGATAATCTTAGCAACTGTGAACATATTTAAAATCATTGCTCTGTACTTTGAAGGAATAGAATCTGGTTAGACAAACCAGGCCTACTTTTAGGTCTTCTGGAAAATCCAGTTCAATCAGTCAGAATATATTTATCACAAATTTTTGCAAGAAAATTTTTATACAAGTTCACATGACAGGTACATGTGCCTATAATTAGCATCTAAGGCTCCCCATTTCCAACACACACATTTTTGTGTGTCTGTAATCTTAATCAGTTTGTGGAGCTAACACTTTATAAAATTTTCCTTTCATGGTAACACATATGGTTGAAGCTAACTCCATCAGAAAAATAGCCTTGCTATTTATCTTTAGAAATTGAAGATTTAAGTATATTCTTCCAGTTTAAGAAAAATTGGCTAATATGTAGGAATCATTTATAAAAGACACAAATAATAGATACCAGACCTTTAGTTTCTTTCCTATAGAAAATTAAATTTTCAAAGTTAATACTGTACAAATATGTGACACTGGTCTCACGTTTCTGAAATACCAAACCTGAAAATGTAACCAATAAACTCTTAATATTCCTTCCTAAGTTCTTATATGAACTACATTGACTACCAGACATTACATCCATAAGCCCAGGACAATTGCCATTTAACTAATTGGAGCAAGGTATAGAAAACTGGAACTCCTTATTACAAACAAATAAAAGAACTCAATGTTGAACACAGGACTGCTTACTTTATCTCATACCTCTATATCACCTTTATTTCATGCCTTGAAAGCATCTTAAATTAAAGAATTTTGATACATTTATGATTCTTTCTCATACTTGAGATATACCATGGTAAGTATAGCAAGAGGATATTTGCATTCACTTGCTCTAAAAAAAAATGGCACTTTTTTTTCTCTGTGGAACTATCGATGCCAAGTTTTTAGTTTTAACTGATATTTCATTATACCAATATTTTGACATTGTATACCTTCTTTTTTCCAGAATAGACAAGGCAATTCTTCTTTTCTTACTTGCCTAAATAAACTTAGTTATTTTTGCCAATTTTCAAAAAGATAAGAAGGTAAAATAATCATTTTTACAGATTCTGTTTTTCTGAACCTGAATGTTTGTAATAAAGATAATGTAGTCAGATACTTTCTAATCTGGGCACAAACTCTTACATAGTTATTCTCAAATATATTTGCAGGGTATCTGCCTCTTATACCCCACAATTGCGCAGAGCGTTTGCACTTGCCAGGTGCAATGCTATCCCTTCTGCAGTCACCTATGGCAGATATAATAAGATCACATATTCTGCAAGACTTTGTGCTTGTAATTCAAATTCAGTTGAGTCGGTTCCTCATATTTTACTTCATTGTTCCCAGTATGCTGATATTCGCTCTAATCTCTTAGACCCAATTTTACTTAATATGCTGGGTCATTTGGAGGCCTTAATGGTGTACCATCTTCTGAATGATTCATCATCCTAAATAACTGAAAAGGTAGCCTTATTTTTAAGTCTGGTAATCAAGGATCGATTGAAAATCGTCTAACTGTTTATACTCAAATTACCCTTGTTACCTTTATATTTGTGTACTGTATTGATAACCTAAGATATGCCAATAAAGGCTTTGTTGTTGTTGTTGTTGTACATTAGCAGGGTTGGAAGATAGCCAAATTCCTAAACTATGAGCAGGAGAGGTAGACCAAGTAAATTCAGACTCTTATGAGAATTCATCCTTCATCTGCATATTCAAATTTAATGCCAATAATTTTTTCCCCTTTTGTTGACTTAACAATATGATGATTTGTCAGGTCAGAGCGGTGGTGGTAGAGAGAACCTTCAAATCATAGCTGACTTATGGTGACCCCTTGATGGGGTTTTCATGGCAAGACACTAACAGAGGTAGTTTATCTTTGCCTGCCTCAACAACCCTGGTTTTCATTGGAGGTCTCTCATCCAGTTACTGACCAAGGTTGATCCTGCTTAGCTTACAAGATCAGTCTTGCCTGGGCTATCCAGGGCAGGGCATGTCAAAGCAGTACATTACTGTTAAAAAAACTTTATTTTTACCCTCTTGATACTTTGATTTTGTCTCCGCATTTCTGCTCTAGGTTCAGTACCTATGGCAAAAAGCAATGCAGATAAAGAATACCCTTGCCCTGCACCTATTTCCTTTTTATATGTGTGTGGGTGTAGGTCAGTTCTCCAAGGGTGTGTATTTATCGGAAACATGGCTTTAATTCCCAGGTGACCTGGGTGTAAGCAGTGGAGAAGAACTTCAGCTTACAACAACTATCACCCACGTAGATGGACCAACAGAGGTTTACAAATTGGCTCGCAAGGAGGCCCAGGAGTAACCAGTAAAGCGCAGCTCGTCAAGCACAAATGGATAATAACAGATGGAATGATAGCAGTATTTTCCTGTGAGGGTGCATGTCTGAAATCATCCTTAAAGTACTTGTGTACTTTCACAGAATGGTGGCAAGATCACTGGGATATGCTTCTTGATAATAATGTGTCTTAGGGAGAAGGGAATGGCATCAGTTTTGACCCCCCCCCCCACAATTATACTCCTAGTTTTGCTTTGGGCGTTAATCCCAGGGCAAAAAGAAGAGGAGGAGTGGCTTAGTGAAATGACAGGTGCCCATTTCCTGGGTCTGACCTTTAGGTCACTCTCAGATTAACATATCTGCTGCTCTCTCTGCTATAGAAAATGTTGAGAAACAGATCAATACTCTGTTTCCTAATTCAAGGTTTTGTTCTGTATTCCCCATGCCTACATTTAGAACCATTTTTGTTCTTTATTTATATTGCATGTAGCCAGGTCTGTTAAATATTTATGTACTTTGGTAAACTCATCGTGACTTTTTATAGTCTAGTGTAATACTCACTGCCTTTTGTAAAGTTTTGGTACAAAAAGGCTTTTCTGCTTGAAAGCTGAATCTCATTTGCCTGTGTGTATGTGTGCCTTGAGCACTAATAATTCTTTATGGTGTAGATATCTTTTTTATATGCTCTCACTAAGTATGCTTGTATAATGCATAATCCATGGAATTGGAATAGAGAGTGGGGAGGTGGGGTTCAGGCCATGTTTTTAATGCTACAAGTAGTCTTAGGAATACTGTCATTTTTTTGTACTATGAATAAAATGTACAATATTGTTGCCTTTTCTCCTTTGCAGGAAAGCATGTAGCTGTAGTTCAACCTGTTTTCTTAATCTATTTAAAGTGAATGTGCTGGAGAACACTGACCCCTGATGGCAATCCAAAGAATTCTCTTGGGCTATTGTCGCCACAGTTTAACCACTGTAAACCTACTTTAGGCAAAAGAATGATACACATTCAGAAGAAAGACTCACACACACGTCTTAATAAAGATTCTGCCCACCTGTTAAATATTATATGCCTAGGCTCCTTTTCCCAGTGCTAGAGAGCAAGAAGATTTCAACACATTGTTAAATATTATGCATTACCTATGCTTTGTGCCATTGTGCTTGGGAGAACTTGGGGTTTTCTGGGTAGGTATTATTTAGCAGTGACAGATTTGCTTACTCTAACCAAAGTCCTTGTGGCACAAACGTCCCGTGTTGTACATTATTAGAGGCTTTTGGCCATGAAATTAACAATGATCTTCTTTGAGCAACAAGAAGTTAGGTGTGTAAATTCTGTCAGGTGACTTATACAAACAATCCAACCCAGGAGCTATTTTTTAAAAAGTATTTGGATTGATATAATTAAAGGGGCAGCTTCTCCATTTTCCATGCTGGTGCTGCTTTTGCTACAGTAGTAAGGGAAAAGTGAAAACTGGGTTGAAAGCATAGTCTCAAGATGGATGCCATGCTGTTGGGCATCCATCTTGAGAGTGCTGAGGGCTGTTTCTTCCAAGTTCTGCTTGCTAAGGAGCTTTTATTCCTTTTCTTTGGTTAAAATACAATGACTCTCATTCCTTCTTTTGTAATGTGCTATAATCTATGCTGCCACTGAAGCATCAGTTGGAAGTTCTCACAGAGCACTGTCTTAATTCATGTCATGTGTAGCGCTCATTCTTAAAGCACATTTTCCTTTTTTGCATGGCCTCTGTAAGATTCCAAAGCAGTAGCTGTGTTAGTCTGTTGTAGCAAACAAAAACAGAAGGCCAGTAGCACCTTAAAGACATTTATTCCAGCGTGAGGTTCTGTGAGTCAGCATCTGAAGAAGTGAGCTCTGACTCATTAAAATTCATGCGGGAATTGCTAATCTTGCTGCTGGATTGTATAGAATTGACAATTCTGATTAAATGTTTTGTTCCTGCTGTGCTGTTGCTCTTGGTCACCTGCAGAGATTATGCATTACTGGTGCCTTGGCCAGTGGATTCACTTTCAGATATAGTTTACAGCTGTCCCAGATGACCTACGGAGAGTGCTTTAGAAAAGGTTGACCAGCTGCAGTTAATAACCCACCTGCCACCTCCTCTGGCTTGCCAGAGTGACTGGTCCTTAAGGGGTATTGTGGTATCCTTTTCAGTATAATATTTATGCCCTGCCTTTCTCTTACAATTCCAAAAATCAAAACCCAAAAATGCAGTAAAACCTCATTTACATCCCCATTCCTCTGCAAGGCAATGCTTACAGCATAAACCCCATTAAAGGCCTTCATAAACAAAAAACGCTCTTATGTGACTTTCTAAAAAGTCTTTCCTCATTTCCTTAGGGAACTCATTCCTGAAGTTAGAAGCCACTACAGGCTCTAGTCAATTCTAAATGGGATACCTTGGGGGGGGGGTCACCTAGAGGGTGGCAGCCATCAGACTGTAGTTAGTGCATGGGATTGTATGGAGGGAGAGAGTCCTTCAGATATCATGAAAATCTGTAGCCTGCAAAGACTTTTCTTCCAGGCATTTAAGAATGTTTGGGTCCTCTAGAGAGGTGGTCAAGTAGCATTGCCACTTTTTGTTTTTGATAGGCTCTGCTGTTGCATGACAACATGGTATATAGATGTAAAGGAGGCAGAGTTTGCCCTGGCATGGACACCTGCTAAATTTCTTTAATGAAGCTGCTGAGACACAAGAGCAGTGCCAATTAAAGTGACAACTGGCTTTCAAGTTCTTTATAATTAAGTGGGAAGTGTCTACTTTTCGAGGAGCTTATAAAGCCAGGCATTATTAAAATGCAAATACAACTGTCTTCTGCATCCAATGAATTTCCAGTCTACTGTGTAATGTGGTTAATTTAAAAGATGGTTAGAGTTAGGTGTGTGAGATGGAGAATGGGGGTGCTGAGGGGTAGAGCGGGGGGTTTGTCCTGGACCTCATACTTGAAGGATGCTATTATCAGCCAGTTTTATGAAACAGATCTTTCTGTCAAAATGAATAATGATAAAACACCAAATATCAATAAAGCACAGCAAAGGAGAAATCTAGAGAGCCGGTGTGGTGTATTGGCTGGTGTTGTGTTGAATTAGAATCTGGAAGAACCAGCTTCAAGCCCCTGCTTTGCCAAGGTCTTGGGCCAAACACATTCTCAGCCAAACCTACCTCACAGTGTTGTGAGTAGGGTTGCCAGTACCCTGGTGGGGGCGGGAAATCCCCCCTCCCAGCTGCCACCA
Organism: Eublepharis macularius; assembly: GCF_028583425.1. Lineage (NCBI taxonomy): Eukaryota > Metazoa > Chordata > Lepidosauria > Squamata > Eublepharidae > Eublepharis > Eublepharis macularius. The sequence continues at coordinate 74,443,751 of NC_072794.1, forward strand.
CTCACCTGGGATCTGGCAACCCTAGTGAGGATAAAATGGAGGAGAGCAGAACGGTATAAAAGCAAAGCATAAATGGAGTATGTAAATAATCAGTATGAAAAGCCCCTTTCGTTGTTCATCAGAATCTGAAAGATATCCTCAATACCTTTTATCCTTTATTAAGTCTCTGGCCAAGGTCGTCCAGAATTTGGAAGTGGCTTGTCACTGATATGCTGGTGACACATTTTTTAAAAATGAGAAGAATCAAAATCTACAATGTTCTTTTGCAATGAATTAACTGATTTGAAAACAAGTTATAGTTGGTGGCTGGCCTGTTGTCCCTCGGACTTCATGTTTTGGCAGTAAAGTCAGCTACTCCTGTATCTTAGTAGCAACAACAGTATTACTCATCCCCCCCTCCAATTTCCCATCTGTTTTCTGAGTATGGCCAAGTGTCTTGGATAAATGATCATTCAACAATCAACTCTGGCATGTTGTTACTGACTGATTTTGATCCTTAGTTGGATTTTATCGGTCAGAAGTTTCTTCTGGAAAGTGTTGTTCCCAAACTCAGAAACCCCATTGAAAATAAAATCTGCTGGCAACTGTGGGGGGCGGGGGGCGGGGGGAGCGGGATCTTTCTTCCAGTTTTCTTCATTTAGAAAAGTATAGCCTATCAAGTATATTGAAGCTATTTGCTGCCCTCCATGGGTAGCAAGGGGAAGTAATCGGGTTTAAAATTAAATCACAATAAATGTTTGGATTGAACTTTTGTTATATTCACTAAATAGGCTGTGGCTGTGTGAGAGAAGGGAGTATGTTCTGTTTTGTTTCTCTATTTGTTCCACAGGAAGGCTTAACAGTGCATTTCAAGTTTAAACTAAGAATAGAACTCCTCTGGACAAAACCCAGCACTGTCCTGCACAACTGTGCTCATGTAATCCCCATGAACTAGTCGGTTTAGCCCAGTAGGGGAGAGTCAATGTCTGGGAGCTGAGCAGCCAAAGAGAAGGCTAGTTGCAGAGGAGCTTGATAAAATTTTGTGTGCTCTTATCACCTTGGATAAGGGCTGTAATTCCCAGGCTGAAGACGGAAGCTTGGGTTCCACTTTGTTCCATAATCAAGAGGACTGTAGCAAAGAACTCTGGCATTTGGTGAGACCCGAAAAGTTGGATCTTGCTTATCCTGAAATGGTTTCAAAAGGTAACCAATTACTTGGCTGAACTTAAAGATGTTATTGGCCAGTCACCTTTTCTCAGCCTAACCTACCTCACAGGAATGTAATGAGGATAAAAAAGTGATATGATGTAGGCCACTGGGGAGAAAAATGGATATAAATGAAGTAAGTAAAGCTTTGTGGCTGAACAGAGATTTGAACCTGAGTCTCAATCACATTTAGTTCAATCACGCCAGAAGACATTTTAGCTCAGAGGAAATTACGGAGAGTTGAGTTGTGAGCATGGTTTTGAGGCTGCCTATATATACATGTTTTATTATTTTCAGGATCTGTCCTAGAGTTTCTATTTTGTGACCCAATAATTGACTCAGTTTCTTTAAGTTCCAGACTCATCAGTTGTGGTTTCTCCAACCCATTCTTCTCCTTTATACTATTTGATGACCACTCTCTTTTCCTATTGCTGTTTTCTATACCCAAAGTCCTGTCCTAAGTGAAGGAGACTGGTTGGCAGGACCACCCAGAAAGTACACAGGAGAAGCTGTGGCTACTGCAGCGTGTATCCCACCACTCTGCTCAGCAGTGTTTGAATCCTCTTTCCAACATAAGGAGTCTTCCTCCAACTTAAGTGGCTCTTCCTTTGTTAGAAGAGCTACTTAAGTTGGAGGAATGCTCCAGGTTTTGCTGAATGGAGTGGCTGGATACATGGCTGAACTTGCTGTTTCATCTAGACATTTATAAGTAAAGCACCAGTCTCCAGATTGCAACCTAGCAACCCAATCCAAGGAAATAAGCAGTGGGTGCAGAAGCAGAGTTTACTGACAAACCAAATTCATTTAAAAATTAATTCTCAGGCCATTTTCCAACTACGCAACTATGATGCAATTATATGAAAGGCCTTAGTACTAGAACTGATGCAGATTAGTTTTCTTGGCAGCAATCCAACCATCATCATACAGAACGGGCATAGTTAATTGATGATGTCTCAGGATTTTACTGTTCTCTGATTGGAAAGAGGGGAGATCTATTGCTACCTTGTCTGAGTTTCTTATAGTTTCATACAGAAAGGCAGAAATTGTGTGGAGGAAAAGAGTTAATCGCCATCTCAGTAAGGGAGGGGATGTTGATGCATGTGAGTGTGCATCAAAAGGTTGGAATTAGCTTGCAGCCCCCTGCCAATGAATGGAAAAGAACTCTGTTCAAAGGGCAGGCGAAAAAGGCTTTCAGTCACCATGGTTATGCACTCCTGTTCTCGGGAGAAAGCCAGCGGAAGCATTAATCAGCATTGGTCGTGACCAGACTTACAGAGCCCACACACTTCTTACGCCAACTGATTGTAGGCTTTCAATCCCAGTCAAAAGAATGGTGGGAGCTGAATGTGAGTTGAGAATAGGTTCAGACCACAGGCAAGTTTGGGAATTGGCCTAGGCCTAACATGTATGCTGTCAAGTTGCTTTTGACTTACGGGTGATCCTAGGAATTAATGACCTCCAAAATACCCTATAGTTACCCATTTATTTCCTTTGGACTCTTAAATAAAAATTCAAAGATTAAAAGTAACAACAGAATCAACAAAAATAAAACCAGCTGTAAGTGGTCACACTTGCCCTCATGATATTAAGAAGGCTTACAAATATGGTAATATAAGCCCCTTTCATGTGTTTAAAACACAGACAAACTGCCTGGTTAGGCAGGAGATTGAAAAGTACTGAAATGTGAGGTGAAGTAAGACTAACTCAGCCCCACACCCTGGAGTTGTGCATAGCCATAGAAAAATTAAGGTCTCCAGAAGTGCTTGAATGAATCCATCCAGACACCCTGCCAATTCTACTCCACTCCTACAACAGGGCCTTTTTCTGGGGAAAGGGGTGGGGGAACTCTCACCTAGGGCAACTTCTGGCAGGAGGGAAGTGACATCATGAATGGCACTGCAGTGCCCCCCCGAGAAAGAAGGAAAGACATGGGAGGAAGGAAGGGAAAGAAAGAAAAAGGAGGAAGGAAGGAAAAGAAGGAAATACATAGAAAAAAAGGAGAGGGAGGAAGGAAATGGGGAGGGAAGGAAGAGAAAGAAAGACACGGAAAGAAGGAAGGAAGGCTTCAGGTGGGAGGGGGGAATCCCCCTCCTCTCAGCTGAAGTTTAAAGCCTGTTGGGGGCTTCCCCAGCTTCAGCTGGCCACAGGGAAGTCTTGGGCTGCAAGGAGAGGTGCCAGAATGCCATTCCACCATGCTTCAGCTGAAAAAAAGCCCTGCTCCTACCATGGCCTCACCCATCCAGCCATTGTGGATCAACAAATAATCTGTTTACACATATAGTTCCTCTCAGGAAGACCTAATCAAACCTTCCTAGTTCATTGTCCCACCTGGACACCTTTTGCCAGCTCTTCGTCTTGCCCCAGGGACAGCTTTTCAATTCTTTGTCCCACCTTGAGAACAACCATTAAGGCATTGTTTTAGGGGAGATTCTCACTTCTGCCTCAGGACATGTTTCACAGTATATCTGTCCTGCCATGTGCTCAAGTGTGTGTGTGCTCTGGACCTTCCACACGCCCTCAGTCTGAGGCAAGTCTGAGCCTCTCTCTTCTTGCCACGAAGTGCTGGTCACAGAAGCTGCTCTCCCTTGGACACCCGCTATCTTCTGAACCTGGTAACTATAAGCCCAACTCTGCAACTCTCCAATTTTCCTCCTTGTTTTTCTAGTTAGCTGTGTGTGTGTGTGTGCTGTGTTTTGTATACAATTGACCTGTAGTATTTTAAATAAAAACTTTTTCATTGAACGTCTGCCTGCTTATTGAAAGGGTTCTTTAGAGGAAGGTATCCTCATATACATAGGCGCAAAAGATCCCAGTTACCCCCCTCTTGCAAGCTTCTTGTTGCTAATTCCCCCCAACTCACAAGGAGACCTGCTCACTGGGTAACACAGCAGCATAAAATCAATCATTGGTCTGATTAACATACACAGTCAATTTAAACTAAATAGTCTTTTAAAGAGTACAATTTTCAACATATTTATTTACCATGTGGATGTGTCAGAATAATGTTGATCCTCCTAAATTTCTCCTAAGTACAGAGTTGTTAATGTATGACATCCAATCAGATTTATGAAATATGTTGCAACAATGCACTTACACACTTCAATTTGCTATATCAGCGAGCCCTAGTGTGGTGCCAGTGGGCACTATGGTACTCACCAATGTGTATGCTGGTGCCCCTTCCTAATTTCTCAAATCTTTCCCCATAGCAAAGAGGCAGTCCTGATTTTCCTCCTCCTCACTGAAGCCGGAGGTGCTTCAGAAGAGCTCAGGAGGAATTATCTTTGTGTCTGTAGGGAACACCAATTTGGAATCAGCTACCTCCATCATAGAAGGCAGTTGGCTTGGAACCTCTTGACACAGCTTGGCGGAATGTTGGACAAGTGACAGTTGAAAAGTCCATTGGACAGCAGTCAGAGAGCGAAGCTGCGAGACCAGGATGCCTACATTTCCCATCAAAACTTGAGGGAAGCAGACAAGTGTCCAATCTGTGCCTTTTGTCACTTGTGGTTCTGCTCATAGTGACTGGCCCCATGGCAGCCATTTTGTGGTGGTGCCCACTCAATTGTAAAAAGTACTCACAGGCTTAATATGGTTAGAGACTCCTCTATACCAACCAATGCATAAATGCTGCGTTATACAACTATTTTACAAATAAGCATTTTTCTTTATATGAAAAAAGAGTAAACTAAATGCAGGACCACCAAGTGGATAAGGAAACACTTCAGAGACAAAGCTTTGGGGGCCTGGAAGCTGGACAAATTACTAGTTTAGTTGTTCAATAAAATAGTCCCTTTACTGAGCCAGTTTGGTGTAGTGGTTAAGAGTGTGGGACTCTAATCTGGAGAACTGGGTTTGATTCCCCACTCCTCCACTTGAAGCCAGCTGGGTGACCTTGGATCCGTCGCAGCTTCTAGGAGTTCTCAGCCCCATCCACCTCACAGGGTGTTTTGTTGTGGGGATAATAGCATACGTTGTAAACCACTCTGAGTGGGCATAAAGTTGTCCTGAAGGGCAGTATGTGAATTGAATATTATTGAAGAGGAGAAGGTATGACCTTAAGAAAACCACAAAATCTGTCAGCCTAACTTACTTCACAGGATATTTATTTATTTATAGTCCTTGCTGAGACTCAAGGCGGATTACATAGTGTGAGATTAGTACAATCAGTATCAAAGACATTTCCATACAGTGTCAAGGCCTTTTCTATACAGTGTCAAGGACGTTTCCATAGACAATGCCATAGGATAAATAAATACAGTTTACTAAGACATAGCATTAGCAAGGATCCAATACAGAGTTGAAGAATTGCTGAAACAAAACAATCAATTATAGGACATATTAGACAGCATGAAGCACAGGTAGCATATAGGAGTACATATTTAAAGCAACAGATAATACATAAAGCAACATAGTGGTGAAGTCTATTGTCCCTAATTCATTAGCAAATCATCTGAGACCCCCCTCCTTGCAATACTTCCTCCTAGTTAAGTAAAAAGCCTTTTTGAATCATTCGGTTTTGCATTGTTTGTGGAAAGCCAGGAGAGTGGCGGTTCTCTTGACCTCCTCAGGCAAGTCATTCCACAGGGTAGGGGCCACCACAGAGAAAGCCCATGTACAGGATGCTGTTGATTTCGCCCATGTGCCGGCTGGCACCTCCAGGACGCCCTGTTCAGATGAGCGAAGTTGTCGTGGAGGGACATAGGAAGGGAGGCGGTCCCATAGATATGCCGGACCAAGGCCGAGAAGAGCTTTGGGGATAAAACGGGAGCAGAGTATATATACACTGCCCTGAGCTCTTTAGAGGAAGGGTGGGGTATTAAATAGAATAAAGATTTATAGTGTACCTAGTGAATAGGGTAGATTGATTCAGTTGGGCCATGAACTCGAGCTTCCTGCAGCCGCCTCCTGCCTGCCTTCACCAGACAATCTAGAGCATTTAACTTGGCTCCAGAAGCAAGCAATACTTTCCCAACTAGCATTGCCAACTTCCAGGTAAGGCCTGGAATTCTGGAATTACAACTGCTCTCCAGACCACAAAAGTCAGAGACGGGCAGCTTGAGGAAGAACTCTATCACATTATATTCCCCCTAAGCTCCCTCTTCTCTCCAAATTCCACTGTCCTCAGGCACCACCCCCAACCCTGCACGAACTTCCAAATGCTAAGATGGCAAAGCTTAACATTCCCCCACTAGTGGTTGGGAATTCCCCACTGCCAGTGGGTGTTTCTTGCCACCCCTCAATTGGTTGGTGGGGGGAATGGTGGGGAGGGGGCATCAGCAGCATCCCATGCACACAGAGAGTGACATCACCAAAGTAATGACATTGCCAGTGAGCGGCCCCCCCACCACAACTTGATAAGTCCATCATCACCATCAGTCCTTGATTGGTCAATGGATTCATAAGACATCATTGACCATGCCTGTCAAACCTTCTTTCCCCATTAGGTGGGAGAAGAAGAAAAAACTCGCCAATTAGCACCTGTCTCAGATTAAGACATTTTATGGTAACTAATTTATCATAAATTAACTGGATACTGACTCTTTACAGCTTTAATTTCCTCCTGTAAGGAAATTGCTAACCTGAGACGTCTTTATAAGAAAATAGCTGAACATAGGTTCAGAACTTAAGTATTGTCAAGTTGTGACTGCAGAGCTGATTAGTAACATCCAGGGCTTTTGTCTGCTGGAACGCAGTGGAATGTAGTTCCAGCACCTCACGGAGCCGAGAGCTGGAAGAGGTGGCAGCAGCAGGTGGGCGCCCACGTGGCCTCTCTGCTGGGCCTGCCGAGCAGCCTCTCTGTCCTGGTGCTGGGAGTTGGAAGCGGCGGCAACGGTGGGCAGGCACCCATGTGGCCTCTCTGCTGGGCCCACCGAGCAGCCTCTCTGTCCAGGCGCTGGGAGCTATAGGAGGCAGCTGCGGTGGGTGGCCGGCCGAGTGGCCTCTCAGCTGTGGCTATGGGAGCCGGAAGAGGCAGTGGCGATGGGCAGGTGGCCTAGTGTGGGTGAGCAGTCAGCTATCTCCGAAAAAGACAAAAAGAAAGAAGGATTGTGAATAATCAACACAGACTGTGATAATATTTACTACTTATAGTTCTCTTCATGTAGAATTTCTTTACCATTTGGACTCTTGGATCTTATGTGGTGGTCTATAATTGATTGATGTGTATATATATATTTGTATGATATTTATTGTTATTTATTTATTTTTATTTAGAGCACTTCAGCACAGTGCACTTTCTATATAAATGGATAAATTAAAAATTATAAATAATTAAATATATTTATGAATGTAAATACTTTTGCTGCACCTTTGGTTGTTTTCCCTTTTGGGGTTGGTGGGTAGTGTTCTTATTCCCAGAGGAACCTTTCTGTTGTTAATTGAAAGAAAAGCTGCAGCTTTCCCATTCCTCCAAATAATAACTTTCTTTCCCAAAGAAAACTAGACCTTCTTAATGCCCTGTCCTATAAATGTTTCCTGAGTGTGAATTATAGTAGCGCCTTCTAGCAACTTTATCTGATATGTCAACTACATCAATTCCTTGAAAAATATGTGTTTAGAGAGCCCCCAAACCTCTGAATTTTGGGCACTGATCACAGCCACCCCAACAATTAGGCATGTGGGACATGCTATCCTTTTAGTTTTGAGACCGAAAGAAAGAGAATTCACAATGCAATTGTCTGCTGGGGAGAAGAGCGGTGAGGAGGACTTTCTCTCCCTTGGAAAAAAGCCGCCTTGAATTTCCTGCCTCCTGTTACATCCCCTAGCTCCCAGAGGAAAACCCGAGCCAAGGCTTTTTGAAAGAGAAAGAATCCCTCCCATCGCTCTTCCCCTGGCAGCGAATCACATCAAGCAGCTGTTCTTTGTAAGACTACCACTACACAGGGAACCTTGCAGGACCTGACATGTGAAGAACATGTGTCTGCCATCTTGTGTAGTCTGGCTGTGAGACAGTCTCTCAAGGTTGACTCACTTGGGAACTCTGATTTGCAAGTGGTGTTGATTAGTTAAAGAAACAATGGCTGCACCAGAAAGCAGAAAAAAGAAAAACCAGGTGCAAGGTAAAAGGATTTATTAAGGGTTTTTTTATCCTTATGCATTCCCCTTTAAGCTTCGTCAGGGAGTATTTCAAGCTTCACCTCAAGCAATGAAATGAATGGTAGCTCTACTTCTTGCATAGGGATTTTAAAAAACCTCAATAAATCACCTTACAACCTGGTTGATTAGCTTAGCTAGCACATTTTAGGATAGGCCAGTGCCTGTAATTACTCACAACACTGAACCAAAGTTCAGCCATTCTTCTAGAACCCTGGCCTTAACTGGCAACTTCCATACATTCAACTTGCATGCCTAATAGCTTCTAAACATATAGATGTAATTAAGGTTAGCAGCATTAATCATATAAAAGCAGGATTACATAGACATTGGCTAAAATCTCAGAATACACATCATAGTCTTAATGGACATCATCAAATGACAGATCTTGCAAAGACAGAGCATATTCATGGTAACGGAAAGTCATGTGACTTCCCTCCCATACTGTGTTTGGATTGAGTCCAGGTGGAGTGAGGAGCCCCAGAGGGAATCTTTGAGTGCTTACAGTGGCTCTTGGCAGTCTAAGGAAAAGTTTTTTTAAGATGGTACCAAGTGATAGTCACTAGAGCCACACAAAATGAAACAGTTAGAAATATGCCTGGAATTCTCTGCTTTATTAAAGTGGCTTCCAGAATGGTGAACCAAATCCAGGAAGTCAAGTTAGAGTGGCATCCTCCCACTGAAAAGCTCATGTGTATCATTTTGGTTCTTACTGCACAGTGGCAGCTGCAGACAGGCAGGTACTGGGCCAGCAGCATCTTGTTTTCCTAAATGACATTTTACCAATTGGATCCCAAGTGGAGAGAGTCCTTATGTTACACCTCCTAATTAACTCTGTTGGAGTGTAGGGAGAATGTGCACATGAGAGTATCTTTTCTTTTTTGCAACACTACCTTGGCAGGTTTGTCTTCCCCACTCTCATCAGGGCACTTGCACAGTTGGTCACTGTGAGGAAAAGTGCTGAGGGGCAGGGTGCAAATGGTCTGTTCAATCAATCAAACTTGATAAAAGTCCTGGAAAACTTCAATCACAGGCTGCAATCCTAAAGACACTTACCTGGGAATAAGTCTTTCATGTACTCTCTTTCTCTAAGCCAAATAGCAAACGTGTTCCCCAATGTCATTTCAGCTCCATCACAGTTCCCCATTCTAGTTTTCTCTTTAGGTTTCTCATCCTACTGCAACGCTCCCCTCCCCCCAGCATCCACCCAAATGTTATTTTAAAAAATCCTCAATATCAAGCTTAAGCCCCCTGAGATCCATTGGGCTACTCAACCCTTTCAGAAACAATCCTGCCTGTTCCCAAAGCAAGAAGAAAACTTATGGGAAAAACATAGGTCTATTTGGGTAGGGGGGAGGGATTCAGACAGTCTGCCTGCCTGCCTGCCTGCCTGCTTGTCTGCACTTGGGCGATGGAGAAGATTTGTGAAGATTAATGTGAGAACACCCCATTTTGCAGCAGAGTGCTGCGCATCAAAAGGAAGAAATTAGATTCACCCCACATCATGGGAACAAAACTGCAAAGCACAAGGAAACGGATTCACCCCACATGGGAACAAAACTACAAAGCACAAGGAAACATGGCAGCAACAGGCAACAGCAGGATGCAAAGGTAACAATTTATTGGAGCTATAACAAAAAAAACCCGAATGGATTAGATGCAAATTGGCAACGCTCTACCCAGAAAAAACCAATAACAGTACATGGTTCTTTTGGAAACCCCTGATTTTATCAGTGCAGGCCCCTAATAGTTACCAGTTTTGTTAATGGTAATCAATACCTATAGTAATAAACAGGCTGGATCCTGTGCAGGTTATGAAAGCAGTACATGGGGCCATCCACAGCCAAAGTAAGGGTTTTCACATGCTTAGGGGACTCTCCGGGTGTGCCAAAAATATGACTACATAGGCTTGGCTCTAATAGGGCCTGAAAATGGACCAGAGGTAAGAGTTTGAATATACTTATCCCCCAGTAAAAACAATACAGTTTGGATAGACCATATCCTCATCCACTTGTGCATCTGATACATGCTGGCAGTTCCCACTCCTGCAAGTTGTTTGCACTCTGTCTTTAGCTGGATCATGCAGTTGTGTGCCTGCTTGATTCCCCTATGTGAAAGTATCCTCCTTGGCTTGGAAGCTGACTTGCAAGTATACATGATCCTTGATCTCATAACTGAGATAGGAAGGTTACACAGTCTCCTCTTTCCATCTCACTTTACTCTAGTTTCTTTGAGAACAGGGTTTAAAAGGCATTAAGGACTTTGAGATGATTCATTTTGTGTATGAGTGTTGTTCTTAGGTTATTAGGCAGTCCAACAGGTTGCCTAGTACAGTGTCTCAACATCATTCTGAGCAGATGCTCCGTCCTGACCAAACTTTGCAAGGCCATTTACAAATGTAATCTTCAGTATAAAACATGACCTTGAAGTTTGTTTCTCCTTAATGTCTGTTTCATTGACAATACTATCAGCAGGCTGCTGAACTCATTAATGTCAGCGTTATAGCAATTGACATTCTATCTGACTAAAAAGGAGAGAGAAGCTGGGTGTTGAATGCTTCTGAGAAATAGCCAAGGAAAGGAGACTGTGGGAGAAGGTTATTGGAGAGATTTAATACATGTGCAGATGTGTAGCTTACCCAAGCAGGCTATTCCATCAGGCTCATGCATACAAATAGGAGTTACAACATCAGTGGAAATATCATGGCATAAATCTTCAGAGTAGATGGGGCGGCAAAGAGAAGCAGGCACAGACTCTAGGGGTCATGCTTCTGTGGGCCCATTGAGTTAACAGAGGCTTATTTTCCATTGTAGGATTCAGCCTGCAAATACACAGGGGCGTAAAAATGCACCCCTGTCGCAGCAGCAGTAGCAAGTGTGCAGGAGGAATGCAGAGCTAAGCCCTGCCCCCTCCTCAAAGCAACTACAGGTGAAGCATCCACATAGATATTCCACCTGCAGTCTCCCCTGTGAACCAGATAAAAAGGTGTCCCCCCACCCCCCGGTTTGGTCTGGTTTAATGGTGAAAGTCCTGACGTTTGGGGGTTTCCTGCATTCTATTCTGGACGAAATCCCCATGAGGAAACAGCCTTGATATGGCTGCCTGATGATATGAATTGGGGATTGGATTGCCACCTTTTATAGCATCAGAGAAATCTCTGCCTGTTAAAGACTTCTAAAGGCGTTCTCTTGCATGATGGCACTGGCTACCCTATGTTTACCTAGGTTCATTCAATCTTCAAAGCTTGAAAGCAGTGCTGCCAAACGGCCAGAAAAAATAAACCCTGCCTGCTAATATGCTTTGCAGCAGTTTGATCTGCTGAAACCATCATGATTAATTTTTTTTCATTGTCTGGAGATACATTTTATCACCTGCTAATATCTGCCAAACAAGCCACTATTAAAGGAGTAAAAGCTGCATTTGAAAAGTATGAATGGCTCGCTCTCTTTTGAAAGAACAAAAAGCAGGCATGTAAATTATGGTACATTGTAATTGGTTTTTCTCTGACCAAGAAAAAAAATTGTTTGCAGGATGGAAACCTGATCCCATTAACAGAGTGAAAATTAGTTTATTCTTAATTATTCCATGTGCATATTGTCATTCTTCAAATGATACTTCTAGAAATGCCACACTTTCCTGGAGATAAATTTGCAGGTTATCAAACCACCGATTTCCCGTTGCAAGCAAGAATATCACATCAATTTTAAAACTATATGGTGATGTTGAATCACCTATTACAACACCAAAAGGCTACTAATTTTGCCCACTACCCCTGAAAGAAAAGGTCAGTACACTTTTGAGACATTAACTGACTTCCTGATTGCCTAATAGACAGAGAATGTTCATCTGTTCTGGACACAATTCAAAGTGCTGGTTCTTAGCTTTAAGGCTCTAAATGGCTTGGTGCCAGGGTACCCAAAAGGTACCAGAAAGACCATCTCCTCCTATACTACCAGCTGCCAGTTAAGATCTGTCTCTCCAGCCCTCTGCTTCTGCCTTCAGAAGTGAGGTGGGTGGTGACCATAGTAGGGTTACTAGCATCCCCGGTGGGGGTGGGGGAATCCTCCACTCCCAGCCTCTGCCCCCTGCCCCGGCTAGCTGGGGTGCGATGGGAAAAAGGCTGGAAATGAACACACTCTGGAATGCTCCCAGATCACACTGGGAATGATGTCATTCCTTGCATGATGCAGTAATGTTCTGAAACGTGTGCATGCTGTGCAAGCACATGAGGTAAGGCCCCTCCCGTGCAACCCCCATCCCCTGCTTTCAGCCCCCGGGGATCTGGCAACCCTAGACTAAAGACAGGGCATTTTCTGTGGTGCCCCCCCCCCTTTGAAATGCCCTCTTCCTTAAGGCTCATCTGATGCCTACTTTACTTTCATTTAGGCACCAAACACATATTTGTACTCGGGCTTTTAATCACAGGTTTTATCTTACCAGTTTTTAAATGATGTACTTCTAATGCTGTTTATTTCCAATGGTTTGTTTTTAATGGCTTGCTTTTATTTGTTGTGTAATTTTAATTGTAAGCCTCCTTAAGAAGGACTCTGAAGAGGCGGCATAGAAATAGCCTAAATAAATAAATGACAACATAGTGCCAGTTATGAATGTGAGGAAAGCTCACATTCTGCAGAAAACCTACAAGCTGTAGCTTTCAGTCTTGAGTCAGACGCTGACATTCTATGAAGACAAGGATGTGTCTGTTGTTCTTCAGTGAATCACTTGCTCTTTTCACTTATCATGAGCCCATTTCAATCTGCCAACCTCTCTTTTAATGTTCCCTCAGTAGTATGGTCTTTGGTAAACAAAATCTCTTGCAAATACCTTCATCTCATCCATCCATCCATACTATCATGTTCCCCCCTCTGCTTTTGGCTACAGCAATACTTGATCAGCTATGGGTTTTTATGTTTTCAACTGGAGATTTGCTTTTCTTTCTTTTTCTTCCCTCTATGCTATCTCAAGCCCACCCAGCACCATCTAACCTATTCAAGCATGTATGTATGGAGGAGGTAAGAGGCCTTAAGGTAAGAGCCTGAAATAATCTGTTTTTCTCCCTATCCTGCTTTAAAAACAAAACATCCAGCCTAATAAACAGTTCTGGAAAACCTGAATACTTGCATACTGTTTTGTATTCTTTTGGTCTTCCCTAATAAAAGGTCAGACAACTTTTATTTTTGGATCCATCTATCCATCTTATAGCTGCTTTGGACTTCCTGCTAAGAATTCTTTTTAAATTTTCACTTGTCATTTATTTACAAAATTTGTACTTATTTCATGAACAGTGCATTCTTAAGTCCTAATTTTAACTCATGCTACTCATATTTCTCACAAGATTAATCTTTAAAATAAGTTTACCTTTAAATTAATTCTCCGTGACCTGTCATGGCTAACTTGGGGGGCAGAATCCTATTCAGTAAAAAGAGAAAAAAACAGCTTTGAGAGAGAACTTTTTCATGGGTTTCTCTCCAGTATATTGCCAGGGAGTTCTTCACCTGGTCTGTATGGGATTTCTGCTTGTTTTCAAACTTCTTCAATATATATCCTACTTTATTGGATATCCCAACTTATACTGTGGGCCTCAGTGAGAACGGTAGACTATAAATAACATAAATAAATAAAATAAAAATGTGCTGCTATTAGAGGTCCAGAAGGTCCAATATGAAACATAGCAACCCCAGCTACCAATGAATGCTGGTATCTGGTTTGAAAATACGGTCACAGATGCATCTTTTCCTTTTTTAAAAAAATGTCCTAGATTTTGACAGGCCCTTTTAATACACAAATGGCTTCATTTGAAAGTATAGGCAAACATGCCTTACTTTATTTTATCTCTGTGATGGGGGTAAGAGGTGTTTTTTTATTCAAGTCCTCTCTGAGGAAAGCATAACTAAAATCGCTGTTTTTTAAAAAATGCAGCTGCTTGAAACAATAACTGCTGGAAAACATTTGAACATAAAGCCAAAGTCTGTAATTAATTTGTCTGCTTTTTAGATGCAAATAAATAATCATGAGTCAAAGGGAAATAAGCTGTTTGACAATCACACTGGACTCCCACAAGTTTGAGAGTCATTTTTTCCCTCTGGCTTTTATTTGTAAAAACAAATGAACAGAACTGCAGTCTTCTGCCTTGAAAAAAATGTGGATGCCTTTAACAGCTACACGGCAAGTAGAAATTCCACAGGTGCTGTTTTCATCCTCATGCCAAGAAAAGCTAAATCTTGAATGTCCACTTGTCAGTTAGCTGTTTAAAAGATACAGTTGTCTTCCTGAGAAAAGATGACAACGTTAAATGTTATATAGAAGGTAGCATCTCCTTGTCTTTCATCACCTCTGCGGCAGGGGAGAATCTGCCCTCTGCACCCGCGTTGATGATGGGAATGTATGCTGGGGTGGGGAGGAATGCTTCTATTAGCCTACCGATGAAAGCTCTTGATTTGCAGCAGGATGAGTCATGCATCCAGATGGGACTAGTTCGATGTAAATATGTGCGCACTCCAGCCTACTGCAGTACTGAGGCTATGATATGAACGAAAGAAGTTTTTTTTTTAAAGTTTGTGTTTGCTGTAGAATACATCAGCATATTCCTCTCTGTTGGCTTTTCACTGCAGTTGTGTTTGCAGGATTTTTTTTTTACCAGTATGCAATTATTTTAAAACTGTTTATAGAAGCTGCTTTTAAAATTACCAATAATCGGCAATTTAGGACAAGGTCTGAATTCAAGGCTGCCACCTTTTCTCCTGATAGCAGCTTTGCCCTTTGATATCAACATGTTACGGCTGAAGTTCCACAGATGCAGCCTACCTAAGCAGGGGGACGGGGCACGATACTACCGTGCTGAGACGTCTGTGTTGCTCGAAATCGGAGAGCACGCTTTTGTTTCCCTAAATGCAGCAGTAGCGCTGTTTTGCTTTTGCTCAGGCTCAAGACCCCCTGAGGGTGGGGGGAACAGGCGGGCCAAAGCGGATGGGAAACAAGGCAACAGTCCTTCCTCCCGGCTCCTTTAGACGTTATCGTTATTATTCCAGACCAGTTGCGCGGGTGGGATGTTCCACTCCTGGGAGAAACTGAAGGCGAGGCGGCTGGCGCCCTGCGCCGGGGCTTCACCACCTTGCCTGCCGGCCCGGCGAGGAGCTGGCGAGAGCGAAGGCGGAGCCGGTCTCCTGCGAGCTGCCCGGCTGCCTTGCACTCGTGCGGCGGCGATGGTGCCTCCCTGCCCAGCCGAGGCTCGGGGGGACACGTTTTCAGGGAGTGCCGCGCCCGTTCACAGCTGGCAGGCAGCGGCCAGCGAGGCTCGCCTCCCAACACGCGGCTGGAAGAGCCCGCGAGTGAGGTGAGCGAGCGCCATTCATCGCCGGAGGGGCGGGGAGCGGGGGGAGAGGGTTTGGGCCCCAGACGAAGATCCGGGCCCCGGGGGGGGGGGGGACTGGCTGGCTCTCCGGTCGCAAGGCCTGTGCGGCTGAACAGGGGCAAGAACGGAGCACTTGTTGATTGCAGGGTTGGGCACCCGCAGTCAGGAGGCGACTTCTCGGGTCCTGGAGCTCCTTGCACTAGCCGGGCTAGGACTAGTACAGAGACAGCCTCTCCTACCTCAGCGAAGGGAGGTGAAGTCGACTCCCCCCGCCCCATTATTAGCTGTGTGCGCGTGTTTACAAGGCACTTCTGCAGCCCTCTTCTAAATGCATGTGCCTGTCCTACTTGTTTCAGTTAAATGTACTGCTCCATAAGAGGGTTATGACAGGGGTCTTTAATTTTCAAATTGCTTTGCAATTTTCTTTTGTGTTCAACAGGACAACATGAGGAGAAGTCAAGAGTGCATGGCTTGTCCCGCGATGGGGCCCAATACATTCTTCCCAAGCTGAGATTTTAACCCTCATTTTGTGCATCCAGATTCAGAATCTTCTTTCTACTGGATTTTGTTAAAGCTGGGTTTCATGTCTGTACCATCCATACCATTGTTCTCTGTGTGGAGCCATTGCTACTGCTGTACCTTGATTTCATTTTGCAGATGCTCTAACTATCACTTTAGTTTCTCTCACAGCTTGGGAACACAGCTGTCTTATCTCTTTTCTTTGAAGCTCACAGAAGTGACCTTGTACTGTCTGAAATGTTACAGTTTACTCTCATGTATTCCCAGACCCTTTCCCGTGCAAACCAGTGGTCTAACTGGGTGGGGGAAATGAGTGGGTATTTAGAGTTGTACTTTCCTCAAGTCTCTATTCCTATCAAGGAAACGTGTACTGCTTAGATGCTTTCTTGCCTCTGAGTAATTCTATGGACATATATATGGAAATGATTGGATTTCTCAATATAACCATTTAACCAAGAGCTTAGATTTCTTGTTGCAATGGTACAGAGACCTGTCTACCATATCCCTGTCATCCATAGCCTGACACTGGGTGAGGAAGTTCCCAGGAGAAAGTACTTGGAGCAATGTAACACCAGGAAATGCTTTTGTGTTCAGGACAGGGTAGGATCACATTGTAGGCTCCAGTTCTTTTTTATGTGGGGCTCTTGGGCCTTCTACAGTTGCATGAGGAGGAGGAAATGCAGTAGGTGAAGTTTGCCCTCACAGCATCCACTTGATAGGAGAAGCTTAATTGGCTGAATTGCCTCATGTTGTGCAATTGTTTGGGAAAAGAACCCTTCTGGAAAAGTGTTGGTTGGTCTGCCCTTCTATTTAATTTCCAATACTGTATGCATCATTACTTTCCAAAATAATGTGTTCTAGTGACAGTATCATGTGAACAGTATTTATTTAAAAGATGGACCCTTCTGCTCTCTATGACAGATGGATAAACTGGTTTATAAGATCTGTGTCCAGTAGACCTTAAATACCAACAAGATTTTTAGGGTACAAGCTTTCGAGAGTCAAAGCTCCCTTCTAAGCTCATACCCTGGAAATCTTGTTGGTCTTTAAGGTACTACTGGACCTGAATCTTGTTCTTCTACTACAGACCAGCATGGCTGCTCACCCGAGACAATACTTGGTATCTAATGAATAGAGTTTTGATTCTCGAAAGCTTATACCCTGAAAATCTTGTTGGTCTAAGGTGCTACTGGACATGAATTTTGCTGTTCTACTGCAGACCAATGGGGCTACCCACTTGAAACATTTCTAACTTTGTTAATGCTGTAACTTATCCTCATCTCTGCCTCCGCCCAATAACTTAGTGCTGTGATCCTCAACACTGTACCCACTGATGATGTTTCTGGAGGCCCATTTGCACCTTGCCCCAAACAAAGAGCCAGTCTTGACTCTCATCCATTTCAGTGGAGTATTAGATACCTCAAAAGAGCCCCGGGAACATGATTTCAGTGGCTGCAGGGAATACCCATTTTTAAACAACTCTGACCATTTTTGGAGGATGCCTAGCTTGGAATTTCCTAACATTTTTAACTCTTAACATTCTTTAATTGGCAGCCATTTTTGTTTTGGTGCCGCTTACCTGTTCTCAAAATTCAGCCGGTGCCTTCAGATCCAACTATGTAGTAGCTAGGTTCTAGCTCTTATTATGTCTTAATACAAAAACAAAGACCTTTGAAGTGACTGGAATAACAGTAAAGCTAATAAATCCATTATTAAAACTATTTTAATAATGTTAGGAAAGTACTGTTCCAATTAGAGAAGGGAGCATTGCTTTCCTAATAATAGAAACAATAGTTTCCCCTAAAATTACTCACCATGTAGACCTGACATGAGCCCCATGGCACAGAGCCATAAGCTGCAGTACTGCAGCCCAAACTTTGCTCATGACCTGAGTTCGATCTTGGCAGAAGCCGAGTTCAAGTAGCCGGCTCAAGGTTCACTCAGCCTTCCATTCTTCCAAGGTCAGTAAAATGAGTACCCAGTTTCCTGGGGGTAAAGTGTAGATGACTGGGGAAGGCAATGGCAAACCACCCTATAAAAAGTCTGCCAAGAAACTGTTGTGATGCGATGTCCCCCCCATGGGTCAGTAATGACTCTGTGCTTGCACAGGGGACTACCTTTACCTTTTAGACCTGACAATTTGTGTAGAATGTCCTTTTGTGTTTTGATAATTGTTTGGCTAGTAGCATCAGGTCTGGAAAAATCCTAGATGCCTAAATAGCCTGACATCAAGGAACTAAACATATTTTTCCAGCCCTGGGAACAGCTGGATGCTATCTTCTTGACAAGTAATATAGCTAATATTGACTCCCCAGCAAGTTTCATCCTTAGTGTAGGATGAAAGATGGAGTTCACATGTATGTCTTTAAAAGCATATTTGAAGAAGGTCTATTGAATCCATGTCTACTTACTATGGAGCTCTGAGGTATGCACAATCCAAGTCTTTGAGCTTTCTTAGAAGTCTCAGTGAGTTCAATGAAGTTTCCTCTCAAATAGCATTTAGGATTGCTCCTTAAAGGTGGTTTGTGAGGGGCTAGGAATATTGCCTCCAGGCAGCTACTCCCAGAAGATGTTCTCATGAGGAAACTAACTATTCAGATGGCTTCAGAATTCCTTGTAATGGTTTCTAGGAGAGTTACGTATCAGCAATTTCTTATTTTTAATCATCTTAAAATCCAGACTGCTTTCTGTGTCCAGAGTACTGCAAGTATTTGTTGCACAGGAGAGCAAAGCCCTTTGAGACATTGCTGCCTATGTGCCTTCTACACGCAGTACAATATGGGCAGCTGGCATAGAGGAACAAGGAAGAAATCATAGTAAAAATGCATGGTTTCCCAAGCCAGTGGTCACAACTGTACAATACGAAGACCTGTGCCAATGTTTTCTTTCCTGAAGGAGGCCAGATGTGTGTTACTTCAAGGCAGTTCTGTTTGCAGTTCTGGCTCCCTTGCCTGCCTGCTGACAGCTGTGATTATGCCAGTGGGTGACATGCTGGGCATGGATGTATTACTCTGCACCCATCATTCTGAATGATGCAGCCACACTGCTATACCTAATGCTTCTTGAGATCCAATGTGGGCATGATCGTAAATTGGGGAAGGTGCTTGAAGCTCTGAACCCTGGGAATTAGCAGCCAATCCATCTCCCTGCCTTGAATGCCAGAGGCAGGAAACAAAAAAAGTTTATTTGTGGGGAGGGTGATCCTCTGCAGTGTTTTCATACAGGCGACAACAAGCTTTTGCACCAGCTGCAGGATGTTCTGTTGGTTGGGGACAGAAGAGCATTAATGAGGCAGGCGGGCTGATCTCCACTCTGATGGGTAATTATAATCTTATTTCTCCTGTTGGAATCACTTTGTGGCTGCTGGAAACTTGATATTTCACTTTTAACACAACTGTTTCCTACAAAGTGTGAAATAAAAGGTCTGGCTTGACCATACTTAGATTTGGGGGAGAGAGATTTGAAATGTTTGTTTATATATTGGAAGCTCTAAGTTACTGTGAATTCTCTTTCCTTGACAGGCCTGTTCCCCTCAGGGTTATGTAAGCACAAAGGACTTCGTTGTGGTTCCTAACTGAACAAGCAACATGCCAGAACAAAGTAATGATTATAGAGTGGTTGTGTTTGGAGCAGCAGGTGTTGGTAAAAGTTCTTTGGTTCTTCGTTTTGTGAGGGGAACCTTCAGGGAAACATACATCCCGACTGTTGAAGACACTTACCGCCAAGTGATCAGCTGTGACAAGAATATCTGCACTCTTCAGATCACAGACACCACTGGAAGCCACCAGTTCCCTGCCATGCAAAGACTCTCTATTTCCAAAGGCCATGCATTCATGTTGGTGTACTCGGTCACCAGTCGGCAATCGCTAGAAGAGTTGGAGCAGATCTATGAGCAGATCTGTCAAATCAAAGGAGACATCCAAAAGGTACCTATCATGTTGGTAGGAAATAAGAGTGACGATACCCAGAGAGAGGTGGATGCCAGTGAAGGTGAAGTCCTTGCAGGCAAGTGGAAATGTTCCTTCATGGAGACGTCGGCAAAAATGAACTACAATGTGCAGGAGCTTTTCCAAGAGCTCTTGAATTTGGAGAAGAGAAGAAGTGTAAGTCTTCAGGTTGAGGGTAAGAAATCCAAACGGCAGCACAAGAAAGATAAACTGAAAGGCAAGTGCTCCGTCATGTGAACAGCTGTGGTCTGAGCCTTCTGGATGATCAAAGAAAGCCGAGACTGAACCTTGCGGAGCATTCTCATACGCAGTGGAACATGCCTGGGCCTTGGAGCCTTTCAGAGAAGAATGGCCGTAGGATGGTTTTATAGTAGAGCTCATGGGCATTTGAATATTTACTTGGTGAAAGTTTTGCATGTTCCATTTCAACCAAACAAACTTCTTGGGAAGCAAATTCCATCACTGTCATCAAAGCCCCTCCCATACAGCAACATCTCTCGACTACATACAGTAAGATAAGCAGTTATAGTCAAGTGTATGATAAAGAGCAACAGAAATATCTTATGTCTGCATGTAGTAATGCTTTTACAATATCTCTGAAATGTCATAGAGCCTATTATGGAACTGTGTAAAGGAACAAATGATTCTAAGCTTGTATCAGAAGAGGGCTATAGTCCTTAAGCCCAATACAGTATTTTTGTTTGCATTTTATATGTATGTCAAATAGACAAACAAAAAGCCTTCAGACATATGCAATCAGGTTAAGTTTGATCATTTACTACTATCAGTGAAAAGTTCTTATCATTTGCATTAGTTGTTTGAATGTGTGAACAGGAAGGGAAGAAGAAACCGCGATCCTTACCAAAGACATGCTACTTGTTTCATGTTCAGTGTTAAAATTCCTTGTGTGGTATGCTGACAATGATTTTATGTGAATGATTAAAGTGAATGGAGTACTTGCTATGTACCTAGTGATTCATCCTTCTTTTTTTTTTAAAAAAAAAAATTAAAATCCCAAGTTCTTCTTTCCCTAACTATTTTCTGCGCCTTTAAGATGCATGGTAAGTGAGCCTGGTATTTTAGCATCTTGAATTACTTTGTAGTATAAATGGGAGTAATTCAATAAGCTGTAGTTAATCTTGAACATGCCTCATCTTAATGAGTGGAAAGAGTGCTGGAGCTGTGCTTGGGTGGTTGTGGAATAATGATCTTGCCTAGAATAAATTGTTAACTTCAATCCAAGAGCAGCTCTGTTTTCAAAATTGCAAGTTGCCTTGTTGGACCATTAGGAAAAAAAATCTGAAAGTTTCAGTAAGGTAACACATTTATTAAGGCCAACTAAAAGTTACAAAGAAATGAGTGAGCTTTTATCAATTTCAAATTAGACTGGACTTTTTTTTAAAAAGTGAGTGGAAGAGAACACCCAGGATTTTCTGTTCCTGCAGCTTTGAGTTCAACTTGAATCTTTTTGCACTGAGCATGGCTGTAACCTAATTTTTAAAAGCTGTACAGCTTATATTGGTCCAAAATTAGGGAAATCTGTGTAATACACTTTGTTCGGACCAATCAAATTGACACAAAACATTGTGCAAGCTTTCAAACTCATCAAAAATTTTCATCAGACTGTATGCTAACAAGATTTTAAAAGATAGACGGATAAAAATTGTAGATTTTTCAGGTGGTGACGCACAACACTTCTGTGCAACACTTTGTGCAGATTAGGGTACTCTCGGTACTCTCAGAAATAAGTTCTCTCCCCAGCACTTATTAATACAAGTAAGTCCCTTGAAAGGAGAAGAGGAGAAGTTAAAATTATGCTCCACGATTATGCTCCACAACAAAACACTTGTGAAAGTGGAAGTTCTTCCCCTTAATGACATAGAGCTCTTTAGCTGGTAAAACAGATGAAGTCCTAGAAAGAATTAAGGGAAAAAATTGCAGCCTAGAGGCTAGTTATTATTCTTACCTAACAGATTTCCCAGAGAGGATAACCTTACTGTGTACCCTACCATTCTTACAGAGGGCAACATTATCAGTTCCCACAACATTAGTTCATTTATAGCTCTCCAAGTCCTTCATGCTAATAACCTCCACCTCAGAATAGGAGGAGCTATAATGAGAGGCAGAGCCAAAACTCCTTCTCTCAACCCTTCCTAGGTCCCCCAACAGGCTTTTTAACAACTTCCTGCAGTCTTTCCCACTCTTGCTCAAGTCAGGAATGGTCCATGTCTCTTGGGAGGCTGTGACTATGGACCATTGGTTCCTCAACATTATTTCATGGGAGGATGCTCTAGAATTTTGGGAGCACTCTTAAGTTCCTTCGTGCTAGGGCTGCCAGATGGGGTCTAGAAGAATACCAGACCTGGGGGGGGGGGAGAGGGGCATTTACTTTTTTAATGAACTTGTGTGTGAAGCACATGTGCGCTCCTAGCTCAGCGTGATGATGTCACTACTGGTTTTCAGTCAGTGCACACTGGCATTCCTCTGTGAAGAGGGAGTGCAGGATTGTGTGCATGCATAGCGCGTGCATAGAAAATAATAGGGTGGCATTCTCCCCCGTCCAGGGCGGGGGATCCCCCGATCCCACCCTTCCCACCCTGCTCGCACTTACCCACCTGGCGGCGGGGGTGTGTGCATTCCCAGGGGCGCCCTCTCCCTCAGGGGGTGCGGCATGCCCCTGGGTGGGGGTGCTCCCGCACCGCGAGAGCAGGTGACGGTGACGGCAGCAGTGAAAGCAGGCTGCTCTCAATGCCGCTGCAGCTGCTAGCATCGTCCGCTTACGCCGCTGCTGCTTGCTCTCGCAGTACATGAGCCGCAGTGCTGATGAAAGCGGCTTGCAGCGGCAAGAGCAAGTGGTGGTGGTGGCAGCGGCAGCAGCAGCGAGAGTAGCTTGCTGTCGCTAGTGCCAGTGCCTCCCGCTGCCACCGCTGCTTGCTCTTGCTGCTGCAGGCCGCTTTCAACAGCATGGCGGCGGTGGCAGCGGGCAGTGGTGGCAACAGCAAGCTGTTCTTGCTGCTGCTGCTGCTGCTGCCGCTGTTGCAAATGAGCTGCAGTGGTGGTGGCCGGGAGAAAGGGGACACAAGCACCCTTTCTCCTGTGCGCATGGTGACACCAGTCCCAGAAGTGCCATCATCCGTGAGAGACGTCATCATGCACGCCAAGGCATGCACAAGAGAGAACTTGAAAAAAGAAAAAAAAGTAGGGTGGATGCCAGGATCCCAGTCCCCTGCTGGAGGACACGAGGGACCTGGCAACCCTAGAAAATAAGTACCCCACTGCTCCCTGCCCCCCAAACCCCTCCCCCCACTTTGGCCCCCAGGACCCCTGGCAACCCTTATTCAGGCCTTTAGTCAGGCTCAGATGTTTATGGGACCAGATGGCCTAGGGCAAAGAAAGACAGATCTTAAAACCTCAAAACACAACAAGAAAACTGATGACTCCATCTTTTAATGAACTGCATAAAGTTTTAGGAATTGCTAAGTTTTTATTATCCTTTATCCAACTTCATTTTATTTTCTTAGTAAAATATTTGCATCTTTCATCTTGCCTCCCCATCTGCCAAGTGGGCTCTGAGTGACTCCTAATGTATCAATACATCAATGGAAAATAGAGCAACAAGTTACCCCCCCCCCAAAAAAAAACTGCAAAGCATGGACATCACTATCAAAAGAAAAAAAACAATAAAAACAGACTGCTATCAGTAAGCAAAAATCCTCTTATATAAACCTGTTTTGTATGTCTTTCTTTAGGTTGGCAAGGCAAATGAGCAAGTGGAGCTGAGCTGAGAAAATGTACTGTGCAGGGCCATAAAAACTTGATTTTCCATCAGCAAAGCAGAATCTAACAAAGCTCACAAGCTGTTCACTGAATCCACTAAAGACAGACTAACACTATACGTAGTTGACAAAGCATTTCCTTCCAGACCATTAATTTTTTCAGCCATCACCATCTGACATTTCGGATTCAATTTATGCTTATTCTCCCTCAGCAATTTGACCATGAGAGGCCAAAGGACAGAGACTGCCACTTTGGGAGGGTTATGTTAAAGAAATATAGAGATGGATGGGTGTCATTGGCATATTTATTTTAGTTTTTATTTTATTTATACCCCACTTGTCCTCCCAATAGGAACTCAAACTTGCTTACAACATTCTGCCCTTTTCCATTTTATCCTCACAACAATCCTGTCAGGTATATTAGGCTAAGAGTGTGTGACTGGTCCAGCAAGCTTCCATGACGGAATGGATTCAGACCTGGGTCTCTCAGATTCAAATCTGACAATCTAACCGCTACATAATGCTGGCTTCTTTTTTATGAACGTGTTTTACATTAAAAATAACAGACACAATCTAGCCAAAGCTGGGTGCTTTTATGTCTATGGGAGTGAATTTTGCATGTGCTTAAGTCTTCCACTGAAATCCAGTGGACATAAAAGAGCCTAACTTTGGCTGGATCATGCTCGGATTGTTTAGATTTAATGAGATTGTACCTTTAATGAGTTTCTTTAATCATAAGAGCTACTATGGTTTCATGTCCCATCACCTTTATATAGGCCATGAAGGATTACTGCTGGTGATTCACATCATTTAATGAATGTCATACCCAGCAACAGATAATTATAGACAAGGACACTCAATATTTATACATCTCTGCTCATTGAGCTTCTTTGGTTATTATACAGAGTGTGTTAAGAGTCAGTGAGACATTGTTTAATGTATTGCACGGACTAGGCTGTAGCCAGCATGATTTGTTTTCCTGACTTACGACCACGTGTGGGAGTAGCCATTTGAAAAGAAGAAAAATAGCCATCCGGATTCTGTTCATTTAGGTGTGAAACATTTAAGTGGATTTCAAAAGAGAGTGATCAATGTGATGCTTCTTCATTTCTGAGAAGCAGATGAGAAGTCTTATGAATCATAAAGATGCCTTCAGCCAATACAGTGATGCCATTTCATTAGCACAGAGCCTTGTCAACACTGGGAGCCTGAAAGAAAGAAAATGTTTTCCAGCTCTTTCGTCTCTCAGTCTCTGGCATACCTGTACAATATATGCACTGCTTCTTTGGGCCTAACGGACAGCCACCCCTGTTTGGTTGCTTCAGTATGAATTTATAAAAATGCACCCTTTCCCTACTGGCATGGCAACTTGAGATAATAGCTGTATATTTTATATATATTTTCTGTGCCTCCCAGCTTTGCGTGCCTTGTTAGGGCTTGGGTTAAAGCAAGGGAAATAGCTGTGCTACACCGTGAAGACCTTTGAAGCACTAGGCTTCCAGCTGATACTTTCATTTTTAAACCCATGTGCCTCAGTAGCAGCTTCTTTAAACACTACAGCAGCTGTCTTTTTTTGCTTATCTTTCTCTCCTGATATCTTCTTAGTTAGAGACACAGAAGAACCATTCATCCGTAGACGAATTAATATTTCTGCTTTTTGACCTCTGGGTGCCACACTTTGACCCCTGAAGCCTGGGCACTGCTCCTGCCCCTGAGTGTGTGGGTCTTGAGGTTGACTCTGCACATGGGTAGTCCCATGGGCAGATGCATAAGAAAACCCTTTCTCATTCTCTAAAAGAAATTACCAACTCCCCCCATCAAACCCACACCAATGTTGATATCCCCAAAATCAGTTAATACAAAAAAAGGAGAGGGCAAATAATAAGCTCAGACAAGGGGAACGAGTGAGATAATGACAGAGATGAAAGTCCTGGGTGAAATTACTCTAATCTCAGGAAGGTAATACGTGTTTAACGTTCTCCAGGAAAGAAAAACAGGAAGTAGAATACTAATCAGGACCTGTGATGAGGTGCTGGCTACCTCAGCTCCATGTACTATGATCAGCAGCTGATTACCCAATCAGCTATAACTGCACTTGAGCACTGTTTTCACATCTGTGCTGAATAGTGAGCTTGCAAGTAGGACTGTAGGCTCCAAGTGGCAAGGTAAAAAGGGGACAGGCACATGTGAGGTAAAACTCATAAAGCATTTCTAGTTGTGAGGATGCAATACACTATAGATTGTAAGTAGTCAGGATGCTGCATGTTAAAAGCACATCTTTCTCTTTCCTGTGTGCATGCTTCCAGACGGCATTTGTATGATGACATCACTTCCAGGAAGTGATATCAGCATGCCAGCAGTGGGCATGTTCCTGTGCTTTGCACAGGGCTAATTTTAGCACTTTTGGGGCAAAGTGCAGGAGAACGCCCACAGCCAGCACAACAATGTCACTTCAGGAAGTGATGTCATGCCCCCCTTGGAAGATCACACAATGTGTGTGTTCCTGGAGTGTCTCCTAGTGGCAGCCCAAAACCTTCCACTGATCTCCAGCAACTGGTGGGCAAAAAGGTAAACTCCTGGAAGATTTCCCACCATTGGTGGGTACTTGGGATCCCAACTTGCCCAGCCGATCCACAGAGCACAGTGGAGCAACTCCCAGAAGCCCCTAATTACAGTTGTGTCCTGTCCCCTCACCAGAGGGAAAGAGACGTTCTGGCAAAGGGATGTGCTAACAGCCCTCCTTGCCCCCCCCCCATCATTTGCAGATCCCCTGGGTACAATTCCCTGGAATTATGCTCCATTGTCTGATATGGCAGTGGGAGGGCCTGGATCAGGCCACCTCCATAAGCAGTCGGGTGTGGGGGCCAGCATTGTTGAGGCACTGTCCAGGCTTGTGCCAGGGGAATGGGGGAGGCAGCTGCAGACTCCCGGGCTGGGGTGGCTGGATTCCTACCCTTGCTCCTATGTCAGTGTGTGGTCACTTCTTTGAGCTGAGCCTCTGGAGATGGAGTACCTGTTAAGGTTCTGAAATGAGGCACATTAGCCATACAGCATGGACTTTGCTCTCCCCCTTGAGTATTAGTGCTAAGAGCTCTCTCAGTGGTGCTTGTTGTCTTCTCTCTGCCTCTTCTGCCACCAACTTGGCTTTTTCTATTGCATGGGTGCCTATGGTCTATGCCATGGTGGTTGATGGTGTAACTTCCTGCCAGTTGATGGGGTGTTCCCGAGCTGGGACAGCTGATGCAGCTGGCAAATTCCTGCCACACCCGAAGGTATGCCCCTTTCCCTGCTGGCATGGTGACTTATATAGATGTTGCTCCATGGCATTTCCACACCAGCACCCAGTTGGGGCACAGCACCACCTGGGCCTTCTGCTGATATATCTCAGATATGCTGGTGTAGCACCTAGTCAGCTTTCTGTGCACTTTCAGCCCCCGTAACCCTTCCAGACTGCACTGCCAGAGTCTTATTTGGTTGAAGTGGTATTCCTGTAAAATACAAAAGAGAAGACATTATAAACTTGGACTTTCAAAAAGCTCCCCCCGACTATTCAGGAAGATACTTTTACAAAGGCTACACAGGCACTGTAGTTTATGGCATTGTTTATTATATGCATTTTACTGCATTGTTCTCTAATTTCAATAATCTGGTTTTTGTATTTCTTATGTCATCTTGTACACTGTTAGTATGTTGTTTAACTTTGAGATCTAGTCTTCTTATAATGCCATGGGATTTGTTGTGGAAGGGAGCAGCAGGAAAAGCTGTAGTTTTCATGCCTTCTTCATGGGCCTTCTCTATCGTCTGACTGGCTGCTATGGGGAGAAAGTATACGGGACTAGAAGGATGACTTTCAATGGATGGTCTATTCCAATATGACATGAGTTTTAGTTCCACCTAAATGCTGTGACATTGAAAGAACAGTGTAGCAGTTGCCTCTTTCCTTGTTTAGATCTCTGGGTCATAAACTGGCATTTGTCATTACTAGTCTCTTGATAAGCACAGGTCAATATTTAAATAAACTTGATCAGTCGGTACAGATACAAACCATCAAGAAATAGCTGCTCAGGAGTCAGGACTAGCTGAGAAACTAGTACAAAGTAAGCTTGTAATTGGTCATGATTAGTGAAGTGGGCTTATTTTGTGGGTGAATAAAACTAGCTTTGTTTTGTATCTGAATTTTACTTTAAAATATTAACATTTGACTATTAGAGAACGTAGATATTGAATTGTCTCTCTCAGAGCCTTCATCCTCTTAGACCTAAAATCGGCAACCCATTGGAGTTATGACGGTCATCCACTGGTGAATTTTCATTGGTGGTTGTAGCTAGAAGTAGGCATCTTCTTCTGAGACTCTGGATTAGCTGATAACAATTGTTTTCTTATATCAAGTGAGTTGTCTTGTGTCTTCCTTCTAGGCATCAAAAGACATCATGGGCACTCTGTTGTTTTCCTACTCATCTGCTTTCCTTTGCTGCTGCCACCCTGTCTGGTTCTTCTTGCCTGGCTTGTTCACTTTGGGCCTTCAGCCAAATGGTTATGTCAGCCACTGTTAGGTGTCAGTCATTTTCTAAGCCAGAGAGGCACAGCCATTACTGTGTTGGCAGGGAATCCAGATGCCTTTCTGCAAGGAATCCTATCTGTTGTAAAGAAATTGCTTTTTTCCATTATTGAAGTACAACTTTCCCCCTCCATTATGTGATAGTGACTAACATGTAACCGGAGGTTAGGCAAATGTCTTATTGAGCAGGACAGGAAACATTACAGTATTCTATCCCTCCTCTCCTTCAGTGTCATATTGTTACCTTTAAACTGTTATTGATGGTTGTAAATTGATTTACATTAATGCTGAAATAGGCTAGTTTCTCTTCATCTCATAATTCTTTCACCTTTTACACCAGATGTTGAAGGTTTCCAGTTGTACTTTAAGAAAAGAGTGCTTATGTAGCCCTTTAAAAGAAACAAAAAAAGTAATGGATGTGATCAGGAAGGCCTTAACAGGGCTTGGCTGTGTCAGATTATGTTGCACGGCTCGAATCCTAAGTGCTGTGTATGATCTTCACACTAGCAGGAGCTTCCATCTTTTGCTTTCGGTGGGAGCCTCAAAACCCCACCACCAAGTCACTCTCAAAATTCAGATCCTTCATAATGGCATTCCACTAAGTCCAAGGGACTTCTACCATAAGGGAACGTTGGCAGTCCCCACTCTATCAAAGGGCCTTCCTACATCCTTCCCTATGTATATTATATCATGGTGCTATGGAAAAAGTAAGTATTCAATATAATAGATGATATTTGTTTAACAGGCTTACACAGTCTATCTCTTTACTAAACGATTTCACAATTGTGTTTAAGAATGAAATAATTTGTTTTACAGCATAACATTCTGCTTTATTTTCTTGCACAACAAATACAGCTGTGAAAACTTTATTAGGGAGGTGAAAGGTAAAATGCAACATTTATTGCATCTTTGTGTTCATTATAATAATAAAAGGATGAGATGTTCTGCTCTAGAACAGCCTCTAGTTTGCTTCTAGAGTGACTTAATGACCGCTACAGTATACCAGAGTAATTTGTGAGTACCTAATTCTCTGCAGCACTGCAGTCCAAGCTCTGCTCATGACCTGAGTTCGATCCTGGCGGAAGCCGGGTTCAGATAGCCGGTTCAAGGTTGACCCAGCCTTCCATCCTTCTGAGGTCGGTAAAATAAGTACCCAGTTTCCTGGGGGTAAAACGTAGATGACTGTGGAAGGCAATGGCAAACCACCCCGTAAAAAGTCTGCCAAGAAAACATCATGATGCAACGTCCCCCCATGGGTCATTAATGACTCGGTTCTTTACCTTTTACCTAATTCTCTGACAATTTCCAGTAACTTCTGTTACTAATAAGCATGAACAAAACATTCTAAAGCTTACATTATTATATTTAATACAAATAAAGTCACGGGAATGGGAAAAGTGGTGAAGAAATGAAGCTCATGTTATTCATGAAGTTCTAGGTAGTTTGGTTCTTTGATCTTGTCTCCAGTCAGACTGATTCCATGTGTGAAAACTCAGAATAGGATACCAGAACGAGACTCCAAATGAAGTAAGGTCTCTTAGCTGATTAAGAGAAAGAAAAAACAACTAGCAGACTTTCTCCATGTCTTTATCACCTGCTTTTGAAACAAAACATGTTCATTTCTACCCAGGAAATCATTATTTTTCCTGAATGATGTAGCAGTGTTGGTATCTTATATATCTATATCTTTCTATAGAGATAAGAATCTACCTGTTTTTCTACGTAATCCATTCTGAAAGAGTTCAGGAAAAAAGAGAGCAGACACTCATAGGAAAATTCCTAGGTCTCATTTGATAAACCTGTTTCAAGTTTTAAGGGATCTTGGCGATATTATACAAATTGTTATAATACATATTTATTAATAATACTGTAAATTTTTCATCAATTTACCATCTTTCATCTCCAGTTTATCGTCAAAGCATCCTCCATAACTCCTTCTCATTTACATTTTTGACCTCATTGTACAATTTCCTGCTGATATAGTAAAAGGTTACTTCCCATATGGCACTTCATCAAAAGCTTCCTTGAAATGTAAACAGACTTTCAGTGCAATCCTAAGAAGAGTTATGCCAGTCTAAACCCATTGAAATCAATGGGATTAGATTGGAGTAACTGTTTAGTATTGCACTGTGAGTCAATTTGCCTTTTCCAGAAAATCAACTAGCATCTGAAAAACAAACACAAATAGTTGGATAATGTTTTTGGAATAGGAAACTGTCTTAAATTATGCGGACACTACATTTTTTGTGATTGGGTGAGCATCACCTATCAATGCCCTAATGAAAGATATTTTTCTGAATGGTCAGATTAATGTTCCTAAGAGTAACTTTCCAAAAAGAGATGGTGCCATCTACTGACCAAATGTAATTATGTTCATTATGCATGATCTAGACATAAATCTGGAACTTCTGAGTATGTACATTCACTTAACAGTTGTAGACAAAATATATCAAAAAGCATTGACACCCTTCTGTAATAAAAGCTTTTTTATGTATTTAATGCATTTTAATCCCCCACTCCATTTCTCCAAAACAAAACTCCAGATAGGTTACAAGGATAATTAATACAATATACAAATAACAATTTATAAAAAAATATATAATTAAAAGTTAGTTAGCAATGTCAAAAGCCCTCCTAATTCCACCATACACAACTAGCAGCATCTTGACAAAGTGGAAGCCTTCCTAACAAGTTCAGTAAGGCTATTCTGTAAAATAGAAGCAGCCACTGATAAAAGTTTTAGATCTAACAATAACTGTCTTAACTATCCTATAGAAGGGAATAACCAGTAGGTGTTGATCTGAGGAGTGGAGCTATCACATAGTTTGATCCTAGGAGAGGCAGTCTCAAGGTGTGTGTGTCTCAGGCCAGAAGGGCTTTAAAGGAAACAACATATCAAATTTGAACTTGGAAACAAACTGGCAGCCAGTGGTAAGATTTCAGAAGAGGCATAATATGTGAAGCAGCTTTCCCCAGCCAGTAAGTGTGCGGCTGCATTTTGCACTTGTTGAAATTTCCAGTTGTCTTCAAGGGCAGCCCCATGTAGAACATGTTACAATAGTCTTGCTTCAAGGTTTCTGTCATATGGATTAGTGAGGTTGGTGTAACTGATAGAAGGCACTTCTTGCTTCTCCTCAATCTGTTTCTCCACTGAAAGTGTAAAACCA
Source organism: Eublepharis macularius (assembly GCF_028583425.1). NCBI lineage: Eukaryota > Metazoa > Chordata > Lepidosauria > Squamata > Eublepharidae > Eublepharis > Eublepharis macularius. The sequence goes on from NC_072794.1 coordinate 74,475,346, forward strand.
CTCCCAAGTTTTTTTTTACTAAATACGAGATTAACTTACTCCATCAAGGTTCCACTTTTTCCAACAAACATCTCCTCTGCTTATTTGGATTATGCTTCAGTTTGTTCTCCCTTAGCCATTTGATGACAGCTGACTGGCACTGCCCAGGATAGCAGCTTACATAAATAAATTTATAGCTGGATGTCATCAGTATAATATAAATCCTCCGAAAACTAGCTATCCCAGTGTGAGTCAGGGCCAGATATATATGGCTGAGCTAAGTCAATGGGGAAATTCCTGGTTATGGTGGTGCTGGATGTAATCTGTAATCATTTGTGGGAACATTTACGTATTTATTATTTAGAAAATGTGTATACTGCCTCTGCTGACCTGCTGATAGCATTCTACAAACGATGTAAAACTAAATTATTCAGACAGGGATTTTTTTACACAGGTACGAGGACTATACTGTAATTACATGTTTTCAGAAAGATGCTTTGGTAAAAGAATAGGGACTGTGGTTTATATTACTGTCTAGTATGTACTGTCTGTTGCTGTAAGTATGATCCTACTATGTAATTTCTGCACCATTTTAACATGTCATGTCAATACTTATGCTTGGTTTTAGCTATTTTCAGATTTGTTTATTTGTAGATTTCTGCAATCCAAACCTCTATTTTTAGATTTCTGCAATCTTAAACAGTTATACCCATCCTAAATCTATTGAAGGATGTAAGTCTGCTTTGGTTGTTGATTTAAATGGACCTTCCTATAAATAGCTGTTCTGTAATTAATTTCCCCCTTCTTCACAAAATCTATTTTAAACATATATAAGCAAGACTAACAGTGCAATCCTAAGAATAGTCACAAACTTATAAGACTGTTGGAGTCATGTGAAGACGTTCTATCCTCTTTGTCCTGACAGATAGGCTCACTGTGTTTGCCTTCTCTGAATATAAGAACGAAAACTATTTAGAAGAACATTTTCAATCTCTGTGTAAATGGGAAACAAAACAGAGCAAGCCTTGTAGAATTTTTCCATTACTGTCTTCTTTGATGATTTCCCCTTATGTTTAAGACTACAGTTTTGTTCCTGAATCTATAAATATAGACTACAAGTCTCATTATGTATTACTCAGCTTTATTTCAGATCTAAGATACTTACCCAGTATTACATTACCACCATATCGGGAGCAGGAAATAAAAAAGATGCTCTAGTTATGAAGTAAATATTTTCAGATAGCAATGTTCAGAAATAAGCATATCACCTACAAATTATATTTTAAGTTTATTTTTAAGTCCTTAAAGTACAAAATTAAGACTTTAATTTGTTCCAAGAGGAGCTCTTTGTTCAGATGTGCTAACATTTCGAAATAAAGCTTTATAACAGCCATTCTGCTTTGCCGGTTTAAGATTACCCAACCCCACCCTCCCCGTTTTCCTTATAACTGTGTACAATGTATGTGATTATTATTCTAATCTAAGGTGGGGAGTCGAGACTGAGTAAGAACTGGTAGTTGTATAATGAACTGAAAGCATGGGTACGCCTTTAACCTTAACAGGTACAAGCCTATTAAACAAATGCGATGCTTCCCACAAAATTAAGTCCTCTGTGTACCTTTCTTTTTCCAGCATACGCATCATTAAAAGCAGTTACACTCTAATCAACGGGAATTCCTTCCAAACGCGCTTAGAATCGCGGTCTATGTACAGCCACGTCCGGCTGCATAGGCCTCCTATGGAGAAGTGCTCCTCAAGCATGATCACATGCGCCGCTGTTCCTAAATGGCCTCCTACTATTGTGCAAGTCCTGCCCTCCCTTCCTGTCGGAGGAGACTGCATCTCATCCAGCCGGGACGCCGTTTACCCCTCCGAGTTGCCTTGTGATTAAGTCGCGAAACCGCCCCGAGAAGTTCCCTGTGCGGGGGAGGGCAGACTCAGCTCGGGATCGGTTCCAAACTGGCGGAGGCGCTGGGCGGGCGAAGCGAGCTCGGTCCTGGCCCAGGAAGCTCCGTCGCCCTCCCCGCCCGGGGCCAGGCGGAGCCAGCAGCGGGAGGAGGAGGAGGTGAGAGGTCGCTTAGCTCCGGTCGCCCATAGAGACGGAGGAGTCCCGAGTTGTGAGGGCGGCGGCGGCCGAAGCGGGGACAACGGAAGCCAAGGAAGACGCTCTCGGCTCCCGCCCGGCCGCGGACGGTGAGTAGGTCGGCCCAGGGTGGAAACAGCGACCTAGGCCGGCTGAAGGAGCGGGAGGTCTCCAGGTGGAGAAAAATTGCCCTTCCTTCTCCTCGCCCCGGCGTTGTCTCCGCCTCCCGCCATTGCGAGGGCGGCTGGAGAACGAGGCTTGCCCCTCCGCTGCCGCCCCCAGCCTTTTCTTGCCGCCCTGCGGCGTGGCTCGGTTGGGTGGCGAGGGGCTCCTCCTTCCTTCCCTCTCTCCACCGTGGGGCGTGAGGCGTGGCTGCCCGTTTAGCGTCTCTTGGGCTAGGCCGGTGTCCTTTGCCCTAAGCAGGCGCCTCTTGTCAGGTGGGGAAGGGTAGCTTCTTGGCCCTGGCCCCTTGTCAGAATGCGTCCTTTTCGTGCTTGTGGGTGACAGTGCTGCTGGGTTATAGAGCGGAGAATTAAGGGCGTGGTGTAAGAGTGCCGCCGGATGCCCCCGTTTGCCTTCAAGGGTCGTCTCATCAGCAAGAGTTCTGGCACAATGTTGTACCCGCCGCATTAATCAAACCTAGGTTTGGGGACCAATGAAACCTTATGGGAATTTAAGAAAAAACCGAAAAGTTATGGGCCTCATTTATTCCAGCTCCAGAGTACTTTTAGTTTACAAGTCTTATTTTTAAAAAAGCTGGTTGGTTTATCACACGCAGTAGGGTAAGGTGCTACATGAATATACCGCCCCTCCCTCCAATAAGTTCTGCTTGTGGTGAGCAGAATGGCAAGAATATACGTTGCTGCCCCATATGGCATGGCAGGCATTTGGTAAATTGGAGACCCTTACCAGACCCAATTAGTGATAGCTGCTTGTTAACAAAATTTAGTGGTGTTGATTCCCTTGATGTCAGCTTTGTAGCTTAAATGCCCACTTTTTAGGATGTTTGTTGCATGAGCAATACTGAATTTACTTCTGTTGGGGGTTGCCATTCAGTCACAATATGACTGAAAGTGACTAAATGCTCTTCCATTTGTCTACTATTGGGCAAGGACTGTGGCTAAAAAGACACTAAAGATTTCTGGCCAGTGCTTGAGCACTGGTGTAGGATGCATATGTCTGCTGAAAGAATCACACAAGACAATGAAAGCAAGGAGGTATTATAAGTATGTGGGAGTAGGACAATCCAAATACTGGGTGTGTAGCGAGATTTTCTACTTTTGGTTTCTTCTGAAGCCATTTGTGTTTAACTTTTTCCAGATCCCTCTACTTTCCTAAAAGGGGGACTGAAACTCCATGTTCAACTTATTCTGATGCTGTTACAGGGGTTTTGTTTTTTTAAAGAAAGTAATTGTTCCAGTTTGAATGCAGTAGGACTACAGCCCCTAAGCAACAGAAGCACACTCTTTCAACAGCTGAGTTTGCTGGATCTTTTTTACTTTTTTCCCCAAAGAGAGCACAATGATTTGCCAGTCATTTGGTCTGCAGGTTTTGGCTTAGTTCACTAAACATCTATCATTTATTGGTGTCATTAATGCTTCCTCTCCTTGCCTGAGTCCTCTGTGCATACCAACAAACTCAGATGGGGAAAGAGAAGGATGCCTCTTATATTGAAGTGGGCTCTGGAGCAGGCGCAGCCGTTTCACATAGCTTCTGCCTTATCTAAAGTTCAGCCTAATGAGAGAGATATCCTCTTTCCTCCTTTGACTTAGGAGAAGGAAAGAGGGATCTCTCATATTGTATTTCTGCTTGCATGCACTGTACAATATGAGGGTCTTCTCTCTTCTCCACAGTGTGAGAGGAGAGGGTGGTTTCTCACACTGTGCTGAGCCCAGGGCCTTTGTTGCTGGCAAATGGATGAGTGGATTTGTGGAGGCCTGATGATGGGCAAGCCTAGCCTCAAGAAAAATGACAGGAGAATGTAAGAAGTAAGTTATTGAACACGTTCTGTCATGTTTAATGTTAGGCTTGTTTGCTATTGTAATAAAACACCAGACTTAATGAAAAGCAAAATCTTGTAGAGTTGGATTAAACTCCATAATCTCTTGCTTTTCCCTGTTTGTTAGCCATTTCAGACAATCATTTCCTTGCTGCTTTGAGCATTTCCTTGCTCTTTTGATTTGTACATGTTTGTTTTGTAAGGCTGTAATCATAAGATGTTCTTGATTTCTACAGGATTTTTTCAGCTGGCGTTGAAAATGTTTTCTTTCTCAAAATATGACAGCTTGTAGAGATTGTTTAAAAAATTCAGCAACAGAAATGAAAGAATTCATGAAGTAAGGAGGAGTTAAAAGTTAGAATTGTTTTTCTTTAGTAAATGTTGTGTTTGACTTTTTTGATAAAATCTTCTGGTAAAATAGTTTTGGCCTTAAATATCTTAAATATTTTGAACTAATGCTCTGGAACAACATCTTTGTCATAAGAAAACCACACTAATTTATTTAAAGAGTATTTGTTATTTTTAAAGTTTTACATAATTCTAGAAAATGTTCTGACAATATTCAATATTCTTATCTTTCTAAGATAAAAATGTTTTATTTTTGTTTGTTTTCTGTGAGATATAGTGATGATTGGCAGTTGGGTACCATACATTTCTTTGCTTTCGTGTTATCTTTATCACTGTGGTGACAAAATTAGTTAGAGTTGAAATTACTCTAGCAAAGAATTGTGCCAAAATTTAAGTCCATCTTATAATTTGAGGAGAAATTAACCTTGTAATATTGTAATAGATAAAAATTTTATGCCATATCAGAACTTGAAAAATTCAGGTTCTGTGGCTTATTATGGTGAATACCTTTTGGTCTTTCTCCCCCGCCCCCCCCATAAATGCATTTTTTCAGCGCTCAAATTCACTATTTTGCCACTAGGATGATGTATTGTCTGTTTTCTTGCCTCACCAAGTAGCACATTCTTTTTTTTTCCTTTTTCTTTTTTGCTGTGTAAAATGTATGCTGGGTCCTTATTGGGAATTTCTTAATATTTTATTAGTGACAAGATTTCCCCCCTTCCTGTTTCTGTACCATTTGCAATTTTTTAAAAAATTGTTCTATTTTGAATTATTTGGGACAGCAGGCTTCCCTGTTGTACATCTCTAGTGCAGAAAATTCATTCATATGTGAAATAGGTTATTATGGCACCAAACCCTGTGGAAAGAGCATTACAGATAATTTCAAAACAGACCCACAGGTAATATTTGCAATAGCTCCAATCTAGCATTAGCAGCATCACTATGGCTGGCATAGAAGTCTTCTTGCTTTGGGAGAGCATTAATTTTTGCATTTTAAACAAATTCAGAATAAAAGAGAAGTGGACATAGAATGGCCAACCGTTGCTGGTCTTTAATATTATTTTCTAAAGGGCTTTATGAATACTTTCAGACTCAATTGCTACAGTGGAGAGTAATAAACAATTGAATAAATTCCTGGTATAGAGAGGCCATGCTCAGCAGTAGAACATATGCTTGGCATGCAGAATGCCCTAGATTCAGTTCCTGCTTGAGATCTTTGAAGACTTTGCCAGTCAGAGTAGATAGCACTATTCTAGATGTACCAGTGGTCTGACAGTATAAAGGTCTAGAAAAGTGCTTTAGGAATTTACAGAGCAGGAACAACATTGAACAAGCTTGGTTTTCTTTGGGAGGGGGTGGATAAAGGTTGGAATGGGGGAGGGCTCTGGTTACAAAAGATATTATGATGTCTTATGACTGTGAAGTCGTATTACATTTTCTTGTTTGATTAAAAATAGGTTCATAAATATTTACCAAGTAGTGTGGGCAAGGGTGTCAGTGATTTCATCCCCCCATCTTTTAACATTCTTGCTGCCTCATTTTACAAGACACTAAGGGCTTATAAGAAAAATCTTCATACAGCAATGGTCTAGTTTGATTACAGCACAGGACTTACACATGTTTCTCCTTGTCAGTATTAGGAACTGCACCTCCCCCCCTCCTTAATGGGTCTACTGAAATAATTAGTACTGTGTTGATTTTTGTATTAATTTTTTTTTAAATTAACTGTTTGGAAAAACTCTACCATAATTAATATATTAGGTGGAGTGGGGAAGGGGAGAATCTAATTTTTTCCCAGTAGTGTAGTACAGTGTTAGGATATTAGAGAAATTTTAATATTCCTGTGATAGAAGCTTTAACTTGAAGAAATAACAGTGCAGTTATTGTACAAAGAACATAATCTGGAATTGCCTTGTGTCAATCTTGACATTTTGGTTGAAACAAAAGCTTAAGGGCTTCAGAGGGTCCTCAGAGTAAACTCAGATTCAAAGTAATAATCAGATGAGTGTTTCTGCACCACTGTAACATATACACAAAGTCTCATCCCCCAACCTAGTACTTAATAGTTGTGTTTTCACCAAGAAATTTTAGATGGATTCTTGGTTATTCAAAATCTGGGGGGCTCTTAAGTTCCTTTGTCTTGTCAATGAATAAACCACTGGTTGCATGTAACTTAACTATATATAGTGCCATGAAAGGCTAAGGCTAAGTTTAACAGCTAGTTTTTAATGTTCATGTTAAATTTAAACTTTTTACAAATTGATCCCACGTCAGCCTAACAAAAAGGCAAACCATTGGTCTATCTTGCTACGCATTATGTCCTCTGATGGCAATGTTAATAAATCATCTGTATGTATCATGATAATGCCTAAAGTCAGTGCTGGAAGTGTGGGTTCAGCTTTAGTAGGCACTATGCCTACATATAAATAAGGAGTAGCTGCTTCTCTTTGATCTTGTTTTCTAAGTTCTTGTTGAAGTTACAAAGCAAAATGTCCATTCAGTTACATTATGTATCTGGGACATGAAAGTGGATGTTTTGGGTGCTAACAATCTCTTCAGGAATGGAATTGTGAGTTAGTGATGCTTATCTGAACATCATATGGCTACTTTGAGATATTCATAAGAGGCTTATAAACTAGGAAATCTTGTTCCCAATGGTTAACTCTTAGTTGGGCTTTTGAACTACAGAAAGAAAACTTGTACTGTTATTTGTCTGTGCATATATTTGCATTCTTTTCTGGGATTTGTAAAAATCTGCACCATAAGCACCTTTTACTTTACTGAGCATGTTTACTTTCATTTTTTTAGCAATAGAAGATTGTAGTTGCAGTTGCTTGTTTTGTCCTTGTTTGCTGTGTAATGATATTGGCATTGGTAAAAATGGTTTGCAACATATAAAAAGTAATTTTTGCCTTCAGAGAACAAAAACAGCTCATGTGAGATGATGTTGAAATACTACTTTTTGTGACTGAAAAAGACATGTAGTGACAGTTGTGTACTTAACCACCCTTCTATTTCATGATCCACCCTTGCTAAACAGGAGTTGCAACACTTTAAAAAGGGCTATGCATGATATTGCATTCCTAATTGCTAGTCATTTTTACAGCAAAACAGAAAAATGATGTGACTAGTACTTCCTCTTCCTAAGATATTCACTTGCTTGAAGGAATAAAGTGTTGAGATGGAAGAGAAAACGTAAATAAATAAGTGTACGTTATCTTTCTCATCACAAAGGTAGGGTTTGCCTTTCTTTGCACCAAAAAATGGAAGAATAGGAAAAACCTATTTATTTTAGTATAGTTTGAGGAATTTTATTTACTCTGCATTACATTCTGAACTCCTGTGTACAATAAGAATATGTCCACATTAGCAAATTCTGTGGGTTTTACTGGTTTACATTGTCAATGATGCAGTGTCATCGGTCTTCAGTGCAGACAGAAAGATTTGCCTACTAGTGCTTTTAAGGGAATTTAACATCCATGTCAAGGCCACTTGGGCCAGTTCAGGATTTCATGGCCATCATAACCACCATGGGATCATTTCAATAAGCATCTGGCCTGATAAATATAACAGGTCATATACTCAACTTGGTATTTATTGTCCATGCAGTAAGATTAACTGGAGGAGAAATCATTCGTCATGGGTAGAATATTACTTAGTGAACTTTAAACTCAAGGTGTCCTCAAACCTTTTAATAGGCTATGAATAGCAGGCATCTTTAAAGGATGAGGGAGGTATTTGGTTTCATTGTTTTAATTTGAGATGTTTTAGTTATTACTGTAAGCTTCTTCAAGCCAAGAGGGACCTGTTCTAATCTCATCAGGTAGGCTGTTCCATAAGGTGGGGGCCACAACAGAGAATGCACCTATAGAGTACATTAGAGTAGTCTAATCTCAGTGTAACTGTAGCATGATCCAGATGGCTAGTTTCACTGTGTCAGGATAGGGGGGCATATTGTGGGCTAGACTGAGTTGGAAGAAAACATTTTTTGCAGCTGTATCACTTGCTTCTCCCACAGTGCTATTGGATCTAGCATAACCCAAATTCTCTTAACCAAGTCAGCTGAACCTCTATCAAAAGTGGGAAGCACAATGCCTTTCAAGATCTCCGTCTTCCCGAATTGCATCACTTTTGATTTGTCTGGGTTCGGTTTCAATTTATTCTCTTGCAACCATTTGGCTACAGCAGTCGGGCAGTGGCTCAAGACCTCTACTACATCGGCAGAGGATTTGGATACTGAGACATAGAGCTGGATTTCATCTATATATTGATGACATCCAATTCTGAAGCTATGAATTCTCTCTCCTAAAGGCTTTATAGAAAGATTGAATAACATGCAAGTAAAGTTGCACCCTCTAGAACCCCACAGGATAACTCCCTCCCTGAATATAGCTGGTCTGCAACAGCAACCCTTTGAGTCTGTTCTATGAAGAATGATTTAAACCAGTCAAAGCATAACCCCTGATACTTCTGCTTTCAAACACCTCAACCAGAAGTATGGTCCACTGTATCGAAGGCTGCTGATAGGTCCAATAAGAGCAGCAAAGAACCATGCATGGCCTTTGTCAATCAGTTGATCGATCGATCGATCGATCGATCGATCGATCGATCGATCAATCAATCAATCAATCAATCAATCAATCAATCAATCAATCAATCAATGTATTCTGCTTATATGACCATAGGCCTTAAGCATAATTAAACATGATTAAAATCAAATACAAATATACAATCACCAAATAGCAATACATTAAAAATATGAGATCTACGGAGTAAAAGGTGAATGACAACATAGAATCTATTCTAAACCGGCAAATGACAGCATAGAATCTCTCCTAAAAACTAATTTAAGACTAATTTTGGAATTTCAATGAGCTTATAATTGCCAAAAATTTTACCACCAAGACCATTATTTCCAGATCGATGTCTGCCAGTAAACAAGAAATCATCCATGGCTGCAATAGGAGATGGTATTTAAATAAAATAGAGAGTATCCAATAGGACCTAAGAGCAGTCCATTGACAACAAAAAAATAACAAGTGGGCCAAAGTCTCTATCATACCAGGCACACTCACGCACACTGTCTGAATAAGAAATTTAGGTAAATCACCCTGTTAGTTCCGCTGATGGGAAAGGATTTAATCTTGCAAGAGTAAAAGTAAAGCCATAAGTGGGAATTATAAGATATCTTAAATATGCAGGGGGATTTAGTGGAGGAGGAATCCCTGAAGCGAGAGGTGAAGAAACACATTTAGCTTGGGCAACTCTACTATCTCTAGCCACACTGAAAGCCTTCAGCTTAATCAGTCTCCAAGCCTCTTGTTGAGTTATCTTATTAAACATCATGAGAGGGAAACCAAGCAAATCCAGCTTTTCATCTATCAACCTTAAAAAAGTATTTATATAATCTCCTACTTCAGTAGATGATGGAGACCCTCAGACGATGGAATAACCCCCCCCCCCCACCAGTCTTAATTTAAAAGCGTACTCTAACACAAGAGGCTCTCCTGGGAGAAGACGCTGAAAGTCAATCCAAGGTTCTCCCTTGCTCAATAACTAGCATAAATACAATAAATACAAAATATCAAAAATTCTATTCAAACAGTGCAAAAGTGCAATTGTACCTCAAGTATCAAAAATGCATGTACAATCTCTTCAATACTCTATATCACAATATCACAATTCATCATACGATAAACAAACATACTCTTCATTACAGATAGAATCTGTAAACAGTCTACACCAACAATATACATTTTTACCATCAATACTTAAAGGTACAGTCCATGTAAACATTATTGCTCTTAAAGAGTCTTCCTTGTTCTTGTTCTTTGTATAACGTTCAATGAACAGCGCCAGTGGCTCCAACCAGAATGTAGGTAAGAGTTCTAAAGCCTTTTCAGATATGTTTCCTTTTTAATTGCAGGTCTTCATATCACCAGCTAGAAGCCGCCAGCTGCAGAACCATCCAACAAGCAGTTAGCCCCACCTGTATCGCACAACAGTGCCTTTTCTAGGGCTGTATATGTTATCTGAACAACATATATATATCATACTCATAACATCCCAAATCAATATTAAAACATACAATGAATAAATAAATCTTATGCCGATTGACTCATGCTCTTGATTCACATCAATTTCACTGGATGTTCCTGGTTAATTTCTTCTCAACAATACCATTTATGTGAGCATTACCATTAATCCTCTCTTCTGTATCCTATTGCTACATGCCCTTTGCTGACTCACTTAAAGGGGCTAATCTCATAAAAAACATGACAGGTCCCACTCCTGATTCAAGCTCTTCGGGGATCTGGACTGTAACTCAAACATCTAAAACGTTTCCCTTTGTAATAAATGTCTATGTATGATTTTACCCTCCCTGTTATGTACTGTCTCCAACACAGTGTAACGTAACTCCCTTTCATGTTGATGGTATTCAAGAAAATGCATCACTAGGGGAGCTTCCACCATCTGTCTCCTTATTTTCGAAAGGTGTTTCTGAATCCTAGTACATATTGGCTACATGGTACTGCCCACATAAAATAATAAACAAGAGCATTCTGTCAGGTATATTACTCCTGGAATGCTGCACGTCAAGAAGTGTTAGATCGTAAAGGTCCTATTGAACTTCTTTAATGTTATGCTGTTCCCCTCCATAGTCAGGGGAGCAGACATTACAGTGCCCATACCTATGATGTCCTGCCAGCATGTCACATATGTTGCTAGTATGTTTGAAACCTATATAGGGTACTACAGCACAGTCTGGTAGATGATTTATCAGATGCCAATGTTTAATGATCCAGCTTATTTTAGGTGCCATTGAGTTAAATTCTACTACCCAATGTATCCTATGTTCTTGCCTTCTGCTTTTGGTTTCCAATAATTGATCCCATCCCACTCCAGCTGCTTTCAAGTGTGCTCTGTCAATTATATATCTCAGATAACCCCTCTGCACAAAGTTCTCAGCTAACTTCTTACTTTCCTTTAGATAATCAAATTCAGATGTGGAGTTCCTCTTGATATGGAGGAAGGGGCCAAAAGATACATTTTGTCTCATGTGTGATGGATGATAGGAGGTGTACATAAAGTATGAATTCCTATCAGTCGGCTTCTTAAATGGCCTAAATGCTAAGTTATCCAGTGTTCTTTTATACACAACTGCATCAAGGTAGTTGACCTGGTGCATGTCTATTACCCAGGTGTATTTCAAATCAGGATGGAGTGTAGTAATCCATTCCCCAAATCTATTTGCTGCTTCTGATTTCTACACTATGACAAAAAAATCATCAATAAAGCACCGATAAAAAATCAACTGGTCAAAAAATGGATTCTGCTCCTGATTCAGTATATGCAGCTTTTCTAATCTATTCATAAACAGATTAGCAATGGATGGTACAGCTGTACATCCCATTGCCACTCCTCTTATCTGAAAAAAATACTCATCTTTATACCGATTTTTTTCCCCTCTAGCATGATATCAGCTAGATTCAGGATAAATGGAGTGGAAGGGGAGGAATTTTTCCTTATAGTCAGATCCTCTTCTATCACCCATCTCGCATCGTCATGTGGGATTGAAGTATACAGCGACGCCACATCTAACATCATAAGAACGCCCCCCCCCCCGCGGGTACTCTATCTTACTAATAAAGTGAGATGTATCCTTCAAATATGACGGAGAATCAGTGACTTCCAGTTGGAGTAGGCTATCGATATATTGCGCCAATGGTTCCAACAATGAATTATTACCTGAGACTATAGGTCGTCTCTTAGGTAGAAATCCCCCGTTATGAATCTTAGGAAGGATGTAAAATATGAACGCTTTGGGACATTTGTTCAAAAGTGCTCGATGTAAAGGGGGGAATCCTTCTCATAATCAGTAGTGTTGAGAACCACTATCCCACCCCCTTTATTAGCTGGTTTAATTGTGATGTTATGGTCATCAGCTAGGGCATGTAATGCCCTCCTCTCCTATAAAATTTTGCCATGAGCTCTTGATTACTTGCTTGGCTGCTTCAATGTCTTTTAAAATAACTCAAAAGTTTCTGTGCTTGAATTGGTGAGTAATGGTACAAATGTGGATTTTATGTGAAAATGTGATCTAATGGGCTCTGTAGTGGATTTATCCTCAAATAACTTTTTCAATTTCAGCTGTCTAATGAGCTTAAAGATGTCTACCCTAGTCTTAAAGGGGGAGTATTTAGGTGTTGGCATACAACTCAACCCCTTGTTTAATACTTTCCTGTAGCTCTTTTTCTATGAAATGACCCCTGGTTAGCACCAATATTGCAATTGGAAAATGGAGCTGCACCAATAATAAATAAAACATATAGAGTTGGCCCAGCAAACGCCAAAAGCAAAGAAACCCCAAGAGACATTGTAGCAACCTTCACAAACTGGAGAGAAAGAAAGAAGGTATTGTAAATTGCTGGAACTCAAAAATCACTAGTTTTCAATGAGACATTAATCACCGTCTATACAGATCTACCAAAAGAAATTTTGGACAAAAGAAGACTGCTGAAACCAATAACAGAAGAATTACAAAAAGCAAATTTGGCATACCAGTGGGTAAATTTGTGCAATCTTCAGGTCAACTACAATAATAAGACATACCAAACTGCAGGTCAAGAAACTGGAAATAATATGCTGCATGCATTGGGCATAACAACATCAATGGAAATCAAAACGAATTCACAAAAAAGGAAACACAGCCAAACATCTACTCCACAGAAAGGAAGCAAGATCCCCATAAGAAACTAGTGTAAAGAACAGACAAGGAAAAACAAAATTTATCTTTTCTTTGTTATTTTTCGTTTGTTTTTCTCGTTTTTTTCCTCTCTTTCTTGCAGAAAGACTTAAAATGTGTTTGCCTATACAAGTGATAGACTCTGGGGTTTTTGGGGAGGGGGAGGGGGGAGAAGTCAGGCTAATTGCTCTCAGAACATACAATCCCCTTTACTGTTTCATACGCAGTAACCCTGCTGAAGATGTATTCACAGGGTTATAAGGGATTGTTTAGCAATTACAAATTTTCTTTATATGCAAGGCTAAATATTAGCATCAAGAGGAGCTATAAAGATAAGAAGAATGTTTTAGTTAAGAAGTGACAGATATAGTTAGATAAGAAATATAGAGTTTGGAATACCATGGAAACAAGCTTGTTATAGAAATAAAGTTAACGCTTGTTAAGTGTTAAATTAGTGAACTGAACTGAGAATTATCTAGAAAGAACTATAATTACTAAGATTTATTTATTTATTTTAGTTGATAAAACAAAAGTTCACTGTTGAACATTTAATTTATTTCTCTTTACTTAGCATTGAATTTAATTGTAATTCAAAATGGATTGAAATGAGAACACACAACTTATTTTGAAGAAAATAAGAAAGTGTGTATAAGTTATAAAAGGGAACAGAGAAAATGAGTTGAGCTAACTACAGTACAGTCGTAATTTAATTGGTTAAGTGAAATGATTTTGTTAAGTCTTGTTAAGTAATACTGATTTTTAATCTCATTTTGAGGAAAATTGTGACCTTCGATAAAGGTCATTTGACTTTACTCTTTTATATAAACAGATTAAGGAAAAACATAGAAGGAAGGTGTAATAATTTCAAACAAGAGTCTATACAGAAGAAGCAAATGGCCTTTCCCTCAAAATTAGATTTAATATCTCAAAATACACACGGTCTCAACGATTTGATTAAAAGAAAACAAATTCTAACAAATTTGACAAAGCTCAATCCAGACATAGTCTTGTTACAGGAAACCCATCTACACTCTAAGAATGAGGAAGAACTAAAAACTAAGTGGATTTAAATGCAATTTCATGCCAAAGGCACCTCTAAATCTAGAGGAGGAGTGATAATCTTGTCTAAAAAGATCCAGTTTACACATATAACTACTCTAAAAGACCCAAGGGGTAGATACATCTTTGTAATAATAGAAGGACAAATGTACACATTAGCTTCAATTTATGCACCAAATTCCAACCTATTACATTTTATAGAAGAGACACTCAAGGAACTACAGCATTTCCAGGAGGGTGCATTGATAGCAGTAGGTGATCTCAACTACATCATGAACAATAAACTAGACAGAACTCACTTTAATAACAGGAAAAGGAAAAAAACAAAAACTCATTTTGTATCAATATTAAAGCACTTCCTTATGGTAGACATATGGAGAGTATTAAATGAAGCAGGAAAAAATTACACATACTTCACAAAACAATGTATAGACTAGAATTGATTATATTTTGTTTCAGAAGACTTAATTAAAATATATATGCAGAAATAGGAAACATCAACTACTCTGATAATGCATGAGTGAAATGCACAATATCAACAATTAAAGAAACAGTGAAAGAAAAACATTGGACATTTGACAAAAATCTACTGTATAGTATGAGAAATATAGAAAAGATTGAGCAATATATTAAGCAATATCTAAAAGAAAATCAAATAGACAATATAGCTCTACACATACTGTGGGATGCTTTAAAAGTAGTACTAAGAGGACAATTAATAGCTTTAACATCGTACTTAAATAAAAATAAAAATCTCCAAAAACGAGAAATAATGCAAAAAATCCAACAATTGGAACAATCGCACAAAGAAATAGGTAGCAAAAAAGTGTACAGACAATTATTAAATCAATAGAAACTGCTGGAAATGATAGAAAATGAAATTCATAGAAAACTATTATATTTAAAACAAAAATATTGGTGCACTTCCCCAAGAATGCTACGTACTATCTCCTGGAAAATAAAGGAGAAAAAAACAACAAAAAAAATTATCAAAATAATACAAGACCACAAAGGTCAAACATACTCAAAAGCAACAGAAATTTCCCATGTTTTTAGGGACTTTTATTTAAAACTATATTCTAGTAATCTGAGCAAAGAAAAAATCAAAGAATTTTTACAAAATCATAAAGGCATTAAAAAACTGAAAGAAGCAACAAAAATATATTGGAAAATCCCTTAACATCGCAAGAAATCTTAGAGACAATAAAAAACCTTAAAAATAATAAAGCAACAGGACCTGATGTTTACCCCCCTGAATTTTATTAAAAAATTGCCAATACACTTGTACAACCACTAATGAGTAATTGCAATAACATACTCAACACTGGCAGGCAACCTCCTTCTTGGTCGGAAGCAATAATAATGTTAATACCTAAGCAAGGTAAAAACACTTCCAATCCAGGCTCACGTAGACCAATATCATTATTAAACACAGATTATAAAATATTTACAGCTGTGTTGGCTAAGTGACTCAATATGTTAATTGGAGAATATATCGAACAAGTTCAGGCTGGTTTTATACCAAGAAGAGACATAGCGGATAATATCTATAAAACTCTAAATTTTTTATCTTTTTGTAAACAGAAGCAAATTGACTCAATATTGCTTTCACTAGAAGGCTTTCACTAAAAGGCTTTTGATTCTTTGGAAATATTATATTTAAAAGAACTGCTTCAATATATGAACTTTGGTCCATACTTACGGCATTATAAACACTCTAGAATCGCTTTCAACATAATAAAAAAGAAAAGATCACAAGG
Organism: Eublepharis macularius; assembly: GCF_028583425.1. NCBI lineage: Eukaryota > Metazoa > Chordata > Lepidosauria > Squamata > Eublepharidae > Eublepharis > Eublepharis macularius. The sequence continues at coordinate 74,491,320 of NC_072794.1, forward strand.
AGGCCTGAATTACCCTGACCTCACAACATACAATGCAACTTTTAGACTTATAAATGTAATTCACACATTACAAGATAAAGGACACACTGACTGGAATAATATTTTGGACCCTTCACAGCAACACAATACAATACAAGATACTATTTGGATTTGCCAAAAATATAGATCAAAAACAGCTAAACAAAACATGATTTTTGCAGCTATCCTTAATATTTGGGATAAATATAAAAGCAAAATTGTTCCAGAGAGCTCACGGTACTCCACTTTAACATCACACCGATCCTTACCACCCTGACACACACTATCTATACAAGGAAATATACGGCTAACAGATATAGCCACCAAACAAGGATTACTAGGAAAGAGAAATAGATCAAACTATACTTTGGTTTTTATATTTTCAATTATCTTGTTTTTCAAAGAATATCAAACTAAAGGAAATTATAAATACACCAAAAACAAATTTTGAACAATTTTTGGAAGTAGCAGAGTTTACTGGTAAAAATTTAATCTCTAACATTTATAACATACTAATACATAACGAAGACAACCAAATCACAACTGCACCAAAGTGGCAACAAGATTGTGGTATACCCCTAACAAAAAAAGATTGGGAACAAATGTGGACATCAAATCTATCCAACTCTAAGGTCATTAACACTAGGCTGCAAACGTATAAAATTATTAATCATTGGTATCTGACTCCCCAAAAACTAACACAAATTTATTCAAAAAGTTCACCTCTTTGTTGGAAAAAGTGTGGTGAAGTAGGTTCCTTTGCACATTGTTGGTGGGAATGCAAGCATGTTACAGAGTTCTGGGAAAAATATTACACCAAATAGCCCTTATTACATCATACACCATTCCCCTAAAACCAGAATTGATTTTTTTAGACATCTGGAAAGACCAGTCAGTACCACAAATCAGGAGAAATTTAATAACTACTTTTCTAGTAGCAGCAAAGTCTACAATAGCCTCATACTGGAAATCACAAACATTAGCAAACCTTAATACCTGGTATAGCAAAATTTGGGACCAAATTATGATGGAAAAAATAACAGATAAAATATGCTTTCAAACGAATCCAATGAGAACAACGGAATTTTATACTAAATGGGAACCCTTTTTGGAATTTCTCTCTAGAAATGATTTTTTGGTCACAAAACTTCCTCAACAAGCACTTTGCAATTTGAAAATGTTAGGCTTACAAACAACATAATATAAGCCATAGTTTATCAAAATGCCAATGTATAGAGTTTTATCAAAGCTTTAAAAGTTATAAATTGTAATTGTAGATTCTTTATTGTTATTTGCTATATGTTCCTATTGTTATATTTAAACATTTGTAAAATTAATAAAAATATTTTTAAAAACCCTGGAGGATTATTTTTACAATTAAAGCTCTAATAGCCATCGGAATATATTGACCACCCAATGAAAAATAAAACTTAATGAGAGCATTTAAGTTTGGTTTAGCTATGCCTCTAACTAGTTTGAGATGTGATTTCCAAGATAAATTTTGGCTAAAAGTCACTCCCAGGTACTTAAATTGGCCTGTTAGTTTGATTTCATTGCCCTTAATTTTCCATGTTTTCAAGGTGTGGCCTAACTTTTTAGTAAAAACTGTAAGTTTTGATTTGTTATATTTTACCGAGAACCCATCTTGTTTGCAGTATTCGGTAAAGGCATTGATTTTTTCTGGAGGCTAGTCAAAGATTGGAACAATTAGGCTTACTCCAATTTTACTACTTTCGATGGGAAGCAAAGAAACAGCATTCCAAAGGGTCAAAAAGCAGTTATTGATATCAAATTCAGGAAGCACAAATCAGCGAGCAAGAAGGGTATGTTCCCTTGCCTACAATGGATTTGAATGTCCAGTTACTTTACCAGCATATTTAAAGTCCGTTACAGTTCCCTGATAACCAGGGGTCATTTTGTAGAAAAAGAGTTGGAGGAACTCATTAGCATAACTCATTAGCATATGCCATACTCCTTGCCTTCACTGGAAGTGTGTCATTAGCATAAATGGTTTGCCTATGCCACACCCCCTGACGTCACCTATCCTGGCTGTTTTGGACCCAATCCTGGCCATTCAGGGCCAAAATTGGGCCCAAAATGGTAAAAAGGGGCTGAAAATGGCCGAAAAGTGGCCCAAATTGCTCAGGATCAGGCCGCTGCTGAGTGGGAGAGTGATCCACCACCCGTCAGAGACTCCATCCGGGCCGTTTCAGCCCCAATCCAGGCTGAAACGGGCCCAAAATGGCTGAGAGTCAGGTGGGCAGGGCCACCTGACATGTGACCTCTTTGGGGAACTGCCGGAACTGTGTTACTGTGTGTTCCCCCTCGAAATGAGCCCTGCTGATAACGAGATATTTTCTTGGCTGCTAGATTGAATTCCATATTAACCCCAGAAATGAAAGGTAGCTTTTTGAGAATTCCTTTTTCATAACACAGGTGTTTCTGCAATATGGGGAAGATAGCTAACTTGGCTCATCTAGCTACTGAATGTCCCAGTTTCATCAAGGAGAGACAGAGATGGATCACCTCGATAGATGAGAAGAATGAGCTCACAAATATTAATCAGAGCCGTTCTTTTCTTTGACAAAATAAGGACCCATACATTACTAGGTCACTGACATCCTACCTTTTAGCAATCCAGCTTAAAATTAATTTTTTTTGTGATTGGAGTGAAATTCTCCCCTCCCTTTTTAAAATGTGGGATTAGTTTGAAGGCTGTGACCAAAACAGCTGTATCAGGAAAGGAAAAGGATATTGGCACAATTATAGCATGCTCCCATGAGACCAGCATAGTTCCTGTTATATTAATTTGGGTGAATAAAGGGGCCAAAATATTGCTCCACCAAATATAATTTGATTTCAATAAATCAATTGAAATCAGATCCAGTCCAGGTGCCTTACCAGAGCACATTCGCCTAATCATTTGATTCACAGTCTCTGGAGAAACTGGGGGCCAAAAAATCAATTAAAGGGGGTTCAGTTTGAACAGTTTGACAGTCATCTCTAAATGTCTCTTTAAAAATAGAAGTAAAATACTTCTCCCAAGTTGTAGAGGTAATGCGTTCGGATGAACTAGAAACAGCAGATAGGCATGGCCATTGTCTCCATTCATAATAGAGGTCACCAACTAAAGTCACCAGAGCTGTCTCCGTTCCATACCCCAGCCTCAACCCAAACTAAAAAGAGTCCAGATAACCAGAGTTATGCAAGAAGACTTGAAGTTGGTCTGCTGCTGCTCTTCCAATCACTTTGCCACGAAAGGGTAGATGAGAGTTGGTGATAACTGGCCACATCATTTTTTGTGTAGAGATGGTATTTTAAATAGTAGATGGATAACCATCTGTTTGAGTGGCCAGAGGAAGGTGCCTTGATTTAAGGTAGTCATCGAGGGTTCATTTATGAGGGGCATACATGATTTTAAAAGTCAAGATGGGCAAGGGTCCAATGCATAAGTGGTGAACTTCACAGATGCCAGGATCCTGCCATTATGCATCACAGTGTTCGTGTTGGTTTTGAAAAATTTAATTGTTGCAGCAGGTTCTGAAGAAAATGTTTGGTTAGATTTTAATAAACAGCTATCTGTACATGAGGATTTAGGTATTTTAAAAACACCCAAAATAAATTTCAGCTTAGGGTTCACTGTTCTCACAAAAAATAAGTAGACTTTGGTTAACCTGCCAAAAATGAGCAAGAGGTTTTTTTTAAAGTTTGGAGCTTAGGGTTTATTTTAAAAAATATTAGGCTGACTTGAGCTTCAAAACTAAACATGTATGTTTAGGTTGACTGTTTAGCGTTCCAAAAAATGAACTCAGAAAAACTAGGGATTAAGCATAAAAATGGGCTTTGCTTGTGGGATTGTCAAAAAAAATAAACTTTGATTTTTAAAAACCATCTATACTTCCATCACATGGTCTAGTTACAAAAAAAATAACCATCTTTTATGATAGAAAGAGCTTAAATGCAGTGAAGGAGGATTAAAAAAGGAATTCAGATTAATCAAGCCTAGGTGTAGTTTTTTTTTTTAAAAAAATAGGCTGTGTAGCTATGAAAAGAGCAATTGCAGGTTAGTGCTCAAGAAGATCGAAAAAGTCAAGAGCAGCAAGTTAGTGAGTCAGATTCAAGAACAGGTTAATTAGTGCTCAGGCTTGGACTGCAGTGTAGCATAATGTAGCTGCTATCTTACTTTGATGAAATAGTCCAGAGTAAGAGAATGAGTGGTAGGAGAAGAGTGCAGTTAGGGCATGGGGGAAAGGCTAAGCAGAAGAGTAGTAGGGCAGGGGAGGGGGCTAATGACTCCCCCCCCCCACACACACACACCTGTGTAGAGACCTGCCTCATAGCAGTCTTCCATCACCCCTTTGTCTGGCTGAGGTGGTGCAATGAAAAGGCCTCATTTGAGGCTGCTGCCTTATTGAGCATCCTTTATTGAGGCTGCTGCTGGAGTGCTACCTGCAGAGGTGCTTAAGGTGGTGCTGGCACTGGGCGGGGTTTGCGGCTCTGGCTACCCCTCCTCCAGTTCTTGTGACTTAGTAGGAAGAGTAGCTTGAGCTGTCATTTGGGTTGAACTTGGAGGTTGCGAGTCCTGGAGCTCTTAAGATCACCCCAGTGACTGCTGGAGGAGAGACTGGACCCCCCTTCTTTAGCACCTCCAGAGTCCAGCAGGCCTTCTGAGAAGAGAGAGGAGGAGAGGCTGGAGGTGGTACAAAAAGAAATTGAGGTGCACCCTGAGGTTCTGCCATCTCAATCCCTTCTGCCTTAGACATCTCCTGTTCCCCCCAGACACAGTGGATCAGCCCATCGCCACTCAGTGGAAGTGGCTCCAGCACTGCCCAGAGCTGCTAGTCATCATGGATGCCCCTATTCTTCCACAGCCTGTAAGCACTTCCAGAGAATGGAGGATCCCTATTTCACACACTACCAGCTGTGAAGGACTAGGATCAGTCAAAGGAAAGCCCTGTTTAGGGCAGCCAGAGACTATATGGAGGCACACTTCTCCTATACTTATGGGAGAGATGTGCATTTCGCACCCTTCATTTGGACCTGCCTTCAGGTGCGACAAGTATACTTTTTGCTGACTATGTACTGGTGGCAACCAAGGAATTTTCTGGGTGAAAGTGGGGCAGCCAGCACTAGGCAGGGTGAGAGCAGCTGCCAGGCTGGCTGTTGCAAGGTTTTGCTCCAAAGTGAGGTAAGCACACTTGGTGGCTAATAGCAGTTAGTGGCATGTGTAGGCAGGGATGTCTCTGTGGGCTACATGGTGAAATATGGCACCACAGATATTAGGGTAGTAGCAGACGTTGTGAGCCTGAAGCAGATTTACTGTACAACTGACTTCCTTCACCTGGTGGTGAGGGGTACCCTTGGTTGGGTTCTGCACAGAATTCCAAATTGGATGCTGAAACCTGTGATTTCTAGGGTCTGCTCCAGATGTGCCAGAGTCCCTTCTCACATAGTGTGAAGGTTATCCATCTGCTGTGCCAGAACACCTTCTGATAAGCATGCCAGATCACTTCCTGATCAGCAGCATCACTACTTGCTGGTACTTCACTTGTACCATACTGGAGCAGAAGAACACCCTGGACAAGGTGCCTCGGAGGTCAACATTGTCCAAGGGGAGAGATTGTTCAACATTAAGGAGTGACTGACTCTCTCCCAGGTGTCTGAGGTCCTTAAGCCCTTCATGGAATTCACCAAAGTGCTCTTGTCTGTCACGGCAAGCCTTGGTCTCATAATTCCCATGATCTAAACACTTCAAGGGAGGATGACTACCTTTCTGTACCCAGGTGCAGAATGTATAGACATTGTTCTATCAGTGTGCGGCCTGGGGCCCTCTCACCAAGCAGAAGGTCTGCATGTTGGTGACAATGTGTGACCCATGCATCAAGGGCAGCCTTGCCCAGTGGGCTGGTCAGCTCATTTACTGGAGAGATTAACTGTGTGTGGATCCTAAGGCATGGAGAAGGGAAGGAGCAGAGCCTCTCCTGGAAGCAGCATGCCCCTCTTGATTTGTAAATGCCACACCTACCAAGACAGCTATTCCTGAGACGTCCATGGAGATGGAGGCACCATCCAGGAGGCAGTCATTCCCAGTGGAAATATGAAGTGACCATGCCAAGTTTCAGCAGATGCAATGGTGAGGGAATGCGTTCAGTGAATGCAATGGTGAGGAATGTACAAGTTGCATTCCATTGATCCACTGAGCTACTGGACCAGGAGAGATGATCTGGCCCTGTCTCTCTTGGCTCAGAGGCTCCTCTCATGTCCTCCAAGAATGTGGATTGAGTGTTTTTTTTTTAATAAAATTTTTATTGGAATTAGAATCATTTAATTTCACATTACAATCAATTCCCGTTTCCCAATTTCTAACCCCCTCCCTTTCCCCCTTTTTTATACACTTCCAACAGTTTTCCAACCCTTTGTCCCTTTTCCCTTACTCATTTTAAATCCATCTATCTAATAAACATATACTTTCCCTTTAATCTAAGCAATAATTCTTTAACTATTTTTAACACTCTGTACCCTATCTTTAAGTCCCTTCTTCCGTATTAGACAAACAATTTGTCCCTTTTTCCATAATTTCATAATTTCCTGGTTTCAAATATTTCTATAAACCATATACCATATAAACCATATAATCCATGCATTCATATAAATCAACCAATTTGACTTATATTCTGTATATTACTTTTTCTACATATCTTGTCTTCATTCTACTTTAGTTATATTTAATTATATTATTAATTTCCTCTTTCTTTAATTATACATCAATATAACTATCGTCAAAAGTTATCAATCAATTTGATCCATATGTTTCTTCAGGTAGACTTATTCAGTTTAACTTGTTACACGTTTATACCAGAAACAATATTAATTAGTCGGTCCTTATAGTTAGTTATTTTCTATCCATATTCTATATATTTTTCTATATATAACAATCTAACAAGATAACTGCTTAGACATTTTCATTTCTCTCTCTACCCTCCGGTAAAGTCACCCCCTCTACATTTTGTCATGTTTCAATAGTTCTCAAACTGCCACAGTTCTCCTCCCACCTCCCATTTCTTCAACACATATTGCTTCAGCTTCTCCCAGTCTGTGTTGAACTGTCCTGGGTCCAGGTTTCTCAATTTTCTTGTCATTTTGTCCATTTCGGCCATATACAGCAATTTGTAAGTCCAGTCCTCAATAGTTGGCACTTCTTGTACTTTCCATTTTTGCGCATACAAAAGTCTGGCCGCTGCTGTCATGTAAAATAGCAATGTTCTATATTGGGCTGGAATGTTCTCCATTCCCAAGTTCAGTAGCAGGAGTTCTGGGTTCTTATTGATTTGAAATTGTAGAATCTCACTTATTACTTTTATTATTTCTCCCCAGTACTGCCTAGCTACCTCACACGTCCACCACATATGGTACAGAGAGCCCTCATGTTTTTTACATTTCCAGCATTTATTAGAAGTGTTCGAATTCCCTAGCGCAATCTTCTTTGGTGTCATGTACCAACGATAGATCATTTTGTAAATGTTCTCTTTAATATTAGTACACGTTGTAGTCTTCATTGTGTTTTTCCACAAGTGTTCCCATGCCTCCATTGTTATTTCTTTGTTGAAATTTATGGCCCACTTCACCATTTGTACTTTAACTATTTCATCTTCAGTATACCATTTCAACAGTACTTGGTATACCTTGGAAATTTCCTTCTTATCCTCTTTTAAAAGTGTCTGCTCTAGTTCCGAATTCTCTGTTCTTATGCCTCCCTTTGCACAGTCTGAGTTGTAAAGATCTCTGATCTGCCTATACTGAAACCAGTCATAGTTGGGTGATAACTCGTCCTGTGTCTTTATTTTAAGTTTGGAAGATTCTATTCGGGTTATCTCCTTATATGTTAAACACTGTTGCTCAGTATCGACAGCTCTCGGATCTATTACTTCATATGGAACCACCCACATGGGGGTTCCTTCTTGTAGAAAGTCTCTGTACTTCTTCCAAGTTGCAAATAGGCTTTTCCGTATGTAATGATGTAAGAACATAGAGTTCACTTTCACTTTATCGTACCATAGGTATGCATGCCATCCGAATATTTTTTTATATCCCTCTACGGCCAATAATTTCTTATTCTTCAGCGTCATCCAGTCTTTCAGCCACACTAGGCAGATTGCATCATAGTAAAGTCTTAGATTGGGCAGTTGCATTCCGCCTCTTTCCTTTGCATCTTGTAAAACTTTCATTTTCACTCGAGGCTTCTTGCCTGCCCAAACAAAGTCTGATATTTTCCTCTGCCATTTTTCAAACTGCTTAGAGTCTCGGATAATTGGTATTGTCTGTAACAAAAACATTACTCTTGGTAACACGTTCATCTTAACTGCTGCAATCCTTCCCAACCATGACAAATTCAATCTATTCCGTTTGATCAAATCTTGCTCAATCTGAGTCCATAATTTTTCGTAGTTATTTTTGAATAGATCTATATTCTTTGCAGTCAGTTCTACTCCCAAATATTTCACCTTAGTTGTTACTTCACAATCCGTTATTTCCATTAACAGTTGTTGTTTTTGCTTAGTCATATTTTTGCATAGTATCTTTGACTTCTTTTTGTTAATATAAAACCCTGCCAAATCTCCGAACTCCTTGATCTTCTCTATCACTTTTGGCATATTCTCCATTGGGTCTTCCACATCGTCCGCAAATGCTCTAACCTTATAAGAAAAGTCTTTTATTTTTATTCCGCGGATTTCTTCATCTTGTCGTATTTGTATCATCAATATCTCCAATACCAAAATGAATAACAGCGGAGACAATGGGCAACCTTGTCTTGTTCCTTTACTTATAGTCAATTTCTTAGTAGTCTCATCATTCACCACAATTGCTGCATTCTGGTCTCTGTAGATTTCTTTAACTGCTCTTATGAATCTTTCTCCCATTTGTAGCTTTTCCATAGTGGCAAACATAAAGTCCCAGTTCAAATTGTCAAACGCTTTTTCAGCATCAACAAAGAAGAAACCAACCTCTTTGTCACAACGCTTATCATAATACTCAATAGCATTGATCACTGTCCTTAAATTGTCTCTGATTTGTCTACCAGGTAAAAAACCTGCTTGTTCCTCCTCAATAACTTCCGAAAGCCATCCCTTCACTCTTTCTGCCAGTATCTTCGCAAAGATTTTATAGTCATCATTAAGTAAGGATATGGGTCTGTAATTTTTCACATTAGTCAGATCTTGGCCCTCTTTGGGGATCAATGAAATGTTAGCTTCCTTCCAGGTATCTGGGATCCGTTGATCCTTTAATACTCCATTGATCACTTCTTTTAGGAATGGTACCAGTTCGTTAGCCATTGTCTTATAAAATTTGGCTGTAAGTCCATCTGGCCCTGGCGCCTTTCCCAAATTTGTTGATTGTATTGCCATTTTTATTTCCTCATCCGTTACTTTGTTGTTCAGTCTGTCTCTCCACGCTTCCGAGATTACTGGGAGCTTCATTTTCTCCAAATATGACGCTATTGATTCTTTATTCACCTCTTTCTTATTATACAATTTAGCATAAAATGTATAGAAGGCTCTACTAATGGATGTCTGTTCCAAATACGTTTTGTTATCTTCACATATTTTATTTATTATTTTCTTTTCCTTTCTCTTTTTCAATTGCCATGCCAAATATTTCCCAGGTTTGTTTGCACCTTCAAACCCTTTTTGATTCAGTCTTTTAAGATTCCACTCCAATTCTTTATTATTCATTGCTGTCAGCTGTTCTTGTAATATTTTAATGTCCTGATAAATTTTCTTTTTTCCTGGTCTCTTCTTTAACTGTATTTCTTTGGCTTTTATTTTCTCCATAATCTCCTGTCTCTTCTCCTCTTTCTTTTTTCTGGCTCTTCCATTTAAGTCCATTAGTATGCCCCTGATTACCGCCTTGTAAGTATCCCAAACCTTGTTGGTTGGTACTTCTTTATTCATGTTGTATTGTGTGAAGAACTTTGTCTCTCTTCTCAGCATCTCCATATTCTCTCCCTCTTGAAGTAAGTCCTCGTTTATTCTCCATCCTTTCCTTTTGCTCCTTCTCCCCAATTTCCACATAATTGGATTATGATCCGAGCCTACCATCGGCATTATTTCCACTTCCTTAGTCCATAACGCTAAGTCTTTTGAGGCCCAGATCATATCAATTCTCGATAGTGTAAAGTGTCTTGCGGAGTAGAACGTAAATTGTCTACTTTTTGGGTTTTGTCTTCTCCATACATCTTCTAAGGTTTCCTGTTGTATCAATTCAAAAAACAACTTTGGTAACAGTCCTCTCTTCTTTTGTGCAGTTGATGATTTTTTGTCTAAATCCAAATTTGTCACTCCATTGAAGTCTCCAGCAAGTATTATCTGGTCATATGAAAGTTCATCTAGTTGCTTCCTTAAATCCTCAAAGAAGCTTTCTTTTGCTCCATAAGGTGCATAAATTCCAACTACCAGCACTCTCTTTGAATTCCATACGCATTCCACTGCTATAAATCTGGCTTCCACATCTTTCATTACAAACTTTGGCTGCAGCTCCTCTTTAATATAAAGCACTACTCCTCTTTTTTTCTTATTAGAGGCCGCTGCAAAAGCATTGCCCAATTTTTTTGATTTTAGATACTTTACATCTTGTTTTCGAATATGGGTCTCTTGCAAACATACAATATCACATTTTTGTTTTAATAGCCAGTGAAAAATGCTTTTTCTCTTATTCGGTGAATTAAGTCCATTTACATTCCAAGATAAAACTTTACACTCCATAATCATAATCTTGTTGCTGGTAAGTCCTTTTCATTGTCTCTTATAAATCGCTCCATCTCTCGTTCGGATCTGATGCGTTTTTTGGCCCCTCCAAATTCAAAGGACACTCCTTCTGGTAATTCCCATCTGTACCTGATTTTCATGTCCTTCAAAATCTGAATTAGCGCCTTATATTTTTTCCGGTCCAATAACACCGATCTGGGTAATTCCTTCATAATGATAATCGTCTTGCCGTCAGTCTCCAATGGATCTTGAAACTGTTTAGTCACAATCTTCTCTTTCATATTTCGGGTTGTGAATTGCACAATCACATCTCTTGGTAATTTCCTCTGGGTCGCAATTCTTGAATTTACACGATACACCACGTCCAGGATAGCCACAACTTCCTCCTCCTCCTTCCCCAGGTATTCAGCTAACACCTCAGTCATCTGTTCTTGCGCTGTCTTTCCTTCCACTTCCGGCAAGCCGCGAAATCTTAGCTGCTTCTCCATGTGTTTACTTTCCGCAACTGCCATTCTCCCCCTCATCAGCCTCATCTCTGTTTGTTGCGTGTCAGCTAGATTCTCCACCGCGCCTTCTACTGCTTTAACTCTCTGCTGTGTTCCTTGCAGTTCATTTTGCATTGTTTCCATACCTTTCTTTACTTCTGACAGCTCACTTTTCACTGTCTGTTTAACCTCTTTGATCAGCTCCGGTTTCATGTCCTTGAGTTCTTTAATCACTTCTAAGAGTTTTTTGTCTAGGTTCTCTATTGCCGATTGCCACTCTTTTTCGACATCGTGGGGCTTGCTTTAGCTCGCTCCCACGAGTCCGCTCTCTTCCTTAACTCCGTGGCGTTAAATTCAATGTCCTTTTAATTTAAATGTCCCGGTCTTCTCGAACAAAAACTTTTTAGAAATCCAAAATGTCGGGCGTCTTTTCTCTATGGTTCCTCTATGATTTTGTAATCCAAAATGGCTTACTTCCGCTTCCGCTGAAGCCGCGGTTCTTCCCCTTTCAAAGATGGTGATTCCCTTCTTCCTGCCCTCCGGCAGGGACCACTTCTCTCCAGCAACTCTATTGTTATTACGCACTTCCTGTTTCCCGGCTTCCCACAGCAGCTCTCGCGATGGTAAAGTTTTCTCACAGCTCCATAACCGCAAGTATTCAAAACAATAGTCCTATTTCTCCAATAACTTCTTTAAACTTAGTCTTTTTTCTATTTCGACTCTTGCCGAGTCTTCTCCTCCTTATAGTTAGCCTGTTGCAGTTTTAAAATCTACTTTTAATCTTCTTTACTTTTAACAATCTGTCCCGTATCAGAAGATAGTGATCTTTACCTTCCCATTCACTTTCCGTGGGTTGTAATCACTGTTTCAATCTTCGTTTCTCCTCTACTCCTCTTTCCCCTGTTGAAGCTTGGGTACGTAGGTCTTATGCCAACCGCATTGGCCCCGAAACTGCCGCAGAGATCATAGCCGACCTGTCACAGGGTGGGACCTCAAGGGTCGTGAGGGGGCCCGTCGCGTAGAGCCCCCCCTCGCCCGAGATCAACGCGCCCTGAGGTCTTGAGCGTTCTTTGCCTGCTCTCCGCATTATGAATTGTTCTCTTAAAAAAAAATCCTTCAGCTGAACCCTAGTTGTTGTATGGCATGGGAGGATGTTGGTTGGGCTCAGCACTTTTTGGCTCTATTTTGTGCAGAAAATATATAAATAAATACAGTGCCTAAATTGTTTTTGCCACTCTCATAAAAGGAAAAACCACAAATGTCATTGGAATGAGATGTTAGGAAAGTAGACATGTATCTCAATTCTCAAAACAAGCAGAACCTACAAAAACATCTAAAATGAAGCTTGTGCATGGTGTATTGGTGTTGTGTTCCTTCTTTACAGTGATGGGAGGGAACGGGAGTGCCAGTGATGAAGGGCAGCTGCAGCTCCTAAGGTTCCTGTTGTGAGCCAGTCACAGAATAGGCTGTAGACTGCACTCAGGTGCCCCCCCTCACTTTCTGAGGCCTTCCTTGGGGACGTGACATTAGTGTGTCTCTCTGTGTGTCGGTGTCTTGTAATGTCTGGCTGCCTGCCTTGGTAATGACTTTTCAGATTGGTTTGGCTTCAATTCTCTGGTTTGACATTGATTCTTTTGGGCTTGCAAAAGTGTCTCTTGCTTAAGTTGGTTTGGTTTAGTTTCTTTGGTTAGACATTGATTGTGTTGGGCTTGCCACACTAGTCCATAGGTTCTGCTGGTTTTTTTGGTTTGACCTTGGTTCTGCTGGGCTTATTGGTTCTGTTTGCATTTGGAACCTTTTTGCCAGTGGTTTTTCTTATGTGTTTGGCTTTTAGCTTATTTGCCCTGGAAAAAGCATGGAACTTTTTTCTCCATAGGAATCAATGGAAACAAGTAGGATGGCTGAGGCACTTGTTCCCTTGATCTAATTTACTTGAAATTTGAGGGTTCTTTAGTGGGCCGGCAGGACTAGGATGTTTGCTGTTTTGGTGTCATTTACTTGAAAATCAGCCAATCTAGCTATCTGGAAAGAGTCCCCCATAGGTAATAAAGAACCCAAAATATTTCTGACTCCCCTCCAATCTGAATTCTGAAACAGTATTAGGGAGCCAAATAACAGGAATACCAGTATGGAAATCATTCCCTGAATCTGAAAATACCATTTTTTTTATGTGCTCCTCTCTAGATTGGGCTGTGTGAGGCTGCTAATCCCATTTAGGTTCTAAATATTAGCTCCGTATTTAAATGTTGTTGAGACAGTCTGAAAAGATCTCCATTCTGCATATATGTTTAGATTTCTGATGACTTAGTTTTAATCTACAGCTACATGTTGCAAAAGTTGGTGTTTATGAATTTAAATCTCTAACTTCAGCTTATTGTCATAGTCATCTGATACACTTTCTGATGTATCTTAAAAATCAATGATTTTTTTTAAAAAAAAATAAAGATGGATTTTTAAAAATTTAAATCGGATTTTCATGCTCTTCCAGAGATTTCTGTAAGATTATTGGGCAGTTTTTCTGTCTAGAAGATAATTATCACAGATGCTTGGTTTTACAGTTCTCAGAACTGTGAATTTGTATCTGCAGAGATCATGTCTCTTCTTCACAGCAGAAAGGTTATAAAATAAACATACACAGTTGAGAAAAAGACCTTAATCCCATTGTTCCTTTGCAAATATTTGTACACAGAACTAACCCCTTACCTCCTAAGTGCTAACTTTCAAAAAATTCAGTGAATAGAAGATTGTTGGGAATAGAATAGATCTTCACAAGAAGCTAACTTTGAGGAGTCTTTATGTAGAAAAGAATGAGTCTTTATGTAGAAAACTATGATTTAAATCTAGACTTACTGAATAGTGATTTAAATCATGATTTAAATCAGTTCAATTTAAATCAAATCCACCCTGACGTTATTTAATGAGAACATTTCATATAGTTGATCATTGAACAAAGCAGAATTAGAGGTAAAAAAACCTGAACTTTAAAATGATTTTATTTTGTACCAGCCTGATAGGGCAAAGCTAAATTCTTCACTTCCAGCTCTGTTTATCGATACCAGATCAGATCAGATCACTCAATGTCAGGCCTTTTTCCAATCAATGATGATTCTGGAATCAGTGTATCTTTTTTCTCCATAAACCACTACTTCATATCTGGCAATTTGATTGCCCTATAGTACAATTTTATATTGGGCACTCCCAAGACACTTGTATTAAAAGGGGGCACCAATGTTTTTGAAGCTACTCTTGGAAGTTGTTGACCCAAATAATTAAATTTTCCCAGGATGCAAGAACAACTGGTTGTACTTTAAGAGGTAAATTCATTAATACAAATAATAGACAAAGTAACATACTTATTTTTACAGTAGAAATTCTTTCCAACCAAGAGATTGGCAATATATTAACTCTTTTTCCACTTCTTTGAATACTTTATTATGATTATATTCTATCAAAAGATCAGAATCTTGTGACATCCAAAAACCCAAATATAACTAGATGGTCACTCCATGGCATAGAACGTATTTTAACTGTGTTTCCTTGACTAACAATGACGTATTAAATCTAATCCATTCAATCTAATTTTTTAAAAAATGTTACCATTTATTAGAAGTCTTGCTGAGGACATGAAATAATCTCAGTCTTTAAATCTACCCCCTAAATTGAAAGTCTCAATAGCCTGATTTAAATACTTTGTTCCACCTTAACAAATGCTTTCTCCACATTCAAAAAGAACAATATAGTTTTACCGCTAATATGACATCCTTTCTGTATTACATTAATTGCATTTTAAATATTTGGTATATTTCTCTTCTACCAATGAATCCCTCCTGGTCTAATAAATGTAGTCATAATTTAGTCTGGTCTTCTAGCAATAATTGATTTCCACATTTAAAAACCATTGTTAAAAAATGTGATCTGCAAAAATCATCATGACATCTACACCCAGCATTAGAACAAGAATCTGGAGAATGCACAATATATTAAGGGCCTAGATCTTCAAATCACATACCCCAAGGCAATCAATGAATGGTGAAAGCAGTGGCAGCAGACAGTAGAACAGTTGTCAAAGCAATGACCTTTGTCATCATAGAGAGGTGCTGTAGCATAATGGTTAAGTGGTTGAGTTGCAAGTCAGCACTCTGCTGGTTCGAATCCCTCTGTTGTCATGAGCTCAGCAGGTGGCCTTGGGTAAGCCATCCTCTTAGCCCCAGCTCCCCAGCTGTATTGTGGGGATAATGATAACACTGATTATGTTCACTGCTCTGAGTGGGCACTGATTTGTCTAGCAGAGTGGTATATAAACACACTGTTATTGTTGCTATTATTGTAGGCTAGAACTTCTATTAATAAACATTGGTTCCTTTGAGAGCCTATGTCTTTGATTCTCTGAAGTGGTTACTATTGTTCTAAACTCATGTGCAGACAGAATGTAGTCTGAGGATCCATGTGGAAGTTGGATCGCTTATTGCTGTTGCATTCTGTGTTGCATGGGTGGGTGAAGCCTTTGTAGCTGTGCTTGCTGGTAGTACTGGCCTGTAGCAGTGTTCCTAATTGTAAGGAGGCTCAGGAGCCCTACCATATGAGCTTAGTAAGATATGCTTGCAATTGCTCCAAAAAAGATGAGGGCCATTCATTGGCCATTGTGTTGGTTGTGTGGATATTATGTGTGCCTTTAGTCTGTACAGTAAAGTTGGTTAGTCTTAAAAGGTGCTACTGGACTCTTAACTATTTTGCTACTACAGACTAACATGGCTAACTCCTCTGGATCTTTAGTCTGTATGTGTTTGGATGGGAGGCAGTTGGGATCAGCTGCCTGTGCTAGTGTGTAGTTATTATTTTGTTAGTGTTGTTTTGTGACTTCGTGGCCTACGAATTTTGGGATGGTCAGTGCAGAGCATGTGCTGCTTATGCAGGGCTCACTGCTCTGTGGCAATTGGTGAGTGCACACCTGCAGAGTACTTAGATATGCTAGCATACTAGAGCTGTGATGTTCATGTCATCCCAGAGGGTTGGTGGTTAATTTGGAACACTTAGGTGTATTAGATATGTGAAAAGTTGGGTTAAAATTTAAGGTTTCAGTTGATGCTAGGAAAACAAATTGATGTTTATCAACATTTGGGAGTCTGAAGCAATGAAGTTTTTATATAGCTTAAGGTTTGCTCTAAGGATGGGGCTAATAAGCTACATATTGTTCTATGATCACTTAAATACTTTTTCCATTTGGGGTGGGGAGAGAAAGCTGTTTTAAAATAATCACAGAATTTAAGCATAGGTTGTCATTCCAATGTTAAGCTACATTCAGACATTAGAAATTCTCACATGGTCCGTTGAGTGGAGCAGTCCTGACCGTTGGGAGTAGCTCATCCTCCTCTCGTGCAGGGTTGGTTGAATCTGCAATCCCGTAGGAGGAGGGGCTCTCCCTTGCGTGCCAGTTTTTTCCGGCCTTGCCTTAGCAGGGAGTCAAATTTCTTTGCTGTGAGAGCAATGATCCTAAAAAAAAACCCAGAAAGAAAACGCCACCAGGCAACACAGTACTTGGCTCGCAGGGGGAAAAGGAAGGGCTAGTCCCTCCATCCCTCCCCCCCCGTGCCCGCACCGAGCGAGTTGCAAGCGAGCCAGCAGCTGACACTTAATAGCCTGGCTAGGACCCAGCTCAAATGAGGCTGCAGCGAAAAAAACTCTCTGACGGGGGGGGGGGGGGATGCTGGCGTAGCCTGGAAGTTCGGCTGTGAATGCAAATGGTGGCTACAGCCTCAGGAGAGGAGCACACACTCTTCTGAATCGTGGTAACTGAGCCCGGCAAAAGTGATAACGTAGAGAGGGTTTACTGGAGAGTAGGGGCAAAACCTGGAGGGAAAATAGCCCCGGAAGCCCCCAAAGCTTAAGAAATCACGAAACCGAGATCTTTTCCTGTCAAAGTAGAGTGGGTTTTTTTTTGTCAACTGCTTGAGTAACTCCCCCCCCCATCTCCTTTTTCTTTAGGCGGGAAAAGATCCCTTCAGGCAGGAATGGCAGCTAAGGCGGGCCTAGCAGAGGCAAAAATGGCAGAGGGAGCCCACAGTAGCCTAGAGCTTCCAAGCTCTCCACTCTCTACTCAAGCACTGCAAGGCCCCAGCATGGATAAGGTCCAAAAATTTTTTTTAAAAAGCTTGATAAGGCAGTTAAAGAGTTTAAGAATCAGACTTCAACACTGAGAAAAGAAAATTCAAAAACAGGACCCGTCAAGGGTAAGAGGTTGGCAAAGACCCCTGCTCAGGCTAAAGCAAAAAAGAGAAGGGTAGAAAAATGGACAGCTGGGGATTCTAGCCCCTCAGAGTAACAGCAGTCAGATTCGGACATTTCAGATTTACCATCAGAAAGCAAAGAAGAACTCTCAGATGAAGAAGAGGAAGATGTAGGGCCAATGCAGACCAGGCTCTTTCACAAGAAGTGTACTCTAAACTACTCCCAAAGGTGTTGAGAGCCCTTGAGATAACCCAAACAAACCCAGGGAAAGAGGATGCAGACCAAACCTATCCCCAAGGTTTGCAAAGGCATTACCGAAAATGGGGTCAAAAGAAGCTGGAGTACCCCTTCCAGCAATATTCCATGATATCCTAAAGGCGGAATGGGAAAACCTGGCCAAGCCAAAGTTATATCAATCTATATTTAATAAATTCTACTCTTTAGCACCTGATGCAGCAAAGAAAATCAAGCTGCCCACAGTGGATGACTCAGTCACAAGCCTGGCTATGATATCAGTCCTTCCAATGGACTCAGAAGGTATGCCCAAGGATTCTTCAGACAAAAAGAACAGGTGTTGGGCAGGAACTTTGAAGCATCAGCGGCATCATTAAGGGCCTCGGCCACGGGCTCGCTATTTGCTAGAGTAGAGTAGAGTAGCATTCACCTGGGCATCAGACCTAGCGGCGGCAGACAGTGAAGTTCCCAGAGAAATGAAAAATGAAGTTAAGAAAATAACCCTGGCAGCAGCCTTTGCAGCAGATGTCACGTTAGACTCGTTCCAAATGTCCTCCAGAGCCATGTACTTTAACGTTACTGCAAGATGTAACACATGGCTGAGGAACTGGGACGTGGACCCCCCGGCATGTAATAAGGTAGCTGCTATACCGTTCTCAGGAACAAAGCTTTTTGGTGAAGATAGATACCTGGTGGAAGACACGGAGAAGAAAAAAGTTCTCCCATCAAAGAAGAGAGAACTGAAAGTTAAGGGCAGGCACTCCTTTCGAGGCTTCAAGAGAACTTCAAAACAGGGAAGTGACAGACCCTTCAGAAGCCAATGGACAACGAGACCAAGAAATGATAGCAGACCCTTTACCTTCCGAAAATCTGGACAGCAAACAAAAGGTCCAAGTACAGCATAAACCTACTAGAACTGAGGGCCATAAAAATGGGCTGTTGGAATTGCAGGATATTCTAATAAATCAACATGTCATGGTATAAACCGACAACACAACTGCAAAAGCATACATAAACAGACAAGGAGGCACCAAGTTCAAAACACTAAACAAGGAGGCAGAAGAGATTTTTCACTGGGCGCAGATACATTTGAGTTCAATATGAGCGATATATGTAGCAGGTCAACAGAACACACTGGCAGACTGGCTAAGCAGGAACAAAGTGGACCAGACAGAATGGAAGTTGAACAAACAAGTATGCCAGAAATTTGGAAGACCGGAAGTGGACCTGTTTGTGACAACACAAAACAATCAGGTGCCAAAATTCTTCTCCAGGAAGAGAGAACAGAGAGCGATAGCTACAGATGCATTGAACGAAGAATGGCCTCAGACCCTTTTATACGCCCCCCCCGATAAAGATGATAAACAAGGTGATACAAAAAATAATAGAACAAAGGGTGGAGGTGATAATGATCACCCCCTTCTGGCCAAGAAGACCGTGGTTCCAGGAGTTGAGGAGATTATCAAAAGTGGAACCGTGGAAATTACCAGACAGGGCAGATCTACTAACACAAGGGAAGATATGTCATTCAAATCCAACCTCACTAAATTTAACAGCCTGGAGGTTGAGTACAACCAACTGAAGGAACTGGGATACATGGAAAAGGTGATTTCTACAATGCTGGCATCCAGGAAAGAGTCAACAAATAAGAGTTATAATAAGACATGGTGGGTGTTCAGTTCGTGGTGTGAGGATAGGGGACACAACCCTCTAACTGCATCAATAGAACAGTTACTGCTATTCTTGCAAGATGGATTGGACAAAGGACTCAGCACAAGTACACTGAAAAGACAAGTGGCAGCAATTTCAGCAATAAGGGGATCTAAGAAGGGAATCTCACTCACAAAACATCCTCACATTAAAAGATTCCTGAGAGGGACCATGCTGGTAAATCCTCCACAAGTACATAGGTTCCCAACATGGAATCTTAATGTAGTACTTACTGCACTCACAAAGGAGCACTTTGAACACTTAGCAACTTGTCCTCTCAAAGAACTAACCCTCAAAACCGTCTTCTTGGTAGGTGTGACATCCGCAAGAAGGGTATCAGAAAAAAGGGCACTGTCAGTAAACAATGACTTACGCATTTTTCATAATGATAAGATAGTGCTGAGACCAGACCCAACTTTCATACCTAAGGTGAACTCATTCTTCTGTAGGAAAGAAGATATAATACTTCCCATCTTCTGTACAAATCCAAAACACGAAAAAGAAAGGGAATGGCACAAATTAGATGTCAGGAGAGCCTTAAGTTATTATATAGAAAGACCCAAACAAATACACAAGGGGGAGAACATGTTTATTTCCTTTAGGAAGTGCTCATTTGGGGGAAAAGTAACATCTACCATAAGCAGATGGATCAGAGAATGCATCACCTTAATATACAAGGCTAGACATTTAGTATCACCAGAAGGGATTACAGCGCATTCTCTCAGGGGAGAGGCCACCTCAACAACATACAGAGCTTTTCCATCACTAGAAAAGATATGTAGGGCAGCGACTTGGAAATCTGTGCGCACATTCAAAAAACACTACAAAATAGATCATTTGGCATCAGCCGAAGCAGCTTTCGGAAGGAGGGTGCTACAGCAAGCCCTATGAAAGTAACAATAGAAAACCCACCCTGAGGTACACTGCTAGACATATATCCCAATAGTCAGGACTGCCTCACTCAACAGACCATGGGAGAATTTATATTCACTTACCGTGAAGCTTCCTTTCTCAGTGGTCCAAGCTTGAGCTTGTCATAAACATATTCCAGTTAAATAGAGCCATACAATCAGGAAGCAGTGCTTAATAATGTCTGTGTGTAAAATTCAAATGAATAAAACATGTAAAGGAGTTAGTCTTAATTAACTCTGCTTTTAATCCCTCCATGTCCTTTCTCCCCTGCTTTCCCCTATCTGCCTAAAATAGTCAATTCATTTGCAGTTGGTGGTGAGATTGTTCCAGATTTCTTTGCTCTTCTAGCTTTATTAACACTATGGGTTCATGTAGATATTTTCATTAGACTATTAAGTGATCAAAGATAAGGGTATGATCAAAGCTTTATTACCTTTTATACAATTCATTTGTGTTAAGGAAAATCTAAACTCTCCTGTTCAAAGAACACTGTACTCTTTCCCTGTATTGCTCTAGCTGAACCCAGTATGGTTTCATTCCCCTCCCAGATTTGCCAAAGGCCAAGTACAACATTTGTAGCAGAACAAGACTTGGAAGCCAGATCACCTGATTTCCAGTTGGTGCTGTAATTGCAAGACTGTTCCTGTCTTTCATACCAGAAGGTAAACATTTTGCTATCCCAGAACCCTTGTTTGCAATTCCAGCCATTATTTGTAGCTTTCTGGTTAAAATTTCTATTCCAGGATTAGGTACACAGTGCCACCTGGAGATTCAGGTAGATCTTTCGGAGAAATCTGACCCCAACTTTACAAGGAATTTTGAATTTATATCTGACTACTACTGTGACTAAACTTATCTCTCATGGTAGTCTTTGCACAGTTCCACTAAGGGACTGCATGGAAGGGAGGGGATAATTCTAAGCCTCAAACTTCTTTTCCCTTCTTTATTTTCTATCCACACAGAAGGATTTCTCCTCTGCACAACTCGCTCTGTTTCCCCTCCTGCAGACTGACCCCTCCTTCTTTTTCCTGGGGAACCAGGGGAGACAGGAATAGTTTAGGCAGGCAGTTGAAGGTCTGCTTCAAGAGGAGGAAATGGGTGAAAGTCACCCTTCCCCTTCACACGTGGAAATTTTAGATGGGATCCAATCCATAATATATTTTTCTGCAGATGTAGATTTAACATGTCTTTCAACATTACACAATTTTAACTAAGTTATTTTATATTTTCCCCAGTTAGCTGAATGTAAAATGGAATTAAAATTTCCTTATGTTTTTAATCCTGCTGAATTTGTACACTAGGGGTCACTCCTCTGCTAAAAGTGAATTTATTCATTAAGCTAGCTGGTTTTTCTACCTATAAAATTAAACTAAATATGGGATTAAAACTGAGGGATGTACACTGATAATGTTAAATCAGAATGAAATATACAGTTTTGCAGGAACTATAGCATTCTGATCAGAGATGTTTTCTGAAAATTATGTGGAACTAAGGGATCTTGGAGGTGTTTTGCCATCTTCTGGGCATGGAGCGGGGGGTTACTGGGGAAGTCGGGGGGTAGTTGTGAATTTCCTGTATTGTGCAGGGGATTGGACTAGATGACCCTAGAGATCCCTTCCAACCCTATGATTCTGTGATTCTAAGCCTCTGGCTGTGCCCAGGCAGAGTCAGTGTGCGGGACTAGATAAAGCAATTCTTGTTCTTTGATAGGGTAAGCAACCTTATTTATGCATGGTTATTGTAGGAATGTATGAACTTCAGTGTTTCATAGAATTCTTTATTTTGGGAAACATTTTTAATTTTGGACCGAGCAATTGAAAAACAGTTCCCTGTGTGATCATTTGTTTTTTTTTTGAAAATTTTTTTATTGGGTTAGAATCCATTATTTTTACATTTACATTCAATTTTCCCCAATTTTTTCGTCTCTAACCCCCTCCCTTTCCCCCCCTTTTTGTTGACTTCCAACAGTTTTCCAACCCTTTGTCCCCTTTCCCTTACTTTTATTAGCTTCCTCTATCTAAAACAAATATATATTCTCCATTATTCTAAGCAGTACATCCTTAACTATTTTTAACATTGTACGCCCAAACTGTAGGTCTTTGTTTCCATCTTAGATAAACAATTTATCCCATTTTTCAATTTCAAATATTTCTATATATCATAAACCATATAGATCATACATTCATTTATATCAAACAATTTGACTTATTCTCTATATATTACTCATTCTATCTTTTTGTAATAATTCTATATATCACTCATCACGTAATCAATCAATTTGCCTCATCTATATCTTCAGACATTCAGTTTGGTACAAAACTTACCAAAAAGAAAGAAAATATTGTTAGTTAATCAATCCTTATATTTAATCCTTATAATTAATTATTTTCTATCTATATTCTGTTTGTTAACCTGTATATATCTATATATATATCAATCTATTAATCTGACTGCTTATTAGTTCACATTTATCTCTTCTCCCCCCGGTAAAGTCTCCCCCCTCTACTGCAGTGCTTCAGTAGTTCTCAAACTGCCACAGTTTTCCTCCCACCTCCCATTTCTTCTCCAGGTGTTGTTTCAGCTTCTCCCAGTCTGTGTTGAACTGCCCTGAGTCCAGATCTCTCAGTTTTCTTGTCATCTTGTCCATTTCAGCCATATACAGCAATTTGTGAATCCAATCTTCAATAGTTGGCACTTCTTGTACTTTCCATTTTTGCGCATACAAAAGTCTAGCTGCTGCTGTCATATAAAATATCAACGTCCTATATTGGGCTGGAATTCCCTCCATTCCCAAGTTCAGTAGCAGGAGTTCTGGGTTCTTATTAATTTGAAATTGTAAAATTTCACTCATTTCTCTTATTATTTCCCCCCAGTACTGCCTGGCTACCTCACACGACCACCACATGTGATAGAGGGAGCCCTCATGCTTCTTACATTTCCAGCATTTATTAGAAGTATTCAAATTCCCTAGCGCAATCTTCTTTGGTGTCATGTACCAACGATAGATCATTTTGTAAATATTCTCTTTAATATTAGTACATGTCGTTGTCTTCATTGTAGTTTTCCACAAGTATTCCCATGCCTCCATTGTTATTTCTCTATTAAAGTTTATAGCCCATTTCACCATTTGTGTTTTAACTATCTCATCCTCGGTATACCACTTCAACAGTACTTGGTATACCTTGGATATTCTTTTCTTATCTTCTTTAAGAAGGGTCTGCTCTAGTTCCGAATTCTCTATTCGTATACCTCCCTTTACAGAGTCCGAATTATATAAGTCTCTGATCTGTCTATACTGGAACCAGTCGTAGTTAGGTGATAGTTCCTCTTGTGTCTTTATTCTGAGTTTGGATGCTTCAGTTTTAGTTATTTCTTTGTAGGTTAAACATTGTTGTTCATTGTCAACAGCTCTCGGGTCTATCACCTCATATGGAACCACCCACAAAGGAGTTCCTTCTTGTAGATAAATTCTGTACTTCTTCCAGATTATGTATAGAGTTCTCCGAACAAAGTGATGCAGGAACATCGAGTTGACCTTTACTTTATCATGCCATAAATATGCGTGCCATCCAAATATTTTTTTATATCCCTCTAGGACTAATAGTTTCTTGTTCTTTAATGTCATCCATTCTTTCAACCAAACTAGGCAGATTGCATCATGATAAAGTCTCAGATTGGGCAGTTGCATTCCGCCTCTTTCCTTTGCATCTTGTAAAACTTTCACTTTCACTCGAGGCTTCTTGCCTGCCCAAACAAAATCTGATATTTTCCTCTGCCATTTTTCAAATTGTTTGGAGTCTCTGATGATTGGTATTGTCTGTAGCAAGAACATTACTCTTGGTAACACATTCATCTTAACTGCTGCAATCCTGCCCAACCATGACAAATTCAATCTATTCCATTTAATCAAGTCTCTCTCTATCTGAGTCCATAGTTTTTCATAATTGTTTTTAAATAGATCTATGTTCTTTGCAGTTAATTCAACTCCCAAATATTTCACTTTACTTGTTACTTCGCAATCCGTTGTTTCCATTAACAATTGTTGTTTCTGCTTAGTCATGTTTTTGCATAGTATCTTTGACTTCTTTTTGTTGATGAAGAAACCTGCCAAGTCTCCAAACTCCTTGATCTTATCTATCACTCTTGGCATGTTCTCCAATGGGTCCTCTACAATTAACATTATGTCATCCGCAAATGCTCTGACCTTGTATGAATAGTCCTTTATTTTCCCTGTGTGATCATTTGTGTGTGTGTGTGTGTGTGTGTGTATGTAGTGCCCTCAAGTCACTGCTGACATGGTAACCCCTGGTACGGTTTTCATGGAAAGAAACGATCAGAGGTGGTTTGCCATTGCCTGCCTCTGCAACCCTGGTCTTTGTTGGAGATCCCCCATCCAGTTACTAACCAAGGCCGCCCCTGCTTAGCTTCTGAGATCTGACGAGATCGGGCTCATTAATGTTAATTTAAAAGTCAAGATATTTCTACAAGTGACAAGATGCAGAGTTTATTGTCTATAGCCATAGGCCGTCACAAATTTTCCAAACATCACATCAACTAATAAACAGTTGATGTGATACAAGTGACAAAGCAGGAAGATTCTTGTTTTTGTTTTCAAACATCTGGGAAATGCTTATGGCCAAGATCAGGAGCAATTGTATGCTTTTCCTCCCCCCCCCCGCCCTGTACTTGGAGATAACAATATTAAAGAATGGATTCAATAGGAAGGATTAGCTGAAAGATAATATGGAAATGCATACAACATTATGGAAAGACGTGCTACCTGTTGCTCTGCCCAGAGGCCTGCTGTGAAGGACTGAGAGCTGAAAAACCCTGAGCTTATTCTTCCATTATAGACAATCAGCAGTTGAGTTGAATTTGTTTGTAGTGCAGGCATATCCCCTGTATCTTTCACCTACTGTTTTTCTAATAGGACTTAAAATTAAAGGGGCATGACACATTTATCAAGTCCACCATTACAAAGTGTTTTAAAAGCAATAAAAATCTCTTATATTAGAAAGTTTAATTTTGTTCTTCGGTGAAGAGTAACAAATAGACAGATGATGTGCTTGCTTCTCTGGCAATACTTTTCAAAGGCACATGTGCGTTTAAATGATCTTGATCAATTAATGTCCTAGCTGACAATTATATTGTATTTTCACTTGCACTGTGTAATCTGCCTTGGATCTCAGTGAGAAAGGCGGGCTATAAACAGCAGCAGCAGCAACAACAACAACCTAACAGTATAATAGGGCTGCAGTCTGCCCTGTTATGCCTACTCATATGGAGCCAATGTCTCCACTAGAATTGACTTGTTTTTACTTCATGGAGACTAATCTCTATAGCTTTCATATTCTTTTTTTTTGTTCTTGTGGTATAACCGCTGTGTCTGGTTGGCCTGTTTTCAAAGTCTTACTGCACCTGTCACAGTACTTTAAATTACAAGAGCATGTCTGTATGATTCAGATCATTAGTTATTCACTTTGAGGTAACTAATATACACAAAACTTTTTTGTTTGAATTTAGAAAGTAATTTTAAAATTTGTTCACTATATGATTCTGAAGATGTTTGGTGAAATCAGAAAAAACAGAAAGATTCTTCATACCACCAAAAGGGATGTTTCCTGTGCCAATGGCTAGATGGTATCAGGAAGCCATTTGTCTTTGGTGGTGGCCTAGCTCAGAAAGCATGACTGGGACATGGTGCTCCATGCTCTCATCACATCTAAGTTAGATTACTATAAAGTGCTGTATGAGGAGCTGCCCTTGAAAACTATTCAGAAACTTTAGCTGGTCCAGAACCTGGTGGCCAGTTATTGCTAGGGGCTAGATACAGGAAGAGTGTCTACCCATCTGTTTCTTGGCACAATTCAAAAGCTAGTTCTTGGCTTTAAGGCCTTAAATGGCTTGGGGCTGGGGTACTTCAAGAACTGCTTCCTCTTATATTGTCTGGCTTACCAGTTAAAATCCTCTTTGCAAGCTCTGCTTTCCATGCCTATGCTTGCAGAGGTAAGACTGGTAGCGCCTAGAGATAAGGCTTTTTTGGTGGTGGCACCTTACTTTTTGAATGCCTTGAGACTCACCTGGCACCTACCTTTCTTTTAGGTGGTAGGATAAAACATTTCTCTTTACCCAGGCTTTTAACAGAGGGGCTCCTTTAGTTGGTTTATGGTCTGTTCCTAGCCTAAGGCCTGATCTATGAATATAATTTTTAAACTGCTTCATTTTCTTTATGTACTTTTAGGTCCTGGCTATTTTAATTGACTTAGCTTGTGATATGGTCATGTTTTTATTGATTAGTTTTTTTAAATTATCCTACTGGGTTGGCTGTTCTATTGACTGGCTTTATTATGTAATTCATTTTACTGCATTGCTTTATTATATTGATTGGCTTTGTTTTATTGTTGTGAGCTTCATCAAATAGTTCTAGAGAGGTGGCATGCACATTTCCTAAATAAATAAATAGGGTGTAAGAGGCAAGCTGTCTGCATATGCTTATTAGGAAACACATTTTCTGCTTTAGAGCTACTTTGACACTGTGTTCTGTTTTCTGTTCATGGCAGTACTAGAGATGTTTGCTTATAAAAGATTTTTTTTCTGTGCCAGTGCCTAGTCTTGATGGCCTTTCAAGTTATTCTGTGAAAACAGTTTCAAGATATGTATGAAGGGTACAAGGGGCTAGGAAATTAGGTGCTGTGACAGGTTTTGGGATCTGTGAAAAAGGAGTCTCTGGAATATAGAAATTGGACAGCTTGAGGCGGTTAAGGCCAAGACAGGAATGGGAGTGATACTGATGTACTTCCTTGTAGGACCTAGTTACATTTAATTGGCTTGTGTGTGGCTGTAGTTAGTTCTAGATCATAAGCTCAGCTGTATAAACAACAAAATATACAAGACTTGAGAACAATGAACCATCTTTCTAAGTATAAACACATTTAGTCCAAATTTAATAATTAAACATATGCAGAATGTAAACAAAAAGATTAGTTGTGAAAAGTCATGAAAAATATTTTTCAATAATTATTTCAGAAAAAAATGAAAGCTTTATAAATATCTAATGTGAGGTTCCTCTTGGGGTGGGGTTGCTGCCTGCCCCTCTGCCATGATGATGTTGTAGAATGCTGGGTCCTGGCCTGCTCCCTCCTAGTGTGGCTGCCTGCCGGCCTTTACTGTCACCCTTGGCGGGCTTCCCCTTGACAGATGTGGGAAGCAGGGCCAGGTTGCCTCACTCTGCAGCTTCCCTGGCTTCCCCAAGACAGCTCTTAGCAGCAGAACCTGCTTTCACCTCCTCCCAGGCTGGAGGCTTCAGCCTTTCTTTTATCCCTCTCCCTCTAAGGGGAATGGCTAAGCCACCCCCCCCATGTGCCCTCTCTCAGGGTGAGGAACAACACTTGGGCCTTGCCCCAGCTCATCACTTCCTTCCCTTGAGTGGCCTCCACCTGGTCCAACCCTTCCTCCTTGTTAGGGCGATTATCCCAGCCCTTACTCATCAGGGCTGGGACTGGACCAAAGGTTGCTCCCACCCCCCTACTGGAGGTGGGAGCAGATTCTGCCCCTGAGTGCTGCTGTGGCTGGCTGTCCCATGGTGCCTGCTGATGACACTTCTGAAGGGAGCTGCTTCTGGAGCTGGTGGGAGCCTGCTGTGGGCCCTGCCTCTGAGCTGTCAGCCAGGGTAGCTCTGTGGATCACCGCTTGTAATGACAGCAGCCCCATTGCAGCAACTGCTGGGAAAGGTGTTCCAGATGCCCTGGCAGCAGCCCTGCGACTCCCAAAGGCTTCCCCAGTGACAGGCTCCACTACACCACCCATCGAGGTCAGGTGAGTTCCCCCAGGGTCCTTGGGTGGTGGACTCCTGGGTAGGGGCTGGCCATCACTGTCCTGCTGGCTGTAGCTTTGCCAGAGCTGTGCTATGGTGCCAACCCCGGATATTTAAATGTAGGCAGGAAACATATGTATCATAAGTAAAATATCATGTCTGACATTCAAAACATTTACATTGTGTGGAGAACAAGCTATATTAAACACTGTTTCCTCAGTATTTGAATCTGCATTAATGTACAAGAACTTTTTTGAAAAATGTCCAGCTTTTCCAGGAGAAAGATTTTTTTGATGCTTAGGAGTCTAATTCAGAATCACAATTTATTTTGTTTCAATTGCAATATACTTGCAGTATATGTTTATATGACTGCAGTTTCACTGTCAGTGGGAGTTGCTGAATACCTCTGCAGTTCACTTTTGTCTCATTGTGTCATTAAACAGTTGGAACTTTATTTTGGTAAGACATTTTGCCTTTCAGGTCACATCATAGTAGTATTACCAGTCTGTGGGTTGTACATGATGAATTTAGGCAGGGCTTTTTTTCTGGGAAAAGTGGTGGAACTCAGGACCGCACAATGACATCACTTTGGGTCAGCTGGAACGGGGGGGGGAGTTTAAAGTTTAAATTGCCCTCGGTGAAAATGGTCACATGGCCAGTGGCCCCGCCCCCTGATCTCCAGACAGAGGGGAGTTTAGATTGCCCTCCACGCTGCCAAGCGGCACAGAGGGCAATCTCAACTCCCCTCTGTTTGGAGGTCAGGGGGAGGGGCCACTGGCCACGTGACCATTTTTAAGAGGTGCCTGAATTCCATTCCACTGCTTTCCTGCTGAAAAAAAGCCCCGAATTTAGGTACACCTGTGCTATGTAGTTAAATTTGATTTAAAGTCTTTTGTACGTTATAACTTCCTCTAAAGAGCTAAAGGAATTTGTGGTTTTGTGAAAGTGCTGAAACATATCTGCTAAATAGATCCCATTTTAAAAATTTGCATTTCTTTCTTTATTTAAAACATTTATAAGCCACCTTTCCGCCCAACTGAGGGTGCCCCAAGGTAGCAAACAAACAAACATTTAAACAAGATTAAAAACATATAGAATATACACACACACACACACAATTAAAACAGAACACATGAACAAATAAAGACATGAACATGAGGATGGGTCAATGAGAATCAATGAGAGAACTGCAGACGAAACAAAAAAGAAAAAGTCGTCATTTGCTGGCAGAAGGCAATGATAGAAGGGAACAGACCAATCTCCCTGTGGTGGGAATTCCGTAATTTTGAAGACGTTATGATAACTATGCCAGTTTAGTTTTAAAGTGCTGACATGTATATTTATTGTACCATGTGTATTTATGGTGTCAGAAATTTAGTTAAATAAAGCATATACAGTGGCTCAAGTGAAGATATCATTCCACTTGATTGCCAAACCAAGGTGGTTATATATTTATTTTTAAAGAAAATTTCTATGCTGCCTCTTCAGAGTACCTGCACGAGTCAGCTTGGTGATTAGGAGGTGCTCCAAACTCTCCTGTTTATATTTTGTACCTCTTGTTTTGTGCAAAGATACTCTGTTTGGTTTGCTATAACAGAAATGTACTGTAGGGTACAACAGGCTATGGTTAGTGCAACCTAGGAATCCTCTCCAAACTACGATTTAAAATTATGGCTTGAAGAAAGTTTGTATTAACTATAATCCGCCTGATTCAGACATCATACCATATAGGGACAGGGAAGTGCGACCCCAAGAGAGGAGGAGGAAGTACATGATTCCATGGGGTATTTCTAATCACCAAACATTACATCTGAATTGATACAGTGCTAAAGAGGAAGACATTGCATTTTAATCTGCCAGAAAAGATACCCAGCCATAAATTATGCTTCTTTATTCTCTTACATTCCATTTTTTTCTTGATGGCTGTTAAAGTAGTTCAGGTCCATTTGTAAAAGAATATGAGGTGAGAATGTCTATTGACCAATTAATTCTACTTCAAAGGTTGATTTGGAGCCAGGAGAGTAGAAAGAGAGAGATGCTGAAGGTCGAAGTAGAATGTTTCTTAAAATCCAGAAAACATTTTTTAAAACCCAAGTTGTTTGTTAAAGATAAGTGCCTGTACTTTTATTTCAAACTCTTTATGCAGGAGAATGTCTATCTTCATAACAGTGTTTATAAGAAGGGGATAGAATAATCAAGCAAAAACAACAACTGGAGAGCTCAGATCACAGATTATAAACCATGTACATCAGGTGTAGTTACAAACTAGCATTTTTATAAGGGCTGTTTCACACTTTATGTAACAGTTGTTTGTGGCAGTTAAGACCTGTGTTCCAGTTCTGTTTTTCCTGTAATAAATACATGGCATAGGGCTAATACACATTTTGTTGTTGGTCTTCAGTGAAGTCCCACATTGAGACTGCACAGGCGCAGGCCAGCTGCTGGAAATATTACAAGCTCTCTAGCGCTAGGGGGCACTCCTTCCCGGCAACACACATGAGCAGAGCATTCCCACCGAAATGCAGTGTTACTGGGTGGAGAGACCCCTCTTCCCTCACTTCCTTTCTTGCTGCTGCTGGGAAAGGTTCTTTCTATCTCTCCACTTTTCTTGTGTCTTTTCCTCTATCTCCTTTGGATTGCTTGGGTTCTCAACTCCGTGACATCTACGACTTCTCAAAAGGCATTATTTAAAAAATGTTCCTGATGCAAGACCAAAATGCCACATTCAGACAAACATGACCTCTGCCTGCTCTGTCTAGGTGAGGGACATAATGTTGGGGCTTGCCAACACTGTAAGCACTTCACCCCCAAGGCCAGGCATGGTTGGGCTGCGCGTTTAAAAGCAGCCCTATGGGAGATGTCTCTCATGGGCTCCAACAGGCTGGCTGCAACCCTACCGAGCAGGACCAAAAACAGCAATCCGAGCAAAACCTTTCAACCTCGAAGACATGGAGCATTGGTTCCAGCAACCATTCCGAAGACCGACTCCTCAACGCTGCTCTCAGTTCCATCAAAGCTCTCAAAGTTGAAGTCAGAATTGAAGAAGCGCCGGTTCTTGGACTGAGGAGAATGTGTGACCTTGGAACCTCCAGTGAAGAAAGCAGACGAAGATGAAACATTTCTGGAAATCAGCCTTAATACCTTTGCATCAGCACCATTGCTCCTCTTCTTCCACTCCTCTCATAATCAAGGAAGAGATCCTGCAGGCACTGGCGACACCTTCCCCTCCGCCTACCTATTCCTGCACCAAAATGAGGAAGAGATGAGTCCCACTGAAGAATTTCACCCGGCTTTCTCACCGGATCTGAGCTTGGTTCCATTCCACCACCGCTGACAGCCGCAACCACGTCCACTCCGGACCCAATTTGTCAGCCTTCTTCAGTATGGAGCCTGCCGCCCGGGACTCAGACCCCCCTCACCGCTCCTTGGCCACCAAATACAACCTACTCACAGGTCCCAAATTGGCAAGACTTTCTCGCCTGGCTCCAAGCCACTCCCCTTATCTCAGCATCAGTTCTGCCTTTGGTTCCAACAGGAGCAGCACCTACACCATCAGTTCCAGCGCCATTGAATCTGACACCCTCCTCCATCGGATCCCAGCAGTTCAGTACATGCTCATCACTTCTCTCTGACTCTGAGGATGGAGAAGAAGTTGACTCTTGCAGATCCGATGCAATTTCAGACCTGGCTTTGGACCCGTGTCCTGAAAAAACTGTGAGTGACACCTCATCCTCTTCCCCAACAGAAAACTCTTGATTGTTTGCTGAGCAGATGCTCAGGATGGCACGGGCACATGACCTGGATGTCTCTTCCGCAGCACCAAAGCCCAAGAATAAGGTACTCCAGGAACTCTATAGCAATTCACCAGCCTCTGTAGCCTTCCCACCAGTGGAGGGCCTTCTTGATATTGTGCTTGGAGTGTGGGAGAAACCAACCTTGTCACCTGCTACCTCCCACAAGATTGAGAATTCCTACAAACACCAACAGGTTGTGCATTTCTTTTCACGCATCCGCGCCCATCTTCCCTCATCTTCCCAGGCTAGACACTGTTATGGCTCTCACTCGTCCCCGATGGACAAGGAAGGATGCAAACTGGATGCCTTGGGGCCTAAGATCTACTCTTCAGCAGCGCTGGAATTCCATATTGCAAACTACCAAGCGATAATGGGCTCATACAACCTATTTCTTTGCAACCACCTGTCAAACTACACCCAAGACTTACCTGAAGAATGGTGAGCCCTCATCCAAGCACTGCAGGGTGAAGCCACGAGACTCGCCAAGCAACAAATGACTGCGGGAAAACATGCTGCAGATTGCTTAGCCAGAGCCATGGCTTCTGCCATAGTCCTCAAACCTCACTTCTGACTCCGCTCCACTGCCTTTCCCCAGGAGAAGTGCAATATGATCGAGGACTTCCCTTTTGAATTCCTATTCTCCAAGTGTACTGCAACAAATGAAGAAAAATCAACAGACAGCATGCTCACTGGGGGTTATTGCCCCTCAACAGCATCAACAACACCAACAGCATTACTCTTTCAAGCAACAGTACCAGAACTGTTTATCGTACCATCAGCACTCGAGGTACACATACCAGCCTTACCAGCAGAGAGTTTATTTCAACTACCCTCATACAGGAACAAAGAGGCCTAGCAAACCTAGACCGAGACAACCTCAACCAGGCTCCCCTAAATTGAGCCAAGGGTAAAAGTCACTGTTCTGACTAACTGCCCCACAACCTTCACAATCCCTCCTATTCAAGGAAAGGTTGACCCCCCCCCCATTTTATAGTTCCTGGACATTGATCTCGTTGGGCTCTTGGGTCCTTCAGATTGTTTGTTACAGTTACCATCTACGTTTTACAGAATTAGCACAGTTGTCCCCACCTTCAAATGCCTCAACTTGTCCAACAGAGGCCCTTGCCCCAGTTATCAAAGAGCTCCTGTCCAAAGGGGCCATTCAGAAGATCTCAACAGGAGATTCCTCACTTGGTTTCTTGTCCAGATATTTTCTGGTAGAAAAAAAGGACGGTGGTTTCTGCCTTATACTGGACCTCTGACAGTTAAACTTGTTTATTAAAGTGAGATGTTTAGAATGCTAACCCTGTCCAGTGTCTTGCAATATTTAGAACCAGATCACTGGTTCACAGTGATTGATCTCAAGGACACCTATTTTCATATTTCTATACACCCTTACCACAGGAGGTACCTTAGATTCTACTACCAGGGAGAGATCTTCCAATATGTAGTCCTCCCGTTCGGTCTAACCTCGGCTCCCTGAGTGTTCACGAAATGTATGGGGGCTGTAGTTGCACACTTGAGGTCCAAGGACTGGTCCATCTATCCTTACCTGGATGACTGGCTCCTGGTTGTCTGCTCGCAAAGCCTCCTCCAAGGTTGACCCCCCCCTCACCGTTCAACATCACCGTTCAAACTGTGTCCCGTTTAGGGCTGGTTATCAATTGGAAGAAGTCCTCACTACTGCCCATCTAGGTATCCAGTTTATAGCAGAATTGATGCCACAGTGGGGAGAGCCTTCTTACCTCTAGATAGAGTCAGATGTCTCCAATATCTGTTTACCAGATTCCAAAACAAACGCTTTTAACCTGTGCTACTCATCTAGAGACATTTAGGATTCATGGCTCCTGCTACTAGTGTAGTGCCCTTCACCTGTCTCCATATGAGACCTCTCCAGAACTGGTTCTTGAGACACTTTGACCCCCTTAGAGACCCCCAACGAAAGGGACTCTCAATTCCCAGGGAAGTGATAAGATCACTTATATGATGGTCTCTGGAGTCTAACCTCCTAAGGGGCATCCCATTCGAGATCCAACTACCCAACACCTCAGTCACCACTAGAGATGGGCACGAACCGCATTATGAGCGTCAAAAACCCACGAAAATGGTGATCGCGCGATCGTGACCCAGCGGATCATGATCGGCCACGGCCAACAAACCAGCGGACGGGAGAGGCCCGGTTCGGGGCGTTCGAGCTCAGTTCGGAAAGCCAGACACTCAGGTGCCAGCAATCTATTCCCCTGGCAACGGAGCCAGGGGAATGCCTGAGCTCTGTTTGCCCTCCTTCTGACGCCCTGGAAACCTGAATGGAAGCCCAGCTTTCCTTGATCAGCAGGGCTTCCTTCCAACCACGGAGCAGCAAAGCAGTTACAAGTTGGGAGAAGACACCCAGGGGAGGGAGGAGGAAGGGGGTGTTCTGTAGCCGTGGGCACTCCAATCTCATCCCTGCAAACCCTGATAGGCAGCTCTGACAGCCAAACACAGACCTCCTGTGTTGCTGAATGGGACCCATGCTTATAAATAGCCATGGGCTCCCAGGCTGGGTTTCACTTTCTGCTAGCAGTGGAGTGGGACAGAGCTCTTGCTTGCCACTTGCTAGCCTTTGGAGAGAGAGACTGAGAGAGTACAATTGTGCTTGGCTTTGGTGGATAGGGATCTATCTCCTCTGGTTCCAGGGCTGCTGCCTGGCTCTGGGGCCAAGCTCAGTGGGCCAGACCCCCTCGCCCCCTAAAGGGGAGGTGGCTCGCTGCCTCCCTGTTCCCACCAGGCTCGGCGGCTGCCAGCATCAACCACATTCCTGCCCTCGCTGGGAATACCAAGGCGCTCCACTTTGGCCTGGTGGGCGGGCACATGGGGGGTGTCGCCAGCGAGCGGCGAAACCCCCCGCCTCCTCCCCGTGCCCGCCAGGCCCAGCGGCCGCCGGCATCACCCATCGTTCCTGTATCGCTGGGAACAGCAGGGCGCCCCTCTGCTGTGGCCTCCAGGATCCACGGTTCGGTTCGGGAAAAGGAGATGTTCGTTGCTGTTCGGGAATTCGGGATCGTGGTCTGCACCGAACCACGATCCTCTGGTTCAGTAATTTTTGGTTCGTGTCCATGTCTAGTCACCACTGATGCTTCCCTGATAGGTTGGGGGCACACTATGGGGACATTTCAATACAGGGAACATAGTCATATTCTGAACGTTCTGTGCACATCAGCGTATTAGAACTAAGAACAATTTGTTACTCCCTTGCTTCCCTTGCAGATCTTCTCCACAGCAAGAGGGTACAGGTTCACACAGGTAAAATGACTGCCCTCTATTATCTCAACAAGCAGGGAGGAACGGCCTCACTGACCCTCTGTTCCAAGGCAACAGAACTATGGCACTGGGCAATCCAGAACATCTTTCCCCAGGCTATACATATAGCAGGAGGCGCAAACAACAGAACAGACTCTCTAAGCAGAGTGTTCAAACCGCACCATGGATGGTCTATCAACCCCATGTACTTACACACCATTTTCCAAAAATGGGGGACACCTGACATAGACTTATTTGTGACCTCAGAAAATTCCAAGGCCAAGGCCTTCTGCTCCAGCCCAGAAGTCCCTTGGAGATGCCTTCCAGATCCCCTGGGATCAAGGCCTATTCTACGCCTTCCCACCAATACCCTCAATTCCCAGGGTATTATGCAGAATCCTACATTTCAGAACTCACTGCATTCTAATTACCTCCTTCTGACCATGCAGGGACTGCTTCCCATTCTTGTGGGAGATGTCCAGGGGCTCATACATTTGCCTACTGAATGTACCGGATCTTATTCACAGAGGCCAAATACTACACCACAACGTGGCCATCCTCAAACTCACGGCCTGGCTCCTGCTCCCAGCCCTGTCCCCTTCTCCAAGGAAGTAACTGAGATCATATTAAACGCCCACAAACTTTCTACAAGGTCCTACAGCCACAAGTGGACCCGTTTTTCCACATGGGCTACACACACCAGCTTCTCCACCTTTTCCTGCCCGTTCACACTCATCTTTGAGTAATTGCTGTTGCTTCTGAAAAAGAGCCTAGCTGCTTCCTTGATTAAGGTTCACCTTGCAGCCATTTCCACATTTTGTGAGACTGTCAGTGGCAAGATGGTGTTCCCGCACCAGGCTTCCAAACAATTTCTGAAAGGGGTGACAAACACCTTCCCATCTAGGAGACCTCCCTTACTCCAATGGAGTCTCTCCCTAGTTTTAGGACAACTCATGCTAGCACCTTTCGAACCACTATCCCACTGCAACCTTAATTTCCTCTCCTGGAAGGTCACCCTCTTAGTTGCTATCAGTTATTTAAGAAGGGTGGGTGAGCCCTCCTTTCTTACAATTTTGTTGATGAAAAGGTAATCCTGTATCCCAGTTTAGAATTCTTACCCAAAGTAGTTTCCAAATTTCACTTGCAACAGAAGGCCATCCTTCCAGTACTCTGTCCCAATCCATTGTCAGAGCTGGAATGTACACAAATTGGATGTAAAGAGGGCACTCCTATATTACCTCCATAGAACAAAACCTTTTAGGAAGCTTAGGGCTTTATTCGTATGTTATTCAGGTCCCTGCAAGGGTCTTCCAGTAGCCAACCAGTCCCTATCGAGGTGGATTGTGGCTGCCATCAGGGGATGTTACTCCTCAGCCAAGGTTCCCTGCCCAGTGACCTTCAAAGTGGACTCCACTAGGGAACAATTGTCATCAGCTGTATTCCTCCAAGGGACCCCGATGCGGGACATCTACCAGGCTGCTACTTGGTCATCAGCAGAGGCTTTCATCTGGCACTACTCTGTGTTCATGCCAGGAAGGATGCTGCAGTAGGAACAGCTGTCCTACACTGTCTGCTGTCCTAACATCTCACACCCTCCTCCATTGGTGAGTAGCTTGCTATACTGCACTGAAGACCGACAATGAAAACAGTGTTGCACTTACTGTAACTGTTGTTTGTCTCCCTCCTGTCCCTCTGTGAGATGCTCAAAAGTACTTGCGGCAGCATAGGAGGAAGAGGGGTCGCTCCACCTAGCAACGCCATGTTTTGGCAGAAATGCTCTACTCATGCGTGTTGCTGGGAAGGAGTACCCCCTAGCTCTAGAGAGCGTGTAAATTTTTTCGGAGGCCAGCCTGTGCCTGTGCAATCCCACTGTGTGCCTGCATGAAGACCTAGATGAACAACAGTTACAAGTAAGTGCAACACTGTTTTCTAAAGCCTCAATGATACACACTGTGGAGCCCTGATTGGTAATGGCTCCCCGACATGTGTGTTCAGATGTTCAGGGATGTCTATTTGCCATTCGCCCTTTACTTCTTTACTGCAGGTAATACCAGTGGAGTCTAGGTATAACTACTGTAAATGTGATTGTACATGGTGTTAAGCAGCTTTCACCTGATGAATATATGTCAATTTTGGAATCCTTTTAATAGCTTTTAATTAATTATTGCATATCCAGATTTTGAAAATAAAGGTGGGTTTTGAGCCTAAATGATAAGATGAGACGTGTGGATTGTGAGTCAAGTGGTGTGTATAGCTTATAACCGGAAATGTGAGAGAAGGGAAGGTAACTATATCTTTTATGAAAGAATGTTGGCAAGTACACCATTGTAAGAGTTTAACAAACCTGCACCATACCTCTGTCCAAGCATATTTAGAAGTACGTCTTCCTTTGCATTTGGGTATCCTGTTTCTTGTACATCATCCATACAGGTATTTTGCTTAACAAACATGAGAAAAAACGATAAGCCAGAAGGAAAGTGGGAGTTCGTAGATTTATTCTTTATTTCAGAGGTTTCCTGTGGAATGAAATAAGTCTCTATATCTCTCCTTTAAAATGTGTAAGCTTCCTGCCTGTTTGCTAGAGGTTGTGTACAAAGGTCAGTTCAGGGATGCTTACCCTGCATTGTGTAATCTTTTGACTGGTGTGATCACCTCCTTCCTGAGCAAGGTCTGTGTTAAAGCATATGAAGGAGAATTCCCTGCCTTAGAAGGTTCAACACTGGTTAATAGGAATGTTTATTTCATTAAAGAACCAGGGGACATTTTCACTTCTTCAGAATATTTTATTTTCATATTGAAGCAAATGATCTTAAGTCAGAAGGAGTGCATAATTTTTACAGTGGTGGGAAGAACATGTATCATATTTAGGCTTAATGTTTCTCTAGAGAAAGAATTGCTTTTTCCTCAGTCAGACTGTTCTTTCATCAGCTCAGAATTTCAGCAGTGAGCAAGCTTAAAATGACCATATCATGCTGAGTAATGCAAGGCCAGAAATGGCATGCAGATTGCCTTATATGGAAAGGCTAATACTGTATTAATGAAAGTGTAAGACTGTCATAGGGCCTCCTTTCTTTAATGGGATTTAATAACCAGACTTCAAGCTCTCATCATAAAGGCAAAAGAACAACTTGTAAGCCAATCAAAGTTAATCATGTTCATATCGGTATAACATGATTTAGAAAGGAGGGTGCTTATTTTTCTCTTTTCTCTTATTTAAATGAATAAAATGTAAAAATACTCAATTTCAACTAGATTAGGCTACGTATGAGCATGTTTTCTGAGAGCCCCTTACCCACAAGAAAAGCTCTCACTCACACACACTGTCCGGGGTCTGCAGCCCAGCCCCCACACTTACCTGGAGAAAAGGACGAGAGACCCCTGGGACACAGCGGCCCAGTTGCCTCAGC
Source organism: Eublepharis macularius (assembly GCF_028583425.1). NCBI lineage: Eukaryota > Metazoa > Chordata > Lepidosauria > Squamata > Eublepharidae > Eublepharis > Eublepharis macularius. The sequence goes on from NC_072794.1 coordinate 74,529,960, forward strand.
AGACAGCCAGGCCCAGCACCAGCCCGCTACAGGGGGAAGAGAAGAGACACCCAAGCCCCAGCCAGCCACAGGGGGAAGGGAAGAGACACCCAAGCCCCAGCCAGCCACAGGGGGAAGGGAAGAGACACTCAAGCCTCAGAGGGTTAGAAGGGGCAGGTGGAGGCCAGCCAGCCCCACCCTGCAGTGGGAGTCCAGGGGGCTGGGTAAGGAGACTGGTGGCAACCCAGAGGGGGCTAGAGCAAATGGAGAGGGCCATGCCAGTGGGGACAGGCAGCCAGCAGCGGGCCAAGCTGAAGCCTTACCAGCCAGGGAGGAGAAGCAGCTTCAGCAGCTCAGAGCCACGCCCCAACCTGCAGCCCAGCTGGAAAGCAGTAACCTAGCCCAGGGGATGCTAGGAGCTAAGCAGCTCCAGGTGGAGCTGCCTGAGGCATTCTGCGGGAGGAGATGGACAGCCAGCCAGGGAGGCTCAGCTGTGCCTGCCTTCAGCTGTCAGATCAGCCAGGGAGGCTGGACAGCCAGCCCGGGAGGCACAGGTGGACCGTCCCAGTGCTTCTAGCCAAACTGGCCCTGGTGCAGCTGCCTAGGCCAGCTAGGGCCATGGGTGGAAGGCAGCAGGAGGGCGTGGTTGGCAGGTGGAGCATGGCTAGGCTGAAGGGAAGCACACCCACAGGGCAAGGTGGGTTGAGTAGGAACAATGGAGGGGAGTTGGAGCAGAGGCAAGGAGGAGAATTGACAAAGGAGGAGATGGTGGAGATCAAAGCGGGTGAGTGGCACAAGTTGAGCAGGCCAGCAAGTGGACTGATAGGGAGTCTGGGTGAGGTATACCACCTCTCCTTCCACAGAGCAGGGTCCTGCAGCATCCCTGGCACCCCTTTGATGTCAGGGCCAGTCAGACCGGTGTCCCGCCCGGTGGTGGCCGCCGCAAGCCCTGACACACACAATTTGTACAAATAAAATTACTGAAATGTCATAGTGTCATCATGACTATACACCATTGTTGCTGTTCATACTCTTAGACTCCATAACATCTTAAAAGGAAAGCTATTGTGGTTGCATGGAGTATGAACAAGTTGAGAGACATTATAGTTGCCTTACCTAACTGTAGGCCTTGACCTGGATAGCCCAGGTGAGCCTGATCTCATCAGATCTCAGAAGCTAAGCAGGGTCAGACTTGGTTAGTAATTGGATGGTAGACCTCCAATGAAGACCAGGTTTGCAGAGGCAGGCATTGGCAAACCACATCTGTTAGTCTCTTGGCTTGAAGACCCCACTAAGGGTTGCTGTTAGTCAGCTATGACTTGAGGGCATTCTTTTCCATCACCTACCTGTAGCACCATGTTGCTGGAACAAATAATGTTAATTGACTAGTTTCACAGCATCAAAGTATCCATTTGCCAGAGAACTCCATCAGCAGGGCAGATGGATTTGAATTTTTATTCTGATGAAGTGGTCACTAGGTTTTGTCAGTTAATCAGAGTGAAGTAATAGCTGAATTCTATTCTGGTTTGAAAGAAATAACAATTGAAAGTTAACTGTTGTTTTTCATATATATTGATTTAAAATGAACAACAAGCTAATGCAGCTGCTGTTTTAAAAATCTGCATAGCCAGTTTGAAATCCTGTTGTGCAAGAACCCTATCTGGCTCCACCCGCTTTCTAAAAGCATTTGGATGCCAGGAAAGGTGTCAGTGGGTGCTGTGGTGCCAATTGGGGACCTCTGCCACAGTGAGTTAATTACATTTCATTCACTAGGTAGTCTGTAGGTTTGAAGTCTTAAGAGTCAATAAAAGAAGCTAGATAAGCTTTTAATTATTCCAGCTGGGACTTGCCCTTTAAAAATGGAAATGAATACCTGTCACGAGCGTTTTCACATACTTATTACACTGTGGCTGCAGTCCTAACGCTTTTCTGTGAGTAAGTCCCATTTAATAAAATGAGACTCCTGAATCTACCTGCATAAGATTGCTTCCTATAACTTTGGGCAAATTTCCTACAGTCTGTGAAGAAAAGCAAATAACTTTGCGTAGGTAATATGTAAGGTTCTCTTGAGAGAAAATAACCAAACGTACAAATGTCTGTTTTTTTCTGAATGTAATCTATAAAAATATATATAAAAGATTGTACACTATCAGCTTTTCTATTTTTTTTATTTTTAGAATTTTATTTGAAGGGAAAAATAAAAACAACAATAGAAAGCGCACAGAACCTTGTACAAAATACAGAATACTAAATTAAACTACAACAGAAAAGAATATTTAGAATATGAAGTAACATAGCTAACTTATGAAATGTTTCTCCTCTACCTCTCCTTAATTTCTTATACCTAAAATTTCATATCAATATCTTTAATCAATCATCTATTTCATATGTTCTACTCAACATTTTTTAAAGTCTCTATTTTGTAATTAACCTATTTCCATATTAATTTTTCTGAACTTCGAGCTACATAATCAAAGAAATCTTTCCATTTTTCTGGAATTCTGATATTGGTCTGTTGTGCACATACGAAATTAATTTAGCAATCGATGCATATTCATATACTTTATCCGTCCACTCAGATATATTTGGAGAAATTTCTGTCTTCCATTTTGCTGCATATAGTATTCTCGCAGCTGTATCCATATACTTGAAAAGTTCACCGTGTTCTTTTGTAATATTGCTTGGTAGAATACTTAATAGCATATTTTTGAGATTTAACACAAACTGAAGCTTAAAAATATTCATCTCTTCATGTATTTTTATCCAATATCTTCGTGCCTTATAAGTCCACCACATATGATAAAATGTTGCATCCGTGCATTGGCATTTCCAATACACTATCAGCTTTTCTATTGCTTCTCCCTCCTCTTAGTACCCCTCCTTATCTAAGCCATATCCCACATGACTTTTTGTCTAGTTAGGTCCAAGAATAGCTTTTCAGGGATCAAAAATGGCCTCTCCCTCCTAAATTGGTAGAAAAGTTGGTAGGACCCAAACCAAAGTTTCTTAACCATTCTGATGATAGCGGAGCTTTTTTTTTTAGGGGTATGCACTCGTACAGAGTAATGGGCATTTAAGACTTGGGCTGTATGGTGGTATAAAAGAGATGATGATGGATACCTGTACTATTTAAGGAAATAAAGTATTTCCCTAAAGGAAATGCATGATGATAGTGTTTAAAAGGGGGGTGGTGGAAAGCTTAATGGTGAGCTCAAAATTGCTTTAAAGTTTTTGGGAAAGAGACAATTTGCTGTGTTTTTAATATCTACAGTTCTCTAACGGTAGAAAAGAGCAGGAGTCCAGTAGCACCTATAAGACTAACAAAATTTGTGTTAGGGTATGAGCTTTCATGAGCCATAGAAGTGAGCTGTGGCTCACAAAAGCTCATACCCTACCACAAATTTTATTAGTCTTATAGGTGCTACTGGACTCTTGCTCTTTTCTTCTGCTACAGACAGACTAACACGGCTACTCATTTTGATATAGTTCTCTAATTCATGCTTATGATTCTCTGTCAGTTTTTGTTTCCTGTGCTTTTCTTTGTGCAATTTGTCTTTTACTGGAGGATAAGACTTTTTAAATTTTCTGTTACAAAATCTTAATTGTTGTCCTAACTAGGGGTCTGCAGTGCCAGGGTGATTCGGTTTTCCTGATTCAGTTTACCCGAATCGGGGAAAAGATTTGGAATCAAGCAATTCCCGAAGCAGCAAGCTGCTTTGGAAATCATGATTCGGTTGCTTCGGGTATGATTCAGAAAGATTCAGACGTTATTTTCAATGGGGCACATGTTCCTGGCTCTCCGGGAGCCTGGGGGGCATTTTCTTTCCTAATCACACCAACCTTGGTAGGGACCTTATCCTAACTCTCCTCCAATGACTCCCCAAGTTTCATAACAAATGGACTTCAGGGGGCCATGTTATGGCCCCCCAAAGAAGGTACCCCATCCTCCTCCACTCTCCATTATTCCCTATGGGAAAAAACAAAGGGGCTTTCTACGTGGCTTGGGGTGGCATTTTGCAGACAAAACACCCAATGTTCAGAAGCCCTGCTCCTACCTCTCCTCCCACCCACCGCTAAGTTTCAGGGAGATTGCTCTTTGGGGGGGGCATTTTATTGTAGCTGCCAATGGCTGCAGCCACAGTCCCACTCACAATTTATCCCCCAACAGCAACAAAGACACATGCCCCAAAATCCTCCATCACCCCCCAGAGCTGGCTGGCCAGCCACTCTCCATTTTTCCCTATGATAACTTTTAAGACTTTGCTCCCAGGGGCACTCATGCACAGGGTGGGTGCCACACAGCATAGGCTTGCACCACTGATGCAAGCTCATCCCTGGGAAAGCAAAGCAGAAGCAAATACCCCCCCCCCCAAAAGCCTCCATCATTCTCGGAGCTGGCTGGCCAGACCCTCTCCATTCTTCCCTATCTTAGCACCAGAGAATCACACACAAAACAAAAATAATTTTTAAAAAATTTATTCTCAATGGTATTAACCATCACAATCCACATCATTACTATAAAATCACAATTTACAGTCCTAGATTACAACAGCCCCCACCATCACACCAGAGAATCACACACACACAAATATGATGTTTCAAAAAATTATTTCTCAATAACAGCATTAAACATCACAATTCACATAATCACTATTAAATCACAACTTAACAGTCGTAGATTAAAACAACCCCCAACATCACACCAGAAAATCACACACACTACAAAAATAATTTCTTTTAAAATTTTATTTCTTGGACTTCCTGCGCTCCCTCCCCACCTAACAGCATTATTAACATTACATTACATAGTCAAATCACAACATACCATCCAGTTTGAACAAAAAAAAATAACATCACAAGAGAATCACACACCAACAAAAAAAAAATCTTTAAAAATGTATTTATTTCTTGGATTTCTTGGATTTTCAGCACATCATCCATTCCACCCAAACCAAATTCAACCCGGGACACTCTTGCAACTTAATCCAGCAGAACCATTGTTATTTCCTACAGCCAGGCTCTGAGTTCAGCCAGTGGGGAAGCACCACTGAGCAGAACCAGACAGTACCAAGCCACAAGCACAATACAACAACATTCGCAGACCGCAGTTGCAAAGGATTCCCCCCCCCCAGCCAGCTTTAGGCTGAACACTGTCTATGAGGCAGTGTTGGGATCTAGCCTTCATCATTAGCTGGCGCCCACCCACACCATTCCTCCCCACTCCCCCCACCCCTTCAACAACAACATTTAACAGCAGTTATCAATATCAACATTTAACATCAACAACAGAAATTGAACAACATTTAAGAGAATTAAACAACATTTAAGAACAGCAGTTTTAAAACATTGAACAACATTTAACAACAGTAAATAGCTTAGTTTGGGGCTGCTTCTCTGGGTGTCCATGTGTCCTTCTACAGTTTGCAGTTTACCTAACCTAACCTGTCTCTCCCTGTCTTCCCATTCCAGTGGCAGTCAACATTTCTGGGGCCTCTGTTGACATTTATCAGAACAAATTTGTACCCACGGACTGAGCCAGTGCTGATGCATTCTGTGTGTGTGTGGTTGGGGGGCTGGCCAAATTGCAGGGTGCATCCCTTCTGCCACTGAGTTCCACCCTACTCCTACTGGTGCTGTAACTAATTTTAATTATAGGAAGAGCGCTATTCCTCAGGTCCTAGACTCACAGAGGATGCAGGCCACAAGAAGGGCTCACCTCAGTCGCTCTGGAAATCCATTCCTGAGAAATTGAAGAGCCGCATGTTGAACTTCAGAAAGACCAACTGCTCAACTCTCCATGGGAGAAGGCGAGTGCGATGTGAGCTGACAATGTCGCTTGCATAAGAAAAGACGCGCTCGCCCTCCATGCTCGTCGGAGGGCATGAGAGGAGCCGCTGCGCCTCAAGGGAGAGGTCTGACCAGACCGCCTCCTTGGCCCAGTAGCTCAGCAGATCAGTGGACGGCAACTCGCAGGGCTCTGCAAGGTAGTCCCTGCTGAATCCTGTCTCACACGACTCATGATCTCAGAGGGGCTGAAGGCCTGCCGGAGCATCTCCATCTCCTTGGACATCCCAACGGTGGCCATGAGGGGAGCCTGCTCAGAAGGGACACGAGAGGGACCCTGCTCAGTAGGGCTGTGAGAGGGACCCCTTGCCCCCTCTGATGACAGGTGGCCCCTCTTGGCCTGCCTATGCCTCACCCGCAGTCAGAGGGCATCTCTGGTGTTTGTGAGGTTCCTGTTCCACTCGGCGAAAATGCCCTTAATGCGTGAATTGCATATGGTCACCAACACCAACATGTATGGCTCCTTCTCCGTGAGAGGCTTTAGCTTGGCAGCTATGCCCTGCTGCAGCCTTTTCACAAGCGCACACACACTCCTGGAACCAAGTCTGCACGTGGTGTGCCTGGGTCCACAAAGGAGGCCATTGAACTCTAGAGCATGTGCACCAGAGGAATGACCAGACCCAGGGTCGCCGTGTCAGACGAGACAACCACAGTGAAGTCCTTGAAGGGCTTCAGGACCTCCACTGTCTGGGAGATGGTGAGTCAATCCTCTTGGCTGAAGTCACCTCCTGCCTCCAAACATCGCTCTGTGAGAGCCACACCTCAAGGGCGGCCTGCTGCTCCACCAAGCGCTTCATCATGGCACAGGTGGAGTTCCAGCAAGTGACAACATCAGAGGTCAAGCGATGCTCCGGCACACCTGCCCTGGCCTGCTTCTGGCACAGTTCATGAGTGGACTTCATGCTGCACGAGAAGTGACTCGTGAGTCTCCAATATTTCTGCAGGAGACACTGGAGCTCATAAGTTGCGGGGTCCTGGGGTTCCCTGGGGGAGCCCAAACCAAGCACAGACTTCACCATGAGGTGAAGTTTGTGGGCTGCACAGTAAATGCGCTCCTGGCCCACCAGTGCTGCCGCTGCCCTCATGTTGTGGCCACTATCCATCACCATGCATCCCATGGTCACGCCTCCCTGGCCTACCCAGGTGTCCAGCTCCCTCCTCAAGGTGGCTGCGATGTTCTCTGCTGTGTGCACCTCATTGAGAACCTCGATTTGGAGCAAGGCCTTGCAGTAGCTGGCCCGGCGGTCTTCCATCCATCTCTGCCTAAAACAGGGCACCCCACCCCCATCCTGAAGGTCCTTGCGTTGCCACCAGTGAGCAGTAAGCGACAGGTACACATGCTGCGCACTAGAGCATGTCCAGATGTCAGACGTGAAGGGCACAGTTCTGCTGGCAGCGTGGGACAACTGTGCCTTCTCGTGGTCCTTGGCAGCCATGTAAAACAAGGGCACCATGATCCTGCTCAACGTTGTGCAAGCAGGGATCACGTGCCAGGGAGCGAGATCGTGGAGCAGCTCCTGGAAGCCAAGTTGATCTAGTAGGGAGAATGGCTGGCCATCATGGGCAATCATCTTGACGATATGGCACGTGATGTGCCTGCTCACCTTCTGGATCCCCCCTTTGGGCACACTAGTGCCCTACATACCAAGCATCTCTGTCAGAGATGCTTGGTGTCCCTGCCCTACAGGAACCCATGAGAGGAGAGCACCAGAGGAGCCTGCCTCCTTCTGGCTAGCTGGCATCTGTGTGGTGCCACTTGAACTTTCCCCCAGAAGAAGCACCACCTGGTGTTTCTTCTTCAGGTGGTTCCTCATGCCAGACGTGGAGAGATGGTGCCTGTCCATCACGTGACTGATCCATTGCCTACAATGCCTGCACTAGGCAAACCGGTGGTCTTCTGGAAGTGATTCCAGATATTGGAAGTAGTTGGGGGTCCATGCCACACAGGGGAGGCGCTTATGGTGGTCCTCTGGAAGTGATTCCAGATATTGGAAGTAGTTGGGGGCCCATGCCACACAGAGGAGGCGCTTATGGGCCCCCCAAGAGACACCTCCTGTTAGGTGCTCGGGACAGACACACCATGCCTTGGCTGGGCAGTCACAGATGGATGAGGATTAAGGGGCAGAGATGTGGGCTCTTCCACCACACTCTCTTCCTCTTCCTCCAGCACCCTCTCCTCCTGCACAGCCGTGATATGCCTGCTGCTGGCCTGCTGCTGCCCAGCGGAGGGTTCCTCCTGCAGTTCCTCCAACATCCCGACGGGTCCCTGGAGTGAGCATGAGGAATGGAAAAGTCACGTGCCCTATGCCCATCCCAGGTGACACCATGCTGCCCCTCCTCCAGCTGCTAGGTCTCAACAGCTGGAGAAGGGGGAGCTTCAGCAGCAGGCCTCCGCCCAGTGCCAGCTCCTGCCTCAAACACCTGGGTTGGGGTGGCCCTTCAGCAGCTGCCTCAGGAAAGAGGGCCTTGTGAACCCTCTTGCTGACACCAGAAGCCAGGCTGGTGAACGGTAGCAGCGCAGGGGAGGGCCTCCTCCGCTCAGGTGGGGAGATAGCTGCAGCACTCCCCCCTCCCCTCCTCTAACCTTAGCCCTAGCCTTTCCCCCTGGGACCCTCTTAGCTTTCCGGTCACTCATTCTGTTCCCCTCCTTGAACCTACACTAACTATTTCTCAAGTTTTTAAAACACCCCCAAGCACCTAGCCAAAAGCTTTAGTTTAAAAAACTATCTACCTGCTCTAGATCTATGTTTTTGTGGCTCTGTTCCTGGAGATGGTCAGAAATCTCTTTTTAAACGGCCCTGTTTATTTTTGTGAACCGAAACCTGCACCACCAAACAGCTGAATTCCTCTTCAGGAATCAAACTGGCCCTAAACCCCAATATAAATGGAAGCCTATTATTAAAAAAGTGCCCGGTCTGGCTTCAAGGAGAAAAGTATCCTAGGTTCCCTAACAATTAACTTTAGAGGTAAAAGAATGACAAAGGCCTACAACTAGCCTACCTTACAAAAACACTATTTAAAACAAACCATTTCTTGGAAACCCAAAATAATGCTACCCAAACACTGCTATTAGTAAACAACCACTATAACCCACCACCCCAACCAACAAAACAACAATAGCAGTAAACAGCAAACCGTAACTGTAAAACACCAACTCCAAGTTCAAACACCAACTGTAAAATTTGCCAACCACCAATTTCAAACACCAACTGTAAAACTTGCCAACAAAGCCCCCCAAATCAAGCAAAGAAAACAGAACCAGAACCCTCAAGCAAGGAGACCTCCCTCTAGCCCACCAACACCTCCCTAACATACACACACAGCAGAAACCTGTGGCAAAGAAGCAAAACACAAATTAAACTGAAATTAAAGAACTCAGGTCCACCCACTGAAGCTCAGCAAAGGAAACCAGAACCCCCAAGCAAGCAGCACCCGCTCTAGCCCACCTACACCACCCTAGCACGCATGCACACACACAGCAGAAACTTGTGGCAAAGAAGCAAAACACAAATTAAATTGAAATTAAAGAACTCAGGCCCACCCACTGAAGCTCAGCAAAGGAAACCAGAACTCCCAAGCGAGCAGCCCCCCTCTAGCCCACCTACACATCCCTAGCACACACAGCCCCCCCCCACAACTAGAAAATGAAATCCCAACAATAACTTTAAAACACTAACAGCAGTCCCCCCACCAACAACTGGAAAATGAAACTCCAACAACTTTAAAAGAAGACCATCCTCCCCCAAACAAATGCCCCAGCCAGCAGCCACTCAAAGCAACCCCCCCCCACACACACACTCAAAAAAGCAAGAATCCACCTCCACAAAAATTAATAAAGAGTAAATAAAAGTAAAGCTTTAAAAAAATCCCCTTCCTTCCCCCCCCACAAGACGAGCAGCAAACCCACCTCCCTCCACAGAGAAAACCCAGTGAGTCACTGACTCTCTCACCATTCCTTAAGTCCAGCAGTGAGCCAGTCAGTCAGGGAATCCTCCAGATGAAGTCCTCCTCACATTCCAGTCTTCCAGAGTCCAGAAGCCCAGCCAAGATGGAGGCAGAGTCTATCCAGCCGTGAAAATCTCTCAATGTCTCTGTGTAGGCCAAGGAAAAATGTGGGCTGGCCCAAAGGCAAGCCTCCAATTTAAATTCCCTGCTGTATCTCCTTCCAGAGAATCCATTGCCTGGAAGGAAGATGCAACAGTGGGATTGGACACTCCTAACTCACCCCTCCCTTCTCTAATCTCCCTCCCTCCTCCCCCTTGTACTACTCCCCCCTCCCATCCTGTAAAATTGGAGGGAATCTCTGCAAGAAGCACTTTTCTTGCTGTTTTTAAGTTTGCAAAAGAGCAAGAAAAGTGCTGCTTTCAAGCTTCCCACCAATTTTTACCAGATGGGAGAGGGAAGGAGGAGGTTGTAGTGAGTCACTCACTCCTTCTCCCCCTCCCCTCTGCTAAGAAAGAGCAGGAAGCTTTTGCAAAACTTTACTGGCTGTTTGTAAGTGCAAACAGGCAGCAAAGTGCTCCCGGTTGACCTGAAACAACCTGAATCGGTTCGGGTTGCTCTGCTTTGATATTTCCAAAATGGGGACAGCATGATGGCCCCGATTCAGGAATACCGAATCTACCTGAATCTGGCCTGATTCGAGTATTGAACCCGAATCCCCAAGCGCACATCCCTAGTCCTAACATCTTTTTGTTTAAGCTTCCTGTAAAGTTTGTCAGAGTAGCTTTCCTTCTGTAGGACTATGCACTGACTCAGTGAAGGTTAACAAAAGTTGTTACAGTCAGCTGGTCTTTTATGTGTTCCAACAATATATAAATTGAAATTTAGCACATCCTAATCTCTGAATATTTGGATAGAACATTTGAAAAGTTGGGATAATCTAATATGAATTGGGAACAAAGTTTGGGAACTTTAAGAAGACTTGGTAATGGAAATCCCTTTCTGTGGCTTCACATGAAGATGATTACTTAAAATTTCTGGGTCCCAAAACGTGGGTAGGGCCAAAAAGAATCTAGGTTCTTCTTGCTGATCTGTTCAGGAAAATTATAGCTTCTGTACCATGTTGCTGAATCAATAATTTGCAATCAGCTCATATTCAGATATTGATATGAACTTGTACTTGTATTTCTTCCTGCTGAACTATCTCTTGCTCCAGAGGCATTTTTTCTCTAATTTTTAGTGAGAGGGTTAAAAATTTTGTGTCATGATTTAAACTTCAGTCTTTTTGTGTTATAAAATCTTAATTATATGTATTTGGTTTTACTATAGCAGTTTAGCTTTACCACAAACTGTAATTATTTTTAAAGTAGGACAGTTGAGTGAGTATATGCGTTTTGTGTAAATATATAAAGCCCAGGAGGAGGATTTTAATTAATACAATGGCAGAACTAATAGACTTTGTTAAGATTTCCTTTTTGCCCCTATAAAAATAATATGGGGCTTAATCCAAATTGCTGCAAGCCAAGTGAAACTCATGGAGCAGAATTTTCCCATCTCCCCCATTGTTCCGCCACCCACTATTCTCCCTGGAAATTTGCTTATAAGGGTAAAGGGGCTGTTAGGAAGAGGGGCAAATTGGGAGCTGCAGGTGGAAGTAGGGGGGAAATCGCTCTTCCCCAAGGAAATACCCTTATGCCAGTATAATGGTCCTTTTGGATCTAACCTGCGGAGTATTTTTAATAGAGATTCTACTCTTGTGTTTGTCCTTTAGGCAAGTTCCTCATTGAATATTCAGAATAACCTTGATATTCTGATTTGATATTTTGTTGTTGCTGTTGTGTAACCAATTTGGTTTTTGCTAGACGCTTAAAAATTATTAGAAGATAACCTTTATAAATAGTCATAGAATTCTTAGAACCAAAAATGATATTAAAATATTCACTTTAGCATTTTTAACATTTTGCACAGGTAGCTGTTGGCTTCCATGATTTCAGGTCCTGGCAAGTTAGAGGATGATCCTCTGTGATTCTTGTTTTATCCTCTGTTGTCAAATTGCTCTGTTAAAAAAAGACGGAAATGTGGTCATGAATGCAGCCAAAGCTGGAAAGGTTCAGCACATTCTTATATTTCTTCTGCTGAAATCAATAGGAATTTCAGTGCTTAATTTTGTAAAACCATATGACATAACCCAACCAAACACAAGTAATTAATTGTCATGTCCTGAATTCCTGCTCTGTTAAATCAGTGTCTCTATCTAGTTGCTGTTTTTAAAAAAGAAAAAAACTAGTCATTGTCTGTTAATGATCATTACCTTCCTTGGCTTATGACTGGAGAATAATATAGCTGAATTATTTTAGTTCAGTTACTGGTAACAACAACAAAATAACAAAGTTATAATAAAACGAGTAAGTAACTAAAGGAGCAGAAGTGGGAAAATCGTATTAAGAAATCAGTGAACAAAAGAACAATTTAAAACAGCTGTAGAAACAGTAGCATACACTAGACACTAGACAAAGGAACTAAATTAATCAACAAAAATTTGGGAGAACAGGACAGATTTTAACCGAATGATAACCAAGGTGGAGCCAGGCAAAATTGTCAGAGTCCTGTATCTAGAACACAACCACAGAAGAGGCAAGATTATTTGGCCTCAAAGGTTATCTCCAATGGGCATTCATATGAGAAGATGGTCTTTCAGGTACCCTGACCTCAGATTATGTATAGCTTTAAAGGTAAAAACTTTTTTCTCATAAATGAACTGGAAGCCGCTGAATATTTTTTAGTATAGGTAAAATAAGTTTGTTACATCCAGTTTCAGTTAGCTGGCTAGCCTGCTGAAATTTCCTGAGATTCTTCAAAAGCAGCCACACCTAGAATGTATTACATTGATAATTACAGTAAACCCTATTTTATGAAGTTCTTTAAAATTTTGTATATTAAATGTGGCGTGGATGTGTGTTCTACTCATATACAGCAGCCTCTCCCTTTAAACAGCAGCTATCACTGCAAAACCATCTGCTAAGATTGCAAGAGAATTCTGGACTTGGGACCTCATAAATCACATGGAGCTTCTGAAAGAAGACATTGTTGACCCTTTTCCTGTGCATAAGTGGAAGATCTTGCACAAGATGTGGGCATGCAACTGAGGAATTTGGATCCGTTGATACCATGTATGGGCCAAAGCAGGCAGAAACCAGTCTGCTGTGCTTTGCCACATAACTCTTGATGTCTAGCTTGTCTTTGTTTTGCGATCTACTGTGATAAGAAGCTATTATTTTGCATTTAAACCAGAGTGATATCTTTCAGTTCATTTTTTCAGGTTATATTATACAACAGTATAGAACTGTCACCGGACATATCTAAGAAAATGGCTTATTACATATTTTAATGAGACTGTGGCTTCCAAAGACTGACCTACAGTTTGATACTTTGACAAATATAGTAAAAGATATAATAGAATACACTGTTGTATATATAGTAAAAGTGTGTTTGGAAAAGCCTTCGTAGCAGGGCATTTGTAAATTTTGCTAAAGTGTGAAAAGACCAGTTTGAGATGGCATTTGGGCTAATAATTAGAGCTCCAGTTGATTTTCTTTAGTAATCACCAAGTCAGACTTGACATAGTTACAGTTTTCAAGTTCCCTTGAAGTTTATTTACACACAAGAATTGTGTTAGCTGCATCTTAGAGTTTTGGTGCAACAGAATGACTGTGTGCTGAACTTTTGGGTCACTGTTTTAGATATGAACACTTGGGTTGAGGGTTGTATTTTGATTGCCCATATGCCATTACATAATCCAGAGAACCATTCCCCTAAAGCTGTCATGTACTATGGGGCTTAGCCTTTGGCTACAAAAGATGATCAAAAACTTGACAATTCATTGTAAGTCATCCAGTAGCAGGATTGCTAAAACCCTGTAACTCAACTGTTTCTTTGAATTCTCATCCTCTGTTGTAGAGTGCAGTCAGCTCCAGCAGTGAGGTACAAATTGGATTGGCCGAAGAAAGGGATTTAATTTTTTTTAAAGATTGCCTGTTGTTTCTGATTCCCTTGAGTAGTTGAATGATATCCTAGCATCCAGATTTCATAGACATGAACTTCTATTGTTAACTTGCTTTAAAACAGAATATTTATAAGGAATGATAGAAAATTTGGAAAGTGCATTTTATACATTGTTTGGAAAATTTGAGGTGCGTATTTTTGAGAGTTCTGAGAAGTTCATCTAACAAGAGTCCAAGAAATAAATTCTCATCGGTTTTACTTTAGTTCTTTTACCCATTGGCAGGGTAGCACCTTTAAAAGATTTTGCTCTGATGAACAAAGCTGTTGCACTGGAGCATAGTGGGGTAGACAGTCCTGTAGGTATGTGTGTCCAAGTCCATTAAGGGCTTTATTGATGATAACCAGAACTTTGAATTGAACTCATTAACTGATCAGTAAGCAGTGAAGTGTCTGCAGAATGAATGTGACGTGCGTTTTGCCTAGTAGCTGATAGTAACTGGTCTGCAATGTTCTGCACCAACTGGACTTTCCAAATCATCTTTAATAGCAGATCCATGTTGTTCACATTGCAGTAGTCCAGCCTTGAGGTACTTATAGCATGCATACACATGGCCAGATGAGCTGAGTCAAGCTAGGTGGCCATCTGGGTTGATCATTGTAGGCATTGTCTGCTTTTACTGCTTTGCCCTAGGCCACTAAGGAGAGGGATAATATAAGCTTAATAATTTCGGGAACGCAGGAGAAGAAATCTAAGGTTATGACAAATACCATTCAATTGGAAACTTGGGAAAAACACTTTGATACCCTGCACAAAGATTCTAACTCCTTATCTTTTTAAACTTTATCTTTCAGCTAACTTCCTCTTCTCTCTCTGTTTGTTCTTCTTGCCCTGGTGTTGCAGGGGTTATGGAACAAAAGAAGGTCTGTATAACTGCTGTTGAGGGGTGGGTTGGTATCTATAAAGCCTTGAAAACTGCTGCTGATATGAGTGCCTTGGAAAATATCTCAGTTTATAGGATATAGACGGCTCAGATGTCAAGCCCACCGATTTTGCCATTAACTTATTCTTCTTCATCCTATACAATGATTCATCAGTTTTGGCACTGAACAATTTTTTTCCTTCAAAAGGCAGATCTTCTAGTTTAGCTCTTGATTCAAGTGGTAGTGCTGATGATTGGAGCCATGAATGTTGTCTCAGTACTATAGCTGACGCCATAGATATACTTGCACAGTCTACAGCATGTCTAGCTGTATTCTGCTGTTGGTTAGCCTACTTGATTCCCTTGACCTTAACTAAGATCTTGTTTTCTTCCATAAAGGAGTTGATGTGCTGAGCCATACAATCCCTCAGGAACATCTGGTATCTGCTCTTGATGGCATTATAGTTGGCTACTTTAAAAGCCAGGGCATCTGAAGTGTAGATTTTTCTGCCTGAGGCATCCAATTTATGTCCTTCTTTGTCAAGCGGTGTGGAATGGTTGCCTGCCCTTTGTTTTGATTGTAAAACCTGTTACTAAGAAATTGGTTGGGGGATGCATGAATAGGAATTCCCATCCATCCTCTCTGACTTTATACATGTTTTCCAGTTTACGCACTGATGGCGCTGCGGATGCAGGCTTTAACCAGATGTTGGATGCAATATCTAGCAGAACTTGTAGAACCAGAAAAGCTATAGGACCTGTGTCAGTGTTGTGTAGCACCTTCAGTATCGGATCCAAAGGCTTCAGATCCAGCATTGCAATATTCAGTTCTAGGGATTTTGCCATTCGTATTAGTTGTTCTCCATACAACCTCAGATCCTCCAAGGGTGAAATTGGTAAACAATCTCCCACCATCTCATCGGGTGATGGATCGGAGGCTTCATCGGATCTGATATCTGATCTGGGAGCATCTGGTTTTCCCTTGGAATCTGACCCAAGTCTAAGGTCGAGTTCCAAAGACTTGGCTCGCGCAGACTGCTGATATGTTGCGACTCTGGAGCTGAGGTTGTGCGCTTCTATAGCATGAGGTGGCATAGGTTGCACAAAGTGTTGTTGGTTCCACTGGCCCCATTGTGTATAAAACATCAGGGATGGGGCTTGTGGATAGGGGTTGTTGAGGAACCGACTGCCTGGAACCATGACCATGAGTACAATATCTTCCTCATCTGGTCTGGTACGTCCCTTGCGGGCCCACTGCAGTGGTGGCGAATCTCAATCAGATCTTCATCTAAGGATGAAGCCGATTCTAAAACCCTCATAAATGGAGATGGTGTACGAGGCAGGGATATGCACTCAAGAGTCTAAACCTCTGTCAGAGCCATGGCTACAGCAAGGTGATCTACATCTGGGTGAGCCTTTGCAAGTGTGCATGGCTTTTTTCTTTGCCTTCTTAGGCAGTGGTTCTGAACTGGTTGGTGGAACCAACAAAGATCCCAGTTCTGAAGGAGGTGCTAGGTCTTATGGCTGAACCAAGGGCACTGGGGCAGATGGAGTATGAGCCCTTTTCTCTGGTTTAGCTGAACGCTTTTGAGGCTGTGTCTCTGGAGCCCCCAAAGCCTTTTCATTACATGCCTTAGGGGTGAATTGCTGGCATGCTTTACAGGATGCCATATTATGACCCTCTCCCAGGCAAATGAGGCACGAGTCATGTTCATCTTATTGTGCCATCTTTGTACTGCACTCGGAACATATTTTAAAAAGGGCCATCAGGTTAAAGGTTTCACTCACAGAACTCAAAAGAAAAATCGTTCCTGAAGAATATTTTCTGGAAAGCTGAGAAAAGGCATCCTAACTCCACTGCGGCAAAGAAAGGACTGAGGGAGGAGCGCTCCCCCTCCCTAGGTCACGTGCTGTTTGGGCTAGAAAATCACAGCATGTGACACGTGGGTGGGAGTACTCCAAAGCTTTGGAAAGTCTAGAAATCTTGAACTTTTAAGCTCCACAGCTGGCCTACGCCTGAGCCAGTCCCGTTTGTGGCACAGAAGCCACAAAGATGACCTTTCACTCCTAATACTTTATTAGCATGCAGTTATTGCATCTTTCTGTTACGATATGCTGTTGTTATAAAACATGAAACTTGCTGAACAGCAGTTCTCAATTATGATTATTAACCATCATTGGTTGATAGAAAATTATCTGATGGTTTTTCTTAACAGCACTTGAAAGACCTTGTTGAAAATGTCTAGCAGAACCTCCGGCACAACAAACAATATAGCTCAGGCTAGAAGAACTGTTCAGCAGTTGAGAATAGAAGCATCTATAGAAAGAATAAAGGTAAGAACAAGACTTTTTTGTCTTTCAGCTAATGACTTATTTGAGGAAGGGCAAATGTGTTTACATTTGCTGATTTTAAAAAAATGTATTACTGGTAAGATAGCTCTTAAAAGGTTAAAATAAGGTGTTTAGTATTGCAGTCTATTTTCAAGCAATGTATTTTGCAGCCTAAGCCCTTAGATTCTATGTAAATTATTCAGATGTCTATAATGGGCAGCTGTTCAGAGCCTGTTACACCACCTAGACACAGACAGCCAGGCTGTCATACTTCTGATATACTGGGAATGTGTGTGTGTATATATGTTTTATGATCAGTGTGAGCTGAATGGGGAATGTGTAAACTCAGGACCTGAACATCATAGAGAATATGCACAAATGAATAGTAATTTTACAGTTCTTTGAATATTGCCTGGTTAGTGTGCATCATCTCTGCGTTACTAAGAAATGTGCAGAATATCTTATTATTAATAGGGTATTTCATACATTTTATTTGCTAATTTTACACAAGTATCTGATATCACCAACCCCCAAACACCTTGGTTTAAATAAATACATAAATTTTCACCCACAACTTTCCCAAGAGTGTGAATACTATAAATTGTTAGCCTGGGTGGGAAGCAGAATTCTTCTTCTGTAGTGCCCATTTAAGCTACTAATCAACAGGTCGTTATGATCCTTTTCAGTATAGGAGATGACACATATTTTGACCCCATCCTTGGACACAAAGGATATTGGCCAAAATGTTATACATTGCAGCTATTGAACGTCTTCACTGGCAGTTGCCTCTGGGTATAATAAGTCAAAAGCCCAGTGACGCTCTAAAGACTAACATTTATTTGATAAGAGTTTTGTGAGTTCAACTTATCCCTTTAGGTATCTGTGTGTTTCACAATCTATAACTGTAGTGTATGTGACAAGTCTGTTCCTTTAATTTGGGTCAGTATTTTAGACTGCCCTAGTCCATGCTAGGACTTAGTGTTTGAAGGGGGGAAAGTGTCTGTTACTGTTACTTCGTACAGAGACTCATATCTACAGAGTAGATGGACAACACCCTATGGGGAGGAACAGGCTTGCTGTCAAATCCTTAAAAGCCACTACTTCTTCCCTTCCTTCAAATAGCTTGGTGTCTCATGGTAGCATGCACATTTTCCATGTGCAGGAGGCCCAGTTCTATCTCCAGCATCTTCTACTGAAAGAGTCCCTGGTAGCAGACTTGTGAAAAATCCTGTAAATTCATTTGTTTGTCCTCATTGGTGATTTACACTAAATAAAAATTCAGTGGTTTGCTGCCTTGTCTGCTAATCACAGGTTTCCTACAATTCTTTTTCACATCTGTGTTGCTTTGTGGGATCAGACCCAAGATCTTCCCCATCTCTCCTCTCAGGGGAGGTTACCTCTTCTCCTATTAATTGAATTAGTCAAATCCATACTCCTCCTGAGACAGAAAACTAGGTGTTATTTTGAGTGCTCCTTAAGGAGAACAGATGAAAAAGCTCATTTTAGGTCCAGGTGATAAATTTTTGTGTATTATAATCTTTATAGTTATGCTTAGTTGCCTTATTCATACATTTCTACCCTTCCTGCAGAGAGTCCCTCTACTGTTAGGAATGCAAACTGCTAGTGGCAAAAGTATAGTACCCCTTTTTTGTTTAAGGTTAGGCCTTTGGCTGTTTCTAAAATGCATGACAACTAGGTTATCCCATATACGGCTGCAATATAGGTTTCCCCCCGCTCTATCGATGGTTGGTTATTGACACTTTCCAAGGCAACACCCTTTTTTAAATTCTATTAGTTGTTGAGCTTTTTTACTTTCACAGTTACAGTTCCTGTGTTCTTATATATCTGTATATGACACTTCTGCAGAATTTGGTCTTTGGTTTAAGTTTCACACTTCAAAGAATATCCAGATTTGTTTTCTTTTTTTCCTAGAAAGACTGTATGTGCACCATTCTTGTGCACTCAGCACTGTATTCTTCCCATGACACTCTTTTGATCCTGTGCCTCTGGAAGTTAGAGCCATCTCACGGGTTGCCCCTGCATTGTGGGAGCCCTGATGTGATGGTGTTCATCTTCATTCTTCCGTGCAGCCCCACATGGGACTTCGCATGCGCAGGCCAGCCAACGGAGAATTCTACAACACTTTCTAAAGCTCCAAAGGGGCCATTGCTCACGAGCTTCACAGCAGCCGTTTCCGCCTAAACAGTCACGTGATTCAACGGCGAGCAACGGCCCCTTCCCTCAGTTCTCTTCTTGCTGCCGCTTGAGGAGGAACTTTTGAGCTCTGTGCATGTTTGCAAACTTCTTGTGACTACTTCGGCTTTTTCTGACTTCTAACTGTTGTTGACTACGATTTCTTGGATTCTGATTTGGATTGGACATTGTTGATGTGTATTGACCCAGCTTGTTTGACAACGTTTTTTGGACTTGCCCCTCAGTTTCTTGATTGCCTCGGTATGTCTTCCAAGGCGCTTTTCAAGCACTGCACTCAATGTAATACGAAAATGATGCAGACTGATGCCCATGAACTCTGCCTGTTTTGTTTGGGAGAGGGGCATAATGTAACAGCATGTAAGATCTGCCAGAATTTTACGCCCAAAGCGAGGCATGATAGAATACAACGTCTAAGAGCTTCTTTGTCAGTTCCAGTCTCGGATCCGGGGGCGAAGAGTTCAAAGCGCAGTTCAAAGTCCATGTTGGCATTGGAACCACCGGCCAAGAAACCTAAGAAGACCAAGCACTCTTCTCGAGAGGAGAAGGATTTAGCCCATTGCTCTCAGTCACCGAGGCCAGCGCACACCGAGGATGTTATATTGGTGATGCCTCGCACCCCGTCACCACGTTTGAACTCTCTGAGCCATTCGATGTTGGAAGTGGAGATTGTGGAACTGAGGGAGAGGTTGGAACCAAGACAGAGATCTTGGACCGCTGAAGCTGAGCGTTCACCCTGCTGTGACTGGGATGTACTAGTTGAGTCCTCTCCATGTCGGGCCCATCAGCACTCTAGCTCATTGGTACAATCTCATCGGAGTTGGCAGATCTCTGGAGAGAGAACCGCATCGGAACCAAGAAGATCTCTTTCGACCCAGCATCACCATGCCTGCTGTGTCTCTGTTCCATATCAGCATCAGCTGCAAGATGATTATGCACACTCGAGGCCGTCGGGTGCGAGGGAGTATAGGTGGTTGCCCCCTCCTTTTCCTGACACGTCTTCGGTATCGGAGGAAGGAGATGGCGGGATGGACCGATCTGATATTGGTTCTGAGTCATTTTCAGATCCTTCTCCTGACAAAAATGTAGGTCCAAGTGCTAGATCACCATTTGAAGATCTTTGGTTATATTCTGAGCAGATGGCTCGAATGGCTAAAGCTTTGGACATCGACATGTCATCAGCTACCCCGAGAACAAAGGATAAATTGCTTTGTCGGATATATGGCGATGCTCCTGCAGTGGTAGGATTTCCGATGCTAGAGGGATTAAAGGAAATCGTGCACAAGGTGTGGAAGACCCCAGCTGACTTACCTGCTACATCAAAGAGAGTGGAACAGATGTATAAAGTTAAACAGGACACCTGGCAGGCACTAAGAAAGCACCCACCTCCATCCTCCCTAGTAACTGAGGAGATTCAGCATCGTAAGGCAGGTTCTCACTCTGTGCCCCCTGACGAGGGCAAGAAATTGGATGCACTGGGCAGACGGCAGTACACAGTTTCCGCTTTAAACGTGTGTATTGCCAACTATCAGACAATAATGGCTGGGTATCAGCTATATTCTCTGGGAGAAGTTGCCATTATATATTTCAGATCTACCAGAGGATAAGAAGGTAGTAGTATTGTTGCTCCAGACAGAAGGCGTGTGATTAGCCAAGCAGCAAATGAATGCAGGTAGCCATACAATGGATACATCAGCTAGAGGTATGACGAGTGCAGTACTTCTGAGACGGCATGCCTGGCTACGTTCCACAGCCCTTCCTATTGAGACAAGAGCGAAAATTGAAAGCTTGCCATTTGAGGGAGATCAACTGTTCTCTTCAATAACAGATGAGGCCCTAAAAAAGAAGAAGGAAAACAGACGGCAAAATTCCTGGGGTTGATGGCATCTGATGGGTCATCCTACAAGACCAGGTATTTCCCCAGGCACACCCCATACCGCTATTATGGGAAGAATCAGCAGCGTCAGTACTTCCAGAACCAGCCCCAAAGACAGTATCCTGCCTCTCAGCAATCAAGGAGACATAGGCAGTACAAGCCTCGTTCGTCCCATGGTCCTGCTCATCAAAAGGATCTTCAAGGCCCTGTAAAACAGTTCTGAAGGGAGCAAGTGAACTCTAGTCCTTTGTTTAGAGACCGATTGACACCTTTCCTTCCTGAATGGGAGTCCATAATGACCAATGTTTGAGTCCTAACCATTGTGGACAGAGGATATGGACTAGAGTTCACCGAACTACCTAAATGTGTTTCGCCAGCGATGGCAGTTAATAATATATTACCTGAGTTGGAAGGGGAAATTCATGCTCTCTTGGGCAAGGGGGCTATTGAAGAAGTAAAGGTTGATAATTTCAGACCAGGTTTCTTTTCACGCTTCTTCTTGGTTCCAAAGAAAGATGGGGGTTTATGCCCTAACTTAGATTTAAGAGGTCTCAACGTCTTCCTTAGAGTTTTGAAATTCAAAATGGTTATGCTACCCATTGTGTTATCTTTACTAAAACACGGGAAGTGGTTTGCGGTCCTTGATCTTAAGGATGCGTATTTTCACATTGCTATAAGGAAGGAGCACAGAAAATACCTGGGGTTTGTGTACCATAACAGGGTGTTCCAGTATAGGGTACTTCCCTTTGGTCTCTCTACAGCTCCAAGGGTTTTCACAAAATGTATGGCCTTTCTGAGAGAGCAGGAGTGTACAGTTTTTCCCTATTTAGATGACTGGTTGGTGGTGGCACCCACTAGGGAGAAATTGGTATATGAGGTTAGGCCTTCTTATAAATGCTGACAAGTCGAAGTTAGAGCCCAACCAAAGGGTGTCCTACATTGGGGCAGTGATAGACTCCTCTATTACAAGAGCTGTTCTACCACAGGAGAGGGCCAGGTCGATTAAATCCTTGGTTTCAGTTCTGAGTATAAACAGTTTTCAGCCAGTGCGTACCATACACCACTTGTTGGGGTACATGGGGTACTACGTCTGTAGTGCCCTTTGCCAGACTACGGATGAGGCCGCTACAGAACTGGTTTGTTAGAAAATATAAGCCCTCTGAACATGCACCTTCAGTGCAGTTTTCAGTACCACAAGGGGTAATCCGTTCTTTGTCTTGGTGGGTGATCACAACCTGTTTAAGGGAATGGTCTTTGGCTACGCTCATCATGACGTGGTTTTAACAACAGATGCCTCCTATCGGGTTGGGGTGCACACTGTAATGGTATGTTTGTTCAGGGTAGTTGGTCCGAAAAGGACTCAGAGTTACACATTAACCTATTAGAATTGAGAGCTATACAATTTGTGCTTGTTTCATTTGCAGGCTTTCTATGAAACCAGACTGTGTTGGTGCAGACAGACAACACTGCTGCAATGTATTATATCAATCGTCAAGGTGGTACTGCATCCCTAAAACTCTGCAACGAAGCTGTGACTTTATGGCACTGGGCAATTGCAAACAATGTGTGGGTTCAGGCAATCCACATTGCAGGGACAGACAATGTAAAAGCAGATGTGCTAAGCAGGGTCATTGTGTCAAATCGCGAGTGGGAGTTGAACAACAAATTCTGTACCCTATTTTCGATCAGTGGGGTACACCGGAGATAGATGTGTTCGCAGCAGCAAGCAATGCAAAAACAAGAGTGTTTTGCTCCAGGGCAGGAAGCGACCCTCTATTCATTGGGGCCTCCAAGGCAGGAAGCGACCAGGGCAGGAAACGACCCTGTTTTGCTCCAGGGCAGGAAGCGACCCTCTGTCCATTCCAGGTCCCATGGATGACCGGTCTTCATTATATGTTTCCCCCAATTCCTCTCTTAACAAAGGTCTTGTGCAAAATAGAGAGGGAAAATGCCAATTGCCAATTGCATATTGATAGCACCATTCTGGCTGGGCTTAGTGTGACATCACTGAAAGTACATTTGGCAGCTATCTCATCAATGCACCGACCAGTGGAAGGGCATTCTGTTTTTTCTCATACGAGTTCGTGCCAGTTCATGAGGGGAATGTGTAATCTTTACCCACCAGTGACATTGCCTGTCCCTCAGTGGTCATTGTCGCTGGTATTAGCACAGCTGATTTTATCACCCTTTGAGCCGTTAGCTACTTGTCCCCTAGATGTTTTATCTTACAAAGTGGCATTTTTAGTGGCTGTCACTTCTGCTAGGAGAGTTAGTGAGTTGGCAGCGCTCAGGGTTGATCCTCCTTTCCTGAAGTTTCACCCTAATAAAGTGGTGCTTAGGCCTAGCTTACAGTTCCTGCCAAAGGTAGTGAGTGCTTTCCACTTGTCACAGGAAATTTCCCTCCCAGTATTTTTCCCGAACCTGGTGTCTAAAGGTGAAAGAGCTTTGCACACACTTGATTTGAAAAGGGCTTTAGCCTTTTATTTAGATAGGGCAAAATCTTTTAGAGACACTACACATCTGTTCGTTTGCTTTAGAGGTGTTAAGAAGGCGTCTGCGCAGTTTCTCGATGGGTTGTGCTTGCCATTGAAAAAGCATACAATATGGCTGGGATATCATGTCCTTTAAAAGTAAAAGCCCCATGAGCCTAATGTTTACAATTTTATTCCTGCACTTGTGGTTGTGCTGTTTTTGCTTAGTTTAATAAATTTAAATTGGAGATTCACCCCGCCTCTGTGTGGTGTATAGCTTGGTAATCTCCCATGTGGGGCTGCACAGAAGAACGAAGATGAAAACAGGGTTTCACTCACCTGTAACTTCTGTTCATCGAGTTCTTCTGTGCAGACACACATGCCCTCCCTCCTACCCCACTGTGAACTCTCTCATTGGTCTGGTGTTGAGTCGTGGCAGCGTGTGGGAGAATTGAGGGAAGGGGCTGTTACTCGCCATTGAATCACGTGACTGTTTAGGCAGGAACGGTTGCTGTGAGGCTCATGAGCAACGGCCCCTTTGGAGCTCTAAAAAGCGTTGTAGAATTCTCCGTTGGCTGGCCTGCGCACGCTCAGTCCCATGTGTGTCTGCAGAGAAGAACTCGATGAACAGAAGTTACAGATGAGTGAAACCCTGTTTTCTCCAGGTGGCTCCTGATCTTCTGCAAAATGAGCTTCTCATACTGCTAATACTGCTAGGCATACCTTACTTTTCTTTGGCTTTTGTTTTAGTATACATGCTCCATGTTGTCATGCAATGAATTACAGCTATGTTTTCATCAAATAACTAGTGCCAATTCCTAGATACTTTGATCAGAGGCATGAACTATTTGGCCTTGCCACACACTGTGACAGTCCATGCTCTCCCCTTTTTGTTCCTTTGCTGCCATGGACCCCCTTCTAATCTGTTGGCAAATCTGTTTTTATGTTTTTCCCTGGCTGTGCAGATTGCTTTGTGAGCAGCACAACATTCATTGATGGGGCATACTGTCTGGCCTTTGTTTGGCCTCATCATGCCTTTTTCACTGGTTTCATTATTCTGGCGCAGATCTGCTATGTTTTTACTCTGGCTGATGACTAGCAAATTTGGTCAGCTCCCTTTCCTGCACTATAACAATAGTCTTGCCGTGACCTGAACAGCCCAAGAGAGCCTGATCTCGTCAGATCTCAGAAGTTAAGCAGGGTTGGTCTCAGTGAGTAATTGGATGGGAGACCTCCAATGAAGACCAGGGTTGCAAAGACAGGCAATGGCAAACCACCTCTGTTAGTCTCTTGCCATGAAAACCTCACCAGGGGTTGCCATAAGTCAACTATGACTTGAGGGTAGGATTTCATTTTTTTTCAGTCTTAGTTTTTTTCTGAGTGGCAACTGCCATTCCTTGATTACCATATCACACACCTCTGTGTGGATAGGAGTCTGTACTGAGGCCACAGCAGGACTTAGACTCCTCTTCTTGTGCAGTTAATTATGTTTTGGCCATTAGTTGGGACTCGACCTATAAATGTCCTCTTCTTTTTTAGACCTCTAAAGACATTCCAGGTAGGGGTATAACCCCTCTGTAACTTTTTGCACCTTCCTGGTGCTTTATTTTTAGTGTGCAGCACTTTCACTGTGGAATGAGGACACACTGGGTTCTAATTTATGTCCCCCCCCATTCATAAGATTTTATGGTGTTAATGTGTCCAGTGCCCTGGCCAAGATTCCCTTCCAGGGGTTTGCTTTCTGTCTCACAATGCTGTCATTTGTATTAGCCATTCAGGCTCCAGGAGGGACCTGTCAGTATCCTCACACAACCCTTCCTCTGTGGTCTGATAGAGGCTATTACGCTCGGTAATGAGTGCATGACTGTTCAGTGCCCTTTACCTGTCATGGCTCTCTCCATCAGAGTGCTGTTTTTCTTTGCCAAATTCCTGTATATACTTCAGCAGGGACACTTAGAGAGCTCCTTCTTTATAAGCACCTCTGGGTGAATGTCAGTGAGACACTAAGCATCTGTTGGGAAGATGGTCCTTTATGGCTTCTTACTTTGAGAGCTTCACACCCTCCTTCTTCAGTAAATGAGCTTGTTACTGTCCCGGTGTGGGACTGCATAGAAGTCACAAAGAAGAAAACAGGGTTGCACTTACCTGTTACTGTTCACCAAGTGGTCGTCGTTGCAGGCACACATCCTTCCTTCCTGTGTCATCGTGATGGGGCGAGGTCTCCAGTAGCAACAACACCCCTCCTCCTGGTCATGTGATGGTTTTGGTGGGAAAGAGTGATGGGGAGGAGAGGCGCTCCTAGTCTTCTAAAAAAACTCTGGAATTCTTTTCTGCGGCTGGCCTGTGTATGCATAGTCCCAGTGTTGCCTGCACAGAAGACCACTTTATGAACAACAATTGCAGGTTAGTGCAACCCTGTTTTTCTCCACCATTTCTCTGTATACAGCTAGAGGCTGGAAATCTCTTGTCACCAAAAGTTCTTCCTAACATGGTGTCAGGATGAACAGAGAACTTTAGTAATGTTGTTCTGGTGAAAGACGTAAAAATTTGGCTCTAAAGAGTTCTAGGCTCACTCAGAATAATTTTTATGCTACTTTGAGACAAAAACTACTGCTTCTAAATCAGATAACCTGTTTGCTGACTGGAACTGATGATCATTTAATGTTGTCATCCTATTTACTCAATTCTTTTTTACATAATCTGTTTCTATTTTTGAAAGTGCAGGTTCTTTTTTTCAATCGCTGTTTAGGAAGAGGCAATGCCTTGCCAAAGTGGTGATTAAATCTCTTAGAAGCTGGAAGTCAACTGCTGCTTTTACTAGATATAATCACTAATTATTAATGACAAAATCTTATTTAATTATGTAGATTTTATATACTCTAATCCAATGTGAATTGTTAAGAAAGTGACATCCCCAGGCACGTAAGTAAATAAATATGAAGTCTCATTTTGCATTTATTGGGTTGAATACCAAAGATAATTTCCACTAATAGAAAGGTTGTGTGATCTTTGTTAATACCCCTCTCCACACAGACACATCCTGCAGACATATGATTTGCTCTTCATGCTGTTTCTGGGGAACTCTTGGGGAGCAGCCTTTCAGGGACATCCGAAGTGAACAGTGGGAAGGGTGCACAGTATTTCCATTCAAGAAATGCTTCCTGCTATTGAAATTTGTTTCTTCTTTACCATTGTAGCTAATCTGGAAAACAAAGCTAAGAAATTACCATTCTTCCTTTGTATTCTTGTATTCAGTTTTATATTAACTCCCATGTGTATCAAATGAATCTGTTTGCAGTACATAGATCTTAATTAGCAATCCATCTAATCCTCTAGGAAATCTCTAGAATATTTATAGTTCTACACTTTGTTTCTCTGCATAGGTATCTAAGGCGTCAGCAGATCTAATGTGCTATTGTGAGGAGCATGCTAGGAAGGATCCTTTACTAATGGGTATACCTGCTTCGGAAAACCCCTTCAAGGATAAAAAGACCTGTATAATCCTATAGGCAAAGCAACCAGATGCCTTCAAGACCCTCCCTGTGAAACCAACCAAGCAGTCTCCTAAGAGAAGTAACCTGAAGATCATCTGGTACCAACTGCATAAAACAACAATCCATTTACATTGTGTATCAATGAACTTTTAAGTTTTCTAAAAAGTTTCTTTTCTTTATAGTGTTCAAAGTCAAAGTGGGGATGCAAGGTTAGAGTTACTCCTTGTACAATAGAATGATTCTAAAAGCATAGTTAGCTATTGGATTCTGTTGACTTTTATGGGATGAGAGATGTGTGGGGTGGGTTTTACTTTAAAGTGCAATGAGTGTTCTCATATAAGGTATTAGATTGAACAATCAAGACCAAAGTTGCCTGAACTTCATTTACCTATTAGTGAGGAAGACAAGTAGACAAGCTTACTTTACATTTTGATTTTATACTAGTGTCTATCCTTGTGTATGTTATGTAATTGGTGTCTAATATATCTAGAATGTGTACATATATTTGGTTCGGTATATACACACATTCCATGTACATTCTTTAACAAAATGCACCCCTAAAGGTTACTTATCACATTTATTGATAAACATGTCTTTACCATCAAGTATATCTTAAGGTTTTCACTACCTGATTTTATTTTTTTCATATTTCTTTTACAATTAGTGTTCCATCTGCTCACAGATTCTAAAAGCAAAGTCTAAAGGAAAAATTCTTACGCCTTTCCATTGCTTCACGGGGACTCTCTACCCTCTTATCTTCCCTGTACAATTCCTGTTGAACTGATTGTATGTAAGCATCCACACATTTTGCTTTGTTTGCTAATTTTACATTAAACAAATGCCAAATAATATCTTAGAGGAATTGGCAGGCGCTGAGTGCAGTCAGTTCATGGTGCTGTTGGTTCTATACAAGGCCTACTGTTCTTTTTTTAAAAAAAATGGGGGTTGTGCTGAAAAAATACTTGGGGGATAGAAGAAATATCCAGAAACAAATCCCTGGCAAATGTAAGCCGTATTATAGTATTTGTGCACACTTCATGCCTTGTTAGAATACAAAGTGAGCATACAATACTGACTTTTTTCAAACCATGAGTTTGTATTTATATTCCATTTGTTGCCACTGCCAGCCCTTTAAACTTTTAATTTTGTGGTCTGCCATATCTTTGCATTTATAGAATCTGTTAAGTACCTTGTGGCTGGCCTTGTAATAGATGTACAGAGATTGATATGAGGGTAAGGGGCCTAACACATAGGTCTAGATTCTTTTAGAAGAGCCTTGGTAGCATAGAAAGCAAAGTCAGCCAGTGGCTTTCCTATCACAGGGTCCAGGAGCAGCTTGCTTCCACCCATTAAGAGCCAGATTTCTCTCATTAAATATGTGGCAGTTAAATCTTGCTACAATACAGGTGGAATAAAACAAAAACCAGATCTTCACTGTATCTGCAGGGAAGAAGACCAGGCTACAGAGCCAACAAGCCAAGGTCCCTATTCCACTCATTAGTTCTTGGTGTTGTACTAACTTAAATTTCTTGTCTGTTTCTCTTGTAGTAGTACATAATTATAGATTAAATATTGATAACAAGAGATATTTTGTACTTTGTTTACTCCAAAACTTGAAATTGGAAATCAGCCAGCTGTGAGAAACAAACCAACAAAGTAATCTTGCTGTTTGTTTTTTACTATTGAAAAACTGTTTTTTAAATTAGAATATTTTTTCTAATGGGAGCTTTGAAAACAGTAAACAACTTTCAAAATTTTGTTTATTGTTGTTCACTCTGGCCTTTCACAATGAATGCACATTAAACAATATTGTAACTCAAACATCCATATGTGAACTACACACTGTCACCATTTTGCTTGCAGTTTAATGGTTGATTCATTTAGAACCAAGACCGAATAATGGACAATATAGATTAATGATTGACTTGCATACTGATTTTCTAATGTGAAAGCAAGGCCCATGCATTTCTCTAAACATACTTTGAAGTAAGCAGGGTCAGGATCACATTCTCCACTGACATTGGTTTTTCTTGACTTATTTTAAGATCTTGGGAAGCTGTTGATTTTTGTGTGATGCACCAAGGGATGCCTTTCTAAAAGGCTATCTCATACAACAGTTATCATGTAATGACGTTCAGAGCTCACTTTATTTTCTGTAGATTAGTACGAGTTGAATCTGTCTTGTCAAATTCACCACATATCTGAATCATAACTTACCACATATGAGAATCTTTGAAAAGCATTCTGAATCAAAATGTGATGAATGTAAAACCTACAATTCAATCTGTGTAGATCACTAGAAAAATTGAAAACACTGAAAAAATGGCGGTTTGTTGCGGTTCATGGTTTGTCACATTTCACGAACCACAACCCACCATGAACTTGCCCAGTTCACGAACCAGTTCATTTGGTTCATATGTACATCACTTATGGGGCTGCAGAAGGTCTGCAGAAAGCCCATCCCCCCATTGCCTAGGTAACAGATTGATTGGTGCCAGGCTGTCTGCAGTGACGAAGTGAAAAACTAACTGGTTCATGAACCAAAACCCAGCCCAGTTCATGATGAACTTTGGTTCATATTTCAGTTTGTTCTCATCTCTATTACTGATTCATGTGGCCTTAAAGCAGTTGTTTGGAACATGGAAAGCGCAGAATTGTGTTGCTGGAAACATAAAAAAGAATGCAGTATTTATGATGATAGGATAGCCCTCCCATACAAGTAATATTTCAAATGAAGACAGCCTGGACTGGCAAAATTGCCAAGTAATGTCTCCTTTGTAGAGTCCGTTTTTGGTAGTACTTGCCTAAAGCTAACTCTGGAGAAATCCCAGGTGCCTTTTACCTGTGATGCCAACTTCTAAAAAGCTGAAACTTTTGGAGTATATATGCTTTCCCCAGCCCTGATAGATTATATATATATGTCTATATTTTTAAGCCAATTGGAACTGCTTAATATAGCAATTTTTACTCATCAAATTGATGCATCCTTTAAATAAATATATTTCTTCTTGGTGTTAATCAGCTTGGTACTTGCATACAGAAATTAATATGGTAGTTCAGTGTCTGTGCACAGAGTTTTTAAATGACTGAATAAAAATATACACTTACAGAAACAAAGCATTGTACAAAGCCGCATACACTGTATGCCAGTGTTGACATTGAACTAGGAAGCTAAATGATAGCTTCAAAAGATCTCAAGCTAGACAACCCTCTTGTCTGGAAGGAAAACCTTGGGCTGGCTGCGGAATGATTACAGGAGAGAAAGGAAGTCCACTGAAGTTGCTTTCAACCAACCAATGTCCCCTCTAATACCGCCACTCTCCCCCTCCTCTTGAGTACAGCTAAAGATATGGGCCTCTGGGTACTAGGTATGTTTATTATTTTCCTTCCATATCAGTGCTATAATAACCTTAAGTGTATTTTAAAACCTTATTCAAGTATTTTACCTGTTTTTGTGTTGCAGTACCAGGCAAAATTTGTTGGAACCAGAGATGCCTTTCCATGTACAGAAGACTTCTTCCGTTCATGGAAGGGCTATTTTTCCACTTCACAGTAGAGAGATGTATGATAAAATGGAAACTAAATCCAAGTACATTTTTGGTCTTCTGTGGAGACTCACATTGGGACTCCACATGCGCAGGCCAGCCATGGATAAGAATTTCCTAGCTTTAGAACACTAGAAGGATGCCCCTCCCCCACAGAGTGCAAGGTGGCATTTTCACGGCAAAACAGTGATGTGGTAAGAGCAAGGAGTGCCCCCTTTCCTCAGTTCTCTCTTCACTGCCACTGAGAGAAGATCCTCTTCTAGCATCTCGTTTGGTATTTTTTTCTACTTACAAGTCGGCATTGGTTTATGATGAAAGAAAAAGAAAGAACTGCTGCAGAAATCTTTATTTAAAGTGTAGTATGAAAATGACTCAGACAGATGAATACTGTCTGTCCGCTTTGGTGTCTTGAGTCCCACAACGTATTTACTTGTTGCCTCTGTCAGCAGTTCAGTCCTAAAGCTCATCATGATAGAGCCAAATGGAGGTGGCGTTATAGGAAAAGGCATTGTCTGATTCCCAACTTACGGCAGCAGTCTCATCTGCCACAGTGAAACATACTTCTTGAGTTGAGTCTGTGTCCTTGGTTTTGTCAGTTCCAGCCTTGGATCTGTCTTTGCACCAATGCCAATCACTAGTTCCAGTTACCTCTCATAGGAGTTTGTCAGAACCTCCACCAAATAAGACGAGGACAAAATCTAAGCACCGGGATGAGTGCCTCTCATTTCTGGCCCCAGCTAAGCATGCAAGTTATCAGGAAGACATCACCTTATACTCAGCACTAGCTAAGAGATGTTGTGTTTCTTTGAAACCCCTGAATACTAGGCTCTGTGGCCTGCACTTTTCACATTGGTGCCATGGCAACCATACCCATGGTTTCCATCTCCAGTGTATGGAACCAACGGGCGGGGGGGGGGATTATTATTATTCTACACCACAAGTGGTTCCATCAACTTGCACCTTAGTGGTTTGAGATCATCCATTGGTTCCCGTTCCGTTCCACTGCTGTGCTCCACCTTCCCAAGATTTGGCACAGGATGACGAACATACTTCCAAGTTTCATTTGGATCCATCACCAGTTTGAAACTTTAGGGGATCCCATTCCTGTGTCCTCAGATGAAGATCTCAGACTGTTTTTGGAATAAACATTACAAATGCCGTATCAGCTTCTCATTCTCTGATAGAAGTTAAAACTGTTTTCCACATCACACCTTTAACGTTTTTTTGAAAGTGATATTTAATCTTTTTCTGTCTGTAGTCCCATGATAGAGTATTTCTTTAGTATTGTCTCAGTTGACACATAGCCCATTTGACCCTCTAGCTACTTGTTCTCTGCCATTACTTTCCCTAAAAGTCTGTTTTCTACTGGCTATGACTTCTGTCAGAAGAGATGGAGAGCTAGTAGCTCTCTGTGCAGATGTTCCTTTTATTAAGTTGCAGAGTGAAAATTTGGTTTTGCATACTAGTCTCCAGTTTCTTCCTAATGTTGTGTCTAGATTTGTCATAAAATATCACTTTACCAGTGTTTTTTCCTTTCCCCTCATATATGGAATGTACACTGAACATGTTGCATGTTAAAAGTGCATTATTTTATTTAGAAAGGATACAGTCGTTTAGGAACAATCCACATCTTTTTTTTTGTTCACATCCCAGTAAAGACAAATTTACTTCTGCTCAAACATTATTACGAAGGATTGTTACCACCATTAAACTGTGTTATCAACAAGATGGAATGTGTTGTCCCTTCGACATATGGACACATTCCACTAGAGCTCAAACTTTTTCTGCAGCTTTTCTCCATAGGGCTCAAACTTTTTCTGCAGCATTACTCAGTTGATGCCCTCTGATTGGCACATAGTCTTCAGCTGACCCTTTTGTACACCATTACTCTATAAACATTAATTTGAGAAAGGAATCGACAGTAAAATGCTGTATTGCATGCTTTGTTTTGGTGAGAGTCTCACTGCCATGTCCTTGATTAGTACTTATTAGACTCCCAGCATGGGACTGCATAGAAGACCAAACATGAAAATAGGGTTGCAGTTACCTGTAACTGTTGTTCCTTAAGTGTATTCTGTGCAGGCACACATACCCTCCCTCCTGCCCTGCTGTAAGCCTCTTTCTCTTTCTTCTGGAGCTTCCAGCATCTTAGGAGAACTGAAGGAAAGGGGTGCTCCCCCCATCATGGCATATGATGATTTTGGTGGAAAAACACCCCTCTAGCATTCCAAAGCAGCAAGATTCTTCGCGGCTGACTTGCACATGTGTGACTTGCACATGCTTAATGTGTGCCTGCACACAAGATGCTTGATGAACAACACTGCGAAGTATGTGCAACCCTGTTTATGCAAGCATGAGAGCAGACCTGCCTATTAGAACACTGTACTTACTGTTCCGCTTGTGCTTAAGGATCAGTGCCTACTGCTGTTTTCCTTCTCCTTGTGGTTCTTTGGATCCAAACCAATATTTTCACCAGCAGTGCTTTAGATCTTTAATACACATGTGTATTTTATTAACATGAGAGTATTTGAAAATCTTTGTTTAAAACTGCAGGGACATAATTAAAATGTAAAAATTGTGCCAACTTGAGAGTCAGAAATGCCTTTTGACTTTTATTCTGAAACACATGGGTTGAAACGAGCCCCTGTTAAGTCCAGCGCAATTTCTGTGTTGACTTTATAGCAGTTTTCAGTTACAGCAGATGTAAATTAAACAACAAAATGTCAGTTTGGGTCGCTTCTGTTCTAGTAGATTTTAGGTAACTGCTAAATGTATTTCATTTCCCCCCTTTTGTTTCAAGGTGTACTGTCTTTTCTGAAGAATCAAAATATACATTTGCTATCTGTTTTTGTATTCATAATAAAGCAAACTTTGTAGTGATGGTATAATCATAAAGAGAAGTAAAGAGAATGTTGGCCTTTGTAAGCAATCTTGCTTCTCATTCTCAGTTCATTTCTATGGGATTTGCATTAGACTTCCATAGAAATGAATGGGGGTATGCAGCAGTGGTGCTTGTATGATTATACCCTGTAAAACAGGAATAATCAAACCATCCAAAATAACTGCTAGACCACTGTGAGGTTTTGAAATTAAGTGTATGTTGTTTAACAAGAGTTTCCAGCAACTTTTCCACTACACTGCATCTTGGTGCTTTGATTAGAAATGCCTCAGAAGTAGAACATTACTCAAGAAAGTGGTTAGTGTTCTGTCTTTTTTTAAAAAAAAATACCATGTTCTGCTTACTTTTTACAGGCACACGTTTTCTCTGGTTTATCTCTTTGAATTGCTTTTGCAAAATATTGTTTTGTATTATCATTGTAATCCTAGATTGACAAGAATACCACCATGATTTACCTTTGATTTTTTTAAAAAGTATTTGTGAAATTTTAATAGTGCTAAGTTGTTTTTGTCTTTTGCAAGCAATTGATCTCTTATTAAAGCTGAATACATTGCAGTCTTTTATTGAAAGATGGGTTTCTTGTAGCTATGAGAAAGATTTAAGAACTGTAATTAATATTCCAATTCACAGCTAATATATTTAGTACCATGGATATGAAACACTTTAATTAAATATCACTACTTTTCATACTTTTCTGCTTTTCATTATAATTCAGTTGATTTCACTATTGAAAATAATATTCCTTTCATGCAGAGCTTCAGTTAAACTATCTAGCAGCAGATTCACAAATCTGTTTGAGTCTGGCATGTTTATGCTGGTGGTACTTGCCTGCAAAGGCTATTTCAGCTGTGTGGAGAGAGAATCACCTTTTGCGACAATGTTGCCATGCAGTACTTGCCAATACTGTATATTTTTGTGTGATTACCATGATGTTTTATGCTGAGAGCACCACTGGGGTTGTGGTTTCTAATCCTGCTATGCCAACCACACAGCACTATATACTATTAGGAATTAAACCAAGACATTGTGGCTCAGTGGTCTGTGTGACCCAGACTGGGTGCCTCACCCTTGCTAGGGGTGTGGTTGTTAATTAAAATCCAAACTGGATATATGGATTTTTGCCTGTCTTTTGGTTGGTCCTCTTGGCAATAATGCTAGATGAAGAAATAAGAGAGGCAGGTGGTGCTAGAATTCTGGACTCTTGCACCACAGAGCAGCACCTTTATCACATAGATACAAGAATAGGCATAAAAGGGACCCTTGATAAAACAGCAATTCACCTGAGGATTTTTGAGCAACCCATAAAGTATTAACAGAAGTAAAAAAGTACTGAAGGCTGTTCCACTGGCAGAGACAGACAGAGTGCATGAGCATGAGAATGCTCCGGCAATGAAGCATTACAGCTCCAAAAAGCATCAAAGAAAAAGCAAGTTACACCTCTGTGTGAGGAGCTAGTGAGTACTGTTATATTTTAAATAGTATTTACTGGAACAACGACGATGGTAGAAAGTCAGCAATAGGGTTGGAGCTTTCCAGTATTCTGTGTTTTAATTGTCACAGGTGACTGCTTGTCTATTGGCTTGAACTTAGAGGTGTATCCTTGGAACCATGAGCTCTTAGTAGCTGTCCTGGAAGAAGTGAAACAGGGTTGTGGATAAGACTTTCATGGACTTAATAGAGAGGTGCCAACCCTGGGCTAACAGAGTTTCTGTTACAGAGAATATAAAAGTCTTCAGTCAGGAAAACCAACATATGGAGCTACTGGAAGATGACCCCTCAGAAGGGTAATGAAAATTTGCCCTTTAAGGGGAAGGGGGGGGGTCCAAGTAATAGATAATTAGATAACTAGAGACTTGGACGGGTGGGTTTGTCATCTCTGCATCAGACCAGGTTGCATCAGACCAGGCTGTATTAGTTAAAGCTCTTTATTAGAGGATCATAAGTTCATGACTCTAACAAGTCATTGACAGGAATGCTGGTACAAAGCAAAGCATCTACGGTTATACTCTCCTCTTCCCCCTCATCCACCCTCCTTTCCCCAGCCTGGGCTGTTAGCTTTGGTGCAAAGCTTCTAAGCGGGAATTGTTAGTCTGTTCCGTGAGAAGAGTTCCTCAAGGCCACCCCTCTTCAGACATAGCAGGAAGGCATGTGTAAACAACAGTAAGAGACAAATAAGGTGGTAGGAGGAGGTTCACACTACCTTCCCCTTCCCCTACACCCACAGGGGCCCAGTCAGGTAGCTGAGATGTATGGCAGACATCTAGTAAGCATGTCTGACATTTGGCTCCCTCAAAATCTATCCCACCCTCGGTTTATCAGGAAAGCGATTGTGAAAAGCATGAACTAATCTACCAGCTTTAACAACAGAGGATTTGATCCATTCGGTTTGCCTCTTATCAAAATGCTTCCACTTGGAATCCAGGATGGGAGGTGGGGCCCTTTATTCAGGGAGCCATAGGTCTGGTTCTGGGGCTTTCTTCAGGAGGCTGAAATGAAACAGGATGTACTTGTTTCAGATTTTTAGGCAACTCAAGTTCCACAGTTAACATCATTAATCAGTTTGTGTACATGGAAAAGGCCGAAATATTTCCATCCGAGATTTTTACTTGGCTGTTCTCCCCTGAGGTTCTTGGTGGAAACATGTACTTTATCCCTTTGTTTCAGGGACCACTGGGGGTTGTGTTTATGGTATGCATGTTTTTTATATTCCAGTTTAGCCTTTTCCAAAGTCTATTTAATCACATCCCATTGCTTCACAATGTTGGACCACCAAGTGTACAGGTCCCCTCCTTTACCTTGGAGAGATTCAGTCAGGAAGGGCATTGCTTTGCTCTCAGACCCTTGGGTGAGCTGAAAAGGGGATGCTCCAGTAGAACTGTGGACAGAATTATTATAACAGTGTTCAGCAAAAGGCAAAAAGTCTATCCAATCGGTCTGTTGGTAATTAATATAGCATTGCAAAAATTGTTCCAGCACTTGGTTAATCCTTTCTGTTTGTCCGTCTGTCAGCGGATGATGTAAACTACTCATTCCCTGTTCAATCCCCGTCCCATCCATCCAGGAATATAAACGCACAATGTTTTGCATGAACAGCTTAGCCAGTTTCTTGGCCGTGGGGAGCTTAGCATAGGGCATGAAGGGAGTTTGCATGGAAAACAGGTCTACTAATACTAAAATCACAGTCTTCCCTTTGCTCAAAGGAAGGTCTGTAATAAAATCCCTTGATACTGTTGACCAGGTGCATGGCGGGAATTCCAGAGGCTGTAAAAGCCCGGGCGGTTCCCCCTCTTTTTCCCCCTGATGCAGACTACCCCATGATGCAGACAAGTGGATACATATTGGGATATATCTTTCCTCATCCTGGACCAGCAAAACTGATGTTGAACTAAGTGTAGTGTTTACAGGTATACAAAATGACCTGCCAGTTTGGAATCATGGCATTTTTGTAACACCTCCCCCCACAAACTCTTAGGAATATACAGTTTACCATTCCTATACTAGCAACCATTTGCGGGTTTTTCCAGTAGCTTAGCTAAGTCCTCCACTCCCTTCTCCAGTTCAGTTTTTACTTTTTCCTCCCATTCACTGGGGGGGTTGTCGTTGGAGGGTTTCCCTAGCCTGCTGCCAAGTTAGGACTGCCCCTCCCAGCTGGGTAGGAGTTAATATTGTGTCCACAATCTCCTCCCTTTGGCTCTCGTGTTGTGGAAGGCAGGACAAGGCATCAGCCAGAAAGTTAGACTTCCCAGGAAGATGTTTGATCACAAAATTGAATTGTGAGAAAAACACCCATTGCAATTGCTTGGCACATAATTTGCAGGGCTCCCTTAACACTTCCAGGTTCTTATGATCTCTCCACACCTCAAATGGCAGCCTGGCTCCCTCAAGCCAATGCCTCCAAGTGGAGACAGCTAATTTCATGGCTGCTGCCTCTTTGTCCCAGATCGCCCAGTTTCAATCTGTTTCAGAAAATTTCCAGGAGACATATGCACAGGGGTGTAAATTTCTCTCATCCTCTTCCTGCAAGAGTGTCGTGGCTATGGGACCCTGAAGCTCCAACCCAGCTGAGGAGAAGAGCTGGCAGTGCCCTATAGACCGGTTCACACAAGTTACAAAACTGGCAAACGGAAAAGTCCCCCAAATGCCCTACAAATCTGCCACCAGTCTCTCAGTGTTTTCCCAAAGCCTCGGAGTGTAAGGATACCACTCCAAGCCTGTAAGGGAATTAAGCAAAACAAAGTCTACCTTGCAAAAATGGTTTTGCAAGTACAGCCCACAGCAAAATAAGTTTATGGTAGGTGGTTCACGAGTGTTTGCAAAAGTGAGTTCAGCAGAATGATTTAAAGCTTTGAGACTAAATTAACGCCCTCGCTCTGATGTGAGTCCCTCTTTGGGGGTTTAATAGCATAACAAGTATGTAAAAGAGGGCTGCCTTGGGTCTCACGTTCGGTAGCACCAACTCTTCTGCGACCTACTGGTAGGTGCCCTTCACAGCAGATCTCTGTCATTTCCCACCGATGGAGCTTCCTCCTCACTGCAAGACAGGGTTTCCTGGCTTGAGTCTTCGCTTCCTCCTGTCGCCTTTGATGCCGCAGCAGCCTCCTCTCCCCATTGCCTGGCCTGAGGGCGGGGCCAAGAGCGCTTTACCGATGACCTCTTGGAGCTTGCACTTTTTGTTGGGACCTTCCATTTGTCCTCCCTTGCACTCCACTGTGAAATGAGCAGCTTCTCCACACTTCAGGCATAGCCCTTGCTTCATCCTCCTCTCCTCCTCCCCCAAAGAAAATGAGCTCAATGGCCGACCCCTTTCTCCCAGTTGGGATCCCCTCGGGGGTTTCCTTTGGGTTGCTACTTGGTGCTGTAAGCACAGCAGTTTAACAACCTGCTCCTGGTTCTCCACCTCGCACGCCAACTGGATCCACCCCAGCAGGGTTCTTAGATCATCGTGCACCATCGCCTTGGCCACCAGGTCTGGGTTTAGGCCGGACCGGAAGAATTCAATCTTCACCCCCTCCATCCGGTCTCTCACTTTGTCTGTGTACTCATGGAATTCTGCGGCAAACTCTCAGACGGGCCGTTTGCCCTGCCTCATGCGCTTTATTTTTGTTCTCACTTGTTCCTCCTTGAGAGGGTATTCATATTGTGCTTTCAGGGCTTGCACAAACTCCTCCACGCTTCTCAGTTCTGGAGTTTGGCCAACATATAGGGTCACATACCACTTTGCCACTGCTCCCCCCAGCCAGGACCCCAAGTAGCTTACTCAGCTGGCCTTGTCCAGAAATGGGTGGCCCCACTCTCATAGAAACTCTCCCACTTGCACCAGGAAGTACCCCAGTTCCTTGGGGTCCCCTTCAAATCGAGTCTCCAGCTTGCCTAATTCCAGTGGCTACTGAAGCAGCACCCTGGCATTCTTCCTCCCATCAGTGCTGGGACCCCCCCTCAGTGGCCTGTCCTGAGGGACAATAGACAGTAGCTCTTGATCTTGCAGGCCGCCCGGGAGCATGAATACAAATCCTATTAAGGCATACATGTCGCACCTCAGCACCTCCATCTCTTCTTGAAGCTCAGCTAGGGGATCCATCCCCACTCGGTCCAGCTCTGATTCGCTGTCTTCTCCTTTCTCTTTTCAGAGTGGTCCTCTCCCCAAGAATATTCTCCGTCTACACAGGCTTTTCCATCGGCTTTTCTGTGTTCTCTCTCCCTTGAGGAGTTACTCCAGGTGGGGTGTCTTCCAACCGATCTAGGAAGCTGCCATCCCATTGCAGGAAGTTGAGGTTTGCACCCCCTTCTTATCCAAACATCAGTGTTGGGCCCACGTGGGTTTGTGGGGTCTTTAGGCTGATTGTGTTGTTGCTCAGGTGTCACGGGAGTACCACTGCCTGCTTCTTCTGTAGCCATAGCACAGATAGTAGGATCTCACAAGTTCTCCAGGTCCGAGAAAATTAGAGGAAGGATTCCTGTCAAGGTTCTGACAGGTGAACTTCCAGATACTTTACTGCATCAGACCAGGCTGTATGAGTTAAAAGCTCTTTATTAGAGGATCACAAGTTCATGACTCTAACAGGTCATTGACAGGAATGCTAGTACAAAGTAAAGCACCTATGGTTATACTCTCCTCTTCCCCCTCATCCACCCCCCTTTCCCCAGCCTGGGCCATTAGCTTTGGTGCGAAACTTCTAAGTGGGAATTGTTAGTCTGTTCCATGAGAAGAGTTCCTCAAGGCCGCCCCTCCTCAGACATAGCAAGAAGGCATGTGTAAACAACAGTAAGAGACAAATAAGGTGGTAGGAGGAGGTTCACACTACCTTCCCCTTCCCCTACACCCACAGGGGCCCAGTCAGGTAGCTGAGATGTATGGCAGACATCTAGTAAGAATGTCTGACAGTTCATGCTGGACATGATGACTGTATGGTGATTTGCCTGCCTTGTACCAAGGTCACAGTTGTCACATCCTGATAGCTTTTTAGGTAGTGTGAGGTAGAAGCCTGTGGTTGTGGCACATGTTGGTACCAATGATACTGGGAAATATTGATGAGTTGTCCAGGATGATAAATTTAAGCTGCTAGGTAGAATTTTGAAGTCCAGCACCTTCAGGATGGTATTCTTAGAAATGCATGGCCACCTAGACAGGCTGAGTTGAGATGTAGATAAGATGGTGTTGGAAAGTGAGGTTCAGACGTGTTAGGAATTGAGTGACATTTGGGTATATGGCAATCCTGTACTGAAGGGATGGGTTTCAGATGAAATAGAACCAGACTGCTGCTGTTTAATATTAAAGCACCAACTGTGGCAAAAGAAATGAATGAAAGCATGGCAGCTTTTAAACTGACCCATTGGAGGAAAGCTGACATGAGTGGAGAAGAGAGGAGTCTCTTTCTGGTTCTGTAAAACCTCATTCCCTGAAGATGATTGGCTGAATTGAGAGTGGTGAATGGGGTGTGTGCTTCAGGTATCCCAAATTGGACCTGATCCGTAAAGGTTCGGGGGTTCTGAATGGGGCCCAGCACGCTTCCCGAAGTGATTTGTATCGCTTCAGGAAGCTTCGGGGCCTTTAAACTTTATTTTATTTTATTTTATATTTTTTTATTTATTTTTAATTACTAACACTACAAAAAGGGAAAAATGGGAACAGGGGGAAAGGGAAAAAACAACATATAAAAACACACACACTACATCTACAGGTATTGCTTTCCCTTCATACTACAGTTGTTTAAAGTTAAAACTTTATAATATGCTATTAGATTGGTAGATCTTATAAAATACAAACTACAATCAGGATCAGGTCTTCTTCCCCCCCCCTGCGTCTTGGTCGCAGCTCTCTTTGAACAACTACAGTAGCTGTGCTCGCTCCCTCCCCCCCCCTTCAGCTTCTAAGTCCTCTTCTTGTTGGAACTCTTGATGATTAGACACAAAGTCCCTTAGCTGTGCTTCCGATATTATCTTGTGGGCTTGGTCTTTATAACTAAACCAGATACCTTCCGGAAATAACCATTTGTATTTTATTTCACGCTTCCTCAGAAGAGCTGCAAACCTTTTATATTTAAATCTTCTTTTCCGAGCTAAAAATGGAACGTCCTTCAATATCTTAACCTTGTTACCCAGAAAGTCCAAATCCACATTGTACGAATTATATAAGATGGCGTCCCGAGTCTTCTTAGATGAAAAGTCGATAATGATCTTGCGAGGCAGCTGACACTTCGTTGCATATTTTGAAGATGTCCGACGGACTTCCAAAATGTCGCTTTTTAACTCTTCTTTAGTTGCCTTTGCGGATGTCGCCAAAAGTTCTGACACCAAATCCTTTTCACTTTCCTCCTCCTTCACATTCTGGAGACGCAATACCGTCTGAGCACGATCCACTTGTAGCCCTATCAGTTGATTCTCCAAAAGCTTTACTTCTTTGTTTGTTGCCTTCATGAGTTCTGCGTTTTCCCGAGCAGACTGCTCTGCCTCCGAGGCTGCTTCCTTAATGGTTTTCACTTCACTCTCAATTGAGCCAACCCTTTGACCGATTTCATTCAGCTTATCAACAAAGGGCTTTATAGCTTCAACGACCGACCGCTTAACCAGCTCTTCAAGAGACTCTCCTTTCCCCTGCAAGGCAGCCAAAACAGATTTGCCCATAGCAGGGCTCTGCTTTTTCGTCGCCATCTTAGGGGGGGGGGAATCCGCCAACTAAGTTCCGAGACTCAATGAAGGGGAAGATATCCGAACCTTTTTAGCTTCAACTCCCACCAATCCTTCGCATACGCTTGAAATGACAGAAGGGATTCGCTACTTACAGATTTTCACCTTAAATCTGCTTTTTGCCGTTTTTCAATGGCCTGGCAGCACGCGATGTGCTGCGCAAGTCTGCCGGCCTCCGTAGGAGCGAATGGGCAATTTACCCCCTGCATTGACTTCAGGGGGCTCATCCCGGCGCGCTCCGGACCCTGACCCCCTCACTGGGAGTCCTGGGGGTTGACCCTCGCAGGTCAACCGCCCGGTCAGGCTGCTCAGGTGCTTCCTCCCGGACCTGCGGAGAGGAGCGTCCGACATGGCCGGGAAAACGAAACCGAATCGGGGCCTTTAAACTTTAAAGGGCTCTCTCCATTCCTCCCTCCCACCCACCCACCCACCACCCCACTTACCTGGCCTTTTGCTGTGACGCTGCTGCGGTGGAAGAGGCGGCTGTGGCCTTCCCTGCCACCCAGCTGGCTGTGGTGGTGGTGGAGGCAGCAGCGGTGCAGGAGGTGGAGGCACTGGCTCCGGCCTTCCCCACTACTCTGCAGGCTGCTGCTGCAGTGGAAGAGGCGGTGTGGGCGGCGGAAGCGCCAGCTCTGGCCTTCCCTACCATCCCTCTGGCCGCTGCAACGGCAGGGGAGGCAGCGTGGGAAGTGAATGTGCTGGCTGCGGCCTTCCCTGCCGCCCCTCTGGCTGCTGTAGCGGCAGAGGAGCCAGCATGGGCGGCAGAGGTGTTGGTTGCAGCTTTCCCCACCACTCCACAGGCTGTGGTGGCAGAGGAGGAGGTGGCGCGGGTGGCAGAGGCACCAGCTCCGGCCTTCCCCATCGCCCAGCTGGTGTTGCTCCTGGACAGGTAAGTGGAGGTGGGGGTGGGGGAACAGGGAGTCTAAGTGGGGTGGTGGGGTGGGCTGGGAGACAGCTTTCCCCCCCCCCCACTTTGGTATGCTCTGAATATTTACAGAGCATACCAAAGCGATTTAAATTCCCAAATTCTGGTTTTTACGGATCATTTTCCTGCCTTGGGTAAACCAAAGCAGAAAAACCGAATTTTTACCCCTATGCACCCCCAGTGGTGAACAATAGCACAATGGAACAAATGCTAACAACAATAGAGATCTGCCCCAAAATACACCATTGTTATGGATTCACAGCTTGAAAGTATTCCCTGTGGTACAGCTAGGCAAGTATGCAAATAGCAGCAGCCCATTCTACTATTACTGTATTTCTAATATGCTTTGGACCCCCAGCATGTGCAGCGAAAATGAGATTTAGCTACTACTTCAGACTAATTTTCATTCCATAGCTTTGAAGGCATGACCTAGCAAACTAGACTTAAGTTCTGCAGGCACACATGTAAGTGCGTGTACATACACAGTCTCCTTAACTGTAATTTCATCAGTAGTTAATTACTGATCTTTATGTTCACTGTTGCAACCACATATGGTATTGATGCTGAATAGTTTTCACTAATTTCAGTCAGGTTCAGTAAACTGCAGGATTGCATAGTGATAGTCCTTAGAGGATAATCCCTCTTCTCTAAAGGACTTCATATTTTTAATTTTTAATTTTATTTTATTTAAAACATTTCTATGCATCCTTTCCACCCAACTCAGGGTCTCCAAGGCGAATGTTACAACATTTTGGACATTAAAACAGTGTTTACAATCCAAGTATATAAAATATTTAAAACATGTAAACACAAGAATAGAGAGAAGGGAACACCAAACAAAACAAAAAAAGTCTTTACCTGCTGGAGGAAGATAACAATAGAGAAAGATGGATGAATCTCCCTGGGAAAGGAGTTCCAAAATTACACTTTTAATATCTGACATTTATGCCCTTAAATGTCTGAGATTTAAATGCAGTGGAAAACCATAAGACCAAAACCAATAAACCTTAAATGTGTGTATTCTTTTCAAAAGCAGACACTTAACATTGCATGTAGAGCAGTAATTCAGTTTCAAAGGACAGTGTCATTGTACAAATAATGGTATAATTTCCTTTATTGAAAATGTCATGTTATTCTTCAGTTTATGTTCCATGTTAACCCCTTGTTTTCCACCAAAGATAGCCAGCTTCTCACCAGCTGGTGAGTCTTGTTCAGATGTCCTCTTTTCCATTTTTGGCTTGCCATGCATCTTTTATATGTGCAGTGCAGTATGAGACACCAATATTGATCTTGGCAGGTGAATAAGTCCCAGCACCATCCACATTTGGCCTCATGACTTGGATGTATTGTGCAGCACCTTTGCAAGTATAATTTGATAACTGAGTGTAAGGCCACTTACTTCTGAGATCCAATCTTGCTTAAATGTTTCCTGAAAAGATTGCAATGTTAAGCTGCTTCTAGGTGTGCTGCTTATGTCATTGCTAATGGTAGCTGCCACATGATAAGACTTGGAGGTGTGATCTGGAGTATGCATCATAAGGCATGGCTGAGGCATAAGTCATTCCCCTTACACAAGACATTTGGCACAAGACTGGCCCTACCACCGAGCATCGTGAGCTGGTCCATATCCATCGCATTGTAGAGTACCATTAAAAGACACAAATTATTTGTGGTATTTCACAACGCACAATGTTACCTCCCATGTTATTCAATCTCTATGTAAAGCCTTTTGGGAAATCATTCATAGCTTTGGAATTGGGTGTCAATATGCAGATGATACCCAACTCTGTATCTCACTATCCAAATTGCCCTGGTGATCCAGTAAAGGTCTTGAGTCGATGCATGACTACTTTGGTCAAATGGCCGAGAGTGAACAAATTAAAATTGAACCCAGACAAAATGGAAGTGATGCTGGTTGGGAAAGTGGATATATTGAAGGACATTGTACACCCCACTTTCAGTAGGGTTCAGTTGACCCTTGTAGTCTGTTAAAAGTCTAGAGGTTATACTGGATCCA
Source organism: Eublepharis macularius (assembly GCF_028583425.1). NCBI lineage: Eukaryota > Metazoa > Chordata > Lepidosauria > Squamata > Eublepharidae > Eublepharis > Eublepharis macularius. Next base: position 74,574,600 of record NC_072794.1, read on the forward strand.
GTATTGCTGCTAGAGAAGCAAGGCAATGCAGCTGCAAAAAAATGTTTTCTACCAACTGTCTAGCCTGGAAGATAGCCCCTACCTTGACATGACCAATCTGGCCACCTAGATCTACACGACGGTAACATTGAGACTAAACTCAGCTCCCCAGCTGTGTTGTGGGGATAATAACAACACTAACTTGTTCACCGCTCTGGGTGAGGCAGTAATCTGTCTAGAAGAGCGGTATATAAGCACAGTTATTATTATTAAACTACTTTAACATATTCCCCTTGAAGTTAGCTCATAGACTCCAGCTGTTGCAGAATGTCACACCTCAGTTATTATCAGGAGCTAGGCAGAACATACATATTACTTCCATTCTGCAGTCACTCCACTGGCTACCCATCAGTTACCAGGTTTAATTCATGATATTGTCTATCACATACAAAGTCCTTTATAGCCTTGGTCCCTCGCTTCTGTAGGACTGCCCCTGTCTCTCTGCTCTGCCGTGGCAGCTTTGCTCATCTGGCCTTCTGCAGGTGACACTCTGCAACTGGGCAAAATCAGTAATTGCTCATACATGTGCACACTCTGTTGTGACCCCACCTTATAAAACTGTCTGCACCGTTAGCAGGGCTCCTAATCTCTTGGGTTTCTATAAACCAGGGGTGGGCAATTGTTTTGGCTCGGGGGCCACTTTGTGGGAGCGGAGGTTAGCGGAGGGCCGCACCTTTTAAAATGATTGCATTCATTAGTTAACTGCATTTCAGAAAAGGTATAAATTGTATCATAAAAATCAATAAATATAAATTAAATAAAATAGTGGTAGTTTTATTCAATTTATTTATTGTGCTAATTTCGTATCATCTATAGCTGCAAGCACATTTAATTTTAGAATCAGTTTAATGAGACAAATGTACCCTATCACACTTTTCTACTGTCTTGGTGGGCCACAAAAAACTCTGTAGCGGGCCGCATGTGGCCCGCGGGCCGCAATTCGCCCACCCCTGCTATAAACTATAGAAATGTCTTACCTCATAAAGGAGCTACTCTTGTAACTATCAGCTTTTGAGGAACTGTCACCAAAATCCAAGTTTATGTGCTGTAAGAAGTATGTTTAAAAAGCAAAGATACTCATTTTCAGTGGTTTTAAAGATTTTATTTCAGTGAACACAGTCCAATTTCAAACAAATTATTAAAATGTAGCTATTCAAACATTTTTAATACATATGGTGTAAGCAGGTTGCTCTTGAAGATCCGTAGCATAAATAAATCTTTTATCAATATCATAAAATAACTTAATGTTTCTTAAAATAAAAACTTAAGAAATCAGCATGTTGAAACAAAATAGCATGGTTTTAAAAATTATTAACCATTTTAGTTCATACAAGTGAAAGATACTTAAAAATGGAAACTAAAATTTGCTCATGTACAACTCCAACTAAGCGCATTTGCCACCCTGCTTTCAGAACCTTCTTGTAGAAGCCTGACTTCCTCCAAAGACTTCCTATTGCAGTTCCAACACAGCTTCTGCTTTCAGATCTGTCATTTTTCCAACAGCGCAGTCAAACATCCTTCAGTTTCACACCATTTGTAGCTCAACCTCAGCCTACCCACTTGACATCAGTTACTGTAATCTTTGTGTTACGCTGAGAAATTACTTCCTGAGCAAACTTCTAAAGTATTTTAAAACTTCAGTGCAATTTTTAAAATTCAGTTCAATTTAGTCCATATACTGTCACCGTTCAGGAAGGTTGATCACTGGGACCCACTGATCCATGTAACGACTTTCCCGGCAAAAGCAGATCAGCTGACTCAAGGCTGGATCCTTCCATTGAGAAGCATGTGGATTCTGTTGAGAGAAGAAGAGAAAGGATTATATAGTCACCATACAATGAAATTTGTTCAATATAAAACAAGTCTATCTATCAATGCTACAAGTATTTTTAGCAAGGAACTATCCTTGTACAAGAGACCCAATGCGGTGACCATACGTGGCATGGTACCTGCAGACACCCTTCCTGCTGCTTGCCAAGTGTTTTCAGAAGGTGGATGGGGCTTCTGATTGGCCACTGGAGAGCTGATTGGCTGTACATATTAAAATAATGTTGTTTTAGCAACAGCTGACACCAGTATGACAATTTTATTCTCTCACTCAGTCCTATGTCCTAAGATTGTTTTAAAAATCCTTTTCTCCCCTGCACACAAGCTTCCTATATGAGTGTAGCTCCACTTCCAGCAGTAGCCATTTTGTGGGTGCACCTACCCAATGTCAGAATTCCAAAGGTGCCCAGAATCTGCAAAAGGTTGGGACCTTCTACTTTACTATGTAGCAACCGAACATCTTTTGTGGAATTCGATGGATTTTGGTATGTGCTTGCCACAGTAGATTTTACTGTATGTTATGGCATTAACGTCATCTTCTTTTTGTAGTAAAGGATGCAGTGCAAGTAAACTTTAACCAGCTGAAAAGTTTACACGTGCTTTAACTTCTACTTTTTGTGAGTAGAAGTCAGCAGTATAATCTGTTCACAAATTCCTTCAAATGATCCAGATTATTTCAGGGAGTTGCTTATAGCATAGTTAATGATAAAGATTAAACAGCAGCCTTAATACAATTTGATTACCATTTTTGGTTGTATTAAACATTTACTGTGTTAAAGACATTCTTAAGCAAGCACTTGGATTAAAAAAAATTCTATGTATGGTCAGACAAAAAAAAATGAACGTTTGCAAGAATTAGGGCATTAGATCAGGTAAGCCTCACACTCCTGTAATTCCATAGTTGGAGGGAAACTGACCTATTTCACCCAATACCAACAAAACAAAAACTCATAATTGGATTTGCCTTCTATATACATTTTAATAATTTGATTTAAAGGAAAAAAATTGAAATATTGTATTTACTCAAAGAAAAATGATCATCAAAAATGTTATACAAACAAAAACATTATTGATATACTGTAACTTGTATGCAAATGTAAGACACCCCCCCCCACACACACACCTTTTAATGGCTTATCTGTGAAAAAGCTTAATTTTGTATTTGTGAAATACTGTAGTAAAGTACAGGCATGGGAAACATGTTTCTTAAAGGCATAAACACATGTTCTGGGCTGTACTTTCAACTGCCCACAAATCACATTTAATTCTGGGAACAACTTAGCACTGACTAATAATGACCAGTGTTTTCGTCAGAGTTACACTGAGCTATCTAATAATGACCTCTGTGCCAATTAGTAATAAGGAAAGACAAATATAGGCAGGGAGTTACTGTAGGAAGGTGACTCATGGAGTTGTCTTCTCCTGTTGTCGATGGGATGGAACGTGTTTGAACATGTCTGTACTCTGAAAAATTCTGTGAGCAAAGTAGAAGCTGTAATATGATTTGTGTAGAGAAAAAGGCTACTGAAAGGTCAGGTGCCTCCCTTGTAAAACTTAAAGAGGCAGGTGCACCAATGCAAGGACACCAAATGAATCACGACAGGGCCTACCAAGCTTAAACTAAGAAACTCGTTTTGAGAAGATAAAGGTTCAATTTTACACAGATTTGCAATTCAAACTTATCTCAAAGAAATGCTCCTTTTGCACCCAAGAGCTGAAGCAGGAACTGCCCTGGTTCAGTAGTTTCAGTGCTCTCGCTGTTTATAAAGTGTGTCACTCACCGTCACAAGTATGCAGTGCAGGTCTGCTGGCTGCTCGCCTCCCCCACTTGCCCCTAAGAGCAGCAGCTCAGCTAGCCGGCTTGGGTTGCTCACTCTGAGTATGTTAATGTCATTCTCGCAGCAAAACGCTTGGATCAGGGTGAAATGAATTTGTAGAGCAACATCCTGATTGTCTTCCTCATCTGCAGCCAGCAGACAAAGCACCACATTATCTGGATCCCTGCAAGGATAAAACAATGCAGACTGAGTTAGTCACAGCCCCACAAATAACAACACACTTTACAATAACAGAAAAGGAACAAAACAGGAACTAAAGTCAAAAGGTATACAAATGTAACTGCTAATACTGGCTATGCACAAAATGAAGTTCAGGTACATTATACTGGACGCAGTTGGTCTTTCACACTCATCTGATTGATTTTTTCACGTGCTCAGCATCTAATACTCTGATTCATAGACAAAGGGTTTTTTTTTTGCTTTGTTTTAATTGATTACATTTAGGCACTAAACTGAAGGGCACATTTTTGAAACTGCTGGTCAGCAGTTCCCATTGTGTCAACTGTCACTGTGTGCTTAGAACTCTAGCATTCTGGGTAAAAGAGACAGAAGTTCTTCTGAAAACTGTCCCAAAGAAACTCTGTGCTTGTATGACATGCATATTATAGAGGAAGCAACATTTACATTACAGTCTGGCCATATTAGTGCCCTGAACCCTATGCCCACCATAAAGATCACACCTCAAACACTCAGCAGATCTTGACTGTACAGAAGTCTCCTCAGGTAGAACAAAAATGAGACCAGCATACAAGTCAACAGGCACAGCCGCACAAGGAAAATTGTTATTATTAGACAACCCACAACAAGGAACCAAAAAAAAAAATCAATTCTCACACGTTGAGCAATTTGGCAGCCTCATATACTCCAATAGTGATGTTTCTCTGACTCAGGGCTTTGCTTAGGACTTCCTCCAAGGCATCCCCCACCTTCTCCATGCTGAAAGAAGCCAGAGAGACTAGTAAGATTTTAAAACTAACAAAAGCCAAACTCCGGACAAGAGGGAGCAACCGTGGGCGCGCGCACACAAAATGCATCACTGCCCCAGGGGCTATTCGGCAGCGCCTACAACCGCCCTGCACCGTCCTCCTCATCGTGCAAAACTGAGGGAGGGTCTTGAATGGAACACACCTTTGATCCCCAGCGACCGGACTCATCAAGACGGGGCGTCAGATGCAGCCGCCGCCGCCGCCTGAGCGACTGGGAGTTAAGCGGGTGCTGACTTTTGTCCTGTCAGGAACAATCCCTGCCTCCCCCGCCTCTCCGATTTCTGCCTCACACAGACATCGCGCATACACTCACGGGCGCGCGCGGATCTCCCTCCCCCGCGCCGCCTCTTCTCAGATCCCCGTCAGGCATTTTTGCATCGTCGCTTTCCGTTTCATCCCCCTCCTCTTTCCCCCCTCACAGCTGTGAGGCGGCGGTGTGCCGGCTGCCCGGCTTCTGCGCTTGTCCCCTACCATTGTCATCCACCGTCTCTCTCTCTCTCTCTACGGTGCGCTTCGGTATTGCAGGCAGAGCGACTTCCCCACAGCCCTGCCCAGTTGGAGCTACATTTCGTACCTTCCCAAAGCCGGGTGGTCTCCAGCGAGCTCTTCCAGAGTCATACTGCAGCTGCAGATCCTTTGCAAGGAGCGAAAGGGGAGAGGCAGTTGGAACCGGCGGCCCTGCCCTGTTTCCTTCGGCCCCCTACCCCCTTTCTGGACAGACTGGATGCGCGCTCTGCTTCTGCCCACGGTGCAGTCGTCCAGCGAACTTGCAGCCGCCGTGCGTGTGCCTCGATCAACCCGCGGGCGCCGCAGCACTTGGCTCCTGCCCCAGCCGCTCACATTCCCTGCTCTCCCTCCGACGCTTGCAAGCCTCTTCACACACCGGTCCCTTTCCGCCGCGGCTCCCGCTGCAACCCAGCACCTCTGAGGGACAAAGGCTCCCCAGGCTGGAGTTATCCTGCCAACCCCTAGCCAACCGTCTCCCCTCTCGTTTGCATACAGCCACGCCATTGGGCTATGCAAATAAGCCGAGGCTCTCAACTCGACCCCCACCCCACCCCGCGCAGGGGAAGCGGGGACAATAACTTTCTCGGCCCTCTCTGGTGCTGATTGGTAGATGACGAAGTTTGGAGAAGGCGGGGCTTGCTGTGGGAGGGAAAGCTGTGGGTGTCTCTCTCCCCCCTCTCTCCCGCTTCAGCTGTTTTTCTTGTTGGTGCACATTTTTCCTCCTTTGTTTTTTTTTGGGGGGGGGGGGGGGTTGGAGGGATTGACCTTAAGCTTCTGTTTGCAGACTTCATGCTTTTGCAGATCGCCCTTGTACAATAAATAATTATTAGTAAGCAGGTTGTAAAAGCCACAGAGGAGCTGCACTGTGCTTTAACTCTCTCGGGGACCTGGCGTGGCTGTGTGCAGGCTCTCGCAATGGCGGTTTTGATCGGGCTCCCAAGAACAATGCGGGTTGGGAGTGAGACCACACAAGTGAGAGAATTTAGAAGGCGCTTTTTAATGGGAATTCTCGTATCTGAGCAAGGCTCTGCTGCTGCTTAACTGCAATGACCTGTGACCTTAGGTTACACTTATGGCTTGGTTTTAATGAGGCACCAACAGCTTGCTCTGGACATTAATCTCAGGGCAATGATCTTTTTAAGCAGATGTTTGTCACTTCTGAAAAAAAGGCCTGAGCTGCATCTCTGTGATATGTTTCAGTGTGTTTAAAAAATGAGACACGTTTGTGTAAGAAAAGCCTTAGGGTATCCAAAGACAGGCCCAGCTGGTATCCTTCCTCTGTATGACAGCTGACACTATTCAGTGCTTTGACATCCATGCTTCACATTTTTTGCTTCCTTGACAAATTTACAGCTATCAGCCTTTCACAACAATCTTGTCCTGTTTGGAACCTAAATAATACCAATCAGCCATGAAAACCCTGCTAAAAATATTTCTTCCCTAAAAATTGACACCCCCCTCTCCGTTTCTGTTGTTTAAGAGTAGTTTATTTGCATAAACAAGTCAGAGGTCAGTTATGTTCAAGGCTGAGGCAAAGAACAAGTGTGTGAGGGGGGAGGTCTTTCTTGCCTCAGCTGTCATTCCAGGATAATCAAAGCCTCATTTGCACATGTGTGCCTATCAATTGACTGGAACATTGATGACTTCTGCGTATGAGTGGGCCTTACACACAGATATAATTCTATGGGTGCAACTTCTACATCACCTGAAACACAACACAACTTGGTCTAGTAGATTCACACATTAAGCAGCCAGATACCTTGTACAACAATCAATGGATGTATATGTATAACCAGATTCCAGAGTGTAATAAATACCACACAATTCCTATTTAAATGGCAGAAGAAACTAGTTAGACTATTTAGTTATGGGTTGCATGCACACATGCATGTGTGCGCACACACACACACACACCATACCTGCAAATGTACTTGGAACTCTGCTAAAGCAAACACACATGTGCTGACAGGGCCTCCAAATTTACCTACAGCTTACCCTCAATTTCTAGGGCCACTAGTTAAACTCCAAAGAAGAACTAAAAGCCCACATTGTCTACTACTACTACTAAGATATTGTTTTATTGGGACAAAGCTGGATATGAATCAATAATAATAATAAAACAGCCATTGCAAAGGACAGACAAACTCATTAAAGTTGCAGTTACGGTGCAGGATGTGCAAAACAGCCATGAAATCCAGCTTCCCCCTTCCTTTCCCCAAAGCAAGGCTTGATCCTTCAGACAGCATACATTATCCTGACTATACACTGTACAGAACAGAGAAAGTGTGCAGATCTGTTGGAATGGATTTGCATGCATCTAGTGCAATTATTTTTCCAAATTAACTGAGTCTTTAAATCTGTTTACATTGACTGAGGAACAACTTTCAAATTTTGCAGCCTCCATGAAAATCAACCTAGAGTTAATTTTCAATAGACTCCACATGGGGGCCTTATGGTTTGAGTCAGCCGTAAGGCCCAATTCATATCATAGCAGCATGGCTGCTACTTGAAAAAGGAATGGCACGGGCACTGTGCCATGTAGGAAGTGGTTTATGTGAAATGGCTCCCCGTGTGATTGTGATACTGCAACAAGGACCACCCCCGCCCCCAATAAAAGGACAGCGCTGCTCTCATCCAGAGTTCCAACATCAAACTGTTCCCCGGCACTCTAATAGCAACAACCACAGGGACTTAAATGATTGAAGGGGAGAAAGCAAGATTATTCATGGTAACAGCATCTATACTGGCTCAAGCAGATGTACTGAGGAGTCATGTCCAATAGTTATCAGCTAATTACAGTTATAAATGTATGGGTAAGGCTTAATTTAAACCAGATCTGAAGTCCTGGATCCTGTTCTGATGATCAAGGCCGAACCTGCAAGCTTCTGAAGTATTCATTATGAAGTGTGCCTCAAAGTCAATGAATGTAATCTGCTCTGAGCCTGCTTGCGGGAAGAGTGGAATATAAATTGAATAAAATAAAAAATAAAACAAATAGTGTATCCTTGTTGCTAAATAATCACCACCTTTCCTCAAATATTTGGAATTAGGGTAGTCGTTTCAGGCAAGACTGAGCCCTGCAACAGCTCCACTGTTGCTGCACATGTGACTGAAGGAGGATGGCATGTAGAAGTTATAATAGTATTCCACGTTTCTTGGTAAGTGATCCAGGAGCTAGTCCCATATCTCTTGCCTGTGCTATCATTGACCTGTGCTCCTGTTTCCTAATAGATCTTTCCCTCTCATTTCCTACTCTTATCCAGCACACCACTGTCATCTCATCCATTCATCTATTTCTGTCTGTCTATAATTATGGTAAAAATTGCAATTATATGTTCAAGATCACAACTCCTAAATAATAGAGGCAAAGGGCCTGCTGGTGTTGAATATAACACAAATATGTGTATGATACCTAGTGACATATGTAACTGAGTGACTACTAAGTGTATTTATTATATCCAGATTGCACATTCATTACTTGTGTGACATTTATCATCCCCTCCCCAGACCTTCTGCATTGGCATTGTCCTCTGTTCTCAATACCATTTAGTGAGCACAGTATCCAAGACTGGTCATCAAATGTGTTCTTTCTGTACCTGATTGAAAAATAGGATAATGAATGTAATTCTTCATTGGTGTTTCTGGAAGTATCACTGTTCTCCTGTCTTTCCTCTTCCTATGTTTGTCAGGAAAGGCTTCAAATCAGATTATGAGTTTTACCACCTTTTGTAAAATACCTGCTGCTAGATACTGCAGGTCAGTGGTGTGTGTGAAATAGCGGTCACAAGTTGCCCCCTTAGCAATTCAATTTTCCTTCTTTTCCTCCCTCCTGCTCCATTTTTGAGAATCTTCCTATCTCTATTTTGGTATTGAATTTCTTGTCTTGGTTTTTTATATTTCAGGATTTCCCCCCTTCATTTTTGTATCTAATCTCAATTCACCATTTATTTTAATTAATGAGACCAGCAATAGATATAGGCTCAGGGCTCATTTCGAGGGGGAACACACAGGAACGCAGTTCCGGCAGTTCCCCAAAGAGGTCACATGTCAGGTGGCCCCGCCCATCTGACTCTCGGCCCTTTTGGGTCCGTTTCAGCCTGGATTGGGCCTCTGACGGGTGATGGATCACTCTCCCACTCAGCAGCGGCCCAATCCTGACCATTTTGGGCCCCTTTTCGGCCATTTTCAGCCCTTTTTTGCCATTTCGGCCCCATTTCGGCCCTGAGTGGCCAGGTCCAAAACAGCCAGGATAGGTGATGTCAGGGGGTGTGGCAAACGCAGATCAGTCATGCTAATGACACACTTCCGGTGATGGCAAGGGGCGTGGCATATGCTAATGAGTTATGCTAATGCGTTATGCTAATGAGTTCCAGCTCTTTTTCTACAAAATGACCCCTGTATAGGCTATTTTAACAACTAATGCTAACACAGTATTTGAATGGTCTGCATTTTTCAATTAATAGAAAGCAACACTGAGATAAATTTTATTTTAAAAAATAGCTCTCTTCCCATTAAGAAATGATACACAAGAGACTAAATGGCATTACCAATATTCCATAACTACACCTTTAGCCTTATTTTGAAGAGGAAGAAGTTCACATAAATTGAAATTATATGCATCTTGGTGCTTTTCACCTGCTGTCATAAGGTATCCACCACTGATTCACCCCCAAATTACCCAGCATTTGGGAAAATCTGCTCTAGCTAAATCTATCTGCTTCACTTTTAGACTCCATCTGGCATGTCTTTTGTGTTTTCCAGATCCATAATTACATTGTTAGGATAATAATCTCATACTTCTAGCTATGCTGAATGAGAAGCGGCATAGAAAAAGGTCACATGTTTGTGAGGAACAAAGGATAAATTGAAGAACAGTAAGAAAAGGAAGGAGGTGAATATGGATAGTTTAAAGGCAGATGAGATTTACTAGGGCAAAGGAAGAGAGAAAGGCAGGGAGCTGAAAAAAAGTGAAAGCAATGCAGATTCCTTGGAAGCAATAAAGTAGTGTGGTTGGATTGGGTGTGAGACTTTATTTGCAGATACATGTTCAAGAGACAGAATTAAGACAGGAGATGTTGGAAGACAAGAATAATGGGTGTAATGAGGTACAAGTAGAGCATGATACTAAGATTTTTAGAAATTATAACAGGCTTATTATTTAATTTAGAAGTATAGTACATTGATCTTTCTAACCAGGATTTCATTTCTAAATTGAAAAGTCCTGAGGTTTAAAGAACACATTTATAATTAATGTTGTAAAAATATGTATGTTGGTCAGCCTTTCAACATATGCTTATATGTTGAAAGGTCAGAATTCTTATTTGCCTTAATTAGGATCTATACTTGCTTTTTTTTTGCTGTTTTTCATGAGATAAGTCCTAGAAGGTGCTGGTAAAACACATACCTCAACCTGGTCATGTCCCTAATTAGGGCTCCACTTCTATTTTCCCCCTCAGGAGAGGGAGTCTTTGTATTATGAGATATTTGACCAGAATTTCCTTTGTTATCTCTGAGACATCCCAGATAACTGTCTGAATCCAATTGCAAATGACAGTCTAGAACCTTCTTTTTCAAGACAGTTGATCCTGTGATAAGGAAGTGCACCAGTCCATTATTTTATGCAGTAGAATACAGCAGCTCTCCCCAAGTGGATCTGCTGGTGACAAGGGATCCCACTTTGGGTTTTTCAAAGCCACTGAGAGGGGAAACTATGGGTACAAAATTCCAGGGCCCCCAATAACTAGTGCCAAGGTGCTTCTACTATGCATCTATATATACTGCAGCCCTTCTACATCCTGACTTTACTCATGGAGCTGTTGTGAGGATAAAGGTTAAATGGAAAGGGGACATAAGTATTATCCTGAGTTTATTACCAGAAGAATGGGTTATAAATGCGAGGAATAGATTCATGTGTAGGAAAGAATTGCAACTGTGCTGCATGAAGTAACTTTAAAAAGTGTTTGAGTGGCTTCCTTGTGTGTGTGTGAAGTGCCATCGAGTCAACCTGGTAGGGTTTTCAAGGCAAGAGGCAAACAGAAGTGGTTTGCTATTGCTTGCCTCTGCTAAACCCTGCTTAGATCTGACAAGATCAAGCTAGACTGGGCCATCCAGGACAAGGCATGATCTCCTTACCTGTGAATAAATTCTATTTTTTCTGGGCCAGTATTTTTAACCATTAGTCCACTAACACCTACCAAGTATACAACATTATCAATATGCTCAGGCATACATACCTCTTAGTGTTAGGTTTTATTCCTATTTGCTATGTGTCACTCTTTTAAGTTACTTGGGGAAGAAATCTGGGGTTTTAACTTGAAAGTGGGATGAGTGGCATAAAATAACTCCTCTCCTGGTTGTCCCCAAGCTCCTTCAGCACATTATTTGAGAGTGGGCCCTCAACTCTATTATTTAAGACACAGAATCACACCCTTCTTATTCCTGTAAATTATTGACGTAAAGGCTCATGAGAAACTTTGTACCTATGTTGAAACAGGAAGACCTCCCTCAGCCCTAGAGCTGTTAATGTCGCAACGGCTGCCTAGCCTTGAGAAGCAGAGTCCAGATTTTCACACTGAAAAAAGGATTAGATATGTAAAAGAGGATAATATCTGTTTTTCTTGTTGAAAAGAGTACTGTTTGCTAGCAATTCAAAGGTATAGTTTTGTTCTTTACTTGATGCTTGCTAGGTAGAAAGTTGGACTTTGTTTCAGACCAGGCTTTAAGTTCCCTTAGTTTGTGTGTACATGAGAAAGAAAATGAACATTATATTAAGGTCCATATTCGGTTTTAGTTTGTTTCATATTCAGTTTGTTAGGACAATGGGAGGAATGGGCGGGCGGGCCATTTTTAGTCATCTCTTTTATGATACCCCTGTAGCTGAAACAAAAACTCTTTGTGCAAACATGACAGCTAATCCACACCCAAGCAATGTAATATCTGGGCAACCCCACCTTTATGACATTTGCCCACTCAACCTGCACTGACATTCCATGAGGACAGCTGCAAGTTCGAAGAGGTACAAAGTTCTCTGTTGCATGAGTCAGCAGCATTTTGCTCTGTCAGTTACAGACAAAGTAAATATGTAACGTTAAGACAGAAGTCACAGAGAGTTTTGTCTAGTGGGGTAAGCCTGGCTTTCAACCACCACTGCAGTGTACATGACAGGTATATATAGCAATGATTCAAACTCAGATTCATTGTCTGTCTTGCCTCTCTCCCTGTGCTTAAGATGTACTACATACCATTTTTTAAAGTGCTGTCTAAGTGTCTATATGGTTATTAATTGAAACATTCATTTGTCACCTTATCCCAGATATTCTTGGAGTGTGCAAGAGCAAACTTACATAAAACTAAGCATCTGGTTGTCCCTGGAACCTTATAGAACCGTGGCCGTTTCCACACTACTCACCTTCATCCGAAATGCTGCGGAACGTCACGAAAAAACTGTGGAAGATAGCGTCTTCTTGCACAAGTTTTGTGCGATGTCGTGCAAAACTCACATGAGAAGATGCTATCTTCCGCATTTTTTCGTGACGTTTCACAGCGTTCTGAATGAAAGTGAGTAGTGTGGAAACGGCCCTTGTCAGTGCAATCCTAAGCAGAGTTACTCCAGTTTAAGACCATTGTTTCAATGAGTTTAGACTGCAGTAACTCTGTTTAAGATTGCACTGTGTGTGTGCTGTTTTGAGTTATAAAATGGGAGAAAGGCATCTCTAAGCACGATCCATTTTGTTAAAGTTGCAAATCTAGGAATAATAGAGAGATAGGTTTGTGACATTACTAATGCTAGTCAACCAGCTCCATTCAAAACCAATTTCTGCCACAAACTTGCAGAACTCCTTTGTCCCAAGTTTCATACATTTATACATGACTTTAAACAAACAGTTTGTACATCTGAAGTGTGTACTCAAGAATAAATTGTTTAAGGACTGTAGTTGACAATCCATGAAGTATTCAGCTGCTGTTGTACTTGGCTATACGCCAGTTAAATGGGTTTCTGAATGATATAAAATTAGACATTCAGGAAGGACACTTTGGTATAGTACTGGAAATAATTATGGCTGCATTAATATGACACAGAATTCTTATGGGCATCATGGCAGCATACGAGTGCACCCCAATCTTTACTGTATTAATAACAGAAATTTCAAATCAGGTATTTGTTGATGTCAAACTACAACAGTGTACTATCTTTTTATGCCTAGCCCCCACCCCAAACCTCAGCATTGCAAGACCTTTATGTTAGTATCAGCAAAAGTATCATGAAATAGTTAGCAAACTTTCAAGTTCCCAAGAACTCTTCCTCAGGCTGGTTGTTCAGAATGAAAACTAAGGGGAGTAGATGTTTCAAAAAAGTGTTTCATGGCATACTGGAGGAGCCCAAGGCTTGCAGTTTGTATCCGTCTTGGCATGGAGACCATGAAGGGTTGCGGACTTAATTAGATGAGATAGTTTGGATGCAAAATGGATTTCAAGATATAGCACAACAGCCTAGTGGAATAGAGAAGCAAAGCAAAAAATGGCCGCTTTCCCTTTGAAAATGTAAACGCAGTCAGTCTGATCCTTCCAAAGCATTAATTAAAATGCACAGATGTTTTGTAAGGCAGAGAGCAAAAGTAAAATGTGGTGCTTGTGGTCCTGATATTAATAAAGCTGGAGATTGGTTTTAGGTTCTGTCAGGGCTTTTTTTGTAACAGTCCTCACTGGTACTGAGTACTGGCAACTTTTTTCAGAGCTCTCCCAAGACCCGAGGAGAGAGTTCATGGAAATTGACACAACCTCATATAGGCTGAATCCACACTCACCAATTTTCCGCTTTTTAAACGGAAAACATCTGTGTATTTCTCATCTGCAACTTTCTCCTTCCCGTTCACATTCAGTCCCGAAATGCGTTTATCTTGTGCCATCCGCCGTTCACATTACCTCCGGAAAAGCCGTTTAAGTGGGTGGATCCGTTATTCCCCGCCCCACCCCCTCTTTTTTTTTCCTGTCCAGATTTCCGTTATTTCGATTCAGCCATATAAAGAATTCCATCTAAACTATTAGCAAAAGCATTCCACCGGGCGGATCAGTTCCCGCCCTTTTTTTAAAAAAAAATTTTAAATGGGAAGTTTTCCGTTATTTCGATTTAACCATAAAGGGGAAGAAAATTGAAGCGATATACCACGTGCTCGCTTTCGTTACGATTGGCTCGTGTTTTCTGGCGGGGTTTTTAAAATGCCTATAAAAAGGGGTGCTTGTGTGACAGTTCTCTTTGTGGGTGTTAGTGGCTGGTTGGTTTTGGAGTTGTCGGTGGCAGTGGGTGTTTTGAGAGTCATGGATCCTATCATTTCTCTGATGGCTAATGTGATTTGGATCATGATGCAGTGCACTGCACAGATGATGCTCGCCTACAGGCGACACTATGTTCAGAGGCGTCGTGTCGCTGCCAGACTCCTGTTTTCTACTGCCGATACTACCTATGCCTTGGCATGTTTCAGAATGTGGAGGCGCAAGCGCATGCAGCGTTGGTTTCTGCTGGCAGAGATAGAAGAGCCGAGGGAGCACTGGGTGTACCCACGCAGTACAGACTGGTGGGAAAACATTGTTCTTGTGTACTGGGACGACCGTAGATGGATGCGTCGGTTTAGGATGTCCAAAACAACTTTTCTTGAACTTGTTGAGGCTCTACGACCGAGGCTTCAGCGACAAACAACGTGCCTTTGTAGCCCCATATCAGTCGAGCGAAGAGTTGCGGTGGCGATTTGGTGGCTAGCGAGTGGGACCAGCTACCAGGTGGCTAGTGATCTCTTCGGGATTGGGAAATCCACCGTCGCATTGGCAGTAGTGGAGTTCTGCCTCGCGGTAGAGATGGAGCTCCTTTCAAAGACCGTAACCTTCGGAGGTGCTATCGGCGAGGTATGTTTAACACAGATGAAGCATAAAATCGTTATAACACCGCATTGTTCTGTCAAACACAATAATGCTTTGCTAGAGAATCTGTTCATGCGGGTTGCCATGCTTATGGAAAAAGCCTCTTTCAATGCATATGGCATTGGTTCTTTGTGTCATGTCAGTGTTGACTTTTATTTGCTTTTTGCCCTGCGAGTAAAGGTTTAGGTTACAAGTGAGTGAACCATCAGCTGTCTGTTGCAATGTTTGGTGCAGAATTATTTGAGCCCAGGGGGATCATAACTTTTTTTTTCTGGTTGTGAAAAAAATGCCGGGGGGGGGGGCCTTTCTGCGCATATGTTGCCAAGGGATGTTATGCACAAGGTTAACATCTACCTGAGGAAAAAAATGTGCTATCCCTTTAATAGAGGTTCAATGGGATGCAATTTACCTACATGAAATGAAAATTTTCAGTTGCTCATTTTCCACACAATATGCCTCTATTAAAAGGATTGAACTATTTTTCCTGGACATTTAAAAAAAAAAAGGGAAGCATCAGGAACAGAAACAGATTTACCTGCTGTTTAAGATATTTGTACCCTATTTCTCAACAACATTAGGCAGCTCACAGTCCTTCCATTAAAATACAATACAATCAATAACACAAAGCATTAAATGGTGCTTACAGTAACAAAACCTTCTGTAATAAGTAGAATACACATCATTTCAAGTGTTTTCCCAAGGGATGACTTGTTGGTGCATGTGGAGGTTGTGTAAATGACAATTGTGCTGATAAATTGAAATCCTGTTATCTAATAATCTCCCCTTTTTTCCCCCCAACAGATAATGGATGGCTTTTCAAGGCTTGGCTTTCCCCATTGTGTGGGTGCCATCGATGGCACACACATCCCTATCTGTGCTCCAGGTGGTCATCCTTACCAGTATGGCAACAGAAAGAATTTTTCTTCGATTTTACTGCAGGGCACGGTGGATCACAAGGGCAGATTTGTGGAGGTGGAGGTGGGCTGGAGTGGGAAAAACCACGATGCCTTTGTGTTCGCCCACTCCGCATTCTGCGCAGCAATGGACTCAGGAACACTGGTGCCAGGAAACCCATGCATTGTGGTGGATGGGATATGCATTCCGCCAGTGGTAATTGCGGACAGTGCCTACCCAATGCGAAAGTGGCTAATGAAGCCTTATGGTCGTTCAGCCACAACCACAGTCCACCGTCGCTTTGATAGCAGGTTATCACGGGCAAGGAACGTGGTCGAATGTAGTTTCGGCCGGCTGAAGGCCAGATGGAGGTCCCTGGGTCACAGACTGCAGGTCAGGGAACAAAACATGGTCACCATTGTGACAGTGTGTGTGGTGCTGCACAATCTTTGTGAAACCAAAGGGCACCCAATAATTGGAAGAGGATCTAGTCCAGCGCCCATTCTATTATCTCAGCTGGAGGAGCCACAGAGCACCACAGACCGCCACCATTTGGAAGAGGGAAAGATGGTGCGTGATGCACTTGCAAAATTCGTGCATGGCACCAATGTCTTGCATTAGATCTGAAGGACCCTGCATTGGCAAGGATTACTGTCATGTGGTGGTTGGGCATTGATTATCTAGATAACATACCTCGCATTGTTGTGAATGTGCATTTTGTTGTTTTCCACCACTGTGATGTTAATAAAAAATTTTTTTTTTCAGAAAAATAAAATACCGCTTCCCTAGTCTTGAAAGGAACCCATCACCAAGCGTATTTTATCGAATGGGTGCCTTATGTAAGATACAGAGTTCAATTTTTTTTAAAAGATACAGAGCATAGTGTGTTGGTGTGGTGAGGAAACTGGCCTGAATCAGGAATAAAAAAAAATCATCGACACCTCATAGAGATGAACCTGAGGGAATTGTTTTCTTTTATTTTCATTTTTAGTTTCCAATTTGTACCAGTGCCTTGGATGCCTTTAATTTTACAACTGTATAGCTTACTGTCATTTGTTTGTTTGAGGATTGCTTAAAGTTTTCATCCTTGAAGTTGGAAAGAAGGAGATTGAGAGTAGGGGCCATTTTTCCACAAATTGTCAATGGCAAATTGGAAACTAGTTGATGTTTTCTGCTGTTTCCGCATCACCAGTAAAGCCATCTGAAGCATAGTTACTGGCAATTGAGAGTTAACTCAACTCATAGCCCACTTATGGTGATCCCTGGTAGAGTTTCCATGTCACTGGGTTAATAGGGGTGGTTGGTCATGTTCCGCCTCTGCAATCCTGAGCTTGGCTGGAGGTCTTCCCTCAAGTGATCCACAATTGTTGACCCTGGTTAGCCTCTCAGACCTCACATGAGCTTGTTTTCGAGGGCTGCATAGGACAGCTAATAACAACCCCAAAACAGGCTTAGAGAAGATCGTATCTCATGATTAGTGTGCATATATGGGTTTGCACAATTTATACATGTCGGTGAATCCATACAGTTATTGGGTTCAACGCTGAACACTGATAATATTCAACTATCCAGAACATTTTTAGGAGGTGGGGTATCATTGAGGTGCTCTTAGAGGTCATGTAATGTTAAACCTGAGTTCACATTTCTTTTTCCGATTTTCAAAGCACCTCTGAAAAGCAAAACTACAATCACAAAGTTTAAGCTCCCAAGTTATGTGTTTTCAGGAATCAGAGCATGGTCACCAGCATTACATCAACATACTTGGAAAGGTTAACACATGGCAATACAATCCATGAACTGGGCTTTGTGTTTGGATGGAAAGCTTCATCTTTAAAAAAAACACGAACCTTTATTCCACTTATCTTGCTGTTGAGTCCTCATGCTGAAACATACAAACAAGCTTTGGATGATAGGCATGGTCAAGCCATAGCACAATCAGAATGGGAGCAGCGCATCAGGTACACTAGTGTTGGGCTCCTAGTTGAGCCCAACATGAGTAACTCTGCACATTGCTGTCCATGTGCAGGATTATGCCCAAACCTAATTTGCTGTGTTTTCATCAATGAAACACATACTATTTCAGAGCTGGATTCATGTTTTTGCCCCCATGAGGACAGGTCTCCAAATATCAAATGCGCTTTTGAATAATGAGCATGTTGCTGCAGCGCGGTGTACCATCAAACCATTAATAGGTTAAGAGAAGGATTCGGCGATCTCACAGTAGCAAGGCTGGGCATTCATGTAAGGGCTGGGATTTTTGACAAAGCATGGTGCCTCAAAACTGCAACGTGTCTCATACGTGATATGGCAACGTTAAATTTTTCTTCTGGACAGGCTTTGTTAAATTGCAGGAACGCCGCAGTCTGAGGGGGACCCATTTTTTTCTGTTTTTTTCTATTTATCATATTATTGTTATACCAAATTATCGAGTTAAAAAAAGAAACTTGAAAACACCCCATCCCTCCCCCCCGAAAAACACGAAAAGGCACAATAGCTTTCGTTGAAATCTTTATTCTGATAGAACATAATGGTGAAATTTCGATATGACATTTAATTCTCCGAAAAAAAAATTTAAAAAGTGTACAGAAACCAACCCAAAGAATTATTTTAATAATGAGTTAAGACGTGAAATAATCACAGTTCCGGAAGCGTCTGATTTTGGATTGCAGAGGAATTGGACAGTGGATGGTAAATCGGCGTTTATGGAGCACTTGTTAGCGGACTTGGCAAATAGGAATGCAGGGATCATCCGGAGATAGGGAAGTAAGGAAGGTTTGGAAATAAGGCGCGAAATATCCGCTTCACGGCGTTCATGTCCCCCGTGAAAAACCCGCAAAGAATCTGTTAAGGGGAAACCGTGAGGAATGCGAGAAAAAAACGGAACTTTATGACGGTGGTGTGAACGGCGCTTGGAAATACGAAAGAAAGGTGGGGAAAACGTGGGGAAAAACCTGTAATGTGGATTCAGCCATATATTAGTTTCTTTTTTATCAGAAAGAAAGAAATAGAAAATCTTTGCGTGCTGTGTTAGGCCGTTACAGGCCATACTGGGTAGCATTAGTTAGTGGTTGGAGTGCATGTAACACCCCCCCTGCCCCCAAGCCTGTGTTTAGCTTCTCTCTGATGCTCAATATATAAACAGAAAAAACACATGCCTATATACAGGTAAACGTTGACCTTTTATGCAGCTGAAAAGCTCTTCTAAAGCCCTGTTGCAGTCAGTGTTGTTGTGTCTTATAAGCTTGATCCGCGTGTCGTGTGACAGGCCTTGGACTATTCTCGGGTTTTCAAGATTAGTTTGGTAAATACCACTGTTGTCTCATCATTTTTGTTAACCACCTCCTGATAAAATGTACCAGCTTTCACTGTCAAGATTTACAAGGGAGAGTTTGTTGTTATTGAACATGTCAGAGAACATGGTTTAAAAGCAATGGTTCATGTTTAATTAGGTGCTATGAAATGTTGTACAAAACAGAGTTTGAATGTATGGAGGTGAAACCAGTCCTTTTTTTATATATATATATATTTTATTTTTAACATCTAAAACAGTAAACTACAATAGTACAAGGGGAGGAAAAGAAGGGGGAAAAAAGAGAGGGGGAAGGAAGGGGTGGAAAAAAGGGGAAGGCAGCCTACAAACACTAAACACTACACTTCAATGCTTTCCCTTCATACTGCCATAATTGAAAAATAAAGCTTAATAAAGTACTGATGGAATGGTTAATCTTACCAAATACAAATTACAGTTCAAATTAAATCTTTTCCCCCCTCCTGGGCCTCGGACGCAGTTCTCTCTGAGCAGCTACAGCCGCAGCGCTCGTTGCCTCCCCCCTCCCTTCAGGCTTCGAATCTTCTTCTTTTTGCTTGATGTCTTGCCCAAATTCTTGGTTTTTGTCCACAAAATCCCTTAGCTGATCTTCCGAATTAATCTTGTAAGCTTGATCTTTATAACTAAACCCGATTCCTTCCGGAAATAGCCATTTGTACTTTATGCCACGATCCCTCAAAAGAGCCGCCAGCCTTTTATACTTGATTCTTCTCTTCCGAACTAAAAATGGAACGTCCTTCAGTATCTTGACTTTATTTCCCAGAAAGTCCAAGTCCGCATTATATGAGTTATATAGGATGATGTCCCTGACCCTCCTAGATGAAAACTCAATAACAATCTCGCGAGGCAGCTGCCGCTTCATTGCATATTTTGAAGATGCCCGACGGGCTCCCAAAATGGCGCTTTTTACTTCTTCTTTAGTTGCCCTCGCAGGTGTCGCTAAAAGTTCCGAGGCAAGATCCCTTAAATCCTCGTTTTCCTCCTCTTTAACATTCTGGAGACGCAAAATGGTCTGTGTTCACTCCACTTGCAGCCCAATCAGCTGGTTTCCCACCAACTTTAGCTCCTTGTTCGTTGCTCTCATAAGTGACGCATTTTCCCGAGCAGACTTCTCTGCCCCCCCGCTACTTCCTTGATGGCTTTCACATCGCTCTCAATTAAGCCCACCCTTTGATCTGTTTCATTCAGCTTGTCAACAAAGGGTTTTATGGCTTCGATAACCGATCTTTTCACCAATTCCTCGAGCGACTCGCCTCTTCCCTGCAGGGCAGCCGTAACTGACTTGCCCAAGGCAGGACTCTGCTTTTTCGCTGCCATTTTAGGGGGGGGGACCGCCAATCTTCCGAGACTCTGCGAGGGGGGGAAATCCGAATCTTCTAAACTTCAGATCCCACCACTCCTTCACATACGCTTGTAGTGACAGAAGGGATTCGCTTACTTACAGGCTTCCGCCTAGTTCTGTTCTTTGCTGTTTTCCGTGGCCCGGCAGCACGCGAGGTGCCACGCACGTCTGCCGGCCTCCATAGGGACAAACGGGCAATTTACCCCCTGCCTCGATTTGCCAGAGGGCTCTTCCCGCCGCGTCCCGGACCCAGACTCCCTCCCTGGGAGCCCTGGGGGCTAACCTTTGCAGATCAGCCGCCCGGTCAGGCTGCTCGGCCGCTTCTTCTCGGACCTGCCGAGAGGAGCGTCCAACATGGCCGCGAAAATGAAACCGAATCGAAACCAGTCCTTTTCTAAGGTTTTACATTTCAGATAATAAAATGAATCAATCCTACCATATAAAGGAGCAAGTTGCATTTGTTTCTCCAGAAAGGTCCAAGAAGGGTCAACCTGACCTATGAAACCCACAGGCTCATAACAAAGAGGAAGTGGCTTAATTTCACATATAATGCTCATGGACCCCAGAGTGGTTCATACATTTTTATCTCTTTCTTGTTCCAAGGAGGCCAGGGTGGTGTGCATCAAAAAAGGTCTAGAGGGAAGTTTTCCAGTACTCATATTAACATGTTCTTATCTATTGCATTTCTTTTTTTTGTTTGTTTTTTAAATGAAAACATTTCCCTACACATTTCTTAAAATCAAAACTCTACAACCACAAAACACAGAATTTGCAATGCAGATCAGTTATTCAAATCTGGAACATCAGCATATATTTAACCTATTTGTTACAATGGCAAAACTTGAAAAGGTTGTATTTTTTTTAATACAGAATTTGGAACATTAAGGCAAGAAATGTGATGAAGAATGGAGAGGGGTTTTATGGAGTTTGTGTGTGGTGGAGACAGGTCTCTTCTGGTTTCTGAGTCATTGATGTAAACAGATTTTGAAACCCCTGAGATTACTAATGACCAGGTTCACCTACTTCTGTTACTGTTACTTGTTGCTTCCTTACAATGGCAGAAAATGAGCAACCCATAAACAAGACTTTTATAGGCTTGTGGGTGAGTGAAAGAAAGTTGTCTGAATACAAAGTGAAGTTTATTTACTCCCCACAAACTGGGACACTAAACAGAGATTAAAGCAAGATTTAGAATTTTGGTTTGTAGAGAGAAAT
Source organism: Eublepharis macularius (assembly GCF_028583425.1). Classification (NCBI taxonomy): domain Eukaryota; kingdom Metazoa; phylum Chordata; class Lepidosauria; order Squamata; family Eublepharidae; genus Eublepharis; species Eublepharis macularius. The sequence continues at coordinate 74,596,488 of NC_072794.1, forward strand.
AAATTCCCATGTGCCAATCAATATGCGTGCATTTGGATGTCACAGTGGATCGAACATTGGTCAAAACAGGAAGTTTTGATTTGTACTCTGCATACAAAGGGAGGAGTGAGAGCAGGCAAGTACAACAAACAAGCTGCATTCATATCCATCACAAGTGAACAACATATGTTTGTTGTGGTGTGTGAGTCTAACTGTAAATTACATTTTCCCCAGATCCCCACAATCAAACATATGTTGCAAGTTCTGTGTTGAGAACTTAATCCCTGGCACAAAATGCCCCCAATTTGCATTGGAGACCATCATGCATGAGAAGAGAGGCCTTAAGTCCATGCCATTTTACCACCCTGAAATGGTCCTTGGGGTGCTACTTAACCCATTAGGGAAACCTTGGAATGCCCAATGTAAATAGCATGCCCCCAGAGCTATTTCAGGTCAGAAAAATGGTGCAGGTACCTTCTCCTTGCTCACTTTGGTCATGATCCCAGTTGGGCCAGTGTATACTTGGGACCCAATTCCCAGGACAGAATTTGCAATACATGTTAGATCATGTGGATCCAGGGAGGACCTGGAGGAGAATGCAATGTGCAGTTAGCCCCTGAATGTGGCCAGAGATTCTATCCACCACAGGTAGGTATGGATTAAAAAGTCCTGCCTCTGCCTACATGCAGTGGACTGAATCTCTGACTCCATGGCTAAATGGTGCACTTAATACTCCAAAACAATACTGAAATAGTGCTTGCTGTTGCAGGGAGAGGTTTAGGCAGTAATTATTTAGCAGTTCTATCCAACATCTACCTACCATCTCCCTGTACATTTTTTAATGTATGAAATTCTTCGAGGGCTGAGACAGCCCTGCTTTTCTACACTTTCACGTTCAGGGGCAAAAGTTGATTGCTTAAGTTGGTTGTGTACAAGAAATTTTTCTGTTGAATTGTGTCTTAGAAAGGTGGCGGCGGGGGAGAGATGCTGCTGACATCCATATCTTCTGGCTAGTAAAAGACATCACTGAGGTTTAGGTAGGGTTGCCAACCTCCAAGTAGGGGCTAGAGTTCAGGGATTGCAACTGATCTCCAGGCTGCAGAGATCAGTTTCTCTGGAGGGAATGCCAGCTTTGGAGGGTGGTACAGTCTATGGCATCTATGGTTGCCAGGTCTCCTTACCCTCCTGGTGCCAGGGGGACATCCCAAATGGGCTGAATCAGCCCGATGCAAAGCCTGGAAGCACTCTAGGAGCCTGCATGATGACGTTGCACTAGAAGCATGCCCCGGAAAGTTCATTCATGTGCCTTTCCCTTAGCCAGCCTGGTGACTGGTGGCGGGGGAGGAGGATGGGAGTGGGGAATCCCTTACTGGAGGACTGGCACCCCTAATGGCATCACATCCCCACTGATCTCCCTTTTCCCCCAAACTCTGCCCACCCCAGGCACCACACCCTCATTTCCAAGGATGCCAACAGAAACACTAAAATAACATGCACCCCCTGGTTTCCAGTTTGATATGGTAAATCCATTGATATCTGCCTGATCTTCTGTGACCAAGGCCAGCCCCTCCCCCCAGAACCCCAAAAAAGGAATGAAAGGGTAGGAGGGACCAGCCATGATTGGACATGCCCGCTGTAAGCTGTCATTACCACAAAATACAGCTGACCACGTCCTTTGTATTACAATTCTTACAATCGTTTTACCAGAGAATTTTTAGGGGGCTTGAACTGTTAATGTAATCTAATATACATTAATAGAACAGATAATCCTGACCTTGATGGCCTGGGCTACCCTGATCTCATCAGAAGCTAAGCAGGGTTTGCCCTGGTTAGTGCGTGAATGGAGACCACCAAGGAAGTCCAGAGTTATTACACAGAAGCAGGCAATGGCATGTCACATCTGTTCATCTCCTGCCTTGAAGACCCAATGGGATTGCCATATGTTGGCTGTACTTGACATCATTTTATTCACAGAATAGATAATGCTGTATTGTTATAATATAGCCTGTATACATTGGTAAGCTCTCTTGAAATTATGGCTTGAATTTGTCATTCAGCAGGGCCGTAAATGTTTGTGGTCTGTAAGGTTGAGTTATTTCTGACTTTGATTACCCCTTAGTGGAATCTGGATGAAAGCTACCTGCCGTCACTCTATACATAAGTGACAAACTATTTTGCCTAGTTGTGTGTGCCACTCTGTAATAGATGGGTTTGTAAGATTAGCTGAAATGATGCCATTTTTGTCCTAGTGACAAGATGTGATATGACATGACTTAAAATTTACTGCATGGGAAAGCTGCTAATGCAGCAGGTAACAAGGAGCAGCAGATGGTCAGGCAATGGAAAAACAGGTGGAGGCATTGTTTGAAGACTGTCTGAATTAAGCTTGCTTAATTTGTCAGCTCTCTGCTTAGCCCTAACAACTATAGTCTCTCACACTGTATCAGGTTTATCTAGCAGGCAAACGGTCTGAACTAGGCCATCTGTAATCACTTACTGCACTAAAATGTCTTCAGTGCTAACCACCGAATGGATGCCTTTTTCTCCCTCCTCTCTCACTCTCTGTAGGTGAGAACAGCCCTGACACCAGGGCATGAGAAAATACTCTGCAGAGCTTGAAAAAATGTTTGTTTTCTTGGGAGTATTTTCAGCTGTAGGGTAACTCCCTTCAGTTCTCACTTGGCTAAAGTGCAAAGAAAACTCTGACAATCATAGACAGTGCGCGGCCCTCTTCCAAAAGGAGCATTTTCTAAAACAAGGGCCTCTACTCATGCTGAGATTGCAACCTACATGTGGAAATAAAACTACAAAACGCTCCCATGCTTGTTGTAGCTGGTCTTGTAATACAAAGGTTGGGCTTTTCAGCACTTGAAATGAATATTAACAATCTGCTTGCTGTGGATAACTTAGTAGGATTAATCGGCCTCATTTTACCATCAAGCACTAATGAGATGTTAGTATGGACAGTGTTTTCACAAATAGTCCTTAAAGCAAAGGGCAATGATGTCTTGGAATCTAGATTCCAGAGCAAGCTGATCATGGAAAGTGCTTTGTATTTGAATGAAGTTGGCACATCCCATCACTTGTGATTACTCTCTTGCGAAGGCCAGAACTGGGAGGTGGAATAGGGTTGCCAGGTCTCTTTACCCTCCTGGTGGGAAGAGGGACCTGGCACTCACCTTCCTTGTGGTCTTTGCTTGTGTGCTCTTTGCATGCATGCATGCACTCCTGGAGTGGCACAATGATGTCATTTCTGGAAAGTGATGTCATTGTACAGGATCCGGGAGTGCTCCCGCTCTTTGCAGTGGGCCAGTTTGGGCCCCAGATGGGTCAGTTTGGGCCCCAAGCAGGAGCACTCTCAGGGTGGCTTAATAACGTAGTTGCACCATCCTGGGAGCATGCCCGCGAGGCCTGTTCCCCTTCCTTTCCCTGCCACTGGGCAGGTGAGTGGTGGCGAGGGGCAGAGGGTGAGAGAGGGTGATCCCCGCCCCCATCGGGGGCAGCCCTAAGGTGCAAACCTGGAAAAATTTCAGCCAATGAGATCTTGTTAATAAACTGCATGATTGTCCTGTCACAGCACATTCATGTGCACTAGAGCAAAAGGTGACTGCGGCTGCAGTTCCAGTATGTTGCAGTTGCATGCATTGTGCAAGATTTGCACTTTGAATGCAAATGAGTATACACTACAGATCCCAACACTTCTGCCCCTTGGCATAACTTTGTAGGTTGTGTTGGGTGAGAGTGTTTGTATTTGGTGGTCTACAGGCTGCTTTGGAAATGAGCCAAACAGCTCTGATTAGATCCCAAGGCTCTCCAGCGCAGTCCAATGACTGCCACCCAAAGCCAGGGCTCAGGCACTGCAGTCTGCACATGGGGCTATCTCCAGATCAGGCAGGCAGACCAAGGATAAGGCGCAGGACACCAGATTCCTCTGCACAACTGTACAGCCTCCAGGTAAGCAGGGAAATGCACTCTTGCTCCCACTGAGTTGTACCCTGTCTTCAAATTCTATGCCTTGCAATATATAGGAAACTTCAAAAAGTCTGTAAGAAGTACTGTAATACCAACTTATGTTTAGCTGATTCTGGTGACCTTATGTAGGATTCTAAGCATAGGGCTTTGATGGCTTTTTGACAATTGGAAAGCAGATTCTTGGAGTTTGGGATCTGCATGGATCACACTCTCCCCCCCCTCCCTTCCTTCAGCATAGCTCTGCAGCTGGAAGAGGCAAGAAGGGCCATCTCATTCCCTTCCTTTCCAATACAACTCCCCACCCCACGTGGCTGTTTAGTACTTATCTGCATGAATCCTACCATCTTGAGAACGTACTTTCTTGGAGTCAGAAGAGACTGCAGGAGATATGGCAGTTAGGATTCAATCCCCAGATTTTACCTGTGAGCACCAAACCAGACATGACAACGGCAGAGTCATGACCTAGTTCTGCCCCAGTCATGTAGAACGTAGTGGTGCATTTATTTATTTGTTTGCTTATTCAGAATATTTTTATGTCATCTCTCCAGGAACCTACCTGAGGTAGCTCACAAAATAAAACTAATAAAAACATTAAAATATATTAATTAAAATGGACACACAGGTGAAAAGTGCCTCACACTCTGTACTCCTAAGGTGCTTGTCTCCTCAGTGACATTCCAATATCTGAAGTGTGCTTAGTTGGGAGAAAAGTGCTTGGGGGAGAGATTATAGGAAGGTAAGCAATGAGCAGATGGACTCCCATATATCCCTTTCACTGTTAAAATCAGACCCATCACCATTAGGTGTTGACCCTAATGAATTTGTGAAGTTGGAACAGAGAAACGCAATGGCGTAATTAATTGCAACCTGTACTAGTTTGACTATGCCCCTGAGGAAGCACGGCGTGAGAGTACTACGTGCGAAATGGAAGCAGCCGATTGTCCGTAGGGCAGGAACGTCGTTCGGAGGATTGAACACTACAGACAGTAGCTTTGCTTTTTGCACAGCACCTTCTGCACTTTAGTTCTCTTGTTTACAGCAAGTTATAGCTGATGACTCGGGAGGAGTTGGTCATTGTCCTTAGGGATATAAATGTTGTGTTAATTTTTTTCAGACAGAACTGATGGAATGTATGCGTCTGTGGAATTGTGAAATGTTATGAATTGTAATTAATTGTAATTGACTGTAATTAATCTCATTGGATGTAATGTTTGCACTTCATGCACTTTGAATTAAAATTTTTTTTGAGATTATTCATGGTTTAATTCAACATAGGGGACCTTTGTTAGTAAATAAAACATGACTTTCTTCCATTGCTCTTGAGACTGCTTCTGGTTCCCCCCATCATGATTTGTTTACAAACATTCTGGCATTGTTAGCAACTTTGCAAAGAGCTACTTAGCATGTGAAGAGGTCCCCTTCCTCCAAATGTATGTAATGTGGGGTTTGTTTGTTTTTTGCTTTTTTGTTTAGAAAAATTACTTTGGGGGTGGATACATGATTGAGCTTTATATTATATACTATGGAGAGAAAGTGGATAAAGAAGTTTTCTCCTTCTCCCATAATAACAGAATTTGGGTACTTGCTAAGTTGAAATTGACTGGGAGTAGATTCAGGATGGATAGGATGGACAAAAAAAATATATATGCACAAAACACATGAATGGCAGCTGGAGGACCTCCTTTTTTCTCTGATCTTCCCTGCTGAAGAATCAGCTCTCTCTGCATTCTCAGCCATATTCCCACGCAAGGAAATGCCTTGATCTTATAGGCATCTTTCAGTGCATTTCTGTAACATTTGCACAAATGCTATCCTTACGGTTTGTAGCTGAGTTTGCTGAGACAGAAATTTACAAGCAGCTTGGGTTAGTGGTTCGAGTACTGAAACTGTGATTCCCCCACAACAGAAGGGTTTGCTGAGGCAACTTTCTTTTGATATTTCAGGCCGTTTCCACACTACTCACCTTCATCTGGAACGCTGTGGAATGTTGGGAAAAAAATGTGGAAGATAGCATCTTCTCGTGCGCGTTTTGCGCGACATCGCGCAAAACTCGCACAAGAAGACGCTGTCTTCCACGTTTTTTTCACAATGTTCTGCAGCATTCTGGATGAAGGGGAGTAGTGTGGAAATGGCCTGATGGGTAAATCATAGCATTTGGAGAAGCTCTATGCTCTGGCAAAGCTGAAGCTACATAGAGATACCATGTCTTCAGGAAGAAACAAGATTTAAAATGTCGGAATCTGGAAAACAACCCAAACTGAAAGTACAGAGAAGAGGGCCAAAAGGTCCCCCAGTTTGTGATGCGCCGATACAAAATACAGTGCCTCAAAGTCCAATAGATGGTGGATGCCACAAGTTGTATAAAGATAAGAGCCATAAATGTTTCATTAAGCTAGGCAGACTAACTGGAAAGAGGCATGAAGCAGAAAAGCTTCCTGAGTGTCAAAATAAGAGCCACCGAGCATTAGCTTGGTGAAATGAGAGCAAACAGAGTATATGGAAAATTGACTGAGCAGTGCTCATGTCAAACAAGAGTAAATCAAACTGCATCCATATGTTTCCTTGTACCTTACCAGCTGGGCTCCGGCAAAGACAAGTAAGGAAACCAAGCCAGCCTTCCAAGGTGTTTTTGAAAATGGTTTGAGTCACCAGGCGGGAGATTCTTAAACTGCCCTCTAAAATGCAAATTATAGGGTGCATGTAAAACCACTACACCCTATCAATAAGCTTCATACTGCAAATATCACACACAATCTGAATTTCCTGTTACTTCCAATTAAGTAGTTAAATGATCAGAGAAAAGGGAACCTTTTAGCAATTTCTAGAATATATTTAGGACCATGTACATCACATACTAAAAAGACTGACAGTTCTGTACACAGGTAATCTGCAAAAGTAAAGGGAAATGCTCTTATCCATAAAAATGAGGCAAATGGGGTAAATTACATCCTTTTATTTTGCATATTTATTCAGAAATTTTTACTATTTTGCATAATTTATTCTGATTTTGCTACTCAGAGGATGGACAAGGAACTGTGACTGCCACTGAAGCCTCATCCTAGCCACTGGTCTGGAAAAAAATTGGAAAGAACTTGGAGAACAGTATAGGACAGGATATATTGTGTGTAAAGGAGGGGGAAAGCTGATGCAGTTAAGAAGCTGAGCTGTAGCAAAACCTCAGTGTGTCAAAGGCCTTCAGCAATTATCACCTACATACTTGCAAGCCTATCCTCATAACCATAAAAATGGATAGCTGAGATTGTTAGGAAGCTGTATGCATAGGGCCTTACACTCTGCATTTTGGCTGCTGGATTTTCTTTGGTTTTAGAGGATAGGGAATCAGATGTACAGATGCAGTGCTTCCATAGCTTAATTTCCAACATGACAGCCAGCAGTCAAACATGGAATATTCTTACTATATTCCCAGGTGTAATGCCTGCTCAAATTTGCTTCGCAGTGATGCAAAGGCATCTGCTCCACTTGGGGTGGGATGGGTGATGGCACTGGAAAGCATATGCTGTCATTACAAGGAACCAATCCTAGTAGAGGAGGACTTCACTTTGACACTGATAAAAAATGTGTCCCTGACACCGGGCCCATCACTGTATGAGATGATTGCACCATAACAATGTCACTGACTGCTTTCCTTCACCCTTTTACTTCCTCTCTGTAATATATTACAAGGAATGTCCAAAATCCAATTCCTAAGTCCCAAACATATGTTACAAATAGCTAAAACCTCAAAGAATAATGATGAATCTTGACTCTATAGTCACCTACATGTTATCAGTCTAATGGATTTATACTCCAATACATCTAATGAAGTGAGCTCTAATTCATAAATATGCTGGAATAAATGTTGCTAGTATTTAAGAAGCCCCTGCGTACGTGTTCATTCTGATATTTCAGAAAGTAGAAATTTGGCAAAAATGCAGTAAAAGAAATGAGAAATTTGTACATCTCTGTCATAACCTGACAGAGCTAAAATAGTTAAGCTATGCCCACACTAAAGAAATCTGAAACATACATAGCTTAAGAATTTTCGTTGTTGTTATTAAAGTCTGAAGTGGGAAACACAGAGGGCAGCTTTCTAACAAGCCATTGTTTACAAGACTGAATTTTTGGTCAAGAGACTTCCACTGTCTTTGCAGGCCTGGATTTTGAGGAAAGGGTGCTTCCAGTCGGAGCTAGGAAAATATTTTTAGTGTTACAAATTTAAGCTATAATTGTTTTATTTCTTAGCAAAGGTCTCTGTGCAGCATATAATATATGGCACTTCCACATATTGTGATATAAATGTAAGAGCAACTAATACAAAGGGTGCCAACATCAATATATCAATATGTCTAATTCTCAGCCTGGCCAAATTTGTGGATACTTAAATCTGTTGACTGGAGCTATAAATAGATAAAGACCTTTCTACAGTTTTGAAAAACATCCCAGGTTTTCAGAAAAATATGTAATCTAAAAAAAGGGGGGGGGGTTAGCCTCCCCAAATAGAAGCAGCATCTGTAGTTTTAAGAAACAAATATCCTCAGTGGCCATTGCTAAGCAACCACACAGTATGCCAGATAGTTCTAGCCTTGGTTTCTGTCAGAAAAGGGCAGTGGCATGGAGAGGAGTTAGGCCCTTTCCAGGGCTGACTCTTGTCCTTTGTGAGAGGACTTATTGGAGCCAGGCTGAGTATCAACTACCAAGCAACATGCTACAATGGAATCTCAATCGGCTTGACTTATCCAGGATTGGCAGCTTGCTACTGTTCAACAGCTGTCACCCCATGCAAGCTAGTGTGGTGTACTGGTTATTGTTTCAGACTAGGATCTGGGAGACCAAGGTTCAAATCCCTACTCTGCTGTGGAAGCTCACTTAGTGACTTTGAGCCATCACATACTCCCACCCTAATCTACTTTAAAGAGTTATTGAGAGGATAAACTAGAGGGGAGGAGAATGATGTAAGCTGCTTTGGGTGCCCATTGGGAAGAAAGGTGGAATGTAAATGAAGTAACTTGTCAGATCTCAGAAGCTAAGCAGGGTCAGTCCAATTAGTATTAGGATGGGAAACCATCAAGGAAGGCCAGGGATGCTATGCAGAGGCAAGCAAAGGCAAACTGCTCCTGTTTGTCTCTTGCCTTGAAAACCCTCCAGGGTTGCCATAAGTTAGCCACAACTTGATGCTACTTTCCACCACCACCACCACCACATAATAAATACAGCTGAAGATTGGGGGGGGGTGGCATCATGACCCCCTCTGACCAGCCCAGTGATTCTGACTTGCAGGGCTCAGAAGAAAAGCCTGAGGAGCCAAGGCCAGGGGACCAGGAGGACCCAGCAGGATCTGCAGAGGCACCTGCTGACCATGCTCCAGTACACCCGAGGCCACCCTCTCAGAACCTGCTGCAAGTGAAGCCTTGCCACAGGCCTCTGAGATAACCTCTAGGCCTTCACCAGGCAAAATGTGAACCTGGGCCTATAGCTCCCCAGGACCCTCTCTCTCCCCGCAGGAACAGCAACAGTGGAAGGCCATGCTGAAATGGCACAAAGGAAGTAAAATGCCAACTGGCTGCATGCAACCTCCTTGTAGATCCAGAGCAGAGTGCTGAGAGTGGTACTTCCTCGCAGTATCCTGGCCAGAACACAGTACAGCCCAAGAGCCTGTTTAGGCTGAGACTTGAGAAGGCTGCCTTCCTCGATCAACCAGTCCACTAGGCACAAGCTCCCTGTTTGCAGCTCTATGCTCCAGTCTGTGCTCCCAAGTCTAGCCAGCCAAGCCAGCAGCCCTATTCCAGAGAAGTTCAGACCTAGTCAGCCTGCAGAGCACAGGACAGGACAGATAAAAAGTTGGGTGGTGGTGGTGGGAAGGAGAGAAGGAAGCAGGGGAAGGAGTTGCCAGGAGCCAGGAAAGAGGAAATAGTGTGGAGAGTGGGGTACAGGGCAATGTAACTGGGGCTGGCAGCTACCACCACATACTGGGGATCAGTCCAGTGGTTGGCACTGCATAACTGGGCTATAGTTTGCCTGGGTAGAGGTTGCAAAGCATAGGGAAAAGTGAAACCAGGGAGATAGGTAAAGATAGATTGGCTAATGGGAGAGAAGGAAGCAGGAAAGTGGGGGGAGAGAGGGAAATGAGATGCCCCTGCAAGTCCTTGCAGACCTGCCCCTCCTCCCCCCTGCTGCTTGTTGATCTATAAAATCTAGTCATTTTAAGTATGGCTTATACTGAAAAGTATGTATAGCATTTTAAGCACTTAATAGTTCTATCAGGGCCAAAGAGCTGCAGCCAGACAGTACTGGGGTTAAAGCAGCAACTTTGCCAGGGTCTCAGGATGGGGCTGTAAAGCAAAGAGGGTTGAAATCTAGAGACAGATTAGTGTATTAGGCAAAATAGGTTTATTAACTATGAAAGTAGAATCTCAAGCATAGTTATTTTTAAAAAGGTAATTCTAATCTGGTAAAAAGGAAAGGTTTTTTTGTCTCAGGAAAGTATAAGGGACAAGGCATATCATCATTTTAGAGTCATGTTTAGGCCATTTCAAGGTATCCACAACTACATACTTGCTAGGCTGCTCTTGATTTATCCCAGGTACATAAAAATGACATGGGCTTCATGCTGGTATTCTGTAAAATGAGCAAGAAATGAGAGTATCTGGGCTCATTTGTATATTAAAAACTGAAACCTTTCAGGATTGGCAAAGGGGATCTCCCCCTCCATGTATAAACAGCCAGTGATACAACAAAAATCAGTATTGCACAAGATGGCAAGAGGCGGGGCTTGGGAAAAGCCAATCAGGGAAGCTTATGCTAATAATCTGTTTGCATTTCTCCTGCTAATGACTGAAATAGGTGACTAGTTCCTGCCTAACAACAAATGTATTAGCATTTATATAGGGCAGGGAAGCAGATAACATAAGTATGGGGAAATTGGGAATCGACTCCTTGCTGTGCGTGACAGACACTTAATATAAAACAGATTAGTTATGTGACTTCTCCAAGTGGATGACTTGAGTTTAAAACAGAAGTCAGAATCAAGCAGGCCAAAACTTACCATCATATACTTCATTTATACCTTGTTTTTCTCCCCAACAGTTACCCAAAGCAGCTGTTTTCCTTTCTTGCATTTCATCCTCACAACCACTCCCAGATCCTAATTTGACACTCTAACCTGTCTGGTTCATCACACCATGTTTGGATTTTTTTTATAGAAAGCAGGCTTATTATAAGAAATGAAGAAATAAAACAGCATTATGCATACAGTGTTGGATTAGGATCTGGAAGGCCCAGGTCTGAATATTCACTTTGCCATGGAAACTAGCTGGGTGATCTTGGGCTGGTCATATACCCTCAGCCTAACCTACCTCACAAAGTTGTTCTGAGGATGAAATGGAGAAGGGGAAAATGTTGTATCTACTTCGGGTCTCCACTGTGAAGAAAAGTGAAATCTAAACGAAGTAAATAAAGAAGTAAACAAATAGTTTACAATATACCACTGTGAGAGCGAAACTACAAGTGACAAAAGGCACAGGTTGGACACTTGTCAGCTTCCCTCAAGTTTTGTTGGGAAATGTAGGCAGCTTGGCGGAATGTTGGACAAGTGACAGTTGCAAAGTCCATTGGACAGCAGTCAGAGAGTCAAGCTGCAAGACTAGGATGCCTACATTTCTCATCAAAACTTGAGAGAAGCTGACAAGTGTCCAACCTGTGCCTTTTGTCACTTGTAGTTCCGCTCTGAATTGTACTATTGATCAAACTACCCCATCTTCTATTCCTTTGGGGCTTGTAATCTGCCACATGTTAACAGTGGCTGCCAGTAGGTGAGCTGCATTGTAATTACTCACAGTGATTGAGGTGATGGGTTGGTAGCCATTCAACAGCAGGGATGTGTATGGAGACAACAGTGAAGGGAAAAGGGGGGTGCTTAATCTGAACACTTCTTTAGTTACAGAATTGCTCGTTGAAGACAAATACTGCAAAGAATGCCAAGGAATGTGTAGTTTGTAGCAACAGAAACATTTGTTATGACTTCATTTCTTCTCGAAGCAATGAAGCAGGCCAAATCTGATGGCAAGAATCAGCCATTGCATTCCTGGATATTTACATAAAATCTTCACCTGTTTCTTCAGAATTTGACATGAAGATCTGCATAAAGCAGAGTATACAGTCCAAAACTGAGCAAAAGTTCACTCTTTGTTTCTCACAGACATCATCTTTGCACTTAAAAGGATGGAAGGGTGGCATGAGGCACAGAGGAGAACTGGCACTACATTTATTTCTTCCATGGGCAGTTGCTGAAGACGTAGGCAGAGCCAGCATAACCAGGAAGGTGGTGCTGGGGACTGTGCTGGTCAAGAACAATGTGTATGTTCTTCACCCAGTAAGGTTGCCATATTCAGTTTGAGGCAGAGCTCCTGTGACTTTTATAGTTGCCCAGAAGGAAGAATTTTGGCTGATTTGTTTCTCCCTTAATAAGCTGCAGTAATGGGAGGAGATGCACTAGTTGAAATTCTCCCTTCTGCAGGACTACTGAAGACATGGGAATCCTGTTTTGCATTGCCACCACTTGACAAGGGAGCAGCTGTGAAGAAAATGGGGTCTCACTTGTGACTTGGGAGCGCTGCCATGAAGCTCCCCCTCTGTTTTGTTGGTTTTTTAAAAGGCTAATTGCAGTATGTATTTTTAACTCTGAACAGCAAATGGTAACTACAGCAGGAAGGGAGAGAGAGGTGATTTACATCAACCTGGGAGGGAAGTTAAACCCCTTCCTTAGTGCTAAAGCTCTGAACTAAATCACACACACCTCGCTGGTTTTAGCCTTTAAAAAAAGCTGGGGATATTGTTCATGGATCTCCCATGTCACATCTCAGTTGTCTTGGCTGATGCACAGGTTGAGAGGTATCATGGCAAATGTGTGGCTGCCAAAAGGGTTTCAGAGCAAATGTGTATCTAGAGTTTTGTGCTGGGAACTTAATTCTCAGACACACACGGGCCTGCTTTGGATTGGATTAAACTTAGAGATTGTTTACTCTTGTTTCCTATGAGAATTGTGATTCATTGTAAGTAGTGGAATTCCCCCGGACCTTCCTCCAGCTGCAATTGGTTTAGATAGAACATTGATTGATTCGGCCCCGAATGAGAGATATATACACAGTCATTACCTAATCTATTACTTGTCCGTTAGCACCACCTCTTCACAAGCCATAGGAGAGCATAGCTGGAGATTGTAACACATTGTAAGTGAACATATATTTGAGTTTTAAATGTATTTTTACATGTAATATTATGTATGTATTTGCTGATTGCATTTTATATTTACAGTGTGTCCAGTCCTGAATTCTTTCATGCCCAGGATGAAGTGAGTTTCACTCACGAAACGGGTTAATGGTACTTGCCTGCACATTCCTGTCGGCGTTTTTTGAATAATTTAAATTATTGGACTGTGAATGACATAACACCTCTCTATGAATCTCCACCTCCGGCTTTCTATCAAAATAAGACACTTGGCACTTTAACTGAATGAAACGAACTGTACGGACGACAAAAAGTTTTCAAATGATAGGTTTACTGAATATGACTGTATTTTTGTATTGTGTATTTATTAACTGTATAATTGCACTATTGCACTTTTGCACTTTCATATGATATACAGATTACACAACTATTGTGAATTGGTTCCCTGGAGTTGTTGTTTGTTCCCTGTTATTGACGTTCCAGGGTTGCCCGTATTTTTTCCTCCTATGAGGATAACAGCAACTCCCAGGGTCATTTCAGGTAAGGAAAACAGCAGGGAGGGGTGCTTAAGTCTGTCCTCCCTGTGTGCCAGGTGCCCAATCCAAATTGGTCCTGTCTAGGCCTGGGAGTTGAATTTCTAGTAGCACAGAACTCCAGGCTCATATCTCTTGGCAGTCCACACATCTCCACCACATGGACCTTGTAATGTGAGAATTCTAAGAAAATAGATGTTTTAAATTAATATATAACCATTATACATTCTTAAAACAAAGTTTTCTTTACATTCTAACATAAGTTTTGTACCATAAACCTTATAGTATGAAAAGTGTGAGAAAAGTGGGGGGTTGCCAGGTCCGCAAACCAACTGGTGAGAGACCAGGGGGGGGGGTCAGGGGCATGGGGGGAGTGGCCGTCAGCCAATGGCATGGTATCACTTTTGGGGAAACCAGAAGTTATGCTGTCAACTGACGGGATTTTTTTAATTTTATTTTTCTCCCACCATCGCTCAGAGTGGCAGCAGTTGGGGGCTGGCAACTACAAAATTGGCCCACAGCTCCATGTTCTTTGATCAATCCCTTATTTATATTCCCTCGCTCTCTGAACTGTGCATAATGAACCAAACAATCATTGGTAATTAATTTTCTATTTCAGAAAGTAAGCATTTATAATATAATAAGGCAAGGTGGAACTCTGCATCAACTGAGATGTCTTCAAAGTATGTGTTCCAACAACAGCCATGAAAGGTGGTTTTGAAAGCCAGCTGTGTGTAAAGTCCCAGGTTAGAATTCCAATAGACCCTAAAGAGGTTGGGATTGTTGTTTAATTATTATTTTTCCTTTGCTGAGCATAATGAGTTCCGTCTCTCGCCATCCTGCTGCAGTGGTTATCAACCCCTGTCCCTTACTGATGTGGTCTTGGCTAGCTCAGTTTCTTTCTTGCCATCTTCAGGCATCCTTCGTGTAGCTTGTATATCTCTCCCCTACTGTGAGAAATTTGTCAGTAACCTTCCTGCTGTTGTTGACTCTTCAGCTTGCTACTGTGAAGTCTTCTTTCCCAAGTCACATCATTGCAGCATAAAAGCTTTACTCTTGATTCTTTGATAAAAGAAAGGAGGAAGTTCTCTGCAGGGACCGTTGAAGAGGGAGGAAATTTAAAGTGCAGTTCTGTTTCCAGTATTTGAACTGTAATTTCAAACCATTTGGTTAGATCTGCATGGAACAGATCTTTTGTGCCTTTGCTTTTCTACTGCTGCCCACTGTGCTTCCCAAAATGTGGCTGCTCAGAGCCAGGGGACTCCTTGCATGAGCCGAAGTGCCCATCTGCTTATGCACGAGAACTTCAACCCCACCATTGTTATTTACATTGCTGTTCTTCAAAACTCAGCATATGACACTATTAGTATTACTACCATTTATTACATGGAACATGTCACATCTAGTGGAGGCTCTTACTGTGTGGGTAGGGATGGCCAATGTCAGCCAGACTGCTGATGTCATTATTTAATAGTGTTAATATGGTCAAACTAGAAAAAAATACAGAAGATATATTTCCACTGATGTCAGTAAATTGATGAGAAGCAGATTCATGATTGTAACAGAGCAGAACCCACTGTATGAATGGAAAAATCTGGAAAGTAAATGATATGGAATAAATGAAATGAAATTTTCAAATAAAAACATCCATTAATATGTGAATCCTCTATTGCAATCCTTTATGCTGCTGCTGATGAAGAATGGTCCTGTCATGGAATCACCCTTTTGGGATTTTCAAACATGGATGGACTTGTGCGGTTTTCCTGTTGCTTCTTCTAAGGTTTCCACATGGCAGGTTTCGCTGTAGTTTCCTGGACTCCCAAGCAGCAACCATTCTCTTCCTGTGTCACCAGAGGTTTTTTTTTACAGTTGGCAACTGAATACTGTTATATAACAGTTCGGGTATTGGGTTCTCTGAATTCCTAGCTTTTATTTTTGAAAAGTACGTCTCTAGCCCCTTTCATTGCAGAGATATAAGGAGAATGGCTTAACTTTGCAATGAAAGGGGCTAGAGATCACTAAAAAAATGATATAACAATATAATGATATAACAAGATTCCATAGCATTTTTTTTAAAGCCCGCCAGTGGTGGGGAAGAGGAAATAGACATTGCAAGGACAGGGCATGGAAAATGGCTGCTGGGGAGCAGTACTGGGAAAATCCTAACTTTCTAACCTTTGTGGTAGCCTTCAAGGCTTTAATGCTATCTTTCGCAAATGTATGCAGCAAAGCATGTTTGGGAAAGATCGGAGAAAAACCAGGGAAACCCCAGGAGGTTCGTGAATGTGCCACAATACTATGGGGAAGCAGGAAAACTCTCCAGTTCCCAGTAGCAATGAACCTGGCACAGATATCCCATATGGAAATGGCCATTTGATGAGTCACATAATGTAACGCAGAGAATCTTCATTCATGGGGGGGGCAGGGGCGGGGTTGAGGTCATCTCACCCTCCTTCTAAAAATAATATTGATCAAGCAGAATGGGGTGGGGCTGGAGGTGGAGTTTTCAAGTACTTCTTAAGATGTGCCCAGTCAGTATGAGAGGTAGAAAGCAAAAGTGTGAATGTCAGAAATAATGGACACCTTATTTTGTTTGATACCAAAGACAGACAACTGGAAGTCGCAGGCTAGATCTTGGCTCAGATCCATTTTACTCAGCTCTGTAGAGATCGGCACAGCTAGAAAGATCCTACCACAGCTACAATAATTGTATGCTACTTTGGAATGTCATATTTTGGAATAAAAGTCAGCTCCCACCAATTACGTCTATCTCTTTAAAATATAGGGACATCAGGCACTTCAGAGCGTCTCCATTTCTAGCAATCATTTCAAAAAGTACAATTTAGCTGAAGCTGCTTCATGTCTTCTCCTTGCTGGGCTTGTGTGCAGCCAGCCCTTCAGTGAGAGGGTCACGCAGCTGGGAAAATGCAACCCTTGCAGCTTGTTTGGCTCCTGTCCTGAGCCATGTGGCTGAACATGAGCGTGGGCAGGTGGCCAGCTGCTTTCCTCAAAGTCTGGGTCAAGGCAGTCCATGAGGGAGTCTTGTTTACTTCATGCTGCTTGTTAACGGCAAGTGAATTGCAATGACTTGTGAAGCTGGACCGAATGCAGAATGCTGGTGGGTGACTGATCCGGGAAATCCTCTTAATACACATTCATGTTGTTTACCCTTGACATTAGTTACTAAGGATGCTAAAAGTGGACTACGACTAAGCCATGTGGTTACAGCACACAGGAGAATCTGCAGAGAAAAGACAGTTGGAAAACACCACAGAGTCTGAGGCATTCATTTACACTGACCCTGCTATAGTGGCTGTTACTATTACAATTTGACTTGTTCGGGCCTGTACATTCTGGGGAGCTGCCTTTTTCCAGCCTCTACTAACTGACAGGCGTGCTGGGCAGTTCAGACCTCCTTCTGATGTTGTAGCTGAAACAGAAGCTTGGGCTGCTGCTGCAACGTTTTTTGCTTGGCACATAATGCAGAATCTGCAACTCCTGCCTCATGTTCAGCTTGCATTTCCTCTTGCTACTCAGCACTGGTGGCATAACTGAGGCATAACAGAAAACGGCATTACCCTTTGTGCAAGGGGCTATGAGAAACTCTGCTCTTTTCCTCCCTATTGTTTAAAAAACCCTTTCTGCTGCAGAGACTTCAATGAGCAGCGGTGCATCATATTTTTATTTATATCCTTGTGTCCACCGCTGTGGACCTCAAAGTAGCTTACGGAAGACTCCTTAGAGAAATCCCAATCAGGCAGGGACCAGACCTAGTTTAGTTTAACTTCATCAAGATAGGTGCATGATGTGCCCTCCAGCCATACTCAGGGATCAAGTGACTAATACAGAGGGAAGCCAGTCCAGAGGTCTAGACAGAGGACCAAACTAGATAGCACAACACATTTTGATTTGGAGGCCCCTGACCCAACATGCAGCCGCACATAACTTTGGGGAACTAATATTGAATCCCAAGTGCTCCAGGGCCCACATTAGCTCAGTACTATGTGGAGCCTCACAAAAGAGCAAACATTTCTATTTGGGAAAATGGCATGGGGGAAAGGCTGAAGGTCCTCCTTCCCTATTTGGGCCCTGAAATGCTAGAGAATAGAGTTGCCATGCACAAACAACAGGGGGAAGAGGGGAGAGTGGGGACATGGGGACGGCATACAACATCATTGATGTGACTAAATCACTTTTGGAGGAAAAACCTAGGGATAAAAACATAGAGTTTCAGTGATTTGTAGAGCTACCCTACAGCTTCACCTTGAAGTGATGTAGTGACATCAGTGGTATTGCTATTTTTGGAACAGCAAAGTGGAAAGAGGGTGGCCAGCAGGAGACTTCCCACCAGAGCGAGAGACCTGGCAGCCCTCCTTAGAAATGTTAGTTCCCCAAAGTACCAACTTGATGCATTTCACACATACCATCTAGTTTGACCCTGAACATCTCCAGTTCTCTACCATACTTCTTTAGTTACCAGAACAGGGGCAATAGGTGGCATTTATCTTTCTGTGCTACTCTTAACTGCCAGTGTATGGCCCTGGCAAACTGATATGATGTTAGGCCCCAAGATTGATACAAAAGTAGAGTTAATCTACAGTGATGGCATCCTGGAACTAGAATGCATGATCCTTGATTCACACCTTAGCACAGGTTGGGTCTGGTGTCCCTACCCTGTGTCAGGCAGAACACAGTAACATGTGATGAGTTGTATATTCTCCTCAATTCCTGCACATGCAGAGCCTGACACAAGTGCAGAAGGAGCTTCAGCCTCCCCCCCACAACCACAATGCTATTTTCATACCCTGCAAAGTCCCAGGGGCTTTATTTTACCTATTGAGGAAACCCACATGTATCTCAAGGAACACATGGTTTCTCCAAGAAATGCCCCTTAGATTGTTTTGGGTTAGGCTATAGTTGCCAGGTCCCCTTACTTGCCCCTTATCTTCTGAGAGTTGTCTTGTGCGCACTCTGCACACATGCATTCCTGGCATGACACGATGATGTCACTTCCGGGAGTGATGTCATAATCACACCACGCCACGATGTCGTCATGCCATGTCGAGAGTGTGCCCTAGGTGATTTGTTCCCCTGCCTTTGCCCCCCACTGGCCAGGTGACTGGTGACAGGGGGAGGAAGCTGGGAGCAAGGGATCCCCATACCCACCAAGGGATCAGCAACCCTAGGTTAGGCAAACGGCACAAGAAGGAAGGATGAAGCTCCTTCTCCATGTATGCCATAGTCCTGATCCAAATCAGGGACAATGAAGAGAATTCATAACTCACATGTGACTGTGCATCTGAAGAGGGTGGAGGCATCAGAGCCAACCTGTTTTACTCCATAATATTCCTGCTCTCCCATGAGCTCAGTGGGTGGCCTTAAGCCACTCCTCTCAGCCCTAGCTGTATTGTGGGGATAACAACACTGATTTTGTTTACCAGTTTGAATGTCTAGAAAACCAATATATAAGCACAGTTGTTGTTGTTGATGTTGTTGTTGTTATTATTAATAATATGTGAACTGGCCAGCACAGCTTTATGCTGGAAACCTTAAGTCCATAGGTGACATTGACAGAACTAAGCTTGCATACCTGGTTTAAAGATTTTAGACTCTTCATTAGAGATGGGCACGGTCCGCATAACGGACCTAATTTCATCACAAACTTACCCAGTTCGTCCTTCGCGAACATGCTGGCCATGGGCCCGTGTTTTTCTCACGAAACCGCTGAACATTGGGGCTTTCTGTCCATGTGTCCGTTGGCCCGTCATGCCAGGATTCCCGCTCAAACAATTTCCTCGGCAGCGGTGTGGAGCCACCTTCCCCGTTTGGAACACACCAATCTTAGCCCAGGAAACCTTGATTGGCAGCTCTGTCAGCCAAACAGAGATCACCAGCCTTTCTGCATAAAAGACAAAGTGTGCGAAGCTCCGCTCCATTTTGCTGGCGTGGGGACACGAGTTAGCTTAGCAACTGCTTGCTGTGGGGAAGGTTGTTTTTTTTTTTGTGAGAGCGCGGCTTGTGCCTTGGGGCTTTGGGGCTTCAGTTGCAAGACAGCTTACTCTTTTCTCCATTCCTGTTTAATTTTTTTCTCCTCCTTTCTATTCTAGTTTTCTTGAGAGCACTTTTAAAAAAATCCTTTTACCGCACTATCGGGTTACTCTGTTTTCTTTCTGCATTTTTCGAGTCCTTGGGTTCTTCTCGGGCTTAATCCCCCCTCCCCACCAAATCTCTTCCTTTTTTCTGGGTTGCCGGTGGGTTCTATTGTGCTCTGACGCCACCCACTCACAGACCCACAGTGGGTGCAAGGCAGCTTTGAGCGTTGTCTGCCTGAGTTCTTGCCTTCTTTCCCCCATGTTCTTTCTTGGCTGCTGATGAGATGCAAGCAGAGGGAGAGTGCTATTAGGCTCTGTGAAACACCCACTCTCTGATGACCAGCAGCAGGTTTTGGGAGGCTCTGTCTGCTTCGCTTCTTTCTAAGCCTTTTTCACTCCCTAAATAGTGGGTGACTTGGGGGGATATTTCCAGCCTGGTTTTTGAGGTGCAGGGGGAAGACTGCTACTGGCCTCTGTGAAACACCCACCCTAGAACCACTGGCAGCACGTTTTGGGGGGCTCTGTCTGCTTCACTTCTTTCTAAGCCTTTTTCACTCCCTAAATAGTGGATTTGTATTTGTATATTGACGAAACAGTGTAAGGCACATGATGACTGAGCTTTACAAACATATATTATCCTTCTCCCGACGACAAGCCCTGTCCCCGGCACCTTCTAAGTACCTCCTCTTTTTCTTGATATGATTTATATGCTGACAAAACAGTCTAAGGCACATGATGAGCTTCCTTGATGGACTGCATTACATTCGGTGAAGTGCGTTTCGTCAGCGACCGTCCTGCTCTTGCGAGCGCAAGGGCCCCTCTGAGGGTCAATCCCCAAAGTCCAGTGAGAAGTAGGACAGTGGCCCAGGTCAGCTTGCTTGATAGCAAGCAAGCTGACACACCACGTCACTAAGGTGGGACTTGTTGTCCACTGCCCAAAGAGGCTCCCTCTGAACAGGGTAGCATAAGTTTCCTTCCCTCAAGGTGTGGAAGACATCCTTTCCATCCCTCCCGTGCCTTCCATTCCAGCAAGGGGCCTTTGAATTGCTACATGATCCTGTTGCGGAGTTGGCTTTCACTCAAGTACATCCATTCATTTCCCATCATGGAGAGTTGGTCTCCCCACCCCTGAGGAGGGCATCTCTTGTTGATGCAACCCTATGTAGGTGGGTTTTGTGGGCAGCCACCTCTCCTGGACAGGAGCACATGTCTCTCTCCTTCCTCCAAGGGTGGGTAAGGGTCAGTCAGAATAGGGGAGGGGAAGTTGTTGTTTGTCTCTTTTGAAAAGTGATAATCGAGGAGCGTTACATGAGAACCTTTGGAGGGGAAAGTCGACTGAAGTGAAAATCTGTGGGAAAACCAAGGCCTTTTCTGACTCGAACCGGTTCTCGAACCGGTTCTCAAACCGGGCCTGGTCCGTTAAAAGTTCATGGACCGTGGTCCGTGGAAGCCCACGAACCCCGAACCGGCGGTCCGTAGGCAAATGCCGGTCTGTGCCCATCTCTACTCTTCATTGAAACCCACTTGGCAATTTTCAATTGATACTTACATGTGTTTTCTGGAACGAACACCCATATCAGGAATAAATTTCAAATGTGTGTTCAGGGACTAACAGTGCAATCCTATGCAAAGTTGTTCTAGTCTGAGCCCACTGACTGCAGTGGACTTAGACCAGAGTAACTCTGCATAGGATTACACTGTTAGTGAAACAATAACAAAAATAATTTCCTGGAAGGGTGACTGAATTTGCTGGTACAAAACTGAAGCAAAACTGCATTTCCTTGTATGGTTTCAAGTAAAAGTTGTGGATATTTGGGTTGTGCAGAACTTGCTGCCCGCCCCCCCAAGTTAAACTGTAACAGGCAGTTAGTAATTGCTACTTCCGTAATCCCTGGCACCCAAAGTAAGTTTTTACCCCTTAGCAAGAAAGGAACTAAAAATGTTGTTCCAGACAACGGAAGAATGTTGAGTGTAGATTGTGTGGGGTGGGGGGGGTGGGGCAGGGCATGATTTATGAACATTATAGTGGCCTGGGGCTGGTCTGAGCTGCATGAATTAATGGTCTAGATTCTTTGCACTTGTGTAGATGCAAATGAATAGAATTCCAGAAGACAAGCTGTGCTAGTCCATTGAAGCAAAAATAAACAAAACTCTTTGGCACCATAAAGACCAATTTGTTTTTATTCTAGCATAAATTTTCATGGACTAGAGCCCATTTCATCAGAAGCTGAGCTGTAACCCACAAAAGCTTATGCTAGAATAAAAAATATATTAATCTTGGTGTCACAAGATTCCTGTTTATTTCAGATGTTTAACTATTTCTCCTGAAAGGTCACCTCATATAACCTTTGATTACAGTTGGTAGATATCCGTGGGTAGAGCACTATCTGCTTATACTCCACCACTGTTGAGAGTCAGTGTGGTATATGGCTACAGTGCCAGACTAGTACCTGGGAGACCCAAGTTTGAATCCTGACTCTTCCATGGAAGCTCACTTGGTGACCTTGGGCCACTTACACTCAGCCTAATCTACCTCACAAGGTTGTTGTGAGGATAAAATGGAGGAAAGAAGAATGATGTTAACTGCTTTTGTTTCCCATTGGAAAGAAAGGCAGGGTAAAAATGAAGCAAATAAATAAAAAATAAAAGTTGGAAGCATGAAATACCCCTCATGTAAGTAGCCCTTTTAAAAGTTGGGACTGTGAAACCTTACCTGAAAGTTTTACTTTGATTCCACCTCCCTTCTGTGGTTAGAAAGAAAGTGTTTCGTGTGTTCTGCTGTCTCCTACCAAAACTTTGAAATGCTTAGTTTTATTTTCCAAACAAACCTAGCAAGATTATCAATACAAAGAAAATGGAAAATGGAAAAAATATATGCTGGGAGGGAAAATTCTGACTAGGGCAAAGTTTTGCCTCTAAGAGCAGAACCACAAGTGACAAAAGGCACAGATTGGACACTTGTCAGCTTCCCTCAAGTTTTGATGGGAAATGTAGGCAGCTTGGTGGAATGTTGGACAAGTGACAGTTGAAAAGTCCATTGGACAGCAGTCAGAGAGCCAAGCTGCAAGACTAGGATGCCTACATTTCCCATCAAAACTTGAGGGAAGCTGACAAGTGTCCAATCTGTGCCTTTTGTCACTTGTGGTTCTGCTCTAATAAATGAGAACATCTTTGAGCTGTGCAGAATAAAGAGCATGCCACCAGAAAATTTGCTAAGGTGTAGACAAATTTGCTAAGGTGTACAGCACCAGCTTAAGTGCCTTTACTTAGAAGTAGAAATGTAAAATTTCTAGAACTGTTGAGGCTGTGGGGAAAAACTTTTTTGGGGAAAATTTAAATATATGCAATATTGATTATCCTGTCAAATCTGAACTTATTTTGCTGCCTTAACAACATAAAAATCATTTATAAATTAGCTTACATATAAAATTATATGAATTGGTATATTTTTAGAATTTAATAATATAAATGTCTGACAGTGCAATCCTATGCAGTGTTATACTCTTTTAACTCTATTAAGTCATTAGGCTTAACAGCACGTAACTTTGTTTAGGATTTATAATAACCAGAATTGCAAATACACCCAGTACTTGGGAGAGAGGTGAAAACTACTTCACTCTAAGCCTCCTTAGCACATGCATCTTAGTTTTTGCCATTGGAGGGGTAAGGAAACAAAGATAAAGAAAAGTAAGTGTATCATTTGAATAGACACAGTCTCAATACTTTTTAAGTACACCCTTAACTTGACACGAATCCCCCAAATTTTCTTAGGCCTCTGCATCTCTACTCAGAAATAAGTCCCACTTGACTCAACAAGACACTCATTGATTTACAAAATGCTTTCTAATGTGTTCCCTCTCACAATAGCCTTGTTACACTCATTTCACATTTTGCAACTGAAGCTGAAAGACCAGAAGTCTTCAATGCTACAATTGGGTTATAGATCCAGTTCTTCTAAATCTATGTTCTGTGCTCTAGCTTATGGGCCTCTATAGCACTGCCACTGCTTTAGCCATGTCACATGGACTTTGATTGCTGTGGAAGACCTGGGCTAGAAGCAGATGCTGGTACCTTTAAAGACTTGCATAGCAAGCAGAAGTTCCTTCCTATAATAGTGGTGCCAGGACTGAAGGAAGCAGCAGGTGATGGAATGTTGCCCTTCGGTATAGCTAGAACAGGTATAGAAGTCTTCTCAATGTCTGTACCTAAATTGGCTACCATTTACTTAACTTTGGTGGCATATAACTGCATTTTCTTTTCCCCAGTGACTCTTTTCTGTATGTGAGAGGAAAATCCCCAAGCTGTTCAGGAGGAAAAAAAATGTGATTGCTAGAAGCCACACTTACCCTTGAACCATGCTGAGGACTTAATTTAAGCCAGGGATCCTTGCCATGGCTCATCCCTTCTGCCAGGGTATCTATTTACATGCACTCTGGCAAAGATCCACAACTAAAATGACGTAAGGTTTCTACAAGGCTCTTCTTTCTTTAGCAGCTGTATGACACACAAAAGAATGAATCCACACAGTCTATATCAATGAAGTAGATGATCAGGATGTATATTAAATAAGTGTGAGTCAATGAGATGTGGCGGAACAGCCCCATGGACCCATAAGCACTGCCCCTTCTTGCCCTCTGGTGTGTCTGGGGTAAACCAGTGGCCATCTAAGTCTCCACCTGGCACATGCCACCACCTGGTGCCATCTCAACCCCTCAGAGAGGTCTTTGCTCCCTTTCTTTTGTACCCACTGCCATGGGGTTATCAGGTCCCCTTAGCCTCCCAGTGGGAGGCAGGGGACCTGACACTTAGCTCCTTGCTGGGCCCATGAAGCTCCCCCCCCCCCGCAATGATGTCACTTCTGAGAAGTGCCGTCATTGTGCAGGCGCAAAGATGCACACATGCTTCCAAGAAGGACAATTTTGGCCTCAAATGGCCAAAACAGGCCTGTGGGGGGGGCACTGCAAAGCACAGGAGCACTCTTGGGGTGGTGTGATGACGTCACTCCCAGGAGTGATGTTGTTGCACTGGCCAGGGAAGTAGAAGTGGAGGATGAACATGGAGGAACCCCCACCCCCACCAGGGGAATGGGATCCCTACACTGCCACCACTTGGCCTTTGTGGGAATTGCCTACAGAGAGAGCCAGGGCTCCCCACTTCCTTGTGCAGGCTTGCCACTCTGAGCCCTGCCTTGTGCCCTGTCTCCTGGTACCAAGCGCCTGGTTACTAAAGAGATTGCTTGTTGAACTTGTGCACCACAGCAAATTGCCAACAGGCCACCCCCCATCCTGTGGCACCTGTTTTAAATAGCCTGGCTGAGCAGTGCAAGTCTGTGTGGTACAGAAAACAGCTAACAGCAATTAAAAATTTTAAAAGCATTTATTAAAAAGAAGGGGAAATATTCACATTCAAACTTTTAACCACAAAGCAAGCGGGGAATCTCAAAAGAAATGAGTAAAAAAGCAATTCTTGTCCCTACCTCTTATGTTAAGTCAGGCTCTCAGAAAGTTCCAGCTTGTTAAGAAATCCCCGTATCTTTCTGTCATGGTTCAGGCCTCCAGCTTCCATATGGCCAATGGCCCCTGGCTCCTTCAGCTTCCAGCTCCAATCAGCCAGAGGCCATCATCCATACGCCAGGAAGATTTGAGGGAGCAAATAAACCGGGAAGGTACCTGGCCTGGCAATTGAAAAAGAAAAGAGAAAAGAGAATAATCAACAAGATAATTGAAGAAGAGTTAAAAGATCAACAAACAATTAAACGTGCCTTTTATAAATATTATGTGAAATTATTTCAAAAGAAAGCAATAGCTCAGGAGAATATTGATCAATATCTACAGAGAATAGATTTACCAATTATACCAACGAATATGAAGGAGAGGTTAAATGCTCCAATAACAGAAGAAATCAAACAAGCTATAGACATGGCAAAGATTGGTAAAGCACCAGGACCGGATGGAATTACAGCTAAATTCTACAAAATAATGAAGGAGGACCTTGTACCAGTATTAAAAATTGTAATGAATGATATACTGCAAGGAAAAGGACTTCCAGATACGTGGAATGAAGCGAGTATAGCCTTGATACCGAAGGAAGCACAGGAATTGATCGATGTTAAAAACTATAGACCAATTTCGTTGATAAATAATGACTACAAAATATTTGCAAGAATATTAGCAGACAGACTTAAAATATGGCTAATGGATTTTGTAGGAGACGAACAGGCTGGATTTTTGCCTAATAGACAACTAAAAGACAACCTGAGGGTGGTCATAAACGCCATTGAGTACTTTGATAAACGTCCAGATAAAGACGTTGGGTTCTTCTTTGCGGATGCAGAGAAGGCCTTTGACAACTTGAATTGGGATTTTATGTTTGCATCGATGGAGAAGATGGATTTAGGAAAAGAATTTATAGAAGCAGTAAAGTCAATTTATAAGAAACAGAGAGCGACAATCTGTGTCAATGACGACTCAACAGAGAAATTTGAAATAAGAAAAGGAACAAGACAAGGCTGTCCACTATCACCGTTACTGTTTGTTAGGTCTTAGAAATATTGTTAAGGCAGATTAGAGATGATGAAAATATAAAAGGAATTAAAATAAAGGGATCTTCATACAAGTTGAGAGCTTTTGCAGATGATGTGATGTTTATAGTAGAAGACCCAATACAAATTCTGCCAGGATTACTAGACAAGATTAAAGAATTTGGAGACTTGGCAGGTTTTTATATAAATAAAAAAGTCAAAAATAATAACCAAAAATATGACCAAGAAGAAGCAACAAGAATTGGGGGAAGTAACAGACTGTGAGGTGGTACACAAAACCAAATATCTGGGAATAGAGCTGACAGCTAAAAATATTGACTTGTTTAAGAATAATTATGAAAAGCTTTGGACACAAATCAAAAGGGATATGATAAAATGGAACAAATTAAATTTATCATGGTTAGGTTGGATTGCCACAGTTAAAATGAATGTGCTGCCTAGAATTATGTTTCTGATGCAAATGATACCAATTATTAAAGACAAAAAACAATTTGAAAAATGGCAGATGAAGATATTGGAATTTGTGTGGGCAGGAAAGAAACCCAGAGTTAAAATGAAAGTGCTCTGTGATGCGAAGGAAAGAGGAGGAATGCAGTTACCTGATCTTCGATTATACCATGAAGTAATATATCTAGTATGGCTAAAAGAATGGGTGTCTTTATCCAATCATAAATTGTTAACATTGGAAGGATATAACAAGCTTTTTGGATGGCATGCATATTTGTGGTACGATAAACATAAAATGGACACAATGTTCCAGCACCACTATTTGAGAAGAAATTTATTTCTAACCTGGCTAAAATATAAAAAGTTTATTGATCAAGAGAAACCACTATGGATTGTTCCAGCTGAAGTAATCAATCCGAACTTAGAGTATAAGGGAAAAGAATGGCTTACCTTTAAAGAGCTTATAGAAATAGAAAATAATGAGTTAAAACTTAAATGAGGAACTACCATTCAAATATGGCTGGCTACAATACCGACAGATCAAAGATTTATTTGAGTCAGATCAAAGGAGGACAGGTTTTAGAACTAAAAATTCAGAGCTAGAAGAACTTTTGCTGGGGGATAATAACAAAGCAATTTCTAAAATGTATAAACTGTTATTAAAATGGTATACAGAAGATGAGACAGTGAAAGTTCAAATGGTAAAGTGGGCGATAAATTGTAATAATGAAATTATTATGGAAGCTTGGGAGCAATTGTGGAAAAATACATTAAAAATTTCAACTTGTACCAGTATTAAAGAAAATGGCTATAAAATGATATATAGATGGTATTTAACACCGAAGAAGTTAGCCATTGCGAACAAACAGCTATCTAACAAGTGTTGGAAATGTAAGGAGCATGAAGGTTCTCTATTTCATATGTGGTGGACTTGTGGCAAGGCTAGAGACTTTTGGTCTAAAATATGTGCTGAAATGTCTTCAATACTCCAATATAATGTTGTTAAGAATCCAGAAATGTTATTATTATCCTTGCATTTAGAGGACGTTAATAGAAAAGATCGAGTACTATTGTATTGTATGATAACAGCGGCAAGAATGTTATATGCACAATATTGGAAGAGAGAAGAAATACCAGAAATTGAAGAATGGATACAAAAATTGTTGTACATGGTGGAAATGGACAAATTAACAAGAAAACTGAGGGATCAAGATCCAAAGGGATACTTTGAGGACTGGGGGAAATTGAGAAAATATTTAGAGAAAAAATGGGATGTTAAAGGACAATTATGGTCTTTTGAAAGTTATTAAATAAGATAAGATATAGTTTAGATCTTTACCAGTAATAAAAAAGTGACAACTAGGATTTAGAAATAAGATTAAAAAATGGGCGGTTGGAGTGCTGTTGGAAGTCAGCGCAGAAAAGGGGGAGGGGAGGGGGTGGGAAGCATATAACCATGGGAAATGAAGGAAAATGTAACTGTTATAATCTTAATTGTATGTTAACCCATCCAATAAAAATTATATTTAAAAAAAATCCATACGCCAGGAAGGTTTATTCTCTCCTTTTGCCCGATCCCTGGGTAACAAAAAGATGCAGGTCAGAGAGGCTTTTCCTCAAATCTCCAGGAAAAATTCACTCTAGTATTTTAGTCCCCCAGGTTTCTGTCCCTCTCCCCCAGCTAGAAAAGTAAGCTATTAGGAGAAAGTCTTCAGCCAGGTGGGGCATCTGCATGACTAAAGACCCTGCGTGTAACTTAGAAAGCATTTGCAAAAAAAAAGAAGAAGAAAGAAAGCATTTGCGAACACCCCCCCCCCCCCCCGCTAAGAGGGAGGAAGCACTGCATAAAACGACAGGTTGGAAGGTTTTGAAACAGCCCAGACCTACAAATAAAATTATTTCTCCACCAGAGGCAATACATTTTTACCTACCCAGGAAAACTCACCAGAGGTCAAATGATATCAAGAGAAGTCAAAGCCTGAAGAGGAGATGGCAAAAATGATGGGTATGAGGATGCAAAAAAGGGTTACTTTAACTGGTTACACATGAACAAACACTTTAATTCATATATAATAGTTCTAGAAGTGTATTAGTCTGCTGTAGCAAAACAAGATTTTGTGCACTAGAGTCCACTTCTTCAACTGTGAGCTTTAATCATGAAAGTTTACACTGGACTAAAATCTTGTTAAGTCTTCAAGGTGGCCTCTCAATTCCTGTTTATAATTCATATAGTAAACATAAGTGGGAGTATGAATGGCTACATGTTCATGGTTTTTAGAATGAATATGTTGTTTGTACTGGATCCCCTTGATAGATGAGTGGAGGCCAGCTAAGCATTTTGCTGCTCCTGTATAAGATTCAATCAAGGCTGTAAAAAACAAGGTGTGAGACTGGGGGCTTGCATGGCTTATACATATCGCAAGTCCCTTGCAATACAGACAGTGATGTCAACATGCTGATGTTTTTGTTCTGGGGTATTGGGGAGAGGGGTGCCTTACGTTTTGATAAATGTGGCATCATCTGTTCTTTGAGGTAAATATGAGAGGTTTCCTCCCCCCTCCCCCCGCTGTGTGATGGAAAGCCAGCTGTTGATTGAAAAGGAACTGTAAATCAGTAACAGCATTTCAAATTGAGGACTTAAAATAGCCCTCTAGAGCTGCTAACTGTTAATGAGCCTTTGTATTTATTTCTTTAAAATAGTTATATACCCACCTTTTCACATGAGTGATTCAAGACCCAAGGTGGGTAACTATAATATAGAAACAACATAAAATAAGTTGATAAAACAATAAATATTAAAGCACGTACATAAAAAACCCCTCTCACCACCAGGGTATTCCGCCTTTGCTCAGGCTGCTTCCAAAGCTCTCTGGAATGATAACCTTACTGGCAAGCCAGGGGGGGGGGCCCTCTGACCTCCTCTGGGAGGCTGCTCCGTTGGCTGGACTGTTGCCAAATGTGCCTTAGCCAACGGGGATACAACAAATGGACCTGCCGGGTTGAAAGAAGCTGCCTCACCGGAACATATAGTTATGCTTTAAACAACATTAGTATTTATGGAAGTTGAGTTATGGAGGGGTGTCAAGAGTTTTTAAAACTGTCTTAAACAATTATATGAAAGATCTCTTCATACAAGATATGCCTCTTCCAAAGTCATGCAGTTCTTTGTGTAATGGCAATGGATTAGAATCCTCAGTTCACCTATCATCCTTTTACAATGGGTACCACATACCAATCCTTCCAACACGTATTGTTTTCAATTTATATCACCCTTCCTTCCAGGTAGTCAGGCTGGTGTATATTGTTTTCCCCTCCTCCATTTTATACTCACAATAACTCTGTGTAGATTAAGCTGAATGTGACTAGCCCAAAGTCACCCGCCGAGCTTCATGGCTGAGTAAAGATTTGATCTGTGGCTTCCTTGGTCCTAGCTCAACAACATAACCACTACATCGCATTGCCTTGTTAACTCAGTGGTTGAAGGGATTTTGAGGTGAGTAATGTGCTTAGGGATGCCATCTCCCCGCCACTGCTTACCTGGTTGCAGGGAGGAGGGAAGGTGTGGAGGGGCAGGCTGTGCTCCGTGCATGATGCATGTGCTCCATGTCCTCCTCATGTGCTCCGTCTCAGTGGGGCCAATTCTTTAGGGATTAGCCCAAACCATGTGCCTTAAGAGATGCTAAGTATCTCTTTCTCAGTAGTGTTCAGGCAACAATAATATTTGAAAGCCCCACATATTATATCACTACTGGGTAGAATTTTGTTTCTCTTAGATCCCTGAGGTCTAAATACAGTTTGTCAACTTCTGTTGAATGGCAGAATCCTCTTTAAAGAAATCTTGGGTGGTGTTGAACCACACATAAGTTTCCGAAACCAAGTATTAATTTTATGAATATATCTACAAGGAATGCATTGGAATGCATTCGGGTCTACTTGCGTTAAAATGAATTTTGTTTCTCCAACAATTTCTGCAGCTAGAGAGGTATAATATCACGACAATATCAATTTGACCCAAAATTAGGATGAAACCTTTCATATGGAAGGCTTAGACAGACAGGGGATTTTTACTTTAGATCAATTGAGAGGTAATGATGATGTTCTTGTCATTTTTTCAACTGAGATCTTACTATAATTTGCTAACTTCTGCCGAATGGCAATATTTACAATTGCAACATTTGTTGGTGTCCAAATATGGTCCAGCAGCCTTGAGTGCTTCAAAATCTTCCCTATATTTAGAGATTCTTATTGAATCAATACAGAAAACATAATCTACCATATTTGTATGTAAATGTTTGAGGTTGGTTAATAAATATGATACACAGAATCTTAAAGATTAATAGAATAATGATCTGGAGTGTCCAATTTTGCTAAATCAATGGGATAAGGCTTTAAGTCATATGTCTGCTGCTACTATGGATCTTAAGTTGTGACTTATTCAGCAAAAACTTATGTTTAGGGTATATTGGACAGCATCTTTTTACTAAAGGTTAAAGCACAGTGTCTAACTGTTGGTGGCATAATTCACAAAATGTAAGCCACTCCTCTCAGCCCAAGCTTCCCAGCTGCATTGTGGGGATAATAATAACACTAACTTGCTCACTGCTCTGGATGAGGCACTAAGAAGAGGGGTATATAAGCACAATTGTTTTGTTGTTGTTGTTGTTATTGTTAAATGCATCTACTAAGCATATGCTCCGGATACATTTAGGCATTCAGGCTTTGGGGAGGAAGTTATTATTAATTTTGTGTTAAGAAAATCACTTTTTTTTAAGGATGTTAACGCAATGTTAAACTACTTTCCTGTCTCTTGAAATCTAACTAATGGTCAATGGATAGGGTTGCCAGGCCCCCTCAACCTCCTGGCAGGGGACAGGGGCCTGGCACTTACCTTTGGGGAGAGGGGTGTGCGTGCGTGGAGTGCACCACGCCATGAGCGCGCAAGGAAGGTGCGCGCCCCCCACTGCTCAGGTAAGTGGGTGCAGGGTGTGGGGAGTGGGGGCGGGGAATCCCCCACCCCCACAGGGGATCTAGGATCCCTATCAATGGATATAGACCCTCCATGCCCTTACAGTTGCTAAAAAAACTTTTCCTTCAGCTTTGAAAAGATGAAAGCCCACTTCCTTTAAATCACTGGATTGAAGATTTATAAATTTATCAACATTTGTACGCATCGCATGTAGAATGCAATTGCATATGGACTTATTTTTAGATATTTGGAAATTTTTGTGTACATTTGTCGATAGTGTTTTTTGTACCCAGCATTATTCTTTTCTATTGTTTGCTTTTTTATTTTTTCTGCTTCACACTAATAAAATAATATATTTTTTAAAACCTCTTCACTGGACTGGGTCCTTCATTTGGAAAGAGGTGGGGCATGTAACCTGAGTATCCTCTGTTTCAGACCTTCAAGAGTGCTCTATGGAAGGATAAGATGGTAGCTATAACAACAACAACAACAACAACAACATTCGATTTATATACCGCCCTTTAGGACAATGGGAATGCCCATTCAGAGTGGTTTACAAAGTATGGTGTCATTATCCCCACAACAAAACTCCCTGTGAGGTGAGTAGGACTGAGAGAGCTCCTAGAAGCTGTGACTGACCCAAAGTCACCCAACTGGCTTCAAGTCGAGGAGTGGGGAATCAAACTTGGTTCTTCAGATTAGGGGTCCCACGCCCTTAACCACCACACCAAATTGGCTATTGGGGCAGGGAACAGTCTTTGGACCTCAGCAAACGGCTGGCCTTGTGCCCATGGTCTGTAGTAGATTTTCACTGTAGGTGGGAGAAAAAATGTCTTCAGAAAAGTAACCCTTGGGACTTCAGTGGAGGTGGAGAGTGCCCACAAGTCATAGTTGAAATATTAAACTAGTCTCAGTGGGGTTTTTTTGGAATAATATTTCTGCCAGTCATGCCAGAGAGGTTTCTGGCAGGCTGCCACCTTGTAAAGGACAGCAGTGCTGTGGTTTCTGCTGCACTGGAACACCAACAGAAGAACATTTTCTTCAGCGTGGAAAAATGGCAAAGCTACATGTGTTGATTTCTGCCAGTAATGCAGCTTTTAAAGGCATGGTTCACAAAACACTGAGGACAGCCTTTAGGTTATGGCTATGTGCTTATGCCTATTTTGCATATACAATGATCCTGCAAAAGGAAGTTAACAAATAAAAAACTAAGATATCACACTGAAGTCAGTTGAAATGTTTTGATACCTCTCTAGTGCCATCTTATGGCTATATATATTTTTTCACCTGTAGACCAATGCTTCCTTTTAATTTGCTAGAACACTACCAAATAATACACTGATGAAGGGTTTTCTCCTCTTAAGGCTACATTGGCACTTAATCTTTTAAAAATTCTTGAGTCTACTTGAATTGCTCTGTGCTAACACCACTTTTGAATATGGCTTTTCTCTAGCACATTCACACATACAATTTGATTCCATGAAACTTGCCAGCCAGTCATTCTATTTCATCCTTACCCACCTCATAGGATTGTTGGGAGGATAAAATGGAGAAGAGGAGTATGTCTTCCTGAGATCCTTGGAAAGAGGGTGGAATAAATATTAAATAAACAGTGATATGATCTCATTTTGTTCCCAGTGTATACTTCACGATGGGGCTGGGAGATAATTTTACTGAGAAAATGGGTGTGCAAAGTCTTTCTCTAGGAGAAAATTCAGCTTCAAAAGTTCAATACATTTTCAGACTTTAGTTTAAGAAATGTAGAATTATGTGAAGCCATGGATTGGACTGAAGATCAGTTTTAAATGAATGGATAGATTTAAAAGGCCTGGGGGACT
Organism: Eublepharis macularius; assembly: GCF_028583425.1. Taxonomy (NCBI): domain Eukaryota; kingdom Metazoa; phylum Chordata; class Lepidosauria; order Squamata; family Eublepharidae; genus Eublepharis; species Eublepharis macularius. Next base: position 74,630,078 of record NC_072794.1, read on the forward strand.
GCAGATGAACTGGTTCCAGTAACTTTTTTGCTTTTAGAAAAAACATACTTATTGATGTACAACAAAACCCTTCTAATTCTTCATGGTCTAGATGAAAACATCTTCGGGCCTTAGGTATGTAAAGGGCTGTTTGAACGCATATATGCAACCTTTTAAAAATGAAATTCTAATATGTTTGTCATGCTTTTGCTGCGAGATTACAGTCAGGTCAGTTATGTAATTATTGCTATTCACCGTTTTGTAGGGAGCAACATTCCGCCAACCAAGAGAATATGAGAGTGACCCAGGATGTTATTAACCCCTGAATCTCCACAGTGAATGTTGGAAAGAAGTATATTCTGTAAATGTCACACAGTCAGCGAAAGTAGGAGGAAAGCTAAAAGAGGGCATTCTTACACCAAGAACAAAAATACGGTTTGGTTGTCAACATGAGACTCCTTCTTTCCTTCAGGTGTCACATGAATTAATAAATACAATCTCAGCATAGACTGATATCTCAGCATAGGCTGCAAGAACAATGTTTCTAAAAAGGTGTATTCTACATTGTAATGCTCAGCGAACACTGGCCTCTCTTGATACTATTCCCTCGGGTACATTAAGCCTGTTGGATTCATCTTTTCTCCACAGCTAAATGTAAGGAAGTGCTTTTAGTATGTAACAAATCAGATCCCAAAGCACCCTGTGCTGTTCACCCTTCCAAGGTTAATCTGATTGAACTTTGAGTCTGGAAATTTGCACATCTTCAAAGGTTCAGATTCAGATTTATTTGGTCTATGACCAGTATTAACTGAAAGATAAGAAAAATTTACATTAAGACAAATAAAAGATAAAAAGGTGGATCCTGCTACAGGGCAGTCAAAATTTACAAAAGTTTAAATTACTGACAGATTTTGCAAGCTGCTGAAAAGAATTTTGCACAACTAATAATCTGTTGGTTAAAAGCTTCTTTGAAATAACAACATTAGAACAACCTGTAAAGTTTGGGGTGATTATATTTGAACAAATACCCTCATAAAAACAGCAATGGAACAGGACATGCCCCACCGATTCCACCTCTTCAATGCCTAGGGTTGCCAGGTCCTCCTACCCCCTGGGCAGGAGGTGGGAGGCCTGGCACTTACAATTGTGGTTTCCTTGCACATGTGCATGCATTCCCGGCGCTCCAGGAAGTGACATCATCACACAGGGCACGGGCCACCCTGAGAGTGCTCTCACGTTCCTCAGGGGGCTGATCCGGGCCCAATACAGGCTGATCTGGGCCCAGATTGGGCCACTGTAAAATGCGGGAGCACGGCTGTGCTCTGCAGCAGCCTGATTCGGGCTAATTTGGCCCCGATTTGGCCCAGATTGGGCTCAAATTGGGGCCAAAGCCCAGACTGGGCCCAAATCGGGGCCAGATTGGCCCGAATCAGACTGCTGCAGAGCACAGCAGTGCTCCCGCATTCTACAGTGGCCCAATCTAATTTGGCCCCAATTTGAGCCCGATCCGGGCCAATTCAGCCCTGATTTGGGCAGGTTCAGCCTGGATCAGGCCACTGTAGAGTGCAGGAGTGCTGCTGTGCTCTGCAGTGGCCCAATTCAGGCTAATTCAACCCCGATTTGGGCCCAATCTGGGCCAATTTGGCCCTGATTTGGGCTGATTTGGCCCAGATCAGGCCGCTGCAGAGTGCAGGAGCACCACTGTGCTCCAGAGTAGCCCAAATCAGGCTGCTGTGGTGCATGGGAGCATGCCACACCGCCCAGGGGCGCGTCTCACCAACCTCTGGAAGCTTGCCACCTCCCACCAACCACTGACGGGTCAGCGGTCAAGGTGGCAAATCTCAGGGTGTTTGGGAACCCTATCAATGCCACAGGGACAGATTCTCTCCTTCATAGGGATCTTTTCATATCTCACGTCCAAAACTGCAGAGGAGAGAACTCACCATCTTGCCAACATAAAAGCTCTCTGTTGGCTAGATACTTCTAAAAGGGAGAGATAAGGAGCTGAAGTGTCAACATATTTAAGATTTTAGAGATCAAAAAGTTGGGATGCTGTTGTTGTCTCTTTATTGCTCAATATGCTTTTACTTGGTCATATCCCATTTTCAGAACATTTCCTAAAGAGAATCCTAAATGCTGCAGTTTGCAATGGATACCTTTCACCTGAGAGGATTGAAAATTATCTTGGAGAACTAAAGGTGTCAGGCCCTTTGGGTTATATGCTAGCTTTAGCCAAAAGTTGATAGAGGCTAGGCTTACCCTAGCCTCCACCTTAACCAAAGAGTCAAGACATAAGCTAGCATTTGAAACACAGCTAGATACTTGGAACAATGCTGTCAGAAATCTTGATTGAACTTGCTCTAAAGGAGTGAAGCAAAAGGAAGGAGGTCTGAGTACAATAGTTTGGGCAATGTTTTGGCCTGAAGTAGCCAGAAGGCTGCTGGTTGATAGAGACCTCTTTTGGTATGTGCAAATTTTAAAATACCCTGGGCAGATTTTTGGCCTGTTGCTGCAACATACTCATGATGAACAGTCCTGGTCCCAGATGAATGAATCATCATCACCCCTAGATACTTACAGTATACTACTTGTTCCAGCTTATGACCATTGATGTTCCAAGACCTTCTTTTCTGATTTTTGCCGAAGGATATGATTTTAGTTTTTTGATAATTGATCTCAAGTTGGCTCTCATTACAGAGGCATGACACAAGTAGGCAGAGATGCAGCCAGAGAAGAAATTATGATTTAGAGTAGCTTGTGGCCAGTGGTCAGAAAGATAAACTCTTCTGTTGTTTAATCTAGTGTAAATGTTTCTGTTGGGGATTTTGTGTGTGGGAGCAAAAAAGTTGCCACCTAACCCTCTAGCTTTTTTGTATTTAGAAAGTCGATGCAACATTTTAGAGGTGAACAGAAAAAAAGGTCCACTTGAGGATATTAGAAACGTTTACCTTACGCTGAGCCATACTAGGGTCCTTCAGGGTCAGTACTGTGTCTAGTCTGACTGGTAGCGGCTCTCAGCAGAGGTCTTCCATAGTACCTGCTATTGGATCCATTTTAACTGGAGATTCCAGGGACTGAATTTGGGGCTTTCTGTATGCCAAGCAGATACTCTACAACTGAGCCATAAGCCTCCCTACATTACATAAAATTAGTTCACTTAATCAAATATTTGACTGTTATTTCAACATGACAAAAGAAATGGACTGGAGTAACCTGTGCAAAACTATGGGCACTTGGTGGTTTGGGGAAAATCCAAGAAGGCCACAGAAATGTTCTAAAAATGACATCTACCACCATTGCAATAATGGATTGGTGCTGCATGTGTTCTATCTGTGAGGGTAAGTTTGACATCATCAAAGCTTTTTAAATACAACAGAACTGAAAAAATGCCCAAAAATTCAATATGAGCAAACCCCCTCCTCCAAGCCCCCACTGATTTGGCTTTGGTTTGTACTTAGAAATACTTGTTTGGGTAGCAGCTGCTTTCCTTTGTGTGTATTGGATCATTCATGATGGAGATATATGCATCTGGCAGACATGTGCTATTTTAAAACTATATTTTAAAGAAGAAAATATCAATTCAGGTACCGTGTAAACTTTTCTAATAATATGTCTTATGTATTAAAAAAAACTTCCAGGAAACACAAATTATACATAAAGAATTTGAGAGAAAAATAAATCACATCATGCTAAATGGCTATCCTGTACAGATCTGAGCATAAATTGCTGTTACATATGCAGTCCTAAACAGAGTTACAACATTCTAAGCCCAATAACTCCAACTGACCTAGAAAATTATGGATCTGTTTAGGATTTTATTGATAATCAGCAAATCGGCTCATTGTCAGATTCTAAATCACAATTTGAATTTGGGCTTAATTGTGACGGACTCCCAAGTTCCATGTATCTTCTAGCAAGAGCTATATAATAGATGAGCAGGTGTCTACCACCAGCAGAATACATCCATGATCTGTTGGGTTGTCCACATAAGGGGATTTAAATATTATAAGTTGGGTAAGATAAAGGTAAAAGTAGTCCCCTGCACAAGCACCAAGTCATTACTGACCCATGGGGGACATCGCATCACGATGTTTTCTTGGCAGACTTTTTATGGGGTGGTTTGCCTTTGCCTTCCCCAGTCATCTACACTTTACCCCCAGGAAACTGAGTACTCATTTTACCAACCTTGGAAGGATGTAAGGCTGAGTCAACCTTGAGCTGGGTACTTGAACCCAGTGTTACTAGAACTGGTCTCCTTGCAATAAAATGATTGGGGGGGGGAATTAGCAAGCAAGGAGAATGGCTATGCGAGAAGGGTAACAAGCAGGAAATCTCCACCAATTTCTACCAGGTCCCCTCCCCAAGGTAGCAGACGAGGCTGGTACATCAAACAACAACTTTTATTAAAGAACAAAACTGCATGTACATACACTCAGAGTTATGGGGGTAAAATAATTACACACACACACACACAGAGTCCTAGGAGGCTAGTCAGAAGTTGTAATAGTGTGTGTGTGTGTGTGTGTTTGTGAAGTATATTTACCAATCAGAGGAGCAGTGTGGTCCATGGAGGAAGAGACCTTCAAACACCAGTGTTCTCAGCCAGGAGAGAGGGAGAGACTTAGGGACCAACCCTAAGGGAGCAGCACTTGGACTCAGGAAGCGTGCATGATTTGAATGAGGCCAGGGCCCTACCTTTATAGGTAAAATGTTCCCTGAAGTGGGATAGCCCACCTAGCCATTAGAAAAAAGTCTCCAATGGTCGGTTCCTGGGTTTAACAAAAAGTTTGATTGCCTTGCTGGGTAGCTGCCGGGGCATGTGAAAAGAAATGTAAAACTTGTTCTAGCACTGCACAAAAGGGGTAGTTTATTAATGAAGTCCACCAGAGCTGAGTTGATGAATTTAGGTTGGGGGGTGTACTTTCCCAGGAACAACTGTATATACTTACGAATGTCATTTGATTAGCTCTTCAATCAAGGACAGGAGATCTCATCACGGAAGGAGGGAAAGAAATGTGCTAAGTGGGGATGACTCTGCGAGACCTTTGTTGCACTGGATTCCTTTGGGGCTAGAAGGATAGTAAATCCAATTGCCTCTCAATCGCTCCTCATTCCTGTGCAGTATTCCACGCATGCCATGTTCTCCTGGGTGGGACTCAGCAACTGTTAAAGGCTCTCTAGTGGTAATACCCCAGCCATTTTAACTCCAGAGGCCTGAACATCTTTAATATCACAAGCAGTCATATATAAAACTGCTATTAAAATGGTGGAGGCTGGGCCCACTGTTTACACCGGCTTCCACCAGGATCGAACTCAAGTCGTGACCAGAGCTTGGGCTGCAGTACTGCAGCTTACCACTCTGTGCCATGGGGTTCTTATTACAAGTTGGTGTACACCATTTTGAGATAATATTATTGTTAGATTTGGCCACCTAGCAGCAGGTGCCCACTTTTTGCCTGTCCTCTTTTAACACACTTTTCTCACATAGAAACCACCATCTAACCTTTGTCCATGTTAGTTGGTCATGAATTGATATAATTTTACCTTACTGTATGTCTTTCTCCAATTTTAGTTTTTATAGAACACTGTACAGGATATTTAATGCAGAAAGCTTGAATAAGGTGACCAAGGACAGTGAAAATATCTGAGAGATGTAATAAAGATGTGTGATGTTTATTTCAGAAATGCACACAAAATATCCCAATGAGTGATTTTGTTAACGAATAACTGGTTTGGTCAGCTCTTTTGGTCTCTGGACTCTACGAAGAGCTATGGTGGCAAAAATCTTTTTCAAACGTACATTTTCTTTCCACTTGTAGTCATTTTCTAATGACAGTGGCAGGTTTATTTTGTTAAAGATTGTGGTTGAGAGAAAACAGATGTTTGCCTCCATTTACCCTATTAATAGCCAGCTGCTTTTTATATCCATCATTTGGCTCAGCAGTACAAATGTAGAGAAAGCTTGATGGAGAATTTAACAGCTATATCAGTCCATTTAGAAATAAAATGCACACTTGCTATAATCTTTGAGACTTTATCTAATAATGTAACAAATGTAATTTTGATAGATACATGGAGATGCATAAATCCCATAGCTAAGGACAACATGTTCTGCACAAATCTTTCTCCAGAACAGTTTTATTTCAAAGGATATCAAAGAGAGCTTCACTGACTCTGGCCATTTCCACACATCCCTTCAAGGGATGGCCCACTCACCAAACGCTGGTAGTTTTCTCTCATGAATACAGACATCTCCATTTGCAAAACAGTTGTGGGCCATCTGGCTTCCATTTTTTTCACACCTTTTTGGGCAAACACACTTTCCATGGTCCCAGAAAAGGTGCCAAAAAAATGGAAGCCAAACGACCTGCATCCATTTTGCAAACGGAGACATCACCAGTGTTCCAGTAGTGTGCTGTCCCTTTAAAGGCCTGTGGAAATGGCCTCTGATAGGGTTAAGAAACTGGTCTGATCATGTTGTTTTCCTGATTTTTTCCTATCCCATCAAGAGAAATGCAACTTTATTTTTATGTTGCATTTAGATTAAAGAGCTTTTCACAAGAAACTTCATGTCTTCTATAAAATAATACTGTAACAATTAAAACATGATGCATTTAAAATAGCAGGCTGAGCAAATGTGTTGAATTTTCTGTAACACTAAAAAAGGAAAAAGTATGAGACAGGCACTAAATTGGCATGTATATGCAAATTAGAGGCCAAAGAAAACAAAATCAGTTTTCATTCCAAAAAACTGGAGATTTCAAAAATAGAAAAAATAGTGAGGAAATCGCACACACACACAATTTATTTTGAACATGGAAATAAACTACAATGAGACATTTACCTCCCCATCACAATGCAGGACTAATTAAGAATACTGTAGATTAGGACCTGAACCAGTTAGAATGCGAAGGCAAGTTTCTGCCTGTCTTTATGGGTGGTTCCATATTACCACTTAGTATGGAATTACTATTATCAGATTACTGAATTTTAACCAACAGTTCTTGTCATGTTAGTAACGCACAGCATTCCAGCATTATTTTGTGTTCTCCCCCTTTTTTCCAGCTGCCTCATGTGGACAGTCACAGCACTGTTGAGGTTTCACATGGCTCCTGTCCCATTAAATGTTCATCCTTCCATCTTCACCCAGTTTAATTCATTAATTTCTGCCTTTTCTAGCAAGCACGTAGCTGTTAGCATTTATGGATGATCAGCTCCTGTCATGTGTGTGGGCGGGGGGAGGATTTATGCCTTTTCATTTTGCAGAAAGTCAATAAATAAATGCTGTCAAGTCATAACCAAGTCATGGGAACCCCTCATGGGGTTTGCAAGGCAAGAGACGAGTAGAGCTGGCTTGCTCTTGTCATCTTCTGCATAGCAACCCAGATCTTCATTGATGGTCTCCTGTCAAAGTACTAACCATGGCCGACTCTGCTTAGCTTACTAGTCTGAGCTATTCAGGTTGTTAAAGAAAGTCAAAGCTGCTGCTAAATGTTAAAATGTTATATGAACATAATTATGAAATAATGAAATGATGATCTTGTAATTTATATTGACTCACCATGTGGAGAGGGAGAGGGGGCATGAGTGCACTGGCTCTGGTCTCCACCTCTGTGCACACATGTCCCCTTGCTGTGATCAGCAATGTTCAGCAAGCAGTATTGCTGATCATGGAGAGGGGGTTTGCATGGGCACTTCCTCTGCACATTCATACCATGCAGATTGTGTTGCCATTTCCAGGATGGAAAATTGCTGGAGATTTTTGGAGTGGCGTGCGGAGACGGCAGGGTTTGGGAGAGGAGAGACCTCAGCAGGATATAATACTATAGGGTCCACCTTCCAAAGCAGGCATTTTCACCAAGGGGACTGATCTCTGTGGCCTGGAAATCAGTTGTAATTCCATGAGATCTCCAGCCACCACCTGGTGGCTGGTAACTCTACTTGATGCAGATGACTTGGTGATTGTGCAGAGGTAGGAGGGCGGGACCAGTGTTCTCGTACCTGTTGCCCCTCTCCACACTGTGAGTCAATGCATGGATAGGTTGTTTGTACAGGCAACAGTCCATTCAAATTAAGTGAGGAGACGGATTAGAACTTTGGTCAGGCTCTCTTGAGCTACAGCCCTATAGAATCAGATGTCTTCTGAGACATGGCCCTGTAGGCCATCTATCATCGTCGTCATTGTCGTTATCATCATCATCTTTTTATTGTTAAACAAGGAAAAAAGAAATGGAAAAAAAGAGAAAAAATTCAAAAAGAACATTTCAAAGTTTCCAAAAAACACAAAAGGAGAGAAAGCATCATTAATCTTATTGTCCCATAACATTATAAACAAAGACCATCTTTCCATAAATTTATCAGACCTTAAATCTACCTGATTTATACTTCTACTTTGATACATCATTTTAGATATAAGAGCAATTTTACATGTTTTCATAAACCAATCATTAATATTAGGGGCAATTGAGGATTTCTAATTAAAGACATCAGAATGTCTTGCAGCAGTTATCCAGCTCACCGTAAGCTCTTTATCTGAAGCAGGTACACAATTGTTACCATAACAGCAATTACAGGATCATATGGTAAATCACACCGTGTATGTATGTATTTTGAAAATTTATATGCTGCCTCTCCAGAGGTGTGTTTGAGGTGACAACTAATAAAACAAAATTATTAAAACATATCCTTTTAAAAACAGGTCAATGTGATTGTGGTTTAGTGGTTAGAGTGTCAGACTAGGATCTAGGAGACCCAGGCTCAAAGCACCTCTCTGCCATAGAAGGTTGCTGGGTGGCCTTGGGCCAGTCACACTCTCTGTCTAATCTACTTCATGGGTTTGTTGTGGGGATAAAAAGGAGGAGAGGAGGGGGAAATTATGTAAGTAAATATATAAATATATAAAAATAGACAAGAAAACGTTTTTCTTAAACTTGCTTTGCAAGTGTAGCTGATGAGTATCTCATTCCATTGTTCTGGGGATGCAAGAAAATAGAAGCTTCCAAGGGGCATATGCAGCTTGCTGAACACACTCGGAAAAGAGGCAGTCCAGGTGAGTAACATGTACCAGTGACACCATGTAGGTGCCAGCCCTTCACTGGCAAGCCCTGAGAGTCAGGGCAGAGGGCCAGTGTCTGGGGAGGGGGAGCAGCATGAACAATGCAAATGCTATGATGTCACTTCTGGTTGAGTGGTCAGAAGCAATGCTGCCATACCTGTGCTCTAGGGATCCCCTAAATCTCTGGGGTAAATCAAATAGACATTTTGGGGAAGCCTAGAGTGGTGTTGTCATGGCAATGTCACTTCCAGCCATTAAACCAGAAGTGACATCAGGATATTTGCACTGGTGTCCCCCCCCCATTTCCCCCTCCTTCTGCTCTGTAGTGCAAGGGCAGGAGCTGGGGTGCAGGGATGAGAGGCGACCTGTCATGGCAGGCAACCTGGCAGCCCTATCCATGGAGGATTGAGTGCAGTGCAGGGCTTGGTCCACAAAATTTTTAATCAAAATTGGGAGGCTTGGCGGTGCAATCCTAAGAACACTTTCCTGGGAATAAGCCCCATTGAATAGATCTGAGTAGCATTTCAGATAGACCTGCTTAGGATTGCTCCTTGATACCTGCAGAAAACTTGCCTTCCAGGCAGCCTTGATCATGGTAAGACACTGTTTAATTAGCATGAAATGATAATATTGTACACGAGCAGTATTTTTTACTAAGCATGCAGATCCTTATCTGATATAAAGTTGAAGGTACCTGAAATACCTTCTAACCCATGCTATCCTTTTACTATAACTTTAAAGCCTATCATCCTTTATTCAGTTTGTGGATGTTATGTTGATACTGCTCTATGATGATGGCCCATAGGCATCCAATCTGTCATAGGCAATAGAAAGGGTATGTATTGGGCTGATGAAAGGAAAAGACACAGGATACAACCTTTTGAGGGAAAATGGACAGCTGGATCTGCTGACAATCAGGCTAAGAAACAATGCAATCTAATTTTAAAATTGGATTAAAAATCCTCATTTGTTCTCATCCATAAAATGGGAACAATAGCAATTAGATCATTGCCTTATTGTGAGGATAGCATAATAAAGATTATAAAATGTCCGGCACATTAGTAGGGCTATATAAATGATAACATCAACCTACACTTCCTTTACAAACTTATCAGTGGCATGGAGGGGGCTATTGCATGGTAGGATGGGTGCGGCTCCGGAGGTGGAGACCGGCTATTGTGCCTCCTGTGCAATATCTCAGTTTGTGGGTGGAGCTGTGTCTTCCTACATTCTGCATTGCAGCTTATTTGGGAGTAGCAGTTCTGAAACATCCAGTCACCAGGTTGTTTTTTCTTTAATCACAGATGAAGTCTTGGCATCTGCATTTTCTCTTTTACAAGACATAAGGCCAAATCCAGTAATAACAGGGAATAAATCCACCTCCATGAAAACTCCTCCAGGCAGTGGTGGGATAACTGTGCTGTTCTGCTTTTGTTAGAATAAGCACTGCTTTTTAGCAGGGCAGCACACAGGTACGCTACCCATGATGACAATGGTGTCCCCATGTTTTCAGATGTAAGTTGCCACCAAACACCACTAGAACTCCAAGAATGGGGTGATGTCAAATGAGAAGAATGACAGATGGAGGAAGGGGTGAATGCTTTCTTCATCTGCTACTTTCTCTTCACTTCCTCCGCCATCCTCTCATACACACAACAGTATATGTGTGTGTGATTCAAAGCACAAGATGGGTAGAGGAGACCCTGAACCCTTTCCCAATAATTGCCACTCCAAGATAATTTTTAAAATTGCCTTTTCTCTATAGTTGCTAGTACACTTCTGCTGGGGAGCTCTGGAAGGAGAGTGGGGGCTGGGGGGGCAGCTTCCCCTTTCCTGCCGATGCTGCACTGTAAGTCTACCCTCCTCTCATGACTTCTTAGTAATCCAGTGGCAGACCCAATTCTGCAAATCAGGGGGCACCCTCATTGTGTCACCCCTGACCCTTCATCTTGAAATAGAATCTGCCTGCTTCCCAATAGATGGATAGCTGCCAGTTCTACTCATCCACCAAAACCTAACAACAGTGTAACAATTATTGCTGACTAGACTTATCTTCTTAAGTGTAATGCCTGACTAATTGCTTTGCATTTTATGAAGAGTTTGAAAGTTGTTTCCTTGCCTTGGAGATGAGAAACAGTACAAGGGAACCAGCCTTGCCAGACTTAGAAGGGATCTGCTGGGTATCCTATGAAGCGTCTTTGTTCCAGTTTTTTCAATAGCTAGTCCCCTGGAAGCTTTGCTCCAGTCATCAGCTTCTATCATCACACTGTTTCAGGCTTTTCTCCAAAGAAAATAATGACTAGAAACTTGTTTTAGAATATAAAAGCAAAGGAGAGCCATACATACAAACTCAAAAAGAAGTGGAGAAGAGGATACATGATAGTCTCCTGGCTGAAGTTAAGGTGCCTGGCCTGCTCAGTGCCTGAATGGGACACCTCCCAGGAATCTGATGGAAGCCATCTTGAATTCCACCAAGGAAGAAAAGTAAGATATAAATACGATGAATGTGAGCAGGAATGTCAAAGAAGCTGGCAAATGTCTGCTTTGTGCTCTAGAAAGGAAGCTGTAGCTCTTCCTACAGTGTTCAGGAAAGGACTGAAAAGGATCTGATGGGAAATGCATTCTCCTGTTGTTCAGTTCCCTTCTTTCTCACAGCTTTATTTTTTTGTCACATTTGGATTCCACCATTCTTTCAAGGGATTCAGGATGGCTTATTCCATTAATCTTTACTACAGAATGAGCCACAGTGACTGCCCTGTATGATTTCCTCAGTACAAGTCCATTACAGTTTATTGTCTTTTGTGTTATAGACACACTGCCTCTTTACACAAAAAAGATGTAATTCTATTCTCAAGATTGGTGTAGTATTAATTTAGCTCTACCTATGGTGCCAGTTCAGCCCTGAGCACCACATTTTGCCTGTTCTTTCAGTGTACTAAAAAAATCTGTCACTCCTGTCCAGCTTACATCTTCCTTCTTCACCCTGCTCTGTGGTTACCATTTTCTTTCCTGATAAAGACGTTAACATCTTAGACAGAAATTCAACAGGTGAGGAAGGCTGCATCTCCATAAAACATCTATTTTCCATGTAGCTGGACACCAGAGAAGCAAAGAGAAGCTACTAAACTGAACTCCTATCCTTCCTACTACTCAGACTCACTTCAGAGCCACTTCACATGTTGCAAAGTCAGGGTGGACAAAAAGACTTTGTATCATATATTCAGTAGGACTTTTATGCCTCCCAGATTCATGCACAGCACATGGATAGAAGCAGCTTCAGCCATTTCCCCCTGAAGCATCTTTGATTCTTCAGATCACTCTGTGAAATCATGTTGCTTACATGGCTACATATAATGGAGTCAATAGTGGCTCCACAGGGAGACTGAAGAAACAAAAAATGGTGTGAGGCAAGGCTGAAGCTGCTTTTATCCACATTCTGTGGTCACAAGGAGCAAAGGATACACAAGAGTCTGGGAGGCACAAAACTCATATTGAACATCCGAGGCTTGTCATCTGCCATGAAACACAAGGACTGTGTAACATGTGAAGCATTCCTCACCCTGTGATGAGTTGTCTGGCTTTGGGCTGCTGACTAAGTCATTACGTTACTTCTCTTGGCCCATGTTCTTCTCCTCCTGAGCCTGATTACAAAAAAAAATTCTCTCTATTTCTCCCCCCCCTCCTTTCCCATTGCCTGACAAAAATGTATTTATGTATTTACTTCATTTGTACCCCACCTTTCTCCCCAATGGAGACCTAAGGCAGCTTATGTCATTTTCTTCACTTCCATTTTATCCTCACAGCAACCCTGTGAGGTAGGTTAGGCTGAGAGTGTGTGACTCGCCCAAAGTCACCCAGCAAGTTTCCATGGCAGAGTGGGGATTTTAACCTGATTCTCCCAGATCCTAGTCTGACATGAATCAGTACATCATGCTGGCTCTCAGGTGTTTTTAACTTAAAATGAAAATCCATATGGAGAGATGGTGTATCCTCATTCATGGTATAGTGTGGACCACAGTTGCATAATCTGACTGGTGAGCAGGTCTCTGCTTCTGAATGATCTCTAGGCTATACTCCAGAATAGGAGATTCCTCTTAAGGCACGACACTTACTCTCCCCTTTCCTTTTATAGCACACCAACATAGTACCAAAAGCATGGCAGTGTATTTAGTAACAGATGCTTTTTTTTACTTAAGAAGAAACTTGTTTTTCTAGTTGGGCATGTGTTTTAAGCTTAAGTCTGGTCTGTAGCTCAATGTCTGAGTCCAACAACAATGCATGAAACCATTGCTTTTATGGTAGAAGCGGTTCCCAGATTGTATGAAATTAGCAGGTTCGATTACAACCTACACACTGGCACAATATTTGTTTAATATTCCTTGTTGGTTGGTTGTGTATGTTGAAGTTTTAAAAATCCTGTTATTTTAGAAAGTTGTGTAACTTGATTGTTCCAGCTGCCAGACAGTTTGCAATCCAGTTAGAGTGGAAACTCTTTAAATCTTTCTGCTCTCTATTGTACCACATACATCTGATAAAGTAGCCTTATGGCATTATAATTTAATTAGTCTTGGTGCCACAAGACTCTATCTGCTTTATTGAGCATGGAACATCATTGTTTGGTTTTAAAGTTCTCATTTGGGAAGGAAGCACAAAATGAGGCTGCAGACATTATTCCTACCACCCATTCCTACATCAATCTATTCCCCCTTGCCCGTACACGGTAAGTCCCAGAATGAGAAACCTGTGGGCCTTAGCAGGCAGAGAGGGAAGTACTCTTGGTGCTTTAGAGCTTATGAACAGAAATGCCCTGTCTCTGGGCAAAGAAGACCTGCTATTAATGCTGGTTTCTGTAGAGGCAGCTGTTCTCACACGGGGACAACAGAATCTGTGAGGTGGAAACTTGGCAGATCTCCCTGGAATTTACAGATGTGGGAGTAACCTCCATGTCTGCAAAAGAAAATCCTCCCACTAAGATACCTGAATGTCCCTTGCCTCACCCATGAAGATGCACATCCACCTGCTTCTTCCCCCCAGCAAAAAAACCTTGTACAGTCTATAGCCATTCCATTACAGCTCTGCTTCCACATACCCCCTCCCCATATTAGTACATCAAGAGATGGAGGTGTTACACAAACTGCTCCCAGTACACAAATACAACCTTTCTTAAGGGCACCTAAAGCAGTTTGTGTTTCTTTTGGGACCTTTAATCATGTATATACATGGGTCAAACTTTGAACTGCATTTCCAGAAATGGAAGAAGGCAAAGAACATTTAAATAATACACTTTTATTTAGAATAAAAGGGACAGCATGAGGAATTGTCTGGGTAGGAAACATACTTGGTGAAAGTACAGCATAAAAGTGAAAATATTTGTGCAGCAAGTGACACCATTCAGGCCAGACTTTGGGGCAGAATCCCCAGGGCCTTGGACCATGGCTTGGTTTGCTGGAGTTCTGGGTCCTGCCATCTGCAGACAGTTACAAAATGGCTCTCATCAGAGTGGGTAGCAGGTGGTAGCATCAGCCACAATAACCTGCTGCACACAAGTTTATTGCAATATTTGACTTACTGCCCAGGATGGCATACAGAAGTATGTTAAAGTGATGCATAATCATAACAAAACTTAAAACTGTGCTCCACCGCCCCTGAAAGCAGGCCTGAAGCTGGATTGCAGTGGGTCTGGGGCAGGTGTGTTATTCAGCCATACCTGACATTGCTCTGCCATTGGGGTATCTGCCTGTACAAGTACAAAGACACAAATGAGTTCCTGTGCATCAGGAATTCCAACATCAAACCCTGCTGTTTCATAGGTGAGGAACACTGCAGCTCAGACATAAGTGATTAACCCCTCTTACTGACAATTTTTAAAGCGGCAATTGATGTCGGTGTTCCCTCTAGAAAAGTCATAATTAAGGAGCAGCTGCAAATTTGGCAAAGGAGACAGAGAGAAATTAGGTTGCTTTCACATGGAGCTCTTGTTCCCCATCTGCACTCCCCAAACTACAGTGTTTTTTTTCTTTCTTCTGGGATGAGGGGGCTTCCCCATAACATCATCGTGCAGCAATCTACCTTCCTTTAGCAATGGGGGCATGCAGCTTCGCAGACTTCCTTCTGGAAAACAAAATGGGGTAGATGACTAAGCTTGTCCTGAGATCTGGGAGGAGATGTGGAGAAGCCCTGGACAAAAAGGACATCGTGTTGCTCCTGAGACAGTGGCTTCAGATCCTTGGTCAGTCACAATCTACAGTACCTTTAGCCTGCTCCTGGTATAGAATTCAAAGGGAATTATAAAGTAAAAGCTTGCCATTATTGCACATAATAACCCTCCTCTCTCTCTCTCTCTCTCTCTCTCTCTCTCTCTCGTTCTGGAGTGAACTGACGCTTCAGAACTCAGATGTTGATGGAAAGAGCTTCTAATCCCATTGCCAATATTTTGATCTGTGGAGCCCTTTTCAAAGCACAGGGAACACATGAGGCTGCCTTATCCTGAATCAGACCAATTGGTCAGCATAGTCTGGCAGCAGCTCTCCAAGGTCACAGCTAGTAGTTTATCCTCACCTACTACCTCATCCTTTTATCTGGAGATGCCAAAGATTGGACCTAGGACCTTTTCTGTGCAATGCAGATGCTCCCTGTCATTGAGCTACACCCCTTCCTGTGCTGTTTTCTGATAGGACTTGAGAAAGCTCAGCAGTGTCCCCCTCTTTCTATTAAATGGGCACGCCTGTGATAAACAGAGAAGTGCAATAGCCAGAATATCAGCATGAATAAACTGAGGCGGCTTAGAAAGGAAGCGCTCACAAGTGAGTCACAATTAAAATGCATGTGAAGAAGTTGGTGAAGGTTATGAGTGACACACTCTTGGGGAAAGTGAATGTTTGGCTCAGCACCTGAGCTGGAGGGTGGAGACCTGTTGGCAGTTCTGCTACTCAGCAGAAAAAGTCAGCTTTTGGGCAATTAAATACATGGTGTGGTGATGATATAAAAGAAGGAGAAGCTAGGAGAAATGGGTGTGACTCCAGAATCTAGTTCTAATGCAGTGGAAGCTAAAGATTGAAGATGACATGCACTGTGGCCATTTTAAGGGTTGTACTGAGAGTCAGGACTTAGAAGTAACTAATGGCCTCTGAGGCCAAATTCACACCACCAGGCAAATGCTTGCCGTTTTCAAAATAACTCACTGGTTGGAAGGTTTTCAGCTTGGTGCCTCATTAATGGAGCAGCTGTTCTTAACTGAAGATACCAGTTTTCACCACATTGCTGAGAATTATCTCCCCAGTGGATTTCTGATGAATATGAAGACATGCAGTCTATATAGGAATTTCAGACATGTACATTCCATATCGACAGCTGCATTTTTGGTATATGAATATCCAGTTTTCCTAATAATCAAATTTCTATGTTTTGTTACTGGGAAAATATAGTTCCCCCTGCCTCCACTAACTGGTTCATTGATTTGGATACATAGGGTGCAGCTGGGGTAGGTCATGGGCACCTGCTGGCTTGTGTCTGCTCCATCACAGCGATGAGCAGCAGGACCCTCTCCATTCCTGTGACATTTTGAGAACTTCTTTAAAGATATTGTGATGGGTTATGGAGAGCTGGTCCTAAACTTTCTTCCAGCCAATAAATTGTTGGTTCCTGCTGCATGGTTCTTGCAGCTAACTGGAAAAAAACAAGAGCCCCTTTCTGCGATGGGACTAGTGTATTGTTGACAAAGTTAACATATTATCAAAGGACCAAAGACCTATTCTTAATAGTTCAAATAAATTCATGGAACATTAGACAATGTTTATAATGGTTGTTGGGGGTTTTCCGGGCTGTATTGCCGTGGTCTTGGCATTGTAGTTCCTGACGTTTCGCCAGCAGCTGTGGCTGGCATCTTCAGAGGTGTAGCACCAAAAGACAGAGATCTCTCAGTGTCTCAGACACTGAGAGATCTCTGTCTTTTGGTGCTACACCTCTGAAGATGCCAGCCACAGCTGCTGGCGAAACGTCAGGAACTACAATGCCAAGACCACGGCAATACAGCCCGGAAAACCCCCAACAACCATCGTTCTCCGGCCGTGAAAGCCTTCGACAATACAATGTTTATAATGTTCTTTTATGTTTATGTTTATAACGAACTTTTTTGTCAGTTGTGTATTTTGAAAATGTAAATATGTTTAAACAATTTTTTTTTGCAATTTTTAGAAAATACACAATACCTTTCATCCAACTGATGTGCTTGAGAAACAGAACTGGTAAACACCAGCAAATTCACTTTTTAAATTTGTTTAAGTATATTATTTCTCTGAGGTTATGAACCTTCAGTACAATGAGAATGCACATCTCTCCTGATGTTTTTTTTTTTAAAAAATTGGTATAACTATTCCCTGTAAAAAAAGTCTATTCCTCACTTCCTCCTTCATGAGGAGACAAAATGATAATATAGGAGGAGTGTAGAGCTATGGGAGAAATTATGTTTGCATTGCCATCTTTTTGAAAGACCCTAAAAGGACAGCATCCTTTTTTAATGCTCCAGTGCCTGACAAAAAAATCTTGAAAATCTTACATGCAAAAACTAGGTGTGGACTAGAGAGAGAAGCTATCCAGACTGGTGCAAAGTGGTTTATTGGCGCTGTCTGCAAGCCAGAATTCTAAAAATCAGTTTGTGGTTGAGCAGTGAGAATGAAAAAAGCACCAGAAAAACCCAGATAGCCTCCAACTATTGTTTCCAAGTATGCAAAGCACCTTGCTGGATCCTAGCCATTGTCTTTATTTCCCTCAGGGAATACTGGCAATTGTCATTTTCTGAAATTGCCAAGTGTTTTCCAGAAGACTAATATAATTCCCTTATAAAATTGCAATCTCCAAAATTCATAGGCGGAAACTATAAGAATAAAAACCAGATTGTATACATGTTTCCAATATTTTCTAAAGCACCTTATTAGAAGAGTTTAATTTGGACCTGAAATTCTAATTGAAATAATTGAATAGACTATTTTTTGCAGTAATTAGATGCTCAGACTGTGAATGAGGAAACATGGCTTCAAACTCTGCCACTATTTACAAGTTCTGCATGACCTTGGGCCAGTCTCTTAGCCCAATCTACCTCACTGGTCTGTAAGGATAAAATAGGAAGGGACTAGGATGAGACCGTGTATGCTAGCCTGATTTCCTTGTAGGAGAAAGGCAGGATGACGATGTAACAAAAATAATTCTCTGGCTCTGCATGGACAAAAGACGGAGGTCCTGTATGTGGGTCGTGGGGAGATGGCTTTGGGACCCCGGCTTCCTACACTTGATGGGGCAGCACTTACACTGGCCCCGAGGGTTAGGAGCCTGGGGGTGATTCTGGATTCCTCCTTGAAGATGGAGGACCAGATCACTGCAGTTGCCAGGTCTTCCTTTTATTATCTTCGGCAGGCCAGGCAGCTTGCCCCTTATTTGTCTCCCCGTGACATGACTACAGTGGTCCAAGCAATGGTCACCTCTAGGTTGGATTACTGTAACGCGCTCTACGCTGGGCTTCCCATGGGCCTGATCCGGCGGTTACAGCTGGTACAGAATGCAGCAGCGCGGGTCATTGCTGGAGCACCGGTGTGGGAGCATATTACACCGGTGCTACGCCAGCTGCATTGGCTGCCAGTGGAGTACCGAATCAGGTTCAAGGTTTTGGTGTTAACCTACAAAGCCCTACGCGGACTGGGACCGACGTATCTGAGGGACCGTCTCTCACCATATGAGCCCCGGAGGACTCTCCGCTCTGGCGGAAAACATCTTTTAAGTGTCCCTGGCCCTAGGGAGGCCCGCCTGGCGTCGACCAGGGCCAGGGCCTTTTCACTCCTGGCCCCGACCTGGTGGAATGCTCTGTCTTGCGAGACAAGGGCCCGGCAAGATTTGCTTGCATTTCGCCGGGCCTGTAAGACAGAGCTATTCCGCCAGGCATATGGCTAACGCCGGGCAGTGCCCCCCCCCGTGAAGGGGGGGTTAAACCATCACCCCTATGCAAACACAGAGGCATGTATGAACCACTGGGCAGCATGAATTGTTATATTTAATGTTTTTAAATGTTTTTAAATGTATTATTTAATGTTTTTAAATGTTTTTAAACATGTTTGTATTTGTTATCCGCCCTGAGCCTGCGAAAGCAGGGAGGGCGGAATATAAATATAATAAATTAAATTAAATTAAATTAAATTAAATTTAAAAAGCTGTCTTCAGTGAGAACGACAGTTAGACAACATCACACCTCCCTCTGTTTGCACCTTCTGGAAAAGTTGGTTGGATCTAATCCATAACAAATATTGTAACACACAAAGCATAATCTGTAATTAAAAATACGTATGCATCTTTAGACAGATGCAGTTAAAAAAATATACAGGAAAGTGACAATAACACATTTATGCAGAAGGACAAAGAAAGTCAATTGTTTCAAGACTGTAACAAGTTTCAAGACTGTAACAGAGTGTGTACCTAAGAAATATGCAGTTCATAAATAGTTACATTTTTAGGACCCATACAAAACCATTTTTCAAGAATGACACTGGAAAGTAACTGCTAGAGGATATCTATTATCAGGCACAAAGTAGCATCAAATGGTCCTGCAGTTCATTGAAAAATTCTGAGCTAGCGTCAAAGGATACTTTTGCAGAAGAATGTGAAGGAAATGTCTGCTGCTTGACTGCCACTAAATATTTACTGTGTGGATTAGTGTGTTACACTGCATTTCTATTATATCCTTCATACTGGTATGCACCCTAATATTACAGAAGTAGCAGGAAATTCTAAAAAATGAAAAGTTGTGCTTATAACTTAAATTATAAATGTCTGCTAGATATAATAGAGATGTTTCAGTTGCCTGTTTAGGGGTCATTACCTACATAACAGGGCAGCAAACCTGGATTTGCCACCAAAGGATAGATAAATGTTTCATTCATGTAGAAGCCCCATCCACAAGTTACAGAGAATACACATACATGCTGTGTACAGTGCACACTTGATTTTTTCTTTATACGTGTGTTGAGTGATTCTCGTGTTCCAATCAATGCATATGCTACTGAACATGTGATTGAAACCACACATTTATCCAGGTACTTGTTTTTATCTACAAAGTGAATGTGCATTGGCTCTTTTTTAACAAACAGATGAAAACATGGGCAAAGGCTTTGCTATATACATGCAGGATGTACATGCATTCACTGTAATGTGTGAAGAGGGCTGTAGTCAAAGCTCATAAGAGAGAAGAGATTTAGAGAGATCCATTCCAATAGATAGATGGGGAAAATCACTGAAATATGGGGATCCATCTGTGTCCCTCCTTCTGTCCTTGTCTTCTGCTGGTGGGTGAAATCTTCTCTGTTTCATTTGGCATGCCCTAGTAAACTCTTATTGGACTTCCTCCCTGCTTATATTTGTTTGGTTGTATGTCTGTAGACTTTTTACTGTACTGTTAAATATTTATTTATAAATTTTAAATACTATGTCAATGTTTTAAAATGTTTTTAATTCCTTGATGTTCACAGAGAGTCTCTCTACATGAGACATCTGACATATGAAGAACAGGTGTTGGGAGATGCAATGTTAGCTGGAAAGGGTAGTTTAAAAAGACAGAGCCTGCGGCAGGGCAAAGGCTTTGCTATATACTGGAGCTGTGCAAAGGGGCTGTGAAATGTAAGAAAGGAAACTTCAGCCCATTATAACCTCTCCAGGTCCAAGCCCTGGAAGGCAGCTCCAGCTCATTTCCATTCCTCACTGCCCTTTTGTTGAGCTCTTACACAGTTTTAGACTGGTGAGGTGAAATTGACAAAGCCTTCAGGAGGCAAAGATGAAATTAACAAACCTTCTGAGGAGCAATCTCTGTTGGCTCTGTCTTTTAAAACTATGCTTCCCTGACAATATTGCATCTTCCTAAACCTGATGAACATGTGCTGAGGCATCTTGTGTAGAGAGACTCTGACTTGTGGACCCCATTTGGGTAGATATGCAGCATATAAATGTTTTAAATACAATAAAATAAATATATTAGACAAAATTGTTTGAAAATGTCAGTTAGATCTGCCAAAGTCTCTGGTGAATCAGATTTGTCCTGGAAATGTGACAAGGCAAGAGGAACTTTGCTGCATTTGTGGTGGAAATGTGAGTTAGTTTGGAGTTTCCGGAACTTAGTTCACAAAGAAATAGTGAATATTATAGGTTATGTTTCCAAGATGTGTCTGGTGATTTATCTACTATGTGAAGTGGTGGAGGAAAGTGCCCTCAAGTCAGAGTTGACTTATAGCGACCCCTGGTGGGGTTTTCATGGCAAGAGACTAACAGAGGTGGTTTGCCATTGCGCGCCTCTGCAACCCTGGTCTTCATTGGAGGTCTCCCATCCAATTACTAACCAAGGCTGACCCTGCTTAGCTTCTGAGATGTGATGAGATCAGGCTCACCTGGGCTATCCAGGTCAGGGTACTATGTGAAGTACCATATAGAATTTTTTAAAATGTTGTCTTAATGAAATATTTAATTACCAAGATGGGTAGCCATGTTAGTCTATCTGTAGCAGTAGAAAAGAACCAGAGTCCAGTAGCACCTATAAGACCAGTACAAGCTATAGCTGGTATTGAATGCATGTTCCTGTCTCTGGGAATTAAAGATAGATTGGGTATCCTGCTTGTGTATAGACCACCTAGCTCCCCCATAAGCACCCTTTCTGAGATGGCAGAGCTGCTAGCAGACATGGTGTTGGAGACACCTAGGCTTATTGTTCTGGGGGACTTCAACATCCATGCTTAGTGTTCAAAGTCAGGCCCAGCTCAGGAATGTATAGCTTCCCTGGCAACCCTGGGCCTCTCTCAAATAGTGGCCGTCATCACACGGGCTTTTATTTAGCGCTAAAATGGCGCTATTTCCCGGCAAACACCCACCTTATTCCAACACTGTAGCGATTTTCTCTCTTCTGCTTTGTGCTTGATAGTCGCGCTATTTTGTGCCTCAGTGTGAATGCCTCACATCGATGTATTTCGCCTCGCAACGTCCTATGCCCTCCCTTCAATCCCAGAATCCATTTCTTCCTGCGACTCCCCTTTTTTTTAATTTATTATGTCCTTATAACGCCATAACGACATAACACAATGCAAACTTTCTGCTAAAGTAAAAATGACTCAATCGCCATGGCAGAGTCGTCAGCAATGGGGATCACGCCAGACAGGGAGTTTTCTGCGGGCAAAGGGCTATTTATATAATTTCAAAGTTGGAAAGACAAAAGGGTCATAATGTTTTGCTCTAACGGAATATTTATATGCTGTTATTCCGTTATAGCGGAATTAAGCACCAGAATAATTTTTTTTAAAAGGGGGAGGAGCTGCTTCTGTGCGGTTAGAGAGAACAGAACAGAGTGCTTCGGTGTGGACAGCTGGTGGCGCGAAGAGCCGTTAGGTGACCCAAAGAAACGTTACTGTGCCGATAACAGGTAGGACGCTATATGCTGTAAATTTAACGGAAGAGATGCCCGTGTGATGACGGCCCCTGTCAGGCCCTACAAATGAAAGAGGCCACACACTAGACTTAATATTTTGCACTGAGCCTTTAAGAGAAAACCTTGTTTCAGCATTGGAGGTTCAGCCTCAATCATGGTCAGATCATCATCTGCTGAAGACAAAAGTGAATATAGCCCCAACACCCCACAAAATAGGGGATCCAATTAAAATGATTTGCCCACAAAGGCTCATAGACCCTTCCAGATTCCAAAATACTTTGGAGGATTTTAGAATTCCAGACACATGCTCCACAGAAGTTGCTGTAGGAGCATGGAACACAAAGCTCCTTGAAGCTATTGACACCATTGCGCCTTGTCGACCCCTCTGGCCCTTGGGACAGAAGCCGGCAAAATGGTTTACCATGGAGACGGCTGACCTGAAGAGGGCTGGAAGACATCTAGAAAGACGCTGGCATAAAACATGCACAGAATCTAACAGAACTTGCTACAGAACACACTGGAGGATCTATGAAGCGGAAATGAAAACAGCAAAGAAACGTTACTTCTCAGCAACCATTGCGTCAGTTAGTTCACAACCGTCCCAATTGTTCAGGGTATCCAGACACCTTCTAACCCTAAATCTGAACCTTTACAGTCCCAAGAACAGACAATTAGCTGTGAGGCCTTTGCTAAGTTTTCTGCTGATAAAATAGCATCAATATTCTTTGATCTAGATGCTAGCTGCAATACAAATGAGATAGAAGAAATGCTTAATACACCATCTGGCCTATATTTGGACTGCTTTGAACCAATTACAATGACAGACCTTAACAGGATCCTGGCATCTATGAAAGCCACTACTTATATGCTTGATCCTTGCCCATCTTGGCTGTTAAAATCAAGTAAAGATCACATAAGTAAACTACTGAGATCTAATGTAAATCAATCGCTAACTCAGGGCACCTTCCCCCAGCCACTCAAACAGGAAGTTATCCGTCTGCTAATTAAAAAACCATCTCTAGACAAAACTGATGTGGCCAATTATCATCCAGTCTCTAATCTGCCCTTTCTGGGCAAAGTGATTGAGAGAGCAGTAGCTGTCCAACTCCAGATCTTCTTGGAAAACTCTAGCACTCTAGATCCTTTCCAGTCTGGATTCAAACCAGGGCATGGGACAGAGACAGCACTACTAGCATTAGTGGATGATCTCTGTCTGAATAGAGACAAAGGCCATGCCTCCTTATTGCTCCTCCTGGATCTGTCTGCAGTCTTTGACATGGTAGACGATGCCATCCTGTTGAGGTGTTTAGAAACAGAAGTGGGCATCAAAGGATTTGCCTTGGACTGGTTAAATAGTTTCTCATGGAACGGACTCAAAGGGTTGCCATAGGAGATCAGCTATCTCCAGAATGGGAACTATCTTGTGGGGTCCTGCAGGGTGCAGTCTTATCTAGAGATGGGCACAAACCGGGGGAAAACCAAACCATGCGGTCTGTGGTTCGTCAAATTTCACGAACCATGAACCACAAACTTTCACGAACCTGCCCCTAGTTCGCAAACTGGTTTGTTTGGTTTGTGAAAACATCACATCCAGGTCAGAAAATCACTTCTGGATCAGTAGAAGGTCACTTCCGGGCCAGCAGAAGTTCACTTCTGGATCAGAAGAAGGTCTGCAGGAAGTCCATCCCCTATTGCCTAGGAAACTGATTGATTGCAGTGACAATCAAACACAGAGAGCCCCAAGCTCAAGGAAGTACAGCAGAAGTGTAACAATAATACACCTTAAATTGGTATCCAAATTCAAGTTTTTTCCTTTATATATAAGTCCTTAATAGGAATAATTCAATATCACAACTATTTATGCACATAAGTCCCCAACAACAGTGCCTGTGAGGCTGCTTATATACAAAACATATTCCATTTATACATTGAGAATGCCAAAACCAGAGCTAATACATTCATAGCTCTCTATCAGTTCATAAACGCCGTTAGTCTCCCAAGAGGTGTGGGAGAGCTCCGGTGTTAATTCCAACGAGCTCTGCCGGCCTCATATAATTCTGCTCATTTTGAGGGTTCTTCTTCCGGCCAATATTTAGTATTCTGCAGTCAGCAATATACATAGGTATTCACACGTATTCAAACCTCCATCTATAAATTAGTCAATATCAATGGGGATTATTCCTATTAAGGACTTATATATAAAGGAAAAAACTTGAATTTCGATACCAATTTAAGGTGTATTATTGTTACACTTCCGTTGTACTTCCTTGAGCTTGGGGCTCTCTGTGTTTGATGTTCGCTTAGGAAGTTTCCCTCTTTGTTTTTGTATTTTTGTCTGCAGTGACAAACCAAAAAAAACGAACCAAATGAACCAGCCTAAAGTTCATGGCGGTTCATCAGAAATGGGATCTGATGAACCGTTGTTTGCGACCCACGAACCAGCCTGGTTCGTGTTTAATTTTGGTTCGTATGTCGGTTCGTGCCCATCTCTAATCTTATCGCCCATGTTATTCAACTTCTATGTAAAACCTTTAGGAGAACTCATTTGCAGCTATGGAGTGGGATGTCATCAATATGTAGACGATACCCAACTCTATGGCTGATTCCGCACACGTTGGATAATGCACTTTCAATGCACTTTATCAATCGTTTGAGGTGGATATTTTGTTCTGCACACAAAAAAAATCCGTTCCAGATGATCTATAAAGAGGATTGGAAGAGCATTATCCAACGTGTGCAGAATCACTCTATATCTCACTATCCAGGTCCCCACAGGATGCAGTAGAAATCTTAGATCGCTTCCTGACAGCAGTAATGAAATAACTGCATTTGATTAAATGCCAGATATCTGAATGTATCAGGTCTGGTTGTTTTGTTTCCCCCCCAGAATTTTAGTACCACAAGGTGCACCCACACCCTCAAAGAGGGCAGACCTGTTTCTGCTCTCATTAGGGCGACTGGCGCTCCGTTGTGCTTTATGTTGTTTAATGTAAGTCCTAGAACTGATTATGTTCTGTTTCAGCAATTCCTCAACCCCATACTGGATCCTTGCTAATACTATGTCTTTGTAAACTTATATTCATTTACCCCATGACATTGTTTAGAGAAATATTCTTGACACTGTATGGAAATGCCTGCCCTTGTCCTTGCCAGTGATTGTACTAATCTCACACTGTGTAATCCGCCTTGAGTGTGAGTGAGAAAGGTGGAATATAAATGTCATAAATAAATAAAATAACAAAATTTGTGGTAGGGTATGAGTTTTCTTGAGCCACAGCTCACTTCTTAGCACAAATGTGAAAACAGCAAACAGTTCCACTGACATGAAAATGGTTAAGGTTTGGTTTGCAATGACAATGGATAAGATAATTTCTGTAGTTATAGGAATCTCAGACATATAAATGTGTAAGAATATGGTCACTTTTTATATGATTTGGGAATCAAAACCTGTATCTAGTAATGATTGTATTTTGTGATTTCCTACGGATGTCAGGTTTTTCTTGTAGGATTTATTGTGTATATTCTAGGTATATGTTGTGAAAAAATGTTAAATTTCTCTGTTTTGTGAATGTTTTCTTAATAATACTTTTAAAGCTTGTAAAAGAGGAAGGGGGTTGGTGTCCCTTATGTCTGAGAGTCCTACTCCCTCCATGTTTGTTTACGGGAACAAATATTGTACAGGATTCCCAACCACACACACAGAGCCTCCATATGCCCAACTGTATAAACACAGACCATTTTATTAATTATCCTGAATGCATCTAGGGTTGGGTGTGTCCAGCAGGCACAATCTCATTGTCTGTCCTATATTATTGACAGCAACAAACTAATGTGTGCAAGTCATCAAAATACAGTCAACAGTGCTTCCTGTGTAACACATACTTTCAAATACCTGTTTGTCCCATTCATTAGGGACTCTGGCTAGTTTAGGCTGCCTCCTTTGCCATCCCTTGACAATTGGGGCAATCTTAAGCAGGTCTACTTGGAAGGCAGTGCCATTTTATTTAACAGGGCTTACTTCCAGGAGAGAGCTTAGGATTTGTAGTCAAAAGCTCTTATACCATTATAAGCTACATGACAATGAAGAATTCTGTATCCATCTTTTCTTGTCTTGGAGCAGTGGTGATTGGAAAAAAGGCTATTATTGATGCATGCAACTTAGAGGCACTTTCTGGAAAGAGAGCAGCACCGTGATAGTTGCTATTTATGTTGATGGAAAGAACATATAAAGAGAAAGCTGATTCAAGATTTATTTTACACTTTAACTTGAAAAATACTGGGAATTCAAGGAGATATTTGGCAGACTCATGGCCAAACTACACAAGATACCTGATACGTGTTCTTCATATGTTGAGTCCCTCAAGGTTCCCTGGGTAGTGTAGTCTTACAAAGAACAGCTGCTCTATGCAATTATCTGCTGGGGGAAGAGCAGTGGGCGGAATTCTCTCTCTGTCTCTTGCAAAAAACCTTCACTCAGGTTTTCCTCTGGGAGCTCAGAGGGGTGTGTGTGGATGTAACAGAAGGCAGGACGTCCAGGGTAGCTTTTTGCAAGAGAGAGAGGAAGAGATAGAATGTTCCCCACCACTCTTCTCCTCGGAGGAGATTCACATCACAGTTTTTCCTTCTCTCTCCCAGAGGAAAACCCAAGCAGAGGCTTTTTGCAAGACATTGAGAGTGAATTCTCCCCCCCCTGCCCCCCACACACACTCTTCCCCTGGTGGAGAATTGCATGGAGTGGCTGTTCTTTGTAAGACTACATTACTCAAGGAACCTTGTAGGACCCGACATGTGCCGGGGCCCTCTCAGTCATTAAGCAATGGAAACCCGCCCTACAGATTTACCATCATTTCTGAGCTCTTAAGCAGCCTTACACTTTGAGGTGTTTTCCTGCACAGAATGAGGTCTATAAGCTTGCACTCTGTTTTTTTTTTTTAAAGCCAAGATTCTTAGGGTTCTTTATGCTATACTTCATCTTGCTTGTGCTCAGTGATGTGTGGTGAAGTATTATTGTAGCCACACAAGTTTGAAGAGCTTCTGTTCAAAGAATTCATTCTTGGTTTCATTGATGCTTGTGACTGACATGCCGTGGAATGCAGCCACTAGTGCATTTTGTGAATGCTAATGATGTATATTTTCTGACAGGCTGTTAATGTGGGACATATTATCCACATGCTACCAGTGAGGAAGGTGAATCAGTGTCAAAGATTAAGAGACTGGCCCAAGGGAAGACAAGAAACTGGTGACAGCAATAGGCAAGTTTTTCTACAGATCCAAGGCGGTGTCTTTTTCTAATTACTTTGCTCACTTTAATGGACAGAAGATTTTTATGCCTGTTTTCTGGTTTTCTCTTTAGGTCAGGATACAAAATACTGAGTTTCCTCTGTAAAGTTTTGATCTCCCCTGACAATTAATTCATTTTAAAACAGGCAGTTACAATCATGAGTGCCTCGTTGTCATGTCCAGTGGTGGTATTATACAATCCATAAAATGGCACTAATCTAGACACAATTGTTTTGAGGTGATGAAACTATCACAAGCTTACCACCTCTTAGCAGAACCCATTCAAGTGTTCACCAGGAGGTGTCTTTGGAGATGGATCAAGCACTTGTGAGGCTGTTCAGTGTGCCCCCTCCATACTTAGTTATCTTTCCTAACCTTCCTCATTGGTTCAGGGCAGAAAATTGTCCCGTATCATTTTATTCCCATGGCAGCTTTACAAAATTGAACTTATTAGCAGCTGTAGTTTTACTGCTGAACACAGATTTGAATCTGGGTTTAGAATTGCCCAGTTTAGGCACGAACAGGAAAAAAACCCGAACACGATGTTCATTGTTCATTGCCATCCACGAACAGGGAATCACGAACAACCACGAAAATGACCCTGTTCACCAACATGTTTGTGGTTGGCTGTTTGTGGGAGGGAAGAGGGAGACTTGGAAGGGAAGAAAGTTCTCTGCGTTGTTTGCAAACAACGTGGGAAACCTCCTTCCCTTCAAAGTCTCCCTCCTTCCAGCCGGCTGGAGGGAGGGGAGACTCTGAAGGGATGAAGGTTCCCCATACCATTTGCAAACGGCTTGCGGAACCTCTTTCCCTTCAGAGTGTCCCTCCTTCCAGCTGGCTAGAGGGAGGAGGGAGACTTTGTCAGGAAACCCCTGACAAGCGGCTGAGTCAGGGGTGAAGTCAGGGGAGAAGGGCATTTCACCCGGGCAGGCTGCACTCAGCTGCTTGTCAGGGGTTTCCCTGACAAGCAGCTGAGTGGGGGATTTAAATGTCCCTCTTCCTGCACTGCGCAGCAGCTGGGAGAGAGAAATTTAAACCCCAGTAGGCTGCAATCAGCCCTTGTCAGGGTTTTCCCTGACAAGCAGCTGAGTCGAGGGTGAAGTGCCCCTGGGCTTAGATTGGGGTTTCCAGGGCAACAGGAGTTCAGACAGAGTTCAGAAAGTCCGTGCCTACTCTTGCCAAGGGAATTGATTGAAAGGCGCCAGACTGTCTGGCTTGATGAACAGCTGATGAACACCACGAACAGGGCTTGGAACAAACACATGTTCATCAGAACGGAGCCTCAGGAACAGCTTGCTTGCAAACAGCTGATCGGGCTGTTCGTGGCTTTTTTTCCGTTCGTATTGCTATTCGTGCCCACCTCTACTTGAGACTACAACGAACAATGCTAAAAGGCTGAACTACTTCTCTGAATCCCAAAGTCTTCAACCTTTGATATTAGTTGGTTACTTTTTTAGATTTTTATGAGAAACATAAGGCAAAATATTCATGTATATTTACCATCTGCTTTTGCTGCTCTCTGTTTTAACCTGAGTAATGTATCCATCCCCCTTTGCTAACAACTATAAAACCACAATGTTATTTGCAGTCACTTCTAAATCCAGTGTGAAATTAATACGGCCAAATTCTATCCTGGCAGGAGTCCTGTGCCTTTAACCACTGTGTAACAAGAAGAGACTCAGTTGCACATCTTGGCATGCTGATCTAACAGCAAGAAAAGCTTCACTTGCTAGATTTCTACTCAATACCAGCTATTTAAAGGCACATGAGTTGTGAGCGGGATTAGTACAGCAATTCTCAACACATTCACACACACACCATTAAAGTCACTTGTATTTATACAAAAGAAAGGGCAGCTGAAGTTCCACACAATCTTACTAGAAAATAAAATTTAAGATGGGGCTGTGTGTCTAGGATTGGGATCTTTTCTTGATCTGACTTTCCTGGCTACCATGAGAACCTTCTGTGTAACAACTGGCCTTGCTCATTCTCTTGGCCTTCGAACCACTAAAAGCACTTGCTGGGAGTAGGTAATGAGAGTGTTTCACAGTATGAAGGTAAGGTAATAGGTGTGCCTTTCCTGGCTTGTAATATCTTTCAACATTGTTGGTCCTTTTGTTTCTCTTCAGGTTAAGGGAGTGAACTGTAGTGCCTGCTCTACAGGTTTTTTCAAGAGATAGAAGCATTAGGAGAATAAATTGCAGCCTGTTGCTGTACGATGAATTGGCATGACCTTGATGTGGACACAGAAATGCTGAATGTGCTTCAGTTAAATCTGTGCCTTCTGTATTCTTCAGGAAGAGATGAGAATCCTTTGTTCTGTGAGGAGAAAAATGATTGGGATCGGAGCAGGTTTTTAAACCTGGTTGTGTCCAATGTGCTGGTAATATGCATATTTAAACTCTCCGAGAAGGAAGGTCCTGGTTCAACCACCTTTTAAAAATAAGGCTGTTATAGTTTGCTTGGCTGCCTCCTACTCTAGAGCCCAGGTGGTGAGCTTTCAGTCAGTCTGCAAGGCAGCATTGTTTATTATCCTTGAGAAATGCTTGCTTACTTATAAGCCCGAAGGCCTCATGCTTGACAGAGCAAGATAGGTAAAAAGGCTCTGAAATGGGAAGATCAAAAAATCCTAGTGGCTTTTTTCATCAAAAGCAATACCAGGCTCTGTGCATATTCAAATGTGCACATGGACTTTTGTACAAGTGAGATTCTCTTCAACAGAAGTGAGAGGTACACAGAATCTTTCAGGTTCCACCCCACATGTTCCTCTAGTCCATGGCATTGTCTTACAACTACATAGTTGTATATAGCAGGTGAAAATAGCTTTCTTACCAACAAATCAGGCTTACTGTTCAATGTATAATGATTTCTACAACAGATGCACCAACGTAGGTGGAATATCCATGGACAGTACATTCCTCCATTCTACACTGTCCCACAAACCCCACCTTATCTGAAAAGTTCTCAAGTTGCTATATCCTAATGAATGTAAAAATTTTCAGAAATATTAAAGCCATGGGGGAAATCTTTGGTTCTCCAGAACAAATTATAATTTTAGGAGAATTTGAGATATATTTGTTGTTGCTAAAGCAGTAAAATAATTACAGCCTTAATAAGAAAGTATTGCACATGTCACCTATAGCAGTATACAAAAATAATAGAATTTGGCATATTTATGTAATTTAAAAGTATAAATTCCTTGGCTTTCTCTAAGCAAAGCTGTAAATACACAAAGAGGGAGTAAATGCAAACATCTTTGCTGTATGCTACCTGAACACACATCTCAGTTCTTGACATCTGAAAGACAGGAAAAATAAAAGTTAAAAGCAGAAAACTTTTAATTTTGTAATAAAGAACAGAATGGCACGTTAGCCCTAACAATCTCTTTGGATATTGAGAGTTTTTCCCATGTTCCCAGAACTTGCTAATTTTTCCTTTCAGAAAAAAAAGTGCTTGGGTTGGTGGGAGAGATAAAATACGTTTTTAAAAATTTTGTGTCTTTTTTATTTGGGCCTTCATACCTCTAATCAGTGCAGAGAGCATAATCAAACCTAGTGATATGAGCTAGACATTCCAGCAGAACTTACATCTCCACCAAATATATATTTACTTAGAAGGAAGGAATTCCTACTAAGTAAGTGTAGGAGGGCCACCAAGCCTTCAGTGGAGGCAGGGGTGGCAGGAGAAAATAAAAAAGGCTGTCAACCCGATGGCATAACATTGTTTATTGGGAAAACCCGGAGGTGGTGTCAGTCCTCTCTAGGAAACCCAGTTTGGTGTAGTGGTTAAGAGCGCAGGACTCTAATCTGGATAGCCGGGTTTGATTCCCCACTCCTTAACTTGAAGCCAGCTGGGTGACCTTGGGCTAGTCATGGCTCTCTGGAGCTCTCTCAGCCCCACCCACCTCACAGAGTGTTTTGTTGTGGGGATAATAATGACATACTTTGTTAACTGCTCTGAGTGGGCATTAAGTTGTCCTGAAGGGTGGTATATAAATAGAATGTTGTTGTTGTTGTTGTTGTTGTTGTTGTTGTTGTTGTTGTTGTTGTTAGGTATTGCTGGAAACTCTATGGCTTTTATCACAGAATTTCTAGTTATTCCTAGAAAGGGCCTATGTTATGTCCAGATTCTTCCTGGACAGGATGTCACAACATCACCAATGGCATCTCCCCATGCATCTGTCTGCCCTTGGTTGCCAGGACTATGAAGAATGTGTAGGCTTGCACTTTTAGTTTCTTTCATCTAATATGAAAGTTCCCAAGCATTGACACATGCAGATAAAAACTCATAAAGATAAGCTTGCTGTATGGCTGCATTTATTTAAAACAAGGTGTATCTGTTTTACAAAGTATGCACTTTACCCCAATGTATTTGAGAATTCAAAAGAAAATGTAAAATCCCCTCCCTTCCTCGCACACACATGTTCTGACCTTCCTCTTTAAATTATAATATTTGATTTGGTGCTTATGTTTTGCAAAACTACATTTATCTTGTGGAGGGACCTGATCAAAACATCTGACTTGATGTAGCTTTTCTGAAAGCCATTACCAATCTGCAATCTCATAACCATTAGCAATATCAAATTCATGGCAGCACTTTTCAGCTGAGAAGAACAAAAAGCCAGTGATGAAGTATATGCAGGAAGGATGGCTGATTAAAAATGGCAGTATTTATTTCTTCAGTGAGTAGCAGTGGGGCTCAAGACTTCTTGTATGTTCCCTGCCCCCAATTGACTAAGAGAAGTGAGTCCTTTCATTTAACTCAATCATTTGGCTTTTGTTTGTGATGTAATAAACTCAATTGAAAATGGGGCTATTGGAATGAAATTTCATGTATGCTTCAAGGCACAGATTTGAGGTGTTTGAATGTTTCTGAAGATGGAGAAAAATGCAATATCTGAAAGAAAGTTGCTATGAATATGCAGGGTGCATTTCCTGTTCCAAGCCAAGATCCACATTCTCAGAAATGGCTGCTTCCAATATATGTGGTACGCCATGGTATTTGTATGAAAATGCTACCCATTCCTAATTCTCTCAGTGCTAGCATAGGGAAACTGAACAAACTGTTGTATTTTTTACCTTAAATGATTAATACAGAATGGCATTTTCTTATGGGAATGTAGCTTCTTTGAAGGCTTCAGGGCTTCTCATGAATGATGGAAGACAAATGCATTCCTATTGCCCAACCATAATGAAGGTTAAGGATGGGTAATTCAGTTCAGTTTATTACATTTATATACTGCCCTTCCTGCAAGTGGGCTCAGGGCGATTCAGAACATAAATGAAATACAAAGTTAAAAGTATAGTTAATATGCATAAAACCAATCACTACATAAAGGCATCAAATTCAGATAAAAAGGCTGTGCTAGAGTGCCGACAATTAGGGTTGCCAGGTCCCTTGAGTCCCCCGGCGGAGGACTGGCAGCCTGGCACTGACCCTCCAAAGTCCATGGTGCTTCTCCTTGCGCGCCATGTAGCACGTTCGTGCTTTCGGCATATGTGATGATGTCACTTCTGGGAAGTGATGTCATCATGTGGGTCAAAGGGCATCCCAGCATATGCTCCTGCGCTTGCTAAAGGGCTGAATCATCCCCCGCAGGCCCGATTTGGCCTGAAATGGGCCCATTGTGGGGCGTGGGGGCACGTTGTGCTGCCCAGGGGGGTGCCATGTTACTGGGGTGGTGCCGCGCCACCAGGGGGCACCCTGGGTGGGTGCTCCCCACTGGCCAGGTAAGTGGGGTCAAGGAGGAGGAGGTGGAAGCAGGGAATCCCCCACCCCAGGTGGGGGATTGGCAAGCCTAACGACAGTACAAAAAAAAAGTAACAACCATCCTCAGAGCAGAATGGCGGAGGAGCTTGGGCAGTTGGGTTGGGGTGGAGACAGACGTCAAGCCTCAACCATAGGCCCCAGCGGAACATCTCCATTTTACAGGCCCTGTGGAACTGTAACAAATCTTGTAGGCCCCGGTTCTCCTTTGAGACAGAGTGTCATGAATCAGCCCCAGCCCCGACTGGCCACCTTACCTAGTGCCTCAGAGTCCTCCTCAGAGTCCTCCTCAGAAGATGAGCAGGAAGGGCCAGCATGATCTCCTCTAGAGTTGGAAGCCCCTGCAGAAGCTATGGGAGAGGAGGAGCAGTCAGAAACCACTGCTGCTGCTCCAGAGGGAATTCAGCAAGAACAGCCTGGAGCTTCTGCAGAGACTGTCAGGAACGAGGAACAGCCAGAAACCTCCACAGGGGCTGTAAGAGACAAAGACTCCCCCAGGGCAAGAGCAAAATCCGAGCCTCTGGGGCCAGCTGAAAGGAGGAAACTTAGAGATAAGGCAGCACTGCTGGAGAGGCGTAGGAGTGGCCGTCTGCAAGCACAACGCCGAGCTGAGCTGTTCGAGGGAGAGGCAACAGCTGTCCCTCATTAGGACAGCAATAAAGGAAGACGCTGAGGAAACCAAGCATGGAAGCAACTCAGCTCGCCACTCCATGCTACCTGGACGTTCGTGTACCCTGCTCTACTGCTTGCTTGGACTTTGACCTTGGCCTGCCTACTGACTACTCTTCTGCCTGCCCCTCTCTCTCTGACACCTGGCCTGACTCCTGTACCCTGGTTTGCTGTCTTCTGTAATACTGAACTCCTGCCTGCTGTGTTCAGCCCTGCAGTACCAGTGAGCCTCCTGCCTGCTGTGCCCAGCCCTGTGCATGACACAGAGTTCCACCAGGCCAATGCCAGGGCCGAAAAAGTCCCAGCCCTGGTCAAGGCTAGGTGAATGTCCCTTGGTTTGGGGACCACCAGTAGCTGTTTATCTGCTAAGTGCAAGACCCTCTGGGGGACATAATGGAAGAGGCAGTCCTGCAGGTATGTTAATCCCAGTCCATTAAGGGCTTTAAATGTTAGAACTAGAACTTTGAACCAGATCCGGAATTCAACCAGGAGCCAGTGCAGCTCACAGAACATTGAATGAATGTGTGCCCTGAATGGTGTCCCTGTAAGGACACATGCAGTTGCATTCTGTTTTTTTTTAAAGAATTTTTTATTGGATGGGTTTACAAACATATAGAAATCATTATCATTATTCACCCCACTGCATTTTCCCCATCCTCCCCCCCCACCCCGCTTTTTCTGGTGACTCCCAGCAGTTTTCCATACCCAACTTAATCTAAAAAGTATATCATATAAATTCTTAAAGTCTATAATAATAATGTAATAATGTAATATATATCTATATTATACCTATCAAATCTCTTTAATTATCTTAACAATCTACACTAACTATATTGCTTATCTTAGTTAAAAATATAAAAATTATATAAGTAATAATAGGTACATATACTAACTTAAAAAAACCTACATATATATATATATATGTAACATACTATTCCTTACATACCAATTAACTATATTATCTATATTTCACATATACTCCCTACAACCTTATTACTCATAATTATACTCCCCTGTAAATATACTATAATAATCCAATAAAATACAGTAAAATATACCCCTTTTTAACCTTAAGTAAGTTTCTATCTCCCCTACTTCTCCAAAGACCACAGTTTCCCCTTCATGTCCCACTTTTTCTCCACATATTTCTTAAATTTTTCCCAGCTTAATGTATAGTCCAATTCTTTTTGTTCTTTCAGTTTCCTTGTTAATTTGTCCATTTCTGCCATATTCAAGACTTTCAGAATCCAGTCTTCCATAATGGTATCTCCTGAGTCTTCCACATCTGTGCATAACACATTCTGGCCACCGTAATCATATAAAACACCATAACTCTGTCCATTTTATCAAAATCTTCTAGGTTCATACATAATAACAGCAATTCCAGGGTTTTATTTATATTCCTTTGTAAAATATCTGACATAACTTTAACTATATCCCCCCAGAACTGCTTAGCCTTATCACAAGTCCACCACATATGATAGAATGAACCTTCATGCTGTTTACATTTCCAACATTTATCAGACATCTGGCTATTACCATTGGCCAACTTCTTCGGTGTTAAATACCATCTATACAACATTTTGTATACATTTTCACGCACAGTGGTACATGCTGAAATATTAACTACATTTTTCCATACCTTTTCCCAAGCTTCCATTGAAATTTCCTTATTACAGTTTATTGCCCATTTGACCATCTGAACTTTAACAACTTCCTCCTCTGTAAACCATTTCAGTAATATCTTATATATTTTAGAAATTATTTTCTCCCCCCGCCGAAGCAAACAATTCTCAATCTCAGAGTTTTGTAGTCTAAAACCATTTTTCCTTTTATATTTCTCATATAGGTCTTTTATCTGCATATATTGAAACCATCCATATTGGAATGGCAATTCTTCATTACCTTTAAGCATATAGTTATTCTGTTGTATCTCAAGAATTTCTTTATATGTCAACCAGTCTTCCCCTGCATATTCTGTTCTTGGATTTACTACTTCCGCAGGGATAATCCACATTGGTATAGTCTCTTCTATATATTTCTTATATTTAGTCCATACAGCAAACAAGTTTCTTCTTACATAATGATGTAAGAACATAGAGTCTGCTTTTACTTTGTCATACCATAGATATGCATGCCATCCAAAGAGTTTATTATATCCTTCCAGTGCTAACAACTTCAAATTCTTCAATGTCATCCATTCCTTTATCCAATCCAGACATATCGCTTCATGGTATAATTTAAAATTTGGTAATTGTAGTCCTCCTCTATCTTTCGCATCGTAGAGTACTTTCATTTTAATTCTGGGTTTCTTTCCAGCCCAAACAAAGTTTAACATCGTTCTCTGCCACTTCTCAAATTGTTTACTGTCTTTAACAATAGGTATTGTCTGTAATAGAAACATCATTCTTGGAAGAACATTCATCTTAATTACTGCAATACGACCTAACCATGACAAGTTCATTTTATTCCATCTAATCATATCTTTATCTATTTGTTGCCATAACTTGTCATAGTTATTCTTACATAAGTCAATATTCTTCACTGTCACTTCCACTCCCAAATACTTAACCTTGTTCACTACTTCACATTTCACCTTGTCCATCAACTCCTTTTGTTGTTGCTTAGTCATATTTTTACACAATATTTTGGACTTCACCTAATTAGTTACAAAACCCGATACGTCTCCAAAATCCTTCATTTTCTTCATCAATTTTGGCATGCACTCTATTGGTTCTTCCACTATCACCATTATGTCATCAGCAAAAGCTCTTACTTTGTATTCAAATCCTTTAGTCCTCAATCCTCTTATTGAATTGTCTTCTCTTATTTGCCTAAGTAAAATCTTCAGTACCATTACAAACAGAAGTGGGGAAAGCGGACACCCTTGTCTTGTTCCTTTTCTTATTTCCAACTTTTTGGTTACATCCGAATTAACAATTATATTTGCAGATTGGTTTTTATATATTGCCTTTATTGCTTGTATAAATTTCTCTCCTAACTGCATCTTCTCCATTGTTGCAAACATGAAATCCCAGTTCAAATTGTCGAATGCTTTCTCCGCATCCACAAAGAAGAAACCAACCTGCTTCCCTGGATTTTTAGCATAGTAATCAATAGCATTCAACAACACTCGTAAGTTATCTTTTATTTGTCTTTCCAGTAAAAAGCCAGCTTGATCTTCGTCAATAAATTCCACTAGCCAAGTCTTAGTCTTTCCGCTAGTATCTTTGCAAATATTTTATAGTCATTATTAGTTAGAGATATTGGTCTATAATTCTTAACATTACTTAAGTCTAATGTCTCCTTCGGTATCAATGTAATATTAGCCTCATTCCATGTATCTGGCATCTCGACCCCTTCCAATATTCCATTCATCATTTTTTGCATCAGTTGTTTCAAGTCCTCTGCCATCACTTTGTAAAATTTTGCAGTAATTCCATCTGGTCCCGGAGCTTTACCAACTGTAGTAGCTTGTATTGCTTGTAACATTTCCATTATTGATATCTCAGCACTAAGCTTCTTTTTCAACTTCTCCGGTACCTTTGGTAAGTCAATCCTGTCAAAGTAGTCTCTTATCTTTTCCAGTGGCGGCGCCAGGGTTTTCGGCGCCCGCAGCAGCCGGCGAGCCGGGCGCCCCTGCGTGCGCACGCACACACTTGCACCAGCCTGCATGATGATGTCGCGTGTGACGTCATCATGGGTGCACACGCACGCCGGCTCGATCACTGCAGCGGGCGGCTGGGACGGCGCGCGGGTGGCCTCCGAGCTCTCCCGCTCGGTTCCCCTGCACTGCTGCAGACGCTTGCCTGCGGCTGCTGAGCCCGGCTGGAGGCATGTGCTGGCAGCGGCGGCAACATGAGGCGGGAGGGCTGGGAGGCTGTAGCTCCGTGACGCGCGCTCCCGCCCCCCGCGCCTCCTCTGGCGCCCCCTCCACCACCCCGCGCCCTGAGGCCACCACCTACCTGGCCTCCATGGGCGCCCCGGCCCTGATCTTTTCATGATCCACTATTTTTTTCTGATATAACTTGGCATAATATTCGTAGAATGCTCTCTCAATCAATCCTTGATCATATAATTCCTTTCCCTCTTCTGTAATCTTACTTATTACTCTTTTCTCTCTCTTTTTCTTTAATTTCCACGCCAAATATCTCCCTGGTTTATTAGCTCCTTCAAATGATCTTTGCTTCATTTTCTTCAACTCCCACTTCAATTCTTTATTTTCCATGGCTCTAATCTGATCTTGCAGTAACTTTATTTCATACAGCAATTTCTTTTTACCTGGTCTCTTTTTCAATTGCTGTTCAACTTGAATAATTTTTTCCTATATCTCTTTTAATTTCGCTTCTTTTTTCCTCCTCTCTCTGCCATTTAAGTCCATCAAAACACCTCTAATTACGGCTTTATATGTGTCCCAGACCATGTGCGTTGGCACCTCTTTATCCACGTTAGACTGAATAAAAAACTTTTGTTTCTCTTCTCAACACCTCAACATATTCTGGGTCACTCAAAAGATCCTCATTAATTCTCCATCTCCGTTTCTTGTGTTTCATTCCAAATCTCCACATCACTGGATTATGATCCGAGCTAACTTTTGGTAATATATCAGTCTCTTTTGTAAACACTACCAGTTCTTTAGATGCCCAGATCATATCTATTCTCGAAAAAGATTGGTGACTAGATGAAAAAAAAGTATACTGCTTCAATTTGGGATTATATTTTCTCCAAACATCTTCTAAATTTTCTTGTTCCTGAATTTCAAAGAAAGACTTCGGTAATTTCCCCGTCCTTACTTTACTTGTTGATAGACTTTTATCCAATTGCAAATCTACCACTCCAACATGCAGTTGCATTCTGGACCAGTTGCAGTTTCTGGGTCAGGCCCAAGGTTAGCCCTACATAGAGTGAGTTACAGTAGTCCAGTCTCTTCATGAGCATCCCAGTGTGGAGTAGTAGTAAGAGTATTTGGCCCAGGTCTTGGAAGACAAACGTTCAAATCCTCACTCAGCCATGAAACTCATGGGGTGACTTTGGGCCAGTTATCCTTTCTCAGCCTAACTCACCTTACAGGATTGTTGTTGAGAGGATAAAAAGGAGGAAGGGAGAATGATATATACTACCCTGAACACCTTGAAGGAAGGGAGGGTTATGATGCTTGGTAGAATGCTTGGAATGTTGTAGAACTCTGCATTGGAGAGAGAAAATCCTTGTGTGTGTGATGACAATGGTATGAGCTATAAATGGTATGAGACATTGGTATGAGATCATACCAATTATAGGACTAACATTAGACAACATGGAGCACCGGTAGTACATAGGAATACATATTTAAAGCAGAAGATACTATGGAAGACAATATAGTGATGAAGTCTATGATCCACAACTTGTTAGTGAAGCACCTGAGACCCCATCCCTACAATGCCACCCTCCCATTTGAGTAAAAAGCCTTTTTGAATAGTTTGGTTTCGCATCGTTTACAAAAAGCCAGGAGAGTGGGGGCTCTTCTAACTTCCTCAGGCAGGTCATTCCACATGATAGGGGCCACCACAGAGAAAGCCCGTGTACGGGCTCCTGCTGACTTCACCTGTGTGCAGCCTGGCACCTGCAGGAGACGCTGTTCAGATGATCGAAGCTGCTGTGGAGGAACATAGAGAGGGAGGCGGTCCCATAGGTATGCCGGACTAAAGCTGTGAAGAACTTTGTATGTAATAACTAATACTTTGAACTGAGCATGGTAAACAATGGGTAGCCAGTGGAGCGACTGTAGGATGGGAGTGATGTTCATGCTCCTGCTCACTCCTGATAACAATTGAGCTGCAGTATTTTGCATTAATTGGAGCCTCCTAGTTAACTTAGATAGGAGGCCAATGTATAGAGCATTACAATAGTCAAGCCTTGATGTTACCATAGCATGGATCCAGGTGGCCAGGTCAGCCGTATCAAGATAAGAAGCCATCTTCCAGGCTAGAGTGAAGTTGTAGTAAGCATTTTTTGCTGTTGCCTTAACTAGTTTTTCTAGTAATAACGCTGGATCCAGTATAACCGCTAGGCTCTTAACTGAGTCTGCAAGGGTCAGACGAAATCCATCAAAAGTGGGGAGTACAATGTTCTTCAAGATCTCTACTTTCCCAACAAGCATCACTTCAGTCTTGTCTGGGTTCAATTTCAATTTGTTGTTTTCCAGCCATTTCACCGCGGCTGTCAGGCAGCGATCTAAGATTTCTACTGCATCCTGTGGGGACCTGGATAGCGAGATACAGAGTTGGGTGTCATCTGCATATTGATGACATCCCACTCCCTAGCTGCGAATGAGTTCTCCTAAAGGCTTTACGTAGAGGTTGAATAACATGGGAGATAAGATTGCACCCTGTGGAACCCCACCAGATAGATCCCATTCTGGAGATAGCTGATCTCTGACAGCAACCCTTTGGGTCCGTTCCATGAGAAACGATTTAAACCAGTCCAGGGCACATCCTTTGATGCCCACTTCTGTTTCTAAACGCCGCAACAGGATGACATGGTCTACTGTATCAAAGGCTGCAGACAGATCCAATAAAAGCAGTAAGGAGGCATGGCCCTTGTCCATATTCAGATGGAGGTCATCCACTAATGCTACTAGTGCTGTCTCTGTTCCATGCCCTGGTCTGAAGCCTGATTGGAAAGGGTCTAGGGCATTAGAGTTTTCCAAGAAGATCTGGAGTTGGTCGGCTACCGCTCTCTCAATCACTTTGCCCAGAAAGGGCAGATTAGAGACTGGGCAATATTTGGCCACATCATTTTTGTCTAGGGATGGTTTTTAAAGTAGCAGATAGATAACCACCTGTTTGAGCTGCCGGGGAAAGCTGCCCTGAGTTAGTAATTGATTTACAATAGACCTCAGTGTTCACTTATGTAGTCCTCCTTACTTGATTTTAACAGCCAGAATGGGCAAGGATTGAGTGCACAAGTAGTGGTTTTCATAGACATCAAGATCCTATTAAGATCTGTCATTGTGATTGGTTCAAAGCAATCCAAATGTCAGCTGGATGGTGCATTTATCATTTCTTCTATCTTGCTTGCATTGCAGCTAGCATCTAGATCAGAGTGTATTTGTGCTATTTTATTAGTGAAAAACTTAGCAAAGGCCTCGCAGCTAATTGTCTGTTCTTGGGAATGTAAAGGTTCAGATTTAGGGGTTAGGAGGTGTCTGGATATCTTAAACAATTGGGGTGGTCATGAACTAGCTGACACAATAGTTGCTGAAAAATAATAGGGAAGGGAGGAACCTCTCTGGGGTATAATGCCATAAAGCTCACCCTCCAAGACAGCCATTTTCTTCAGAGGAACTGATCTCTGTCATTTGGAAATCAGCTGTAATTCTGGGAGATCTCCAGGCCCCGCCTGGAGGCTGGCAACCATACCTGCAGTGTAGTTACTTTAACATGTTTCCAGTTTGGCATGGAGGGTGGACCTGAGGCAGTGGCTGGGTCTTTTTCTTCCTTGGTCTTCAATACTAGTTTTGCCTACTTCATGCTGCTCTTAATAAGCAGCCTACCAACAGCTGTTGGCTCTGCTTGAAAATAACATGAACAGTGTAGAATGTCACAAAGAACTCGGCTCCTCTTTTGGTAAGGAGTGCAGGGGGGCAGTTCCTTAGGTAGGTGATGCATGACTTAAAGGGGGGCAGCTAATGCTATTTTCATTCTGTTACCATAAATAGCTCCAGCAGTCTTGTTTCTGTAGCTGCTGGAAGTGCTGGCTTTATTCCAGTGCTCAACAGTGACAAATAGAATAAACTCCTCTCTGGAGAAGACCAGAACTTCAGAAACAGATTGAATTACTGGGAATCTTAAACTGAAATTTGGGTAGAAAAGTCTACTTGAGGCTGATTCTGGGGAACACTGCTCATCCAGTAATTTCCCCTCTTGACGGTGCAATGTGTAGTAGATAGTAAATATTTCAGAATTCTAAAAGTTTTTAAGGTGTACCCTGAAATTGCAACCTGTGATATTTTACTGCAGCTGTTTATTAAGTAACACTTCCAAAAATAAGCTAGCTGTTTGTAATGTTCATTAGTCTTTTTCATGTTTTATGTTAGTTCCAGGATACTCAAGTCTGGAGGAGTTTCAGCCTAGGTTTTACTTATGGGTGAGAAAACTGGCTGGAGAACAGTCACAAAGTACTTGAATTCTTTTCTTTATTTTTGTTGAATAAAATCACTCTGTGTAAGGGGTGTGTGATTAGTATTCTCGAACCAAATATATACCCCCAAAATACCTATTTGGTATTATTCAAGTATATCCAGCTCTATCTGGCTTATTTACATATATACGGATAAACCGATATTTGCATTCCTGAATAATCTGGATGTATTCTGGAATATCCAGGAATCTCATTTTGAAGATTGCAACAGCTTGTCCCCACCCCCCAAAAGGCTTCCCAGGCAACAGGTGGAGAGGGGAGGGAGGCAGCATTGCTCTGTGTGTGTGTGTATCAGAGAGAGAGAGAGAGAGAGAGAGAGAATGAGAAAGAGAGAGTGTTTCTTACTTGCCTTATACCATTGCTTGGAAAGTAAAGAGGCACCCCCAAGTAAGGCTAAACCTAAGAAATAGAGGGAAATCCTCCCAGCCAGAGGTATAAACGGTATCAAAACCTCAATGATCTCACATACAAAATGTACCAAACATTTAACCATTTATAGAGGAAATTCAAGTGCCAATGTCTAAAGTGTCAAGTGCTTATAATTAGAGATAGGCACGAACCAAAATACGAACCAAAGTTCATGACGAATTGGGCTGGTTCGTGGTTCGCAAATTGGCAATTCGTCAAAGCCCATTTCTGACGAACCAGCATGAACTTTAGGCTGGTTCGTTTGGTTCATTTTTTGGTTCGTCACTGCAGACAGCCTGGTGCCAATCAATCAGTTTCCTAGGCAACACAGGATGAACTTCTTGCAGACCTTCTGCTGCCCTGGAAGGGGCCTTCTGCTGGCCTGGAAGTGATGATTTGCTGACCTGATGTGACATTTTCATGAACCAAACAAACTGGTTCGCAAACCAGGGC
The DNA here is from genome assembly GCF_028583425.1 of Eublepharis macularius. Classification (NCBI taxonomy): domain Eukaryota; kingdom Metazoa; phylum Chordata; class Lepidosauria; order Squamata; family Eublepharidae; genus Eublepharis; species Eublepharis macularius. Next base: position 74,673,313 of record NC_072794.1, read on the forward strand.
AGGTTCGTGAGTTTGTGGTTCATGGTTCGTGAAATGCGATGAACCATGAACCGCACGGTTCATTTTTCCCCCAGTTCATGCCTATCTCTACTTATAATAAATAACTAACTGATCCTATATTCCAATAATAAAGTGCTCATATCATCTCTATAAATACAATATCAATAAATACAATACATCTGAAATACTTTAATCACTATGATACAATAAATATTACAATGGCCACAAAACAATGTTGGTAATGCCAATAGTTGAATAGTACTGAATAATCTCTCATTTTTTTTATAGGTATGCTGGGATGAGAATCTCAAAGAAGTGGGAGCCTTTGATGGAAAACAAATGGGTAAGTATGGTGGTATCCAATATTGGTCAATAGTAATGTTCTTCTGTTCTTCCTACAGGTCAGATCATCATAAAGCGCAGGGGCACAGGAGCCCCCTGCCTTACGAGATGCCTGCAACAGCTCGTTTTGCAACATAGCTGTCATTTAGCGTTTGGCTTTTAGCAATACTTTTTGACTTTTGGAACTCCCTTGGTTGGGGTTATAAATTGGATCATTTAAATGCCCTTGAGAAAGTTCTGTTGCAAAAAGAGCTGACTTTGCTGTTCGTTGATTCAGTTGGGCTTATAACAGTGTCTCTTGCTTCAGCTTGGTTCTGCTGGGATTATCTAGTTTACATTGGTACTGTTAGGCTTTGTTCTGTTTGCATTGGGAGGCCTTTGGTCATTGGTTGATGTTATATGTTTTCCTGTGTTTTCCTGTGATCCAGAAAAAACCTTCTATTTCCCCCCCATAGGAAACAAGGGAGAGTGGTTGGGGATAGTTTGTTCAGGGGCCTGTAGAATTGGACTCCTTGGTCCAATTCACTTAACTTGGGGGAGGGGGTCATTTATGGGGCCTGGATGTCAAAGAAAAAGTGTGTTTGTGAAATTGTCAAGTGTCTTTCTGAAGCAGTAGCCATGGCCATGTGTGTGTGTGTGTGTGTGTTATGTGCTGTTAAGTCACCTCTGACCTATGATGACCTTAAGAATGAAAGACCTCCCAAATGTCCTATCATTAGCAGACTTGCTCAGATCCTGCAAAGAGTCAAGCCGTCTCATTTTAGGTCTTCCTCTTTTCCTACTGCCTTCCACTTTTCCTAGTATTATTGACTTTTCCAGAGAATCTCGTCTTCTCATGATGTGACCAAAGTACAATAGCCTCAGTTTTGTCATTTTAGCTTCTAGGGAAAATTCAGGCTTAATTTGATCTTGTACTCAAAAAGAAGTTGATATTGCCTTTCACATGATGTGCTGTTGGTAGAAGTGACTTCAAGTTCCGAAGCTGGCTCCTTTTGCAGTGCTCCCGGGGCTGTTTCTTGCATGGCATGTTAAAGCTGTGGGCGCAGTCAGTGTCTCTGAAGAGCATGCATTGGGTGCCCCAAAGATTATCCACACAGGGAGCATGGACAGAAGGAAGTGGATTCTAGTTCATGCATCTTTTTTTTAAAAAAAACTTTTTAACATTATTCTTTTCATGATAATTTCATGATAATTGCATCCACACAATCATGCTTGTACATTTTAATGTGAAATGCACTCATTATCAGCAACTTCTTTTATAAGATTGCACCTGATGTAAGTGGAAAGGAGGAGGAGAGACTCTCTTGGCAGTGATAGTCTGAGGACTGTGTCTCTCTCTGGGAAGAGAGGAGCAGGAAAGAAGGGTGAAAAACAGTTGTAATGTCCAGAGGACCTAGATATAAACCCTGTGCATGTTGTGCCCTTTCTCCCATCTCATGGGTAATCATTTGGAATCTAGAGAGGAGGACTGTGGAAACTGTGCCATCAGTAGAAAGGAGGCAAGGTGTGAGATCCTGTGGAGATGCCATTCGATAATCTATAAAGCATATTGTACTCTTCATGAAAACCAAGAGGTAAGGTCTTAGAGAGTCTGTAAGGCCTTGGACAGCCTGATTGACTCCTGTTATCTGAAATGTGATCTTTGGTAGTATTCCTCATTGAAGACCTAAAAGACTGTACTACAAATTGTAGTGAACATGGATATACAGCCATAATAACATTCTTTGGTTTCCATCTGTATAGTTGGGACTAGCTGGGCTCTTTGCAATTAATCTCAGGCTTTCCTGTTTGCAAAATATGCATTGCCTTAATTTATTTCAACAAATAAAATCCTGACCTCATGATGAGTCTGACACCTATATAATCTTAATCTAGACTAATTTTGAAGTGCTGGATTCAAATATGTTCTCATGTGTTTGAACAGCAGCCCTCTTCATACTGTCTACCTGGATCTAGCCTCTTGAAGCTGCTGTTAGCCCTGGGGAGAAAAAACAGAGGTACACCCCACCCAGTGCTGTGGTTCCATTCTACTTCAGAGCCCTCACAATTTGTGAAAGCACAACAATCAACCATAGTTTGTTTGTACCCCACTTTATTCCCCAAATGGACCCAAAGCAGCTTACAACCAACCAAAAACACTATATGCATCTACCAATAAAAAGCAAAACAACAGTACATAATTATTATGCATGATGTAGGTCAGTTTATTGCTGCACTTGTATGATCCAGTCATCCCAAAGAGCCAGTTTATGGCTGGTGGAAGGGGCATGGAGCAGATTCTCACATAGTGATGTGAACTAACCAGTCTGTTCCTTGGCTGCAGGCTTCTAGGTAGGATGATGGGGACAAGTGAAGACTGTTGTCTTGGGACTGACTCCTTTGCTCTGGGTGTGGTTTGGAATAGGGCCATGGAGTGTGAGTGTAGCACTGTTAACTCAGTTTTTCCCTGTGCCACTTCCTGGGGAGAATTCCTTCCTTCCTTAAGTAGTTATTAGCCCTGATACAGGCAGGCAAGCCTGATCTTATCATGTCTTGGAAGCTAAACAGGGTCAACCTTGATTAGTAATTGGATGGGAGAGCTCCAAGGAATATCAGGATTGCCAGGCTGAGCACAGGCAGGCAATGAAAACTACCTCCGTTATCTCTTGCCTTGAAAACCCCAGCAGGAGGTCGCCCTATATCAGCTATGACTTGGTGGCATTTTCCACCACCACCACCACCACCACCACCGCAAGCATCCGAGTTGTTTTCTTTTCCCATCTTGGGGGAGGGTAATCTAATTTCCCTGTACTGTAGTCCCAATCCAAATCTCTCAAATCTCATCTAGTTCCTCTCTCACAATTCAAGATGAATGTAGGAAGTGCCATATAGTTTTACACCCAAAGAAAATAACAGTCAGTACAAAATATTTATGTAGTATTCAAATGCAAATGAATGATGCAATACCTGTTTCTGCATGAGGATTCAGGCCAAGGAATATAGAGGGCCACTTATTTTGTTAAGTGTGTGTGTGTTCAGAATTTGGCTCAGAAGCCAAATTTGGCTAGAAGCCCATGAAATTCTTTTTGAGGCCGGCATGATATGATCTCTATAATGTTACCAATTCCAGTGTTAGAAATTCTTGGAGATTTAGGGGTGGTGCCTGGGGATAGAATGCAGAGTTCAGTGGGCCTGTGATGGCATAGAGTCCTCTGAAGCCATCATTTCTCCAGGGGAACTCACCTTTGTAATTTTGAAAGAACTCCAGGCCCCATCTTGAGGCTGGGAACCTTATCACTGTAGCCCATGTCAGTTAGCAGATTTACAGCTACATTGTATCATCTGAAAATTCTGAGCAGTCTTCAAAGGCAGCCCCATGTTTAATGCATTACAGTAATCTAGCTCAGATGTCATCAATCCATACATGGAAATATCTCTTTCTTAAAGGAAAGATTGCAGCTGGTGCACCAACCAAAGTTGGCTAATGATACAGTATGTCACAGAAGAGACCTAAGAATCTATAAGTACAGACATATTCTTATTCTATGAATTTGCTCCTTTAGGTAGTGCAGCCACCTCCAGAGCAGACTGATTCTTATGTTCTTGATCGGCTACATTATCAATGAACAGCACCTATAGCCCATTGTTATTTTCAGGTACTAGTTCAGGATGTTTATGTTCCCAGATTGTCATTTATTCCTTAATTTTTACCACTGGACTTCTGATGAAAAAGCAATCAGTTACCTGATCCAACACAGTGGGTGAGCTGGCAATAAGCAAGGAAACAATACTGGTATCCAATTGAGGGAGATTTGAAGAGTTACGTGAAGGCTTGTTGAAGAGAGGAGAACACTGGAATAATGAGGTGGAGGTGGAAGTACTTGAAGTAATTTTGGGCAGAGTATGAATAATAGTTTCTGAGAATGCGGCAGGTGGTATGAGTAGTTGACCATCACATCTTCTGCCTAATGGCTGTGACTAGTCAAACAAGTCTTGCAGGTTTTTGATACGCTACATTCCATACAGGTTCAAAGCACTCCCCAGCATCCTGGCTATTGACTTCTGGAAGATCAGGAGTGAAATCTTGTAGAAAATAGTCCATTATTCTCTGGTGGAGCAAATGGAACTACTTTGGCTCTGGAAACCACTATCAACATTCAGGAACAGCCTACTCAGATCTCTTTAAAGAGCCATCTAAATTTTCATATTGTCTTTCAGGGAAAACAGCTGAGGAATTACAGGTAGGGCTGCAGGCAAGAGCAGAGGTGCTGTAGGCAGTGTCGAGGATAGCTATCTGTGGTCTGCAATGATATCTTGCATATGTTATGGCTTCCTGGTCTTGAAATGTCACTGTGGAGCTTGTGTTCTGGCTGTGCATGGATGTTGCTGCTCTTAGTTTTATTTTTTAAAAGTACTTGGGTGCTTTGAGCGTAGGGTTGGACTGTTCCTTTCTATAGGAGAGTACAATAAAAGCAACCCTGGGAAGCCGCATCTTACTAACAACCTTTTTAAGTGGATCAAAGAGACAGAGGAGTACAGGGATAGACTGGGGAGTTCAAAGAGCCCTGAGCACGCGAGGCTGTGTGGACCTGGTGGTGCTACAAGCCAACATTGCATGGAGCCACTTAGGTCAGACCTGGCCAGTAGCGCCAATGGTGCAGCAGTTTGAATGATGGGTGCTGGCAACGGGCAGTAGTGCAAGAGGAAGTAACGATGCATGTTGGCTCACCTGTTGCCTTCTCCTGCACTGCTGCCTGTTGCCAGCACCCATCATTCAAACCACTGGCCAGATTTGAGCTGAGTAGCCCCGCAGCACTGGCTTTATTTGCTCCTGAGTACCAGCAGTCCTCCAGAGCGGTGGCATACTGGGAACTTTCTCTGTAAGTTAAATGGCTACTTTGCCCATGGGGGAGGAACAGTCCCAGAAGCAGAAGACAGAGGCACTATCCCTGACTGAAGAAAGGGGGTACCTGGGTTTAACAATGTGAACACTGATCAGAGGAGAATATGCCACATAAAATGCTCATTTTGAGCACTGTGATAGTATTCTAGTATTTAGCAATGTACATATTTGTTTTCTATAATCTGTATTCGCTATGGCTTTGCAGGGGGAGGGGCTCTCACTTCTTTTGCCCCTGTGGTGTCTGGGTTTTGGGGGGATGGGGAGGTCATAGAGTGGGTAGGTTTTTCTGCTTCTACAGAACCATAAATAATGTACTAACTGGTGCATTGCAGGAGGCCCCATAAGCCTCCCATAACAGTCTCTGGAGCAACAGATCACATGCCTCAAGATGTTCTAAACTGACTAAAAATATGCTGTGTCCATTTTCTCTTTTTATATAGCAAATTTGTTTCCCCATGTAACAGTGTGGAAGATTGGATAAGCCAGCAATGCCAAAATGTGCTAACTTACTGAATCTACCCCAGAAGATACTGGCTGAGATCATTTGACACCTTCGTGCTGCATGCCCATTCCAGCCCTTAAAGGGTTTGACCAGCGAGTTGTCCTTCAACACATGACCAGTTTCAATTATGGATTCTGGAAAGCACTTTGGCAGCCAAGTCTCACATAAAAGGCAAGGTAAAGCACTGAGTCATTACTGACCCATGCGGGGACATCGCATCACAATGTTTTCTTGGCAGACTTTTTGTTATGGGGTGGTTTGCCATTGCCTTCCCCAGTCCTCTACACTTTACCCCCAGGAAACTGGGTACTCATTTTACCGACCTCGAAAAGATGGAAGGCTGGGTCAACTTTGAGCCGGCTACCTGAACCCAGCTTCCACCAGATAGAACTCAGGTTGTGAGCAGAGCTTGGGCTGCAGTACTACAGCTTATCACCCTGCACCACGGGGCTCTAAGTCTCACATATTTGCATTTAAAAGAGTCTATATCCTTTCCCTATCCCAGACACAGCATAGGGCCAAGCTAGAAGTGACGAATTACGCTTGAATGGCAAGTGAACAGACTCACATGTATTCCTCCCTGTTCACTTGTGCTCCACTTGTCAACTGAGTGGAGCGCAAACGAACAGGGAGGAATACATGCAAGTCTGTTCACTTGCCATGTTCATCACTTCTAGCTTGGCCCCTAGATAAGAAAAGTCACTAGGCTAAAGAAATACATTTTTATTTAAACATTGTTGGCAGAAAAATGAACTTTAGGTTTCATCCTGACCTTTCTTATAGATTAGTCTGTAGCAACAGGCCTGTGCTTGATAGCAATCTTACAGAATCTTCATGTGGAAAATTATGAATTGGTCAGCAAGAACCTTTCAGGAACTGTCAAGGACTTATTCATTTGCTATTGTGCATATGATGTGACTCTGAATGGACATAGATTTCTTGCTTGCAGAACTGACATTCTCTCCTTGTTTATCTACGACACTGTCTTACCTGGCAGAGTGTCATTCAAAACTATTATATTCCATTCACTGAATGTTGTGGGAACTTGTCCTTGCTTGCATCAACAGGAAAATGTTCTTGCCCAGTTTTGAGATGGCAAGGAAGAAACAGATTCATAGTGACTAGGAGAATCACTTTGCCATCCTAAGCAGAGTGACACCCTTTTAAGTCAACTGAAGTCAATGGACAAGGGTGTAACTCTGCTTAGGATGGCACAGTAACTGCTTCAAGCAACATGGCATTAAACTTAGTCTGTAATTTTTGAAGGAACAATTCTATCACCACTGCTATGGTCAGATGACCTGTTTTTTTTACACACCTTGTCTGTATTAACAGTTAATGTACAGACACCTTGTCTAAATTAACAGCAGTTGGTCAGATTTGGTCCAAGTGTTTCTACTTGTTAATATCTAATTTGAGAGAGTTGGGTGAAAACTAGGAATAGAGGAAGAAGCCTCTCTCTGTCCTTGAGTGGGGTAGCTACATTCCAGCAGTTATTGATAATGAGACAAATCCCTCCTGTACAAACACCATAAAGTCCTTTGGTGTGCATTTAGCTGTTCTTTTTTAATCAGTCAGGTGAAATGTTTCCAGGCTTAATCCAAAATTGATCAAAGCAAGAGGAAGGGAGAGTGGAACTCTTTCCCCATGGGCTGTCTGATCATCATCACTCATATGCAGGGAGAAAAACAGCTTGGGGTAGTGGTGGTGGTTTGAGATATAAGGTGCTAGAGTGTATATATAAAGCTGAAGTCTCTGTTTGCCTGAAGTCTGCAGAAGCTGATGCCAAAGATCAATGGTGGGTAATGGATATTGAGCAGTGTGCTCCCATTTCCCCCATCCCTCTCTAGCTTGGAGAAGATAAGGGATAGTTTGAAGGGAACAAAGCAGGACCTTCACTGAGAAGCTGCCCTACTTTTAGGCAAGGAAAGAGCTATGAATTTCTTAGATAAGTTGCAGGATCTCTGTCCATGAGTTTTTGGGCAACTTCCCATCTGTGACTTTGTTTAGCGAAACCCAGTTTCAGTTAAGCACGAATGGGACTGCAACCTCAATCTCCCTGTCTCTCTCTCACGATGGACACAGGTTTTCTTGCCATTTAACTTACCTGTGCATCAATTCAGTGCCAACAGTGTTGAGGCCTTCATTATGAATAGGATTCCACAATGCATTTCATTTCTCACTGTTGCATTTTCACTTCTTTGATACCATTTCCAGCTACGTTCTGCTGTTTTAAAGCTGGAGAAAGTTGCTTGCCCTTGGCTGTTCTTTTGCAGAGGCTGTGATGTCAAGCAAGACTTCTCTGTTTGCTTCATAAGCAAAATACATTGGAGAAGTTTGAACACAGCATAAAGTTCATAAGAATGCTGCAGATATTATGTGGAATACACACACCAAGGGTTGTTTCTCAAGATGATTTTTTTTCATAAACTTCTATGGCATATTATGGATGTTTTCTTCCATGGCAGAGAATTGAATATCATTTCCATGGAAGAAAATGTCACATGCACTATAATCTGAGCCAATAGTTTATGGATCTATTTGCTGCATGTACACAGTATAAGATGTCATGGCTTGGTTCTGGTTGGATATGTTTGTGACTCACTGATAAGTCTGATTAAAAAATGGAATAATGCTAGGAACAATTGAAGGCAGGAAGAAAAGAGGAAGGCCCAATAAAGGAGGAAGGCTCAGTTTACAAGACCTGAGCAAAGCTGTTAATGATAGGACATTTTGGAGGTCATTAATTCAAAGGGTTGCCATAAGTAGGGGTGTCATAAGTCAGAAGTGACTTGATGGTCCATACTGCACACATATTTTTGTTTATGCAGTGAAATGCATCTATTTGTATACATTACCAGTTAGCACAGACAAAAGTGATGTCCGTTTAGGCAAATGATTCTGTGTGAAACAGCTCTGTGATCAAACTACTCTTAATAGATTATATAAGTAATTTACCATATATCATAAGTCAAAATTCAGAGTTTGTGTGATGGACTGCTTCAAATAATATTGGACCCAAAGTTAATGGCTTTCTGGCTTGTCACAAATGCCGAATTTGAGCAGCTGGAAGATTTGGTCTCTGGAGTCTGCAACAGGAATAGACATCGAGCATCTCTCTCATTGGTTCTTGGAGCTGTATCTGTTGATATTCTTACAGTGCAATCCTAACCAGAGTTACTCCAGTCTAAGCCAATTGATTTCAATGGGCTTAGAATGGTGTAACTCTGCTTAGGATTGCACCGTTAGACTGATAGGCCTGGAGAAACCCACTGGGTGAAACTACATCCACTGCAACTATTGCTATGACCAAAGTCCAAGCCAAGTGGCGCTTCTAGGGCTGCCAGCGCTCCATGGGTCACGTGGTTCAACTTGCTCCAGGGCTGTTTCAACACCCTGATCTGTTCTTGATAGAATTCAACCTCCTTCCTATGGTTCTAGATAATCACGTCAGCAATGAATCTTGAGGAGAGGCATTTGGTAGCAAGTTCCGGAGAAATGATATAAATCTGACACTAACATGCTGGCATAATGTGAGGTTCATGGCAAAGCCTTTAAGTTGAAGAAACAGAGTGACTCCAAATCTGAAATAGTTGTGAGTGAGGATGAAGTCTCAAAATAACAGCCAGCTGTGCTGTAATATCAGGCTTGATTTGAACTAGAGCCCATTTACTTATTTTTTGGTGGACCGTGGTATCTCTAAAACTCTTCTCCAACACCACATTTCAAATGAATCAATTTTCTTTGTGTCAGCTTTTTTTTTTTAGTTTTTTATTGTAATGTAATACATAACAAAAGTGTAGAGAGAGGAAGACGATAACAGTTGAGTAACGGAATTAACATCATAAACTATATACACAGGTTTGGCAACAAGCATACATAACAAAAACATATGGTTTATCCTATTAGTGATATGGCCAATAAATGCAAATAGCTGACAAATCATCTCATATGAACCTGAAGATTAAAGACAGGTAAGAAACAAAGTAATCCTTTGATGAAACTTTCTTGACAATTGGGTCATTCCTTAAAAGATACTCCAAGACCAGAGTCCACTGCTCCAAAAATGTTGATTTAAGAGTCGTATTTTCTAAAAAATTTATTTGGTCAGTAATTTTGGACATAATAAAGCAGTCCCAAACACATGTTAGCCAAATTGAGATTGAGGGAGACCTCTTGTCTCTCCATACAGAGGCAGTCGTGGTTTTGGCTGTAGAAAGGAAAGTTGCTATCAAGATCTTGCATATGAGTGGAATAGTGTCATCTTGCCAATTATTAAGCAAAATGATTTCTGGTCTTAGAGGAACTTGGTAACCAATCAGTTCAATGTATTTGATTACTTCAGACCAAAACTGAGAAATATTGGGACATTCCCAAAAACAGTGCATGGAGGTACCTTTATTGCCACAGCCCTTCCAGCAGTATGGAGAACTGTCTGGATGTATAGAATGTAGTTTGGAAGGTGTCAAGTACCATCTTGTCATTAGCTTTATGTATTGCATTCTTACACTCACAACATCGGTGGTAAATATGTAAGACTTCCATATATTTCTCCATGTCTCTTCAGAATTATCAATCCTTTTCCCATGCATGTTGATATGACATAATACTTGCTGTTTAGATTTAGAAATGATGGTATAAAATTTAGAAATGGAACCTTTGTTTAAATTACCTCCGATCTTAATCATTTTCTCAAATTCTGTTAAAGGATTAAGTAGCATAGATTTGAAGTCTGGGCTATTAAGAAGGTGTTGAATTTGAAGATATTCAAACCAGGGTATTTTAACGTTTGCTAATTTCTCCAATTGTCTTTTCTCTAGTAGTCTTTTATTTTCAGTTATATCAGTAAATCGCGTCAGATTCCCTGCCTTCCAATTTAGATAAGTATTTTTGGGTTCTGCTCGTTTAAACCACTGTTGTCTGATGAAGAAAGAAAAAATAGAAATAGGGGGTACTAATTTAGGTCTACACAGATCCCAGATATGGAGAGTTGTTTTGAGGAATGGATTAGTGGTTACAAGTGTCGGCCTATGAGATGCAAAGTTCCAGATTATTTCCTGGCAAGTTTTTGGAAAGTCGTAGGTTTCTTCTATAATTTTCCAGTCCAGATACAAAGAAGTGTCTAGCAATATAAGAATGTTATATAATTGAGCTGCTTCATAGTATAATCTGAGGTCTGGTAGATTAAAGCCCCCTGAAGTTGAAGGACAAGTTAGAATTTTATGAGCAATTCTGGGCTTCTTAACTTTCCAAATGAATTTAGATATGATTTTCTGCCAATTGTTTAATGTACCAATGGGGATGGGGAGTGGAAGTGCTCTAAAGTAAAATAGAAATTTAGGGAAAACCATAGCTTTAACTAGATTTATTCTTTCCAATAATGTTAAATTCTTTTCACTCCAAGATTTGAATGTTTGGGATAGGGAGCATATCACTTCCTCGTGGTTAAATTTTAGAGTTTCATCTACGTCTAATGGTATTTTGACTCGTAGGTGTCTCCATGAGGTTTTGACCCATTTATATGAGGAATGTTTTTTGGTATAATCAATTTAGGATCGATTGAAATTAATAGGGTAAAGCTCACATTTTGTTTGATTTATGGTTAGACCTGATACTAGGCTGAAATCCGTGAGAGTTGGAGTAAGGGCCTTGAGAGAGAGATTGGGTTGGGTTAAGTAAGGGTAATCAGATTCTTTCTTTATTGCAGCACTTAGCCAGTACAATTACCATAGAAATTTAAGAGTTGGGTTAAGTAGAGTACAATATCATCGGCAAATAAACTGATTTTAAACTCAGAATCTCCAATCTTGATGCCTTTAATCAAGGGATGTCTTCTTATAAAAGTTGTAAGGGGTTCAATTGCCAAAGCAAGTAACAGAGGTGACAAAGGACATCCCTGTTTGGTTCCCCAGGTAAGAATAAGATCCTCAGATTGCAATCTGTTTATTTTCAATTGAGCTTTTGGAGAGTCATAGATTGTTCATAAAGCTGTTAGAAATTTAGGCCCCAAACCCATAAGCTGTAGTAGGATTTGAAATAAGTAGGTTCCAGCCTGTCAAAGGCTTTTTCAATGTCTAAGGCCAAAATAAATGCTTCCCTGTGGGTTTTTTTTTTTGCAGTAATCAATGATGTTGAGTGATTTTCTTATGTTATCACTCATTTGCCTGTTGGGCATAAAGTCTGTTTGGTCAGGATAGATATATTCAGTGATTATTTTATTAAGTCTAGATGCCAGAACCGCTGTAAATATTTTGGCATCTTGGTTCAAAAGGGCTATAGGCCTATAAGAACTGGGATGGGTTGCGTCTCTATCCTGTTTTGGAATAACTATGATGTTAAAGTCTTTCCATGTTGGTGGCATTATTCCATTTTCCAGTGTATAATTGCATGTTTTCACTAGAAGGGGGACTAAGAGTTCAATGTACTTTTTTGTAAAACTCTGCAGGGAAACCATCCCTCCCCAGAGTTTTGTTGGTTTTTAAGGCTTTGATCACTGCGATAATTTCTTGTGGGGTTCTGGGTTGCTCCATCAGTTCCTTATGTTCTAGAGAGAGCTTATTAAAGATTTTATTATTTACTAAGAGGTAATGGCACTATGAGAGGGCCTGTCTGAGCTGTATAGTTTACTGTAAAATTTCGAAAAGACATCTAAATTTTTCCTAGAGTTGGTTTGAACGTTACCGTCTGAGTCCCTAATGAAATTAATAAATTTTGATGTTAATTTCTGTTTTACTTTCCATGATAGTAAGCGTAAGGTTCTAGGAGTTGTGTCAGCTTTCTTCATTGTCCATCTTTCATATCCATACATAGTAATGGGGAACACCATAGTATGAATTATCTTGATATTGTTCTCCAGGGGCACTTTAAGCATCTTTTCTAGCTCCTTCATGACTGCTCTTTGGAGTGTCTATTTCCTTCTGATTTCTTGGTTGCAGTTTTTCTTTTGGTTGATGATTGTTGTGCCAAGGAATAGAATTATTAGGAATTGTTGACACTTGCAATTTCTTCATCGTCAGCCTTAAAATTCTGTAATTTCTCAGTAATCGTACGTTTCTTGCCTGGATATTCAGCTGTAACCCTGCTTTGGCACTTTCTCCTTTAAAATCCATCAGTAGTTATTTCTGCTAGTAATGTCATCTGCATATTTCATCTGCTAGTCATCTGAATATTTGAAACAGTTAATGCTCCTTCCACTAATTTTCATTTCACTTTCATCTAAATCTAATCCAGCTTTCCATATATGTTCTGTATATAGATTGATCAGATAGGGAGATAAAATACTTCCTTGACTGACCCCTCTGCCAATTGGGAACCTTTCCGTTTTCCTATATTCTGCCCTAACAGTAGCCTCTTACCCAAGAACAGGTTGTACATCAAAACAATCAGATACTGTGGAACACCCATTTCTTTTAAAACCATCTAGTCTTTCATGATCCACGCAGTCAAAAGATTTGCTGTGATCTCTGAAACACAAACTGATTTTCTTCTGAATTTCTCTAGTATGCTCAAGTAACCATCATAAATTTGCAATATGATCTCTAGTGCCTCTTCCTTTTTTGAATCCAGCTTGATCATCTGGCATTTCTCGTCCCATATATGTTGGTAGTCTTTGTGGTGAATTTTTGATTATCGCTTTGCTTGCATCGGACTATCACATCACATGCTGCACTCTTTTATATCTCCTTTTTTTTGGAATAGGGATGTAGATCAAGTGTCTCCAGTCTGTTGGCCATTGTTTTGTTTTCTATATTTTATGTATTTGTTTGTACATTTTTGTTAAGATTTTGAAGGACCCCATTTCTTTAGCTTGAAATAATTCTCTTGATATCCCATTTACTCCAAGTGATTTCCCCCCTCCCAATTGCTTTGAATGCAGCTTTCATTTCACTTTCTAAAATAGCAGGTTCTTTGAAAGAATCTGTCATCAATTTATATCTTCTGTATAGTTCTTCATTGAATTTTTCCATCTTTAATTTATTTTGTATGGATCAGATAGTGTATTTCCATGTTGATCTTCCATCATCCCTAGCCATGGCTTGAATTTCCCTATGATTTCTTAGATCTTGTGGAACAGATCTCTTGTGCTTCCTTTTTTGTACTCTTTTATTTCTCTACACTGATTATTATAATAGTTCTCTTTGTCTTTGCACTGAAAAGTGGATTAAGAATTCTGATTCTGTTTCTGTCACCTTTTAGCTTTGCTTCACGTCTACTTTTTGCAATGTTAAGAATTTCTTTTGGCTACAGGCACAGTCTTTGTGCATTCTTCCTCAATAGTATCTCACAATAATCCCACAATCAACTCTTGTCTTGTTTTAGCAGAGAGAATAGAACTTCTCTATCTTCTGCTTCCAATTTTGTAATCTATTTGATTTCTGTATTTACTGTTCAATGGTGTACATGTTTACAATTGTTGAGTTGCCTGAAGCATGTATTTGCAATGAATAGATTGTTGGCTTCAAAAAATTCTAAGAGTAACTCTTTTGCTTCATTTCATAATCCTCATCCAAATTTTACAACAAAATTTGACTCTGATTTGTTTCCTACTTCGCAATTTAGTCACCTATTATTATTAGCATATCTTGTTTAGGTGTATGATCAATTTCTTCCTGGACACTTGCATAAAAGCTTTCAATTTCTTCCTCTTCAGCATTTGTATTTGAATGATGAATGATGGTTATGTTGACAGGCTTTCCATGAAAACTGACATTATTTACTCAGACTTTGCATTACAGTCCTTGATTGCTTGTGATACATCTTGCCTTATTATTAGAGCAATACCTTCTGAGTTTGTCATTTCCAGAGTAAAATACTTCCTATTTTTTGACTGAAAATGTCCAAACCCAAACCTCTTGAGTTCACTCATACCCAGGATTACAATGTTTAAGAGTTAATTTCTCATTTTACAATTTCAAGCTTACCTTGATTCATATTTCTCACATTCCACGTTACTAGTAGATGTGTCATACAACTTTGGACTTCATTTTTGCATCTAATATTCCCAACTGTGCCTTCTTCTGCACAGTACTACTCAGCCTTAGCTGAAATGTCACTGCAGCTGCCTATGAAAGATCCTCTGTTAGTGTTGCCTTCCACTATGGCTACAGCCCAGTAGTTACCCTTCAAGGATTCCCCCCCACCACCACTGGAACTGTCAATTCTGCTGATGAGATTGTCGGTTCTTGAAGTGGGTCCACCTTGAATGACTTTGCTAGGAGTTTACTCGTGACAGAGTCTAAACTCCCGATAATATTGCTCTTGGCTTCACCGACACACTCATACCCCCTCCTCACATTTAAGGTGCACAGCCAAGTGAGAGGCTTTTCTCTGTTAATGTTTTAATAGTCTGCTTTTAGCCAGTAAATTTTTGCTGCTCAGAGTTTTATGCTGATTTTATGTTCTGGCTAGGTTTTTAATGCTGGAATTTCATTAACATTTATGATGTTTTATTTTTGTTAGCTGCCATAAGAGGGTTTCTTGGAGATGCAGCACAGTAATCTTCTAAATAAAAAATAACAGGACTGCTGGTGCTGTAGGGCCTGAGAATGGAGCTGACGTGTCACCCTTACTGCAAGCATGTTTGGCTATGTTCTGAGGTAGAGGGGCATCCAGAGGTCCCCATTCTGCAAATCTTGGGTAGCAAATAGCCTATGTTTGTGAGTACAGATTTGCTCTATGCCCCTATGAAAGTTTCTTCAATAGGTTGCAAAGATCTTTATGATGCCCCTATTTTCCATTGTTCATCAAAGATAATTTCTATTTAAAATCATACTGAGTTCTTTCATTTAGCAATTTTTAAATTTAGTAACAATTTCTTGAAATGTATTAACTTAATACAAAATTCAGCTTCTCCATAACCTACTAAAAACATTGTTTAGTATTTTGTATTATTTTACCAATTCAAATGTCTTTGCTTTTGAAGAAAATGCTAACGCTTTTCACCAAATTAAAACAGCTTCAGATCCAAAGCTGTATGTTTCTTGACATCTGTTTAAGGCTGTTATCAACCTTGCTGTTTTCTACATTTTGATAAATTCCTGAATTTAAGAGGTCAGTCATTTCAGAAATGCAACCTGCATTTTAAGTTTTAAAAATGAACTAAAATTTATAATTTCATTTTTAAAAGCTTTAAAGAAATTCTTGCTCCAAACATGGTTCTTTAAAGTATTTTGTACACTGATCTGTTCTGCAGCAAGTACTTAAACTAATAGTAATGTATGGGCCAAACTAAACATTCATGGTTTTATGAGTTGGGTTTGGGTGTTCCCTGCAGCCCTAAAGAAGCTGCAGGAAATGGCTTCTTTAAAAAAAGAGAACCAAATGCACTCAGAACTCCACCTCAGGGTTCCCTCTTGGATACGCACCTTAATGCGGTGAGGGATTTTGAGTGTGTCAGTGAAGCTGAGAGCAGCACCATCAGGAGCACAGGCTTGGTCGAGTCTACATTCCTGGAAGAGTCACTCAAGGCAGAATGGTCAAAGCTGAGACGCAAGACTAAGATGCATCCACCCTCTTCAGGACAGTGGAAGAGAACTGGATGTTCCAATGGTGATGGGAGTGGAGGAATTCCTGAAGGCTAGCTACTGGGCAGCAGCAGTAGTGGAAGGTGACACTGTCTGGTGGAGGATCTTTCACAGACAACGGCAGTATCACTTCAACTAACCCTGGTTAGTACTACGTAGCAGAAGAAGGCAACGGTAAACCACTTCTGCTTGTCTCTTACCTTGAAAATCCTATGATGAGACAATCCAAAATGAAAAAATATATAGTGCTGGAAGACAGGACCTCCAGGTCGGATGGCACTCAGTTGGCTACTGAGGAGGAGAAGAGAACAAATAGGAATAGCGCTGTTCTTAATGATGGGACTGGATTAAAGCCGAAAGGACGTCCAGTTGTGGACACGAATAGATGCAAAAGGAAAGTCCAAAGCTGTGTGACACACATAATAGGAACATGGAATGTGAGAAGTATGAAACCAGGAAAGCTAGAAATCATAAAACAAGAAATGGAACATTTAAACATTGCAGTCCTGGGTGTGAGTGAACTAATGTGGACTGACTCAGGACATTTTCACATTTTCACCCACAGTTTTTTACTGTGAAATGAACTCAAAAGAAACGGTGTTGCTCTTATAATAAGGTGAGACATAGCACAAGGTATCATCACACTGGCTGCAGGAGTGCTCCCATGCTTTGTGTGGGCCAATTAATAAGATTCATGGGAACACTCCTGCAGCCAGTGTAATGATGACATCAAGAAGTGATATCATCACACCCTGGCCAGGAGCATGCACTCACTGTGTGCATAAGTGATGAAGAAGAGCCTGGTAAGTACTGCACCCACCCCGGTTGCTGGGAAGACCTCAAAACAGATGAGCCAAGACTGGAGTGATATGGTCTCTACGATCCACTCCAGTCAATATTCTGGCTGCAGCATTCTGCACCAGTTTAAGTTTCTGAACACAATTCAAAGGCAGCCTCACATAGAGCGCATTAAGGTAATCCATTCTAGATGCATCCAGGCCAGGGCATGGACTACAGTGACCAGATCTTTTCTGCCCAGGAAAGGCTGAAACTGGTAAATTACTCAAAGCTGGTAAAAGACACACCTGGGCACAGTAGGGCTGCCAGTCCCCTGGTGGGTGCAGGAGATAACTCCCTTCCAGCTTCTGCCTACACCCTGCTGCCACTCACTTGGTTGGTGGGGGGAGGGTCTGGGGTAACAGGCCCAGGAGGCAAAAAACCTCCCGGGCCAGCACACAGTGGGCGAATTCCCCATGGGTGTGATAACATCACTTCTGTCACAATTTCTCGGTGACAGATACATATGCATTACATGCTGCACACTTACTCTTAAGATTACCATAAACCAAATACATCTCTTTTCCCTGTACTTTTCTTTTTTTGCCTCTTAATCTTCAAAGGCACAAATAATCAGTTCATTTTTTCCCGTTTTGTGCAAAAAGTGCTTAAGTAGTTTCAAGGTAGCCATGAATTTTTTCCCTAATAAAAGAAGTAAGTTTGGTCATCTCTGCAAGCTCCATCATCTTCACCAACCATTCTTCTGTTGTAGGTAATGTCAACGTTTTCCATTTTTGAACATATGACACTTGCTGCTGTTTTCATATACAAAAATAAAATTCCATGAGTGATATCTGTTTGTTCATTAGTCCCAGTAAGTCTCTGTCCACCCCAAACAGCTCCACTGGCCTTCACTGTGCATACACAATGGTGGTGGACAAATATTTTTTCTGTGCCACCATCATCTCCATGGAGGAAGCTTTAAAATGAACTTTTGCCCATGCCTCATCAGACTTGTCTCGAGTTTTCCTCCATCACTCTAGCCATCTCCCTTGTCTTTTCATCAACCTCTGCAACATCCTCTTTGAGATACGATATGGCAAACAGAACTGTACACAGTATTCTTACTAAGGTCTCACTATAAATCTAAACAAGGGCATTTCAGTATTGGGTAGCATTGTACTCCATCTTAAATATCAGGTAAAAACTTTATGGGGTGGCTGGTCCTGCATCTAGCAATGCTCCTGGATGTTCAGGTCCAAGCATATTTTGTTATCTTAGGTTGGAACACTGGTTATGCCCTTTCCTGGATAGGTTGGACTTGGCTGCTGTTACTTTTGCCTTGGTAACATCCAGATTAATGATTGCAGTGAGTGAGAAAAGGTTGTTTTGATACCCCAGTTTTTGGTTCCCTTGGTTCCAAAATACTAGATGTCTTGATGCATTGGAACAAAGTGTAAGATTTAGATCACCTTCATACGTCCTAACTATTATGGACACCAAGGGTTGCAAGATTACCCCTGGCAACCACTGGAGGGCGGTGGAGACAGTGGGCAGATTTACTAGTGAGCATGAGCTGATTGGTGGTGTAATTACTTCAGTTCTGGAAATGATATCATCACATCGCCACCCCACCAGCGCTACTCTGGTTTGAGGGCAAAAACTCTTTGCCTTTGCCCCCAAACCATGGCTTTGTAATCAACGTGATGGTATTATTCCTAGGTACAAAGGAAATGCTAGTATCATGTTGCTGGAGATGTGACGACATCGCAAGCAAGAGCCTGTGGAAGTGGTATGTTTCCCCAGTTTCCCCCTCTATTCCCACCCCACCCCCATTGGCCAGGTGAGCAGTGGCAGGAGGCAGTGGCTGGGGCTGGCAACTCTATGGCTATCACAGGTATACTTTACATCCATGATCCATTCAGTTATAAATGGATGTGTGTATGTTTGGTAAAAGCAGATTATTCATTTTATGTTGGTCTTTAATTACTTCACCTGAATTATGAAGGGAATAGTGATGTCAAGTTTTGTTTCTCTTCATGGTTGCAGCTCGTGATTTTCCATTTATTTCAGTGCATAACTGTAATCTGGGAGATAAACTCAAATATATTAATAAATTGAAATGGATTTCTCCCCCGTTTTTTGCCTTTGACAAAAATATCACTGGAAATGTTTACAACTGAGATTAGTATTTGCTTAATTAAGAGTGGGTTCTACTGGGAAACAGGCTTGTGTGGTTTCTCTTACTGATATAGCTGTTGATACAGGGCAGTGGAAATGGGGTTTTCACATGGCAGATTTCACTGCAGGTTCTCTGTTCCAGTTCCCGACCAGTGGCCACTCCCTTCCTCAGCGACTGGGGCTTTTTCATTTTTTTTAAAAAAACATTACTTTCATATTGTTATATCAATACACCATGTAACTTCAGTCAGCCAGTGTGGAAACCTGTGTGTGTGCGCGAGGGGAGGCTGTTATTCTGTGAGAGAGGTGCTGAGGGAAGAAGTTTTTGGTGTTTTGTGGATTAAAACTGCCTATGTGGCAAGTGAACTTCTGGGAACTCAGAGAATTTCATGTTCTTCTCTTTTGGGGATACTTTAGCCTAAGTGGCTATATTTATATTCCGCCCTCCCTGCGAACAGGCTCAGTGCAGATTACATCATTTAAAAACATAATTGTAACTATGTTACATAATCAATAGGTACATAAAAACCCTAAAAACAATTAAAATCTCAGTAATTTCATAATAAATAATTAAGAATCAAGAGGTGGCCACCACAGTATAGCTCTTATATATCTTTGTTTGAATAAAAATCCCATTTCAATACTACCATACTTTCTGTGTATAACAGAGTGGTGGCAAGAACCACATGGTGGGAGTGTTTAATTAATCTTTGTGACTGAGTCTGTGTAGAAACATTTGAAGATGTGTACTTATTTTGAAACCATTATGCTTATTAACTACTCTGAAACCATTATGCATATGTACTTATAAATGAACTCTATTTCTGTTTAAGTAAAATGTCTATTTTATCTAGTATAAAGAATCCCCTTTTATCTCAAAAAGGGTATGCACTGACTATTCTTTTATTCTACCAATTATAACAAAGTCTTCCTATAGTACTAATCAAACAGAGAACTAAAGCAAAGAATCTTTGGAATGCTAAGGAAGTCAGGGGGCAGCATAATACAAGGTTCAACAAGGGAGCAAAACACTACATACCATTATGACAGTGTCACAGGTTCTTCGAATTCCTAGCTTTGATTTTTTAAAAAAAAGCCTCTATCTCCTTCCATTGCAGAGAAATGCCTTTCCCTTTGTATTTCTCAAAGCATGATGCTAAGTCCTGTTTAAGCCTGCATTGTGTGTTAGACCCAGAGCAGACTGAAAAGGTGCTGGTTTCAAGTTACACTTAGTATTTGTTTATAAACATACATATAAAAAGGTAAAGGTAGTCCCCAGTGCAAGTACCAAGTCATTACTGACCTATGGGGGGCATTGCATCATGTTTTCTTGGTAGACATACGTTTATCTCTTTATCTAAAGAGTAAAATATCTGTAAGTTACATTTTAATCTTGCCCTTTATCTTTCCTCTATTTTACACCAATCCTGTGAGGAATTAATCCTCTGAAACTCAAAGAATAAGTTCAAGGTCACCTAATGAGTTTAATAATGAGCAGAGATTTAAACTGGGTTTTTCATCTAGTCTACCACTCAGTCCACTACCCAACACTGCATCTGTGACATTTATTAGAAAGTATAGTTTTTAATGTTTTTGTGTGTATGTAGCAATGCACAAATATATTATTATTATTATTGAAAAAACCAAATAAAATACAACATAGAAATGTCTGCAAAAACTTCTGCTCCTTTTCCTTACAACATCCAAGAACCTTTATATATTATCATGGCCAAAATTTTGTGCCACCGAACTATCTTTATGTTTTAAAATTCCTTCAATGCTTCAGAGCTTTTACTTTGGTCCGTGTTAGCATTTTGCCCTTAGCTCTACTGAAATGGAGATATACACATATCCCCTTCTCTCAACACCTTTGTTTCTGTCAATTGAACAGTCAAAAGTAGAACATATATTTGCTTATTTTAAAAGAACATTGGTTCTATATACTTTACCTCTGTTTTATCTGAGTTCCCAGGCAGATCTGATAAATTTTATACATCCCAGCAGTACGGTTGCCAATTTTGACGTGGGGCCGGGAGATCTCCAAGAATCACAACTGATCTCCAGACGACAGACATCAATTTCCCTGGAAAAAATGGCTGCTTTGAAGAGTGCTGTCTATGTCATTATACCCTGCTGTGATCCCACCCCTCGCCAAACCCTGCTCTCTGCAGCCTCTACCCCAAATTTCCAAGAATTTCACCACCCAGAGTTGGCAACCTTATTCCTCCTCACAGACTGATGTAATGAAATCACTTTCAAAGCATCTAAATTTTGTGCTTTGGCTTGGTTAATGAGAAAGCAGATTCTCAAACCTTTTTATTAATCAACATGTATTATTTAGAGCATAATGAGGCCACACATTTTATTGTCTGTATGTAGATTTTTTTTGTGTGTAGATCATACTGTTGGCTGGATTTGATCATAATAAATTAATAATAATGATCTTTTATACATATATGGTCGTACTCTTCATACAGGAATGGATGGAGATAGCTGGGAGAATGCGCTGGATTCTTTTAAAACAGCAAACGTTCTAGAGCAATTTTTGTACATTTAGTGCTCACTTCCTCAATTTAAAATTAGTTTAGAGAAGCATTTTGAGAATGAACAAAATTTAAGTCCAGTAGCACTTTAAAGACTAATAAGATTTTCCAGGCTATCACCTTTTGTGAGCCAAAGCTCACTTCATCAGATACAAAATGAGAATTATTTTTATTTCTAGTATCAAGACGCCCAAATCTGTTTGTTGTTGCACTGAAATGATTAGTCTCAGTGAATTTCATTGAGCTTGTGCTTCCAAAGGAATAAGACTTCAATTTGGGCTCGTAGGTGGCGGATTCTGATCCCTAATAGTGAGCGGGAACGTCATTACTGATTAGATAAAGCCTGAGTATGAGTGAGATCTTGCAACCACCTTAATTTTCAATAGTTTGTATGTTTTAAAGGTGCGAAGGTTACTGCATCGTTCGCCTAATCTCTGGCTATCAAAAATGACCAGTGAAACTGACAAAGGTGGGTCTTGCTGTGCATAATCCCTGAAAAGCACATGCTGCTGCGTACGCACGTTGCAGTTCTGTTGGTACTTCTCCTCGTAGATAGGTAACGTGTAGAACTCCTCTTAAATTAGTGGCATTGAGCTTTTCCTATTCCAGGAAAGCACTGAGCTTTCCTATTCCAGCCACGCTTTCGCCGCTCCCCTTTAAAAAGTGTCACCAACCAGGTTCAGAGGGAGACGCGGGAAATTTCCCCCTACCGCCTTCAAGGTGCACGAGCAATTTCCCCGTATGCTCAGGAGGAAGGAGCTTCATTGGGAAACCGTTTCCCGGTTTCGCTACTCATTGGTCCCGCAGTGACTGCTGGGAATTGTGGTCCCACCGTCCGAGGCGAGCCAGCTGCCGGTGTATGCAGCGAACTCGGCCTGGAGCTCCCGACATCCACTGCGGGCGCCAGAGGCCTAGATAGCTGTTTCCCGGATGTCACTTTCGCCGGAAGAGAAGCGAGTTTCTTTGGGGGCCGGCCATCTTGTGTGGGCAGCAGGCGAGCGCGCAGGGGGTGGGCCTGGGGCCTGGGCAGCATCGGAGGAGGATCCCGCCGAGAGGGGCCCATCATGCCCGGACACCTGCAGGAAGGCTTCGGTTGCGTCGTCACCAACCGCTTTGACCAGCTCTTGGACGACGAATCCGATCCCTTCGAGGTGATCCAAGCTGCCGAGAGCCGCAAGAAAGAGAGCGCCGGAGGAGGGGGAGGCGGCGGCGGCGGGGGCCACCAGGGCGGTCGTGGAGGCGGCTCTGGGCAGGCGGCTCAAGCGAACTCCTCCTCAGGCGGCGGCTCGGGCCAGGCCGGCTCCGCGGGCGGGAGCGGCAGCGCGGCGAAGCAGCTGCGCAGGGAGTCGCAGAAGGAACGCAAGACCCCGCTGTCGCCCTTCGCTCCCTCCTCTGGGCCTGGCGGCGCCGGAGACCGGCGGGAAGATGGAGGCGGGCAGCCTGGCTCCGCGCCCCTCCGGAAGGAAGGTAAGAGGGCCGGCAGCGGCGGGAGGGGAAGCGAGCAGGCCCCCCTCACGAGGGCCGCGGCTCTGTGGTGCGGGCGAGAAAGGGCGGCCAGAGTCGCGCCCCCCCCCCCAAGTCGTTTTAGCCGAGCGCGGCTCAGCGCCTCTCCTCCTACGCTCGGCTTCGGCTGCCGGAGCGGGACTTTCCGCAGACCCCTAGTCGCGGCCCCGATGCCTCGCGTATAATGGAGTTGAGGGCTGCTCATGTGTGTAGGCTGCTCCGGCCCGCCTGTTCAGTCGAGCCCCCTCGTGTTGAGTAACGATCGTGTGAATGCGCGCTTCGTCTCGTGGAAAAGCAATGTGGCCCGTTGCAGTGGAACGAGCAAGGTAGGGAGCGGCCACTTTCCTGCAGGGCGAAGGGAACGGGCGGTGAATGGGGGGGGGGGGGCGGTGTCGCTTGGTGTGGAAACGTCAGTTCTGGGGCACCCCATAGAGGCCTGGAAGCGGGCCTGGAGTTCCTGTGAGTAAAAGAACTTGCCGCTTCTGGAGCTACTCTGGGGGCTACATGAGTTAAAAGGGGCCGCCTTTCCCGAAAAGGCGCGTGGTAGCGCTGATGAAGTTTAGCCAATTTATACCTGGGCCACGTGCGTTGTCCGCATGCTGCTTAGCTCGTCGTTTGGGTTCAGCTATCTGCTGCCGCCTAGTAGTGCTGGATGAAGAGAGAAAATGGAACCCTTTAGGTTGTTTTGTTGAGCTTGTACCAAACAAACAATTTAAATGCTTGTTGAACGAAGAAAACTGCTAGTTATTTTTACAGTACAATTATAGGCGAGTGCAACCCATTCTCTCCATGCTTATTCTGAGGTAAAATTTTAAGAATTCTGTACACTTTCAGTAGCGTTTTAGTTCATTTCTGTGTTTGTTGTTTAATAGGCTGGTAAAGGAATTGACTAGTATCTTAAAAACGTTAATACTGCAGTAGTAGAAAGTAGCAATTTTCTTATCTTAAATTAGTTAAAATAGTTACAAAGCGAAAATTTCTGGCTGGTAAAGGAAATTTGCAGTGTTAAACCTTTCAAGTTATTTCAAAAAAGTTTGTGTACTGCACTTAAATACAATAAGAATTTTCTTAACACCTCAGTTCTGGGGTGTGTTTTCTGGATTACTTAATCCAAATTGATAGCTAATTAACCTCAAACAGGTGGCATAGAGTGTACATTTCCAAAATGTATTAGAAGTTAAGCAAAGTCATGGGAATATTTTCCTGTATTATTAAACTCTGTAGTAAGGAGCTACTGTATTCTGAGAAGCAGATGCTTTGGTATGTACTTGTTGGGTAGCTTAAAGATACTACAAATGTGCATATACTTTAAGTCCTGTTTGACCAAGGAATATTTAGTGTATTTTGGTGATTGTTTGCAAGATACAATGCTTATACATACTTACATACTTAAGTCAGTGTGGATTAATTAAAAAATAGAATATCTGTGATTTAAGCCATATGCTGTCATTTAGGCCTTTGTTTTGTTTTGTGATAGATTAATGTACGAATTGGCAAATTTTATGTGGCTTTAGGAACCACCACAAAAATTAAGCAGCCAGATGTATTTTTCTGCATTCAGGGACTTATATTTTAATGGCCACACTTTCTCATTATTGCTGTCACAAAACCTAATAATCAACTCTTCAGTTTCTTCTTATTTTTTAAAGTTGTAGTCTATAAATAAATATGAGGTAATCCTCCTGACCACAAAAAATTGCTAATCTCTCTCTCACTTAAATAAATGATGTACTACCAAGGATGACCAAGAGGTACTTAAAAATAATGATTGTAGAAAATACTAGGCTCCACAGTGAAATTTCTAGGAGCCATGGCCCCTTGGGTTTGTTGAGGCCTGGATTAATGGAAGTCTTTTTCTTGTCTTTCCTTGAGGGAATTCAGCATACCTGAAATTTTCAGGTAGGCTTGTAGTCTCCTTTGGTCAGTCACACTTCCTGTCTGAGAGAGCGTGTGAGCAATGTTACGTACCTTCAGACCATTCTCTTAAGTGGTGAACTCACTGTTCAATTAAGGTTTCTACTAAAATACTTCTCAGATGTGCCCAGTTTTTCCATTTAATGCTGATGTGGATACTCCTAAAATTCTACTTGCATGTTACCACTTTGGTCTTTGTATATGAATGTCTAACTTTCTATTATATTAATCTCTTTTGAGTTTATTGGTTTCTTCTGATTAGAAACTTTCTATAAGGGATTCTGATATACTAGTAGTATTTAAACTTTTTACAATTATCAGTTTTAAAAACAAAAACATTTCAGGAAACTAGGATTCAGGGTGATGTGTAATATTCTGTTTTGGCTTTCCAGTATTTGTGAAGGTGTAAGCATGAGAATTCCTTTCCCTGTTATTGGACAGAAGAGGAACTTGTCTTTTGTGTCCAGCTCTTGAACAGGATTTGTTTTATATAGCTAAGCACAAGATCTCACCCATTTCAAACATTTTGGCATGTGCAGAGAGGACAGTAGCAACACCCACTTATGGCTGACTAGGAAATGATAAAAAATGTCTCCAACTCCTAGTCATGTACTCCTTAGAGAAGGCATTTAATCAAATGACTTTTAATAAGCAGTAAGGAAAAGGAATACTCTTTCAGAATTGTGCTACACTAGAGTTGTGTAAAAACGATAATCTTCCAGAGACTGGAGGAATTCTGTAGCATTACTATTGCCTACGGTAAGCTTCCCCCCCTTCCACTAATAGGTAGCAGTGTGTATAGTTGTTGAATGCACCTTGTAGGGTGGCACAATGAACAGTACTTGTACTGCAAACCATATCACTTCTCCACCCCTGCTTAAGGCTGTTTTTAAAGTCCCCCCATATAAAAGACAAACTGATCAGTCCAGAATCTGCTTGCTGTCTGATAATAGTCAATTTCATTTTTAGTTGTTTTACATGACACTAGAGCAAATTGTCTCAGTTTATTTGTATAGTATTCACGTTACTGCTGTTGGATAAGGGGTAATGCTGCAGTAGCTATAAGGGGGATGGTTCTCTACTAATATATTCCTCTGTACACACACAGCCATGGCTGTCTACATTGTTCATAATGAGTTATTCACCATTGTTGTGTTCAATGGTAAAGTTTGTCCAGATTTTGGTGCACTTTATGTAGTGTTTCTTATACTTGAGAAGGTTAGATAGTTGGCAAGGGCTGCAAATAATTTTGTATGCATAATAACTTCACAGAGTTACCATTGTAATATTGTGCAGGAACACTTTTTTGTCTGACTTTATAGTAGTTTAAAACAGTAATGCATGTATGATCTATGGTATGTTACTTAAAATAGCAAGAATTTTCTATTCCTTTCATTAGTTATTGTTTTGTACTCTGAACTGCACCTATGTAATGTTTAGAAAGTTTCGTGCAGTACACTAGATGTTGAATCACATAAATGCTTCTTTAAAATCTCTTGACCTGCTAAAAGTGCAGCTACTTGCATTATTTATAGCATTTGCAATTCCAGGGATCCACATACTTTGGTTGTCCATGGTCGCTGGCCATACCCTGGTCATCTTTCGAGTGATAGCCACCAACCTTGCCCATCCTGTGGGGTGGAGCCCCAGTCTCTAATGTCACATTGTGATTGGGGGTACTCTGAAGCAGTGAGAAACTTCATTGCTTCAGAGCGCCTCCAAAGTCTATGACGGGCTGAAAGAATACTTAGAGATGACAGAAGCAGGTAAGATTGTCTGTCCTTGAGGTGAGGAGCCAGGATTAGCTTTGTAAAGCAGCACAAAAGAATGTGGTTGCTGGACCATATTCCAACATGTCTGTTTGCTTTAGGAGATTGTCAGTTAAGAAAGGAGTATGCACGAGCCCAGTCATTTGGAATGTGTTCCTATGTTCCTGCAGAACATGGGGCATTTGCAGCCATTCAGAAGTTGGGAAGAGAGTGTGGTTGGCCCCACCGCGCTTGCTAAGGAGCAGAGAAAAGGAGAATGCCAAAGAGTATTTACCTGTTGCTCCTTGGCATGCTGGAAGGAACATGAGAAGAGAAGATGACACTCCTTTCTGTCTAAGCTGAGGATGGCTTTCTTTATTAAAAGATGTCACCACAAGGCTTCTTATGTCTGGTAGAATATTCAGGAGTTTGTGGAATAAACCAGTTTATCTTATCTACCTATTATTTGTTAACCTTTTAAAAAAATTGTCTCCAATACTTGGTCATAGATGCAGAGGAGTTAGCCGTGTTAGTCTGTGGTAGCAAAATCAAAGAGAGTCCAGTAGCACCTTTAAGACTAACCAATTTTATTGTAGCATAAGCTTTCGAGAATCAAGTTCTCTTCATCAGATGCATGGTACAGAAACTGGACAAACTGGGGGAGAGGGAGGATGTTTTGGTTGCATCCTCCCTCTCCCCCCCCAATTGCATCTTCTCTCTCCTCCCCTCCTCCCCCCTCCTCTTCTATATTTGTCCAGTTTCTGTACCATGCATCTGACGAAGAGAACTTGATTCTCGAAAGCTTTAACAATAAAATTGGTTAGTCTTAAAGGTGCTACTGGACTCTTTTTGATTCCAATACTTGGGACTTTTTCAGGCATTACTTTTAATGGGCAGAAGTGCAAAGTCATGCAGAAAGATTACTGAGCAAAGAAGCATACATGTAAATATGTGTTCATTTGGAAGCTGTTCTGAAGAATGAGCTTTTTTTTTTTTGTAAAGTGGAAGGATAATGGAAAGAAAGGAAGAAATTTGCTTTTGAGGGGAGTCCTTTGAGCCAAGACATAGTCTAATTGCTTGATTGCTCTGTTCCAGTGGTAGAGCAAACTTGTACCATCTTAGGCTGCTGAGTGCAGACAGTATGGCCAAGTATCTGTACAAGCTCACTAGCACCACTGCAGTGTGGTCTGACAAATACTTTGGAATACTGGCTGGGGTTGATGTCTCTCTGTTATGGAAATTTTACTCAGCATTGTATAGGTGAGGGAAGAGACCTGTGTTGCGTTCCATAGTTTCTAAAGCAATGAGAGCACTTCCTTGTGACCATTAATATGAGCTTTATCCACCATCAGAAGCTTGGTAACTTTGTATGTAAAACACGCGCTGGGGTATATTTCCTTTTTTCCTCATAGTAGCTACTTTTGTTATTTTTGAAGGACAATCTGTGTGTTCATGTGAAAAACATACCTACCTTTCCACTCTAAAATGAATGCTTTGTAGGGTTGAAGCATGTATTTGGGGGTGCTGACAGGAGAACTGTCCTGTAGCCATCTGCAACAAACGCAGCAAAACATATCTTTTAAAAAACTGTATACGCTTCTGTTTCAGCAGTGCATGCTTTGAAGGCTTTGGTGATTTCAGAAAACAGCTTGAAATGGTATTTAGAAACTTGCAAAAGTGACCAGAGATTGTAATGGACAGACTGTACCTTATGGATGAGGGCAGTTTTATGATCCTATTGCCAAGTCTCTGAAAAGCTATCATCCATGAACTGTCCATAAGGTACTGTGTGTGTGAAAGAATAGCAGTTGTTTTGTGGAAGTGGATAAAAAAATTTACTGATGCAGATTGCCTTCTATTTTAGGGATAAGGCGAATTGGCAGACGGCCTGATCAGCAGCAGCTTCAGGGAGAAGGCAAACCTATTGAGAGGAGGCAAGAGAGACGGCCTCCTCGTGAGCGGCGATTTGACAAACCTGCTGAAGAGAAGGGTGAAGGAGGAGAATTTTCTGTTGATAAGTAAGAATAATATATTCTAAGTTCTGTTTGTTAATGGAATGGTGGTTTTAGCTAACTATAGCTTGATTCTGTTAATGGATTTAACACAGGCATATTTAGATGTCTTACTGTTTCTTAATGTATTTTACCAATTTTTTGAACCAATGTTTTTTGAACCAGTTTTTTGAACCATGTTTTGAACCAATCCACCAACTTGGTATTTCAGGAGTTAAATATTCTCATGAGCATAATGCTGCTAGTCTTTAGTCACCAAAATTTCCAGGTTTAATGTTGGAGGGAAGTAGTTGTTAAAAAAATTAAGGCCACTGTGAGATAACAGAGTACTCTTATGATGGGAGTAAGTTATGTAATCAAACTGCTAAAGGATTTCGAGCCATTTTTATAATTTCCCCCCTCAAAATACACTTGCATTTTCACTTTGGTTTACAATAGACCTATTATCGATCGCCCAATGCGTGGCCGTGGTGGTCCAGGTGGAAGAGGTGGTCGTGGTGGCAGAGGACGTGGCATGGGCAGAGGAGATGGCTTTGACTCTAGAGGCAAACGTGAATTTGATAGACATAGTGGAAGCGACAGATCGTAAGTCTTAGACTTGACACTTCTGTCTTTTGAAAATGCATTGCTTCTCTAAATTTTTTTGAAAATTTACCTTTGAATTTCTGTATTCCAACACTATTATGTTAACTCAGTTTTGTTAGTTCTCTTTCACATTCACATTTCAGTGGCCTAAAGCATGAGGACAAGCGCGGTGGAAGTGGATCACACAACTGGGGAACTGTCAAAGATGAGCTAACGTGAGTAATTTTGCTGTTTGAATTGTCATTTTCAGAAACTAGCAAACTATATTGTTTTCTTGATGTGGGCTAACCAGAGTGACAAAGACAGTCATGGTCCAAAAATCTTGCTTAAAGCCAGATTAAAATGGATCCAGATATAAAGTATAACAACTATGTGCCAGGCCAAATTTTAGTGGGGGAAGGGGGAATCAGTTTCCGTGTGCTGCATGCATTTTTGATCTTTCCCTTAAGTATCAGAAGATGATTTATACAAAATGTATGCACATGCCTCTGTTTTGTTTTATATTTGGTACTAGTTAGAGTGACCTATCTTGTCAGTGTTGCAGAAATTGAAAATAATTTGTAAGTAGTACAATAAATAGCATATTTATGGCATAATTCTGGTGGCTGAAATCTGCAGAAAATTTATGTATAAAACCAGCTAAACTTTGCCTTACCAATTTTTATTACTAATGTATTTATGGGGATAATTTCCTGAGTGGCTACTTTTGGTGAGGCAGGGAATTTTATGATGACTCTACATAAGCTATCATGTAAAATTTGAGCTGCAGTGAATTTTAATAAGCAAATTCTGTTTTGAGCAGTAAATATAAAAAATCTTAATTGCAGTGAGTTGGATCAATCAAATGTCACGGAGGAAACACCAGAGGGAGAAGAGCATCCACCTGCAGATTCAGAAAATAAGTAAATATTTACTTAATGATTCAGAGTATTTTTTTTAAAACATGAGAGGACGTTAATGTTTACAGAATTTAACTGTAGTTGCTTTTCAGCATCAGATATATTCAGTTTTAAAGGTGACAATCAGATTTAACAGTCTCTTGGGTAGCTATGGGACTAAGAATCAAACTGAAGTTTCAAAGCTGAGCTTGTGGTTTTAGTAAGATGAGGCAGGCTTTTAATTTCAAGTGCTTTTGTTAAATAGTTACTTCTCCCCACTGTCTCCTTTTTTATATGTTCTAGTTTCCATAGTTTATTGGTGAGTAATGCTTGGAAAAACTGAAGTCTTTTCATAGATTGGTATGGTTCATTTCGAAAATGCTGTTTCAAGGAACTTAAACAAAAAGATGTGTGTACTAATAACACTGATTGTACTGAGATTTTAATTGGAATTAAAATTCCTCAAAGCTTCAAATTTGTGAAATTTGAGGTTTGTTTAGAAACTCCAATGTTAAAGCTGCTGAACACTGGATCACCAATTATAGAATTTAAGTTATACAGATTTCTTAGATGTATGCACAATCTTGGTTTTTTTCGTATGCCCAATGTATAGTGACTGGTTTTTGTCATTGTAAGCTGGCCAAAGGCTTCATTACTTTGTAGCTCCTTTGTGCTCACAGCTGCTGTGGATTATAACCAGCAAAAAGGTAGCTTATCTTCCTAGCTTTCTCCTTCCACTGACAGTGGCCATATGAATGATCAAGATTGTGGGTACTTCAGAAAAACCATATTGCTAAATTCTAATTGGCAATACAGTTTAGGTGTGCAATATATTTGTTTACTTTTTAAAAACAATGAGACTTAGATACAGGGTAAACGAACAACAAGAAAGTGTAGATAGACAACAAAAGACAACCAGTGAACAATGTAGTTAGGACTAGGATTACAGAATTATGGAACAGCAAGATTCAAGTACAGTAGCACCTTAAAGATGAATAACATTCTCTCTGTATAAACTTTCAAGAGTCAAAGCTGCCTTCATCAGCTTAGTGAGATATTTAATGAAGGGAGCTTTGACTCTCAAAAGCTTGTATCTGTAAAATCATGTTGATCTTTAAGGTGCTAATGGATTTGAATATTGTTGTTCTATTGCAGACCAACACAGCTACCCATCTAATTAGGGAACAATGTGAGCAGTAAACCATCTAAATCAAGGTATACTGTAAATGATACGTGAATTACAAGTTATAAGACAATGGAGCAAAACCTTTTTTGTGGATTAAATTTTATTCCGGTATAATTCCGGTGTCCTCTTGGGTTTTTCCATTCTATTATAGTTCTAATCTCAATTTAAGACACTCTTGAACATTACTGTTTTGCACATTTTGTGGAATGATCGAAGTATGAGAGCCTTCCTGTCATCCTCAGACCCATGGTTCCATGAAGTGGGAACCACTGACGATGACGAATATGAATGGGCAACTGCCAGACTTATCCACTTAAATTTGAAAAAAGAATGTACTAGAAAACTTCCATCTTTTACTGGATTTACAATATGAATTAGATTGCCTAAATTAGGGACTTGTCTGTTTAAATACAGCTTTTGACGTAAGAAGAAATTCTGGTACACTGCACTGTATTCAGGTGGCCCTCAGGTTCAACTCACAGCAAGGAATGGTCTTGTATTTAGACCACGGTCCTGAATATATTACTTACTGCAGAAAAAAGTGAAACAAGCTATTACCACTCTTAAACTTATAGAGAAAATGAAGTAGATGAAGTCAAGGAGGAAGGTCCAAAAGAAATGACCCTGGATGAATGGAAAGCTATTCAAAATAAGGATCGCGCAAAAGTTGAATTCAACATCCGCAAACCAAATGAAGGTGCTGATGGACAATGGAAAAAAGGTTTTGTTCTCCATAAGTCAAAGAGTGAGGAGGTAAGACAGAATTCTCTGGTATTCTGAATTGTTTAACTTGTTTTGGTTTTTCCTTGGAGTAAGTAATTTTAAGGTATGTTATTTGTACATGGGTTCCAAATGCAGCACGTGAGTGTTGAGTTTAGTTCAAAACATGTCTTCAGAGTCATTTGTAAACATGTTTTTAGCCCTTTATGTAGTAGAAAAAAACATGGCTGAAGAAACAAACTAGATTGAAGAGTGAAACTCAGAAAATTTTCCAATTTTTATGGCTTCAAAGAGTTATATATATGTGAGAAATTCAAGAGGGCATTTTGTTTCCCTCCCTCTGTCCCTTGTCTTCCCTTACTTTGCTTCCCCTCCCCAGTCTCATCTCTTCTTGTCCTCCCTTCCCATTTCTCCCCTCCACGGCTCAGTTTAATTTCTAAAAGGAATAAATGACAGCTGAAACCCCATGAGATCTTGCAGGATCCTTGGACTTTAAAACAAGTTTGTTGTTATATCCCAGACTCTTGTAGCTTTCAGATTTTAAAAAGAAACTCTACCGTGGCCCTGGCCCCACTGTGGATCTGCATAGTGGGGCAATCAGTGGGAATCAAGTATATGTTATCTTACAAAGGTGGTAATCTGCAGTTGAGCTCTACTCTAGTAAAATTATGGCTGTTGACTTTGTACGGACATGAATTATATGCATCATTTTTTGACACACTAAATCAGTTCAGGTCTGCAGGAGGGAAGCTGTCTGGAAACTAATAACTTCATGGTAGTAGGTGGAAGAACGGGGGGAAAGGCTGGAGAATAGGTAGGAGCTGTTTAGTACATAGAAAAGTGAGAGGAGGAGAGAACGAAGTGTGTGTGAGCATAGGCTCGGCATTGTCCCTGCTCCTTCCGCAGCCCAATCTCTTGCCCTGCCTCCTGCAATACCTCACTGCCCTCTACCTGCTGTGGGAGATGTACAGCACAGAACCACTTGCCACCCCCCTTTTGTCTGGGAACAAACAACAACTCCAGGGAACAAATTCACAATAGTTGTGTAATCTGTATATCATATGAAAGTGCAGAAGTGCAATAGTGCAATTATACAGTTAATAAATACACAATACAAAAATACAAAAATACAGTCATATTCAGTAAACCTATCATTTGAAAAATCTTTGTCGTCCGTACAGTTCGTTTCATTCAGTTAAAGTGCCAAGTGTCTTATTTTGGTAGAAAGCCGGAGGTGGAGATGCATAGGGAGGTGTTATCTCATTCACAGTCCAATAATTTAAATTATTCAAAAAATGCCGACGGGAATGTGCAGGCAAGTATCATTAACCCGTTTCGTGAGTGAAACTCACTTCATCCTGGGCATGAAAGAATTCAGGACTGGACACAATCACTTTTTCTGAACTTTGCTTTCAAGCTCTTCATGTTTATTCCATTCAGACTTCCAAAATGTATACGTCTTCAACACCCCATGGAGGCTCCGCTGCCTCGTTGCTGCCGCGGCGCTGGTTGGAAGCGGGGAGCCGCGAGGAGGTGGCGAGCGGGACTGGCGCTGCCCACCGCAGGACGCCCAAGTTGCCGCCGGGCTCTCGCTCCTCCGGAGCGAGAGCCCGGCGGCAACTTGGGCGTCCTGCGGTGGGCAGCGCCAGTCCCGCTCGCCACCTCCTCGCGGCTCCCCGCTTCCAACCAGCGCCGCGGCAGCAACGAGGCAGCGGAGCCTCCATGGGGTGTTGAAGACGTATACATTTTGGAAGTCTGAATGGAATAAACATGAAGAGCTTGAAAGCAAAGTTCAGAAAAAGTGATTGTGTCCAGTCCTGAATTCTTTCATGCCCAGGATGAAGTGAGTTTCACTCACGAAACGGGTTAATGATACTTGCCTGCACATTCCCGTCGGCATTTTTTGAATAATTTAAATTATTGGACTGTGAATGAGATAACACCTCCCTATGCATCTCCACCTCCGGCTTTCTACCAAAATAAGACACTTGGCACTTTAACTGAATGAAACGAACTGTACGGACGACAAAGATTTTTCAAATGATAGGTTTACTGAATATGACTGTATTTTTGTATTGTGTATTTATTAACTGTATAATTGCACTATTGCACTTCTGCACTTTCATATGATATACAGATTACACAACTATTGTGAATTTGTTCCCTGGAGTTGTTGTTTGTTCCCTGTTATTGGCGTTCCAGGGTGCCCGTATTTTTTCCTCCCTACCCCCCTTTTGTCTGACATGTGCCATCTTTCTGCATCTCCTCAACCTGTCCCCCCTTCTCAGTCTCTTGGGTCAGCCTTGGATGGATCACCATACAAATTAAATTTGGACTTGTGGATCACTGTATCAGAAAGGTTGGGAACCACTAGCTTAGATGACTAACTGCATAGGATTGCATTGTCAAAGAGACAATAAAAATAACTCTGTACCTGTAGCAACCTGGCATGCTGGGGAGAAGGGCTTTGTAATTGAATTCATCCGGAGATACTAGTATGCACTGCTTCTGCAGTTTGCTGTCAAATTCCATGGTGAATTATGCTGATGATGCAAGCTAGGTGCTTCTTAGAAGTAGGCGTTGGCTAGATTTTGTGCTGTGTCAGTGGAAGGTGCCGAATGATTGTCTCATCCCCACTTTCCCCCAGCCTGTGGTTCTTGAAAAGGTGATGCTGCAGAGTCTGGGATCTACATGGGTGGAAAAATGCTAGGGAACATGTGTGGCTGCATTGTGGAGAAGAACGTAGGCCACATCTCTCTCAGAAGCTGTGCTTGGTGGAGCAGGCAGGAAGCAGCATTGACTTCTTGAGTGGCACAGGTGGCATTTGTAGTGGGGGTGGGAGAAATCCACCAGTGTCCCCTTAGGGTAATGCATGCAATCCAGTCTGTTGGATTTAATTCAGTAGTTACTGGCATTCTTTCAGTAAATCATTTTCTCCCAGAGAAACAGATTTGTTCAGGCAGATGAATGTGACAAGTGTAAGCATATGAAGGATACTGACAGCTTTATTTGGAGGGAATGTCATGCAGCTGCTTGTTGAGTATTTTTATGTACTTCATGAGTTTTTGTTGCTTGCCCCTGAATTTGATTGCGAGAAGTGTGTTTGGGGATCTGTTTTTTATTAAAAGTATTATGGATTACAGCCTGCTGCCCCATTACATTCAAGGTAATGTGTTCTGTCTGTGCCAAACAGACCTCCTTTTGTTACCCACGATGGTAATGCACCTCCTTAATATTTCAATCCGACTTGTAGATACTTTATTTTCCGTGATCCTTTATTTCATGTTTAAATTAAGATTTATTTTAGAGTTTTGAATCTAGCACTAAAGCTAAGATTATACTTTGACTGGAGCTGTTCTTCATGCAGCTAATTCTATTTAGACCTCATCAGGATTGATATTT
Organism: Eublepharis macularius; assembly: GCF_028583425.1. Classification (NCBI taxonomy): domain Eukaryota; kingdom Metazoa; phylum Chordata; class Lepidosauria; order Squamata; family Eublepharidae; genus Eublepharis; species Eublepharis macularius. The sequence continues at coordinate 74,709,011 of NC_072794.1, forward strand.
TTAAAAGGATGAAAATTGTAAATCTTTCTAGTTGCACATCCTTTCTTGCTTCCTTGCAACCTTGATCTCCCTTGCTCTGTCCATTTGTTTAGTGGCATGTATCCTACAAATCCACCTAACTTTTGCTTGTTTGTGTATGTAAAGTCTCATTTCTTCCTTTTGTTTTTAATCCCTTGCTTGTCGGACATACAACTCTCATCAGACAAAGGGGATGACAGAGATGCAGGGGAGTCAGCTGGAATCCAATGAGGTACTGACCCTTTATATATATACACTTTGTCATTGAGGAGCAATATGAATTTTAAACAAGCTCAATTTGAGAGGTTCCTTCTAAAAGACCCATTGAAAATTAGCACCAAAAATAGGGGTATATGACTGCTTAACAAATTCTTTATCTCTAGTACAGTTATTGCCACTTACATTTGCCCATTTTGACCCATCAAGATCATCTTTATAATATACCAAGTATAGGATTTTTTCCATAAAGGATCTTTTTCACATTGATTTCCACAATACTGTTCTACCATGCCTGTTCACATATAATGGCTGCTTACTTACAGCTAGATGGTGTATGCTGTTAGCACTGTATTTTTACCATATAGAAGCTTCGTATTTGTTTCATGCTGTGCGTGTGTGGCTGTATGGTCAGTTTCCTGTTCTCTTGCTCCTTTGTCGTTTAAAGAAACTCCAATGTAAAATGGTTGTCTGTGCAGTGCTGTGAAGTAACATGGTTTTGTGATGATTTTACTGATGTATTAGCATGTGTGCCCAGTACGAAGCATTTCTGCACAACAACTTAAGCTCTGGTGTTTGAGGTTTGAAATATGTTTCTCTAAGTTTGCAGAATAACTTACTTGGAGGTCTGTTATTTTGATGTACCATTTGTTATGACCTTGGTGCAAAACATCTTTAATCTGGTGTGATAAATGTACTCGTGTTAAAGGAACAGATTCTGACACTTTAAATACAGTATTTTTTGAATGAAACACCTAGCATTTTGCAATTGATACAGGTACTAACTAATCATTTACAAAAATATTGATAAGGTTCATGTAGTCATATATTTGAGAGCTGTTTTTTGAATTTGCATTTTGACTGACCTTACGGTTCTTTGCCTGTCTGCTTTGTGTCTAAGTTCATGTCTGATTTGTATAGAAAACATCTGCTAGTCACAAGCCTAATTAGGAAGAGTGAGGAAAGTGTTGGTCTATCTGTGGTAGAAGTCTGAAAAGGACAAGGCAGTCCAGGTTGCAGCACATTTCAGATGGGAGGCAGATGTTACCTGTCAGCTGACTTTTTGAGATGCAGCAACTCTTTCTAATGACTTGAAATCTTCCCAGCCATAGGATTCTTCTGAGTAGGACTTCTTTTGTTACAAGTCCAAGAACATGTCTGGTTCTGTATAACTGTATGGATTCCTGTGTACACTTTCTCCCATTTCTCTCCTCCCTATTTTCAAAACTGGGTGGTGATGGTGAGACAGGCTTGAATATACTAGAGGGAGAATGTGGCAGCCACTGTTGGGCACCCTTTGCTCCAACCATCTGCAAATTTTACATAATCATCTGCTGCTTATGTATAACTTTGGAGGATTAAATAGTCAAATAGATACATAAATAAACGAAATGTTGACTCTATTAACCATATGTAGGTATATTGTCAATTAAATTTGTTGTCCAGTGGACATGGTAGTTAGTATTTGCCCACATGTCCTGATATGAAAGTAATCCAAGCTTCTTAGAGGTAATGCATGTGGTATTGCGTTCTCACCATGGATGTTTTGCTTGCTGTATTAATTGGAGCTGGGAGCTGGAAGAACGCAGCAGCAGTGCCATTTGTAGACAGCCATTACATTCAGGTGGTGGTGGGGTGCCACTGTAAAGTTGTTTTGTTGCATTTTGCAGTAGGGTTGATACTGATGGAAAATATGTTTGGTACCAAATATGGTATTATTGACTTTCATTTCAGTCTCATGCTGAAGACTCTGTAATGGATCATCACTTCCGCAAGCCAGCTAATGATATCACATCCCAGCTGGAGATCAATTTTGGAGATCTTGGTCGTCCTGGACGTGGTGGTAGAGGTGGAAGAGGAGGGCGTGGGCGTGGGGGAAGGGCCAACCGTGGAAGCAGAACTGACAAGGTGGGTATACTGATTTTTCCATTCTGTTTACTGATGATAGTAAAAAGAATAGAACTGTTTTCTGGAATTTGGAAGCACAATTGCCAATATTAATGATCTTCAAGTCTCGTTGATGAAATTTGTTAATTAGCAATTATAGTTTCAGAACAGTAGGTGGGCTCCAAACCTCCTATTACATAGAAGAAAATTACTGATTCTCCTCCTCTCTTCCATCCCCTGAGAAGGTTTAGGGGGCTGCTGCTACCAGGAGGCAGTAAATACTACTTGAATAGGGTGACTGACGTTGCTGTAAAATCGAAAAGAGTCCAGTAGCACCTTTAAGATTAACCAACTTTACTGTAGCATAAGCTTTCGAAAATCACAATTCTCTTCGTCAGATGAGTCTGACGAAGAGAACTGTGGTTCTCAAAAGCTTATGCTACAGTAAAGTTGGTTAGTCTTAAAGGTGCTGCTGGAATCTTTTTGATTTTGCTACTACAGACTAACACGGCTAACTCCTCTGGATCTATGACATAGCTGTGTATGCTGCTTGCGCTTATTTAGCCTTGCACCATTAAATATAACTGAATTATGTCTTTACTTTTAATGTCAGTTATTAGTGGGTTATACTTAGTTTGTGAAGTACCTTTACCTCTGTAGATACAGTTTAGGTAAAGTTTTGTAGCTGCCCTACATAACAGCAAATTCACTTAGTAGTGCTGTTGTCTTCATCACAAACAGGGCTGTTTTTCTTTTGAATCTGTTAAAGGGAAGAGAGTGTAACTTAATCACTTCAGTTCCTGTATTTCTTTCTTGTTCCTTTCTTTGGAAGGTTCTCATTACCAAATCTATCCTTGAAAGCAGTACTTCAGTGGAAAATGGAGTTACAAACCTTCTTTTCATGTATAACAGAAAATTTTTAGCTCTATTGATAATATTTATGTGTTTCCTTCCAGTTGGTTAAGGAGTTTGATGTGATCCACGCACCCAACCAGGTTTGTGATTTTTTTTTCAACTGATGACATGTTTCATGCATCCAGAGGTGCAGGCTTTACTCTGGGAAGCTCATATGTACTAAATGTTAATTAGTTTTTAAAGTGTCAAAAGATATTTGATTGAATCCCATGAAACCTGAGTAGGAAAGCAAAATCTGCTCAGCACAGTTGTGCTTAACACAAGGGCTGCAAAAACCCAAAGCACTTCAGTATAATTGTTAATGGAAAAACAGTATGTATATGGACTATGGCTCGGCTGTTGCCTAGAATTTCTGCATGTGCAAGGGCCTGGGCAGTTTTCACTGATTCTTCCCAAGCACAGAGGAGTCCCTTCAAGCTATTCCTGTGGTTCTACGAGGAACCATTTTAGGTTGCTATAAGAGGGAGGAATTGGTGAAAATCCCTTTCTCCTGGTATCTGTGGAAATTGTACATAGTTGGCATGTATCAGAAAAAAAAACCTTTTGCTGTTTCTAGGTAAAGGTAAAGGTAGTCCCCTATGCAAGCACCAAGTCATTACTGACCCATGGGAGGACATCGCATCACGATGTTTTCTTGGCAGACTTTTTATGCAGTGGTTTGCCATTGCCTTCCCCAGTCATCTACACTTTACCTTTAAGAAACGGTACTCATTTTACCGACCTCAGAAGGATGGAAGGCTGAGTCAACCTTGAGCTGGCTACCTGAATGTGGCTTCCGCCAAGATCTAACTCAAGGTTGTGAACAGAGCTTGGGCTGCAGTACTGCAGCTTACCACTCTGCGCCACAGGGCTCTTTTTGCTGTCTCTGCAACATGTGAAAAAGATGGTTGGAAATGGGATGGGATACAATCACTTTCACATAGTGCAGACACTGAATTGGAATCCCGAATCGCACACTCTTAGTTTTGCTACAAAAGTGGATCGTGTTTGAACTGCATGCATGAGTATGAGGAAGAAAGCATGCAAGCCAGATCATATTGTAGGCTTGTTCACATACCAATGATTTGTTGTGCCTGACATAACAAAATTAAGCAGATATTAAAGTAGCATTTTGACGAAGCACTGTACTCAGTGAAGACTGATTGTTTTGCAAACTGACTCTCAGATTAGAATTTAGTCTTTTAAAATGTAGTCTACATGTCAGGTTTGAAGTAAGGCAGGCTTAGGCCATTGCATATTTCACCAAGTTCATTTTGGTAAACGTGCTTTCTAGTATGCTCAGTTTAGCATTTTATTTATAATGTACAGAAATGTACATGTAGAATTAAAATACACCTTATCTATAAACTAGACAGCAAAAGGTATTCCTTATGCCACCTAAAAGTTGTGCATTGAACATTTGTTTTACAGCAGGATCACATGTTTGTATTTTGTCAATTAATCTGGAATAAAATGAATCCATGCTTTTAAACAAACAGAGAATCCCCCTGCTTAACCCATAGTTCTTTTCCTAGGCATGTTTATATGTCATTTGTGTATGTGCCATTTGTTTTTAGTGATTGGAAATAGGTTTTTTTAGAATTTAAAACTGTTGCCATTGGCCAAGGAAGTAAGTCAGTTTGCTAGCAGCTGAAAAGATAGTTCTGGAGGATAATTCTTCTGTTATACAGGATGCTGGCAAGACTTGACGGTGATGAGCAGCTTTTCTAGTATAAGGCAGAAGAATACTCTCTAAACTACCCCTGGCCCATAATAACCTTAGAACTTTTACCCTTCCATTTTTTGTGCATTCATTGGATATCAGTGTCCTGTCAGTATAATGCCAGAGATGAAAAGTGGCCCATCCATTCACTCTGTCCAAATAACACATCTCCTGTTTCTCTTTCAGTCAAGTGCTTCTGCTCCTGATGTTGACGATCCAGAAGCTTTCCCAGCTCTGTCCTAAACTGGATGCCCTAAGCCAACCCTGCCCCTTGATGGGCCCTCCTCTACAAGGCTTGCATGCTTAAGGATCCTAAAAACAACTAAGAAATTTAAAAAAGGGGACTCTCATTCATACCATTCACACCTAAAGACTGAATTTTACCTGTTTTGAAAATGAACTTCTCTTGCTACACAGAAGCAACAATATGGTAGTCAGTTTTGTATTTAGAAATGTAACAGTAGCAGGGATGTTTTCATAATTTTTTTCGGAAATTATGCATTCTTCATGGATACTTTTTTGTATTGCTGCTTGAAAATATGCGTTTCCAAACTTGAAATATAGGTGTGAACAGTGTGTACCAGTTAAAGCTTTCACTTCATTTTTTTTAATTTAGAATTTTAGGTGTTTTCCCCAGATTACAATTTTAACTCTTGCACACTCTTTCTTTTAATACTGCTTAGCAGATTTTTTTCTTCAATCTATGATCAGCTGGGATATGTACAAAAAAATTGGAAAATTGTTAGTACTGTGTGGAATACTAACTTCTGGAATATTTTGAGTTTTTAATACTTAAATCCAAACTTGGAGAAGTCCATTTTCTTCTATCTTTGGTAGCTTGTGTATTCAAAGTCTTTATACAAAAATGATATTGGATACTTGAAAAAATAGTTAAAGCACATTGCTTTATACTCAGATATCTGTGTATAAAGCCAGCACCTCTGTTTGGGTAATTGGTCTAAGCCATTCTAAAAAAGAATTCTGTGTTACACCTCTCATTCATCCTTTCAACCTTATTCTTTTCCTTCCACAAATATAGTTGTCTGTTTGGTAAAAGTTTGTTTAAACTTGCTAATATTGTTGCTACCCAAAATATCTTGTAGATGGGAGCAACTTTTTTTTTTCATGATGTGGGAGGTTGGGAAGAAAGTGGCATCTGTTTCTAATACAGTTGGTTTAAACTACATTTGGTATTGTCTGGCAGTGTAGTATATCGACACAGAGATATACCTGCTTTGGATGCATTTAAACACTTCCACTAGCTACAGACCTGGTCCTAAAGAAGAAACCAAAGGACATGGTGTACTACCTTGGAGGAGAATTATTTGACATGTAAGTTGAAGATTAGTGAGCATCAAAATGGGACAGCAGTTGTCTCCTTGGGACATAACCAAAACTTTACTTTTTTGTGGTTTTTTCCCTCTGTTGCCTCTGGTCTCAGCTAGCTGACAAACGAATGTTTTATTTTCAGAGTGTGATTGTAAGTTCTCCTTATCACTGTAGAATTCTCTTAATCCCTGTGAACAGGAATGTTACCACTTTCAAAACACAAGGAACTTGAGAAAAGCAAATAATAAAAAGGACTACTTAGGATTTTTGACTGCAGCATTTGTTAGGAGATTAGAATAGGAACAACCATTTAAGGTTTCTTACTGTTTGAACCGCTTTTAGCATTTGTGCTTTCTTAGTTACAGAACGAAGGACAATACTCTATTTTTTTTTTTAAAAGCTGTATGGGATGAGCAGAAGAATTAGACAGTGGAAAAGTAAACTCACTTTGTGTTCAACTGGCTTAGATTATCTAAATGATTTGTATGAACATTTTTGTTTACGTAAGCAAAGGTTACTGTATTGGAGTGGACTCTTGATGCATTCAGCTTTCAACACAGCCTGGAAGAAAGACGCAGATTTTCAGTGTATCAAATATATTTTGCCCCATGGGTGGTTTTAAGATGATAAGCATTCTTTCAAAGTATTTTGGACTTTTAAATTGTCTCATTTTAGAGGTAGTCAATTTTCTAGGGTCAACAGGACCATACATTTTCAATAGCCACCTTCTTTCCCTGGCCCCTCCAGTTTCACATCTCTTAATACAGAATATATTAGATGATGCTGATATTATCTGTATCCTTAAACATCTTATCATATATTCACTGTGCAAGTATTCTCATCTCCAAAGACATACTTAATCAGTAGTTCTTTGCTGTTCTGTATGCTCCGAATTTCCCAGGCTAATAATGGCTCTTTCCACCCCTTGTTCAGAAAATCCAGCAGTCTTATGTTATGCCAACTAGATGCTTGACACACATCCTCCAGCTTGGCATACTGTAACATCCAATAAGTTAAGGAAGGCCTTTTAAAAGTGGCCCATTGCTGTTCCTTTAATAGCTGTGTATCTTAAATTGTGTCAAGCTGTGAAACAAAATACTAATGTGTTAACAAAATAAAGGTTTATTTTCATGCTCTTTTAAAAAAATGTCACAAAAAGTTGGCATTATGAATGCCTCTAATGCCAAGCATCTTGCATAGTCTCTAGCCCACAAGTCCCTGGATACAGGGACTGGTGCCTTTATGCATCCATTATCAGCAGTGGGTGTGGCTTTTGCAAAACTGTATCTTCCCACCATCTGTCTAGTATTAGCTATTAATGACTCATTTTCTCTTAATTGTTTATTCTGCCATTACACTGCTGTATTAAGGGATGAGGCCTGTATTTCTTTTAATGGGTCAATACCAAATATGAAATGGTTGACTTACTTTTAATGTTTGAGCATGAAAGTTCGTCTTGTGCCAACCAACTGGCATAAATGTTACCAGATGAATGAAAGAAAAGTGCACAAGTCCTACTAAGGTAACCATCGGGTTCAAACTAATCCTGTTGTGACTGTAGGTCTTTCTGTTGGGAGGGATGCTGCGTCAAATGGTTGATCACGTCTTGCCCAGTGAGATTCACTTGCATATCATACTTGTTGACTTAATAAAAGTAGGACTTACGTTTCTGGCTGTCTTGAGTGCTCAGAGTATAGTTATGTTACATTTAGGTGAATATTGTGGTCATTGGGATGTTAATGTAAATTATTAGGCTGCAAGGGTTTTTTAAGATGATCCCATTTTGCAGGATTTCAGGTATTTATTATATGCGTGAGTTCAGATGGGTGCCACCTTGGAGAATACAGAGATTCCAACAGAGAGGCTGTGTAACAGTATCCTCTGATTCCTTTCTGTATTTTTTTTGTGACTTGTTAACCTTTCCATGTCATCTGCAAGATTTGTTCTCAGCTGATTCAAGGTGACTGGGAAGCATTCTGCAGCCCTCTGCTTTCCCCTGTATACAAGACAAGTAAACTGTAAATGAGCCAAAGCATGGCATCAGTGAGGGAATGTGGGAGGGGAATATCCATTAGTATATCGATTGCTCTTCATCTCAGCAAGCATTGTTCAACTTCCTTGGCTGTAATGAAGGCACATTGCGTTTCTGCCATTGCACCTGACTGCGTGGCGCTTGACTGTGACTAAATTGCTCAGTGAGCCCATTTTGTAACAATAAGGGAGGGGAGAATTTGTGTTTATTGGCAATGCATAAGAGGGGAGAAATTCAACAACAAAAGTTAAATGTTGCATGTGATTAGCTGTTCTACTTATTTCCACCACCACCCGTTTTTGAACCAGTTGTCAGAAAGGAATCAGTTGCATAGTATTCAGCCAGAACGAAAAGAGTGAATGAAAACAGCTATACTTTTAGTAAAGGTGGGTAAGAGTCCTTCTCCCTGTGGTTTTTCATATTTAAGTGATAAGGCTGAGAATGGGCTTATTGCAGCGTAGGTGTGATGTGCAGATACATTATTCCAGCTCTGCATTCAGATGCATGCTTGAAAATGGCAAAGACTAATGTGGTTTGGGTGGTTAACTTTTTAAAAGTCTGACTGTTAATGGATGGTTTTTCCTGAATCTCTCTAACTTTCCTGGTGCCTTTTAAGACACATAGTAGAATCCTTGATCCATTGTAACTGCATTTGTTGCATACACAAGTCACTTCTAATGTACAGTTCATAGGAGTGCAACAAGGTATTACGGGCTCCAAACCCACAATCGCCACTAATTTCTTACATTTGAATGCTGGGATCTAGCCATTCCAGTTGGGACTGATGTAGATCACGCAAGCCTGAAATTTGAAAATGCGTTAAAAGCTGATTAAAACTGCAGTTACCAAATTTGGATATAATGGGCATGAATACAGATCTAAAATATATACCAAAGACACAGCAGCACAACATAGGGTTGTGTTATGCAAGAAAAGCAACATTCTAGAAGTCAATAGTCTTTAGTTTCAGTTAGTATACCTTGGTGTTTCCCTCCTTTTTTTCCATGGAGGAACCCCTAAATTAAGCTTTTAAGTCCCAAGAAACCCCCACCAGTGAGAACAACAGGCCAGTTACTGGCAAATTATTCTCCAGAAAATTTATTGGTAAAGATCTGAGATATATTTAATTGGCATTCATCAAAAAAGAAACATTTTCCTGTCTTTGTTTTTTCAAATATCAAAATCAAGTTTACATAAATACCAAAATAAAATTTGCATCCAAAGTCAATATCAGGTTTACTTTTAGTGTGATATTGGCTTGAGTTTTTTTGTTGCACAAATGTTTAATGTTGAAACACTGGTATACTTGACTGCAAGGTAGTTCTTGAACCACTTGTGGGAAAAAAATTGATATCACCCTCTGCTGTTGCAGGATCATTGGAACCCTGCTCCACAACAAGTGCAAATGTGAGCTGCAGTGGGAAGGGGAAAACTCATGAAAATTCTATTATCTGCTGCAAAAGTTCTTTCCAGTAATGGAAAATGTAGCTAGGATCTATGTCACAAGTTTTTGTTGTACATTCCCTTTTTGAATCACATGTCAACAGGTCATTGGCACATGACCTGTTTTTTTAAAAAGTTGCAGTCCCTTTAATTACTATGACTTAATGATCCAAATACAATCCCCATTCAGTGATACTATATTTGTATTTTTTTTCCTGTTGTCACCTATGGCCACCATGGTCAGCAGCATACAGTTAAATGCACCTCCCTCTGGGGTAGATTTTTTAAAAAATGTTTCATGTCCTGTCTTATTGATGCTGTGAAAGTTACGTTGTATGATTGTACAGATGAATGAAAGATGTATCAGCAATTATCCTCGGAAACTGAACTTCTGCTGTGAAAAAAGCAAGTTCTTGTGCAGGCGGTGTCACCTGTAATTATTTTTCCCCTTTTCAGTGTTGAAACACAGTCCCACCTTGTAAAGATACAGAGTTCTATTGAATCTTGAATTCTCCTAGGGCTTCAGCAGTAGTACATCCCAATAAAATGCTGTTGTATTACTCAATCCAAACATGGGGTTAGAGACAGAGTACTCTTCCATGGGTCTTTCAATAGATTCTTTCCCTTTTACAAAGGGAGAGAAATGTGTAGATTTTTTCATTCTGCTACTAAATCACCCTGTATCATACTTCATGTGGTTCCCACATATTCCTGTCTCCTAACCTTGGGAGCTATTCATTGGCCGGAGTGTGCAGGGCTTCAATGAAAAGGGTGAGGTGGGGAAATTGGTTTTTATCTAAACTGATACCTTCAACATACGTAATTTCTGATATAAGACATTTGGCTCGTGCTAAAACAATTCCATCAGTATTCATGGTAATTTTGAAATACATTAGAAATGGTGTTCTACTATATTTCTCAGCTAAATAATTGATCTGCAACCTGTTTATTCAAGAACTGCACCAGTTGCTCTGAAGCCTTGTGACCTTGAGCAGTCATCTGAAGAACAAAGCTTCAATAGCTCCTTATCCTTTGCAGAGTCCCTCATAAAATTCTGCTTCTTCCTTGGAAGCATCTGCCTCCTTGCATGCCCTTCAATGTGATGCTTGACCAAAGTAACGTAACCTGCATACTTTGTTAATGTATTCCATTGCCATACCCACGGTGGAATCATTGACCACTTTAAAATGTGTTGATGTCTGTCAATTTGTTTCCTCCCATGGATTTCAGAGGGTTATGATAGACAGCAGCTACAATATGTGAAAAGAAACATTTAAAAACTTAAACATAAAAGGGTTGCTATTTATGTGGTAACCATTTTGTCACCTGTGCTTTCCAAACACTGCTCTACACCTGTAATTAAAACATCTCAGTCTTCAACAAAAGGTATCACAGGTGGTTTGGTGAGAAGGTGGTTTGGTCTTGGAAGAACTGTTTTCTCCTGACCTTGTGTACAAATCCCTCAGTATGTGCTGCCGACTAAAGCACAGGATAAGTGGTGCTTTCAACTTGACCTCATTCAGACTACAGCCTTCAGCTATGAAAAGGATTTATATTTGCTCATGGATCCAAGTGGTGTATATTGTTGCTGTCAGTTTATACTTTGTTCTGCACATTGATGCACAAATTCCCTCTATCCATAACTATTGCTTTGCGATGCCAGAAAGAAAGGTGGTTAAGAGAGAGACATTTGTTGTTCTGGATCATTGATGAAGTGGGCTTGATGCTTGCTGTTTTTTGGAATAGGTCCCTCCAAGACTAGCGAGTTTCTCAGAGTTTTAACTTTTTAGCAGAAGGTTCTCCCATTGTGACTAACTTCTAGGTGTTTTTTATATAACATGGGTGTGTAAAAACAATCCATGGCCAAGTTTTTGTTTTTGCTTAATGTGATGCAAACCTGTGCCCTGTAAGTAGCTTCTTGACCTGTAATGTTTGTGGTAGCTCTGGAATCTGTGCTCATAAGTGTTCAGCCTATGCTTCCAGGAGGATCATGTCTACTCTAAACATATTGGGGGAGCAAGGCTTTGTATGCTGAAAAAAGGAAATCTTTGCACAGTTATGGCAGGGTAAAATTGGTGGGCGTGATCCAAACTCACTGATGCTGCTACCATGCAGAGAGCCTACTCATTTAGAATGTCTGCACAGCTCAGGGTACCATTTTCTTGAACAAGTTTAATTTTGCTTACCATGTTGTAATTGCTTAATGCACCAGTTGGTCTTGGATAGCAAACAGGAAAATTGAATAAAGGAATGCAATAGAGGTATGTATTTTGCAAAAGTGATACTTGGATAGCAAAATGGCTGGAAGCTTTTTTCCTCTGGGTATATACACAATTATTTTGCAAAATAACATGAAGTATGAGAGTGAAAGACTTCTCAAAAGTCTGTTGGGCAACATTGATAGATTGATTTTATGACATTACAACATAAACGTTTATTTCTTTTGTAGATGTAGGAAACACGGTGCTTTTGGACATGGATATTTTGTCCAGTTTTTAATAGTTAGGAGAAATATTTTGCTGTCTGTGATTTGCAAAAGAATTTCGGGCTACATAGCCCTTTGAAGTGGTGGGTAAAATAAAGTGTCCATTCTAAAGAAAAAGAACATAAAAGTTGAAAGAAGGGGAACCAATAAATATTACTATTGTAGCTGGCTTTGGCAATCTGGCATGCATCTATCAGAACTTTTAAAGAAAGGTATAGGGCTGGTTCCAATTAACATGAAACTGGTTCAATTAAAAATAATCATTAAGTGCTGGACACTATTTACTGTGGTTAGTTAGAATTTGCAAAAGCAGGATTAAAAAACAAGATACGAAGCTGGCTTATGAACTAGTTTTATGCTTGTTTTCTTGTTACGTGTGATTGTGTCCTTGCTTATTCCTGCCTTGTTTCCTGCTTTGCGCCCACTCCACCTACAGAGCCACTATCAAGAGCAGCTCAAAAGCTAAACAGCTCTTTCTTCAGCCTGCTGTCTAGTACAGCAGTCCCCAACCTTTGGCACCAGGGACCGGTTTCATGGAAGACAATTTTTCCATGGACCGGGGGGAGGAGTGGTTTTGGGATGATATAATTGTACATTTTATTTCTATTACTACATTATTTAATGAAATAATTATACAATTCACCACAATGCAGAATCAGTGGGAACCCTGAGCTTGTTTTCCTGCAACTAGACTCACGGTCTAGTGAGTACTCACGGACCAGTCGTCAGAGAGGGCAGCAGCAGCAGGCAGCTGCAGCACACACAGCCACCAAGCAGCCGCACCACCACGAGGTCTATATTTGTTAGCGCAACTGTATGGGCAGGAGGCCAGTGGCACTTCTCCACTCTCCAGCAGTGGCCATGCCACTGGAGGAGAGGCAGGCGATTCTCAGAGTGGCTGGCTGCCTAGCGGGCCTGGCAGTGACCCGGCACAAAGGTGCAAGGGTAGGGCAGGGCAGCAGCAGCTCCAGCAAGCACAGCTGCACCGACCACAGCACAAGGCAGCAACTGTGTGCCAGCTGGGAGTGGGAGACCCAGAGGCATGATGGGAGTCAGCATGCCAGGCGAGGTGATATTTCTAATGGAAAGTGCAGGGCGAGGCGAGGCTACCCCTCCCAAGACGGCGACTACCTACGTTGCCTGCTCCCTAGAGCCCCCTCTGAACTCGCCCACCACTCACCTCCTGTGTGGCCCGGTTGCTAACAGGCCACGGACTGGTACCAGTCCGCGGCCCGAGGGTTGGGGACCCCTGGTCTAGCAGGTTGCATCTCCATGCCTTTTCCTGGCATGGAAACATTTCTCTGTTACCCCTCTTAAAGGTCCATGTCTCTTAAAGGCATGCTCCTTCCATTCAGGCTTCTGTGTATGAAGAGAGAGCAATGCCAATAGAAATCGTTGCATGAGATCCATCAACAAAGTAGTTCATATAATAGTAATAACTGTGCTTATATGCCACTCTTCTAGACAAATTAATCCCCCACTCAGAGTGGTGAATAAAGTCAATGTTACTATTTTTCTGACATTGTAGCTTGGGGTGAGTGGAGTGGCTTACCCCAGGCCACCTGCTGAGCTCATGGAAGTAGTGGGATTTGAACCAGCAGAGTGATTATTTGCATCCCACTATGCTACAGTATTCTGTTTACCCTTACTCTTCTGAGACAATGGACTTGGGTGGTGGTGTACTGGATTGAGGCATTACCTGTCTGGCTAGCCCTGATGCATCATGACATCAGTTTCCTTTGCTTTCACCCAGTAGCATCATAACTACAAAACCCCCAGAAGTCAAGGCAAAGCGTCAGACTGGAGTCAAGATGGGGGCTTTCATTAGTCTGTTACTGAGCAAGCATGTCCAGGAGGGATGTGCCCATCTGTAACACAATGAAGCAGCATTCAATTCTCCAAAAAGATAGTTAAAAGTGGCTTCAGCTACAACAACGCTATGAAACGGATCGATCTTTAAAAAAAAATCAAGGAGAATTCATATGCAACAAGCGTAATTGATGGAACCCAGGATCATGTTGCAGCATACAAATTTGGCAACTATCCTGTGACAAAGAAGAGAGATAATTCCTGGTTACACTGGGAAGCAACATCCAAAATCTCAGTGTTGGAAGGCTAGCCTGAGGACAATAGCTCCTACTGCTGCTACCTCTTCAGCAACACCTGCTGCAACTCCTAGAAGCATCAGTCACCATAAAAGATGGGAAGAGAAGACAGCCAATGAAGTTGCTTCAACTAGTCCTTTTAAGTGGTTTGCATGATCACATGGCTTCTTTTTATCTCCTACTGCTAGGGTCATTGCTAGCACCTTGTTGAACACAAATGCCATCTCTGTGGGTCCTCCCTGTAAGAGAGTAAGAATGATGCTTTGAAAAATTAATACACAAATTTTGCCTATTATTCCCCTCTCTTCTGAGGGCAAGGGAAGATACAGTGAATTTAGATGAAGCCTCAGGTGGCCTTATTTCCAAGAAGGATGGCCCTCCTTTTCTCCTTCCAAAAAGAGGAAGAAGAGACTGCTCCGTGGTGCAGTCAAGCAGGCACAGATCTACAGAAGAGCTGCCAATAGCAGATAAGCAGAGGTGGCAAGAAGCATATATTGCACAACTTGACCACGCAGCTGTTGAGTATGGCAGGAAGATCCTCCAAACCAATACAAATGGCAGATGCTTGGCTTTAGCATTTATAGGCACAGTGAAGCAATCAGGAATACAGAGCACCACCATGGATCATGGGAGATGCCTTCCCTTCCTCCTAGACCTAATTTTCTGAATGCCTCAGTAATAGCAACCTGGCTATGTAATGTTGGAGGAGTTTAGGTCCCTGCAAGAGCAGATTGCATCCTCCTGATGAGGGAGCTGGAAAAGATATCGTTCAAGATACTCCTCCAGATCAAACATCCCTCCTTCCCTTTGATCATTTAGACAGGATAGTAGGGAGAATTCGTCAGATGGGGGTAGATTGCAGGGCATCAGCCCTGGTTGACTAGGTGGTGCATAGACCCCACCCTTCTCACAGTGGCTCAGGCCCTTCCTCCTGGGGTTCAGGGAGAGCAGACAGTTCTTTTGATAAGAAGGAAGGGGAAATATCTGAGCAGGAGATCACAGTTCCAGAGTAACCTAAATGTTTCTTTAACCACAAGGATTGTCAGGCTATTAGTCAGGGCTGTGATGGCACTGGATCTCTCAGAACCCCCAGAAACTGGGCAAGAGACCAACCCTTAAACCAAAACCTAAAGGGATTAAATTCCCTCCTGTTTGTATGGTATTGAAAATTTAATGCTGTTTACAATATTCGTTGAGACTCAAATGAAAGAGGAATGGACTTAACCTCCTCTCCAGTAAACAAAACCTGGAGCTAGTGAAGTTTTTTGCCTAACTACACTATAAATCTTTTACAGGTACCATTAGTAGATGCCCCTTGTGTAAGAGAGACATAAAAATGATTTTAATTGAACCTCTCCCAGGAAATCATATCCTGGGAAGACTAGAATGAAAAGGCAATAAAGATCTCACATGGCTATGGAGCAGAGATGAGATCCAACCATTGGCTGAACTGTCAAGCAGAACCGGAAGAATGATTGTGCGTGTGGGTATAGAGACTACGGTCAAAACGTGCAGGTAATAGGCTGCCCTAGAGGACCCATCAGCTATACATCCCAAATCCAGGATTAGTGGGGAGGGTTGGGGAAATCCACCCTTTAGGAGGGAGTTTTAAAAGATCTGTGTGTCTGTTCCAGACCAGGAGCAAAGGGGTAGGGGGGTATTTATCGCCTGTGTTTTGGGGAATAGAACATCTATCCCTTTGGCTTGGATTTGGAATGTCAAGGTAACATCAAAGTAAACCTTAAGCTAAATTACTTGGAAAGTTTTATTTTTCTTTCTTTAGTTCTGTTTAGCATTTATGCCATGATACTAGCATTTCTGTGCTTTGCAGCATATTTAATATAGTACAGTAAAGATCTTACTCTTGTTTAAGAAGGCTATGTCAAAAGATTTCCTTCCTGTGTGCCTAGATGCTTGTTCATGCTTGACAATCTGTATGCGCTCAAAGGCTCACCAGTGCCATTCTGCTGGTGAAAGGAAGCCTGAAATTCAGTTTGGTGCTGGCAAGTCCGAAGGATACATAACCAAGGGGAGTGGAAGTGTTGGCTTTTGCCTTCTCTCATATGCAAGCATATGCCTGCCTACATTTTCCCTGGGACTAAAACACCCCTGTTGTAACTCTTCTGGGGAGGGATGCTTTGTTACTAAAGATGGGGAAAGATCCTTATGGAGCCAACTGGAATACCTTTGCAATTGGCCTTCACAATTAGGGCATAAGCCACATCTGTTTATGAGGGCCTCCATTGTTTGGGCTGGAAAGATAGTTCAGCTGATTCTAGATGATAGCAGAAAGACTAGGGGAAAAAGCCATTCGGTTTCTCAAAGTTGTCACCTTTGTGGCTGATGCCACCCTGGACACACACTTCTTGTCCTGTACAATGGCATTGACAGTCACTGCAACTGTGACTCTGGGCATGGCAAATCTATTCAAACTGATCCTAGCATCCTTTCCATTCCAGGAACACAGTCTTTGAGGGAAACTTGGGCAACATTCTGGTAGAAACCAAGGTTTAAAAGAAAGCTATGAGAAGAGGAGTAATGATAGAAGCTAGAATTCACATTTCTTTCAATGTCAGCTTACTCTCTCAGGTTTCAGGGGTGACCAACAATGCTCCAGCTGGAACAGAAATACAAGAGAGCAGGCAAGGTTATTACCAGTCCACCCCCCACCCCCAGAGCCTTTTAATTCCAATAAAGGGCACAAGTCCCAGTGAAAGAGAGCATGATGCCAAATCCCCACTAGTGAGAAGATTTACCCACTTTCTCCCCCAGTGGAGTTGGTCCAACATGGACCAGTGAGTATTGGTCAAATGAGATACACATCAGAGTTCATCGCCAGACCGGCTTCTCTTATTTACAAGATGCCAATGGAGGGAGAAACACCTGAGGACTATGGAGGCCATTTGTCATCTAGCAGACATAGAGGCCACAGAACCGGTCCCTGATTGTATAATGTCATCGGGGGGGGGGGCAGTTACTTGATTTTCTTCAGTGTCTCCCAAAGAAATGGGGACTGGAAAGCAATACTAGACTTACATTCATGTTCCACAAACACTTCAGAATGGAGATCTTCAGATCCATTATGGAAGTGTTTTGCCCTCAGCCACATTGGCTTCCATAGACCTTACTAAATGGTGTATCTCCACATAACAGACTTCCAGCTCTGCAGCTTCCTGAGATTTCCAGTTCAATGCACTACCCTTTGGCTTAGCCACAGCTGTAAGGGTTTCCCTCCAAACTGATGGTAGACCTGGATGCCCTTCTTTGTCATCAGGGAATCCATGTCCATCCATACCTGAATGATCAGATCTCCAAGCTTGGAAAAAGTGCTTGTGGATATTCTAGCCACCAGTCAAAGCTTAACCCACTATGCATTTCTTATCAACTCATCCAAGAGCAACCTGAATCCATCACAAGGGATAGAACATATAGACTCCTCCAGAAACAGGCTCTACCTGCTGGAGGAAAAGATCCAGAAGATATGTGGCATGTGAAGCAACTGATAAATTCCAGATCATCAACCCTTGTGACTCTGGCAACGCTGCAGTGCTTAATGATTGCCTATTTGGACTTGGTTCCTTGTGTGCAGTGGTTCCCATGCAGTGGTTTCTAGTTACAGATCCCTTGAAAGACTTGTATCCTTTTAGATCTCAACTACCCATTGCAACGACTTCACTTGGCTGGCTCTGCAGTCCAACCAGGGCAAGGAATACATAAAGCCCAGCATAACCCAGGTTTTACAGATGTGAGCCTGACAAGCGACCTGTCAGAGAAGACACACACAAGGGATCTGTAACAGCAGAAGACGAACATCAACCTTCTGAGAATCATAAATAAGACTGGCACTAGTCAAGGTCCTGGATATGATCAGGAACAATTGCATCCTGATAAGAACAATGACTCAGCAAAAGCCCACATCAACAGACAGGGCAGGTCCAACTCATCGACCCTGCATATAGAGATGGTGTAGATGTCTTGGGCAGGAAAGAACCTCAAGTCTATATCAGCAGAACACATCAAGTGGACTGGCTAAGCAGACAACAGCTGGATTACAACAAATGGTCTCTCAAAATAGAAATCTTTCTTCTGATTGTGAGACCTTTTAGGAACCCAAGAGTGGACCTCGGTCTCAGACATCAATCACTGTATGCCTAGGTTTCTCTCCAAATTCCAAATGTTAGGAGCAAAGATGCTTTGATGTCCCTTTGGCTCTCTGTTTGCCCACCCATTCTGCTAATCCCAAAGCTGCTAAGGAAACTGAGACAAGAAAAAGTGATCCTGACCTCCACAGCTCCCAACTGACTACACAGCTACGCAATTGACTGGTTTTCAGCCTTAGTGGAATTAACTATTGAAGACCCTTGGCAGATTCCAATCTGGTCCAGATATGCTCCAACAAGGACCACTGTGGCATCCAAACCTGGCATGGTTATATCTGACTGCATGGAATTTGAAAGGGAAAGATTATTCTACAAGACTCTCAACCAGCATGCTAGTCTCCAGAAGAGTTTCTGTTTCTAGAATTTATAACTCCTCTTGGAAGTCATATGCCAGTTGGTGCCAACAAGGATATCTAGATCCAAAATATCTAGATTCTTGCAAAACAGTGTTGACCGAAAACAAGACTAATATGCTGCTGTGATGGATTGCACATGTTAAAAAGCCTGGAAGGGCTGTATACACAGCAGTACAGAATCAGAGGGTTGTGAGTGGCAGGCTACTCCAAGGCATCTGATTGGGTAGCATGAGCTGGAACGAGGAGGGTCTTTTTTCATTCTTAGCAGAGATCCAATGTGGAGAGTTGGGAGATGGAATCCTAATGGACAGCAGATTCAACACAGGCAGGAGAACAAGTTGGCAAGGAGGTTTGGGAAGTAGGTGAAGACTTCCAAACAGACCAAAGAAAGGGGTAGATTATCTAATGAGATTTTCTCTACCCAGTTAAATAGGGAGGGAGCTCTGGAAAATGGAGAGGTCAGATTCAGTTAATGACTGAAGGAAAGCAGTGGTGTGAGAAAAGAGGAGACTTGGTGTACGAGAAAAGTATACCTGCCTTCCTAATACCAAAAGAGAAAGAGAATACGGGAAGAAAGTATACTGGAGTGCTTATAGAAAAAGAAGGGAACTAAAGCCTCAAAACAGAAGCATTTAAGTGTCTGTGAACAACATAAGAACTGAAGTCTGTGCATGTTCTGATTTTACCTGAGAGAGAGAGAGAGGTTGAATTACCTTAGAAATTTTCAATCCCTGATTTCACCTGACCTTTCCCCTCTAAAAAAAACAACTACTTAGTTATTTTTGGAATTTAAAAATGCCTCTGGTGCCATTTCTGTGGTTTAAGGATGAAGAAACATCATTAGACAAATATGTTGCATAGACAGGTAGCTACCTTCGCTACAGTTCTTCCACAGATTCAGTCTGGATCCAAACCAGTTTAAAGCAAGATCCAATCA
The DNA here is from genome assembly GCF_028583425.1 of Eublepharis macularius. Lineage (NCBI taxonomy): Eukaryota > Metazoa > Chordata > Lepidosauria > Squamata > Eublepharidae > Eublepharis > Eublepharis macularius. The sequence continues at coordinate 74,728,596 of NC_072794.1, forward strand.
AAAGTGTAATCAGACTGGGGGAAGGCTGCTACAACTGTTATATAAGCAAAACCTAGTGCAGTTTGATATGCAGATACAATAGGAAGTTAAATAATTATTACTGAACTAGGTACCATATATAAGAGGTGGAACATGCAAGATTTTGGCATCTATAGTGCAGTGCAAGATTTTGGCATCTATAGTGCATGAGGAATTGCTAAGATAGGCAGGTAATAGTCTTGAATTTATTAGCAAATTCATCAATTTCTTACTAGATTCTTTCTGAAATTCCTTTGTAGAATAGTTATTTTTAGACCTGCCGTAGAATGCTCTGCAAATGTTCACCCACTAGTTTATGAATATTGTGATTTTTAATGTCTGATTTGTGTTCATTTATTCTTTTGCATAGGTACTGTTTGTCCAATGGAGAGAGTAGAAGGGCATTGTTGACACATGCTGGTGTAGATTAAGTTTGAGGATAAGCAAGCGATTTGAGTGCAAGACAGGATCACTGATGTTATCGATATTCTCAATGTGGCTTAATCTGTTGATACTTGTCCAGAGTCTGGGAGCCATGGAAAGATAAGACAGTTCTTTCTACAAACCTGTGGAAAAAATATGGAGGGGGAAGAGGGGGTAAATGTCATCCAAAAATAAATGATGCACCTGTAACTTGAAGAAGCCTCTGTGGTTGTTGCTAAGCAACCACAACAGTATTGCCAACTGAAGCCTTGGTTTCTGTCAGGGCTCTTTCTAGGGCTGTTTTGGTCTTTGAGGGAGGACTCACTGGGACCCTGCATGGCAGCAACTACTGGCTAACGATGCCATGCAACTTGCGTAACTCACCCAAGACTGGCTACTTGCTACTGTTCAACAGCAGCTACCCCACAAAAGCCAGTGTGATGTAGCAGTTAGTTTCAGACTAGGGTCTGGAAGACCCTAGTTCAAATCCTCTCTCTGTCATGCAATCTTGCTGGTGACCTGGTTATTCGTGACCTTATACTGGTAACACTCACTTCACACTCACTTCACTGGTAACCTACTTCACAAGGGTGTTGTGAAGATAAAATGAAAAAGAATGATGTAAGCAGCTTTGGGTTCATAGTGTGGAGAAAGGCTAAAGGTAATAACAAATTATAGGTGAAGATTGTCAGATAAAAGGAGGGTGGGTACTAAAGAAGGAAGCATGGAAAGGGGTTGCCAAGAGGAGGGAAAGAGGAAATAGTGTGGGGAAGGGGATAGAGGGGACAGTGAGGTGCTCCATACAAGTACTTGTTGGTTCACCACTTTTCAATTGGTCCCAGCACAGCAGCAGGCATTGTGCAAATGGGCCATAGTTTTTCTGGGTGAAGGCTGCCAGGAATGGGGAAGAAGGGAAAGCTGAAGATGGGGGGGGGGCAGAATTGTAGGTTGGGTAGTGGGTGGGAAGTGGAGAAGGAGGCTGATAAAGGGGGAGCTGTGGGAGGCATTCATGCAAGGGGAAAAAGGAAATGGGGTGCTCACTGCAAGATTCTGGAATTTAGAAAGGGTTTAAGACTGGTACACTGAAGAGGGCAAAGTAGGTTTTGTCCCATGGCTCTTCCATCACAGATACTCCAAGACCTGAAACCCCTCTTTCCTGGATCCTTTGCTCATACTTTGGATATTTGTACTGCAGGATCAGAAAATGTAGGAAACTTTCTGCCTTACATTTTAAAACTGCTCCCTTTCCTTATCAATCTTTCCTAAGCTCTCCCCCACTACACAGAGACCTCACCATCCTTGAGCCCCACTTGGGGGAAACATCTATCTTCGCTCATGTCATCAATCTCCTCCCTGCATCTTGGTCTCTGGAGACGTATGCATGTATCAAAACACCAGGGCAGGCTCTGATTCTGGGACTAGCCCATGAAGTACGATACTTAGCCAAAGCAAGATGACTTCCATTAGGAATGCTGTGACTGACTTAGTAAATGCTCATTTCCCAAATGCCTGTGTGATTTTATATGCTGCCCATTACTCAGTTTATATACCCCAAAATATCTCTTGCTCTTTCATTGTGTTATCTTTATATGTTCATTCAAGATAAGAATCATGGTTATTGATTTCCTCTGTCCTTTCCCATACTTCCATCACATGAGATTGTTCTAAGTGTGTGAACGTGAAAAATCATACCAAAAGGCCAAAGGCACTGTAGCTCCTCCATTCTCTTAGAAACCAATGGTTAGTGAGCAAATTATCATTTAAGCAGATTTTAAAAAGTTTTTAAAACATTGCAGCAGCAAACGATTTGAAAGAATCATAACAATCAGATTTAACTAAATCTCCCAGAAACCCTCAAGGGAGAGAAGGAAGCGAGAAAAGAATACTAACCCCAAAAGCCCGGAAGAAATCCAGCTAAATAAATAATAATAGAGTGGTGAACAAAGTCAGTGTTATTATCCCCACAATACAACTTGGACTGAGAGGAGTGGCTTGCCCAAGGCTACCCGCTGTGCTCATAGCAGTAGTGGGATTCAAGACAGCAGAATTCTGATTTGCAAGCCAACCACTTAACTTTGCTACAGCCTTAGGCACCAGGTGAATAGCCGTGGGGAGGGTGTTCCATAATCAGGATGCTATCATAGAAAGCTCTTTCTGACAGCTGGTGTAGTATAGTGGTTATTGTATTGGATTAGGATCTGGGAGATCCAAGTTTGAATCCTACTCTGGGTGGTCTTGGGCCAGTATCACACTCTTAACTTACCTCACAGGGTTGTTGTGTGGATAAAATGGAGAAGAATGTAAGCTACTTTGGATCCTTATTGGGGGAAAGGGCAGGATATAAATGAAGTGAATAAATGACTTCATAAGAAGCTAATTCTCTGTACAAGGTAATGAGGGATTCAGTGCAACACTTTTACAGGTGCACGAAGTTCCATCTGCAGAATGTTCAGTTCCCCCCTTGTGGAGCAGCCCAAAAAGTCCCCTGACGTCCAGTTCTTGTAGTGAGGCTTCATTAGAAGAACATGAAAGTTCATCAATTTATCTCATAGTAAACTCTGTGGATTCCAGGTTGCAGGACCAGGCTACCCATGGACAAGATAGGGGATCTCCAGGTATGCATAAAAATACAACTCTTTAAATTCACCCGAAGAAAAAGGAGAGGGAGAAACTGATTATAGCTCACTTCCTGCTGCTGCTGCTGAATTCTTTGTGCTTTGCCAGTTAGCCCAACATACTGTAGATAGCTGTGTCTTACAGTACACTCTCTGACCCCTGTGAAAATGACAAAAACAATCAAATGGGCCACCTATGGGCAAGGTGCGGTCTTTGCAGACTTAAAGCACCTCATATATAACTTTCTATACTAAAGGGGAAAAAATTCCTCAAACCAGCCAGATGAGGGCTAAATAGGCTCCAGAAGGGCCCTGGATGTTGAGTGTTCACTATTAGTTAAAGGGATCAGTCAGCTCAAGCTTTTCAGAGCATAGAGAATTTTGGATGGGGAAATTCCGAGTGGGATTTTCTCATTGTAACTGCTACGATTCCTTACAGCCTCTAATGAGACTGATCCTTGCCTCTGGCAGTAAGAAAAACAGCAATCTGGACAAAAGTTTTTTTTGTCACAAATGCTGGATTATTACTTTGGCATGAATGTTTTTGTACTTGATCACATCTATAAATGCTACATTTAAACATCCTCAGTTCCCCCTCCCAGGCTTGACATTGCCTTTAGGAGAAGCAGTTTATACTAAGGTAACTTAAATAGGATATTTTGATTTAAGTTGCTACAACTGAATATTAGGCTTGAACAAAGGGATGGGATTTTACTGTTTTTCATAATTTTCTGTTCTTTTCTGCCGATTTTCCCATGTATTAGGTTAATAAAAATACTTTCTATTTAAGCATCCATGTCTGTCATACCTTTTTCTCCTATCAAAACTGGAAGCCATGTAAAACAGATGAAAAAATTCTGTAATTTATGTAGTGCTTGTGTTTTGAAGTTCTTCATGTGAAAAAGGGGGCACACTTTGCATGACAGACCCCTACACAGGGACTGTTCTGTCCACAGGAGGAGTGCAGTGATTTGCCAGCCAGTTACCTAGTAGGGATCGTATTTGTGTGTGTTCTGTTCAAGAAGTAAGTGGATACAAAGAAAGACGTTGTAAAATGTCTCGGTACCTCTATTCATCATGTTTAATTTCAATAGCACATTTTTGTCCCAAGCATTATTGTTGTGCTGCATAGGAAACAAGTGAGATGATAGTAACCTTAAATGCCTCCTTAAGTTCCAAGGAAATCAATTCATCCTGGAGGCTGGGAAGCTATTTGCCTTCTGCGTCAGCCTCGCATGAGATAAGGGCGCAAGATAAAGCTAATATGCACAGCTGAAGTTCATACAAACAGCCCACTACAAAGTTATCCAACTGTGCTGTGCAAATTTTTACCAGAAATATGATGAATGATGGTTACATATACTTGTGGTGTGTGTTTAATTAGGGTACTGTGGATACTTCGTAACTTAATCTGTGAAGGAAGTACAATCCATTTTTATGGCATCTAGAGTAAGTTTTCCACCAACAGAAAATATCTGTGGTAGAAAAGTTCTTGGGAAAGCAGCAAGCAAATTAAACTCCCCTTCACTGCAGTCTTCAGCCATGTTTGTGATGGGGGGCACAATGGTTGAAGGCAAGTAGTTTACTGTTGTATCTTCAAGTGGGTTAACGAGGTAGTCAGAAAACACTTGGCCATGATTTCCTTCTTCAGATGCAACTTTCTTGTACAAGAAGAGTAACTGATGCTGGTCTAGTGTGTCATTAATCAAAGGGTGGTGGTTTAACTTGTCTATGGTGGGATTTTCTTCTTGGAAAATATCAGGTGACCACTTGTGGCTTTCCATTATCTCTGTTCTTTCTGATAATAGCACATCCTCAAAACCATGAGACTGTCTTTTTATCCAGACTTCTTCTATTTGTAGAGTTTCAGGCTCTTCCAAGTTGCCTAGATTATTTAGGAACTGGCTGGAATATACACTTGGCTCATCCTTAATGAGAGACAGAGAAACACCAGTACATCAGTTAAATATGCACCTTGCTTAAAATAAACCTTAATCCTTTGTATAGAAGCCAGTGTTTTATGACTGCTCTGCCAGAACATATATATTTTTAAATGCCCTTTTAGTGCTCAATTTGGTCTACTTTTAGCAGGTAGAAAGACGAAATTACAAGGAAAATTGCCTTTTGTCTTGAACAAAACTGCTTTTAAGACTCGCAAACATGGGGGCAGGGAGTAGAGATGGGCACGAACCACAAAAAAACCAAACCATGAGGTTCGTGATTCGTAGGTTTTCATGAACCAGGAACCACAAACTGGCACGAACTGCGGCAAGTTTATGAACCAGTTCATGATTCGTGGAGTTTAAATGCCCCTTTCTGGCTGCTTAGCAGCGGCAGGGAAAGGGGCATTTGACAGTTTAAAGGGCCCTTTCCTACCTTGCAAGTGGCAGGTCCCTTTAAACTATCAGTTGGCAGGCGGCATGGGGGGATCCTCCCCTTGCCCCCCCCTGCGGGCCCATGCAGCGGCAGAACATGCCAAAACGGCCTTCCCGCCTCTTGCGGGAGGAGAGGGAGGATGCCGTGGGGTTTGGGCAGTTTAAAGGGACCTGCCGATTGCAAGCTGCAGAATAAGTTTATATGGCCATTTCCCCAGGGAAATGGCCATTTAAACTGCCCCTTTATGACCAAAATGAACCAGTAGACCAGTTTGTGGAAAGAAGCTTCCATGAACCACTGGTTCGTGAACCACGAACCACTCTGGTTCGTGCGTTTTTTGGGGGTCGTAATTCGATTCATGCCCATCTCTAGCGGGGAGGGGAGAGACTTACAAACAAGGGCCTGCAATTATTCACAGCCTTTCCGCTGCAAACACCCCCCCCCCAAACAGCAAATGTGTGATCTTTATGTACAGAAAGTAATGAATCAGTCAAGATAATTTCATTAGAGATTCCAAGTAGAGAAGATTACCTCCACAGATGTGAATTTTTTAGCCCATGAGGAATTGGCAGGATCTGGAACAGCTTTATTGTACCACCTAGGTTAACAGAAAAGAGTGAAAAACTTCTAGTAAAAAGTAGAACAGAACAATACGTGCTTAAACTTCCAGTTAGAATGTTCCCCAAAATCTGATTATATAAAGTACATTTTTGAAGTTCTAATTTCAGTAAATGCAGAGGGAGGAGTTCACACAGTGCCATCATGCAGTCCATGTTCTTTTATTGTGTTGACTTGAGCTGCCAGGAGTTATTGGGTGGATCCAACTGTCCTCCAAGAGCCTTCCTAAGGTGCCTTCCTCCAACTAGAAGACTCCTTAGAGGAAGACTTCAAATTTGAGCCAGAAGGAACTCGGGGGTATAAGTATTTTAACAAGTATATTAAAAATAATTGTTGCTCAGTGGAGTGGTAGAATGGGAGTAGGATCCACCCCTCCAGTTGCTCTGACTAACTCTTCTCTGGCATACTGTAATTCTTCCTCAATGTTCTTCAATTTTAAAGTTAACTAGCCTAACTTAGTAAAATATGAAGGAGTTCCTGACATAGCAAAACTGGATTTGTAGATTGATTGCATAAGACAAGTCTTTCATGTCCTATAGAGTCTTGGAAGACCTTGGTTCTAGTCCCCAAGCCATGAATCTCACTGAGTGACTATGGGCTGGTAGCACAGCAGGATTTGAGCCCAGTGGCATCTTAGAGACCAATGAGATTTTCAAGTTACAAGCTTTTGAAAGTCAAAGCTCCCTTCTTCCAATACCTGATACCAAATATCAAAAAACCTGAAAATCTCATTGGCCTCTAAAGTGCCCATGGATTCAAATCCTACTGTTCTACTACAAACCCACACAGTTGCTTATCTGTAGTGCTCATATGGGCTAGTAGCATTCTCTTGGCCTAGAATGGCTGTGAGGAAAAAATAGGATAGAAGAGATCCACATGTATTGCTTTGAACTATTTTGAGGAAGGGCAGGATAAAAATGGATAGATTTTTCATTGACTAGTGGAAGCAAGTCCTGTGCATTTAATCTGAACACCTATTCTCCTATGTGCATTTCTGAGTTAGTTGTTCTGTGATATGCAACAAGCATGTATCATCATTTTCTGGCCATTATACACTTGACATGATTATACATTCTAATAGAAAGGAATGTTCACTTACTGTGGCCTAGCGCACACAACGCAGCAGGCAGAGACGGCAAGACCTATAATGCAAAGGACTAAAATAGGAGCCCAGCCAGGTTCATCAGTAAATCCAAGTCCTGTTTATAAGGAGCAAAATGAATTGTTATACATATGACAATTTGTAAGCTATAGAAAGGAAAGTTTAGAAACTCCCATATAAAGTTAATCAAACATATTCCTTCCAATGCTTTGATTTAACTCTAGTTCTAGCATGCAAATGAAATTTGCTCCTGGGGTGTGTGTGTGCATGCTTGTGTGTGTGTGTTCAGGAATAAATAATTAACCAGTTTATATAACTGTATATAACATATACAGGGTGTACCACTGCTCCTGGGGAAGACCTGCCTGAGTGAAGTCAAGGTGTGGAAGGAATAAAACACTCAGTTTATGCAAAACAAATGATCTTTCATCTGTAGGGATGCTTTTTACAATGATGCTTGTTTGAACTGTTTCCCCCACCTCAGCCTCATCACCAGTGTTTCCAAAAACTTCTCTTCAAGGCCAATCCTGTGACAGATAAAGTGCCTCTGAACGTGTGCAGAATGCCTTCAAACAGGGGAAAGATTCCCCCCCTCCCAGCTTCAGGTACTTTAAAAAAAATGTAAGCTCTGTTAAAAGGTATTGCTGAAAGAATCATCTACCAGTTAAGCATATTTGATCTGATTAGTAAAAGCTGCAGTTTTTTGGCTGACAATAAAAATCCACAAAAAGGTCCCTGGTGAAATGCAATGCCACTTCCTGGGAAAAAGGTTAATCAGACGTAGTGGTATTTTTCCAGTTATAGAAAGCAGAATTGAACTCTTACCCCATTGCAGCCCACTCAGGGCCAAGCTACACATGACGAATGACACTTGAATGGCAAGTGGATTGAGTGGAGGGCAAGTGAACAGGGAGAAATACACTTGCCATTCAAGTGTAATTCGTCATGTGTAGCTTGGCCCTAAGTTACCTTAAATGTTATTCCTGGGGCACAGAAAAATTAACTCTGGATCCAACCCACTGAAGATATAAAACAGGGCTGCCATGTAGGGACATAAACGTTCACGTTCTCTTGCATTTGTTCCTCAATCAGTTCACTGTTTATATACATGAAAGACATATCTGTATTATAGATATAAAGGGATTTAGACTTTCCCTCTCCTCAGAGGACTCTGAGGAGGACTCTGAGGAGAACTAGCAGCAAAATCAAAGTAGCTAGTATGGCTTTGTCAATAAAATGGGTTTAAACTTGATGACATAGTTTGTCCCTAAGTCAGGTCTTTGAAATATAATAAAATGCAATTAAAATGTTAAGAAGTGTAATGTGCTATTAAAATGTACTGCTTTCTTTTTGTGACTGAATCTTGAATCTTGAATTTTTTCAAAAGTAGACCTTTGGACCTTTCTGAATATGTCCTTATCCCAAAATGAGTTCTTTCCATTCCTCAGCTAAAATATGAAATGTCGCCTCTGATGCAAAGACCACATAAAGTATCCCTTGGTTGTGCCTTTACGCAAGAGCTATACAAGCACAATATTGAAATTACTTTCATTCCCTTTAGGACTCTCTCTGGCCTTGGGGGAAGTTGTCATCCATAAAGTATATGCAGCATCAGCCCGTACATTTTTTACTGAAAATGGCTGTGGGGCTGCTTTAGGGATATCTGGAAAGAAAAAGAAAAATGCAAAGGTATTATTGTTTCTTGAAGACAAACGTGATTATAAATTAAGCTAAAATTCTATTGCAAATACCTTGTCTAAACCATGCCTCTGCCTTTCCATAATCTGAGCATTCAGAGTAATCTGAACTTCTAACAAGTTCTAAATTTGGTCATTTTCTGCTGTTGGCTGGATTCAACTTAAGGCCTCAGCCCCTATGCCACCTTTTTTTTGTTTCCTGAGAAACCGTAGCTAGTAGGAATAGTAGTCCTTGTTTAGGTTAGTACTCATCATGGGGTGTATGTGGAGTAGGGTTGCCAAGTCCCCTTGCCCTCCGGGCGGGAGGTAGGAGACCTGGTACTCTCGTTACAGAGGTCTCACGCACGTATGCACTCCTGTGCGTGTGTGCGCACCCCCGGGGCTACACAATGACATCACTTCTGGAAAGTGATGTCATCGTGTAGGCCATGTGCTGCCCCTGGGAGCACTGCAAGGGTGGCATGATGGGCCCTAGAGTGCTCCTGCACTCCGCAGTGAGCTGACTTAGGCCCATTTGGAGGTGAATAGGGGCTAAATCAGGCCCATTTGGGGCTGAAATCAGTCCACTGTGGCGCACGAGAGCACTGCTGGGGTGATGCAACGGGCCCTGGAGTGCTCCTGTGCTCTGGAGAGGGTTGATTTGGGCTGAAATCAGCCCACTGCAGTGCGCAGGATCACGGAGCGCCACCTGGGAGTGCTCCCTGGGAGGTGGGTTCCCCTACTTTCTCCCCCACTGGCCAGGTAAGCAGGGATGGAGGGTGGGAGCGGAGGATCCCCCGCCCCCAGTGGGATACTGGCAACTTTAGTGTGGAGGGGAGCGGATTTAGCTCTTGCCTCTCTGTATAGTTTGATGGAAGCTGCTCTCTTCCATATATACACACACTTGTTTTAACTGGAAGAAAAAAAAGACACCTCTTTGTCTTTCTCTCTTCTCTTCAAGGGTGGGGGGGGAGGGTTGGTTTCCATTGAGGAAACCTTGGTGAGGGAAGAATAAAACATTTATTTCTGTTTGTGAATCTGTCCAACAATAATGAGCGGCTCTTCCACATAGACCAAAAATTCCTTCAACAAGGCCACCCAGGGCTAGAGTCGGTGAACCTGCTGTTAGCTGAGTTGCATAGTAAGCAGGGATGCATGTGTGCAAACCTGTGTTGCAGAGTGTGTACATGAAGAGAAATAAACTTACTCTCAGATCCTTGGTTACCCTTTAGAAAAGAAATACAAGTCCATTTATTGTTGGAACTCCATTCTGGATAGAAAAGAGTAGAGATAGGATTCTTTATAGCTATCTAGTCTAAAAAATGCCAGTGGATGGCATGTCTTGCACCCATGGTGGCAAGATGGAGAAGAAGGACAATGGAAGAGGAATTCCCTAAGCAACCTAAAATGGCTACTAATATCTTCCAAGAGATTTCAGTTGTCTTTTATTTCCCTTTAAAAAGAACTAAAGGGTACGTTGAAGGAGAAGCGGGCAGGCCGAACAAAAAGGAATACAGAGGGAGGCAAAGAATGAATGAGTGAAGGGTGGAAGTGGAGCCAGGACAGAGGGATAGAGGAAAGGAAACTGAGCAAAAGGGGGAAACATGAGTGCCGAGCAGGGCCGGCGCGCCCATGGAGGCCAGGTAGGCGGTGGCCTCGGGCGCGCGGGCACTGGAGGGGCGCTGGAAGGGGTGTTGGGGGGTGGAGACGCGCGCAGCGAAGCTGGCATGACTTGGCTGCAGCTACTGCTGCAGCCAGTCAGCCAGCCCCTTGCTGCCACGACCGCTGCCACACACCCCAGCCGGGCGCAGCCTCTGTGCGCCGCTTGAGCCCCGCTGCCGCCGCCACACTTCCCAGCCGGGCGCAGCCTCCACGCACCGCCCCAGCAGCGGCTCGCAGCTTCTGCTCCCGGCTGGGGCGTGTGGGGGCGGCGGCGGTGGAAGCACGGGGCTGGCTGGCTCCGTTGCGTGTTCCTCCGCCCCAGCCGGGCGCAGAAGCCGTGAGCTGCTGCTGGGGTGGTGCACGGAGCAGCCTCCGTGCGCCGCCCCAGCCCCGGCTCGCAGCTTCTGCGCTCGGCTGGGGCATGTGGCGGCGGCAGCATGGGGCTGGCTGGCTGGCTGCAGCTACTGCTGCAGCCAGCCACCCCAGCTCTGCTGTGCACTCCTCCGCCCCAGCTGGGCGTAGAAGCCGTGAGCTGCTGCTGGGGTGGTGCACGGAGCAGCCTCCGTGCGCCGCCCCAGCCCCGGCTCGCAGCTTCTGCGCTCGGCTGGGGCATGTGGCGGCGGCAGCACGGGGCTGGCTGGCTGGCTGCAGCTACTGCTACTGCTGCAGCCAGCCACCCCAGCTCTGCTGTGCACTCCTCCGCCCCAGCTGGGCGTAGAAGCCGTGAGCTGCTGCTGGGGTGGTGCACGGAGCAGCCTCCGTGCGCCGCCCCAGCCCCGGCTCGCAGCTTCTGCGCTCGGCTGGGGCATGTGGCGGCGGCAGCACGGGGCTGGCTGGCTGGCTGCAGCTACTGCTACTGCTGCAGCCAGCCACCCCAGCTCTGCTGTGCACTCCTCCGCCCCAGCTGGGCGTAGAAGCCGTGAGCTGCTGCTGGGGTGGTGCACGGAGCAGCCTCCGCGCGCCGCTCCAGCAGCAGCTCGCAGCTTCTGCGCTCGGCGGTCCTCCACACGCCGCCCAGCCCCCCTGCGGCGCGTGATGATGTCTGCAATGACGTCATCACGCAGTCCGTGGCGCGCCCGCGCGCACACGCCGCCGCGGGCGCCAAAACCTCTGGAACCGGCCCTGGTGCCGAGACGGCAGAAGGAAATTCTCCTCCCTTCTAAGTCTTAACGGATCACCCACCTATTATGTTTCATTTGCTACTTTGCTATATCTCGATTTTTAAAGGTTCCACTCAAGCTTTATAGTTCATTTTTTCTTATAAATTCCAGAAAACAATTTTCTTGTTTGAAAGCTGAATTATTATTTTTAATATCCGTGCAATATAAAATGTTCTAACTTTGAGTAGGGACATACCATAAACTTCAGAGTCCACACTGGTGGATTTTTGCTGCACATATATCTTGTAGCTAACAATACAGCCTGGTTGCTGATCTTCTGGAATTTCTGTCCAGAAGACCAATATGCTCCCATCTCTTACTGTTGTATTAATATGAGGTCCAGTTAGTGGAGCTGCAAAACAGAAAATGTTCTTGAGAAAATAGAAGTAGTCTTTTATGCTGAATCTCAGACTGAGCATCCATTGCTCTTACCTTTTGCTGATACATCTCCTGTAGTGGGAACTGCTTTTCCTTCTCTGTTCCAATAAAGTGCAAACACATGAATGTGATAACACACATTAGGCTTTAGGTGCTCTAGAAATGAAAAAATGGCGTGTGACTCAGAACTGACAGATATAAGTCTATTATGTTACTAACACATTGTTGCCAGGTGCCCCCTGGTGGCGGGCAAATTCCCAGGGATTTGCCTCCTTATCCACCGATCGCTGAGCAATCAGCGGGAGGGGGCAAACTCCCGGAGTGTGCCTACCACTGGTACACACCTCAGGAGCATGTGTCATGCACGCACTCCCACCCCTCGCACTATCCACGGGAGCATCCCTGAGCTCCAATTTGGCCCCAAACCGGCCAAATCGGAGCGCGGGAGTGCTCCTGCAGTTGGCGCGATGACATCACTTACAGAAGTGATGTCGCCAAGCACTTGGTGTGGTGACATCACTTTTGGAAGTGATGTCATGCCGCTGCCGGAGCCCGCGCGCAAGTTCCAGGGCCCTATCCTCCCACTGAGAGGATAGAGGGACCTGGCAACTCTATACTAATACCAAATCAAGCTCAAAGAGGACTTCCCTCTCCCTTTAAAAAAAAAGTTGTGGGTATTTTGCAAACAGCCTTGTAATGAAAAGCGCACTCCAGCATAATGTAGTCAGCCGATTTCAGCCCAGAAAAGGGCCAATTTGGCCTGCTGCAGAGTGCAGGAGCAGTCCAGACTCCCTCGTGCTACCCCGGCAGTGCTCCTGCACACGACAGCAGCCCATTTTGGGGCAAATCAGGCCTCTGCGGGGCGTGGGAGCACTCCAGGGCCTGTTTCACCACCCCAGCAGTACTCCCTCACTCTACTGTGGTCTGATTTGGCCCACTGCAGAGCGCGGGAGTACTCCCAAAGGTGTCATGTAGCCTGCATGATGACATCACTTCCAGGAAGTGATGTCATCATGTAGCCTGGGAGCATTTGTTGCCTTGCACATTTAACAGTGATGAGCTCTGTTCTCTCAGGTAACTATCACAGTGATTCAGAACCCGAAAACTTGAGGCACCAGTATTTAATGGATAACGGGAGAGGGAAAAGTCCATTTCCAAAAAAGATGGGTGCATTCCATATCATAAATGAAATGTTACCCTTCAGATTCATTATCATAAAATTCCATCTAGAAAACAAAGGATTAGGAGTGAGCGGGGAGTTTTGGCATTTATACTTTGTCTTCTGAGTTAGTTGTCATTTCATATAGTAACTGACACCATCAACAATAGTCTGTGGTGTAATGATTGCAATTCAAAGGAAGATTTGGTAAGTCTGATAGAAACCCACAAAAAACCCAGACTTTTGGTTTCATTTATGCCTTTGATGCTAACAAATCTTTGCCAAAAATCAGGTCTCACAGAGGAAATGAAAACTGTGGTCATGGTTCTTGATTCAAGGTTCAGTTTCAAGGAAAGTGAGCAGCATTTTATGAGAGCTTTTAGAAATCTTTAGAGAATTTTTAGAATTTTTAGAGAGCTAGCCAAAGCAGGTCTTTGCAAAATCTTACTCAAATCTATTCAATGGGGCTTACTCCCATGAAAGTGTTAAGAAGTACACAAGAAGAACCCTGCTGGATCAGACCAGTGATTCATCTAGTCCAGTATCCTGTCTCACACAGTGGCCAATTAGTTACTATGTAAGGTGGTCAGGTTTAGGTTGGGAAATTCCTGGAGATTTGAGGGGTGGAGCATGGAGAGGACAGGATTTGGGGAAGGGAGGGATCACAGCGGGATATAATGCCATGAAGTTCACCCTCCAAAGCAGCCATTTTCTCTATGGAAACAGATCCCTATGGCCTGGAGAGCAGTTGTAATTCTGGGAGATCTCCAGCCACCACTTGGAGACTGGCAACTAGAGATGGGCACGATCTGAATTACGATTTCAACCCCCCCCCAATTTTGGCGTTTTCGCCATCATGACTCAGCTAATCGGTTCTGTCCATGGCAACTGATCCAGCCGTCGGGAGTTTGCTAGTTCGGGACTTGATCGTATGGGTCAGTTTCTGTTCAGAATTGCAGACACTCTGGCGCTAGCAATTAATTCCCGGGGCAACGGAGTCAGGGAAATGAGCTGTGTTTGCCCTCCTTCTGTCGCCCTCGAAACACGAATGGAAGCCCATCTTTCCTTGATTAGCAGGCTTCCTTCCAAACACGGAGCAGCAACCCAGGGGAGGGAGGGGGAAGGGGGTGGGCACAAAGGAAAGGCAAAAGGCAGCGCGGGAGGCTGGGAGGCCACCCGCGCCGTTCGCCTTTCCCCAGGACAAGGGGCGTGTGGGCAAGCCAGCCGCGCCTTGTCCTGGGGAAAGGCAAAAGGCAATGCGGGAGGCTGAGAGGCCACCTGCGCTGTTCGTCTTTCCCCAGGACAAGGGGCGTGTGGACAAGCCGGCCGCCCCTTGTCTTGCGGGGCAGGTGAACGGTGCGGGCAGCCTCCGAGCCACTCGTGCTGCTGCCAGCTCCACAGCGCACCGGGACAGCCGGCTTGCTGCGTGGGCAGGGGCGACTCAGGAGCGCGTGCACGTGCAACAGCCTGACTACGGTTGCTCTGGGCGCTGGCCTCCCCAATTCCCGATTTCAGACCGGAAACAAGACTTGATCGGTTAGAACCGGGAACCTGCATTCGGCGGCAGCCCAGATCCAAGATCGGCTTAATCGGGATTTATTTTTGGATCGTGCCCATGTCTACTGGCAACCCTATTACTATGGAGGGCCAACAACAGGCCATAGAGGATGAGGCCTTCCCCTGAAGTTGCCTCCTGGTACAGAGGTTTACTGCCTCTGAATGTGGAGGTTCTCTTTTGTCAAAATCCCCCTTTAAAGCTGTCTGTGCCTGTGACTATCACTACGTCCTGTGTCAGTGATTTCCACATACTAATCCCTCATTGAGTAAAGAAATATTCCCTTTTGTCCATCCTGAAACTACTTCCCACCAACTTCATGGTACACCCCAGAGTACAAGTGTTTTGGGAGCAGGAGAAAAAGTTTTCTTTGTCTACTTTCTCTACCCTATGCATTATTTTATAAAACTTGATTATGCCTAGGGTTGCCAGCCTCCAGGTACTGGCTGGAGATCTCCCGGAATTACAACTGGTCTCCAGGCCACAGAGATCAGTTCACCTGGAGAAAATAGCTACTTTGGGGGGTGGACTCTATGGAATTATGCTGTGCCAAGGTCCTTTCCCTCCCCAAACCCCACTTTCTCCAGGTTTCCCCAGGTTTCACCCCTCAGATCTCCAGGAATTTCCCAACTTGGAGCTGGCACCACCTCCACAAGTTATCACTTTATAAACTGAAAGTCCCAGATTCTTCAGCCTTTCCTCATAGGATCCTAGTCTAAAACTACTGGCAAGCCTGGGTGAGTCATGCAAGTTGGATGATAACAAGTCACCTGGTGGGCCTAGCCCTGATGTGGCCTCCTTCAAATGCCAAAACAGCCCTGGAAAGCCCCCCTCCTGCCTTTTACTGATAGAAACTACGCCTGGAATACTGACAAAATTGTTTTGGTTGCCTAGCAATGGAGACTGAGGGCATCTGTTTCTTAAAGCTACAGACACTGCTTCTATCATTTTTTAAAACCAATATATATAATTTAAAGAATCAAGATTATTATGAAAACCTGGGGTGTTTTTCAGGTTTGTAAAATGAGTTGTCTTGTCTGTTCATGACTCCAATCTCTGAATTTCAGTATCCTCAGATTAGGCCCTTCTCTCCCTTTGCCCAAGATGGAATAATAACAAAATAATTCACATACAACCCATTCAGCTCCTCTATACTCTAAGGTTCTATATGAGTGAAGTCAGGCTTACTGTAGTGCACAGTTCCTTGTGTGACTTGAAGGAGCAGCAAGCCACCCTCCCACCCTCCACTATTCTGGACTGATGGGGGGGGGGACTGTCACAACTTTATGGGTTTGGTGGTTTTGTGGCATTGGGCCGGATCCCAACAGGGTGAGTGGGCCTTCGGGACTGCTCACCCCGACGGATCTGGAAGCAAGGGTCACCAGGCAGGGCTGGCGATGGAACAACATGTGCTGCGGGAGATGCATCGGTCAGCAGCCAAGCCCCCGATGCCAACGGGGATCCGTGCCCAGATGCCAGACCAGTGCTCCATCCAGCTGTAATCAATAAAGTTGTGGTCATTTCTAACCCAAACAAGAGTCTAGTGTGATGCTTCAGTTGGAATGCAGTATGACATAGCACATAGGTGACAAAAATAATTTTTTTTACAAAACCATGTTTTAAATATTCTGTAGCTCCATACTATTATTTCCCTCCCTTAATGAGGCCAATTCCCCTTCATGCCCCTTTGTAACTTTTTTTTTGTAAATTGCAGTGTTTTCTCTGATGGTGTTGAGGATCATTCCCCCCCCCCCAAAGTGTTGAAAGTTAAAACTGAAATTAGTATACAGAATGAAATTGACAGAATTTTATGTTGTTAATTTGATTTCTCCCTAAGAAAATGAATTTCCTGCCACAATCAGCACAACCCACAAGGTTTTGGTTTTTTTGTTCCATGATTTATTTGACTTATTTACCCCCACATAGTGGGTTGAACCCAGGCTAAATTTTCCATCAGCAGAACAAAACTTTCCTGCCTCCTCCCTCCCACTACATCCTAACGATTACCATAAAATGCTGCTCCTGGTGGAGAGGGGACCCTGAGGAATGACATGAAGGGGGTCTGCAGTAGGAAGGAAGAATCAGTGGAAATTGACAGTTTAGCCTGTATCCAACCCCATATCACTTAAGTTTACTTTCTGTAGAAATTAATGAGAAGACTTATATTATCACCTGCTTCTGTTTGAACTGACTTGCTCCAGTCGCTCCATAAACCTTTGTTTGGAAAGAACCTGCAGGACACCTGGAACTCATACTCTGTGTCTGGCTTCAGGCCATATAGCTTGTATCTTCTAGCAGTTACATTTTCAAGCTTTAGTGAAAAGTGAAAAGCAAAACAAAAAAGTATTAATGCAAAATGACAGGTACTGATATGAATGGTTGGCTGTGGTTGCTCATCGGAGAAGAAAGGGTGCTCTTCCTATGTTCCAGGATGCCATATTGTAGGTAATGTTGAGTATCCCAGTTATACACTATGCAGGAAATAAGTGCCAGTTCCAACATTACACGCATGAAGTATGTATGCTACAAGTGGCCTCTTGTATATTGGCATAAGCCCACCTCTATATTCTTTGTGAGGCTGTATGGAAGGTTATTGAAGACTTGTTCAACTGCTATTTTACATTTCTAAAACGATTAATGCCTCATTAATGGAACAGTACTGAAACCTATTGTATGGTTATGACTTCCATGGTTGGTTGGTGAACTTTTACTTTACTTAATACAAGGAATGTTCTGAATAAAGGATTAGCCGATTTTCTATAAACTCACAAAACCCTCAAACTCAAGCATGGCCTAAGATGCCTGTTTCTATCAACAGAAATACAAGTAGAAGTTAATACCCCATTAAGGGTCTTGTGCATATTGGGAAGACTGGAGAATTAGGAATTTAAGATGTGTACACTTATGTTTATCACACTGCTGATTTTTCTACCTGATGGTGCCTAAAAAGGCACAGCTTATACATCTACTACTACAGGTTCTCCTGTCATGTTTTCTAATCTAGGGTAAGTAAATGTAAAGTGTGCGTACAAGGAATTTAATTCCATATCAGATGCATGTTATTCCCTCTATATAGAACACTATGGAAAGAAAAATTGAAATTATGTTTATAAACGATCAGGAGGTCACATCTGAATACCACACGAATGATACACAGATGTAAAATAATATGTATCATATAAAATTGTTGTTACCATTATCCAGGAATTACTGTTAATTGGTTTGAATCTTATTCTGAAGAGTTGTGTGTCTTGTTGGATTCGGAAGAGTTGCATGTCTTGTTGATCTTGCCAGAAAATAGTGCAATTCGTTGCATCAGAGCCATCAAACTTCACAGAGATATCCATTGGGGGATGAGGTTTCACTAGTGATGGTTATCAAAAATACATTCAAAAGCAAAAGTTAATACTACTGCCAAAGACAATTTCAAAAGTACACAAAATGTTAATTTACTGAAAGGGGACCCTTATTCAGTCCTGCTATAATATAGTGAGATCCAATGTGTAAGCAAATGAAAATGATGTATTGTCGAAGGCTTTCACGGCCGGAGAACGATGGTTGTTGTGGGTTTTCCGGGCTGTATTGCCGTGGTCTTGGCATTGTAGTTCCTGACGTTTCGCCAGCAGCTGTGGCTGGCATCTTCAGAGGTGTAGCACCAAAATACTACTGCCAAAGACAATTTCAAAAGTACACAAAATGTTAATTTACTGAAAGGGTGCTACACCTCTGAAGATGCCAGCCACAGCTGCTGGCGAAACGTCAGGAACTACAATGCCAAGACCACGGCAATACAGCCCGGAAAACCCACAACAACCAAATGAAAACGAATTTCTGTGTAAGCAGTGCATTTCTTTAGGGGGTACATGCTTTTATGGACTACTGGCACCTCCTATGCATTTGGGTCTCTGGGCTGAGAGAACATCATGGGTACTAGCACCTCTTTTTAAAAAGGAAGTGCTAGTGTATAAGTGTCTTCTGTTGGGTTGGGACTTGTGCATGCAAACCAATTGCATACAACCAGGGCTCTTTTTCAGATGGAACATGGTGGAACGGTGTTCCAGCACCAATTAAAAATGGTCACATGGCTGGTGGCCCCACCCCCTAATCTCCAAACAGAGGGGAGTTTAAAAAACTCACCCCTTGCTCCAGTTGACTGGTGCCAGTCAGCTGGAACAAGGGGGGGAGGTTAGATAGTCCTCGGTGCCGCTCGCAAGCGGCACCAAGGGTGGTTTAAACTTTAAAAAACTCTCCCCCACACACTACATGCCAGTCAACTGGAGCAAGAGGGGAGAGTTTAGATCACCAGTGGCGGAGGGCAATTTAAACTACCCCATTGTGGGAGTGCTCCCGGGGAGTGGCTGCGCCCTGCGTGATGACATCACTTCTGGGAAGTGTTGTCATCACGCAGTCTTGGGAGTGTGCGTGTGCTTTGATTGTGCATATGGGGTACCAAGGCACCACCTCCTGCCAGGAGTTGCCCTCTGTGCTGGCAACCCAAGTTCCACCACCTCTTTCCCCTAAAAAAAGCCCTGCATACAACACCAGGGCCTTCATGTGCTATTCCCATTGCTGGGTCAGAAACTTTATGCACAGGCTGATGAGATCAATATCGCCAACTTGTTCAGAGGTGAGAACTGAACCTATTCTTCCCTTTAACAGTCTGATTGACTGGTAGGTGACCACAGATATGCAATATCTAGAGTATGTGAGCCTCTCTGAATTAGGGCTTACAGGTGTTCTTTATTCCCACTATATTATAGCACTCTTCTCTTACCCTCACTCCTGAATAGAGATGGGCACGAACAGCAATATGAACAAAAACCACAAACAGCCCAATCTGCTGTTTGCAAACAAGCTGTTCATGAGGCCTCATTCTAAACAAACAGGTGGTCGTTGCAAGCCTCGTTCCTTGCTGTTTGTCTGGCACCTGCAATCAATTCCCTTGGCAACTTAGGCAGGGATTGTCTGAACTCTGTCTGAACTCCTGCTGTTGCCCTGGAAACCCCAATCTAAGCCCAATTTAGCTTGATAGGCAGGTCTTCCTTTCAAGTGTGCTCCAAATTTGTTACAAGGGAGCAAAGAGCAGTCGGGAGGAGGGCTCCCAGCTCTGGCTTAGTTTACAGACAGTGGAGAGGGAGAGACAGTTGCTGTTGGCATTTTGATAGAGTGCATTGGAGTTTGAATTTTCTTTGTGTGTGGTGGGATAGGGATCTACCCCTTCAAGTTCCAGGGCTGCTGCCAGGCTCTGGGCCAAGCTATTGTTTATTATTGGTACCTTTCCTGCTGCCTGCTCAGGTCAGGTTTCTGGGAGTGGTGCAGTAGGGATCTTAACCAAACTTGGATGATGGCTGTAGGAGAGCCTGCTGGCCCCCATGAACAGCCAACCACGAACATGCTCGTGAACAGGGCCGTATTCGTGAGTCCCTGTTCGTGGATGGCAATGAACAATGAACATCATGTTCATTTTTTTTTACTGTTCGTGCCCATCTCTACTCCTGAACAGTTTCCTGCTATCTACAGATTTCATATCCATAGATGAATAACAAATCACAAAAATAAATAGCACCTCTCACTTTGGTTCTCATTTGGGAGTATCTGATTAAAATGGGAGGGACCAAGCCAGTGATCTTGCAGTTGACCCTGGTGCTGCAAAAACAGAATAAGAACTGCACACTGTACTACGGTGGGCCCATGAGAAAGCCCTTGCACCACCCAGTCATACAGACAACTATTATCAAGACTTTAAAAAAACAGCCATCAACCAGACCCTTAGTCCTTTAGTGCACGAATCAGAGCTGATTCATGGAATTTCACACACACAGATTACCAAGGATTACTAACTTTTACAAGGACTGCGGGTAGCTATGCTGGTCCAAAAAGAACAACAAAAACAAATGTTATGTGATACTTTTTAGCTAGACCAACCAAAATAGCATAAAATTGTGTGCAGGCTTTTGCTTTCCTCTAGCTATCACTAGGTTGCCACTTGCCAACAGCTTCAATAGAGCATGTTGTTTCATGTTATGCTGCTTTATGTTTATGAAATTCTGAGCAACAGTCTCATCAGAAGCACATTCTGATTCTTCCCCTCCCCCTTCCAGGTTTCTGAAGCATCTAATTCTGCTGGTAGAAGGGATGAGGTTCTTCGGAGACAAGAAAGCAAAAACCTCCCCCACTGAGCAAGTGAATTTTGCCACGGGCTCTTTTGATTGGTGGGAAGCAGGAAGATGAGAGCATTCCATTCAAGCCAACATTCTGTTGGAATCTTTTGGAATGTTAGATTAATCCGATGAACTGATCTGAGACAAATCCCTTACATTCAGGGCTGCTGGAAGTCACTAGAAGATTCTTCTCGCACCACATTTGGGCAACTCTTGTATTCCAAAGGACAAATGCACGATGATCTGATTAAAGCAAGTGTCCTGCTATAATCCTCCAGCTGCACCTAGCCCAACCAGAGCCCCCAGCATTATTTACTCTTGTTTAATATTTACCTATGTCTAATAATTTGAATCGAAATGGTAGGGAGAAAGCATTCCCTAGCTTGTTTGAGGCCATAACTACAACTGTGTAAGTAGATTCAAAATCCGGCTTTGCTCCAAAATCCACTGAGACACATGTAGAATGCATTTTCAAAATCTGTGTTTCATTAGTGGTTCCTTTTGTTATCCTGAAATAGAGAAGCATAACCAGAAGAGAATGTTGGATGATCACACTCTGTTAGGGAGCTCTTAATCTAAAACCAATATGCAATTGCATGACTAGAACAGGATCTGCTTTTATTAGGGTAGTCAGTTCAGTTGATGGACACTTACGCATAGTAGGTGACATGATCCAAACCCAAGGTTTAGACTAGACTTGACTAGACTAGCTATCCAGAAGTCAGAACGTCTCATGTGATTCTTTCCTCCTCCGCATTTTCTGCACATCAGTCATGAGAGGCAGGAGAAACTAAGAAAAGGGGAGCAGCTCAAAGTTACCCAGTAACTTCATGGCTGTGGGGGTTTGAACCCAGGTCTCCTTAGTCTCAATGTGACACTCTTGCTGTTATCCACACTGTCTCTGAAATATTGTACTTGGGACCAAAAATGGTTTTGATGCTTCAGCAATAAATACAATGAAGTGACAGGAAATGTTCTGGGGCACCTTTTAACTATTGAAATGATATTTGTTGTTATTCTGGGTGAAAATATGGTTTTGTCATGAGGGAGAGCAAGCTTCTTTTCCCTTTTCTTTTGTTTGAGTAGAGGTGAGAAAATACTTTTTCCACAGCAGTAGAAACAATTGGCAAGGGAGCAGGTAGGAATGGCATCTATAGACCCCTCAATCCCACACCCTGCACTGCTGCAGCCACCCCCACCCCCTGCTTTTCCTCCTTTCCTCATTGGCTTGTGTAAAGCTGCAGATGCAACAGACATTTATTTTTATTTATTTATATTTCAATTTATATACCGCCCATCCCCAGGGGCTCTGGCCGGTGAACAGTTAAAATCGATAAAAACAAGAACTAAAATCAATATACAAACAATAAAACAAATTAACAAAGTGCAGTGGTGGGGAGAACCCTCCCCCACCCCAAAGGTGGGAGGCCGACATGGCACCGCCCCCTTCAATCACCGAATGCCTGGCGGAACAGCTCTGTCTTACAGGCCCGGCAGAACAATAATATGTCCCGCTGGGCCCGGGTTTCCATTGACAGAGCGTTCCACCAGGCTGGGGCCAGGACTGAAAAGGCCCTGGCCCTGGTTGAAGCGAGGCAGGCTTTCTTAGGGCCGGGGACCACAAGTAAATATTTATTCGCTGATCGAAGCGATCTCTGGGGAACGTACAAGGAGAGGCAGTCCCGAAGATATGCCGGTCCCAACCCGCTCAGGGCTTTAAAGGTAAGAACCAACACTTTGAACCTGATTTGGAATTCAACCGGAAGCCAGTGCAGCTGGCGCAGGACATGTGTGATGTGTGACTGGTAAGGTATACCAGTCAGGACCCGCGCCACCACATTCTGGACCAGTTGTAGCTTCCGGATCAGGCCCAGGGGTAGCCCAGCGTAGAGTGAGTTACAGTAATTTAGCCTGGAGGTGACCGTTGCATGGATCACTGTAGCCAGGTCCTGGGGCGTCAGGTAGGGGGCAAGTTGCCTGATCTGACAAAGATGGAAAAATGCAGACTTGGCAACCACTGTGACCTGGGCCTCCATCGATAGGGAGGCATCCAGGAGCACACCCAGACGCTTTACCACTCGCAAAGTTGCCAGTGGTGTCCCATCCAGGGCAGGGAGCTGGATCCCAACATCTGGCAGCCCCCGTCCCAGCTGCAGGACCTCCGTCTTCACTGGGTTCAATTTCAGCCTGCTCTGTTTCAACCATGCCGTCACAGCCTCCAAAGCTCTGGCCAGATTGTCTGGGGCCATGTCTGGCTGGCCGTCCATCAACAGAAAAAGTTGGGTGTCATCCGCGTATTGATGACAACCCAGCCCAAACCTCTACACCAACTAGGTAAGGGGGCGCATATGTTAAATAACATCAGGGAGAGTATTGCCCCTTGGGGAACCCTGCACACCAAAGGGTGACGGGGCGATAGATCTCCCCCGAGCACCACCCTCTGTCCCCTGGAGAAAGGAGACCAGCCACTGTAAGGCTGTCCCCCTAATCCCCACATCGGCAAGGTGGCTGGCCAACAAATCATAGTCAACCGTGTCAAACGCTGCTGTGAGATCAAGTAGCACAAACAGCGCTGACCCGCCTCGATCCAGGTGCCTGTGAAGGTCATCTGTGAGGGCAACTAAGGCTGTCTCCGTCCCATGGCCAGGACGGAAGCCAGACTGGAATGGGTCCAGGACTAGAGCATCATTCAGGAATTCCTGCAGTTGTACCGCCACCGCCCGCTCAATCCCCTTGCCCAGGAACAGGAGGTTCGACACTGGGCAGTAACTGGACGGGTCGGTGGGGTCCAAAGATGGTTTTTTCAGGAGGGGCCGCACTACCGCCTCCTTTAACGCTCCTGGAAAAACCCCAGAGCTCAGGGAGATGTTAACAATGGCCTCCAAATGGTCCCGTAGCCCCCCCTGCAGTCTGCACCCCCTGCAGTCTGAAATCCCCCTTCCTCTCACTGTCCCTTTCCCTGCCAAGCCATGCTGCCATATTCCAGTGCAGTCCAAAATCCCTTTAAAGGGCTAGGGGGGGGCACCACGTGGCAGAGAGTTGCCCATGCTATTCTGAAAACCAAAAGGGCAATTACGGGCAAGAGCCAAGTCAAACAGACACTAGATGTCCCCGTAATGATTACTATATACCAAATTATACTATTCAAAGTATATACATCCAATATAATTACTACCAATCATGTAAAGTGCAAGTGCTACACAATAGGAATTTTACAAATTCATCTATGACACACACAATCCCCGTCAGAGCTCATTTAAAGGAATAATGCACAATGGCCACACTATCAGTTCATGTAACATATAGTCCATGTATGACTATTTATGGAAAATGTTAAATGACTGTTTATAGATCTTATATGTGTTTCTACTCATCATGATATTTATGGATTATTATCAATGAATTTGTACAGAAGTTGTTAGCATTTATAGTTATATGAACTGATATGAACTGATAGATGAATTTGTAAAATTCCTATTGTGTAGCACTTGCACTTTACATGATTGGTAGTAATTATATTGGATGTATATACTTTGAATAGTGTAATTTGGTATATAGTAATCATTACAGGGACACCTAGTTTCTGACTTGCCTGCTATTTTGAAAGTAGAACTTAGCTCTGTCCCCTCCTTGTGGTGGCTATAGGTGGTATGTTCAGACAGATGCTTCTCCTGCAGCCACCCAATGGTTCCCCCTTTGAACTGGATAAAAACAGCTTTCTCAAAGGAGAAAGTCCTGGAGCCTTCATGAGATGAGCTTGTCAAATGGATGTTCCACTTTTGATCTGGGGGCCTCCTGTATTTCCTGTACAGAGAAAAATCCCTATGTGAATGTAGAGATGCTGAGGCAAGGCACCCGTAATGTACTCAGTCCCTAAGGCACAGATATTTTTACTTACTGTAACTCATAGACTGTATTAAGATATGTATAGTTTCCATTCGTCCAAGTGCAATTAATGGTCCCATTTCTTTCGCATGGATTGCAAGATAAATTTTTTGGCTGGTCTGGAGGAACTTAAGAAGAGACAGATGATCAGAATCTAAGATATGAACAGGTTAGTAATCTAGTGATATGAATTGCTACTTTAGTGGCAATGGTTAGATTCTTTTTAATTCTTTAGATTCTTTTATAGTTGTTTGTTCCATTTGATAGTTGCCTATTCCATTTTGTTTTTCTCAAAAACACACTGAGAACAAAATAGGATTGCTCTGCAGACCAATTGTTTCAAGAGATTGCTCAGGGTCTTTCCTTGAAAAATTGCTACAAGTGCATGCTTTGCAATTGTGAGAAAGCATATGATAACCATATAACATCATGCCCTCATCTAATAATGTGGTAGTATGAGGGAACATATTTGCATTTGACATCTAGCAAAGAAATCCTGTTTCTCTGCAGACAAAATACACAGTGTGTATGGTAGTTAGATGGACAGTCAGAAAGTAATGAAACAAAAAGAATGACAACAAGAACAGAAAAGATTCATTGGCAAGGGATGGATTTGCATTGCTCTTTGTTAATTTGCATCACAAAATGTATGTGCCCATAGCTTTCATCTTTATTATAGTAGTGCTACTTCCCAGTTTGTGGTGCTAGCACCCTTATTCTGGAAATGTAACTGCTTATAATAATAAAACAACTGTTTATAAAATATTTCTGCAACAAAAGCGCTGTCTTGAGGGAAGACATGTAAACTCTCCCCCACCCCTGACCTGACACTACACACACACACACATTTATTACCTAAACACTGACTGGAGTGGAGGGGAAGTCCTTAAGTTTGTTCAAATTGTAACCTATTTTATCCCAAAATCAAAGGTAATATTATGAAATAATAAAGTAGCAGACAAAAAAGAATAGATTCCTTTACAACAATTTTCTTTACATAGTATGGTTCAGACATCACATTAAACCATGATTTAATCAATACAATTAGAGTTTGTGTAATCATCCCAATGCAGACCACTCCACTAACTATGGTTAGTTATGGACCATCAAACCAGCACCTGAAACCATGGTATGAAATTTATTAACCATAGTTGCAGGTGCGTAGCCATGTTGGTCTGTAATAGAAGAGCAAGATTCATCTTAAGGACCAACTAGATTTCCAGGGTGGCTCTTGAAAGCTCATACCCTAGAAATCTAGTTTGTCTTTAAGATGCTACTGGACCCAAATCTTTCTCTTTTATTAACCACAATTAGTCTTAACAAAGCACTGATCAAACTAGAATTTCTCAAGGCAAAGCAGGATTTGAGTTGTTGCCTACCAGCTGAGTCATGGGCTGATTCCGCACACATTGGATAATACACTTCCAATCCTCTTTAGAAATCATTTGGAACTGAATTTTTCGAGTGTGAAACAAAAAAATCCACTTCCAAACGATAGCTAAAGTGCATTGAAAGTGCATTATCCAATGTGTGCGGAATCAACCATGGTTTCAGAAACCAGGTTTTAGAAACATGGGCTTAGATCCTATAATATCTTTCTGCTGATTCTCCACTGTGGAGTTCATTCATCTCATGCAAAACGCATTTTGGCTCCTAGAAAAACATTGTTCTTCCATGGACAGAAATGTCTAGTGCCTGAGGAACGCATGATCCACAGAGGAAGGCCACCTCCACAATGGTAAAGAAGACTGTAAGCAGAAAGAAGTTATAGGATCCAAGCCCAGGGCTACAGTCAGCCAAAGATAAGGGCTGTTGTGCCTCATTGACTTCAGTAAGGAAGTTTAGCATGTGCAATCCTAGGAACACTTTCCTGGGGTTATGTCCCACTGAATAGACCTGAGTAGCATTCTGAGTAGATCTGCTTAAGATCACTTTTTAAATCTCTTTCATTAGCACTGGAACTAAAAAGTGATGGACTTAAACTGGATTGTGCCCTTGGGTACAACCTAGAAATGTCTCTAACCTAAACCAGACTAAAATGAATGAGAGCAATTAACAGTGATGGTCATCCAATTCCTCTTTAACTAAGGGAATGGCAATAACTGTGGGAATGGCAATTGTACATTCTTCCATCCAAAACATGCTGGGAGAGATCAAAGCAGGTGAGGCCAGTATGGCACAGTTTGATCTAATAAAATAACTCCCCAACAGACAGCAGCATCATAGACATCTCCTTGCCTCTGCTGCATGTTTCATAACCCCCACCCAGCCTGTTAACCTAAGCAAAATGCTTACAAACATGCAGACATCTTACTTCCAACATTGATGTAAATTCCACATATGAGCTGTCTTGACACATGCCCTGTAGAAAAACATTGAAAATTCTGCTTCCCAAAAGTGTCCATTAAAACGTGAGCACTGACTGAGTGCCCATAACGACTGTTTACTTCTGATCCATTTTGTAAAATTGCTATATTGTGCGCATCCAATGCAGGGTCCAATATGCTTCTGTTTTTCAAGCAGGAGAGAGTCACATTTGATCCATGTGACACATCTGTGGCACTAGCATTCATGCTTCCGCTACATGCAAGGGGGGAAATGAATGTTTATACTGTAAGAATTCCTCGTAGAACAAATCAGTTTTGGATACCACATCTATCTTTTTAATGGCCAATAAAGATGTCAAATACAAATGGCCTTCACCTGCTGTGAACTGAAATGCCTGCTAAAAACTCATCTTCCCTGTTGTCCCAGGCATTTCATGTTCTTCATGAAGTCTCTTCCATTCCTGTGCTTCTGTCTGCTTTGCAGCTGTACCTTTAATAACCATTTGATCAGTACCAAGTAACTGCAAGCCAGAAAAGAGTTCAATCTACTGAAGTCTACAGATCAAATTCTCTTAAAGGTCCAGGGACAGATCAGACTTGTTTTTATAGCCAGATAGTAACTCTACTCTTGTCTACTCTTCCTAAGAGCCACATCAGCCCATTTCCCCCTTCTGTCCTACTCAAGTGCCTGCTATGTTGCCTCAGCCACACTTTTTGCCACTATAGAAGTTATACTCTAGCCAGGAAACACGGAAACACCTCTGTGCCCTTCTCTAATGTGCTGCCTCATCACATATTTTGCCAGATTGCATGCGGGAATGGCTGCCAAATCTTTAATGGCTGTGAGGAAGAGAAAATTTAAGTTTCACTGGACCAAGTCAGGTGCTGAACATATGTGCAAACTGTCCTCCATGTGCCATCATGTTTGCTTAACAGATGAGTAGAATAGGGGCAGCACAGCTGGAAAGCTTCATCACACTCCTGTATATATAAGGTAAGCTATGTGCAAACATGCCTTAACCTGGATAGCCTAGGCCAGTGATGGCGAACCTTTTTGAGCCCAAGTGCCCAAACTGCAACACAAAACCAACTTATTTATTTCAAAGTGCCAACACTGCAATTAAGCCTGAATACTGAGGTTTTAGTTAAGCAAAAACAACTCATACAGTTGTCTGAACTAATTAACATCTCTCTCTCTCTCTCTCTCTCTCTCTCTCTCTCTCTCTCTCTCTCTCTCTCTCACTCACTCACTCACTCACTCAAGAGCCACGACTGAAAGTAAAGCAAGTTAAATCAAAGCAGCTTGCTCTTCTTTAGAAAGCCAGCCCGAGCATCCTGGCTGCTGCCTCCGCTTCCTGCTGCTAAAGAGACGGGCAGCAGGGAGGAAAAGGAATCACATGGGCAGGGCCAAAACCCATGTGATCTCTGCTCAGAATGCCTTTCCAGGCGTTCCGCCTCCAAATGAGCTCTGGAACTAACAATCTGGTGACTTGGCTCGCGTGCCCACAGAGAGGGCTCTGCGTGCCAGCTGTGGCACGCGTGCCATAGGTTTGCCATCGCTGGCCTAGGCAAACCAGATCTTGGAAACTAAGCAGGGTCAGTCTTGGTTAATAATTGGATAGGAGACGTCCAATGAAGCCCAGGGTTGCAGAGGCAGGCAATGGCAAACCTCCTCTGTTATCTGTTAGTCTCTTGACATAAGTCAGCTATAACTAGACAGCGCTCTCCACCACTATGTGCAAATACAAGTTGGACATATACAAATTCCAATAGGTAAGCCTTTTTATCCACTGTATAAAGATATACATAATTTTGTATAGTACAAACAATCAGTAATGCTGATTAGTGACTCTTAATAATGGGTTGGATCCAGAGACCTGTCTATAGAAGCACTAAGAGTTGTGGATCTTCCCTACTTTCCTCTCCCACCTCAGCAGCCACTTCCAGGAAAGTTTATTTCCGGGGCTGCTAGTCCTACGTGTGCAAATAGTTGCATGGGTTTACAGGCTGCAGTTGGAGGAGGGAGTGGGTAGAATGGCTTCTTCTTGCATGGTGGCTCTCCAATGACAGAAGAGGCAGGGGGGATTTTGAACCTTTGCCCCTCCTTACTTTGGCCTTATGGCTATTACCCAATGTGGTTCCCAGGCTCCAGGAAATAAACTTTCTTGGACATTATTGCTTGGAAGAGGGGAACGTGGAGAAGATCTGAGGTCCCTGTGCAATTCATGAGCTGGATCCAACCCACAAATTTTACATTAATAGTAGAAAATAATATTCTCTCTCTACAAATTCCGTATGAAAATGGAAAGCAAGGTACTCAACTCATCACAGACTTCTGTTGTTCCAAAATTTACACCTAAAATAAAAAAGGTATTTTTTGTAAATAAGCAATTCAAAGAATAAGGATCATTAAAAAAAACTTGCTAACTTTTTTTAAAGTTACTGTAGCCAAGAATGGTCTGCTGGGCTCCAGAAAGTGCTAAGACTGGGCACTTGGGCTATAATCACAAGATTATCACCAGGTGAGAGGCCCATAGCTCAGTGACAAAGCCCCTGAGAAAAAAGGCCAAGCTGTGGAACCATCAGGGCCAGACACTGGGACAGGACCTTATAGAGGGGAGGAGCCCAAAGCAGGCTGTCGCTTTGCATTTGAAACAAACATCCATTGCCATCTAAAAGGGTCTCCCATAAGACCATTAAGACCAGAGTCCAAAGTTACATAGCTGCACTACAGAGGCCAAAGTTCAAACTGTTGCAGATGATTCTGATCAGGCTTGAATCAGATGCAGGTGTGCATTTACGAAGCCTTAAGTGTCTAGTCAGCTTTCCTAGATCAAATCATTTAACTCCTGGCAAGAGGTACCAGGTATAGTACACAAGTAAATACTATTACAGAATCTCTGCTTCCATTTTAAGCCTTTATGAAAATATAAGTATTCAACATTCTTAACACTGGCTAAATCAACCAATTATACCAGCCAACATATCTACATAGATT
The DNA here is from genome assembly GCF_028583425.1 of Eublepharis macularius. Taxonomy (NCBI): domain Eukaryota; kingdom Metazoa; phylum Chordata; class Lepidosauria; order Squamata; family Eublepharidae; genus Eublepharis; species Eublepharis macularius. The sequence goes on from NC_072794.1 coordinate 74,758,709, forward strand.
ATTAAAGGAGAGCAATTACATGAGTTGAAGAAAGTATCTTGTCCCAAAGATAAGCAGGTCACAAGCAAGGAGCCCCTTCTAAGAAGAAGCTCCTGATCAATTCAGCATCTCATCAGCATCACCTCATAATAACAACTAACTGTCCATCTTGATAACAGCTCCCATTTTTGGCTAACTATAACTTCAAACACCATATAAGTTTATCTGTACTTGAAACATTTTCTTAAAATATATTAAAATTGTTAATTCATTTTTGCTACTTTTTATCTTAACAAAGACAATGTAAAATTAGTGCTTACAAGCTTCTCATACATATGAATATCTTTTAGGCCCTCAACCAATATATCCATCCTTGAATCATATCTTTACTTCTGTGAAGTTAGACATGATGCGATCTTCAGAAGCTCTCTGGACCTTGGCCTCAACACATATCTACTATATGGTTTAGACAACTCTTCTGATCTACACAAGGCCATACAATTGTGTTACTACTTTGCCTTTTGCCCCTCTCCAAGGTTGTTCTGTTCTGGTCCTCTAGACTTCCTTTAAGGCATGTCAAGCTGTGGAGCCAGGCTGACTCTGTTCCTGTGTGCAGAGACATCTTTTATGGTCGTCTTGGTCAAATCCAGCAGCAGCAGCCTTATACTTCTGGCTATATCCATGACAAAACTCTAGTACACCCCATACCTTCCAGATTAAGGGGGCAATTTACTCAGTGGGCAACCAGGACTGCTGTTTGAAAATACAGTACTTACCTATTCTTGTGCATGCAAAAAGCCAAAGGATTAAGAATGCATTCCATGTAAAGAGCATCTCAAGTTACCCTGAAAGTCTTTGCCTGTTTTAAAAGAAATAGATAAGCACTGAAAGATGAAAAAGGAAAACCTTTTTTCAGCTAGCAATTAAAGACAGTTGTCAGAATAATGGGGCATTGCAGCTCCCAGGTTCAAATTTGTGGGTCTTTAGGGTTGCCAACTGCCAGAAGAAAAAAGTCCCATCCTTTAAATAGCAGTTTAATAGTGCATTATTTACTAGTTGATGTTATTTATCGCTGTGCCATGATAAAGCTTCAGCTACTCTCTGTTAAAGGGACAGGACATTCTTCTCCAGGTCTATTAACCCCATTGAATATAGACCTGAACCTCTGAATTTAAAAAGAAACGGCGAGGGATAATGAAACATGGAGCTCCTTCCACTGTGGAGGCACCCTTCAATGCAATCCTCAGGTTTCTACTGTTTTTAGTACTATTGCAAGATATCCCAGATTTCTTTTCTGATTGTGTAAGTGCTGAAATATAACAGAAACCTTGATAAATGGGAGAAAGTCATTCTGAGAATCATTTAATGTGTAGAGATGGTGAAACCTTTAGTGGCTTGGAGGTAAATAACATCCCATTAAGCCTTTTTAAAAAGAGCTGGACACTCTTTTCTCCAGGCAAGTGACAACCCTAACTGGGCCTCCTGTCCTGTTCATCTGCTGGTCCCCTCGCCATGATTTTTCTATACCTGTTGTTTACTGGTGCAGCTTGTGAGGTGGAAGGACTGTGGTATTGGTGAGGAATGGGTCTTCATTTAAAAGTCTAATCAACTTCTCTGGGTGAGGATCTGGCACCTCCAATATAGGTATTATTTGTGAAAGGACATAAAAGACAGCTAGCATGATTGGTCAGTCTATTTCTCTGAGAGCCAGTGTGATGTAGTTGGACTAGGATCTGAAAGAACCAGGTTCAAATCCCCAATCTGCCATGAAAGTTTACTTGGTGACCTTTGGCAAGTTATACACTCACAGCCTAAACTTCCTCACAGTGTTGTGAGGATAAAATGGAGAAGAGAATCATGTAAGCCACCTTGAGTGCCCATTGGAAGAAAGACGGGGTATAAATTAAGTAAGTAAATAAATAAATTGGAGTAATTACATTATGTCATTTGCTGTCCCTGATTAACCAAAAGGGGTAAGTTAATAAATACTGTTGTATATTACCAGACAATTTTCTATTGAGAATCATTGCGCTTTCAGTCTTTCACAGGCTTGGCACGTTGAGGCGAATAAGTCTCTGGTGAAAAAACTGATCTGGTGAGCCAACCAAATCCAAAATGTGTTGAACCAACAAAATTAGCCTTCTTGAATTCAGTTGTAAAAGTACCAGATAAAATTTTATCCAGTCAGTCTTTGGAGTGCTTCAGCCATGTTTCATATATGTTTGAATTACATTTGTGATGGAAGGAATAATTTAGCTGCACTAATGAGCTGCCTCACCATTAAAGCATTTTCCAGCAAATATGCCTTGTTCATTATAAGCATCATTCACACTCTTCTCTTTGATAGTGTGAAACTATGGTTATAGAATAACTTGAGTAAGCAAGAATGGACATATAGCCCACCCATTTGCTTCCACACCCAGAGGTATATTCAGATTTCAGACCATGGCCATTTCCACACAGCTCACCTTCCCTCAGAACGACCCAGAACATCACGCAAAAAACACAGAAGACTGCATTTTCTCACGCGAGATTTGCACGATGTCATGCAAATCTTGCTCAAGAAAATGCAATCTTACGCGTTTTTTGCGTGATGTACCGGGTCGTTCTGAGGGAAGGTAAGCCGTATGGAAATGGCCCGTGTAATCTAGCTGGAAATTTGTGTAACTACAAGGGGAAAAAATCATACAGTGTAAACGGTATGTTTTTCTCTTTCAGCTTAAGTTTCTGTACGAGTGAAAAGAAACAAATATATACAGGGACTTTCTTTATGGGGAATGAAAACTCACTTTAACCTTGCACACCAGCTGTAGTGGTAGTATGTTCTTATGTGTAAATGACCTTCAGGCAAAGATTTGGCTGATTCTTTCTAATAGGTGAAATGCAATCCTTTCCCCAGACATCCTCGGCTCCCTTGCTCATAAGCTTGCTTCTTTGCCTCTCTGAATCATCTTGATAATGAAAACTCCCCTTTTCTTCCTGACCTTATAATATTGAGCCTTGTACTCATAGTGATTTCAGCCAGGCAGTGATGTCAGCTCATGTGAGTAACTTTATTGCAAATACTATATATACACACGTGCTCCCGAAGGAGCCATATATATACACCCCAAACGATGCCCCCTTTCAGTAACCCCCGCAATGAGAACACAGACAACTAGGATCCTTCATTTGCATGTGCAGACAAAAGATAACATGTTTACAAGGCAGCAATTGGTTCATATCTCGGAGGAATGATTGGCTGCTGCTAACCCTATTTCCCAATAGGATTGGAGACCTGAGGAGCCCCACTTTACTCAAAGCTAGCCCAATACATAACACCTTACCTGTCTTTCTCTTTGATTCCTTCCCACCCTCCTCCTTCTGCCTGGGGTGTCCTGATTGTCTTGCATCTCAACCCCTGCCCTGTTCTGTCCTTCTTCCTCCACTCCTCTGGCCCCTGTTGTTTAGCTCTCCAGTTTCCTTTCCTTCTCATAGTCTCTTTACATATCGTGAATTACCTAGGGATGCTCAAGTGCATGATTTTATGTGTGGTCCTCAATTCACCTGCAGGCTGTTCTTGTTTCCTTGGCTTCCTTGGGTCTCTCATGCTTCTCTGGAAAATCCATGATCACAGATGTTTGAAATATCTAACCAATAATTAAAGGATTGAGACTGTTTAAATGCTGTATTTCTTCAGATACAGATTGCAGCTTCCACATGGAGAGGATTCTATGTACTGCTTTCATTGCCACTGCGAATGCAGAGGGCATGCACATTGGCAACAGAGCTTCCAGATGGGAGTTTATGTGCTTTTCTACCAGCCAGCCCCATGCAGCTGCCATTTCCCCTGATGAACCACCAGAGGGCCTTTTTAAAAAACGATGGTTGCTAGAAGAACACTGTAGCTGCAGCACTAGAGCAACTGCCAGTTTTTTAACAAACTCTCAAAAGACCTCTAGTGGTGCAGCAGAGAAAATGGTATCCATGAGAGTTTGGGGAGGGACTTTTGAAAACAACAACAACTACTGCACTTATATACCACTCTTCTAGCTTGAGAGGAACAGCTTACCCAAGACCACCTACTGAACTCATGGCAGTAGTAGAATTCAAACCAGCAGAGTGCTGACTCACAACAACCCAACAACCACTATGCTGCAGCAACTCTCACGCACACTTTCCCATCCAGATGGCATGACAATGTAGCTGGACTGCATTTTTTCCTAAAAGATCAAACCAAAGCAGGATTGGAAAAGAGTTTACTGAGGATGGGGAAAAACATGGGAAAGAGGATGATTAGGACACAACGTCATGTAGATGTTTTTAAAAGTGCTCCAGTTTGGAAACAATAGCAGAGAGAGAATCTCTATATGGAAGCAGCCAATGTTAATATGCATTCATGGTATCTAGTAAAAGTATGTTTAAATGGCATAACTTCTGAGATTCGGTTTCGTTTTCTCAGCCATGCCGGGCACTCCTCTCGGCTGGTCCGGGAGGAAACGACCGGGCACCCTGACCGGGCGGCTGATCCGCAAGGATTAGCCCCCAGGACTCCCAGGGAGGGAGCCAGGGTCCGGGACGCGGCGGGAAGAACTCCCCGAAATCAATGCGGGGGGGGGGAATTGCCCGTTTGTCCCTATGGAGGCCGGCAGATGTGCGCGGCGCCTCGAGTGCCGCCGGGCAACGAGAAACGGCAAGTAAAAGAAACAGGCGGAAGCCTGTAAACAAGCGAATCCCTTCTGTTCTACAAGCGTTTGTGGAGGAGAGGTTGATCTGAAGAAGACTCGCTCTTCCCCTTCGTTGAGTTCCAGAATTTTGTTGGCGCCCCCCCCCAAATGGCAGCAAAGAAGCAAAGTCCCGCTCTCGGTAAGTCAATCTCGGCTACCTTGCAGAAGGGGGAGTCGCTCGAAGAGTTGGTGCGCAGGGCGGTGGTGGAAGCTATAAAACCCTTTGTTGACAAGCTGAACGAAACTGATCAAAGGGTGGGCTTAATTGAAAGCGAGGTGAAAACCATTAAGGCAGCAGCGGGGGGGGCAGAAAAGTCTGCTCTGGAAAGTGCGTCACTTGTGAAGGCTACAAAAAAGGAGCTGAAGTTGGTGGAGAACCAGCTGATCGGGCTACAGGTGGAACGAACGCAGACAATTTTGCGTCTCCAAAACGTGAAAGAGGAGGAAAATGAGGATCTGTGGGATTTGGTCTCGGAACTATTGGCGACACCCGCGAGGACGACTAAAGAAGAGGTTAAAAGCGCCATTTTGGAGGTCCGTCGGGCTTCTTCAAAATATGCAACAAAGCGACAGTTGCCTCGTGAGATCATTATTGACTTTTCATCTAAAAAGATTCGGGACACCATCCTATATAACTCATACAATGCGGATTTGGACTTTATGGGTTTGAAAGTCAAGATTTTGAAGGACGTTCCATTTCTAGTCCGGAAACGGCGTTTTAAATATAAAAAGTTTGCAGCTCTTCTGAGGGACCATGGAATAAAGTACAAATGGTTATTCCCGGAAGGAATATGGTTCAGATATAAAGATCAGGCCTATAAGATATTATCAGAAGATCAACTAAAGGATTTTGAGAATAAAAACCCAGAACTCTGCTGCACCAAGAACGAAGAAAAGGAGGAGCCGGAGGGGGGGGAGGAGGAGGAGAGCATCACAACAGCAGTTGCACAGAGAGAATTGCGTCCGGGACCTAGAAGGGGGAGGAAAGTTTAATCAGAATTTGAAATGTTTATTCTCTGTATGATTAACCACTCCATCATTATTCTATGGAGCTATTTTTGTATTATGACAGTATGAAGGGAAACATTGAAGTGTAGTGTTTAGTGTTTGTAGTTCATTCCCCCCCCCCTTTTCTTTTTCCACCTCCCTTTGTCCCTTCCCTCTCCCCTTTCCTTGTGATAGTCTGGTGTAGTGTTTTGTAGTTATGAAAAATAAAAAAAATTATAAAAAAAAAATGGCATAACTTCTGGTATGTTACCCAAGGTTTATTTTGGCTAGCTGCAGATGACTTACTTCAGGAGCCCCACACCAGTCACTGAGATGTTCACTGCATGACAACTGAAACCTCTTGGGGAAGTGGCCAAATGCAGCCAACCTTGCGGATAATCTGTGCAGTACTGTTGCCTCATTTTCATTTCAAGAGGCTGAGGTGGTGGTCGTACTGGCTTAATTGTAATTTCAAGAGGTTATTGGCAACCACTACACAGTACAGGCATTGTACAGATACAAGATTTTAGATGCCTGCTGCGTGTCTCTTGGTCATCTCAATTCAGATTTTGACAGCATTCAGAAGGGAATGCCTTCTCTGATTTCAGAAGACAAAAATGCTTCTTGTTTTAGAAAATTGCGCATGTTAACTGCATGCTGAAACTGTGGTCAGCAATATTTCATAACAATGTACAAACATAATCATTCTGAGCAAGAGATAGTGTCAAAAAGTCTAACTGAAAATATTCAACTGAACATGATGGGTAATTGACAGCTTGATTAATAACCCCTAAAGTTTCTGTAGCCAAACACTGGTTGTTGTTACTCCTTTATTTGGCAGTGGTACATCTGAAGTCTCATGATAAGAGAAAATATATATAGGTGTCCCTTGCATGAAGGCTTTAGTGCACTGGCATATATCTGATTTGCACTTGAATTGCTGGCAATTGTTCTTCTCTGTCATTACCCTTTATTATCTCACATATCCTTCCAATATACCTTCATTTAAATATTTTATTTTTAAAACAACCATATTTGGTTCTGTAATGAGCAATAGGTTCTAAATGTTAGTTCTCCTACTGTGTTTCCATGCTAGAAAACCAGAGCAGATAGTCCCATATTACGGCCAGTTCTATCTACTTGGGCAGAAACCTGGACCCACAGTATCTCTGTAAATGTCTGACAAGATAAGATCTCATCATAAGAAAGCATCTGATGCCTTCAAAGCATGCATTTGGAAGAAAAGGAGAGCAAGCATAGAAATTTGGATGAGATCTGCTATAGCAAAGAAGAGCTAGTTAGTACGGAGATCAGCACAGTAACAGTTCAGCAATAATAAGTTATCTCTGTGTGGTTGTCACAACCATGAGACTCTCACTCCTGTTCCTGAATGCTGAAGCGCTGCCACAAATCAGGACCTCTTGGAGAACTTGGAAGGCTCCAGTCTATGTTTTGCGAGGCTTTTCAGCCTCAGGTCCACTCTGTGTGCGTGCATTCCTTTGGCAAGTAACTTTGGACACAGGCAGGTAAAATATATTATTGTACTTTATTCAAGAAAGCACATAGGAGCACATGCAAAGCAGGAATCACTCTTTATAGACATTCAGGCAAGGCTCAAAACAAATAAGGCTTTGCTATTCTAAATATAATCTGTCTAATTAAAATACTGCAGGCTAGCTATCAAGCAATTCTCTGACTTGGTTCCAAGGCTGATTGTTCTTACCAAGGCATAAGCAAAGAGTCCATCCATGCCAGCCAACTCTAGGCATTCTGATAGAATGGCATGGAGCTGGGAAGCTCTTCCTTTCACATAATAGTAGAGAATAAAGGCTGAAAGGTAAAGGTATTGAACTTTGCCTAGAAACAATGAGGTCTGAGGTGGTCGGCCCACCAGACCAATGGACCAATCACGACTCAGCAACTTAACTGGCATTACAGCATGAGAAACTATGGGGAGTACAGATTGCAGATGACTTCACCTACCAGACTCCAAGCTTCTCAATGACATTTCTCAAGCGAACAAAAGAACCCACAGGTGTATCCAATTAGCAGGCCAAGAGACTTTTTTCTCCAAAGACAGGCCTGCACAGACAAGAGCCTGAACCAAAGTATCAAACTTACAACGTTAGGAGCCTATTAAGAGCATTTTCCTTACAGTGGGATTACCAAATGACAGTGTTCTACGGAGGGAAAAAGGTAATATCATGGAGTTGCTTTAATGTTTTTCTGCACGCTGTATTTCCATATCCTGAAACATTGCTCATACTACAACAGGAATATTCTTCTACACTTAAAACAGCCCAATCCTTACTCCAAGAATCACCTGCCTGTCTCTGTTCCTGAAAACTCTTCTTCTATGGGACAATATTTTTTATTTGCTCTCCAATAGCCTGTCTTGTGCTGGCATCTGAAACTGACCAGAAATATCTTTAAAAAAAAACCCTTAACAATGTTTAATAGAACCTTGATTACTACAGTGGATGTGGAATAACTGGAACTCACACACAATCAATAGTATTACCCCCCTTTTGTGACCCCCCAAAGCATTTTTATGGGGATCTATATGGCCAAACAACCCACCAGGTAAAGCATTCTGCAGTTAGGAGAAGAAATGGAGCAAATTTGCTACTACTCTTACACCACCGATAGCTTCCACCAGCAAGACAGATGGAGGCGTTTTGCCTGATTTCCTCCTCACTATAGCTCCTGTTGCCAGTGGCTTTTTATCCACAAGAGTCTTGCAACCCTAAGCAATGCCTTTTGTGGAGTCTCAGAGGACTATTTTGAGAAGTAGAAGGCGGAGATGATCCTCCTCTGTGAGCACCTTCCAGTCATGCAAGCTTAGGATCCATAGGATCTGAAGAAGGGCACCCTGACTCTCAAAAGCTCACACCCTGAAAATCTTGTTGGTCTTTAAGGTGCCACTGGATTCATATCCTGCTGTTCTACTGAAGGCCTACAGGGCTACCTATCTGAAACTAACCATAGGATCCAACCGTGATAGACTAGAGCATTAAAATAACCCAGGAGTAAACCTAGCCATGTCCCCTGCAGCGCCAGCATATGGGGTCCGTTCATCTTATGCTTAGGTTTTGGCAAGCCACACTGGTCATCACTGCCTTGACTGAACTTTTTGCATGCCGGCGAACCCTGTAGGCAACGTACATTACTCAAGAGAAGACTTCTGTTAACCTGGACGCTACATTCTTGTGGAAATTCTGGCTTTATATTGGACTATTAGGGCTTCCAAGCCCCTTATGTATTGTTTACATGTACTGCTTGTAGAAATTTTGTGACTTGTATACCATCGTTGATGTCTAAAGAAAATTTGTGATTTCATACCATTGCTGATATTTGTTATATGACAATTTGTATGATGGAACAATTCATATAATGGACTTATTCGCACTGAGCACTTTTAGCACCTTAAATATATGAATTTGGGATAATTGTTGATTGCATTTTCCCAAGGGCTCTTTGTATTTTTTGACAGATCCCAGCTGATTGAACTCTTGCCACCTTAAATCACAGGGACCCTTTGGTTCAGTTTGCTGTTTGTCAAGAGTAGCCCTCCATGTCAGTGGCCGTCCAGGAGCTTCCTGGTAAGTTAAAGGGCTGATCCACCCAAGGGCCATCATCCAGTGAGTTACCAGGGGCAGGGACCAGAAAATGGGCCTTGTCCATGATCAGTAGGGACAGTTAGAACATATGCATGCTCAGGCTTGCTGTCAACATAAAATGTAAGCACTTGCTTAGGGCAAAAAGTATTTGTGACAAAGCTCATGGATCTCTGCCAGGGTATACATATAAGTTATATGTATATACAGCCACAATTCAGATCAGAGAAAAGGAGATTTAACCATCCTACTCCCTTTGAGATTTAATGGAAACAGGCCTTCACAAACTGTTCTTAGCATTCTAAAGGGGGAAAAGACAATATCTGTTTTTGTCTTTTTTAAAAACCCAAACCCTTCAATTTTCCTTTAAAATGCTAATAACAGTACAGGAAGTTTGGTTTTGATTTGTGAAACTGAGCAGATGAATAATTAAATCCTTTTCTCCCCTTCCCATGCCCCCCGGATCTAAATCATGGCTCTGTGTACAGATTTTTTACAGGCTGAGGGAGATCCATGATCTTCGTTTGTGCCCTCAAGCAGCGCCGGATCCAGGGTTGCCCACGCCCGGGGCAACACTTGGCTTACTGCCTTGCGCGTGTGCGCACAGTGCACTGCATGATGACATCACTTTGGTGACATCATCACGCAGGGCGGACGGAGGCAGCGTGTAGGGCTGAGAAGCCACCCGCCCCATTCGCCTCCCCGCAGGCGAATGGCGCAGGTGGCCTCGCAGCCCCCCGCGCTGCTTTCGCCTGCTCCACAGGACAGGGGGCAGCTGGCTTGCCACACACCCCCTGCCCTCCAGGGCAGGTGAAAGCAGCAAGGGGAGCTGCAAGGCTGCCCGCGGCATTCGCCTCCCCGCAGGTGAATGGCGCGGACGGCCTCACAGCCCCCCGTGCTACTTTTGCCTGCCCCACAGGACGGGGTGGCCGGCTTGCTGGGCACCCCCTGCCCTGCAGGGCAGGCAAAAGGCAGCGTGGGGGTTGCGAGGCTGCCCACTCTGCCGCCTGCGCACTCGGGCAGCTGGGAGCTGCTCCCGGCGCCCCCTCCCTGGCGGCGCCGGGGGCAGACTACCCACCTGCCCCCCTGTAGATCCGGCCCTTCCCTCAAGTTCCAGACTGTTCCCAGTATCACTGACTATCCAGTCTCAGAAGACAGAAAATACAGACTTCCTTCCTTCCTTCCTTCCTTCCTTCCTTCCTTCCTTCCTTCCTTCCTGGATACTGCATATGAATAGCTGCTCAGGTTGCTATGTCAGGTGTGAAATACACCAGAGAAGTTTTTCTTTTCAGTTTCTTTATATGTCAAGGACACGCACTGAATGAGTGATCAACACAGGTCATTTACAAGAAAGTGTTCTGAAGTCTCTTTTACAAGAATTTTGGCAGATTAATAATTTTTTAAAATCTCTCATGGGTTTATACCAGAAGATTCCAGATACAATCCATTCCCCCCACTTGACCATTTTAGTGTGGCGAAATCAACCCATGGAATTATATCTTAATTTGGAGTCACCTGTTCCCTGATCTAAAGTGAAACACACAACAGCAATATACACCATGCAGTCTGCAGACCCACTGTGGACAATCCCATCGAGTCCTGGTATAAGCATTAGAGGAAAGTAAGATGAGAAAGGAGTTACCATAATGGAAGAGAAAGCAAAGTACTTTGAAAATTCTTTCGTATACAGGAGAAATTATATATATCCTTAAAAATTATGTTTGCAATACATAAAAGAGGTTCTTTGCTAGTGGAATAATGACAGAAATCAGCTCATGAGCATAAATAATTTTTTCAAGTATCAAGAAAAGGGGGGGGGGTATGAAGGTGGCATCACTAGGTGGGCCATGGCATGCATCTTCTTGACCTAATTCTACCTCCCAACTGCAAAAGAAGATGGAAGCAAACCTATATAGTCCCCATATAGTGCCACAGATTCTAGGTTGGATGAACAAATTCCTGTTCACCTCACCTGGGAGCTCATCAATTAGCTTGAAAAAGCAATTGTGCTGTAGTCTGAGACTACTGAAGTTACAGGCAAGCTGAGCAGGAGTTATTCATCAGCAAATTATTTATCTTTCCTATGAATCCTCACAGTCCCAGTTTGTGATTTTCTAATGGGAAGATGTTGTGCCAGTCATAATAAAGATGAAAACAGCAGGGATAGAGGGATTTAAGTACTCAGGAATAAAAGAGAACCACAGAATATATATTTAAATTCATTCTCTCTAGGTGGCTGGAAATCTCTCTGAGTGTTTGGAGGCCATCACCTGCATGCTTTCTTCTATGTTGGAGACCTCAAAATTGCAGATTCTGCATCAAGTGTATATATACATATTATCTTTTTAAAAAGCAAGAAATGCTAGAATATATCATTGCAGTCCTATGCAGAATCACTCCAGTTTAAGGCCGTTGATTTCAATGGATTTAGAGGACCAGAGTAACTGCACAAGATTTCACTGTATAGATACCCAGCAGTGCTCAATATATGGTTCTACGGTTCAGGGAAGTTGTTCTGAATGGGGAGGAACTTTCCGTTAAGGATCAAAAGAGGTGCTATTATTGGGGCTGTCTTTAGGTCCTGTGGTTGAGGGCCTTATGCTGGTATACCAGGGCCTTATGCTGGTGAATGGATCTAGCCTGGCCTTAGTTATCCAAACCCTTGTAACATCCAGGTTAAATTATTGCAGTGCACTTCCTTAACAAGCAGTTGGTCTGGAATATGGCAGCCATATTAGGGTCTGAGATTGATCGACTAGAACATATTACACAAGAATTAAAACACTTCCATTGAATGTTTCAATTTGTTCTGGTCTTAAACCACAAATAATTTGATACCAGGATATGTGAAGGACCATCTGCTCCTATATCTGTTTATCATCTGAGATAATCTTTGGAGTCCCCAACTCCAGAGACCAATGATGACTTGGAAAAGGTGGCAGTGACACTCCACTTCTGGAATCCCCCACCCCCAACCCAGATATTCAGTTAATCAACTGGTTTATTAGCTCTTAGGTTCCAGGTTAAGATATATTTGACTGAATTATTTTAACAGTATCTGCTTCTTTAATCAGTTCTTGCAGATGTTTTTAACTGTTTATAAACTTTGTTTTTAACTGTTTATAATTATTTTTTCTGCTTTTATCAGTGTTTTTTGACTTTTTAATTTGTTGTGCAGTTTTCCTTATTTTGTTAGCATCACAGTAAGATTTTTATTTGTTGTTTATGGTTCTTAGCCTCAAATGCTTTTTAGCAGAAAGGCAAGGTTGAACTTTTGAAATAAATCTAAACATTGAATCATAGAAGTAGTTAGCAGTGTAGGACAAAAAAATGGAATATTTAACATTAAAAAAAATTAGTCAGTTGAGGACCCTGAGTCTAACTTAACATTTTGGCAATACTCCGAATACATTATCCTTAGATAATATCTTACATATAAACACACCTACATTAACTCCCTGTATTATTTCCTACCAACTTTAAATTCTAGTCTTTACTTTTGAAAGTCTCCATCTCTGACTCCCAATGATCTTCTCCCTCATTACTTTGCTTTTTGTTCCAACTAATCCATTTAACTTCATTGCCTTTAGTCATTTTCTCTCTTCTCACTTCTGACTTTTTGCCTTTTGTTATTATATGCTTTCCCCTCTCTGTTTTATAGAACAGTCTCATAGTGAGGCTGTGTCCCTTATAAATAGTTTGTGTCCCCACTGTGAAGAAAAGCAGAGTAACTATAGCTAAATAAATAAAAAATATTGTTTTCTCAACCTTCTAGTTGAATATGTAAGGTTATGAAAGTTACAATTCCTTCAGCCCTGGCAGGAGTGCTGGGGAAGATTGGGAAGAGTAGATTATAAGAAAGAAAGGTTGAGTTTTAAAGAATCACCCTTCATGGCTTGTTGCTTCCCATCTTTTCCTCTTTTCCAGTGGGGACCCAAAGCCGCTTAAAACATCATTCTGCCATCATCCATTTTATACTCCCAACTGCCACCACCCTGTGAGGTAGGTTAGGAGTAGCAACTGGCCCAAAGTCCTGTTACATAGAGAAGGGGAGAAGAAGCAAACTGGGACAAGCACGTTCACATGCGTATCGTGTGAGCATCCTGTGAAGTAACTGCAAATGCCCATTACGTTTTTCTGAGTGTTCAGCAGGGGTGAATGTAAGAGGTTTCACCTGTTCCTACTTTGCCACTAATTTATTCATAATTGTAGTTTTATTTATTTCTATTTATTTAACAAAATTTATATCCCGCTTTTCTGCCCTTGTACAGGTCACCAAGGCAGCTAACAAAGTAAAATATACATACTCAAATCACATTATAAAACCATTAAAATCAACTGAAGTGCATCTTTAAAACAGTTAAAACCAGAGCTTAAAAACATACAAAGACATAAAAACAATAACTAAAACGTTTAAAACCATTAAAACATTGGGCATGAAGGAGGAATCCTTCAGTTGCTATTCAGTTGCAGGGGAACCAGATGCCTTTCCTCAAGGCTAAGTTTCTTTACAAACAGGGCACACTCTTTTTCCTGGCAGAATTAAAATTGCAGCATTCTGTCACTAGAGAAATTCAGCTTCCCACTTACAGCTCATGCTTTCATTGCAATTGAGAAAACTATGAGGAACGCAGGGGCACAAGCATGTCAGGCACACATTTTGGATGGTGCCTGTGCTGCCATAGTGATGAACTCCTCTACTCCCATGTCTAAGTGATTTTGTGACTTTCTAAAGGTTTTATTTTTAAAAATTGTAATGAAGCATCTCAGCTTTCGAAACCCTAAAAAGAGCAAACACCATCAAATCTATTCTTGCTCCCCACATCAATATCCTGTCATTTCATTAACCTTTTGCTTCCTCCTTCTTAAAAAGCTCCTTCTTTGAAGGCTCTGCACTCTCTAATGCTGATTTAGCTAGATTTTTTTTAAAAAAACTTATTTTTGCAAGCTGCCTCAAAATCTCATCCACTTCTCTCACAATTCATTTGACAAAAGAAATACAATAATATTTTAAAAGAGGAGCACAAGCACAGCCGTCCAGTGCAGCAAAACTATCCTCATTCCCAGTGCATTACGTAGGAGTTGGGTGTCTCAGAACTTTTACTGGCTTAGGGCCTGCACAACTTAACATTAAGGATAATTTTTTTAAAAATACAAGGGCTTCCATTTTCTTCCACCTTTTCCTTCCAGTTCTTGTTTAAGAGTTGAATCTTTGACAAAACCTTTCCTGAACAATCTGCACCTCCACTGGCAAATGGCTGCCCTTTACATCATCATCATCATCACATTCGATTTATATATTGCCCTTCAGGACAACTTAATGCCCACTCAGAGTGGTTTACAAAGTATGTCATTATTATCCTCACAACAAAACACCCTATGAGGTGGGTGGGGCTGAGAGAGCTCCAGAGAGCTGTGACTAGCCCAAGGTCACCCAGCTGGCCTCAAGTGGAGAAGTGGGGAATCAAACCCGGCTCTCCAGATTAGAGTCCCGCACTCTTAACCACTACACCAAACTGGCTCTACTTCTCAGGTGTCATTTGTGGTTCTTTCCCCATCCACATCTTGCATGTCCAGTGGACTGCAGACAGTCTTGAGGCATAGCACTACTGTGAGCTCTACCATGCTTAGCACATAGCACCAACTACATGTGCAGTAAAAATAACATCTTTACAGATCCTGAACAATTATAGACTCTCTAATGAAACAAGGGATACAATCGGCTTCTTTTTGCCATAAACGCTCTTTGATATAGGTGACAAGTCAGGAGACTCTTGCCCAAAGGAAATACTGGTGTCATTCCTCCACAAATTCCTGGCAAGCAGAAGAGCCTTCCTTCCCTCCTGTCAGTCCCTTCTTGCAACTCACCCATGTCCCATTCTGCTTCAGCTTCAAGTCTTTTTCCCTGTTGACATATCCTCGGTTGGTCACTCAGAGCCTACAGAGAGCAAGCCCAGCAACATGTGTGTGAGCAACCACAGCAGTTCTTGCCTGATTAAAACAGCACTGTCTTTTCTCACTCTACCTCTCCGCCCATGCAGTGGTTTCCTCATTCACCGACTGACTGACGTATGGTGCAGCAGTGAGCTGTGTTTCACTGGCAGTCCATTAAAGACACCTTTACTCTCTCTCAGACAACAGCTGCCTTCCATCTCAGGAGTTACTGTCGGAAGTGAAGTTCTGAGGGGAGGCTACGGATGGGGACCAAGGAAGGGAAAGTAAAGAATTCAATATCAGCATGTTGGAAAAGTGCATGGATAAACACTGTAAAAGTCTCTATTTCTAGAATGGTCAGCTACATTTTATAATGATATATACTATATAATGACATAAAAGACCATTCTTTTTTTCCTTTTTTAAAAAAAGAAATAGCTGTAATTTGCAGTTTGTGTACCTTGGGCCAATTCCTCTTTTAGTGCCTGAGGAATTATAAAGGTTAAATTGTTTCACTTAAACACATAGCTTCTGAGGGAACAAAGAACACTCTTCTGGAGAGAGACTGTTGTTACTGGGAATAGAGCTCCTTGCGAGTAAGTGGGGGAATTAGCGGCAAGGAGCAAGGCTATGCGAGAGGGGTAACTACAGGATAACTATACCAGTGTTTAGAGGGTCCTTTCTTCAAGGTAGCAGACAAGGCGTGGTGCTTTTAAGGTCAAAGAGTATTTTTATTTAAAGAGGAAAAACCAACCAACAAACATACACAGCACACATACGAGGCTAATGAAGAGGATATCGGGGAGGATAGTGGGGGAGAAAGCCATTGCAGGGAAGGCTGTAATTATTAGTCTCGAAGATGGAGGTCCATGGAGGCAGCAGCAAATTGACCCGCGTTTCACAGACAGAGGAAGAGAAGCAGTCCCAAACTGATTTGAGGGTACATGTAGGGATCCAAAGACACACACACATTGAAAATACTGAACTCTTTGATACACATTATAGTATATTAATTGTTGCTAAAATTGTTCACATTTTTAAAAAAATCTTGAAAATTTGTATATGTCTGCAGTGTGAGGTTTTTTTCCAGTGCTCACCCAAATCTCCCAATTTTCCCATGCTTTTTAAGACAAGGTTTTCTCACTCAAAAAGAGAAAATGTTTTATAGGAGGTTTTTTTCATGCTTCCCCTACAGTTCTCAGTTTTCTCACTGAAAACGTTGAGCAAGGTTTTTCATGCTATACATTTTGAATGAGAAAAACTTTGGCTTAAGAAGGTTTATGAAGGTCATCAAACTCTCTGTCTGATGACACTAGGGCCTGGCAGGATTTGTTCTTTCCGCTGGGCCTGTAAGACAGAGATGTTCCGCCAGGCATATGGTGGAGGCTAGTCTGGGCCCTGATGGCTACATAAAACATAAAACAAAATAAAAAATATAAAACACCTGTCCACCACTCTGTATATGGGCCTATGGACCTGGCTGAAATGCAGCACTTTATGGTTATTATTCTATCACTATCTGAGGAGGATGTTTTATTGTATGATATGTTTTAAGGAGTATGTTTTTATTGTATGATATGTTTTAATGCCTATTTATATAATGTTTAAATGTACTCCACCCTGAGTCCGCCTTGTGGGGAGGGCACGCTAAAAATTGAATTAAATCACTAACTAAATAAATAAAGGTTTTCCCTTATTCTAGAAGAGGAGACATTTCAAAGGAGTTTTTCCCAGTGCTACCCTGATTTTTTCAGTTATTCCAATGGGAAAAAATGAGGGGGCGTCTTTCAATTTTTTTCCAGTTCACATCCCTAGTCAGCCCACTGGTTCCCTTGCTGCATGCTATCTCTTCTCACTGGCTTCAGATCTCTAGGCTTCTTAGCTCTCTAGGAAGCAGTCTGGTTTTTCCCAGCCCTACAGCTTGAGATTCTTTCAACTAGAGATGCCATAAATTGAACCTGAGACCTTTTACAATGCACAGCTCTGTGCTCCAGAGGAGTTAGCCGTGTTAGTCTGTAGTAGCAAAATCAAAAAGAGTCCAGCAGCACCTTTAAGACTAACCAATTTTATTGTAGCATAAGCTTTCGAGAATCAAGTTCTCTTCATCAGATGCTCTGTGCTCTGACTCTGTGCTATATCCCCAGGTACTAGTGTGACCCCTATGGTTTGTCCTCAGTGCTGGATAATCTTGCAATTACTCCCTATGGCTCTCTCATTTTCTAGAAATAGCTACAAAACTTCCATAGCAGATTTTGTAAAATTATGCACTTCTGATAAACATTGCATTTCTGATAAACATTTTGATATTAGTTATGTTTGCCTCTAGGAATGCTGGTTTGGAAAGAACAGCGTGATCTGTGGAAAATAAAATTGTGACACATCATTGTGTCCGAATTTTGGAAGCTTTTGTCTACATACACGCACAGAGGGAGGGGGGAGAGAGAGAACTATTCTCTATTTAACCTTTATAAGGAAACAGAAGTTTGTAACGTGTTTTCTTCTCTTTTTAAGATCTTATCTAAGCTTGTAATGAAAGATGTATTTTCTACACAAAGTAAGCAGTTTTTCTTTCTGTCCACTATGTAGTTTATCTACATATATTTGAAATATCAACTTAGACCTCAGACCAAAATTTTGATAAATTAAATCTTGTGTTGCCAAAATCAAAAGAAATAGTCTGAAAGAATGTGGGATTCTATAAATATGACCAGTTTTGCTTTCTTTATGATTCTTTATTGTAACTTCACACTTTATCTTTCAGTTGGTTTTACTTTGCAGTTTCATTTACTTGAAAACTGGAGCCAGTAATACCTATACAGTGATTTTCCGGTTGATCATTTTTTACCCTGTCTGTTTTCTAAGCAACTCAGGATATCAGGTACAATTCTATTTTCCTCTGTTTTTAATCTTCCCAACCACCTTTGAATAGGTTAGGGCCAAATCCACACTTACCAGCACAGTGCTAAGCAGGCGGAGTGAGAGCGTCTTTCTGGTGCGATTTATGATGTCATCGCACTATGATGCCGCTCTCGTGGCACGATGATGTCAGAAAATGCGCCAGAAAGACGCTCTCACTCCGCCTGCTTAGCATTGTGCCGGGTAAGTGTGGATTCGGCCTAGGTTGAGGAAAGTGTGACAGACTCAAGGTGGACTTTGTAGCTGAATGTGGATTTGAATCCAGATCTCAAGTCAAAGACCAACACTATTAACTCCTACCAGCTTTTCTTCTGGCACAAGAGAAAAGTGGGGCTATTTCATCCACTTCCCTTCCTCATCATAGCTTCATCCTACGTAGCTTTGAATTCACATGGGTTCTACAATCTCTGGCACTGCTGGGATCCCTGGGATAAAAAGTGAGCCTTCTTCCTTCTTGTACCAGCCCAGAAGCTGATAGGATCCAGCCATTTTGTGTGGTTATTTATCCACTATGTTTTTCTTATGTTGTGCCTTTTAGAATGCTCATAATAGTTTAACACAATATTTTCATTGACCCCCATATAATCCTAATCAGACTCACCCATTTAGGGCCAAAAAGTTCTCTCCCACCGCTGCCAAACCCCAGGGCTTTTACCCTGTAACATTTAGCTTGTGTGTGACATCACTGTTGGCAGTTGCACAGCAATTAGATATAAGTTTCCAGAGTAGCAGAGTTTGATAATAGCACAATGGAAATAAGTAGACAGACTTCTGTGATTCTAGCTCTATAAAAATACTTTACTACATAGTAGGGTAAAAAGGGTACATTTGGTAGGAAAAACAACAAACAGTTTCTGACTACATCTTGATAGCCTCAACTAGGTACTAGAGAGAGAAAAGCTTAGACTGCATGGTCTAGTGAAGTAGTACTAGTGTAGTAGCAGACGACGACTGAACAAAGAGCAATAAAACCTTAGTATATGTTGCTAGCTAATTGCCCCCCAATTAACTGGCTCATCCAATAGACATTCCTGGATTCTCTCATTAAGACTAAAGACACCCACTTTCTCTGGCAGGAACTTCTCTCGAAGCCTAAGTGGTCCTATGCTAACTAGCTATCTGACTAAACAAACAGAATAACAATTTAACTCTTTCATGATTGAGCATAGGACACTTGCAAACATTCCAACAATCACAATGTTCTCTGTTACCAGCTCTGCTGTCTAGGATTGCTAGATACCTTAGGCCAGTGGAGGACTTCCCTGGTGCTCCCCACCCCCTGCCACTATAAAGTCACTTCCAGCTAGGACCTGGAAGTGACTTTGTAGTGTTGCATGACACTCTAGGAGTTTCCCTGATCTCTATGGAGTTTACCAGAGAGTATTAGGGAAACCCTAGAGCATTACACAATGTGATGTCACTTCCAGTTACACAGCTGGAAGTGGTGTGATATTGCACAACACTATTTCTGCCTGTCTTGGCATCCCAAAGCTTCCTGCCAGTTACCAGCCAAGTCTTGGATTATTCATATTATTGTTAGACCCTTATTGGTCTCTTTTGAATTATTCACACCTTTTTGATATTGTTCCAAATTGTTCTTGCCTGTGTGCAATATAAACTATTCTGCTTACTTTGGGAGCAAGTTTATTTGGAGCTTGAATAGCTAACTGCTGCCTTTAGAGTAATATAAAGAAGTTTAATAAAGTTTGTTTTTTACTTTTGGTATATTTAAGTTTAGTACGTTTCACTCAATTCCAGTAAATTGGTCATGGTTTGGTATTCAGTGAGGGAGCTTTTTCTGTGCCTCTCTCGACTGTTTGGTTAGTTACCAGCCAAGGGCTGGCAAACCTACTGCTATCAGCAGATGATAAGAAGTGGGAACAGTGAAACACACATTGGGCAATGCACATTGAGGAGGAGGAGGACTGAGCATGCTGGCACCACAGACAATTAAGTGCCCTGGGCACATCCTCAACTATGCACATTTGCCTAATACGGGCACAGAACCACGGGTTGTCATGGAGGCGGGTCAGCATGCTCAATCCCTTACCCTGTATTGTTCTGTAGTCATATGTCTTGTGTACACGGCTACTGTGTTATGACATTATGATATGAGGCAAATTCTGCTAGTGATGGAATAATTGTCCAGTTGATGTTTTTGGCAAAAGTTACACATTTAGGTTAATAGCTGTTTTGGTCATAAGCTTCAAGAGGGGGGCAGCAGCAGATACTCTGAGACCACTAATTATAGTTATCACTAAAGACAAACAGATAATTGTGTGAAGCTGGCAACACAGATAATCTTGTTCCATTTGATAATCACAACTAGAGATGGGCAGGAACAGCAATATGAACTAAAAAAAGCCACGAACAGCCCAATTAGCTGTTCGCGAACAAGCTGTTCGTGAGGCCCCATTCTAAACGAATAAATGAACAGGTGGCCGTTGCAAGCCTTCTTCGTTGCTGTTCATCAAGCCAGACAGTCTGGCACCTGCAATCAATTCCCTTGGCAACCGGAGGCAGGGACTGCGTGAACTCTGTCTGTTGCCCTGGAAACCCCAATCTAAGCCCAATTTAGTTTGCTAGGCAGGTCTTCCTTTCAAGTGTGGAACTCCAAATTTGTTACAAGGAAGCAAAGAGCAGGGGGGAGGGGGGATCCCAGCTCTGGTTTTGCAGATAGTGAGGGAGAGACAGTTGCTGTTGGCATTTTGAGAGAGAGGCAGGGAGAGTGCATTGCAGGTTGAATTTTCTTTGTGTGTGGTGGGATAGGGATCTACCTCTTCAAGTTCCAGGGCTGCTGCCAGGCTCTGGGCCAAGCTATTATTTATTACTGGTACCTTTCCTGCTGCCTGCTCAGGTAAGGTTTCTGGGAGTGGTGCGGTAGGGATCTACCCCTCCAGGTTCCAGGGCTGCTGCCAGGCTCTGGGCCAAGCTATTATTTATTATTGGTACATTTCCTGCTGCCTGCTCAGGTAGGGTTTCTGGGAGTGGTGTGGTAGGGATCTTGATGGCTGGAGGAGAGCCTGCTGGCCCCCACGAACAACGAACAACGAACATGTTCGTGAACAGGTCATGTTTGTCAGTGTTCATGGATGGCAACGAACAACGAACACCATGTTCGTTTTTTTTCTGTTCATGCCCATGTCTAATCATGACAGGACTGAAAGCCCAGATCACATCCTTCCATTCTGTGAACCAACAGCTCTGAATATGAGACAGTGAGTTACATTCTAAAACCAGGAAAAGTTAACATTAGTTTCTTGCCTCTTTGCTGGCTGTTTCTTCTTTCATTTTGGGGGGGGGGGGTAGGTGGATCTTAGCTGGTAATGGCTTGGTGGGAAGATTAGGTTATGGGGAGGAGAATTTGATGGAAGTGACAATGGGAGACAAAGGTATGGACAGGAGTCCATTTAGGGTAAACTAATGAGGATAGTTCTTGTTGATCAGGATGCTCTTCACTGAAGAAAATTACCTAAATTATAACTAACCACTGAATGGGGGTAAAATTCTCTAGAGACTATAACACAGAATCCGTATTTTAGAGGCAAAAGAAATTCTTACTGGCACAGCAAATACAGGGAAGCACCATCTGTCACGGTGTGAGTCCCCCTTCCTCTTTTCATAGGATGTTCAAGTCGGGCTAGATAGTAGAGGTGGGTGCTATTTTTAAACAAAAATGGATCCTAAAATGAGAAAAATGCTCTCCCTCCCACTTTAGCTCACCTTCAGGATTTCCCCCAACCCAGTTGACTTCTGGTGTTAGAGCCTGGTTAAGAGAAAATATGCTTCAAACACTGGAGGAAGATATAGGAGGGAGGAAGATTTAGCTCCTCTGGGTCATGTTCTCTGGTTTTGTTTAAAAAGAAGAGCCTTACCTACTCAAACTGTCTTTTCCCCTAAAAGGAGGTTGCCTCTTTGTTTTCTCTACCAGAGCTAATAGCTGGGGTTGCCAGGTCCCCTTACCCTCCTAGTGGGAGGGGCAGGACCCGGCACTACTTTTTTTCATCTCCCAAACTATTCAGCCCATTGGAGATCCAAATTGGCCTGGCACAAAGCGTGGGAGCACTCCCATGGCCTGCGCAATGGTGCCACTCCTGGGGGTGATGTTGGTGAGCCATGCTGGGAGCATACCCAGGAGGCCTGTTCCCCTGCCTTTCCCCCCCTGCCAGCCAGATGAGTGGTGGCAGGGGGCAGAGAGTGGGAGTGGGCGATCTCCCACCCCTACTGGGGACCTCACTGCCCTACAAGCAATGGTGGGGTGGGGAGGTGGATTTTTCCAAGAAAAGGTACAGCTGCTTGTTGTTTTTATGTCATGTTGAAAGATCTTAGCTCATGAGTCCATGGTTTTCTCTCACATAGAGTGATAATCTGATCCTTCTTCATCATTGATCTCTCATGCCATATCTGGTTGTTGTGTGTGATTTATCTCCATCAAGCAAATGAGCTGTCTTTTGTGAGGGGGAAGCCTTAGCTTCTGCCCCTCCTCTCCCCCTGGCTCTTCAATCTACCTTTCTGCTGGCTTGAGCCAGCAAAGCATTTTTTTTCCTGTTGTCCCTCAAAAAGGGGTGATCTACCACTGAGGGCAAAGACTAGGCCTCTGCCTCTATCTCATCTTTGCAGTCCTGCACAACTACCAATTAGTATAAGCAAAGTGTTTTCATTTTGTTAACCTACTGCTAGTGGAGGGAGGAAAGTCTTGGTCTCTACTGTTATATCTTCATTTCTGCAGCCCACACACCCCAAATGCCAGCTGGTTCAAGCAAAGTTTTGTCCCAGGCTCCTAGCTAGCAGCCAGCAGTCTCAGATAACAAATAGTTTGTTTATGTGTTTATTTAGTGCTTTTTATCTCACTCTTCCTCCAAGAAGGTCAGGGTAGTATACATGTTTTCTCCTCTACTCCATTTTACAACAGCCCTGTGGGTAAGTTAGGCTGAGAGTGACTGATACAAGGTCACCTGGAGAGTTCATATCAAGTGGGGCTTTTTTGTTCCTTGCTAGTATTCATTACTACTAGAGATGGGCACGAACTGAAATACAAACCAAAATCAAGCATGAACCAGGCCAGTTCGTGGTTTGCGAACCAGCGGTTTGTCAGATCCCATTTCTGACGAACCTCCACGAACTTTAGGCTGGTTCGTTTGGTTAGTTTTTTGGATTGTCACTGTAGACAGCCTGGTGCCAATCAATCAGTTTCCCAGGCAACAGGGGATGGACTTCCTGCAGACTTTCTGCTGGCCCAGAAATGAACTTCTGCTGGCCCGGAAGTGACCTTCTGCTCATCTGGAAGTGATGATTTGCTGACTTGGATGTGACGTTTTCATGAACCAAACGAACCAGTTTGTGAACCAGGGGCAGGTTCATGAAAGTTTGTGGTTCGTGAAATTTGACGAACCACGAACCATATGGTTCGGGTTTTTTCCAGTTCGCGCTCATCTCTAATTACTACACCACACTGGCTCTCAAACAAACAGGACCTGTGCCTTTCATAGAATGAGAAATCCTACCTCAGACTCTGATTAGCAGAAAGTAGAAACTCAGAAATATCAGTTGGATGTCCAGTAGGACCATCAGCAAATACTTTTGGTTAGATGCCATCCCTGTTGAGTACATACCTGTTGAGTTACTTCCCCCACTACTTTGTGGAACAGTAACAGTATCAGTGAGGTGCCCAGGTTATACAGAGGATGAAGAACTGCTCTATTATTTCTGAATGTCATTATTTTGGGGTTCAGATTATACAACAATGATATTCAAGAGCACAGTTTGTTTGGGTTGGCTAATTAGTTTCTGTCTGAATGCATGGTCCTAATTATATGCAGAGTTATCTCCCTTGAAGCGTTAATTTCTGCTTTCAGTATAGTGTTAAATTCATTTACTTGCTTGAGCTGGTTCTCAGTGCTCTTGTGTAATCGTCATTTGTAGAGGTGGGTACAGACCAGGAAAATGCCATGGACCACCGGCCTGTGGTCTGTCGATTTTCACCAGTTAGATGTCCATCACTTCCGCTGGCCCTGGCCCCACCCCCTTCACACCCAGAGATGCCAAACTCAGAGCAAGGCTTCAGCAGGCTCTCCTCCAGCCACCAGCCAAGTTTGGCCAAGATTGCATTTTGGAGGTCCAAGTTACAGACCCCCCAAGCAGCTGCCCCCAGGAAATTTCCAGTAGATAGCTAGGAGTTGCAAATGCCAATTGACTTGCATTAGGTTGCAGCACCAAAAAGTTGCAATGAAGCAAAATCAACCAGAAAAGGGTGGGGGAAGAGCCCCTTCACTCACCACACAGACACCTTCCCAGCCCTTGCCTAGGGAATTAATTCTTGCTCCTTGCTGACACAGACCAGAATGGGAGCTCTCTGGTTGGCCAGAAGAGCTGCCTAAAAAGGTTTTGAGGGCTAAGATTGGTGCAGAACGCCAACACATCCATTGCCTAGGGAATTAGTTCTTCCTCCCTGCTCACATAGAGCAGAATGGGAGCTCTCTGGCAGAGCTGCTTATCAAGTTTTTAAGGGCTACAGAAGTTCTGCGGATGCCCCCTCCATTGCCTAGGGAATTGATAGATCGGAGCCAGGATGTCTGGACTCACGGACCATGGACCCACGGACCAGCCCAAATGGAACAAAGTTCATGAAAAAGGTAAGTCCCACAAACCATGTGTTTGTGAATCACGAACTGAGCTGGACCGTGTCAAATTTAGGTCAATTTTCCAGACTGTGCCCACCTCTAGTCATTTGTATAAACAGAGCGTACATAGGATGTCCTGGAGGACTGGACTGCAGCATAAAGGGCAGCACAGCAAGTTCTCCCCAACAACTATTTCGCTGTGAAGGACAATGCTTTGTGGTTGTAATTTAAGATCTATGGGCTTGCTATGAGTTTTACTTTGCTCACAGATGCATTTTCCCAGTTTGAAGTCTGCAGCAACAGCAAATGGCGCAAACAACTGCCACATGCATGGTCCTCCTCTTCTGCTAAAACTTCATTTTACACAATGATTAATAGTTTTCAGTGGGTCTTTGCACAAATGGAAGTTTTAGCAGAGACCATCTAGTGCACACAGAACTCATTCTTAGGATCCAAACCACAATAATTTACATTGCTGTATATGCTCAGAATTTGAAGAGATGAGTACCAGCTCTGGGATGTGCACAACTGAGAAAACGTAACAAGATGCTGTACTAGATGAATTAATGTACATTTATTTATTTACTTTGTTTATAACCCACTTTTCTCCCCAGTAGGGACCCAAAGCAGCTTATATAATTCTCCTTTCATTCATTTTTCCTCACAACAGTCCAGTGAGGCAGGTCAGGCTGAGTGTGTGTGACAGGCCCAAGGTCATTCAGTAAGCTTCCATGGTAGAGTGGGGGTTTCAACCTGGCACTCCCAGATCCTAGTCTGTCACTATAGCCACTACACCACACTCTCTCTCAAATATAAATGCATTTTGTCCAGACTAAGAAGTGGATAAGGACTATTTTATACTCCGTGAATTAAATTGGCACTTTCAGTTCAGGACCATACCCTTTGATGCAACAGAAACACTTCCAGCTCATAACAAGAATTTTATGTTTTTCTGTGTTGTATACTTCAAGTGTCAACAGGAGTCATAACAGCATTTTGTTCATTATGTTCCACATTGTACACTTTGAGTCCTGATGTGTGTGGGTTTTCTCGTACAATTTCCTTCCTGTAACAGCAACCATCACTAATTTTAGATCAACCTGTATACTACAAGCATTTATGTTTAGTGATAGTTTTCAGCTACTAGAAAGCCATTCATCTTTTTGACAAACTTCAGACACAATAATGTTCTCACACCAGCTCCAAAACATCAGGCTCTAACTATACATTAGAAAAACACTGAGATATCATACTGAAAGCAGCTCCTGGACAGGCTTATCTTTGATAGGAAAACTGGGTGCTTCTTGTATGAAACACAAACCTAGTTCATATGTTTCTATGTCACTATGGCTGCCATTGTAACCCTGCTTCCCATGACTGGATTTTATGGTACCAAGGTTAGTATGAAAAGGATGAAAATACCTTCTCACATACTTGGACACTAACTAGTCAGTGTCATCTCTTTATAAGGTTCTGTAACAGGAACCCATGTGATGCTGGTCATTGATGTGAGGTTTTCATATGTTGTTGCCATGCAATGTGAGAGCCAATGATGATAAGCAGTTTTGTGGGGGTCAATCTGTCACCAAACTAATAGCTGAGCTAGGCCTCAGTCGCTACTTAATGTCTACAGAAGTGCTTTTAGATGTTAAGAAATTGTTCCAGACTGGCAACTTGTTTGATGAAAGAGTGGCTAAACTGGAGACATATACACTAATTATGATCTCTTCTCACTTTCCCTGGGTAACAAAAACTGATAGAATTAGAAACTGAAAGTTAAGTGATGTACATAAATAAAATTTTGATTGCATTCCTCTATCTAATTATCATAAATAGATTTTAGGAGGAACAAATGGGGGACCCACAATGAGTCACAGGATAGGAGACACCCCATGTTCCCCCACCCATGCTGGTCCACATGGTCTCCAATGTGATAAGCAATAGGAAAGTGTGCTAGGTGAGCATTCTACCAAGTCTCACCTCCAAACACATACTGGCTTGGATCAGTAAGTGTGCCAGAGGCCTTTTCCATTTTAAGCATAGTTTTCCCAATCTTCTGGCCAGATGGCTGGGATAGAGGCTTGGAACAGAAAGTGCATCCAGCATACTTTCTGATCCGTGTCTCCCTCCCCCACCAGCCGTCTGGAAGGGGCTTGGCATGGAGCGGAAATACATCCTCCACTCCCCTGGCCATGTTTAGGGGAAGTTGTCTTGGAGTGCCAAGTATGTCAGTTGATCTCAAGTGGATCAATGAGGATAGGAGCAGAAAGTGCCTACAGTGCACTTTCTGGTCCAAGCCACCTCTGGATAGATGCCACTGATGTGTAGCTATCACCTCTCCATTCTGGTATTTTACACACACACACCAACTGTTTTTAGGATTTTTCTGCAAAACTGGCAGCTCCTCCCCATCTCCCCTTTCTGTACCTGGTCCCATTGGTGTTTTTTTTAAAAAAATCTGCACTTTTGAGGCCATGTGCAGAATTAGACCTATTATTTCTCTCTTCAATCAAACTGGCTAGGATCCTGTGACATTCAGGGGTGCTGCAGTCTGTTGCTTTGCTTCACTTGCCTGGGCCATCTGGAATTACACTGGAAAAATTATTTGGAAAATAATTTTAGTTTTTTGTAATATACCTGTTTCAGTTTTACTATTTCGAAACACTATTTTTGCAGTTTTAGAGGTTGTTTTATGATGGATCGGAAGACAAGTACCTTCACCTTTTAGGATAGGATTGCCCAGATGTTCTTCTGGTACTCTTCAGCTCTATGGTTTAAGAGTTGCTTATAACACCAGAATGAATTGGCACAGAAATTTAATACTGCAACAGTCTCCAGCTTCATTTTTTGACCTCGTTCAAGACCAGTGTTGAGGTAAAATGTGAATAATTTGTCTTGAAGATGCAGAACAATTTTGAATGTTCTGGTTGTATGATTACTGTTTTGTTTTTGTTGTTCTTCCAGTCTTCTTTGTACCCAAATCACTTTGCAATGCTTTGTGGAAAATAAGACATTAAATCTGTAGAGTTTTCATTCACAGCTCTTAAACAAGAGAGAAATTCATCTGATATTAAGGTCTGTTCTTGAATATTATCTTCTGATGATGGGAGCTTCCATTGATTTTCTGTTGGTCTATTTGGTTCTTCTGTAGAAGTGAATATGTTGCTCTGCCCACTTCTACTGTTGCTCAGAATAAGATTGACTTTCTCAAGTAAAAGTGTATTTTCATCAGTGCCCTCAGTAGACCACGTGGAAGTAATAGGGCTCATATAATCTTTTATTAAAATATTCATGGGTGAAGCTAGGAGATTTGATTTTGCATCCAGATTTTGAGAATGTGTTTCAGAACTGCTCTGGAAGAAGGATGCCTTGTTGCAAACCTGAGGTTTGTAGCCATTTTCCTCTGTCATGTCAGAATTGTTGACAAATGGTAGGCTGATCTCGCAAACGGCTTTTTTGGTTTCCCTTTTATTATCCAAAGCTCTACACTCTGTGTCTACCAATGTCTCCTCTACTTCAGTTACTACTGCATCTTCATAATCCAATGACAGCCAGTTGAAATTGTGCATCGTAGAACAATTTTTTTCCTGAGGAACAATTATGGGAAAATGTGACCATAACTAAAAATGCAATTTTCACATAAGGAGTGGAGGACACGCAGCAGAAACCAATCATCAATGAAAAATCAGTCTCTAACCCAGTACAGCAGCATTAATCTTGTGATAACATGTGGTAGTAAAAGGAGTTGAGATCTCTATAAAACAGATAAAAACCAGTATAACCATTATGAGAAACACAGAAATTTGAAAATAAGGAGTTGGACTCTGCTTTCCATTTCTGCTTGTGTGAGGTCATAGTCACTGTGGCTGCAGAGATTTTGGGCAGTCTCCACCAGATCCTCTCATCCTCCCCACAGCTATTCCCGAATGTCCTCTGAACCCAGGGCAGTCTTTGGGAGGAAGGGGGGACTTTAGTGGGAGGTAGGAAAGTTCTCTTTCATGAGCAGATATTCCACTTGCAGAACACTGTGTCCAACACAAGGTGTGTATGTTTACTTAAAGCAAAACCCAGTGAAATAAATAATGGCCCAATAGTTTAAGTTAATCATGAATACCTCTAATTCAAAGCAATGGACAAGTTAATCAAGGTTAACTTGTTCCATGGCTTGCAACGGGATTCAGAGTAAAATGTTATGCATGTTTATGTGGAAGTCCGGCTGTGTTCAGTAGGACTTACTTTCTGGAAAATATGCATAGGATTGTAGCACTAATCATGACCGATCATTAGGGATCCCATTTCCCCAGTGAGGGTGGGGGATCCCCCGCTTTCACTCTCCACCCCCTTCCTGCACTTACCTGGCTGGCAGGGGAGGAAGGCTTGGGAACGGGCCTCCCAGGCATGCTCCCGGGGTGGCACGATGACATCAATGATGTCACTTTTAATGGATTTTAAACTTGCTGGCATTTTCTTGGGGGGAAAGGTAAGTGGGGTTTTACCATCTTTTTGTTTCTAATATTTGAAATTGTAAGCTTCCTTGAGCTTTGGGGGAAAGATGAGGTGTAAATATTTTAATAAAATAAACTGTGCAGAGCTATGGCCTCTACATGGTCTCTTCACACATTATGTAGCACACAGGCCCAATTCATTATGTAGCACACAGGCCCAATTCAGATTTGTGTCTCCCCCTTCCTCCAGTGTCCTGTGTATCAGTCACACCTAACTTGTAGTTTCTCCTTTGTTTCCATGTATGCAGTTTCCAACTTGGACTAAGAGCCAAACTACAACTGACGTCTTACACAGGTTGGACACTAGTCGGCTTCCCTCAAGTTTTGATGGGAAATGTAGGCGCCCTGGTTTTACAGCTTGGCTCTCCATTACAGCTGCAAGACCAGGATGCCTACATTTCCGATCAAAACTTGAGGGAAGCCGACTAGTGTCCAACCTGTGTAAGACGTCACTTGTAATTTGGCTCTTAGATTCTGGAACATGTGAAGAAGGGTTTCAGCCTTCACCTCTGTGCAGGGGTCATTTCGTAGAAAATGAGCTGGAGGAACTCATTAGCATAACTCATTAGCATATGTCATGCCCCTTGACATCACCAGAAATGTGTCATTAGCATAACTGATTTGCGTATGCCACACCCCCTGACATCACCCATCCTGGCTGTTTTGGACCCAATCATGGCCATTCAGGACCAAAATTGGGCCCAAAATGGCAAAAAGGGGCTGAAAATGGCTGAAAAGGGCCCCAAAATGGTCAGGATCGGGCCACTGCTGAACAGGAGAGTGATCCACCACCCATCAGAGGCCCTATCCAGGCCGTTTCAGCCCCAATCCAGGACAAAACAGGCCCCAAATGGCCGAGAGTCAGGTGGGCAGGGCCACCTAACATGTGACCTCTTTGGGGGAACTGCCGGAACTGCGTTCCTGTGCGTTCCCCCTCTAAATGAGCCCTGCCTCTGTGCAATCTCCCAACCTGCAGTGGTCATGAGAGCATGGTATTTGGCCATTGGGGAAACCCATGAGCACATTTCTGGGTTTCTCCAACAGGAAACCCCCCAGAATTTTATATGGTGAGGAAAATGGTGAGGTGAGGCTCTTCTCCACACATGGCACAGTCATGATCCAAATCAGGTTCTACACACTTGGGAATTGAGGAGAGTCTGTAAGTCATGTGTGACTGTTACACAGGACACAAGGTCCTTGGACTCATTCTGTGTCCTCTGTAATGTGCGGAGAGATGTGCATACTTTTCATATATTGCGATCAGGAGCAGGTCTTGATCTTGCATGCTTTCTAGCAGGTTCTGTCTTGCAGTAGTAGGGGGATTCTGTGTTCAAATAAATGCAGGCTTTTCCAATTTGAATAGTGAGGGGAGTGGGGAGTAAGTACATACATCCAGTCTCCTCATGCACAGAGATGAGGAGCAGTAATACCCAAAGTGGCCCACAACATAAGAGGAACCTGTGAGACATGAAAAGTAAACATCTATGTACAGCATTTTTTGTAATATGTCATGTAGTGATTTCTGCACATAGAAGCGCCTCCTCCCAAGTATGGTTAGGCATATTAAACACAGAGAAGTTTGACCTGGTAAATTACCTGAAGCAATCTGATCACACTGCTGTTCTGCACCTGAGGATAATCTTCAAGTAGCCATTTGGGTGTCACTGAAATAAACACTGTGCTAAACCTTTAAAATACAATGTTAACAATATTTGTCAATTATTGATCATTACTTAAATTCATTATTGTGAAAAAATACTTATGTGCTTTTCAAGCCAGGCTGAGGGCAGAATTGCATGTGATGGCTGCAGGTCTTTGTCTTCAAACACAGGTCTCTTACAAAACCTATAAAGCAGGTGTGAGATGGGGGAGGGGGTAGTCGACCGCGGCAGGTGGGAGAAGGAATCAATCAAACTGTTTCTCCAGTCACCACCCTCCCCAAGAGCACTCTCTGATAATTTTTTGTCTGCTGGATTAATTTCTAGTTTGGCCCACCACTCTCCCACTTCCAATTGTTTCCCCACAATTGAAGTTACGAGTCAGCCACTATCTCATGTAGTTCTACTATTAAGTTTCAGCCTAAAAGCATTTAGAACTTAAAGCTCAGGATTAATCTACCGCCAGTCCTAAACAACTTCCCCGGTGAAGAAAGTCCTACTCAAATCATGTATATCCATGATTAAGGAAAGGCAGATTCAAACTTTCACTAGCTTTGATTGTACAATCTTCTGAAACTTCCCATTCAATTTCGATGTGGGGAATTGCTGGTCTGAAAATATTGCCATATGAAAACCACACCCCTTAGCAACTCCACCCCCAGATCTTCAGTTCAGCATTTTGACCAAACAGGGAACGGCCAGTACAAACTGTCAGCAGTCCCTTGTCAAATTCCCTTGAGGTGGAATGAATACCCATGTTCAAAATGGCCATGCAGATATCGATGATCTTGGGGAAGGGGGGAGGTTATAACAGGATGGCACAGAAATCAGGCTAGACAATGTCTTTGCTTAAGCCCATAACTGGTAACAATTTAGCCTACTTACACAATTCCATAGAATTCATCAATACCATTAATACCAAACAGGAGAGTTATAGAACCGAAATTTGCATTACCAAATGACCCAGCAATATGAGGCTGGAGGATCCTCCTTACTGATTTTCAAATAACCCACTCTGGGAACCCCTGTCTGCATTTTTGCCTGTACAGGCTGGAAAAGAAGGAAAGTCTTTGAGATTTCAGGGATCTGATGTTGCATGGGTCTAGCACTGATTTCAGTGTGCTTCTGCATCCCTGTAATAATCAAATGATCACATTGCTCTGTCAGGGGGAACTAAGCATTAGAACAAACCATGCTTATATTTCTTTGGGTTGAAAAGCTTGCTCCAAGGCTAGAGGAGGAATCCCAATCTGTACCTTTTTCTGAATGACTTCTTAGTGATGAATGCCAAAATAAAGAAAGATAAGAAGGCTACTCCAATGCCAATTCCCAAGAGAACTCCAACATCATCATCTGCTTGCACCACAGCACCATTTTTTACAACTCTATATGAGTTTCCTGAATCATGAGGAAGAAAAGCAGACTATAAATATTTTCATAAAATTAATCCTACTATATAAGAGGCAAGCCATGTTAGTGATGACTCACTTTTTATTCTTGTGCAGGCACATTGCAGATGACTCTGGCCTCAAGGCTGCTGCAAAGCACCCGCTTGCCACCAAGAGGGGGCCCACTGAATCGATGGCCTAAACACTCCTCCTTGCGCCTCTCCTCAGCGCCCTCCCGCTCTGGCCTCCAGGCCGCTGTGAAGTGATCACTTGCTGCCAGGAGGGGGCCAGCCGAATCAGTGTTCTAGAACCCGTTGTATTTTTTCAGACAATGGGCGTTATCGCTAGTACATAAATATTCAAGGTTCCCTGAATAAAACATTTTTACCTATATCATTTTCCTTGAGTGCTTGATGGATAGCTTGTAAAGTCATTACAGATAATATAATACAGGGTTTTGATTTCCCTATACCCAGTTTTAAAATAACTAATTGCACCTGAAATTGAAGATGTGATCTGAGTGATCCACACACACCTCTGTTCATATGTTATCATATCTGAAGGGTAAGCTTAAACAATTAGGGGTTATTTTCAAACTGTTCAACTCCCCACCCTTTGTATAGCAATAGAATTGGTAGGGGATAGAAATAACTGAAAACTTCAGCTTGTCCAAAATGTGGCAGCCAAGCTCCTCTCAGGGATGAGATACAAGGATCATATGACCCCCATGCTTAAAGATCTGCACTGGTGGCCCATTTGTTTCCAGGCACAATTCAAAGTGTGAGTTCTTACTAGAGATGGGCATGAACAGCAATACGAACAAAATAAGCCACAAACAGCTCAATCTGCTGTTCGCGAACAAGCTGTTTGTGAGGCCCCATTCTAAACGAACAGGTGGTCGTTGCAAGCCTTGTTCATTGCTGTTCGTTGCTATTCATCAAGCCAGACAGTCTGGCACCTGCAATCAATTTCCTTGGCAACTTAGGCAAGGATTGTCTGAACTCTGTCTGAACTCCTGCTGTTGCCCTGGAAACCCCAATCTAAGCCCAATTTAGCTTGATAGGCAGGTCTTCCTTTCAAGTGTGGAGCTCCAAATTTGTTACAACAAGGGAGCAAAGAGCAGGGGGGAGGGGGGCTCCAAGCTCTGACTTTGTAGACAGTGGAGAGACAGTTGCTGTTGGCATTTTGATAGAGAGTGCGCATTGGAGCTTGAATTTTCTTTCTGTGTGGTGGGATAGGGATCTACCCCTTCAAGTTCCAGGGCTGCTGCCAGGCTATGGGCCAAGCTATTATTTATTACTGGTACCTTTCCTGCTGCCTGCTCAGGTAAGGTTTCTGGGAGTGGAGCGGTAGGGATCTTGACTTGGATGATGGCTGGAGGACAGCCTGCTGGCCCCCACAGACAGCCAACCACGAACATGTTCGTGAACAGGGTCATGTTCGAGGTTGTTCATGAGTCCCTGTTCGTGGATGGCAACAAACCATGAACATCATGTTAGGGTTTTTTTTTCTGTTCGTGCCCATCTCTAGTTCTTACCATTAAAAACATAAATGGCTTGAGGCCATTGAAGGAACACCTTAACCTATATTGTCCAGCCTTGTTACTCATATCAGTTAATTTTCACATAAACCTCAGACTACTTCTCCCTGAGTAAATTCCATCACTTTGCTTACCTATTTACCTAATCCTGTTCTAATCACTTACACAGAGAATTTACCCTACAATGACTCATGATGGACTCATGAGAGACCATTCTGTCTCTCAAGCCCTTCCTCTTAGTAATCTTCTTCTTAAGCACAATTCCCAGTTTAATTTCCTCTACATGTCTAAAGGAGTGAGTTGTGACTCATAAAAGTTTATATTGAAATCAATGCTGTTCATTTTTAATCTGTCCAATTTGTCTTAATATAGCAAGACAAAGGATTGCCTACATTATCTTCCTATAATCCTTAGTATTATTATTCTCTGGTTACAGGTGGGAGGTAGAGGCTGAGGCTTACAATGTCAAATGTGGCACAACAAACTCACTAGGTGGCCAAGCTCATGGCAGAGGGAGAGGTTCAGGTCTGTGAATTCCTAAGTCATACCTCATGCTTTCATTGTCTGTTTATGTAATCTGTAATCTAAAATTAATCTCAAATTTTAATATATCAGTTAATATATTTTATCACTGCTCACGGCTTTTTAAGAGATTAGTGTGTTCTGTGTGGCATTAGAGAGACATGTGATCAGTGATTAAGGTAGAGGTAGTCCCCCGTGCAAGCACCGAGTCATTACTGACCCATGGCGGGACGTCGCATCACAACGTTTTCTTGGCAGACTTTTTGTTACGGGGTGGTTTGCCAGTGATTGGTTATTATATTTTCAGTTGGAGCTGCCATTCTCAGTTTTCACAGAAGGCCTCAGCTACAACCATATCCTAGCACCACCAAGCACAATTTCATCTATTCAAATCTGCCTGACATTCTATGCAAGATGCAGACAAATTCAGTGCCTGAAACATCTGACCCACTCACCCTTTTGAACCATCCATCTTGATAATGAATTCTGGAAAGCTTGCAAAATATGGTGTTGTTTTTTGGTCCCAATAAAAGCCTTCTGATTTTGAATCCAGCCACTATAGTATCAATGGGACAGTCCAATACATAACCCTGAGATTCGTCTCCCTTTTTAAAATCTGTGTGACTTGTGCAGTCTAACAGATTCTACAGCTAAGAGATGTTCTCTGACGTGAATGGTTCAACAGAAGCTTCTCTGAATCTGTTTTTGAGAACCTAGGCAAGGGAGGGGTTTTTCCTGAGCTATGTTTCTCAGAATTATTAGGCTCTGTGTTTTAACTGTTAGTTAACCAAACACTGGAACTTATTTACAGCCTCAAAATAAATACAGTTTTCATTTTGTTTCTTCTGGTGTACCCTGAAGTTTTTAGTTACAGTAAAGTGGCAAGGCAGTTAACATAAAAAGAACATAAAATCAAATCCAGCATCCTGTTGCCAACAATGGCTAACAAAATGCTCCCAAGAAGCACACAAGTAGAACATCAAACTGACAGTGCTCCTCCAATGCTTGGTTCTTGCTAGTATTCAGAGATATATGGTTGGATCCTACCACTTTAGTAGTTTCCACACAGGAACAGGATTGCATGGTTTCCCCTTTGCTGTTTCATCTGTGGTCTCAGCACATCAGTGGCACTTCCACAGGGCAGATTTCCTGCAGTTTTCCTGCCCTAGATCTCCAGCAGCCGTACCCCTGGGCCTCTGGGGCCTTCCCATTTTTTAAAAAAATTGGCAACTAAATATTGTTATATCAATATAATGTTATAACAATATATATAACAAGTTATCTGAATTCCAAGATTTTGTCGAAAAAAGTAAGACTGCAGCCCTTTCCATTGCGGAAATATGCCTTTTTCTTTATAAGTCCACAAAAAGCAAGAAAGCAGGGGACCCAGTTACACATGTTACAACAGTGTTATATCAACAGAATGATATTCAACTAGGGTTATCATTTGCTGTTGGGGGCAAGAGATCGCCCATTCCCAGCAGGCCATTCCTGCCACAGCTCAGCTGGATGATGAGAAAAAATGGTGGGGGAGATTGGCCAAAACTGCTAGACTATAACCAGCAACACGTTGATGTGGCTTCTGGTTGTGCTGGAAGTGACATCAATGTGTCGCTGGCTATATGATTATGTCACTGGAAAGCCCTGCCCCCCAGCATGCTGAGTTTCCCTCCTGTTGCCAGCCTCATGTTGGCAACTCTATTATCAACTGCTATTTTTAAAAAAAATAAAAATGCCCCCAGTGGTGGTAGAAGGGGGAGAGGCTGCCATAGGGTATGAAAATCCTTCACAGCATTATTATGAGGATAAAAAGGAGGAAAGGAAGATGAAGTGAACCACTATGGGTCTCCACTGGGGAGAAAGGCAGGGTATAAAGAGGGTTGCCAGGTCCTTTGACTCCCCTGATGGGAGCCTGGGAGTCTGGCACCTACCTTACTGCACTTCTGGGTTCTGGTTTTGCATGCAGCATCCACGCATGCCCCCGGCTTGTGCAATGATGTCACTTCCAGAAAGTGATGTCATCATGCGGGATAAAAGGAGGTTGGGAGTAGAGATGGGCACGATCCGCATTACGATCGGAAAAACCCCACGATAATGGCGATCGCGCGATCATGACCCGGTGGATCGTGATCGTCCACGGCCAACGATCCTGCGATCAGGAGAGGCCTGGATCGTTGCGTTCGGGCTCGGATCGGGGATCCAGACACTCAGGCGCCAGCAATCTATTCCCTGGCAACGGAGCCAGGGGAAAGCCTGAGCTCTGTTTGCCCTCCTTCTGTTGCCCTGGAAACCCGAATGGAAGCCCAGCTTTCCTTGATCAGCAGGGCTTCCTTCCAACCACGGAGCAGCAAAGCAGTCACAAGTTGGGAGAAGACACCCAGGGGAGGGAGGAGGAAGGGGGTGTTCTGTAGCCATGGGCACCCGAATCTCATCCCTGCAAACCCTGATAGGCAGCTCTGACAGCCAAACACAGACCTCCTGTGTTGCTGAATGGGACCTGAGGGGAGGCAGCTTGTCGCCACCTCCCCGTGCCCACCAGGCCCGGCGGTTGTCGCCACCACCCACCTTCCCACATAGCTGGGAATACCTGCGTGCCCCGCTTTGGCATCCACGATCCATGATCCACGGCTCAGGAATGGTAGATGATCGGTGTGGATCGTTAATGTGGGATTGTTGTCAGCGCTGATCCACGATCAGCTGGATCGTTAATTTTTTTTGGATTGTGCCCATCTCTAGTTGGGAGCACTCCCGTGGGCTGGATCAGCCCACTGTGGGCCACAATTTGGTTTGAAACGGGTCCACTGCGGGACGTGTTTGGCCCGAAGCAGGCCACTGTGGGCACGGGGGCACACTGTACTGCCTGGGGGCAGGTATAAACGATGCAAATAAACAAATAATTGAATTTATCCTTTTTAAGTATTCTTGTTTATTAAAATGTATGCATTCTTTGGTAAACTTGCCCTGAATAATAGGATAAAAGTATATCCAGTAGCCTGGGTGAACTTCAGTATGTTAGTAAGACATGGTACACAACTTTCAATCTCTCATTTCCTTCAGTTCTTGTTTGGCAGAGAAAAAAGCAACGAAAAGAGGGGAGGCTACTCCTAGCACATTTTTAAAAATGAGGTTTGAACATGTACGGTTGTATTTGGGGACTTCCTCATCTTCTGCAGGATGGCAGAAAACTTGTAAATAACCGTTAGCTGATAGGCAGAAAACTACCTAACACTCAGACTACCAAGCCACTTCCCACCCAGTCTCTATATTACTTTATATGTACCAAGTCTTCTCTGTGTGAGGTTGCCATTGGACTGAAATTTTTAAAATCTTCCAAACAAACTGAATACATCTGCACATTACAAAATCAGTCCTGAATTCCTCCATGATGGTAAGACTGATCTGAGGCTAGATCTGTGAAAATACCTTAACTTTCATTTCCCTAGTATAGCGTCAGTGGATGTGGCTGTCAGTTCCTACTACTCTGAGTTGCCGTTGCTACTGGGCACATACCTCCCAGTTCTGGTCAGATAGAAACCTTCCCCCCTCCCCCGCCCAAGTTTATTGTAGTCCTTTCTTACCATGGGGAGCTGGAGCAATGCTTTCTAGATGCTTATCAGCCTGTCCACCTGCAAGCTTTTTCACTAATAAAGCGGGGGGAAATGAAAGGGAGTAGTTAGTAAGTACACTATTTTAACACTAACACTCAAAAGGGAATTGCATTTTTATTGTTTGAAGTGACTCAGAATAGTTCTTAAAAATTAAATTAACTTTGATTACAGAAAAGAATACATGAAGTTTCACATTATCCAGAAAATTGTCACTCCAAAGCATTATATCAGTGGCTGTTTTTCAACAAATGTATCTGTTATATTTCCTGTTCTATACCTACTACATTTCATTAATTATCAGTATGGTAGTCCAAACTGTATTGTAATCAACAAGTTAATTACTACA
The DNA here is from genome assembly GCF_028583425.1 of Eublepharis macularius. Lineage (NCBI taxonomy): Eukaryota > Metazoa > Chordata > Lepidosauria > Squamata > Eublepharidae > Eublepharis > Eublepharis macularius. The sequence goes on from NC_072794.1 coordinate 74,797,035, forward strand.
ACCAGCTCCACTACATCAAGCAAGATCATTAGGCACTTGATATCTGGTCATAACTGTAATTACATATATTATAACATCCCAATATTTTTAATAATAGGGCAACTTCAAAAAATGTGCAAAAAAGTCTACCAGACATCTACGACATCGCCAGCAATTATTAATCAAAGTATGAGATATATATTTTATGGTGTTAAATACCACTGATGCTGCTTTTTAAAGCCATTCTCTTTTAGATCTGCAGATATTATCCTTAGCAGCACATTCTTCCATATCCATTTCCATTCACTATCATGTATCTCCTTCCCTAAGTTTTCTAAGAGATAACATCCTTCATTGCTTTCATCTGAACTGTGATTTGCATTTCTATTTATGTGTGATCTCTTTTGGGATAGCTAACCAACCCAGCATGGCAAGGGAGTATTAAGGATGGTACAAAACATCACTTTAGTTGGCGCACATCTGAGCCATGGATTCTTCTAATGTAATTGCTATTAGATTGCAGTCTTGGGGTTCTAAGAAAAATATATATGTCCTCAGTACAGTGTCAGTGTTGGATAATTCCACGTCCTACTATTATCACCAGTATCAGAGGCAAGTATTTCACCTCCTGCTTCCATATGAACTTAAGGATATTATCATCATACCTATTCAACACCATCTGTGCTTATGGTTGCTATTCTGGTAGGTACAATATATAACCTATATGGAAGTCTAGCCAGTATAGTCTTGTGGATTGCTTATGGAAATTCAAAATATTAATAAATTTTCTTAGAATCATATTCTATTCTGGATGCTGCAGTTGAAAAGCACCTAAGTTTCCTAAGTTGGCTAATATTTTGAAAACAAGGAGAATATACCTTTTCCTTCAGATCTATGGCTTACATCTACACATATTTATGCAAATGCATCCAAAATCAATTGATCGCAAGTCTTACGATGAATAAGCTAAGATTTCTTTAGTTGGGTGACAGCCCCAGCAAAAAGCTATCAGTAATGGTTGACTTCTGTCTGGAATAGTCAACAACGGGAATTCCATAAGAGTTTTCTTTCTCAGGATCACTGTCCTTCTATTCAGGGGCCTTCATCTTAGTTTTTTGGTTTGTGGGTTGATAAGAGCTGGACAAGCCTTCTCATGAAGCAGTAAAGCAACATATTCCAGAAGGGTGGTCCTATGCATTATTAAAACAAAAGGCTTTGATCCAGAAAGGGGAACATTGTTTTGACGTCCTCCTTTGGAAGAAGACAAATATGAAGTCCCTCAACAAACAGTTGGATTTTCAAGGATCACAGATTACATCATTGAGAATATGTTGGTTCTCCCTTATTTCTGTACTCTTGAAATCAAGTGGATTCAAAATATCCTTAATGTTTGAAATGCTGTTCAATCAGCACTAGCCAACAACCCAGCAATGCTTATGGAGATTTGTTTTAACTATGGAAATTTATATGGGTGGTGAACAGCAGTATAGTTAAAGAAGTTAATAGAACTGCTCATGAAATACTGCCACCCTGTGGTTTAAGGGATCACAGCAAACCCCACTAGAAAAATGCACTGTAATAAATGGTGAGGTAGCCACTTCTCAAAATCTATTACAATATTCCAAGTTTAGATGAGCCAATTAACATATACACATGAGAGACAGAAGCATGCTTTCCCCCTTTAATTAGGGAGATTAGACCACACTATAAAAGCTAACTCAAAAGACATATAATGCAACAGTCACTCTTTCCGCAACTTACACAACCCACCTGAATGGCTTTGTTCGGAACATGCTTTGCTGGTTCCATCATGGTACACAGCATACACTGAAACATTACAGTAGCTCTTCACTCTGATGTCTTCTGAAAAGGATAACATTTTATTTTTAAAAGTTGTGGCATAGTGAATTTAAGAAACACAACGTTCTAATGTTTAGGTAAGGGGAAAAGATCATGGCTTAAAGCAGGAACCCATGAATTCTAATCCTACCATATTTTGACCCAGGGCAAAAATGATCATGTATCTCCTTCATGTTCCCATCTCTTCTAACACAGCCCTGGATAATTATTAGTTATTTTAAATGTATTACATTTATGTTTCTCCCCCTTTCTCCCCAGGTAACACAGACGGAAATTTCATAGTTACCTCTTTTTATTCTAAAGAGAGAGAGAGCGAGAGAGCAAGAGAGAGATCCTCTTTGTTCACATTGAACGTAATCAGATGTATTTATTTTAAGATTTATTTTAAAAAACTGTCTCTAAACATTGAAACCAAAAACTTGCTAAAAGAAGTTCTTTGATGATTGAGGGTTATAATTTATTTATTTAGTCAATTTCATTTCCACCCTGACTCCAGTGAGTTGTGTGCTGTCTCCCTCCATTTCCCCCTCACGACAGCCCTGTGACCCAGGCTAGGTTGAGAGAGAGTGACTGGCCCAAGGTGGGGCCAGCAAGCAAGTGGGGATTTGAACCCAGCATCATAACCAGTGTGCCATGCTGACTAGGACAGACCTCGACACATTTTCTTTGGATATAGGAGCCACTCCCAAAATTTAGGACTCACTTTTAGCATTCAAGGTTTTGTATTTTAACAATCACATTTTCTAATTATTGCTACCATAAAGCCTAATCCTAACTTTTCCTACAGTGTTTTGAAATTTTACTAATGTTACTATGACAAAACTGTTGTAATATATAAATAAATATGGGGGTAACCCATGGTTATCACCACCATAACAAAAAGCTAACCTCTAATCTTAACATCTCCCACCAATTTTTCATAATTTCATCCTTTTTTAAAGCTGGATTTAATTGAACACTTAAGACAGTATAGAAAGCATCTGGTTAACAATGAACTCATCCGCCATCACTAACAGGTGTCAATTAAAATCTGCATATAAAAGAAGACAATGGAACATATTCTAATAAGAAATATACAAACTTGGCACTTCCACTGAGAATTGCTGAGTGGTATGATAAAATAGTTGTCAAAAAAATAGACTCCATGATGAACTTTCCAGGCACCATAATGACCTGCCGTTTGGGCTTTGTCAAGCCCTGGGCTAGAATCCTAGGAATCTGTAATTCCATGAAAAGTTATCTGTATAGCTTTCTACTCCATGGGCTAAGTAAGAAATAAATCATATGTTGGATCCAGAAACCTAATTAAAGGATTCCATGTTTGGGCTGTTAGCAGAGTCCATTGTTTAGCAGAGGAAGTGTGATTATAGGTGGTTGTGAGCTGGTTCTGCTCACTAGTGTGCAGTAACAAAGCATACACTTGCTTATATTTAGAAAGGAAATAAGAATTCTTTATTGTAGGAACTCCATACTCTGATAGGAAAGGAGGAGAGACAGATCCTAACTACCTATCTAGTCTAAGGATGGACATGGATGCTAGGACAAGTCCTGCATCCATGTTTCCACAATGGAGGGAGGAAAGGAAAGAGATGTTGCCTGGAACAAAACCAGGAAGAGAAGAAGTGAGAGGGAGGAAGTCAAGAGAAGGAAATCCTGAGAATAGCAATCTACATATCAAAGGATAGTCAGAGCAGTAAATAGAGTGCCCTGACCTCTCTATCTTTCTTTGGTTTGCCCCCTCTGCAACCTGAGGAAAAGGACAGTGCTGAATCCTCCTCTTCCAACACTAAAGAACTGAGCATTTTATTAGGCCTACATAGTATGAAGACTGGGGCAGGGAGTTGTGCTCTATCTTACCTGGTATATATGTTGTCGTGTTCTGACTGGGGATTTTTTCCCACAAAATGTCATGCTGGTAATCACTATGCCAACCTGCACAAGTCCATTCCACTATGTACCACAAGACTGTTTTTCCAATGGACATGGGAAGTTTCCACATAACATAAATTCCCTTCTGTTCATGATGAATAATTTGCATATCAGTAGGGGGTGGAAAATCTACATGGGGAAAATTAGAGAACAATGAATTTGAAGCAATTCCACTAATCCTCATCTTGAAAGGAAAAAGGGCTTTGCATCTTAAAATAAATTAAGAAATGACTGAAACAATGCACAGACACAAAGCAGAATATGTGAGCATATGAGAATATGAGCATATGAGAATATGAGCATATGAGAATATGCTCAGCTGTAATACAGATGAGTCAGAAGAAATACTTAATAAACCAGTTGGTTAGTTTATGAACCATTTTGACCCAGTTAGAGTGATAGATATTGACATGATTCTGGCATATGTGAAGACCACATACAAAGCCTTTCATGGCCTTGGCCTCTCATAGCTGCAGGACCACTCCTCCCCCTATGCTCCGCCATGGCAGCTTCACTTATCTGAATAGGGCCTTCTGCAGATACCACCATGCAGTTGGGCTAAATCAGCTGCCTGAACACACACATTCTCTGTTGTGGCCCCACCTTATGGAATGGCCTGCCTGAAATGGTCAGGGAAACTCCCACTATCTTGATTTTCCACAAGTGATGCAAAACTGAATTGTTCAGGAGGGTTTTTCTTTTACTCAGGTAATAGGACTGTGCTGTAAGAAATGTCTCAGAGAGAACCTTTTGGTAAAGGGATAGGGACTGTAAATGATACTACTGGGTACTGTCTGTTTATGTAGAGATGCTCCTACTGGGTAGTTTGCACATCATTAAATATGTCATGTTTAATTACTTATGCTTGGTTTCAGCAGTGTTTGTATTGTCGAAGGCTTTCACGGCCGGAGAACGATGGTTGTTGTGGGTTTTCCGGGCTGTATTGCTGTGGTCTTGGCATTGTAGTTCCTGACGTTTCGCCAGCAGCTGTGGCTGGCATCTTCAGAGGTGTAGCACCAAAAGATAGAGATCTCTCAGTGTCACAGTGTGGAAAAGATGTGGCAGGTCATTTATATCTACTCAGGAGGGGTGGGACTGAGCTGAGTCATGACTCAGCTCAGTCCCACCCCTCCTGAGTAGATATAAATGACCTGCCACATCTTTTCCACACTGTGACACTGAGAGATCTCTATCTTTTGGTGCTACACCTCTGAAGATGCCAGCCACAGCTGCTGGCGAAACGTCAGGAACTACAATGCCAAGACCACGGCAATACAGCCCGGAAAACCCACAACAACCAACTCAGCAGTGTTTCCTCTCAGTATTTGGATTTATGCTAATTTTAAAATTTATGCTTGCTTTCATATTGCTGCAACCCATATTCTGTTGTACTGTTCACTGAACGTCCTAGCTGTTAATCAACTGCACAATCTCAGATATATTTCTTGGTGAAGCTAAGAGTGTATAACTCTCTATAACTCAGGATTAATTATAGGTAAGTAGATGAAGACAGATACAAAACCAGAATTTGAGTGGAAGAAAAATGGGCAAGCAATCATATGGTGGGGAGCAGAAGTGCCCAGGGAGCTAACTAGCCCCTATGCCAACAAATCTGGCATTTACATTGGCATAAGGCAAGTTTTGCTGCCCAACTCCCTGGCCTGGGGGGGGGCAAATTCTCGTGCCAGTGTGGGAGTGAGCAGGCCATGAGCTTGGCTGAGAGTTAGTTGGCTTCCTAAATTGCTCCAGGTTGTGTAACTTTCCCAAACAGCAGCAGACAGTTACACTATGAAAAAAGATGGTGTAGCCAATAGGCAAAGGGAAATGTCAACACACACACACACACACACCCATGCAGTCCTGCCCAAATGGCCCAGAGGAGCACAGGATACTAACTACAGCAGCATCCAATCCCTTTGGGCCCTGATGGTAGCCAAACCCCCTCCAAAGCACCCAAGCATGCCCTCCATCCTTTCAAATGTCCCTGAACTCAGTAGGTAGTGAGTATGGCATAGGGTTCTGTCTCAAAGCTCCCTGCCATACAGACTTAGAGTGTGAGGCACCTTGGTGGTGGCAATTGGGCAAGCACTTTGCACTTACACCTGGACGGGAGAGCCAAGTCCAGAATGTTTGACTACATTTCTCATTGCAGATTCCTAACAGGTCCCTCATCTCCAGAGGCTTGTCTCAAAAGGGTGAGGATGCACTGACAGGTAAGCAAGAACAGGGGATCCATCCACCAACCCTGGCACTATTGTCCACATCCGCCTCCCCAGTTCCCCTTGCCTGAGGCTGGGTGCTGCCCTCACAATAATGGCCTCTCCAACTGAGGCAAATAGCAAGTTGGAGGGGGGGAAGCCTGAACTTGGCCCTCAGGGCACCATGGCCCATGTCTAACAATGGGGCAGGCTCCCAGGGAAGTGTACTTGACAGAGTCACCTTGGGGGAGGGAGGGATGCTTGCAGCCCATCACAGGACTGCTTGCAGACTCCCTTGACTGGACTCCCCCCACTTTGGGCAGAGAACAGCCTACAAATGAGGGTCAGGCTGGAAGCTGCCCCTCTATGTCTCCTCAACAAGGGAGCCAAGCAATCCTGGGACTCATTTCTGTGCAGGAACAGAGCCCAACTCCTCCTCTTCCTCCTCCTCCTCTTCTTCAGCAGCTGCAGCAGCAGCAGATACATCTCTGGCATCCACAGAGCTTCCCCACGTTGGATGGGTGAAAGTCATTGGGATGGCAGAAGCATCTGCCTCAATGCGTCTCCTGAATCCCCCTGCCCTCAGCATGGGGCTATGGTTCCTCCCAGGTTGCTGCAGACTTGGGTGTGGCTGACACTGAGGCCGAGCCCTTTGACAATGCAGCACATCTCTCTTTTTTCCCTTTGCGCAGCTGTTCAGCCAGGACACCTGGGACACCTGAGGTCATGTGCATGGCCATTACAGTTCCCGTCACTCTGCTCAGAGAGTGTTTTCAGCCTGGCTCCTGGAGCATCCTCTCTCAGGGAGCAGTTTCACTTGGGAGTCTTCCTTCGCTCGTGTGAGCGTGCAGCACTAGGGATGGCTCAGCCTGCCTCCACATGTTGGCAACCTGGGTCCTGGGATCCCTTCATGAGTTGCGGCTTAATAAAGACTGGGTTGTTCCACAACTCAATCCCTGTCTGTTTGCTTGTGCGTGGATGGCACTAGCCCCTTGCCCCTCTCTGACCCAGCTCCCCCTCACCCCCCAGCTATTATTTCCCTGTAGGGCTGCCTCTTCACATATCCCAGAAGGAGGGTTGTGGCCCACGGGTAGTAATGCAGGGGTGGCTCCAGTAGATTTTCTAGGTGTCAGAGGACCTCCATTTTGTTTTGCTGCCCAATGGAGCAGTGGTCCAGTGGCACCTTGTAGGCTGAGCCCACACTTAACTCCCCACCCTGTTCTTTCCCCTCACATAAACTGCAGGGGGCTGGGTGCAACTGGGAGGTTTCTCCAAGATGGTGTGTGGTGGCTCTGGGGTGGAGGTCTCTGGGGGAATCCCACACTCTGCCACAGCACTTCTGGGGTCTGATAAGCTGTGAAGATTGTTAGCGCATGGGGGGATCCAAGGTGGATGCTAGGGTGCTACTGCCATGGGTGCAGCAACATACCAAATTGATGAGCAGCATACCGGTCAAAATGATGCTCTCTGGGGTGCTGTATCAGCTTAGCCATCCTGTTCCCTCTTTAGCTGTTTGTGGGGGAGGAGGGGAGAGTCAGGCCTGGGGCTTCAGCCTGTCCCTGCCTTCTCCTCAAGTGCGATTTGATCCAGGATCCCCAGCCATGCCTATCCCCTTGCCTTTCCTTTGAGCCATGCTGATCTGTGTGATATTCTCTGCCTGGTCCCATGTTGCAGGTGGTGACCTCAGAGTTTCGGCAGGGTGCCTAATCCCTGCTGGCATGTCTCTTGGGAATCTCCTCTCCCCGTGCTGGGATATTTTTGGTATCAATGCCTTTCTGTTCTTACTTTCCAAGGGAAGGGGGTTTGTAGCTTGGAGCAGGGGGTATTTGCGAGCGTGTAGCACTTTTGCTGCCAATCTGGCCCTCACCATCAATGGGGTGGGCTCCCTGTCTGCTGCTTGGGTGTGTGTTCCCACCAAGCTGGGAAGGGGGCCTCTTGAGCCAAGTGCCTCTGTTAGGGTGCTGCATTTGTGGGTTCTTTCCATCCTGAATGCTGGCTTTGGGGTAAGGGTAGTGGTATTGAGAGGCAGCAGCCACATTAGCAGCCAGAGATTGCCCCATTGGTAGCTGCCTCACCATCAATGGGGTGGGCTCCCTGTCTGCTGCTTGGGTGTGTGTTCCCACCAAGCTGGGAAGGGGGCCTCTTGAGCCAAGTGCCTCTGTTAGGGTGCTGCATTTGTGGGTTCTTTCCATCCTGAATGCTGGCTTTGGGGTAAGGGTAGTGGTATTGAGAGGCAGCAGCCACATTAGCAGCCAGAGATTGCCCCATTGGTAGCTGCCACTCATGAAGGTGTCAATGGCAGCTGTTTTGTGATTAGTGGATGCTATTGGAGTTTAAACGGAGACTGAAGAACTTGCCCTGCTGCCTGTGCCTGGCCAGGTTCACCCATCGGCATATCTCCCTCCTGAAAGTCCTTAGGGAGAAGACTAGCACCACTGAAGTTACACAGCTGTCTCCATGCCTCCACCACAGCACCCCTTAGGACTGCGCTGCTGGAGTTTTTGAGAATGTTGCCTAGGAATAGTTATTCCTTCTTTTAGTTATAGGTTAGAGTATTTTAAAGATATTATATATTAGACTTATTAATGTGTGCATGTACGAGAACTCCCTCTCTGTATGTTTTTGTAGATACCCTTATGAGACAACAAATCTTGAAATGTATCAATGTGCACTGGCTTGGGTCCCAAGGAAAATTACCACTGATGGAAGGGTTTCCATTATTTTATTGTCTCCCCCTCCTGCTGCACCACCCAATGTTCCCTGAATTGCTGGGGACACCCATGAAAAACATGAACGTAGAGTCATGAGATCTGCCCCAGGAGGAGAGAATTGTCCAAAATTGCTGCTGTTTCTGACAGCAGAAATTTTAAGTGATTGGTGCCCTTCATTCTTCTGGGTAGTGTTTACAGTTATGAGCTGCCTTGCTCAGCCATGAAGCTCAGCAGACCCATGGCAGCTGGATCCAGCAGAAAACCTCTGCTAAAGGTGTGATTTTTGTCAATTTGTTTCTCCTTCAGCAGGCTACTGGCTCCCTTGTCATGCTGTACCTGGGGTGCATTTTAGGCTGCAAAGAAAGTGGGAGGTTGGCAAGTTCCACTCCACTAATGGAAATCCCTTCCACCAGTGAAAGTTTTCTGTAGTATCCAGGGCCGGCTCCAGCATCACCGGCACCTGAGGCAGCTTAATGCTGCCTCTGTGTGCACATGCGTGCTCGCGTGCGCACCGGACTGTGTGATGACGTTACTGTGTGTGATGTCATCATGCAGGTGCATGGGGGGCCTTTCAGCCCTCCCGTTCAGTTGCTCTGCAGGCCAGGTGCAGCTGGCTGCCCTGGCCGCCGGCTGTGCCTGGCCTGCAGAGCAACTGAATGGGAGGCTGCCCGCTCAGCTGCCCCACGCTGCCGCCGCCAGCATGTGCTCCTGGCCAGTGGTGGTGGTGGCAGCTCCATGGCGCACACACCTGCCTCTGGGCCAGCACTCCTCCGGCACCTTAGCGCCCTGAGATGGCGGCCTCACCAGCCTCAATGGGCAGGCCAGCCCTGGTAGTATCCAAACCATGGGTTGGATACAATAATCTGTCAGCAGGAGGCTCTTATCATCACAGATCTTTCTGGTGTTCCTCTCTACTTAGCAGTCTTATCTGACCCTGAGAAAATTGATTCCTTGGGTTGTAGGATCCATCTGGACTAAAAGATATGGGGCTGCAAAGTGGAAGGCTAGTTGACAAATTTCTCTTTGTGCTTCTTCCATTAGAAGAGCTATGCTGATGAAACAAAGAGAAGGATTTCATCCTCTTCTGCCTCTTTAGCATAGCCTCCCAACCCACATGGCTTTTATTAACCCTAGGAAAATCAAAAAGAGTCCAGTAGCACCTTTAAGACTAACCAATTTTATTGTAGCACTCTTTTTGATTTTGCTACTACAGACTAACACGGCTAACTCCTCTGGATCTATTAACCCTAGGAATCAACTTTCCTGGGCTGTATGGGATTGACGGGGGAAAGGAAGGTGGAAAGATCTGTAATAAGACCTACTAATAGTGGGCAATTCTCTGCCCCTGCCCTCAATCCCTCATCCTTGATAATTTGAGGAACAGGAGAAAAAATGGGAGGAAATGGTATTGATGGTGACATTTCCCTAGTGACAATGGTTTACCACTGAAATTAGGGGAAATTCCTAGAGCATCACCTGGAAGTGATGTCACTTCCTTCTGAAACTTCACTCTCCTGCAAAATCTCCCTGCATTTGCTAGAGCAAATGTCTGTGGTCCTGATGCCCATGGATTTCTGGATTTAAAACAAATGTATACTAAATTGAGCTCCTTGGAAGGAGGGCAAAATACAAATGTGATTGGCAGGATAGCTAGAATGTTTGTACCACTGAAACTAGTAGCAGAAGGAAGTAGGTATAGTCTCTTATTAATACAGTTTGCTGCAGAGGGTCCAAGCAAGATATAAGGCTGCTTATAGATACTAGGGTATATCCAACCATTTGCAGATTGTGGAGCAGGACTTTCTCACTTCCTTCTCTCATTGCATTCCACTGAGAACCCTGAAATTTGGTTCCTGGGGTCAGCAGACCCTCAGGAACAACATCAGTGGCAAAGTGGGAGTCTGCAGACAGAGAGGGGATTGATAAACATTGTGGCATCCTATTCCAAAGACTTATGGGCCATCAAGTCTTTGGAAAAGAGTGATAGGATACATCCCCAAGTTAGGAAGTGTCATAAGGATAGTCCCCTCTCTTCAGGGCCAGCATGCCCATAGAGGCCAGGTAGGCGGTGGCCTCAGGCGCGAGGGCACTGGAGAGGCGCTGGAGGGGGTGTCAGGGGCAGAGGCGCACGCTGCGGAGCTGGCGTGGCTGGCCCGCAGCTGCTGCAGCCAGCCAGCCCCGTGCCACTGCCGCTGCTGCCGCCGCCACATGACCCGGCCGGGCGCAGCAGCCACGAGCTGCTGCCGGGGCAGCATGCAGAGCGTGGAGCAGCCTCCGCCCACCACCCCAGCCATCTGCTGGCGAATGCCCCTGGCTTGCGCTGCGCGATGACGTCATCGTGCAGTCCGTGGCGCGCGCGCTGTGCGCGCGCCTGGGGGGGGGGGGGGTTGCAGCAGGCGCCAGAAACCCTGACGCTGGCAGTGCCTCTCTTTAATCAAATATGACAAAGCAATGTTCAGTTCTGAGCATTTTTGCATACTATTATGACTTACCATGATAATTAAAGGACTGTTGGTTCACCGTAATGTTTGCAGGTTTGGAACTTCCTTTTGAATTTTGTGCTGTCACATAGACACTGGTCACTGTTGCAGGCACCCAAATGTTGCATTTTGTCTCTGTTGTATTACATAAACTCATAATTTCCCCTTGGTTTTCACAGAACACACTGTAACTCAGAATTTGTCCTCTGCTTTCTTTTGGAAGAAATGGCTGGAAGCAATATCAAAATAATTAGAGGTCACTATTTTTGCTTTCCTAGTCCAACAGTTTAATGGTCACAATATCTATGATAAAAACATGACTGAACCAGCAGCTCCCTGTCACCTGAAGAATATACGACATACAGGCATGTGCAATAGTAGCCTAACCGCCCATTTGGATGAGGAAAACCCATTAGAGGAGCAGGAAGGGCAGAGATAGAGCCGTCTTTACTGTCCTTTCATCTGTCCAAACTGTGCTGTCCTCCCCAGTGGCTTTTCATGTGAACACATAAATCTGCCTTATATTGAATCAGAAATTCATCTGTCAAAGTCAGTCCTGTTCACTTGGACGAGCAGTGGCTTTCCAGGGTCTCCAGCAGAGGTCTTTCCTATTACCTACTATCTGGTCCTTTTATCTGGACATGCTGGGGAATGAACCTGGGACAAAGCAGATGTTTACCATTGAGCTAAGGCCTCCTTTATCTTCCTCTGTTCAATTTTTTTATGCTAACTAGAAAGTAAGAAAATAAAAAAATACACATTCTGGATATCAAAATTATAAAATTAGCAATACATTATTATATTAATAGTAAAGTGTCTGGCCTATACCAATCATGAAAACAGCAAAATCAGGCTACCTAGTAGCAAGGGAGAGGTCTTTCCATATGCAGGGATATAAACAAAAATTAATTTCTAAATTAACCAAAAGAATGGAAAACACTCAATAGCAGGTGAGTGTCAATCAAAGGGAAAAGAAGGGAGAACAGGAAATTAAACCAGCCCTGACAATTTATAGAATGCTGGATAGGTAGATTGAGAGGTGGGGTGATTTCCAAATTATTTATCTCTTCCCCCCTGATTCCTCATGGTCTTACAGTTTGCACAGATCATTATATTCAATTATAACATTTGCAATGTTACTAGTGTTAGATCGTCTAGGAATTTCACCCATTTCAATCCTCCATCAAAACATAGTATTTCTGCTTCCCCAAAACTTGTTTTATATGATACATTCCCATATTATAACTTGCCTTGGGGTACTAACCATAATTCAGTACATACGATTTTAAAAAAAGATAAAAGTAGTCCCCTGTGCAAGCACTGAGTCATTACTGACCCATGGAGGGGGACATCACATCATGATGTTTTCTTGGCAGACTTTTTGTTCTGGGGTGGTTTGCCATTGCCTTCCCCAGTCATCTACACTTTGCCCCCAGGAAACTGGGTACTCATTTTACCAACCTTGGAAAGGTGGAAGGCTGAGTCAACCTTGAGCTAGCTACCTGAACCCATCTTCTGCCAGGATCGAACTCAGGTCATGAGCAGAGCTTGGGCTGCAGTACTGCAGCTGACCGCTCTGTGCCACAGGGCTCCTACATACTATAAAACTGTCATTTACTATGTTACATTGAACTTTGAAGTATTTAGAACTTACTGTTCTCTTAAACTCATTGCCATATGAGATGGTTTCCACTGGGGATAGAACAGGTCTAACTTTAGCTTTATAGTTATACCTACCCTTCTAAGGTATCATAAAATTTTATTTTTCATCATCTTTGTTCTGTCTTAAAGCTGTACAAGGGAATATGTTAAGACAACCACAGAATAATCATATTTCAAGCAGCACTATAATATATTCTGCTATAAATGGATTCAGAAAAGGAAGAGGCACTAGAGATCACATTGCAAATTTATGATGGCTAATGGAACAGAATGGAATTTCAGAAGAAAAACAGCCTATGTTTTATAGATTACAGCAAAGATTTTGACTGTGTGGGTCATGAAAAGCTATGGATGGTGTTAAAAAAAATGAGATGTGGAACTAGAAAAGATCCTTAAAGATAAGGATATCTCTTTGGGAACCAAGATCAAAATAATCCAAACTATAGTATTCCCCATGACTATATATAGATGTGAAAGTTGAACAATGAAGAAAGCTGACAGAAGAAAATTGATTCATTTGAAATGTGGTGGCGGAGGAGAGTTTTACAATTACCATGGACAGCCAAAGAGACAAATAAGTAGGTTCTAGACCATATCGAGCCTGAATTCTCCTTAGAAGCTAAAATGAGAAAACTGAGGCTATCTTACTTTGGTCACATCATGAGAAGACAAGAGTCTCTGGAAAAGCAAAACAGGAAAATTTGAAGGCAATAAGAAAGAGGAAGACCCAAAGCGAGATGTCTGGACTCAATAAAAGAAGCCATACCATGTAAGATCTGAGCAAATCTGTTAATGATAAGACGTTTTGGAGGTCTTTCATTTATAGAGTCACCATAGTTCGGAGGCAAGTTGACAGCATATAACATATACACATAAATGCAGCATCAAAATGTGTAACATCAAAATACTGTTGTAAGATAAACATATTTATGTCTCACTCCACTTATTTTTTTTCAATGATCTGGCTTTATTTTTTTAAAACTACAGCATAAAAATATTGTACACTTTTTTAATGCTTAAACACAGTTTGGAGCAGGATTATGATAGTAACTGCCAGTTTGTTAATCTTATATTATACTTCAAGCTGTGTATTTAAATGATAAATAACCTCTTTTTGCTTCATTCTATAAATGGCCGTATAATACTTCAAAATGGTCATCATTAGTAAATAAGTACTGTTTTTATATCTTGCTTACAAATTTCCTCCCCTGCCCTTTCTATTTCAAAAAGTTTTATAAAGACTATGAATAATACTGGGAAATAGAGGGCACAATAATCTAATTCCTCAACAGAACAAAATTGGGTGGAATAGCAGCCTCTTTATGAACCAATTATGTAATAATTTGAGGTGAAATAAAAATTGATCTGCCAGTTCAGATCTTTAAGCTATAAATAAAAGGCTCTACTCCATCAAGAAAACCCAGAAATTGTGCATTGGATACAAACTGTGCAGTTTTGGATCCTAAAATGTCCTCCCCGTTACAAAAGTAGAAAGGTAACATTGTTTTATTTTTCTTTGCCTTGTTAAATCAAGTTCTCTTCTTATATGTGTGTACTGAGAGGACTGAATCTAGCATGCTTTCCTGGAACATGAGATAGGAATACCAGAAATGCAATGCCCGAGAAGGCTTTTTCCTCCTGTCAAGTCCCCATAGGGATTTCAAGGGAAGAGACATTCAGAGGCCTGCCATTGCTTGCCTCTCAGTAGCACCATTGTCTTGCTTGGTGGTTCCCCATTAGAGATGGGCACGAACAGGGGAAAAAACCCAAACACGATGTTTGTTGTTCGTTGCCATCCACAAACAAGGATTCATGAACATCAATGGACACGACATGTTCACGAACATGTTCGTAGTTAGAGGTTCCTGGGAGCCAGAACAGCCCCCTTGGGACTTAGCTGAACTTGAGCCGGGTAAAGGAGAGTCCGTGTCTCTCCCCCTTTCATGTCATTTTCTCTTCACAGCGGCAAAAACTGGACTGTCTGCTGGAAGCTAATTGAGGAGTTACAAACTGACCTTCCCAATGTCCAATACCCACCAAATTTGCAGGGGACATAGTCCTCACTGTTCTCTGAAGACTCCCAGAGTTTCAGAGAGATTGGACCCTGGGAAAGACATGATCCATGGGTCCCTCCCTTTCCTGTCATTTTATCTTCACAGCGGCAAAAACTGGACTGTCTGCTGGAAGCTACTTTGAGGGGTTAGAAACTGACCTTCCCAATGTTCAATGCCTACCAAATTTGCAGGGGACATAGTCCTCACTGTCCTCTGAAGGCCCCCCCCCAAGTTTCAGAGAGATTACATCCTGAGAAAGGCATGATCTATGGGTCCCTCCCTTTCCTGTCATTTTATTTTCACAGTGGAAAAAACTGGACTGTCTGCTGGAAGCTACTTCGAGGGGTTACAAGCCAGAAGGAAAGCCAGAAGGAGTTCAGACAGTCCATGCCTATGTTGCCAGGGGAATTGATTGAAAGGCACCAGACTGCCTGGCTTTACGAACGGCTGACGAACGCCATGAAGAGGGCCTGGAACGAACACCTGTTGTTCTGGAACGGGGCCTCACAAACAGCTTGCTCACAAACAGTGGATTGGGCTGTTTGTGGCTTTTTTTTGTTCATATTGCTGTTCGTGCCCATCTCTATTCCTCATCCAAGTACTAATCGGGGCTGACCCTGCTTTGCTTCCAAGATCTAATGAGGTTGGGCTAGCCTGGGGTATCCAAGTCAGGTCGTTCCATATTATTTTATTATTAGAAAAGGGCTTATATCTAATAGTAAGATGACTGGCTCCCATAGCAATCACAAGAGCTTAACAACCAGTCCACTCACAGAGAAGGAAGGGGATTCAAGGTAATCGAGGAGTCCCCTGGTCTGCAGAAAATGTGAGTAGCATCAGCTCTGATTAGTACTTGGACGGGGAGCCATCAAGCAAGACAATGGTGCTACTTAGAGGCAAGCAATGGCAGGCCTCTGATCAAAGCAAAAATAGAAAACACACGAAATGGTTGGATGAATACTAAATATGCTTCAGGAGTAGACATGGGCATGAACAGCATTATGAACAGAAAAAACCCTCAAACAGCCTGTTTGTCTGTTCGCGAACAAGCCTTTCGTGAGGCTCCATTCTAAACGAACAAGTGGTTGTTGCAAGCCTCCTTTGTTGCTTTTGTCAGCCGTTCATCAAGCCAGACAGTCTGGGGCCTTATCAATCAATTCCCCTGGCAATGGCAGGGACTGAACTCTGTCTGAACTCCTTCTGGCTTTCCTTCTGGCTTTAACCCTTCAAAGTAGCTTCCACCAGAGAGTTCGGGTTTTGCCACTGTGAAGAGAAAATGACAACAAAAGGGGAGACCCATGCATCATGCCTTTCCCAGGGTGCAATCTCTCTGAAACTTGGGGGGTCTTCAGAGGACAGTGAGGACTATGACCCCTGCAAATTTGGTGGGTATTGGACATTGAGAAGGTCACTTTGTGGGGTGTTTAAAGGGCCCTGCCCCTTGCACGTGGCAGGAAAAGGCCCTTTAAACTATCAGCTGGCAGGCGGCAGGGGGGAATACCCCCTACCACCTACCAGCTGATAGTTTAAAGGGATCTTTAAGGGGCCACAAAAAACAAGCAACGAATATGTTTGTGAACAGGGTCATGTTCGTTACTGTTCATTATTCATTGTTCGTGGATGGCAATGAACAATGAACAGCTTGTTCGGGGTTTTTTCCCCGTTCCTGCCCAGGTCTATTCAGGAGACATGGATTAACAAAAGCCATTGAGAGTTGGATGAAGGAAAGATAGGGGACAGGATATTAATTTTCTCCAGTCCCAAAGATTCCTGAAAGGAAGATAAGGAGGCAGGATTTTCAAATAGATTCTTCCTTCCATGATTCTTTGTGGGCCCCTAGCTTATATTTCATGACTGTTTCTGTTACTCTGAAATCAAAGGGAGATATTATAATTAACTGAAAGGCTATGTATGATGTGCTATTGAATTGGTTTGTCTAATTTCTATTACAAGAAGTAATATGGAACAAATTTCAGGAATATCCACTTCCCCAAGTTAAAATCACACAGAGGTCCTCCGTCTCAGTTGCAGCAGGAAAATGCTGGGTAAGTAAAAATTATGTGCTTTCTCTGCTCTGTTCTGGATCACAGTTCTTCATCATCCAAATAAGTCATCAGGCTACCATTACATGTATTTTCACTTAACATACGGTTAGGTTGTTTGACAGTTACAAAAAACTAAATGAAACTCTGCAAGCTATGTTGAGTCCTTGTTCTGGAGAAAGGTGGGATATTTTAAATTAATAAATAAGATTTCCATTAACTAATTCATGTTATTCCTAATGCTATTTGCACCAATGGTATAACCTCCTCTCATTCCACAGTAGCTATTCCTATCCATGGAGCTAGAGGATAACTTCTCCATTAATGTTTACACAAACAGTAGAGTAAAGGCTTGACTACTCTCATTCTTTTCTTTCGAGATTCTGAATTTAAAGAAGAGACACACTAGACCATAATTTGGCCAAATGGAGGCAATGCACACAAAGTTAAGTACTTTTAAGTTCCATGGATTTTGAAGTGAGAATTAAACATCTGCTTTGAAATTAATAGGTTTTGAAACTACCAAATTGGGGCTAGATTGTGCCCATTATGTTGAGTAGTTGTATCCATCATAACCTGCCCCTCCCCTGCAAAAAAAGTATCCTTCTTATTCTTCTTTTCTCTTTTTATGAACAGTGAATTGAAGGAGTTCATGGAGTTCAGCTGTTCCTCTATTCCTATCCTCTGCAGCCTTTTTAAAAAACTGCTCTTGAGAGTCAAGTCCCCCTTCAAGAATGGGGAACTGTCAGATATTGATATTGTCCCCCAGTTCTTCTGCAAACTCTTGCTCTTTTCATGGGAGATCTTATGTAAGAAGGGAAGAGAATTTTTCTCCTAAAGCAAAGAGTAAAGTGAGGTGGTATACAACCACAGGATGAATTCTTCCTGGTGTTGACTCCAACAGAATGAACTGTTTTAAACTTTCATATGTCTTGGATTTTTAGACCATGAACATAAGGTCATCCTAAGCTTTAAACATTACATTTTTAAACTCTAAAACAGAGACACAATTTGAAATGTGCTCAGTCTGGAAAGTAAAACAGTATCACCTTGATTAAGATGGTTACTTCTTGGCTACCATTCTGGTATTTTGGTCCCAGATATCTCCACACATCAAGTACTGAAGATGGTTCTGCATTTAAGACAATACATAAAGAAGCTGAACATTGTATTTCTGATATCTCCTTTTAGATGAACTACATGTTAACTATCATCAGTTTTTTCAGTTACCTGAAGTTCTCATCATAAATCAATAAAGAATTTATTGAAGAAACCCACATAATTGTTTGGAGCTAATGAGAGGAGCTGTTTTTAAAAGCTTTTTATAACAGTAGCAAGGCTGGGAAATGATCATATCCATGTGAGGTCTTGTGTTGCCACAAGTGAAAAGGGTTGGATCCACAGCAGCACAATCTGGCCCTCCTGGCTGGTGGACGAAGGCTTGAGGCCTAGGGTTGCCAGGTCCCTACACCCTCCCACTGGGAGGGGGACCTAGCACTTATCTCATGCCAGCAGTGTGGTGTTCCTTCATGTGTGTGCAGAGCACACGCGCACCCTGGCATCTGCACAATGACATCACTCCCAGAAGTGATGTCATCGTGCTGGCCACATGAGCGGTCCCACACTCTGTGTGGGGCCAATTCTGCCCATTTGGGGCACAGGAGTGCTCCCGTGGCTGGCATGATGACACTACTTCTGGGAGTGATGTTGCACCTGCTTGGAGCTCATGTGCTCAGCACGTATTCCTGGCATGTCTTCCCGTGGCGGGCAACCTCCGTGTGTTTGCCACCTCCCACCAATCACTGGCAGGTCAGTAGACGAGACAACCCCCCAAGAGTTTGCTTGCCACCGGTGGGCACATGGGGACCCTATTGAGGCAAGAGGCCACCTTTGCTGCCCCAGAAGGAAAAAGCAGAAGTGTCCCCTGCCCATATGAGTACTGCAAAGGCTTGGTGCCTTAAAAGGCAGCTCTGTCATCTGGCCCAGCAGTTGCTGCCTCATGGTCAGCCTGAGCAGAGCACACCTCAAGCTCTCTTGGCTGAGCTTCTCTGAGGTTGGCTTTGCTGAAAGCCCTCTAGTCTAGGCGGCAGCAGCTGCCTTAGAGAAGTGGTGAGATTCTCCTGGTTGCTACCTTCAAACTCCAGGGTGAGAGCCAGGGCCCAGCACCAGGCTCAGTGGTTTGGCAGAGACTTTTTTCTTATTTACATTTGAGGCCTGATGTCTATCAGTTGGGAGGGATAAAGCAGGGTTGTTATTCATGTTCAATGTCCTCAAAACGGGGCTGGTGAACCACCACCAGCCCCGTTTTGAGGACACTGAACATGAATAACAGTACAAAAGGGTTCTGTTTTTGGACTGGCCATTGAAGAACACATCTAGCTTATTATCAGGACTTGTTTAAACTGTGTATTGATTGCTTATTCCACAATTTGCATGATTTACATTTGTGTGTTTCATTATTTTAGTAAATAGTGTAGTTTAGTGCATTGCCTGTGTATCTACACTCTTGTTTTCTTGCTTTTTCTTTCTGCTTTATATAGCCAAATAAAGACCCAAACTAGTTTAATTTAAAGTTGCCTCTTGCTCTCTGTCTGGTCTATTATTTACACCTGAAATATTGCCCCCATGATAGCACCTGTGTACACATGGATTTGGGATCTCTTGTCTTGGAATTGAGAGGTGTACATATAAGAGCCACACGCATGTAGCCCCTTCTGGTTATGTCAAATGAGTTTATGTAATTATAAATTAATCTACCTTTTTTGTTGCTTCTTGGCCTCACTGCCTTGTTATGGGACAAGAACTAGTACAAAGGGGAAGGAGGTCATTTCTAGCTTTGATAAACCTAACATGCTTCATACAACATGCTTGATACAAGCATGTACAATATAACATGCTCGATACAAGCATGTTTCCATACAAATGGCTGTAAGGCATAGCAGCCATAGCTTCTGGAGCAGCCAATGGCCCATTGAAAAAGGTGATGCTATTTAAGGCTGTTCAACCTCATGATACGCATTTTTAACTATGGTGTTCCCCACCCCGCCCCCTTTGTCCCATCAGTGGTATTAGCTGGTCACTTCCAGCAGGAATTTGGGAGGTTTTTAAATTATTGTCCAAGGGGGATCTTTTTAAAGTCTGGTTTACATTGACTGGGATGGCATGAGATTATTAAATAGGGCTGGTCCTTAAGGGTTGGTTAGGTCTTAACTGTATGGATTAGGTGTTTACAAGTAACATAGATTGGCTAGCACACTTAGGATCTTTTGGCCATATTTTAATATTTTAAAATATTTCTGTGGGCTCTGGATACTGTTGCTGTGTGTTGCCTAAGTGCATATTCTTGGAGCAGAAAGGGTATGATAATTTGGCTTCCCAGTTTATGAATGTCCAGTTCATATTTTCCTTTGTAAAAATGAAACCAATAGAAATATTTTGCATATATTTTATGTGGGATTTTTCCACAGACTGTTGATATTCATTTTACTACGGTGAGGTAAAACATGCTACTCAAATCTTTTATTTATAGTTTTTTTGCTGAAGACGTCACAGGAAACAAAACCACAGTCAAAGATTAGAATCTCATACTTCTGTTCTTGAGAAAAAGCTTCCTTTGGTGCTGGAGTTTTTTTTGTATCCAAAAGCTCACTCTAGTGGGCTACCTGCAGCATAAATTGCTTGGTATTTTTTCATTACTTTCTTCTTTTCATTTGAGTAAAGAGGATGGGAAAGAGGGAACCATAACGCTTACCAGCCTCTGAAGTCATGTATGTTACAGGTTCACTCCATGTGCTCCAAAAACTTCCAGGTTGAATTAATTTGCATCTAACTTGGAACTCATACTTGGTGTTTGCATCTAAGTTGTACTCAGTGTAATGATCTCTCTTAAAATCAACAACCAGTTCTCTGACCTAAAACAGAGAAGCAATGGGTCAATTATGTATGTATCTTACTGATATGGACCAGTAACTCCCCATCAACATGTGTGATCCAGCTCTTTGCCTTTAGATTGTTCCAATAAACCTTTGCTGGGGTGAGTAACTCACATGCCAAGTTTCACTTGTAGTCTCCTTGTGACGCTCTTCGCAGTGGGTATCGTTGAATGCAGTTCGCTTCTCCCACTTGATTATAGTCTTAAATACTGGATAATCCACAGTTTCAGCCTGGGTTATAGTTGGTGTCATCGGTATCACTACAAGTGATACAAGAATAAGAAGTTTCTAAAAGGAATGTATACATTAGATCTAGCCTATGCTGATAAAGCTGCTAGTAATTTGTCCTTCAGCAAACTTCCGAAAAAAGTGGTTTCTAACCTTGAAGAGAAGCAAGTGAGGGTTTCTGTTTAAACTGATTATTTTCTTTAAAGGAAAAATATTCTGTAATCATATTCCTGAAGAAAACTTATTTTTGTAACATGAATATTGATACAATAGTTAACCCACAGGATTAACTCATAGTTAACCCATGGGATATTAACCATATAGTATCCTAATTATATAACAAGACCAAGTGTAGTGGGTTGGAGCTGGAGGCTGGGGTTCAAATCACCATAACCATGAACCCTGGCATCCTTGAGCCAATTGTCCTCTGTCTGTCCCACTTACCTCACAGGATTGTAGGGGTGAAAATGGAGCAGAAAAACAATTATGTATGCTCCTCAGAGCTTCTTGGAGGAAAGGTAGAGTAAGAAATTGTAACAAATTGTAATGATGAGTTTGTTTTTTGAGGAGACAATTTAGTGAATAAACATTTTTTTCTGTTTTTTATTATTAATTGTGAAGATGGTTTTGATGTTTTAAATAGACTCGAATTTGTATATTTATATTTTTGAGTTAGTTCTGGTTTAATTGTGCATTAAAACAAAAGCAAAAAGTTAATGCACTGTATGTAACTTTGTTTTCTCCTGCCAAAAAGAATATCATCCCAGGCACCGTTTATACTGAAGTATGACTGGTGTTTTATGTAGTTGGTTATGGAAATAATTTTTTCAATAGTAAAACTGCTGGCAGGATGTGCTTAAACAATTATCAGTAACTTTAACACATTCAGCTGCTTCAACACAACAACTGTCTGTCATGGGTATTGTATGGAAAGCATATCAAACTGGTAAACAATACATCGAGGGATTAACAGGTCTAAAAGTGTCATTCTGTGTATGATCTTCTGGGTCACTTACATCTCAGCAGATTATCAATGGCTATTGAAAGTGAGGGCTTGTCTGCAGTGTGACTTATTGATGTTTCTAAGGCGTGCACTGCCTTTTTTAAAAAAAACAGGCTGCCTATTTCTTCAGCTGTTGTGATTGGACTATCTCCAGAAAAAATGGACACGCACAAGTTTTCTTATTCACCTTATTGGTGGGTATTTTTGTGAATGAATTAGGAAAAATAGTATTACTGAGTAAAGAAGAAACAAACTTGCCTTTGCACTAAATGCCCTAGACAGTAAATGATAAATGGTTTCCTGACATGTGACCTGCTCTTTTCACCTGATGGAATGAACTAGGGCAACTGAAGAAACCATAAAGGCAGGCAAGATAACATGTCACTTTAGCCAACAGAGGAATTATGTCCAAGTATATGGCTAACTTGAAAATAAGACCTTCAGATGTTCTTCTTAAAAGTTTTAGCTGAAATATTTGTGCTTCAGCAGTTAATCTGGAACACTTTGTGCCACAGAGAAGAATTGCAGTGTAACAGAGGTGAAATACTTAAGTAGCTACAGCTAAACAATATATCATGAAGGCAAGCAACAACAATATTTGATGGTGTCTCAACTAATTCCAGATGTTTTCATTCTGGACCTTGAAGGTCAAGTGCTGGTTCAATCTAGTTCAAATCAGCAGTGAATTCAATGACTTGCTAGTGCTGTGCTGATCTATATTAGTTCAAATAGTTTAGGACGAGGATGGTCACATAGGGGATTATTGCAAAAATCTCCGTTCAACTTTATACTAGCTACAGAATTGTTTATAGCCTATTAGTCTACTCGTGTGTGGAGTTGTTGTTGGGACACCCTCATTCATGTAGACAATCACTTAATCATGCGATTCCCGGGAGCAGTGTAAAACACTATAATAATTAAACTACTGCAACTTTCAAAATATAGATAGCAGCTAGCTCTGTAAATGCAAAACAGTTCTCTTTGTAGAATAATGGTGTTCTTCAGAAGCTACATCTTCACACATCTGTCAAGATCTTAATCATATTATTTTAGTAATAAAACTAACAATAACAGCATTTTGCAAAAAGCATATCTGAATGACTGTACATTACCTGTCTCCTCGAGGTCAACATATAAGGGATCTGAATGAGCTGTTCCTAGGTCATTTTCAGCAAAGACCCAAACATAAAACCTTTGGCTTTTCTGCAGATAGGCCAGAGGGATGATAGATAAATTGCTGCTTGAAGTGAAGGTTTTGTTCTCTTCTGTCTGTAAACTGTAAACATCAAAATATATCAAGCTACATATAATTACACTGCAGCTATGAACCTCTGGGTTGAATTTTATGGTTTTGAGAGGGGGAGGCGCTTACAGAGGTGCATCTCTCCAGCAGCTCTCTGTCGCCCCTGAAAAACTATTTCCAGGAGTCAGGGCTGTGGTGTGGAAGGGAATCTGGTGCAACTGATCCACCAGATCTCTTGGTCCACCATGTTTCCTCTGCCAAGCTTTCCATTGGCATAAGAATGAGGTGTGTGTGTGGGGGGGTCATTTTACCTGATTTCCTCTCTTTGCTGCAAATTGAATGCAGTCGTGGGGGGGGGGGACTGAGTCAAGCTCCTGCACAATGCAGGAAAATTCATAGCACCCCTCCCCCACTCTCTCCAGTAACCCCTGATCAAAGCCCAGAGGAAGGCAAAAAACCTCCAGGATCCCTGGCCAATCTGGCCTAAAGGAAAATTCCTTCCTGACCCTAAAGTGACAGTTGGCATTACTGTGGGCATATAAGAAAGGGTCATCATGAGAGCCGAGCACTGGCTCATCCCTTCTTGCCCTCCTCCCTCTCACAATCTGCTCATTCATACTGAATCACAGAATTAGCATTGCTGACAGATGGCCATCTAGTCTCTGCTTTAACATCTTCAAAGAAGGAGAGCCCACCACTTCCTGTTCCACTGAGAAACAGCTCTAACTGTAAGAAAGTTTTTCCTAAAATTTAGCCCAAACTCTTTTGGTTTATTTTTAACCCATTATTTCTCATCCTACCCTCGGAGGCAGCAGAAGACAACTCTGCTCCATCCTCTGTGTGGCAGCTCTTCAAATGTTTGAAGATAGCTGTCATATCACCTCTCAGTCGCCTCCTTTCCAAGCTAAACATACCCAACTCCTCCAACGTTTCCTCACAGGATGGCCTCCAGATCTCTCACCATCTTTGTTGTTCTCCTTTGGATATGCTCCAGCTTGTCAAAATCCTTTGTATACTGCAGTGCCCAAACTGAACACATTACTCCAGATGAGTTGATACCATTACTTCATATGATCTGGACACTATACTTATGTTAATGCAGCCCAAAATCGAATTTGCTTTTATCACAGCTGCATAGGGTTGCCAGCCTCCAGCTAGTGGCTGGAGATCTCCTGGAATTACAACTGGTCTCCAGGCCACAGAGATCAGTTCACCTGGAGAAAATGGCTACTTTGGGGGGTGGATTCTATGGAATTATGCCATGCCAAGTTCCTTTCCCTCTCCAAACTCCACTTTCTCCAGGTTTCTTTAGGTTTCACCCCCCAGATCTCCAGGAATTTCCCAACTTGAAGCTGGCAACCCTACACACTGCTAACTCATGTTCCGCATGTGATCTACTAAGACCACAAGAATCTTTTTACATGCACTACTGCCAAGACAAGTCTCACCCATCCTACAGTTCTGCATTTCATTTTTTCTACCTAAATGCAAAACTTTTACATTATCTCTTGTTGAAATTCATTTTGTTACTTTTAGCCCAGTTTTCCAGACCATCAAGACTTGTTCAGCAACGTAGGCACATATTTTCAAGAACAGGGGAAATGTTTAAAAATAATGACAGAGAATGACTATTGAGATTTCCTGTCATTTTTAAACACCTCCTGAATAGTCATGGGCACAAACAGCATTACAAACGAAAAAAACCCACAAACAGGCCGCTCGGCTGCTCATGAACGGGCTGTTCGTGATGTGCCACTCCAGCCGAACAGGCGATCGGCGCAAGCCTTGTTTGTTGCGCTTGGCCACTATTCAGGAAGCTAGACACTCAGGCGCCTTCAATCAATTGCCTCGGCAACGGAGGGGGGAAGTGCCTAAATTCTGTCTGCACTCCCTCTGTCGCCCCGGACACCCCAATCAAAGCCCAACTTATCTTGATGGGCAGGTCTTCCTTCCAAGTGTGGAGCTGCAAATTGGTAACAATTGGTAACGTGGGAGCAGACACCAGGGCCGTTTCCAGACGGCTTACCTGCCCCCGGAACGTCACGCCACGTTGCAGGGAAAACACAAAATATCGCGTTTTCTTGTGCGAGTTTTGCGCAACGTCACTCCCCATGGTCCAGGAGCTGCTCCCCATGGTCCAGGACTTTGTGAGGAGGATCCAGGCGTGCATGGCCGAGCACTTGCATCCTCTGTGCCACAAGGTGCCATACCAAATGGCCTCCCTCTGTGACCCCTGGATCAAGGGCAGCATCGCCATGCGGGCGGGTCAGATGTTACACTGGAAAAAGGAGCTCCACAAAGCAGTGCTCTGTTACCAGGAAGAGAAGGCTGGCCTGAGGGAACTGGGCAGGGGTGAGGGCCGTGCAGTGGAGAAGGAGGAGCAGGAGGAGGAGGAGGAGGAAGAGGGGCGGGGGGAGTTGGGAAGAGAGCCATGCCAGGAGAGACCCTCCCAAATGGCCCCATTTGATCTCTGGGCCTCGTCAGTGGGCTGAATGCTTGGCTGCAGCACAGTGGGCACATCGCTCTTGGTGGAGGACTCGGCAGGGGCTATGGTGCAAGAGTACCAGGCGGAGCCCACCGAGCCGCCCCACTCTAATCCCTTGGAGTATTGGGTGAGCAAATCTTCCATCTGGCCGGACCTGTCCATCATGGCAACCAACATCCTGTCCTGCCCTCCCACCAGCATGCAGAGCGAGCGAGTGTTCTCCCACCTGGGAGACCTCCTCCGTCCCCGTCGTGCACGTCTGCACCCAGACCTGGTGGACATGTTGACCTTCGTGAAGGTCAACCTCAACCTCCTAGGGCATCCCTCCTTGGACTTGGACCTATCGGCCCTCTGAGCTTCTCCAAGTCTACTGTGGCTCTCGGCCAAGGTTCTGTGCAGCGGGCTCCAGCACTTCTCGGTTCTTGGGGCTGCCTCCATGGCTGGCAACCTCTGGTCCTCCTCTCCCAGACAAATTCCCCGACAGTCCCTCTGTCTACCTCTCCCTCTCTTGATGGCAACTCTACGACCCCTCCCCACAACCTGTCCAGCCCATCCTATCCTCTAGCAGACAATTCCCCGGACGGTCCCTCTTTCTTCTTTGCCGTCTGCGGTTGCAACCACTCCAACCCCTCCCAATGACCTCTCCTCTCCACCCCATCCTTTCCGCAAAGGCCAGACAGTGGGTGATGTCAGCTGCCGCCACTACCCTGCTCTGCTGCTGCTGCTGATTGTGGTAGGGCAACACAGCACAGGGGGCCCTATCTATGGGCTCCTGCTGACCCCTCTGGGTGGGGGGGAAGGGTCCCTCCCACCCCTCTGGGCGGGGGGGAAGGGTCCCTCCCACCCTTTCCACAAAGGCAGGAAGTTGGGTGTTGCCGGCAACAGCCTGCACTGTGACACAGGTGGGGTGGACTAGCCTATGCCACAGCAGTTTGTGAAATCCAACTCGGTGGATGTTGTGATCCTCCCAGTCCTGCTGCGCAGTGCAGCCATTAAGGCCATTTTTTCCTTGTCTAGCTCAAGGTCCCTCTTTGAACTTCACCATCTCAGGAACCACCCCAACCCTTCCCATCAACCTCCCCTCTAGTCCTGTGACCATCCCATCCTTTCTGCATAGGCAGGACGGTGGGTGATGCTGGTGGGAGCTTACACCACTTATTTGAAGTTCCTGTCCTGCCTGCGCAGGAAAGGTGTCTCAGACTGGTGTAGATTGCTCTATCACCACCTCATGGGGCTGCTGGTCCCTCTTTCAACCTCTCCCTGTCCAGAACCACTCTGACCCTTCCCCAACCTCTCCTGTCCTGCACGTCCAGCCCTTTCCGTCAAGGCAGGAAGGTGGGTGCTGCCTGGTGCTGCTGGTTTTGGCCACAAGGGGCAGCTCAGAAGCAGTTGCTGTCCCCTCTGAGCAGGGGGGAATGGGTCCCGTGCCGCAACTTCCATCCTTTCCATTAAGGCAGGAAGGTGGGTGATGTCAGCCGTCTCCACCTTTGGGCACGGGGGAATACAACACTTTGGACGCCATGTTTGGACCTTCCCAGTCCAGCCCTGCGATGCGGCTGTGACAAGCAACCCATTGTGTTCCTCTGCCCGGCAAGGTCTTGAACGTTCCCTCTTTCGACCTCTCCCTCTCTGGAACCCTCCAGCCCCTGCTAACCTCTCCTTTCCTGCCCACCCCATCCTCTCCGCGAAAGCAGGAAGGTGGGTGATGTGAGCTGCTGCCACTGAGCACATCAGTGGGCTGCTCGGAGGTGTCGGGATCTCCCAGCTCCCGGTCCCTCTTTTGACCTCTCCTTCTCTGGAACCACTTTGACCCTTCCCAACGACCTCTCTTCTCCTGCCCACCCCATCTTTTCCATGAAGGCAGGAAGGAGGGTGATGCCAGCTGCTGCTGCTACCCAGCTCTGATGCTGCTGCTGCTGATTGTGGTAGGGAAACAGCACAGGGGCCCCTATCTATGGGTTCCTGCTGACCCCTCTGGGCGTGGGGGGGAATGGGTCCCTCCCACCCTTTCTGTGAAGGCGGGAAGGTAGGTGCCGTACTGCTGCTGCTGCTTCTTAGCACGAGGGGCAGCTTAAAAGCTTTTGCAGATACAGTTTTGCAGAAAGGTAAGGTGCGCCCCCATCCATGGGCACCTCCTGTTGCCCCTGTGCATGGGGGAATGGGTCCCGCAACTCACTTCCTTTCCACGAAGGCAGGAAGGTGAGTGATGCTGGCAACAGCCTCCAATGTGACACAAGAGGGGTGGACAAGCCTATCTAGCAGAAGTCTGCGCAATACAACATGGTGGATGTTGGGATCGTCCGTCCCAGTCATGCTGCGCAATGCGACCAGGAAGCCTTTGTCCTTTTCTCCATGTCAACTCCCAACTTTCCCTCTATTGACCCCTCCCAACCACCTCTCCTGTCCTGTCCATCCCATCCTTTCCATGTAGGCAGGAAGGTGGGTGATGCTGATGGGAGCCTACACCACTCATTTGAAGTGCCTGTCCTGCCTGCACAGGAAAGGTGTCTCTGAGTGGTGTGTGGACTGCTCTATCACCACTCAGTTCCTGGGGCTGCTGGTCCCTCTTTCAACCTCTCCCTGTCCGGAACCACTCTGACCCTTCCCAACCTCTCCTGTCCTGCACGTCCAGCCCTTTCCGTCAAGGCAGGAAGGTGAGTGCTGCCTGGTGCTGCTGGTTTTGGCCACAAGGGGCAGCTCAGAAGCAGTTGCTGTCCCTTCTGAGCAGGGGAGAATGGGTCCCGTGCCATGACAACCATCCTTTCCATGAAGGTAGGAAGGTGGGTGATGCGGGAGGCAGCCTACAGCTGTGCATGTGGGCACCTACCTGTCCCCCATGAGGGGGGGAGGGCATCCTCCACCACCTCAATGGCCAGCACGTGAGCCTGCGCTTCTACACGTCAGGGGCGGGCCCCACCTCCCACCCTTGGTTCTTTCCTTCCAACTTTCCAATGATGGGATAATACAGACAGTAATGCAATTCACCTGTCTCCCCAATATCCCTGAACACGGTATCAGTCTCTTCTGTCTATCCAATACAGGTATTCCATGTATCCATGCATCCCTCTATCCTATACGCCTATCCCATACAGCTATGCACCTGTCTATTGAGAAACCTATCTATGCCATGCACCTAAACATCCAGTGCTCCATGTCCAGCCGGTGTGTTTGTGCCGTTACAGCCTCTGCACCACATGCAGTGTGTGGACAAGAACATTGACTCCAATGCTATAATGTCCTCACCTGGTGGACGTGTGTTAGTGTCTCTGACCCACTAGGGTGTGTGTTTGTGTGTGCAAGGCCTCTGCGCATGCCATCATGTCTTGCTGGAGAGTTTTCTTTGCAGACTGTTGCTGGGTCATTTGGTTATGCGGTGGGCGGCTGTAGGCATGCTGCCTTGGTGGAAAGTAGCCTCGGGAAGGCCTGGCGGGAGGGCACATGGGGGGTGCTGCCAGCCAGTGGCCAGACCTCCCACCCGTGAGAGGGGAGGTGGCCCACCTTCAGGTCCACCGCACGGGGCCAAAGTGGACTGGGGAGGGTGGCTCCGTTTGTATTGATTGGGAGTTTCCCGGGGGCGTCAAATTTGGGAATGTATAACTCCAAGATCCATACTGCAATCTTGACCAAACTTGGGTGATGGCTGGAGGAGAGCCTGCTGTACATTCCCTGTGAATATGGGCTCTCTACGTGCTAAGAGGGCCGCTCTGGTGCCGACGAACACCGAACACCAAACATGTTCGGGAACAGGACATGTTCAGGTCCAGTCAGCTGTTTGTGTTCATCGTTGGGAACGAACACCGAACAGCCTGTTTGGGTTGTTTTTCCTGTTCGTGCCCATGTTTGGTGTAGTGGTTTGGTGTAGCCAGTTTGGTGTAGTGGTTAAGAGCACGGGACTCTAATCTGGAGAGAGTTTGATTCCCCACTCCTCCATGAAGCCTGCTGGGTGACCTTGGGCGAGTCACAGTTCTCTGGAGCTCTCTCTGCCCCACCCATCTCACAGGGTGATTGTTGTGGGGTAATAATAACACTTTGTAAACCGCTCTGAGTGGGCATTAAGTTGTCCTGAAGGGCGGTATATAAATTGAATGTTATTATTATATTATTATTATGTCTACTCCTGAATAGTCCTGAAGAGTCATAGAATTGTTCTAGCTTTCACATTATGAACATGATCCAGCTAAAATGCACACTTTTAAATTCCATTGATTTCATTGAGCAAGTTAAGGGGTCAAGCCATATATGATAATACAGCCATGTTTTGTGTGATCCAAACAACAGCTGCTCTGATCCAAAACATCTTCAGGAGAGGGAGATTTTCGGTAAAAGAGCAGCAGAGCAGAGGGGATGCTTAATACTTTCTCTGCCTGCTAATCTCCTCTCCCCATGAGACTTTCCCCTCCAGCCAAAGAGTCATATGTACCTCCCCCAAGCACTGAGGTATGGAGGGGGAGGGGAAAGTTCTGAATGATTGCAGAGAATCTAGTAGCCATATAGTATAGTAGCAATATAGTAGCCATGCATCTCTCATCTCATGCAGTCCTCCTCTTGAAGTGTGGTTATTGATATCTCAGATCATACACCACTTTCTTTCAGTTTCTTTCTTTCTTCACAACTGCACAGGTTATGTAGAAGAGTTTTGACTTATGGGCCAGGATGCAAAGGGCTTCGTGTAGTCTACTTCCCATGCCAAGCAGTTTTTCAGGCCCTCCTCCCAGCAATCTTCATCCCCCTCCCTAAAAGTCATTCCCAACTTTTAGGAGAACTTCTGATGCCAACTGCAACCAGGAGAGGACTATTGACAGGGCCTCCCTGCTGTGCTTGTAAGCGCTCTGCATACACCAGAGCCTTTTTTGAGCCCAGTCTCACGGCATACAATATTTTATTTTCAGAAAGTACTTAGGTTAGTGAAATGAGAGGTGCTAAGGATCTCCCTTACCATGAAGCCACATCTTCTGTGGGAGAGGGTCCTACAGTCTGATCCAAACTGTTTGACAGCAGTAGCAAAGGAAAGGCACTTTTAAAAACCTCACGTTGAAGCCAGAATAAGGACTAGATCTAGTGACCTGATTTTTCAGAAAGTGTAAGTAGGTCAGTCCGTCTGTTTCCAGTTATTTAAGCTACAAGGCGTGAATGATCAAATTTGGTTCATGGTTGCTGACTGTGACCACATGCTAGTCTACACAGTCAGACCACAACATCAGTAACTGCTCTGTCATATATAGATCCCCAGTTTAGTATGCAAGTTACCTAGATTTGGAGCACACACTAGCTGTTACTCACAAGTGCGTGTAATGAAGCCCCATAGTTCCTTCCTTGTCTTGAGCTTAATCATTTCTTCAGTTTATGAAAATCGTTTACATTTGAAATAAAACGCTCTTACCTCTTCAAATGCACATTGTATCTAGTGTTTAAATGTGTGTCTTTGCCAGGGTCCCAAGTGCATGTCAGATTATTTGAATACTCCTGTATGAAGCAGGTTAAATCAGCAGGCTGGTCCGGCAAATCTACAAAAATACACAGAACGTGAGATTATGTTCATTCAAAATGTACAAAAGGTAGTTAGGATTGTGCTTATTCACTGACCAAATGTTGCTTTTTCCTTTTACTGAATACAGGATGAGCAGCATGAGCAGTCTGGAAAGAGTGATCTTGAGCACATTTTCTAGGGAAATAGTTTCACTGAAACTAATGGAATCAATCAAATTTATTATACGGTCAAAGATCAGCATAAAGGAAATACTACAAAATTACAGAGTTAAAATTATTAGTAAAAATAGCACAAAGTTAAAATAGTTAATTTAAAAAGTAATATAAAAGGGTGGTATTTACATAAACTCCAATAATGAGAGCATTTGATGGATTTTATAGGCTATTGCACAAAATTTTGCAAATGAGGCTGTAGTTGTCGGATTTCCATCTTCTAGAAGTAGCCTAGCATATTCCAAGCTCATTCTTCCAGATATGCTATTGATCAAACTAATGGAATTTATTCACAGGTTGTTAGTTCAGGAGTGGGGAGTCATTCTTCTAAAATGATGGTTTGCAGACTTTAAAACAAACTGCAATAATGGTTAATGACCTGACAGCAAAGCTTGAAGTTGCTTACAAGAGAATGTTGTTTTGTATCAGTCTTTGAATTTCATATATTAAATCTCAAGATTGGTAAGATTCAAGTTCAAGTCCCACCCAGTCAAGAAGCTCATCATAAGGTGGCCTGGGACCAATCACTGTTTCTTAGCTTCACCTACCACACATGACTGTTGTAAGGATTAAAGGGGAGGGGGGAAAGTCTGTTCCACTTTGAACTCCTGAACATATAGATGGATATATATTTCAATTATTCTGTCCAATTACTAAGTGCTATAGGATCATTTTTTTGATGTTTAAACCTAGTTCTTTATTGAGCTGTGAACTTGTGAAGTCTAGTTGTATGAAGTAAGGGCTGTTGTTCTCCCTCTGTTGTGCCCTAATTCTTCAGCCAAGGGCCTTTTCCTTTTTTCAAAGATCCAGTGCAAGGTGAGTGTTTTGTTTACATATCTCCTAATGAGGTCCAATTATGACCAACTATACACAGCTGGTGGAATGTAAGCAAGGACGGAACTTGTCTTCCTAGCGAAAAAGATATTCTCTAGGAAGCAACACTGGATTCCTCTGCAGAATTATGGGACTAAGCTCCATTAAATGTAATACATGTTACTGGTAAGGAAAATATGCAATACTCCTATTATCATTGATAAAGCATTTAAAGTTGATTAGCACTGTTCAAAAACTAAAACCCATTCGGCCTGTAGGTTTACATGTGAAACAAGCATTGAATTAGTATTGACTCAAGAGACGTTACTGCAAGCAAGTGTGCTTGATAAAAGCCCTAAATAAATTATTTTAAATCGTAAATGTAACGCTCTACCTTCTAAATGTCAACCCAACCTATAAATCAGTGTCTGATTGTCCCAAATTAATTGAAATAATCTAGAGCTAGCAAAACAAACATTCACGCTCTATACAAATAAATTACTTACAGCCCATGCAAAATTGTGTTCCACATACCAGTTTAACTTCAGCATGTTGGGACTGGGGACAACTGGCATAACATACAACAGTGGAAAATGGACTGTTAAAATCTTGAAGCTGAAGCTGAATCGTAGTTTTGTTTATAACTGACAAGAATCTGTCCTCAACACGAACAAAATTTAGGTGCATATATAGTTGGGCTTTCTTGCATAGTTCTGTAGGGGAATGACAGTTTATAGAAATATTCTGACCCATCAGAATGACTTGGGCTGGTTCTATCCATACATGTCCATCACACTGTATATCTGTGAAGAAAAAATTAAATACCATAAGAATATGAGTCATTCTTTAGAAAAATGAATAGTAATATTTTGAGTATATAACACAATTGTCTACTTTTTATCTGGTCATATTATTTCATAGTATTTTAATGGTTCTAATCCAATTGCAAAATTTAATGCAAACTGGGCAGTCAGAGCAAACTGTTGATGGTCACAGGCTGATGCTATATGAGTTGATGGGGATTGACAAGAACCAGTTAGACGTAGCTTTGATGACTCAATCAGCATAAATAGGCAATGTAATCTCTGACTAAGGCTATTTCCACACACCCTTATATGGATGGCCCACTCACGGAACACTGGCAACATCTCCATTTGCAAAACGGTTGCGGGCTGTTTGGCTTCCATTTTTTTCAGCGCCTTTTTGGAACCGCGGAAAGTGTGTTCCCAGAAAAAGTGCTGAGAAAATGGAAGCCAAACAGCCCGTGACCATTTTGCAAATGGAGAAGTCTGGATTCCTGGAGAAAAGCTGCCAGAGTTCCATGAGGACATGGGCATGTGGAAACGGCGCAAGTAAGATATATGTAAATATGACTACATAATATGGAATGGTCTGTAAAAAATCATTATTATGAATACACTAAAGAAAAGGGCCACATCCACATGAGGAAGTCCAGGCCCAGAATCAAGTTTGGTAGGATCAGACATCCGTTGAGGACCATGATAGAACAGGCCCCACTGCATGCTGACCAGTGACGCATGGCCCAGCCATCCCTACTAGGTATGGGAGGGTCCACAGGGGTCTCTGGGGAAACCTCTTATTTCCATGGAAGAGGCAACTAATCCTCTTGCTGGGAGTGAGTGCAACTCTTTAATGTCTTTCGTCTTTGCTGGTGCCAGGAGTATGAAAGTGTATGAGAAAGTTACACTCTACTTAAAGGAGTATGAAAAAGCTAAAGTCCACTTGCTTCCCCAAGAGTGTGGGGTGGGCACATGTGCGTGTGCGTGTGCGTGCGTGCATGGGTACATGAGGTGGTGGCATACTTAGGGGTGCTACTTAGGGGTGCTACTTAGGGGTGCTACTACATGGAATCTCACCTAGGGCCCCCAAACCCTGTCCAATGGAGTCAGCCACCCCTACTTCTTAAGTGAAAAGATTGTTGAGCCAGCATTTCTTGCTTATTGCAAATGAGTCTTCTGTTCAAATAGATTCCCATGACATTATAAGTTAACAACATAAAGGTAGCTGTATTGCTTCAGATGAGTGGTCCATCTAATCTAACATCCAGTTTCACGCAGTGGCCAACCAGAAGCCCCTGGAAAGTAGGCAAAGAAAGTGTGAAAGCCAAAGGCTCCTTTTCTTGTTGCCAAAACCTGGTATTCATAGAATGATAGAATCATAGACTCAGGGCTGGAAGGGACCTCAAGGGTCATCTAGTCTAACCTCCTGCACAATTCAGGAACTTCACAACTCCCCCCCCCAACTGTCCCAGTGATCCTTGCTCCATGCCCAGGGTTACTGTCTCTAAATTCAGACAGTCCATTTAATCATTGTGCTTAATAGCCATTGATAGATCTATTGTCCATGAATTTAGGTAATCCTCCTTTAAAGCCAACCAACTAGTGGTCCTCGATGCATTCTGTGATGTTAATTAGAGTATGAATGAAGTACTTCTGCCCGGTATTTACAACGGAGTATTCTATTGGTGCCACCTGATACTTCCCTAAAACCACACAGAATGACATCTGCCAGCATTAATCTATGAGCAGATCTGTCTGCTGTATTGGTATGATGTCCAACTCAGTTCCACAAAAGCAACCTCCATTGAATTAAATCGGGCAAGTAAGTGTGCACAAAAGCTTGCATCTTAAATCTTGGCGATCTTTGTATTCTTTCTGGGAATGTAGTAGATAGTACAAATAAAACAGATTATAATGAATGTCTTTATTTACTTGTCTGCTAGATACATGAATAATAATAATAATATTCAATTTATGTACCACCAGGAAAACTTAATGCCCATTCAGAGTGGTTTACAAAGTGTGTTATATTATTATCCTCATGACAATCACCCTCTGAGATGGGTGGAGCTGAGAGAGCTCTGGGAAGCTGTGACTGACCCAAGGTCACCCAGCTGGCTTCAAGCAGAGGATCGAACCCAGTTCTCCAGATTAGAGTCCTGCTGCTCTTAACCACTACACCAAAGAAAGTTTGTAAACCATATTTTAATGTTTTCAAACATCTCACAGAATGCAATACTTAACTGGCTTCTTTGCTGCTGAACATCGATCATAGAGGAGTACTTGGTCAAACTTGTAGAAAAATATACTCAACACCAATAAAGCTTTAGATGTAATCATCATTCAAATGGTGATGGGTATAAGTAAAAAGGCATTGTCTAAAAACAAAGGAAACAATATTACTGACTTCCTCTATTAAACAATAGTATTAAAGATAGGTTTGCCAGGTGAGGGAACTCATCATTTATCCTCCTTTCTGAAGTGACAGCATTGCATGGGGCATAGCACACCCTTGTACAATGCTGTCACTTCTGATGTAACTGGAAGTGATGTCATTGCATGTGTACAGGAGCAAGCACACAGTGACATGTGGCAGGTGATCTCTAGACCGCTTGCCTCCTCCTGCCAATTATTAGCAATCGGGAGGCAGCGAAGCAAATTGCTAGGAGTTTGTCTGCCACCAATGGGCAGCTGGCAAGCCTCATTAACACGCTAAGAAAAATAAAGTTGTGAGATCCCAATGGAAGAATATTGAGCATAGACTTAATCAATAGGATTGGGTGGGATTGGTTTTTGGAAATTAATTTCTTTATATATGTGATGGATAGGTCCAGTTCTGCCTCTCCCAGAGACAGCCAATGGGAACTGATAAAATGTTGGGACAAGGCTGACAGTTGAAAAACAGTTAGGAGCAGCAGGTAGAGAAGGGAGAGGGCAGTCAGTCTGAGAAGGAAGATTTTGAGCTTGTGGAAGAGACAGCATGAGTGAAAGCTGATTTTTGAGAACTGATAGTTGGTAATAATTGGCTGTTGATCTGAGATCAAAGCTTCAAGTATGAGGAACAATGTATATCTGTGCTTGAGACATCCAATGTTGCCAAAGTTTTAAATAAAATTTCTTTTTTCTCTGTTTAAACCTGGCTGACTGGGTGTCTGGTATCTCAGGGAAAGTAGCACTCACGCACACCTGTCTTTCTGGCTACTAAATCCAAGTAACTAAGAGCAGAACCACAAGTGACAAAAGGCACTGATTGGACACTTGTCAGCTTCCCTCAAGTTTTGATGGGAAATGTAGGCATCCTAGTCTTGAAGCTTGGCTCTCTGACTGCTGTCCAACTTTTCAACTGTCACTTGTCCAACATTCTGCCAAGCTGCCTACATTTCCCATCAAAACTTGAGGGAAGCTGACAAGTGTCCAATCTGTGCCTTTTGTCACTTGTGGTTCTGCTCTAAATTATGGTAGCATACAAGGAAAGAGATTTTGAGTTCTATAACTTCAATAGCCCTGGGTAGTAGCTGAGTGGGGGTGGAAAATAAAAAGAACTGGGCTGCTTTGTCTGATGATATCTCTGGGAAAGAGGAGAAAGAGGAACTGGTATTTTAGAAAGAGGTCAGGGTTGTCTACGTGTCAAAGAAAGACAAGACAGGTGGTAAATTGTGACAGCCTTACCTGCCTGTAGCCCTGAACCTGGGAAGAAGGGAGACAGTGTGAAGGGGTCATATAATCCATATTTATTGATTTATTTAAAACATTTTTTTATTCTGCCTTTCCAGCAAATCAGGTCTCTCAAAGTGGTTAACAGTTAAAAAGACATTGCTTTTGTAATTAGTTCCAAACAAATTTAATCACCAAAATTCGACATGGGTCTGGACGTATATTGTTGAATGGCCATATCTCTCTATAAGAACCCACATGCCAGCTTAGACCCTCAGAGTAGCTTCTCGTTGGCAATGTTCCCTCTACCTGGTAACCTCAGGGACAGTAGGACTCTTCTTTGCTGGAGTTTCAGCTCTTTGGAACTCAGGGCCACGCTACAAGTGACGAATGACACAGGTTGGACACTTGTCAGCTTCCCTCAAATTTTGATGGGAAATGTAGGCATCCTGGTCTTGCAGCTTGGCTCTCCAACTGCTGTCGAATGGACTTTTCAACTGTCACTTGTCCAACACTCCACCATGCTGCCTACATTTCCCATCAATTCGATGGGACACGACATTCTTCTGAAGGCCAGTTGGTGACCTTAGTGAAGGTTTGGTTTCATTGATCAGATTAGGGCATTACAGCCATGAAGGGGAATTATTCAGACTCCTCTGAGCAATAATATCACCATCAAAATGTTTCTCTTGGTTTTCCGCTTCCTTCCTCCAACTCCCACAGGTTCATCAACAACGACAGTTGGTACCTGGAAATGTGATTACTATCTTTATTCTGTTCTTATCAGTGTGCTTGAACTTTGCTTGCTTGTCTTGTTTTCCTCTTTCCTCCCTCATTGGACTTCCTTTTGTGTTGTAATAAGTCATTCTGGCAGGAACCAGGCTGTTTTATTCTTTGTATAGTGCTTAATAATAGTTTGAGGAGTAAGTTAATAATGGAGTTGCTCAAACTGCCTGCCACTGTTTGGCATGGAGATTGAAAAATCAATTTATTTATCTATCACATCTCAGCACAACTTGGGTCACAACTTGCAACAAAATTACAAGGCATTCGCTGAAAATCAAAATGTGCTCTGTTGTTACACCTTGCAGATGCTCACCCAGCAATTGTATAACCTGGTAAACTGGTGAAGCCAACCCAGAACCATCCAACATTATTATTAATTTAGCCATCAGGTGAGCAGCTCACAGTTTTAA
This sequence comes from Eublepharis macularius, assembly GCF_028583425.1. Lineage (NCBI taxonomy): Eukaryota > Metazoa > Chordata > Lepidosauria > Squamata > Eublepharidae > Eublepharis > Eublepharis macularius. Next base: position 74,835,004 of record NC_072794.1, read on the forward strand.
TGCGGTAAAATTATTAAGGTTATCTATAGTTTTCTCCAATGCCTTTTTGTTCGTTTTTTTAAAATGCTAGTTCTCATATATAAGGTTGTATCGACTTCCACTAATTCCTCCCTCAGGAATTGGGGGAACCCACCCGCGTTCAAAGGTGCCAGCACTCAATACTGGTGAGTACCACCACAAAATAGCCCTGGTTTTATCGTACATTGGTTACATCATGAGAAGACAAGGTTCTCTGGAAAAGGTAATAATGCTAGGAAATAGTGGAGGCAGTAGGAAAAGAGGAACACCCAAAATGAGATGGCTTGACTCAATAAAAGAAGCCACGTCCTCCAGTTTTCAGGATCTGAGCAAGTCTGTTCATGTTAGGACATTTTGGATTTCTCTCATTCATAGGATCACTATAGGTCAGGTGCAACTTGACAGCACATAAACACACACACGCACCAACAGGGTGAAAAAAGGACAGAAGGCTAACACAAAAACAGATTAATAGGGTGCAGTTCTGGATTCAAAGCAACGGGAAAGAATAAATAACTATGATATTCAGGTGGGTGGGATATTGGGGTTAGTGGATGATCTGGAAGTAAGAGATGCCGCACAGTTGCCAGAACTAAGAGTGGGTAGACTTGGTCAGGTATAGAAAGCGATTAGGAACCCTATATATTAACTTTGGGTGGGGGGTAGTTGCTAACTGAAAATTCTTTTTAAAACCAAAGTTCTACAAATTATTTTTAAATAAGTAAAAAAACACATTATTTGTAATTTGTTAAATAAAACTGCAATATAATAATATCTTTTCATACACTAACAATGCAGTCCTAATCAGAGTTCCACCCTTCTACATCCATTGCCTTCACTGGACTTAGAAGAGCTTAACTTTGTTGATGAGTGCAATGATATAATATAGAATGGGTTATTGTTCCCTATTGCAAGGCTTTTCTGAATGCCAATGTGACATGACCACCAAGACTCCCCATATTTCTCCATGTGCAGTTCTTTGTCATCACATACTGAGAGATGTTTTTCTACAATTAGGAATGTGATAATGTTCCACAGTTCATTCAATTAACTTCCATAGATGATCTGAGCTGGGAAAATAACAAGAATTTTGGGGCATGCTATTACACGACTGACCATATATCTACTATTAGGGGATCACATCCATGAGAGATTATTCCAATATTTTGTGAGGTTTAGTGACTGAAATGCCAGAGTAAAGTCTAGGAACGCCAGGTTCAAATCCCCATTCTGTCATGTATGCTAGCTGGGTGAGCTTGGACTAGTTACACTTTCTTAGTGAAACACACACAAACCTCTAAGCATTTTTCTATGTAATATGCTCTGAAATGTTACAAATAATCAAGCAGAAAGCATTTATAACAGCTGCAAAATATATACATACTTACAGCATAGTTAAGACCATTGATATAATTTATCCCTGTTTAAAAGATTCAGAAAGCATTCGTTTAAGCTTAGGAATTGTTTGAAGACATGAATAGATATTTTACCTTACTGTCCATCAGGCCATGTGTCCCACTTCTGTGCTGGATTATTTCACAGTCTATTGCTGCAGGACTACACTTCCCTTCTCTTTAACATGTGTGATTCAGAATTCAGATTTCACTGCCAGATGAACCAATAGGGAAAGAAAGACATAAGCAGTTCATGAGAGCCATAAACCAATGATTTGAGGACGCAGCCAACATTTACTCTGAGTCAGCCTGTGGGGAAACCCACAGCTCTCAAAAATGTGCCCCCTTTCTCAAGTCCCCTCCCACCTTCTTCTCAGTAACAGACTTACACAAAAGCATGTGTACATTGCCAGCACCTCTGTAGCTGCCTAGAAAAACTAGTGTTTCAGGGTTTGAAAACAGTAGATGACAAGTTAATCTGTCAGGACAGAAAAACATTGCCTGATTCTGCATAATTATCCCAGTGTGCATTTGCAGCATAATTTCTATCAACATGGACATAGTCTTGGTACCACAGCACTAATTCCTACTCTATGGCATTGTGTGTGCCATATAAGCTGTTACTCTTAACTTGCTTGTGATGATAGATTTTGTTTTTCAGTTTTAATAGGCTAAGTATTAGATATGGGAAATAAATAGCCTTCACACCTCATGCTGAAATGATATATATAATAAAAAGAGTGTCTCACATCACCTGGTGTCCAAACTCATTTTTAGGCACTGCAATGTGATCAAAGAAGAACAGATTCCCAAGATATGGTGACTTGTTCATCAATCTAGTGCTTTGAAGCTGTGGTTGGGTGGCTAAGGCAGAACAAACTGCAGCTGAATTCAGACAAATTCTAGGGTAATGCTGATTGAGAAGGCTGATGTTCTTGAGGAGCAGAGTTCGCATTTTTAGAGCAGGTTAAGAGACCAGGGGTGCTATTAGATGCAGCCTTGCTGTTTGAAAAACAGGGTGGTGCAGTGGCCAAGAGCATCTTCTATCAGCTACATCTGGTTCACCAACTTCCTCCTTTGTTAGGCTTAGCTGATCTGGCCATGTTGTTACATGCTTTTGTTACCCTGTGGTTTGATTACTGTAACACTATGTTGGACGGCCCTTGAGGACAACCCACAACTGCAGCTAGTCCAGAAAGAGTAGCAGCCTACTCTCATATTTTCCCATTTAGGGTGGTCCGCCTGGTATTGATTAGAGCCTGGGCCTGTCCATCATGGCCCACATATTGTAAGAGAGGGGAGGACCTCATTGGAGTTCTTCTGGAGGTGCTGCAAGGCTTGCCTGTTTGCCATGGCCTTTGATGGGATGTGAATGGTAGGCATCTTGGCAAGGGGCAGTATTTGGGGGTTTGTTTTATCTGGTGTTAGTTTGTAATGTTTTGATTATTACCTATAAGCCACCTTGATCCAAGAAGACACAGTACAAATATCTAAATATGCAGATTATTGAATATTCATACAAAAAGGAGTGCTATTTGTAGGGGCTGCATTGACATGTATATACCTGGGAGACAGTGTGTGTGTGAATAAGTAGAAAATAATCAAGTTTCAGACATATGTGATCAGACTTCTCAATGCCCAGCTGCTGTTACCTCACCCCAAACCCCAATATTCCAAATGGGAATTATGACACGGTGGTAATTTCAGGTCGGGTCTAACAATAAACAATTGTCATTTTAGTGTGCATATATGAAACTTCTTGGCTAATTTATTTATTTATTCATTTATTTTATTTTCAACCCACCCTCCTTGCAAGCGGGCTCAGGGCGAGGTACAACATTGATTAAAATACAACTTAAAATCAACCATAAAACAGATAAAATACTGTGCCCCTTTCGGGGCAACCAGCTGGAGTGGACTTTCCAGACCCCTTGTAGAGGGAGACCGGTGGAAGGCTCGGCAATGACGAGCTAAAATTAGCCTCCATCATATACCTGGTGGAACATCTCTGTCTTATAGGCCCGCCTAAATGATATAAGATCCTGGCGGGCCCGAGTGTCCTCAGACAGAGAGTTCCACCAAGTTGGGGCCAGGACTGAAAAGGCCCTGGCCCTAGTAGAGGCCAGTCGAGCCTCTCTAGGGCCAGAGACCACCAGTAGATGTTTTCCGGTTGAATGAAGTGCTCGCTAGGGCACATACAGGAAAAGACAATTCCTTAGGTATGCTGGTCCCAGACCATTTAGGGCTTTATAAGTCAAAACCAACACCTTGAACTGGATCCGGAATTCTACTGGGAGCCAGTGAAGCTGCTGCAAGATTAATTAATGCTATATTAGCTAAATAAAGTAAACGAAGCCTTTAGAAAATGAAAATATTATTGACTTCAGTTAATAAAACCAGAATTGATCTTATCAAAAAGAAAGAAAAGCTGTTTCCCTCTGGGTCTTAGGTGAGCAGCAAAGTATAAACAGCTGAGTAAATGGAATTCTGGGACAGGTAGATGTTCTACATGTACAGCATAACTTCCTTCACCAAAGCCCTTAAAGAAACAAATGTCGTCTCCTGACAAAAACAAGTATTTTCTCTAACATGCAAATTAATAGTAGGTTCATGCAGCCTCAATTGGAACCATCCAGGGAGGAGAGAGGGTTTTAATTCTTCAACTTCCACTTAGTTTTGTGCTGGTATTAGTATTTTAAAGGAGCAAAGAGGTGTCCTTTAGCAGCATGTATTTCAGAAAAGAAATGTTAATTTGTGTTACTTTGTTGCTGGGAGTAGAGATGGGCATGAACCGCATTACGAACTTCCAAAACCCATGAAAATGGCGATCGCGATCTGGCGGTTCATGATTGTCCACGGCGAACGAACCAGCGTTCAGGAGAGACCTGGTTCGGTACGTTCGGCCGCGGTTCGGGAAGCCAGACAGTCAGGCGCCAGCAATCAATTCCCCTGGCAACGGAGCCAGGGGAATGCCTGAACCCTGTCTGCGCTCCTTCTGTTGCCCTGGAAACCCGAATGGAAGCCCAGCTTTCCTTGATCGGCAGGACTTCCTTCCAACCATGGAGCTGCAAAGCAGTTACAAGTTGGGAGAAGACATCCAGGAGAGGGAGGGGGAAGGGGGTGTTCTGTAGCCATGTGCACTCCAATCTCATCCCTGCAAACCCTGATAGGCAGCTCTGACGGCCAAACACAGACCTCCTGCGTTGCTCAATGGGACCTGTGCTTATAAATAGCTGTGGGATCCCAGGCTGGGTTTCACTTTCAGTGAGCAGTGGAGTGGGACAGAGCTCTTGCTTGCCACTTGCTAGCCTTTGGGGAGAGAGACTGAGAGTATAATTGAGCTGGATTTTTGTGGGAGTTTCCTGGGGGCCTTGGATTGGAGAGGGTATAACTCCAAGATCCCTTTTGCAATCTTGTCCAAACTTGGGTGATGGCTGTAGGAGAGCTTGCAAAACACTCCCTGGGAATATGGGCTCTCTAAGTGCCACAGGGGCCGTTCCACACCCAACGAACTGCAAATCGAGAACCGGTTCGGCAACAGAAAATGTTCGTTGTGGTTCACGATCTCGGGATCGTCGTCGGCACCGAACCATGAACCGCCAGTTCATTAAATTTTTTTGGTTCATGCCCATGTCTAGCTGGGAGTCTTGCAGCACCTTAAAAAAGTTTATTTGATTGTAAGCTTTTGTGAACCCTGTAGTGAAATTTACTTATCCAATTCATTTCTTTTTGAGTACAAACATCTTGAGTTAGACTTTTAATAGTTTTTTTTTTTTTTTAGGAGATAAGAGGCCTTGAGCCACAGGTGCAAACCTGAAACAGCTCTCAAGGACAAAGCTTCACAGAGGACAGCTGTAGGTAGCTGGTCTTGTGGGGGGGGGAGTTCCTTCAGTCTCTTAGATCAGGAAGGATCAGAGGAGTCAAGGAAGGGGAAAGAGAAAAGGATCTGTTCCTGCTTTTGCTCCGGTTCCTGAATGCTATGCAACTAGTGGATTCTTGTGCTAGCAACTTTTGTCTTTTTTTCTTTGGAACCTCTGGACTTAAGAGCTAAAGCTCCCTTTTGGACTCTGGCACTTGCTGAAGGTAACACCTGGAACAGGGCCGTTTCCAGATGGCTTACCTGAAGCCGCTCCATGCCGCAATGTTGTGGATCGTGCCGGGGAAAATGCAAAATATCGCGTTTTCCCCTGCACGATCCACAACATTGCAGCATGGAGAGGCTTCAGGTAAGCCATCTGGAAATGGCCCAGGTTCAGGGACCTAGTGAATATAGCCTAGCTTAAATAGCCTGTTGTTGTTTTGTGCTTCTCCACATACTTCTATGTTTATTTTGTTTGCCTTTGCAGTTGTTAATCTTTTTCTTAATTTGGTGTGGAGTTATTTGGCCATTTTTTCACATGCTACCCTGTTAGTTCATTTCTGGGCTCAACCTGCCGAATGCTTACCACACAGGGCTGACTTCCTGTTTAAAACTTGGTAGGGCTGGGAAATTGCCTCTCAGGTCCATGAGTGATGATTTAGTTTAGAGAGACTGGTGGCAGCTTTTTCCCCTGGCAGTGAGGCTTCACTTGCCAGTCCTTTTAGAATTTTGCCTTTTGACAGCAGCAGTTGGTCAGCAGCACCCCTGGGGGCCCAGGGAAGCTTGTTAGAAACAGCTACAAACTTCATCACCTGCACATTCAGTTTTTGTTTACAAATGGATCCCTGCTACTGCTTGAGGGTCCCAGGAGAAAGAGGAAGGAAAACTCACATGTAAATTCTCACTCTGTAACTGAGATTTTTAACTACCCATGGAACAGAGACTCTCTCATCCATCTGAAATTGGGCAAGCAAGAGGATAGTTGTGGCGAGGGGAACGTGATACTCACTTATGCTTTAGTGGATCGTGTTTGTAGATCTAACAATTAAAATAAATGTTGTGTTGCTCATTTTATTTTCATATCGACCTTTTTACCAAAGTAACTACTATGAAAATATTGGGGAGCACAATTTTATATTCTTGCTTCAGGAGCAAAATTAGCTAGTTATAGCTCTAGTTGGTGCCAAAGGGGGAATTTTCACAGTTACCTCTCCTTAGCATTGATTATGACTGTACAGTTGTCAGAGGCAGGGCAGACTATTTATTTATTTATTAATTTGTTAGGCTTCTATCCCACCCTCCCCACAAGCAGGCATGCTGGTGACAACCCAATCCAAAACTTCGTGCCAACTGGGTGAGGGGGTGCATATAAAGACTGAACAGCAAACAGGAGAATATCACCCTTTGTGGGACACCACATTCCAATGGGCGGCATGATGATAACTTCACCCCAGGTGCCACCCTCTATGTCAGGCTGTGGCATTCAAGTTAGCCAGAGTCTGCCTTCTTCCCTTCTGCAAGAAGCCAAAGTCTCTTGATTTCAAAAGGTTTATTAGAAAGACAGCATTCAGGCCCAGAGGTCCACACTCCAGAACCAAGATAGTCCTGGCTGAACACAAGCTTTGTTAGGAATGAGTTACAAAATGAAAGTTGTTACACATTCAACCCTCTGATCCCAGCCTCCCCCCAGAGTTCACATTGCAGGGCGCTCCTCTGTGGGAACGCTGGCTCGTCAAGGTTGATTCTTAAGAAAAACAGATAAGACGCAGCATCCTCTCCCATGGAAAGTGCGGTCCTGGCATGGCTAGACCTGGAGGGAGAGAAAGACTAAAGAACTACAGGAATTAACATGGTGTGATGTATTGTCGAAGGCTTTCACGGCCGGAGAACGATGGTTGTTGTGGGTTTTCCGGGCTGTATTGCCGTGGTCTTGGCATTGTAGTTCCTGACGTTTCGCCAGCAGCTGTGGCTGGCATCTTCAGAGGTGTAGCACCAAAAGACAGAGATCTCTCAGTGTCACAGTGTGGAAAAGATGTAGGTCATTTGTATCTACTCAGGAGGGGTGGGGTTGAGCTGAGTCATCCTGTAAGAGTTTCCCAGGGTGTGGAATGCTAATGGCGGGAGGCTTCACTGTATCCTGAGGAAGTTCTTTTGCATATGGATTGGTACTTGATGTGCTAATCTTCTCTGCAGGGCTATTGTCGGGGATAGAATGTTTTGTTAGCCTGGTGTTTTTCAGAACTGGAAACCATGCTCTGTTCATTCTTAAGGTTTCTTCTTTCCTGTTGAAGTTTTGCTTATGCTTGTGAATTTCAATGGCTTCCCTGTGCAGTCTGACAAAGTAGTTGGAAGTGTTGTCCAGTATTTTGGTGTCCTGAAAAACACCAGGCTAACAAAACATTCTATCCCCGACAATAGCCCTGCAGAGAAGATTAGCACATCAAGTACCAATCCATATGCAAAAGAACCTCCTCAGGATACAGTGAAGCCTCCCGCCATTAGCATTCCACACCCTGGGAAACTCTTACAGGATGACTCAGCTCAACCCCACCCCTCCTGAGTAGATACAAATGACCTACATCTTTTCCACACTGTGACACTGAGAGATCTCTGTCTTTTGGTGCTACACCTCTGAAGATGTCAGCCACAGCTGCTGGCGAAACGTCAGGAACTACAATGCCAAGACCACGGCAATACAGCCTGGAAAACCCACAACAACCAACATGGTGTGACTTAGGTTACATTCTCATAGCATGACAGATCCTGACAGTTTAACATGGCGAAACTTAGGTCAGGTCCATGACTCAGGGCCAAGCTACAAGTGACGAATGACATTTGAATGACAAGTGTATTTCTCCCTGTTCACTTGCCCCCCACTCAATCCACTTGCCGTTCAAGTGTCATTCGTCACTTGTAGCTTGGCCCTCAGTAACTTTAGAACAAAGGCATAATTCTTTAGGACATAACTTTGGTCAGGTTAAGAACTCTGAATATGACAGATCCTGACACTCTGTCCCTGACCACGGAGAAAGGAGACAAGCCATTGTAAAGCAGTCCCTCGTATCTCCACATCGGCAAAGCAGTGGGTCAGCAGATTGTAGCTGACCATATCAAACGCTGCAGAAAGATCTAACAGCACCAACATTGCCGACCCGCCCTGTTCTACGAAGATTGTCTGTGAGAGTGACCAGCCCTGTCTCCATCCCATGACTTGGATGGAAACTGGACTGGACTGGGTCCAGGACAGAGGAATCCTTCAGGAAAACATGCAGCTGTTCAAACAACTGTTCAAACATCTTTTTAATGTATCTTGAAGCTTTTCACGGTGGAAGTGCTTGGAAAATGCTACTGATTTGTTAAAGGGACAGCTGCAAGGGCAGTTAGGCATTGATAACAGCAACTTTACAGAGGAGTCACAATTACATATCTGGAAGCTGTTATGTGGAATGGTAAAAGTCACCTCCGCCCCCTTACAAAAAAGACATTGTACATAAATTTCTTTCCCTACCAGGTCACAAAATGTATGTATCAGGCAAAAGGAACCTGAAGTCATGTAGTCCTATATATAAGATTATTCACTGATAAACAACACTTGATAACATGTTTTTATCATAGAAAATGCTGACAACCATCTTAGAAACAGTACTACTAAAGAGAAACATTTCTACTTTGTAAGCTTCTTGTAAATTGTTACTGTACTTGTGAAAATTGTGCCCCCACCTATCTGTTCCTTCCTAAAACTCTCTCCTTCATTCTTAATCATTCAACATCTGTTACCATGGAGGCCTGCAGCTTGCTGAAACTAGTTTGGTCGTCATGGTTTTAGTCAACAATGATGACACAATAAGAGCATAGAAGTTCTACAAGACTGTTATATTCAGAGAGCTCTTCAGATAATACACAGGTATTATACTAGAAGATCCCCTGGTGGTCTTGTCACACATATTGCTTTCTTGATTTCTGCAAAGTTTGCCTTTTCTCTTCTCAAGATGTTTCTTAGGTTTCAGGGGTATTTGATCATGACCTGACCATATAGCATTGATTTTGTCGACTGAGAACATGTGTTGACTCTGCAAGGGAACTAACTACTCTTAAAAGTCAAGAATTAACTCAGTTCTGAGGCTGCCCCCTCTCTCACACTTCATATATAAAGAGATGTGATAGTATGTATTAAGAAGACCCAATTTTATTTTTCTTGTAGGTTTGAAATTCAGATAGTGTTAACCCACTTTTTCCTGAAAGATTGAGTTTGTGGACAAGTGGATGACTGCTTGCAGTACATCAGAGGGGATAAGTAATCAATACTATAAGTAGTAAAGACAAGAACAAGCCTCTTTGCAAGCAACCTTAATCTAAAATTCTGTTTTGTTTTTGGTAATCTCATTTTGATGGATCAGGATAGGGTTGGCAACTCTGGCTTGGGAAATTCCTGGAGATGGGGGGAACAGTACTTGGTAGGGAGTGCTCTCAGGGCAGCACAATGACATCACTGCCAGAAAGTGATGTCGTTGCACAGCCCTGGAAGCTCACCTGGGAGGCTCATTCCTGTGCCTTTCCACCCTGCTGGCCAAGTGAGTGGGGGGGGGGAGGGTGGAAGTGGGCAATCCCCCACCCCCACCAGGAGACCTTGGTTCCCTAATGGTTGGGGAGGGCAGAGTTTGGGGAGGTAAGTGATCTTAGTGGGGATGTGATGCCATAAAGTCCAACCTCCAAAGGGGTTATTTCCCATAGATGAACTGATCTCTATGGTCCAGAAACTAGCTGTAATTTTGAGATAATTCTAGACTCCCCACAACATCTTGAGGTTGGTAACCCTAGGTCAAATGGAAACATGTATTAATTTAAAATCAGTTATCTGAAATGAAAGATGTGCTAAACATACTTAGTAAGAAATTCAGTAGCTTTCTTGAGCTAATATTATAAGAAGCATCAGCTCTTGGAGCTGGTTTAGAAAAAGTTAAAAAAATTTAGTCTCATAATTTTTTAGATACTGAGAAAAATTAACGCTGTGAAGAAGAGTTAATTCAGCATTCTGATTTGTTTTGGTAGACAAAATAATGAGAGAATCGCAAAAAGCAAAGAATGGTAAATGGAATAGATACATTTTATAGTATATTTAAAATAGATGTGATATTAATCTGGCAAAGCCATTAGCCTACATTGGGCCTTAAACCAGTTCAAGATGCATATATTTGATTTGCCCAAGTAAGAGTGATGTAATCATGCTAGCAAATTAGTTTAGCTGACAGATTATTTGGACTGAAGAGTGAAATCAAAATAATTTGCTACTAGTACAGAACAATTCCATAGTTACAAAATGTGCAAAAGTCAAGGACAGTTTCCTTTTTATCATTTAACCATTATCCAGAGATGGGATAGGTATAAGGAGGTGGTGCCATAAGTATTATTTTAGCACTGGTAAGGCAGTATTAATTTAGATAATCAAATAAGTGAACTGTTTTGGACATTGTTTAAATTATTTTTTTTTATAAAATTTTTATTGGATTAGAATATATAATCATTCAATACAAACATTCCCCCTTTGTAAATATCTACTTCTAACCCCCTCCCTTTCCTCCCCCCTTTTGTTTGACTTCCAACAGTTTTCCAACCCTTTGTCTATCTTATTACTTACTTACTTATTACCTCATATAATCTATTAAACATACCTTTAGACTCTCTTCTAAGCTTGTTATTTTTTTATAACACAGAGTTACCTTTAACTCCTCCTTTACTAAATCCTATATTCTAAATAACACATTGCTAGCATATATTACTAATCTTTATATTATCAGTATAACATTTTATCCATTTTCTATTCCCTTACTTAATCTCTTTATTCTCCCCCATATAAGTTAATCAATTTAACTTATATTCTGTATATTTCTTTAAACATTTCTTATTCTCAATCAGTTTTAGTTATATGAAATATCTGTTATACTAAAAACTTAACTATATTAAAAATACCTGGCTAGCATACTCATATATATTCATAATATATATTCATAATAATACATCTATTATTTAATACTGTGAATAAGAAAACAAGATTTTCATCTTAACCCTAATAATAGCTTAGAATTTAATAATTAAATCCCCCTTTCCCGGTAAAGCCGCTTCTCTCTTCTTTTATAGAGTCTCAGTAATTCTCGAACTGCCACAGTTTCCCTTCCACATCCCATTTTTTCTCCAAATATTGCTTCAGTTTCCCCCAATCCATATTCAACTGTCCTGGATCAAGGTCTCTCAGCTTCCTTGTCATTTTGCCCATCTCCGCCATGTACAGCAATGTGTAAATCCAATCTTCAATAGTTGGTACTTCTTGCAATTTCCACTTCTGCGCGCATAAAAGTCTAGCCGCTGTTGTCATATAGAATAACAATGTTCTATGTTGTGCTGGAATATCTTCCATTCCCAAGTTCAGTAGCAGCAATTCTGGGTTTCTATTAACTTGAAACTGTAAAATTTCGTTAATCACTTCTATTATTCCTCCCCAGTATTGCTTAGCTACCTCGCAAGTCCACCACATATGATACAAAGATCCTTCATGCTTTTTACATTTCCAGCATTTATTTGACATATTAGTATTTCCTAGCACAATTTTCTTTGGTGTCAGGTACCAACGATATATCATTTTATAAACGTTCTCTTTAATATTTGTACATGTCGTGATCTTCAAAGTCGTTTTCCACAGGTATTCCCACGCCTCCATTGTTATTTCTTTATGAAAATTTATCGCCCACTTCACCATTTGAACTTTAAATGTCTCATCTTCTGTATACCATTTTAAAAGTACTTTATAGATCTTTGAAATTTCTTTTTTACCCTCTTGAAAGATTACCTCTTCTAATTCTAAATTCTCCATTCTTAGTCCTCCTTTCATACAGTCCGAATTATAGAGATCTCTTATCTGTCTATATTGAAACCATCCATAACTTGAGGACAACTCCTCTTTCGTCTTTATTCTCAATTTAGAGGATTCCAATAACGTTATCTCCTTATATGTTAAACACTGTTGTTCATTTTTGACAGTTCTTGGATCTATTACCTCGAACGGAACTACCCACAGGGGAATTCCGTCCTTCAGGTAATTTTTATACTTCTTCCAGACAGTAAAAAGGCTTCTCCGAATATAATGGTGTAAGAACATAGAGTCAGCTTTTACTTTATCATACCACAGGTATGCATGCCATCCGAATATTTTTTTTGTATCCCTCCAGAGCCAATAGCTTGCAATCCTTCGACATTGTTTAAATTATTGATGTAACATAATAGCAATACCTAATATAAATACACTATACGTACAAATACAACATCAGTTCCATGCATAACTTCTTAATCAATAAAGATAACATCACAAAACTAATTCTATAGTAATTCCTCTTCCAGATGCTAGATCAATGGTAAACAACTTGCTTCCATGCATTTGACATTCCTACACTGCTACAAAACTATTGGCTTCATCATTTTAATTCTGTTCTACACCTTCAATAACCATTCTTATTTATTAGGTTATGATTGACTCTTCCAATGTCCTGCAAGGACTATCCTTGCCACAGTCAAAACCCTGAAAAATATTTCTCTATATGATATTTTTATCATGTATATATAATTGAAAAGAAAAAATGGGATTCAGCGGACGCTCAGTATTCCCCAGTATCACATATTACTCCCTGAAACATTTTCCAATAAATCTGTGGCCCACAGAGCTTCCATCACATGTGTTAGAAGCTTGCACTATTTCTTAAGTGTTTATCAAATTATAAAGGCAAGATCTGAGTCCAGTAGCACCTTAAACACCAACATTTCCAGGGTATAATCTTTTGAGGGTTAAATATCCCTTTGTCAGATACCCTTCATTGGGGAGCTATGACTCTTGAAAGCTTATAACCTGGAAATGTTGGTCTTTAAAGTGCTATTGGATTCAAATCTTGCCCTTCTGCTGCAGACCAACAAAGTTACCTGCCTGAAATTGTTAATTATTATTCAATTATAAAAAAGCATATAAAAGTGTTATTATATATCAGAGTTATTCTTGCTGTCTTGCCCATTTCAACAAAATTTATTGTAGTACTGGTGCTGTAAAGTAAAGCAATATATTTGGTAACTCACAGCCTCCTTTTTGCAGGCGGGGGGGAGGGGGAATGATACATTATATTGGCTCTGGGCCTTGTTTTCTTTCCTTCTCAAATAAAATTGTATGACAGTTTTTGCCATTCTTTCAGAAAATTTTCAGGGATGCTAGTTAATACATTTAAAAATAAAAATATCAATTTAGGAAGTGTTGCTATTTTTATAGTGTTTATACAGTCTAACAAAGATATCTTTAGGGAACACCAAATAGCAAAGTGTGCCTCAATTTGAACTATTAAAAGATTAACGTTAAACCTAACAATATCTTTACTTTCTCTGGATATCATAACTCCTAGATATCTCATGTCTTTCAGATCTATCTGGATATTCTTTAAAAAGATACCTTGTTTAAATTTCAGTTGTTACAACAGTTGTTTTATGCCAATAAAGGCTAACTTGACTTGTTACAAATGATAGACTCATCAAAATTCAGTTTATGCCTTACAAATTTATTATAACAATCAATAATTTTGCTACCGCTAGACTTCAACTATCTGGTCCTATAATATAAATAGCAATATCATCTGCATATAAATTACATTTATAAATATGTTTACCCATTTGTAACTGTTTAATCTTATTTTGCCTGATGATTATTGCCAAAGGATCCAAAGACAAAACAAAAAGTAGTGATGAAAACAGGCAACCTTCCCTAGTCCTCTTGATGCTATAAATCTTTCAGATTCATTTATCATTTCTCATGCCTGGGCTTCTAAATGAATACGTTTGTAATTGTGATATAAAATATTGTCCAAATCCAAAAGTTTCTAGTATCTGGTCAAAATAATAAGCTCTAACTGATCAAATGCTTTTTTCTGCATCCAGAATATTAACAGCAGCTAGTAACTCTTTTTTTCCAAGTATGCCACAATATTTTAAAATGTTCTTTATATTGATTGAGTTTCTTTTTTAGAATGAACCATGATTGGTCATGAAAATATATATTCATAAAATATATTTTATGAAAAATAGATTGTTTTCAAAATTTTATAATAATAATTCAATAAATTGGGTGATATGATACCACCCATAATACAACCTGACTACCCAACCATTGAACTGTGAATTTCCACCACTCATATATGGTATTTTTATTCCTAGTAAACAGGATACTGATATTCTCAACAAAATCCTGATAGTATTTTGATGTAAACCCATCCTTTTTTGAGAGATTTTATTGCATCTTTAACTTCATATTCTGTAATAGTCATATCTAGTTATCTAGTTCTTTCCTGTCACCCTGTGTTAATTTTCTATTATTTATATCTCTTTATAAAACTTATTGTGGGCTCTGTGTAGTATATAATTGTTTATAATGTTTTATAAATTCACTCATAAGTTATCAAAATGATCAAATGCATGTTTTAGAAAATAAGAAACTGAACATGTTACAAATTTACTCTAAAGTTGCACAGGCTTCTAGAATTACACCAGTTTTCAGATTTCATGGGCTTCAAGATTGCACTAATTCCCTAGTTAAACAAACCTTCAGAATGCAAAAAACCCAAGATGGCTGAACCCTCAAAACTGCACAAACTCCCAAATTGTACAAACTTCCCTTATGTTGCACAATCTCTTAAATTCTAACTTGCAGTTAGGTAACAACTACAACAACAATAACAACATTTGATTTACGTTGGTGATCATATCAATCCAACTAATGTGCAGTGTTCTCTGTGCAGAGTATACACAGGGTTATAGTGTATATGATGTGTTTAAGAAGGAAACCACAAAAGGTTAAAGAAGCATAAAATCTCAGTGAAATCACTAGGATGGAAGCTAATTAAATGTTAGGTAGGCAGGGCTTTTTTTCAGCGGGAATGCGGTGGAACGGTATTTGAAAATACTCGACAATAGTGCATGAAAATATTATTTCAAAGAATCCCATGTGTTTCTTCCTCATTTCCCTCTTGAGAGTTCCGCCACCTCTTTTCCCAGGAAAAAAAACCCTGTAGGTAGGTAAATGCAGTATTTCAAGGACAAAAATGGCAAGGGGGTGATACTAAATCCTTCTTCCATCAAGCACATTCCCAGGTAGCCTTCCTTTCAGGGTATTAATTAGATCACAGACTGTAGGGGGAGGAGGAAGGTCAGTTGCCCAAAGATTCCCCATGTTCATTCATTCACAGTGTCAATCCATTTCCTGAACCAAGCCAGAAAGTTTCAGCATTGCAGTACCAGTGTCCAAGGACTCACCAACATGTACGTCTATTGACCCTGACAGAAAATACTGCTTTTTCTGTCCACTGCTTTTTTCAATCCACACTGCATCAGATTCATTCTTGCTGTTAACCCTCCCTCTATTTCCAAATAATATTTTATTCAAACAAACGCATCTTTATTTTTACCCAGGGAATGAACAATAAACATGACTCAGAGACTACTGGTAAAGCTTGATGTGCTGAAGAAGTATACAATGAAAAGACTGGCTAAATATGAAAAGCTGGAGGTAAGTATAATACCCCCAAAGACAATAAAGGCCTTTCGGTCATGGATCCAACATTTCATGAATGCAGTCATGGACTCAACAGTTCAATCCTGGATCCAACATTTTATATTCAAAGTCTTGCTGAAGCATGGCATACCCACCTGATTTTTAATGAACAGCCAGAAGGCTATTCATTGTTTAATGCTCTAATGTAAACAAACAAACAAATACTCATATTCTAATAACAGCAAAGCAAAATGTTCCATACAATTATTAGAATTGCAGGATAGTACTGAATGTTTGTTCTTGGCCCAGCTGCACCCTCATAGATACAAGGTGGAAAGGTGGCAGAATCAGTAGCTGTTCTTTGATATTTAGGATATCAGAGTTTTCCAAAGATCCTCAAATTGCATACTTTTTTTACTTGTACATATTGGGGATATTTGTTAGTTAAGGTAGGCCCTTTTTGCACGGGTGATTTTTGCTGGTTTTGATACCGTATCTCTTTGGATTTTCTTCCAAATTCTGGATGATTAACTCCCCCTTCAAATTTCAATGCGGAGTTTCAAAAGTTCTCTTCCAAGTTTTCTGCCTGCACTTTTTTTGTTCAGAGAGAAAAGTCGAAAGAGAATCCTAGAACTTCTGCATTGAAATCTGAAGGGAGAGTTAATTGTCTGGTATTTGAAAGAAAACTCAAAAAGGTATGAGGCCAAACGCGGCAAAACTCACCTGTGCAAAAAAGGTCGTAGTGAAGTTGCAGAATCAGGAAAGCATGGAATCCATGTGTGGTGAAATACTCAAGCCAGTATATTGCAACAGATAAAACCAACTTTTCTTGAAGCTGATTCACATTCGCTTGCATGTTTGTAGCAGTGGAAGAAAAAAATAAAAACCTAATCTAAACAACACTATTTCCTATTACAAGTGGCCAGCTCATCCAGTTGCACATGAATGGAAGTATGAAATTATGGATGCGTCTCTGGCATGCTTACACAGGTGAGCTCTGCAAAAGCATCTTGCTTCTTGCAAGAACATGAAAAGAAAGACAGCAAAGGCACAGAAAGAGAAAGAGGAGTCAGAGAGAAGCATCTGTTTCAGACAAAGAGAGGCTCCACACATATACACCATCTGGTTCTAGTACAAAGGGGGAAATAGCAAAACCTCCCTCCCATGTACAAGAATGCTGAATCACTTCTATTCCAATAGCATACTCATACACCCCAGGTCCTCATGCAAACCTGATACAGCTTGGCATTCATCATCAGTATTAGAATATGTATGTAGTTTCAGGTGGGTAGCATTGTTGGCCTGCAGTTGAAGAACAAGATCTGGATCCAATAGCTATTGGACCCAGATATTGCACTTGTATGTAGGGGCCTTAAGACTGTTCTTCCAGAACTGGTATCTTTTGAGGAGGAGTTAAGTCTTCTGGTGTTGATGTGAACTTCCATTCTGGTTGCTTCAAGTTTTTGGTTATGTCAAGACTGGTGTGTTGCTTTGACACTGGCTCATGGTTGACAGAAACAAAGTCAATGGTCTTTGTGCTTCTTGTGAAGTGAGATACTACTGTGCTGATATCATTTGCTATGTAATTTGTTTCTGCCCTGAATTTTTTGCAGAGCAAGATTATAGCCCAATTTTTATACATAAGTTTGGGGTAGGTTTGCCAGGTTCCGTTACGCTCCCAGCAGGAGGGGGAGAATATGGTACTTACCTTCTGGATGTTACTTGCTTGCTTCTAGGAAGTGACATCATCACACAAGGCAGGGAGTGCAGGCATGCTTCACAGTGGGCTGATTTGGGCTCCAAACACGTCAGCCCATTTGGGGCCTAAATTGACCCACTGTGAAGTGCGTGAGTGCTCTCAGGGTGGCACAATGATGTCAGTGACATCTTTGCACCAGCCCTGGGACCATGCCCGAAAGACCCATTCCCCTTCTTCCCCTGCCAGCCAGGTAAACAGTGGTGGGGGGTGAGAGGTGGGAGCAAGGGATCCCCGCTCGCATTGGGGAAATGGGAACCCTAGTTTGGGGTTGGAATGATACGTATGACACTGATGTGCAGACTATGCAAATTTTATTTCTTGAAAAAGATTTGAGTTTTGGCTCCAGGTGCTCTAGCTGCATTGCTGCAGGCTGAACTAGGTCTTCCCTAAATTAGGGCTCTTGTGCATGTTGCCTTAATGGTATTATTATTATTATTATTATTATTTCTCTCTCTACAGTGATAGCTAAGCAGTTTCAAGCTCAAGTTGTGGTTAGATTAGGTAGTGAATCATACTAATCAGTTATAATTTTAAATTTGTTTTCATGGGAAGGAAACTTGGATTTTATCGTCTGTTTAATGAAAATATATTTTGTTATGTGTATGGTTTCTGTATGATCTTTTGTATTTTCCTTCTGTGCTAAGATTACAATGGCCTATGGCTATGAGCAACTGATGATGCTGTTGACATAATTTGTTGCTATTTTGCAGGGGAACTTACAGACATAAAGGCAATCCAAACACCAGAATAAGTCAAAGGAATAATTAAAATACAGCCTTGAAATATATGTTGCACCACCATAAGCTACAACCTTGCAGTGAGACACAGGAGTCAATATAAATCTTGTTATGTGGGTCTTCATACACACATAGTATATAGTGTTGAACAAAGACCTGGGATCTGGGAGTTAAATCCCTTCTGTAAGATGAAGCTCACTGGATGATCTTGGGTTAGTCAGTTTCAAATATTTACAGTTCTTAAATGTGAGAGGTTGGTAGATCCAGACTTAAGTTATTTAAAGCAAAGTTCCTTCATTGATTTTACTTTACAGCTTAGGCGTACAGACTTTTACACAGCACTCTTTTCCTTTTACTGCAGACCCAGGGTACTCTGCAGAGTTAAAAACCCCTTTCCAGACACTGGACAGCAATTATTCTTCCACTAAAGACATAATCCTGTTCTTTTGGATGAAGGGCAGTCTCCTTTTAATACCCACTTCCTGGGCCAACCACATGCTCCCAGTTCTATCTTGTCTGAGTAATATTAGTGCTGGCTTTCCCACTTTAGTTCTTCAATTAAAAGATTTTTATCAACCGTAAGCTGTCACAGTAAGGGCAAACTTTTGTTTTCTTTTCCTCACACAGAGGAATCTCAGTCTGGTCAGATTCCAAGCATCAAATAAATAAAGTTTTTGTGAAAAGGGTTTTTTTCTGAGTATGAAGCCCAGTCAAATAAAAGAAACTCTAAAATATATCCTTGTAAAGACTTACCCAAAAGTGAATTACTTATATCACAGCCAATTCAGTAACTTGCAAGGATGAAAAACCATTTCCACACAATCTATGGTTGACAAAAGGTTCTCAATTAGTAAAGAGCTAATCTTTTATTTATAAGACTGAACTTCCTTAATTATATTCAGCAGGGCTTCACACCATAGCAAGTAAAAAACATACTTAAAGACACCACATTAATTACACAAAGCCAGAAAAAGATTATTATAGTCAATTTTTGGACACATAATAGATGTTTTGAATGTCTTTGTTTTTGAACAGAGTTGTAATAATAGTACTACCCATTTGTATCAATGTATAAGTGGATTCATTCACAGATATAATACACAATTTGATTTAATATAATTGTTTAATTTCTTTTCCAATTCATTTACCAATGGTTTAATCATAGTGCAGTGTTATTTTTGCTCTTTGCTGCTAAATTGGCAATAGCAGCAAAATAGACAAAGTTAGGATTTCTAATAGTCCCCACCAAGTGTGGAGTATTCTGGGCATTTTTGTACCAGTGCTCACCAGCTCTTGGAGGGGGGCAGCTCTCCTAAGTCCTGAATGGGCAGTTGGTAGAAATTGGTATGATCTTATACATAAGTATTGCTAACTTTTTAAAAACAAACAAACACAAATATTTATTAAATTAGCATATTATCAAAGGTCCCATAGAAATAATTTTTAGTGTTGAAATAGATTTATTGAGTGTTAGGTATTGTTTGTTTATTGAATATTGCATTATAAACAATGTTTTAGTATAATAAGTTAAAAGAGAAGGTGTTTCCTTATGTATTCTATGAGTTCTTCTAATGCCTCTGTTTCTATGATTTGGGGGTATGATATAACAGGTGCTGTATTTTGAAAAATAAAGCTTTTAAAAAACAAAGTTTGTCTTAAAAAATATTTCTGCCAGCCTTGTCATGTTCATTTTCAGTGAAATCCTAAGTAGTTAGACTAGAGTAACTCTGCTTAGGATTTCACTATTAGTGTGATAACACCTATCCTCTGGGGTATGAGGTAAACAGATTTGGAAAGAACAGGGTGAAAGATAGCAAAAGTTGATCTTTTGCAGCTCTGGGAAGGCCATACTTTTTCTGGGAGGGGTTAGGTTAATGCTGCTTTGGGATTAGTGACACTTCCCTGCTTGCTACCTATTCAACCTGTATAATTGTAAATAGGCTGGTATCAGTAATTCATAACTCTCTAGTGCTCCTTCTTTTCCTGAAAACTGACCTTGTAAAGCTTCTCTGGAATTTCCTAACTCTTGAGAACTGAAACATATATACCAATGGAAGCTCTGTCTGCTTTTTTTTTTTTTTTAAACAGAGCCGAAATCTTGGGAAAGTACATTTAAGCCCGTTTGTGAAAACTCCACTGACAGTTGAACTTAAACTGGATTATGAATTGTCTCCTGATAGAAAATCAAGATTTTTAGCTTCTACTGAGTCTGACTCTAGTCACATTTCAGCCTGCCATCAAGAAAGGTGGGACTACCTCTCTCGTTTTGACTGGTATTTCTTGTCAATTATTAAAATAAAAAAAATTTAAGCTTCTTATGTTTTGAATGGCAATGACAAGTGGGGGGTGGATAGGCGAGTTACCAAATGTTGCAAAATTGGCCCTGTACTGATCACGCGCAGGAATTCCTGGGCTTTGTACATCAGTCATCATGCAAGGAAAAACTGCTTTGTCTAGGAAGCTATTTGGTCCTGAAAAACAAAGAGTAATCTCAAATTCCTACAAGGTAATATTGATCTTTTCCATTACCTCTTTGTTTCAATTAGCTGATTTTAGAATGATGTGATAATATTGCTTGTTTTAAATCCACATACATGCAGCACAGTCTAAATTTGTTTCTTTATATAGTTTAAATGAGTAAAATATTTTTAAGATTAGACTACTATTAATGCTGTATTTGAAGGGCAGTAATACAAAATTATTATGTCTGGGAGAATGACACAGCCAATCCTTCTCTTTGGCATGCTGTTTCTATGCAGGAACTTTTTTCTCGTGGACCATTCCTATGTGCAATCCTGCTCATGTACCATAAAGTGATAAAGTGTACCTACCACATGGCTCCATTTTGCTCCAAGTCTAAGGGTTACTCTACATGTTACTTCTTTTACGAGTTTCCCATGGAGCCAACCCAAGCTCTGTGCAGTCACACAGCAGCTCTGAGGAATGTCTTCTATACAAAAAGTATAGCACAAATGGTCTCAGAAATCTCCCACTGGGGGAGGAAAAGCTCTTGCCTTCTTTCCTCCAAACTTTTTTCCCCATGCAAAAGCAGTGCCGGGGGGGAGGGGTTGCTGCCACATGTGAATACAATACCTCCATTTGGAGTAGCAGAAATAAGGAAATGTCTCTCTTCTGTACAGCCTCTGCCTCTTCTGCTACCATTGCATTGCTTTGTGTCACCCTTGCCTCTGCTCATTGCCTGATACCTGTTACCTCCCACCTGCTGCTCAAAAGCCACAGGAGCTCCTCCTTGTTCTCTAGGTATCTGTGGGCCAAGCTACAAGTGATGAATGACACTTGAACGGCAAGTGTATTTCTCCCTGTTCACTTGCCCTTCACTCAATCCACTTGCCGTTCAAGTGTCATTCATCACTTGTAGCTTGGCCCTGTGTCTGTCCAGGATTTGCCTGTATCGTGTAATCATGCCTGGGTAGACACATGGAACTGTCTGTAACACAAATAGCCCTCTCTCATGGCCCTTCTCCACTAAAGCATGTGAGGTTCAAAGGAAGGAATAAAGACGCTCCTCTTATCTCCATGTGTGCATGGGAACTGACTCCCCCCCCCACTTTTTTAAAGAAAAACTTCAGGTAACATATTGAACATGAATTGAGTTGGAGTTTCCCCCAATAAAACTTTACTTGGGTGCATGTGTAAAGAGACCTTGTGTTTAAAGATACCTGGGAAACAATAAGGGTTAGCTGTTCTGGCTCTTGAGCAGCAGGTGGGAGGTAACAGGTATCAGGCAATGGGCAAAGCAAAGGGTGAGACAAAGCAATGCAGTGGTAGCAGAAAAGGTGGAGGCTGCCACCTGAAGCCACTGCCTCATCTAGTTATAGAGCCAACCCTGGCATTGATCCTGTAGCAGTACCATGTTGATTGACGGCACAACTATAGTGTAGTGGTCAAAGCAGGTCACTTATGTTGCATATTGGAGTCTTGCTGATTGAGGAAACAACATCCACATACCCACAACAGCTCTGTGTGTATACATGCACTTGTGGGGGAGGGGGAATAGATAATTCCATGAACACAAAAATGCTAAACAGAAATTGCCCTAAAACTTGGCATAATATTTTAGTCTTTTTTCTGCTGCTTTGTTAGCCAATTTAATTGTGGCCAGGTGTATATTTGTTTCCTATTACATTTAAAAATTGTGTTTGTTTTGGTATTTTTAGGCCTAGATCTGTGTCAGCAGCACATATAACTAGGAAAAAATCTGCTCTTAGGCCATCCAGTGCTCCAAACAACCTGAAACCTAAACCAAGTGATCAAAAAGGTACTCCTATTATTTTTGTTTCATTTATTTGTATTTAATTCATTTTAAGCCAAGAATCTAGCCGTTTGATTGGCCAAAATCGTGTAACTAATTTTAGAAACTAGTTTCACTGGATTTTTATTATAATGAAAATACCAGTATTCATTTTTTAAAAGTGCAACTTTCTTGTCCTCAGTACTTCAGAAGACAATTGGAAAAAGTGCAAGCAAATTCTGTAAAAACATTCAGATTCTAGAAATTACCCAGGCAAAGGCAGGACTCTCTCACCAAACCCAGGTTTTACTTTCTTTTATCCCTGTTGCCCTTTAATACCCCATTTCTGTTGTCTTCCTTCCTTCCATCTTTGTCTATAGATTTTTTTAACACTTTCAAAATATTACAGTTTGTTATGTGTCACAGAGGTGCCATATGGGCCAGAGTTTGGGGCGCAAGTCTGCCCTGGTCTGATAGTCTCAAATGCAGCTGTGTTCCTTCTTTCTGCCTTGGGATATTTTTAGAACATTGTGGTCTTTGGTGGTCAACTAAAAATTATGCACATTAACCTGGAGGTTACCTGAACAAAACAGAAGAAGCACACATAAATCTGCCATATCAAATCAGATCCCATGTCCATCAAGATCAGTACCGTCTGTCTACTCAGAATGGCAGCAGCTCTCCTAGGTCTCAGGCTGAGGTTATTCACATCATCTACTGCCAGATTCTTTTAACTGGAGATGCCAGGGATTCGGCCTGGGAACTTCTACATGTAAAGCAGAAATTCTTCCACTGCCCCTCCCCGAACAGACATGCCTAGAAAAAAATGCTGTAATGATGGGGGGAAAGCAAAACAAGCTCCAGCTGAGAAGTAGCACTTGCAGAAGACCTGTTTAGTTGTTAGAACCAGGGCTTTTTTTCAGGGGGAACGCGGGGGAATGGAGTTCTGGAACCTCTTAAAAATGGTCACATGGCTGGTGGCCCCGCCTCCTGATCTCCAGACAGAGGGGAGTTGAGATTGCCCTCCGCGCCGCTCAGCAACTTGAGCATGCAACTTGTGACCTTCCTGATAAAACTCTCACTGTTTTGTGTGAACCAGGCAATGCTGGTATTTTCCAGCTTTAGTACATGTAGTTATGTACCCTAAAAAATTCTGTGTTTCTTTTCATGCATACCAAAACTGGAAAATACATGTTGCTCTATTCACACAAAATGGTAACTATACATGTCAAGGGATCACATGTAGCATGTGTAGCATAAGCTCCCTTTATACAAACATACAATAGCAATAGTGATGAAAGTATTTGGAAATAGATTACAAGCACCTTAAATGTATACGCCATCTGTATAATTCTGGATGGATGAATCAGATTTCCTTCCCCGCCCAGCTCTTTTGAGCAAGAGGTGATAAAACAATTAATTTCAATAGACGTTAACAAACTCCAATTGCCCCCAAGAGCTAGATGTAACCTAAAGCCAACAACTTTTGAAGCAGCATTAAAAGGACTCACTGCCACGTTCAGAAGGATTTTATTTTCCTTTTAAAAACATTTCTGTTTTAGATTTTTGTACCATCCAGCCTGATGAAGGGTTCTTGTGAACTTGAAAGCTCATGTGCTGTCATGGGACATTTGGTTAGTTATAATAAAAGGCATTATCGGGATTGTGTTCTTATTTTTGGAACTTTACCCTGGGACCCACACAGCTGCTAACAACTTCTGTCTACTGGGTAGTGTGACCAAAAGACCCAAGTCTCTGCTTGTGATGAGTTGAGCCTAAACAAAGCTTCATACAGTATTTATTTAGAACTGTTTAGAACTCATATAAATATTCAAAAGAGGAGGACTGGTTTTAACAGAATTTGTTGTGGTTTGAATCTAGACAGGCAAATTATCTCAGCTATTAAACAGAAATAAAGTATCTAAGTCCCCAGCCAGCCCTTAGTGGAACATATGGTATCAATTTATTCAATTTCTACTGACTTTACCTGTCAGTTGGAGAAAATCAAGATTTTTTAAAAAAACTGTTTTTCGGTTTCGTTTTCTCAGCCATGCCGGACGCTCCTCTCGGCTGGTCCGGGAGGAAACGACCGGGCACCCTGACCGGGCGGCTGATCTGCAAGGATTAGCCCCCAGGACTCCCAGGGAGGGAGCCAGGGTCCGGGACGCGGCGGGAAGAACTCCCCGAAATCAATGCGGGGAGGGAATTGCCCGTTTGTCCCTATGGAGGCCGGCAGATGTGCGCGGCGCCTCGAGTGCCGCCGGGCAACGAGAAACGGCAAGTAAAAGAAACAGGCGGAAGCCTGTAA
Source organism: Eublepharis macularius (assembly GCF_028583425.1). Lineage (NCBI taxonomy): Eukaryota > Metazoa > Chordata > Lepidosauria > Squamata > Eublepharidae > Eublepharis > Eublepharis macularius. The sequence goes on from NC_072794.1 coordinate 74,859,898, forward strand.
ACAAGCGAATCCCTTCTGTTCTACAAGCGTTTGTGAAGGAGAGGTTGATCTGAAGAAGACTCGCTCTTCCCCTTCGTGGAGTTCCAGAATTTTGTTGGCGCCCCCCCCCCCCAAAATGGCAGCAAAGAAGCAAAGTCCCGCTCTCGGTAAGTCAATCTCGGCCACCTTGCAGAAAGGGGAGTCGCTCGAAGAATTGGTGCGCAGGGCGGTGGTGAAAGCCATAAAACCCTTTGTTGACAAGCTGAACGAAACTGATCAAAGGGTGGGCTTAATTGAAAGCGAGGTGAAAACCATTAAGGCAGCAGCGGGGGGGGCAGAAAAGTCTGCTCTGGAAAGTGCATCACTTGTGAAGGCTACAAAAAAGGAGTTGAAGTTGGTGGAGAACCAACTGATCGGGCTACAAGTGGAACGAACGCAGACAATTTTGCGTCTCCAAAACGTGAAAGAGGAGGAAAATGAGGATCTGTGGGATTTGGTCTCGGAACTACTGGCGACACCCGCGAGGACGACTAAAGAAGAGGTTAAAAGCGCCATTTTGGAGGTCCGTCGGGCTTCTTCAAAATATGCAACAAAGCGACAGTTGCCTCGTGAGATCATTATTGACTTTTCAACTAAAAAGATTCGGGACACCATCCTATATAACTCATACAATGCGGATTTGGACTTTATGGGTTTGAAAGTCAAGATTTTGAAGGACGTTCCATTTCTAGTCCGGAAACGGCGTTTTAAATATAAAAAGTTTGCAGCTCTTCTGAGGGACCATGGAATAAAGTACAAATGGTTATTCCCGGAAGGAATATGGTTCAGATATAAAGATCAGGCCTATAAGATATTATCAGAAGATCAACTAAAGGATTTTGAGAATAAAAACCCAGAATTCTGCTGCACCAAGAACGAAGAAAAGGAGGAGCCGGAGGGGGGGGGGAAGAGGAGAGCATTGCAACAGCAGTTGCACAGAGAGAATTGCGTCCGGGACCCAGAAGGGGGAGGAAAGTTTAATCAGAATTTGAAATGTTTATTCTCTGTATGATTAACCACTCCATCATTATTCTATGGAGCTATTTTTGTATTATGACAGTATGAAGGGAAACATTGAAGTGTAGTGTTTAGTGTTTGTAGTTCATTCCCCCCCCTTTTTCTTTTTCCACTCCCCTTTGTCCCTTCCCTCTTCCCTTTCCTTGTGATAGTCTGGTGTAGTGTTTTGTAGTTATGAAAAATAAAAAAATTATAAAAAAAAAAAAAAAGATTTTTTAAAAAAACTCTATCACTTTCAGTGCAATCCTAAGCAAAGTTACTCCAGTCTAAGCCCATTGAATTCAATAACTCTGTTTAGGCTTGCACTGTAAGCCTACTAACTGCTCCACACGTCTTCATTCACTTTAAACCCAACTGCTTTCCCCCAAGTTTTCAGTTAGGGCTTTACAACAAAGCTGCTGATTCTTTCCCTTTTGTGATACCAACCAGATTTTTCACTACTCTGGGACATTTTATCTGTGGAGATACAGGTAATTTGATACAAAACACACTTTATTGTTCACGGCAGACAAGCAGACTTCTTAGCAAATTCCCTGTAATACTATCTTCTATGTCGAATCCTTATCTTATTTCTAAATTTAATTTACAGATCAAATAATAAGTTTATTGACCATATCAATGTATCTGAGAGTTCTATAGCTTGCCAGATAAAGATAGAATCAACCACACAGATGACATGTTTCCATGGAATCTAATGTAGCCTTTTTTATCACCCTGAGTGGTGGTGGAAAGTGCTGTCAGGTCATAGCTGACATGATGCCCACGCACCCACCCCACCCCACCCCACTGGGGTGTTCAAGACAAGAGATGTTCAGAGGTGGTTTGCCATTGCCCGCCTCTGCCTAACAATCCTGGACTTCTTTAGTGGTCTCCTATCAACATACTAATCAAGGCCAACCCAGCATAGCTTCCAAGATCTGATGGAAGTGGGCTAATCTGAGGAGTGGTTGTGAAATATGAGTGGTCACTTTTTTGTGTTCTGAGTTCTGGTTTTAGATTAAATCAGCCTAAGTTACACAACCTGTTTATTCCTTGATTTCTACATGCTTATCTGATTTACTCATTTTATCAGTCTTCTAACAACCCTTCTAAACACTCTCATGCAGTATCACCTGCTCCTCCACTTCTCCCCCATCATGCCTGTACAAAAGCTTAGCTCGACGCCCCTCCTTGTGGTAGCAATGGGTGGAACATCCGTACTGACACTTCACCCACAGTCAGCCTTTAGTTCCCCCTTTGAAGTAAGTTCATTTTTGATATGATTTAAAGAGGGAAACCCAGGAGTGCCATGATTCATGCTCTGAGCATCATGTTCTTTAGATGCAAGGCCTTCCTGCTCTCCATGCAAGAGAAAATCTTTATGTAGAAGCTGCCATGGGGAGTTCCTGTTTATAAGTGAAGTATTTTAATTAATTATATTTTAAAATGTCTCAGTGAAAGAACATATGTTAACTTCTGTGTCAAACCTCAGATAAGAGTCTACTAACCTGAGTTATTCTATGATAATAATGCTAAGAGATGCCTCTCACCTAATTATATCTCATGTAGCCAATGTGGTTTTTGTGTCCTCTTCCTGAATGTAGCTCTTATAGCATTGATCTAGAGGCTTCCCTGCCAGCTTGGTTTTATTTTTATTTTACCCCGAAATTTACCATTCCTTCCCATAATGACTGATGTTTCAGTCAGCTTTCCCCTGGCCTGCACTGGATCAAATGATTCAGTTCCCCTGTGGGTTTAAATGAGCCTGGTGGGGCTGGTTCCAACATGGGAAATGGTGGGGATTAAGACAACATAGCCCCCTACCCAGCACCATTGCCTCAATCTATAGTTATGGATCCTCACTGTCTCATGCAGTTTGACCTTGAGAGATCAAGTTTTCAAATTTCACCACATCTAAGGTAGGGTCAGCCACCTCCATGTGAGGCCTGGAGATCTCTTGGAATTAAATCTCATGTCCAATTACAGAGCTCAGTTCCCCTGGAGAAAATGCCTGCTTTGGAGGGTGGATTTTATGGAATTATATCATACTGAGGTTCTTCCGCTCCCTGCGATCCACCCCCAAATCTTCAGGAATTCCCCAACCTGGTACTGGCAACCCTAGTCTAAAGGCTTCTTCACACATTATAGCTTTTAGATGCAAACTTAAAATGAAAACATATGAATGAGCTGAACATGTTTGGAAACATGTTTGTTTTAATCATTTGTACTCCACCTATTCACATGGCTCAGTTTGGTTTAAAATCTATAATGAAAAAACCCCATATATCAATAACATTCAGAAGATGGCAGACTGAATATTGTAGCTGTTCTTACATGTATACTTATCAGGAAACCACCATGAGTTTGCTGTCAGACAACTGTGGAATTATCCTAAAGGAACTCCATCCTTATATTGAGTGCTTATCCCCTTTCCCATCAGCAAGATGATGTTGATGTGACAAAAATCTGTATTTTGCTGAAGGAATCAATAACTTATTCAAAATGCTGTTGTGAAATGAGGCAGGAAAAGAGACATTTGGGGAAGGATGACTTTTTACATATATGATGATGAAAGAGTGGACTGACAATGTTATTGTCTGCATGTAGCCTGGGAACCAGGAACCAAGTCATCCTCTGCTGGACTTCACAGTTCAATGATAAGGCATCTCCATCTCTTTGATGCAGGACCACCTTCCTATTATATGAGGGGAGGGCCAGGCTTGTGTGATCAAGATTCTTAACTCCGGATAGGCTATTGGACTTTGGGACAATGTGGGAATGATCTTTCAAAAGGGATACCCTTCCTTTATCTCTCTGTATGTGGGTGTTTGATTGCTCATCTGCCAGGACTGACAGGTGACTGTTGCCCTTCCACCTGTCTGCCGCCTTGTATCAGGCAGTTGTTGACATGCTGTTAAATTCCTCTTAGTTAGCAACCCTTTTCTACACTTTTCTTTCCTTAGCCTGCATCCTAATCCTTGTCTGCCTATTTCATATAGAGTTGTACCTTGTAGTAATAAAGTGATCTTTGATTAATAAGCATTGCAGTGATTCCTCTTGCACACCCAATGCTGCTGACCAAGTGCTACCTATTTACCTTGCAGCAGCTGTATCCCTGAGGCAGCTGTCTGGGATAGAGATGGGCATGAACTGAAAAAAAAAAACGAATCGCGAGGATCAAGGTTCGTTCCATCTCATGAACCCTGAACTTTAATGAAATTGACCCGGTCTGTGAACTGGTTCATGGTTCATGGTTTGTTGGAGCCCAGAACAGCCCCCTCCAGACTCAGAGAGCCCAAACTCGCAGGGAGTTTTCAGCAGACTCTCCTCCAGCCACCCTCCAAGTTTGGTGAAAATTGCAATCTGGGGCTCCGACTTATAGACCCCCCAAAGGAAAGTCCCATTTGATAAAATTGGAGCCATCAATGCCGATTGACTTATGGCTCCATTTGAAGTGATGGACCCCCAGATGTGACTAATGTCGGTGGCCACTCCCTCCTCATGGGCTTGGGGAGGCAGTTGGCTGCCTCCCTTCTCTGGGGCAGGGGGTTTGGCTGCCAGCTGGCAGCACCCCCCCTGTGCCCGCCCACACACCTCAATGGGCAGCCACCATCAGGCACAGGAGATGGATGATGTCGGTGGCTGCCCCCTCCTCTCTGTGGTTGGGGAGGGTAAGACTAAGTCCCCCAGATGGAGCCCAAGTCCCATGGATGGTGTGTGGGGTACCCCCCCCCAGGACAGGAAAAAGACTGATAGATACTTGTCCCTTGTGCTGAGAAGTGTTGCGTGACTGGCCGCCGACAAAATTCACCTACTGGACATGGTGGCACTGATGGACACCTCCCCCTCCTTGGGGGGAGCCTAGTCTAAGTCTCCTTGCAGGGACGGAATAGATGCCTCCCCCTCTTTGGGAGGAGGCTATGTTAAGTCCCACTGGGGTTTATTTGGGGGTCCTATTACCTCCCACAGCTTAGGATCTCAACAGCGTGAGACCCCTCCGACCTAGAAGACGTGGCTGCCAACCAAACAAAACCTGTGAGTCCCAACAATCGGTGACCTCCACTGTCTTGTACAATTTTATGCACAAAGCTGTCCCTCGTGCTGAAGAGCAGTGGCCACAGACATCACCCACCTGCTGGCCATGGTGGCATTCCCCCTAGGTTGGGAGGTGAGGGATACACTAAGTACCATGATAGGAGACCCTCCCACGGTCCTGTGCAGCTGTATGTGTAACATCTTGTGCTGAGGAACAGTGGCCACAGACATCACCCACCTGCCAGCTGTGGCGGCACTGATGGAACCCCTTCCCCCTGTTGGGGGTGGGGGTCGAGAGACCAAGTCCCATGGATAGGGGCAAGTTGCACCCAGAAGGGAAAGAGACATCAATCCCCCTTGCACGGGAGCCCTAACCCACCACAAAATAAAGAGATAGTAATAAAATCAAAAAGAAAAAACAATGTGAGCCCTTGGCCGAGGTGCCCACTTAGCTTGGCCCCAGAGCCAGATGCTGGCCCTGAGGCGGGGGTAGAGGTAGAGCCCTACCCTGCCACACACAGACACCTGACCTGAGCAGGCAGGACAGGTGCACAAAATAAAGAGATAGTAATAAAATCAAAAAGAAAACAATGTGAGCCCTTGGCCAAAGTGCCTACTTAGCTTGGCCCCAGAGCCTAGCAGTGGCCCTAAGATGGGGTGGGGGGTAGAACCCTACCCCCCCCCCACGGACACCTGACCTGAGCAGGCAGGCAGGTGCACAACATAGATAATAATTAAACCCAGAAGGAATGAGGAGAAAGAAAGAAAATCCAAGGAGGAAAAAAGGTAGGCTTCAGTCAAGCTAGGCCCCAGCCCAGAGCCAGGCAGTGGCTCTGGGCCTGGGGTGGGGTGGAGGAAAGAAGGCACCCCAGCAATGCCAAGACTAAACCTGAAGAGGCTTTTCAGTCTCTTTTAAACCAGCAGCAGCCAAGCTCAATTCCACTCTCCCCCTCTCTCATACAAATCCCAGCAACAGCTCCTCACTCTCCCACTGTTTGCTGAAACTGAAAGCACGAGGCCTTATATAACAAACGCTCACATAGAGCAGGATGAGATTGGTGCTTCCATGGCTACAGAAGGCTCGTCTCCCCCCTGCTCTTGCTGCCCATATAACAGAATGGGAGCTCCACAGTTGGAAAGGAGACCTGCCTATCAAGGTTAGGTGGGCTAAGATTGGGGTTTCCACGGCAACAAAAGGTCTGCAGACATTCCAGGCCTACGTTGCCTAGGGAATCAATTGATCGGTGCCAGCCTGTTTGGCTTCACAAACGGCTCACGACTCTGACGAATCGGGCCAAAAAGTTGTGGTGTTCGTGGAAAATGTGGCCCCAAGAACCGCATTTTCATGAACCACGAATCGGCCCAGTTTGTGCCAAAGTTTGAGTCATATTACTATTCGTGCCCACCTCTAGTCTGGGATAAGGAGACAATCCCATGGTATGTGGGACTGAGAAACTCAGGGTGGGGGCAAGACCAACAAAGTGAGGATCCAATGATAACTCTGCAGGAGGGACATTGGAGGAAAAGAGCATGGCTGCTTCCAAACTCCAGCCTTGCAGGAAACTGACATACTGCAGAGATGGACTGTGACAGCTATATTGTACAAATCAGAATTATTCCCATTTGTTTTACCTGTTCCATATATTTTTTAAGGGAAGCTGCAGACTTTAGATGGAGGCTTTGTTATCTTGAAGCTAAACCAAAAGCTAAAACCACTTCATTTCACCACAGAAGTTCAGAAAAGACGTGAAAGGACCTTAGATGTGAGTCTCCCATTACCAACATTTCTTAGTTATTTCCATTAAACAGTATGATGTACTGTATATATCATTTCTTGCGTTTGCTGAAGAAAGACCCTTTACTTTTTTCCATACGTTATTATGCTTGGGTCTAACATCTGATCTCCCGAGGTGAGGAGATTACAGAGGACATTTCAATGGAAGTTCTGTGATTGATTTCTTGACTTTCCCTTTTTTCATGCAGTTAGGAGTGGGAATGTTAATCTGAGCAGAAAAAACAGTTCTAGAGACAACGGACTGTTCTGGGTCACTTTATTGGGCTATGAAGCTTTGTACTGCTGAGGATATAGTCTTTTGTTTAGCATTCCAATACCTGATTATTACTCTCCTAGCAAAAAGTATACCTTGACAATGATTCTAAATTTAATTCAGGTATAGTACAAGAAGAAGATATTTTTAAAATCTTTATTTTCCTTTTGTGTACCTGCCTGGGCCTGCCGGCCTGGGCCGGCCAGCCTGCCTGCCTGCCTGCTTGCTTGCTACAGCCATGACTAAGTTCAGAGACTATAAGAATAGCAGCCCTTGTTTTTACAAAAACAGTTAACAGAGTAAAAGAGAACACTGCATGAATTCAGTTTCTTACCTACACAGGTACAGGCAGGAGAAGGATCAGTCTAATTGAAACTATTTTTTTATTCCAAAGTTTCCGTATTTATGTTTTCAAAAGGTTGTCTCTTGTCAAAATAATCTCTAAACTAACGGGCTTGTCTCACTAATTGGGCTCATAATCTTAACTAATTTATTGTTAACGTTCATATAGAATAGACAGTGCAAGCCTAAACAGGTTACACCCTTTTAAACCCATTGGCTTAAGTGGACTTAAGATGTAACTCTGCTCTGGACTGCATTGTAAAAACCTTGCAAGATTACTTTTACTCGTATATTCTTAGATATTGTGAACTAAATTTGTGCATGTCTCTTGAGATAGCATTGGCTCATATTTACTACTTTAATTTTAACAGAAATCTAAACACTGAAAGTTAGTGTGGTGTAGTAGTTAGAGTGTCAGACTAGGAGATCCTGGTTCAAATCCTTACTCTGCCGTGGAATTTTGCTGAGTGACCTTGGGTCAGCCGCACACTCTCAGCCCCTACCTTATAGGATTGTTGTGAAATAGTAATGTAAGCCACTTTGGGTCCCCATTGGGGAGAAAGGCAAGGTATAAATGAAGTAAAAATAAAATAAATGCAAGCATATAATTATTTATTGTCTATTAACTAATAAATGATATCTTCGATATGCTTTTCCTTTCACCTTGATAGAGTAGCATGCTTATTATTGCTCTAGTACTCCTTGAACTTTTAGTTTCCAAATAGCCTGCTTTCCATATCTATTAATACAGTTCAGACCTCTCTTAGAATTACCCAATAATTTATACCAACTTGGTTCTCTCTATTCTTGATAAAGCAGTAGACAACAAGCTTTCCTTTTACGTCTACTTCCTCAGGGGCCATTAATGGGCTAGATCAGTAACATTACCCTTTTCCTTTACACTACACCACTTCCATTTACCCCTCCTGATCTAAATACCTCCCATCCACATCTCCGTGACCCCATCTACGACCCTAACTTCCAACTCTAATGCTTCCCATCTTCCATAGAGAGCACCAGTGCCATCTTCCCTTCCTCAACTTTAAAGCCACCCTTGTCCAACTAGTTTTAGATGTCTCAACTTTGCACAGTCACCTTGGCCTATGCTTATTGATTTTATGTCATGTGATCAGCTCTCTAATTTGCCAATTAAGAAGATTGTTTTCATTTGGTCATATTTCATATCATTGTCTCTGGAAATGGCCTTGCGTCTTTACTCATATGATTGTTGTACAACTTTGTAAAACCTTATTGACACATGCAAATATTCCATCTCAACAACCAGGGTCACACAGACACTTCCCACCATCATTTACCTGCAGCAGCCATGAGACAGGATGGACATACAGTCATTATGGAAAAAGGTTGGAGAAAATAAATAATAAAAATTAAATGAATAATTATATATATATATATATAATGAATGATAAATGGCATCATTTGTACACCATTTTTGTTCAAGCAGGTGTTTTACATACATAATCTGAGAAACCCTGTCACACAAGTAAAATGTTTAGTTGTTCTTCAGTTTAAGGATCAGTACCAAGACTGCAAGACTATCTGTGGTGCCTATACTAAGAACTGGATTAGACCTGTTATTATCATATTATCCTTTGAATCCTGTATGTTCTTTGAAACAGTTTCTTGAGTCACTTTTCTTGATTCAAATGCTTATTAGCTTGGTTATAGTTCAACGTATGCACAACCTACAAAAATAAAGTTAGTTATTATAAAAAACTTTATTAAAAGAATGTGTAAAATACATTTCATAAATTGAAAAGGACGTTGTTAATCAAACAGAGAGAAAGATAAAACAAGGTGAGAAAGGTCATTTTTCAAAATTTGCTCCAAATTATTCCTTCTGTTGAAGTTCCACTCTAATGTTTAATTTCAGTGTTTCTGGTTTTCTGAATGTTGATTTAAACATTACAACTGCTGATAAATGTCTGCATATCTGTAATGGCACAGATCCTGTGCAGCATGTAGACCATTGGGGTATAAATTGTAACTTCTCCCCTTCTGCTGCAGTCTTCTATGCTTCCCTGAAATTGTACATACACGTGTCAGTGGATCCCCAGGGACACTCATGAGTTAATAAATTACCCACCATGCTAATAAATTACCCAAATGTACACCAGCCTGATTGCATGGAGAATGTCCACCAGTGTCAAGCAGTCACATGCATCACTCATAAATACTGCAGACTGTTCATGGAACTGTGCCATCTGAATCAACCCTCACACCCACCACTTAAGAACATAAAGAAGAGCCCTGCTGGATCAGGCCAGTGATCCATCTAGCCCTGCATTCTTTGTTTCACACAGTGGCTAACCAGTTACTTTGGAGGGCCTACAGCAGGGCATAAAGGTTGAGGCCTTCCCTTGATTTTGCCTCCTGGCACTGGAATTCAGAGGTTACTGCCTCCAAATGTGGAAGGTTCCCTTTGGTCGCCATGACCACTGATAGACCTATTCTGCATGAATCTGTCTAATCCCCTTTTAAAGCCCCCTGCAACTGTGGCTATCACTATGTGCTCTGATAGTGAATTCCATAATTTGTACTTGTTGAGCGACAAAATATTTCGTTTGTTCTGAATCTACCCATCATCTTCATTGGATGGCCTCAAGTTCTAGTATTTTGGAAGCCGGAGAAAAAGTTCTCTCTATACACTCTCTCTACCCCATGTTTAATTTTATAAACCCCTAGCATGGCCCCCCTTATTTGTCCCCCCCCCCCTAAACTGAAAAGTCTCAGACAATTCAGCCTTTCTTCATAGGAACAGAGTTCCAACTCTCTAATCATCTTGGTTGCCTTCTTCTGTATTTTTTCCAGTTCTGCAATGTCTTTTTTATATATGGTGACCAGAACCGCACAAAGTAGTTCAAACGAGGCTCCACCTTAGATCTATACAACGACATTATAATATTGGTTGTTTCATTTTAAATCCCTCTCCTATAATCCCCAGCACAGAGTTTGTCTTTTTTAATAGTGTGACTCAGTGAGTTAATATTTTTGTTGAGCTGTATCCACTAAGACCTCTCCCCCAGGTCTTTTTACTCTCTTTCTCTCTCAGCTTCAGCAAGTTCAGACCCCATGTACTTAAAGTTGTGTGTGTGTGTGTGCTTACATATCACCTTAAACTTACCTATATTGAACGTCATTTGCCACATTGTTGTCCCCTCACCCAATCTCTTTTATACTGATTCACTTCATCCTATTAAGTTCCCTATTACCTAACACATCTAAATCCTTCCTCCTGATACCACATTTTCATTCACGTATTAAGACCTATAATCTGTACCTATCTTGCTGGCCTACTTGGTTGCAACTAGAGGTGGGCACGGTCTGCATAACGGACCTAATTTTGCCACGAATTTACCCAGTTCATCGTTCGTGAACACACGGGCCGTGGGCATGTGTTTTTCTCACGAAAGCACCGAACTTTGGGGCTTTCTTTCCGTCTGTCCGTTGGCCCGTCATGCCAGGATTCCTGCCGTCCCCGCTCAATTTCCTAGGCAACAGTGTGGAGCCACCTTCTCCGTTTGGAACACACCAATCTTAGCCCAGGAAACCTTGATTGGCAGCTCTGTCAGCCAAACAGAGATCACCAGCGTTTCTGCATAAAAGACAAAGTGCACGAAGCCCCGCTTCATTTTGCTGGTGCGGGGACGTGAGTTAGCTTAGCAACTGCTTGCTGTGGGGAAGGGTTTTTTTTTGTGAGAGCGCGGCTTGTGCCTTAGGGCTTTGGGGCTTCGATTGCAAGAGAGCTTACTCTATTCTCCATTCCTGTTTAATTTTTTTCTCCTTTCAATTCTGGTTTTCTTGAGAGCACTTTTAAAAAAATCCTTTTACCACACTATTAGGTTACTCTGATTTCTTTCCACTTTCGAGTCCTTGGATTCTTCTGGGGCTTAATTCCCCCCCCCATCTCTTCCTTTTTTCTGGGTTGCCGGTGAGTTCTATTGTGCTCTGACCCCACCCACTCGCAGACCCACAGTAGGTGCAAGGCAGCTTTGGGCGCTGTCTGCTTGAGTTCTTGCCTTCTTTCCCCCACGTTCTTTCTTGGCTGCTGATGAGATGCAAGGGGGGGGGCTGCTACTGGCCTCTGTGAAACACCCACTCTTTGATGACTGGCAGCACGCTTTGGGGGGGCTCTCTGTTTCACTTCTTTCAAAGCCTTTCACTCCCTAAATAGTGGGTGACTTTGGGGGAGCTTTCCTGCCTGGCTTTTGAGGTGCAGGGGGGGGCTGCTACTGGCCTCTGTGAAACACCCACTCTTTGACAACTGGCAGCACGCTTTGGGGGACTCTCTGCTTCACTTCTTTCTAAGCCTTTCACTCCCTAAATAGTGGGTGACTTTGGGGGAGCTTTCCTGCCTGGCTTTTGAGATGCAGGGGGGGGCTGCTACTGGCCTCTGTGAAACACCCACTCTTTGACAACTGGCAGCACGCTTTGGGGGACTCTCTGCTTCACTTCTTTCTAAGCCTTTCACTCCCTAAATAGTGGGTGACTTTGGGGGAGCTTTCCTGCCTGGCTTTTGAGATGCAGGGGGGGGGGGGGCTGCTACTGGCCTCTGTGAAACACCCACTCTTTGACAACTGGCAGCACGCTTTGGGGGACTCTCTGCTTCACTTCTTTCTAAGCCTTTCACTCCCTAAATAGTGGGTGACTTGGGGGGAGCTTTCCTGCCTTGCTTTTGAGGTGCAAGGGGGGTGCTACTGGCCCCTGTGAAACAATCACTTTTTGACGACTGGCAGCACGCTTTGGAGGGGCTCTCTGCTTCACTTCTTTCTAAGCCTTTCACTCCCTAAATAGTGGGTGACTTGGGGGGAGCTTTCCTGCTTGGCTTTTGAGGTGCAGGGGGGGCTGCTACTGGCCTCTGTGAAACACCCGCTCTCTGACGATCGGCAGCATGCTTTGGGGGCTCTCTGTTTCACTTCTTTCTAAGCCTTTCACTCCCTAAATAGTGGGTGACTTTGGGGGAGCTTTCCTGCCTGGCTTTTGAGATGCAGGGGGGGGGCTGCTACTGGCCTCTGTGAAACACCCACTCTTTGACAACTGGCAGCATGCTTTGGGGGACTCTCTGCTTCACTTCTTTCTAAGCCTTTCACTCCCTAAATAGTGGGTGACTTTGGGGGAGCTTTCCTGCCTGGCTTTTGAGGTGCAGGGGGGGGCTGCTACTGGCCTCTGTGAAACACCCACTCTTTGACAACTGGCAGCACGCTTTGGGGGACTCTCTGCTTCACTTCTTTCTAAGCCTTTCACTCCCTAAATAGTGGGTGACTTGGGGGGAGCTTTCCTGCCTTGCTTTTGAGGTGCAAGGGGGGGTGCTACTGGCCCCTGTGAAACAATCACTTTTTGACGACTGGCAGCACGCTTTGGAGGGGCTCTCTGCTTCACTTCTTTCTAAGCCTTTCACTCCCTAAATAGTGGGTGACTTGGGGGGAGCTTTCCTGCTTGGCTTTTGAGGTGCAGGGGGGGCTGCTACTGCCCTCTGTGAAACACCCGCTCTCTGACGATCGGCAGCATGCTTTGGGGGCTCTCTGTTTCACTTCTTTCTAAGCCTTTCACTTCCTAAATAGTGGGTGACTTGGGGGGAGCTTTCCTGCCTGGCTTTTGAGGTGCAAGGGGGGGCTGCTACTGGCCTCTGTGAAACACTCGCTCTCTGATGACCGGCAGCACGCTTTGGGGGGCTCTCTGCTTCACTTCTTTCTAAGCCTTTCATGCTTTGGGGGGCTCTCTGCGTTGTCCCCTCCTTTGCATGGGCACCTGCTGTCCCCTCTGGCCAGGGGGGAATGGGTCCCCTGAATCATGCCCGCCTCGCGAAGGCAGGAAGGTGGTTGAGTTCTGTTGCTGATGCTGCTGTCATGTTTCTGTCCCCCCCTCTCAGGAACCACGCTGACCCATCCAAGCAATGTCTCCTGTCCTGCCCATCCCCCACATTCTGCAAAGGCAGGACGGCAGATCCGGTCTGCCTCCCACTTCACGAGGGACTCTCCTGTTACTGCTCCCTCCTTGGTTACATACACGGTTGCGATCGAGCAGCCAATTGTACCATATAGAGGTGGAGTCGGTTGTCGACGTGGCAGCTCCCCTGTCAACGGGACTGATGGGACCTCTTTCAGCTGGGTGGGAAAGTGTCATGCTGCAACTGAGGACCTCGGCGGCGAGGCAGGAAGGTGGGTGGGTGCAGTTGGGTGATGTCGGCTACTGTGCTGCTCTCTCTTTGGTTAGCCTGGTTGTGTGATCCCGCAGCCAAAGGATACAGTTGGTTAACAATGTGGAGGATCCACGACGGGACCTCTTTCAGCTGTGTGGGAATGTGTCGTGCTGCAACTGTGTGTGGACCTTTCCGGTGAGGCAGGAAGGTGTGTGGGTGCAGTCGGCTGCTTTTGGCTATTGTGCTGCTCTCTCTTTGGTTTTACAGCGGCCGACTGCATTGTGTGAGGATACATTTGGTTGACAATGTGGAGGCTCCCCGACGGGACCTCTTTCAGTTGGGTGGGGATGTGTCCTGCAACTGTGGTCCTTTCTGGCGAGGCAGGAAGGTGGATCTGCTGCCGCTGCCGCAATGTCCCTTGGTGGGACCCTTGGCTAAGGAGGACAGTCAGTAGCTGTGAGACCTTCCCCCTCCTCTCCCTCCTCATGACGACACGTAGTGTCCCTCGTGTCCTCCTCATGATGACACGTACTGTCCCTTCCATCCTTTCTGGCATGGCAGGAAGGTGGGTGAGGTCGGCTGCCGCTGAGTTTACACTAAGATGGAGCTTCAGGTGTGGTCACCTGGTAGCTGTGGGATCAGGCTTCCCCTGGGCAAATGTGGCCTCCTTCCCCCCCCCCTCGGTGAGAATACCAGCGCGCTCTATTTTGGCCTGTTGGGAATGGGGGGAACCTCCCCCTCCTCCTGACGACAAGCCCTGTCCCTGGTATCCTCCTCCTGATGACAAGCCCTGTCCCTGGTATCCTCCTCCTGATGACAAGCCCTGTCCCTGGTATCCTCCTCCTGACAAGCCCTGTCCCTCATATCCTCCTCGTGATGACAAGCCCTGTCCCTGGTATCTTCCTCTTAACGACAAGCCCTGTCCCTTGTATCCTCCTCCTGACGACAAGTCCTGTCCCTGGTATCCTCCTCCTGATGACAAGCCCTGTCCCTCATATCCTCCTCGTGACAACAAGCCCTGTCCCTGGTATCCTCCTCCTGACGACAAGCCCTGTCCCTCGTACCTTCTAAGTATCTCCTCTTATTCTTTATAAACTCAACTACTTCCATTATAATTTGTATGTTGACAAAACAGTCTAAGGCACGACTGTTATCCCTCCCATCCTTTCTGGTGAGGCAGGAAGGTGGATATGCTGTGAGGGAGGGGGCTGCTGTGCCCACATGTCCTTCCTTTGCTGACGCCGCCACGTTTGGGGAAGTGGGTATCATTGGTGACCATCCTGCTCCTGTGAGCGCAAGGGCCCCTCCAAGTGGGGAGGCTACTTCCGCTCCCTCCCCCCAGGCATGGGGGAGGGGGCTGCAGTGCCCGCATGCCCTTCTTTTACCGACACCGCCACATTCGGTTCAGTGAAGTGAGTGTTGTTGGTGACTTTCCTGCTCCTGTGAGCACAAGGGCCCCTCCAACTGGGGAGTCCGCTTCTGCTCCCTTCCCCCAGGTGTGGGGGAGGCGTCCGCAGTGCCCGCATGTCCTTCCTTTGTTGACGCCACAACGTTCAGTGAAGTGGGTGTCATTGGCAACCATCCTGCTCCTGCGAGTGCAAGGGCCCTTCTGAGGCTCAATCCTCAAAGTCCAGTGACAAGTAGGACAGTGGCCCAGGTCAGAGCCTTGCCCCTAACCCAAGCAAGCAGACACACCATGTCACTGAGGTGGGCCTCGTTGTCCACTGCCCAAAGAGGCTCCCTCTGAACAGGGTAGCATAAGTCTCCTTTCCTTGAGGTGTGGAAGACATCCTTTCCATCCCTCTCGTGCCTTCCATTCCAGCAAGGGGCCTTTGAATTGCTACATGATCTCCTGTTGTGGAGTTGGCTTTCACTGAAGTACATCCATTCATTTCCCATCATGGAGAGTTGGTCTCCTCGCCCCCAGGGAGGGCATCTATTGTTGATGCAGCCCCATGTAGTGGGTTTTGTGGGCAGCCACCCCTCCTGGACAGGAGCACAAGTCTCCCTCCTTCCACCAAGGGTGGCTAAGGGTCAGTCAGAATAGGGGAGGGGAAGTTGTTGTTTGTCTCTTTGGAAAAGTGATGATCGAGGAGTGTTACATGAGAACCCTTGGTGGGGAAAGTCTACTCAAGTGAAAATCTGTGGGAAAAACAAGGCCTTTCTTAATCGAACCGGTTCTTGAACCGGGCCGGTCCATTTAAAAGTTCATGGTCTGTGGTCCGTGGAAGTCCACGAACCCCAAACCAGAGGTCCGTGGCCGCCTCCTGGTCCGTGCCCGTCTCTAGTTGCAACTATTCCTGCCTGTAGCCACATCTTCTCCTCTTCCCCTTCATATGCTTGATTTATTCCAGCTACTTACTGTGAAAGGTGTTTTTCATATTATGTCTGCCTGGGGTAGGGGGGACCATATATACCACCCTGAGATCCTTGGGGAGAGGGCTGTAATTGATAGAATACTGTTTCTGATACATACAAAACTAGCTGTCATTTCAGGTGACAAAACAGACCCATCAAGTATTCAGATCAGCAATCAGGATGTTCAACGACTGGAGAAGGACAATAAAGTTAGATTCTGTACCAATGGACTTTGGTTATCATATGACCCACATAGAAGGTAATTGGACATATAGTGGAAATAATATTTCATGCTGGCTGGGAAATGAAGACAACCCTGAATATAAGATAACTCCCCCAAAAATCTTATACTCAAAAAGATTTTTATTGGACATTATGGTAACTTGTATGCAAATTTAACATAGCTCCCTCTTTTTGAGGAATACAAGGTCACAACTCCCTTCATACATGTGGGAGGTTGTGTAGATCTTTGGGTCTCAGCCATTAATTTAAGCCTGATTCCATCATATATGGAATTATACGGCACATATATGTGCCAGGTTCCTTCATTTTTAGTCAAGTTTATTGTATAAGGTGCCTCTTAATCATATGTATAAACCATATTTCCTCAGGAAAGACTTTATGTGACTTTTAACAAATGTTATATGTTTTGAATGTGTTGTGTAGCTATTTCTTTTCATGTAATCTATTGGAAGCTTTTAGCAAAGATATTTGTATTTTTATCACTAAGATCAGACCAGGAGGGATGTATTTTTAAGTGGATTTATTTTACATGAGCATTGCATAAAAAGCAACTTGAAAGTCTGTCAGCTTCTTAAAACATCTGTATATAAAACTGGCCATAATAAGAGTAATTGAATTGAATTGGTGTCTACATACTTGGTTGATATTATTTTAACACTTATCCTACATGAGTATCCAGGAAGTACAGGTTTGATGGACCCCTCTTCACTCCCCCATTATGATGTAGATTTTCCCACCAAAAGTCAGTTTGTCTGCTTTTGCTGAGCAGCCCTCAGTAGCGTGTTAATTTTTGTGGTTTGAAAGTCTATTAGTCTCACCCTGACAGTCAGATATAATTTTGGCTGTTTAGCCCAGACCAGGAACTTGATGAGAAGCAGAAGCCCTCTTCCTTTTTGTTGGAAATGGCACTGGAAATTGCATAATGTTCAAAAGGAAATAACTTTATTTAACAGGCAGGGATTGAATAAACATAGTCAGGAAATGAAAGTGCTGAGGTAAAATTTTGTTGGTAGTACAGAATACACTTTGAGTAGCAGGCAAAGTAGTTTCCTTGAAGTTTAGTTTCTTATATTCTTTGTTCTTAGCAGAGAGTGGTGTTTTACTTAACACTTTAGTTGCAGCAACAGTGTTTCTTCACAGAGGGTCCTACGACTGTTCAGGTTTCCTGGAGTTAGTTTAAAACTGTTTTCCCAGGGTTTTCCTCAGAGCCAAGCCCCTTTTAGAAACTGGGCAGGAATTAATTTTCTTCTCCTAAGAAGATATAACACTTCTTCTTTTGGCTTGAAAGGGAGTCTAACCTACTACCCAGTCACTCTGGCCAAAACACACTCCCAGTTCTAAGGTGTCTGTGTCAAGGGGGCTTCAGCTGACACTTATACTAAGAATTCTTAAATAGAATTCTTCTTCAGACAGTGATGTTAAGGCAAAAGTTTCCTCTTCCCTCATTCTAGAGGGAAACCTATCTAACCTTCCCTGTCAGACTCACTCACAAACTGTCTCTGAACAATCCTGTCAAAAACCAACTGTCAGCCCTTCAGCCAAGTTCTAACTGACCAGTCAGAGAGCAGGGAGCAGCCGGTGACTCAAACTCTCTATTCTAAGCAAGAGTTAACTGTTTCTCTCCCATTTCTCTGATTGCTGCATTTAGGAAACCTCCTTTCAAATGCATTCTGTCACAACAGGCATTACATTGTATAATTTTTCTCAGGGTAAGATTGAAGATTTGCATCAAATAAATTATAGAGGCAATTGTCAAAACAAAATATCCAACTAACTAGATATTGTTGATTGAAAAGTAAAGGTGTTTCAGGGTTAAGTAAAGGTAAACAGGTCAAGGGACAGGTATTGGACAACAGATACCTTCCTCTATTTTTAATCCATAGTCCTTATGTTTCTTTGTGGTATAAATGTCTTTCAACAAGGAGATGAAATACAGGCTCAGAAGTCTTTTTAAATTTCAGAATGTAAAAGGCAATCACAAAATAATAATACATAGGGGTAAATGAAATAATAATATATACATATGCAAAAGAAAACTCCCATAAATTTTCTTTTATTTCTTATTACATTGTTTAAGACCTATTTAGCTGCCATAGAAATCTCTTTGTTTGTCAACCACTTGCCTCAGAAAAAACTCTCCATATTTTTACCAGAGAAGGCAGAACCTTCTAGGTAAATCCAGCTTCTTTCCCCTCACTTCTTGGTGGTTTAAAGGACAATCCATTTTGTTTTGTTTTGTCATCAGGAAAAAATAATTTTCATATATTATTTTTTTGTCATGGATTATAAGTAGCCTGCTTAATACTGAGGGTCTGTTGGGATATGACCCTGTATTTGAAATCATGGAATGTCCGGTGTGGCCAGACCTTACGGTGACCAAGCAGCAGCGCTGTTTTCACAAGTTTCCACTGACAATACCATCTTTGACCATTTGGGTTTCATTGTGTGTTCTGCTCCATGCACAAGGACTTCAGCCTGAAGAATGCTATATATGTTGTGATTTCAACAGGTCCAAGCCTGCTTTGTATACTGCAATTTTGTAAGTGCATATTTTTGTCACTTATTGTATACAGTGGAAGAATGTCAGGTAGCTGAGGCTAATCTACAGTATTGTTCTGTGACATACACAAGGATTTAAAGATAATGTGCTTGTGTTTCAAATGTGATGGCTAAGTACCTAACAGGAGTCAGTAAAGTACACCAGTTCAAACAATAATATGAAATTGACTGGTGACTCTTAAGAATTTACTGCAGCAGAGCTGCAGAATTGCAAGAGCCAAAATCTGAAATTTCATGAGGCTCCAAGGTACACATGGAACTGCGTGAGTTCTGAGGTTGTCTGTGAGAAGACAAAATCCAGATATACATGACAGCTTTTTAACTATTGCAAAAAGGATACTAGCCGTGATGACTAAAGAAAACCTCCACATTCAGAGGCAGTGAACCTCTGAATACGAGTGCCAGGAGGTAACTTCAGGGGAAGGCCTCAGCCTCAATACCCTCTTGTTGGCCCTCCATAGCAGCTGGTTGGCCACCATGTGAGACAGGAGGCTAGACTAGATGGACCACTGGCCGGATCCAGCAGGGCTGTCCTTATGTTCATTTTTGTTACGTTTCCACATGATGTTGTTCTGCATTTGTGCACAGACCCTTAACAGCCCATTCCCTTCTAAAAAATCTGCTTAGTTTTAAACCTGCAAAAAACCCCAGTGTTTCCTGGGCAAGAAGCTATGGGCTCAAGCAGAGAACTCTCTTGCGTCTGAAGGGGAATCATAATCTAAATGCTTGTCATAGATGCAGAGGAGTTAGCCGTGTTAGTCTGTGGTAGCAAAATCAAAAAGAGTCCAGTAGCACCTTTAAGACTAACCAATTTCATTGTAGCATAAGCTTTCGAGAATCAAGTTCTCTTCGTCAGATGCCTGATACAGAGACTGGTCAAATACAGAAGAGGAGGAGAGAGAAGAGGCAATTAGGGGGAGGAAGGGGGAGGGTGCAATCAAAACATTCCTTTGCTAGTATATGTAAACATCTCCTTTTAGTGTGTGCATCAGTTGGCTTCAAAGGAGTTTGCCCTTTTAGTTTGTAGCAGCCAAACAGCTAGACCATCCAATTCCAATGCAGTATGGGCCTTCGATAACCACAGCTCTCCCTGCCAGATGCATCTAACAAAGAGATCTGTGGTTCCCGAAAGCCCACGCCAGGTGCCACTGAGCTCCCCCAGACCCCACCTCTGTAAAGGAAATCTGTTACCTGTGGTAATGTGATAACCATTCATAGTCCCTATTCAGTCCCAGCTTGACAGAGTCAAATTTGCATATGAATTCCAGTTCAGCAGCCTCCCGTTGGATTTTGTTTTTGAAAGGTTTCTGTTGAACTACAGCAACCTTTAAGTCTTTGATGGAATGTCCTGGTAGATTGAAGTGTTCTCCCACTGGTTTCTGGACGTTTCCATTTCTAATGTCAGATTTGTGTCCATTTATTCTTTTGCGTAGAGGTTGGCTGGTTTGTCCAATGTACAGAGCAGAAGGACATTGTTGGCACATGAGGGCATATATCAGATTGGAGGATGAGCAGCTGTAAGAGCCAGAGACAGTGTAGTTGATGCCATTGGGTCTCGGTCGAGAGCATTGGAGCAGATACGGTTGTAACATAAGTCTTGGCTGTAGACAATAGACCGAGTGGTATGTTTAGGGTGGTAGCTGGAGGCATGTAGATATGAGTATCGGTCTGTTGGTTTCCGGTATAAGGTGGTATTTATTCGTCCATTATGTAGTTGTACAGTGGTGTCCAGGAAGTGTACCTGTTGTGTAGAGTGGTCCAGGCTTAGGTTGATAGTTACAACCATATCTGCTCCAACGCTCTCGACCGAGACTCACACTTAAGAGATTTACAACAAGCATTTTTGGGACTACAGTACCCACCAAATGAAGTGAAGAAACAAATCAAAAAGGGCCAGACTAGTACCCAGAAACAGTCTACTCCAGGACAAACCTAAAGGAACTAACAACAGAACACCACTGGTTGTCACCTATAGCTCCCAGCTCAAACCCATCCAACGTATCATCAGTAAGCTACAACCCATCCTGGAAAATGATACCTCTCTCTCAGAAGCCCTGGGTGGAAGACCTTTCCTTGCCTACAGACAGCCCCCCAACCTTAAACGACTTCTCACTCACAACCATGAATCGGCCAGCAGAGTCACCAGCACAGGTACCAGGCCCTGCAACAGACCCAGATGCCAGCTCTGCCCCTATATCTACCCAGGGAATACAATTACAGGACCCAATGGCATCAACTACACTGGCTCTTACAGCTGCTCATCCTCCAATCTGATATATGCCCTCATGTGCCATCAATATGCAAATTTGACTCTGTCAAGCTGGGACTGAATAGGGACTATGAATGGTTATCACATTACCACAGGTAACAGATTTCCTTTACAGAGGTGGGGTCTGGGGGAGCTCAGTGGCACCTGGCGTGGGCTTTCAGGAACCACAGATCTCTTTGTTAGATGCATCTGGCAGGGAGAGCTGTGGTTATCGAAGGCCCATACTGCATTGGAATTGGATGGTCTAGCTGTTTGGCTGCTACAAACTAACAGGGCAAACTCCTTTGAAGCCAACTGATACACACACTAAAAGGAGATGTTTACATATACTAGCAAAGGAATGTTTTGATTGCACCCTCCCCCTTCCTCCCCCTAATTGTCTCTTCTCTCTCCTCCTCTTCTGTATTTGACCAGTCTCTGTATCAGGCATCTGACGAAGAGAACTTGATTCTCGAAAGCTTATGCTACAATAAAATTGGTTAGTCTTAAAGGTGCTACTGGACTCTTTTTGTAAATGCTTGTCAGTTACTCTTTCATGTGTTGATAAATGCAAGGGCCCCATCCCCTGCAGAAATTAACATATCAGGAGGGAATTGTCTGCCTTTTGGACAGAGGAAAGGGGATCACTGGAGGATGAGGATTTTTTTTAGATTGTAAAGGTACTGTGTTATTCCTATCCAGCATTATTCATGCTCATGTATTTTTTTAAGTGAGGGGTTCCTCAGAGGCATCTCTGCAAATACGTGTTTTTTTTAAAAAAAAAATTAAAAGAGAATGTTATTTCTATGTAGTGTTACACATGCTGCTATTCCGCCCACAGGGTGAATAAAGAATCAAGTGGTTTATGTGAGAACAGAAGGGGGGGGGGTTCAATGTGCATCAGGTATGTATGAAAGGGAAACCATGGCTAAAAAATTGAGAGAAAACAGGTAACATCTCCAAAGTGAAGGTGATTTCACACAAAATTGCATCAGCAACCAGACAACTACAGAAAAATCATCCCAGTGTGGAAACACCCAGAACAGTACAGTAGCTTAACAGAAGGTGTTATCTAAATAAATTATTTCTAGACAATGCCATTTTGTGATGACAAATGGTATTATGACCCTTTATTTAAATGCCAGATGTCTGCTTTTTATTCATGTTTGTTCTAAAGAAAAGACACTCTTTCTGAAGATATTTTAATGACTGAAGGAGAAGGGATTAAGAAGACTATTGTTGACTCCAAGGAGGAAGCTTTGAAAGAGAAGAAAAGCTTCATCCCTCTGAGCATTGAGGATGAAATTGAGAGACCAAATGCCAAAATAATCAGAGTTGACTTGCCAAAAACAAAACCACCTACTCCAATGGTAATATTTTGTTTCCTACCACCTTCACAACTTTCTTTATATGCTAGTAAGTTATTAATATGATATTCCATTCTCCATTTGAAACATAGGTACCAATTTCCAAGTTGCATGAATAACTCTGATTTTCATGATGTTATAAATTGATCACAGTAGTAAGATGCCTTCTGACACTTGACTAATGTGCATATGTCTAACCTCATGAGATGTGCCCGTTTTCATAGGAATATAGTTAAAGTGTTGCAGTATGCATTTCTGCATAATTTTCAACTGGTTCTATGTCATGTTGCAACTCAGAAACCACATTACGAAAACAATGGAAATTGACAGTTTTTCAGTGGTTTAGGTTCTGCAACCTTATCTAATAAAGCTACAGGAAGGATTTTGGAGTGTGATGTAAATCATGTCAGAAACAATTTCCAAGCTGGGTATAGAGGACACTGAACAAATAAGTGATGCAAAAAGAGAGAAGTTCTGATATACAACAGGAATTCCTTTTATATTTCATTTATTTTCTCCATAGATTGCTTTTCAGTTATTATAACCTCCAAGGCAGTCTCTGATAAAAAAAATTCAAGATTAATTTTAAAAGCCAGCATAATGCAGTTGTTAAAAGTATTCACCTAGGAGCTGGGGGACCCAGGTTCAAATCCCCACTCTGCCATGGAAAGTTGCTAGATGACCTTGGGCTAAATCATTCTCTCAGCCTAATCTACTTCACAGGGTTGTGGTGAAGCTAAAATGAAGAAGGGGAGACCAGTGCACACTGTCTGTACTCCTTGGAAGAAGGGTAGGATAAAAATGTTATAAATAGATGTCTAAAAATAAATCTAAAAATCAAAAGGAAAATAACAGCAACATCAGAACAATGAAAACAGGCATCAATTTCTGGAGAATACCAAAATATGGAAATAAACAGAAGTGCAGAAGTGAAAAGGGTCAGTCCCCTCTGTAAAAAGAAGAAAAACTGTGCCTACTGAACCTCCAAGGGGCGGCAGTTCTAGAGAATGAGACTGCCACAGAAAAGTTCTACTTCTTTTTGGTACCTGGTGCAGGGCTTCATTGGCGTATCTGAATGCAAAGAGGGGAGAGGGAAGAACAGTGCTGACTACTGCCTGCCTTGTTCCATCTGACTATTAAACATGTATGCTAAGAAGAGGTTTCAGGTTCTGAAGAAAAAGCAGTGGTGTGTATTCTGCCATGCTCTCATCCATGATCAAAGCCTTTCTCTGACTTAAGCTACTCTTCTGCTGACAAAAGAGCCATACTAAGATGGAGGAAGGCTCCTTAAACTGGAGAAATGCTTGAAGCTTTGCTGAGTGGAGTGGTAGGTCACAGACCAGTATTGTGATTCTTCAGCAAAATACATGTCATGTTAATAGGCGCTCAGCATAGCCAAGGCAAAACACAAACTCCTTTTTACTGGGAAAAAAGGCTGATGAACTCTAGTCCTTAAGCCTGACTTTTGCCTGTTGGCAGATATCTTTGTCTTAAGGACAGTTAAGACACACTATAAATAAATTGGAATATATCAGTTACTAAGGCTAGATACTTCTCCCTCCACCCTATGATAATAGAAGGCATTTTTGAATGACAAGAAGGCTGAGAGACCAGAATTCTGAAGAATTTTTCAAGGACTGGGGGAGATTGAAGGAATATTTGGAGAAAAAGTGGGACATGAAGGGGGAATTATGGCAATTTGAAAGTTATTAACTGGGAGAATTATTAGAGATAGGGATCTTTACCATTTAAAGTGAAGTTTTAATTATTGTTAAGTTTAAGTATTGAATAGATCTGATTTTAATGGATATTATTAATTTATTAAGGAAATACGGGATAATATCATATAGAGGGAATAGATAAGTAAGTAATAAAATAAGATATGGGTTGGAAAACTGTTAGAAGTCTGAGGAAAAGGGGGGAGGGAAAGGGTGGGGGGAAATTGATATTTAGGTTTTTAAATAAAAATTTTATTTGTAATTTGTACTCACCTAATAAAAATTTTCAAAAAAAAAAAAGAGAAGACAATAGAAGGCATTTTTGGACATGCTATCCAGGGATACTCCCAACCAGCTGCAACACCCTACACATCATCTATATCCATCTAGCCATGTCATTATTTATATATTGGAAGATCTTTTCTAATAATGAATGATTTTTAAAAAAAGAATTGATTGGAGGGGGAGGTAGCTGCTATAGCAGGAGGGAGAAGTGGGAAAAAATCCATACTGGGAGTAGAACTCCAGTTATAGCTCTGAATCCTGCCCTATATTATTTCTACAAATGACTATATCTGTATTCAACACAGTCTGATCACAGCATATGCGACTAAAGCTACAAATACTGAAATGCAGCAGGACCAGTGCAGTGACTGGGAATGCCAGGCTTACATGTTTAAAGCCCAAATTCCCACAGACGCCTGCTTTCCCTACCTGAAAGAATTTTGCAAGAATAAGAACCGAACAATTTGTGACCACGAAATGCTGCATTATATACAAACAACAGCAACAAAACCCTAAAAACAGCAGTGGGAGATGGATTTGAGCCATGGCTCAAGGAAAGGGGATTACCCTGTCTCCCCATCTCATTTTCCCAATCTGAGTCATTGCCACTCAAGGGAGGACTGGGGAAGATTATTTAAATCAAGAAAGAGACACAGAGGAGGGGAAGATTAAATTCCTCTCCTCTGTGCTACAATTGAATTTTAGTATTTTAAAAAATACAGAAGATCTTGACTGCAGATCTCTTACATCCTTCTTGAAGGAAGGGTAGATTAAATTTACATCTAAGAAATAGATGCTATCTTTAAACTATTCCAAGAAAAGTACAAGCTTAATTGATAATATGGTTTTCCTTAGCAGGGTTTGTATTTGATCTGATGCTATATATTTCTGAATTCATCATAAGCTGAAATCGCATGTGCATTATAAAGTGTCAGTTAATGCACTTTATCACCATTCACATGTCAACCTTTCCCCACAGTAAATGTCACTACACCCCCTTTCCAGGTAGTAAAGGAGAAGACACTGCCTTCTTGACTATCCTGAATGCTGGTCCAATAAGCTTCTGATGTAATCCCCTAATAACTCTGTTGTCACTAGAAAAGTCAGTTGAAGGTCAGAAAAGCTTGCCCACATATGAAAAGGGACTCTCCCAAACACATAACTAAACTGGCAGAGGGAGCAGAGAACTTAAAACGTATTTCAGATGCAACATATCACATACATGATCTCTGAGATCAAAATTCCAGGAAGGTTGAAATGCCTCTGGTCATCCACCTCCTAGCATGACCATCCCTATTTAGAAACCTGATGCAACAAGTGCATTTAAAAACTGCCTGCTTGTATTTCACAAGCACAGCTACTGTGGAAAAGAGGTTCAGACAAAAGTACTTTAAGTGGCATGTGTTATATCCTTCTGCTTAACCAATTTGGATGAAAGATGTTTACATCTCTCTCTCTCTCTTTCCCTCTTCTCTAGAAAATGAGTGAAACATGTCCTGTATTGTGCAACAATGAAAGATATCTACAGAAATTTATTTTGGATAAATATGTTGACCAGTATGGAGATAAAGCATCTCATGATGCACGTGTGGTGTTTACACAGGTGAACCCAATTCTACAAAACAACTATAATGAAACTCTTGCAATACTTCGAAGTCAAAATTTTGCTTCAAGAGTAGCAACAAAAAAGAAGAAAAAGCCCATATTGTTCAGCAAATCCCAAATCCTCAGTGCTGACATTTTATCGTGGGAGAAAAAATGTTGTACTTCCATGCATTCTAAAATTAGGAAACCAGTAGGGCAGAAAATGCCTGGAAGCTTCACTCAGGCTAACATATCTATCATGAAAGAAGCAGCAAAAGAAAGAAATGTTTCACAACCCATTCATAAGAAAGATGAATTTATAGTATGTGGAGTAAATCTTAAAGTTGATATAGGACATGAAATTGTGTCAACTGGTGGGATTTCAGGAACAAAATCCCAAATCCTGGACTCCTTGAACAAGCCAGTAATTCCTGCTGAAGAAGTCTCTAAGAAAAGAGTGGTTTATGTGGACTACATACCTATCTCAAAGCCAGTTAAAATGTATACTACATATGGTGAACTCTCTTGTCCTGACTCCTCTCTTCCAGTTAACGGTTTTTCAGTAATAAATGACTGTATTGAAGGCAAAGCAATCCAGAGAGACCAATCTGATATTAACCAGGATGCTTCTGACAAGAAAGCCTTCCTAGACAAAACTAGCGTAGATAATACGGCATTTTCAGGGTCCCGCTACTCATTTTCATTCGATGAAAACCGTGATATATCAAGCAGTACAATATCAACAATATCATCAAGAGGGTTTCAATCAGAATTAAACATGAGCTTTAAGACCCAAGAACAAAACCAGGAGTCCGTTATATCCTCCAGTTCTCAAGTTATAAGTATACCAACAGCACAATACGATGCCGGTGAATTCAACAGGGACCTGTCTATGCAGAGGACTACTGGTCATTGATCTAAATAGTGATAAGATTGAACCTCTGGCTGTGAAATGGATTTTGTGTTGTATGCAGTCCCTTCAGTCCTGCTAATAAACCTGTAGAAGAATTTATTTATTCATTTATTTAAAATATTTCTATATCACCCAATTGGACCTCCAACATGGCTTAAGAAACCATTTAAAATTTCAACATTAAAACAGCATTTAAAATAAAGTATATAAAAATAAACAGTTCAATTAAAAAAATATAAACACAAACACCCATAACCAAATAAGGGAGGAGGATCAATAAAAGTTTCTGGGGGAATGCCAAACAAAATGAAAGTCTTTACCCAATGACAGTAGACAATGATAGCAAGAGACTGACAAATCTGCCTGGACAGGGAGTTTCAATGTTTTGGCACCACAACCAAGAAGGCTCTTTCTCAGGTAGCCACCCATCTGAGAGTGCACCTTAAGCAGGGCCTCCAAAGATGACCAGAGTGGCCAGATAGGTTCATATGGAAAAACATAGTCAAGATATGCTGGCCCCAAGCCCTATAGGGCTTTAAAGATCAATACCAGCATATTGAGTTGGGCCCGAAAGCAAATTGGGAGCCAGTGTAGCTAGAATAGGACTGGATCCACCCCACTCCACACTCTGCCACAGCATTTTGTACCAGCTGTTGCTTCCAGACAGTCTTCCAGGACAACCCTGGCAAAATTGTTTAATGTGGTCTCCTTGCTGGAGGGAGGCCGTCAAATTTTGAATTCGGATATTAGCTGTGAGGCTTTGGGGAGCTTTTTTGCTGATAAAATCTTGTCTCTCCGCCGCGACTTGCCAGCCACAGTTGATTCAGTGAATGAGCTAGAGACCTCTTGGTCATCTTCCGGGCCAATATTTGATCATTTCAGCCCACTCTCTGGGGAGGAGATTGACAGGACCCTGTGATCAGTTATGCCCACCACATGTCTCTTGGACCCATGCCCATTGTGGCTGGTAAAGGCCAGTGCTGAGGAGCTGCGGTCCTCACTGGAGGCCATTGTTAACCTATCCTTAGGCTCCGGGGTTTTTCCTGGGCCATTAAAGGACGCTGTGGTGAGGCCTCTTTAAAGAAACCATCGCTGGACCCCACTGACCTGGTCAATTACTGCCCGGTTTCAAACCTCCTGTTTCTGGGAAAGGTGATTGAGCAGGTGGTGGTGGAACAGCTGCAGGGCTTCCTAAAGGATGTCTCAGCTCTAGACCCCTTCCAGTCCGGGTTCCATCTGGGACATGGCACAGAGACATTGCTGGTCGCTCTCACAGACGATCTTCGTAGACATCTGGATCAAGGTGGCTCGGCGCTGCTGATATTATTGGATCTGTCGGCAGCATTCGATACAGTCAATTACGATCTTCTGACTCACCACCACATCGATACAAGGGACTGCCTTACAGTGGCTTGTCTCCTTTCTCCATGGTTGGGGACAGAGGGTGGCGATTGGGGAGAAATTGTCATCCTGCCACTCTTTGGTGTGCAGGGTCCCACAGGGAGCAATACTCTCCCCATTATTGTTTAACATCTATATGCGCCCTCTTGCCCAGTTAGTGCAAAGTTTCGGACTTGGGTGTCATCAATATGCAGATGACACCCAGTTGTATCTGATGATGGACGGATGGCCCGACTTAGCCCCAGATATCCTGGAACATGCTTTTGCAGCCATGACTGGTTGGTTGAAGCAGAGTCAGCGGAAACTGAACCCAACAAAGACGGAGGTCCTGTACTTGAGCCATGGGGGATTAGGTCTGGGACTCTGGCTACCAGCCCTTGATGGGGCACCGTTAGTGCCAGTTCTGAGGGTTAAGAGCCTGGGGGTGATCTTGCATGCCTCCCTGAAAATGGAGGCACAGGTCACAGCAGTTGTCAGGTCCTCTTTTTTCCATCTGCAGCAGACCAGGCAACTTGTCCCTTACCTGTCAACCCGTGACTTAACTACAGTGATCCAAGCAACAGTCATCTCTAGGCTAGATTACTGTAACTCGTTCTATGTGGGGCTGTCCTTGAGCCTAACTCGATTACAGCTGGTACAAAATGCAGCGGCACGTGTTATTACGAGAGTGCCAAATAAGGTACATATAACACCGTTCTTACGCGAGCTGCATTGGTTGCCAGTGGAGTACTGGATAAGATTCAAGGTTCTGGTATTGACCTATAAGGCCGTGTGTGGACTGGGACCAGCGTATCTATGGGACCGTCTCTCCCCATTCCCTGGAGAACACTCTGATCAGGGGACAAACAGCTGTTGGTGGTCCCTGGCCCCAAGGAGGCCCGCCTAGCCTCAACTAGAGCCAGGGCCTTTTTGGTCCTGGCTCCCACCTGGTGGAACCTTCTGTCTGCTGAAATTAGGGCCCAGCATGACCTACTATTTTTTCGGTGGGCCTGCAAGACGGAGTTGTTCCACCAGGCATATGGCTAAGGCTGGGCCTCTGCCGGCCTGAAAAAAGGGATGTATAAAATCTTAACCCTCCCTGTGAAGCCTGTCCACCATCCTGTTTTAAAAGTGTTGTTTTTAATGTACATGAATTTTTTAATTGCATTTTTAGTATGTTGTTATTCGCCCTGAGTCCACTCGCGGGGAGGGTGGAATAGAAATCTGAAATAAATAAAACCCCATGTAGAGTCCATTGCAGTAGTCCCATCTTGAAGTTATCAGGGCATGTACCACAGTGGCAAGATTTTTGCCATTCAGAAAGGGCTACAGCTGGTTCATGAAGCTGATGAAAGGTACCTCCAGCCACTGTTGCTACCTATTCATCCACAGGAGACCTGAATCCAGAAGCACCCCCAAGCTACGGATTTGCTCATTTAGAGGGAGCACAATCGCATTCAGAACAGGAGATATCCTTATTCATGGGTTAAACCTTTCCCCCATCAGTTTTGTCAGGATTAAGTTTCAGCTTGTTATTTTATTTTTATTTATTGAACCAAATTTATATCCTCCGTTCCTGCCCTGGCTAACAAATTAAAACATACATACTAAAATCACATAATAAAATGATAAAAATCAACCCAAACACATCATTAAAACAGTTAAAATCAGAGATTTAAAAACAACAATTAAAACATTGGGTATGAAGGGGGATCACTGAGGGTATGCCAAATAAAGAAGTCTTCACCCACTGGTGGAAGCTGACAACAGAAGAGAACAGACTCCCTTCCCTTGGGAGAGAGTTCAGAGTTTTGGTGCCACAGCCAAGAAAGTCCTCTCCTGGGTTGCCACCCATCTAATCTCAGAAAGGGAGATCCACGCATGAGCTAGCTACGAGAAGACGTGCCTCTGACCTGCTCCACCAAGTTAAAAGATTTATGGCCCTAAAGGGATACTAAAAGGTAATAAATCGCTCGGGAGAGTTAAAAGGGTGCCTCTGATAAGGAGGAGACAAGAAAGAAAGCTGGAACGCTAAAGGGAAAGGAAAATTAACTCAGAGAAAACAGCAGCTGGGTGTGCGACCAGAGTTTCCTGCTGCAAGCTAACTATAGCTATATACAGACTAAACAACCAAATCATGGCTCGAAACATCCGAGAATTGTCAGAAAAGCTAACTAAATTTGAAGATAGAGTGACAAAAGACCTAGAAACCTTGAAAAAAGATACTGAACGGATAGCACAGGAGATGGGCGCAGTGAAAGAGATGGCTGAAGAGGCAAAGAAAAAAGCCGACATTAATGAGAGAAGGATAAATGAGTTGGCAAAGAACTTAGCAGGGCAGTCAGATCGTCAAAGACGGAGGAACATGATTATATCTGGTATTAGTGAAAAGATAACACCAAGGCAATTAGAAGAAGTACTTTGTCAGTGGTTCAAAGAAAATGGCACCCAGGTGGAGAGGGAGGAGATTGAAAGAGCGCATAGGCTGTTTAGAAAACAAAGAGGAGGAGAACCCAGACAGGTGATAATTGCTTTTGCAAGAGAAAAATTAAAAGATGGAGTCTTTAAAGTCCTTAGGAGGGTTAAAGACCTGAAGTTCAAAGGAAATAAAAGTTTTGTAACCCATCACTTCAGTCAGGGTACATTGCAGGAAAAAAGGTTGCTGAAGCCTTACGCACAAAGACTTCATAATGAAGGGATTGACTTTACATGGGGTTACCCAATAACCCTGATTGTGTATTGTCGAAGGCTTTCACGGCCGGAGAACGATGGTTGTTGGGGGTTTTCCGGGCTGTATTGCCGTGGTCTCGGCATTGTAGTTCCTGACGTTTCGCCAGCAGCTGTGGCTGGCATCTTCAGAGGTGTAGCACCAAAAGACAGAGAATTGTCTTTTGGTGCTACACCTCTGAAGATGCCAGCCACAGCTGCTGGCGAAACGTCAGGAACTACAATGCCGAGACCACGGCAATACAGCCCAGAAAACCCCCAACAACCAACCCTGATTGTGTTCCGAGATGGTAAGAGATATAGAGCCAGGAATCCAACAGAGGCGATTAAAATGCTTAACGAGCTGGGACTGGACGCCAGCAATTTGGAAGAGGATGATATGGACCAGGAGAGTAACGCAGACGCTGGGGACGGATCATCAAGGTCAAGCAGCTCCAAGCGGCCAAGAATAAACTCCCGAGACGAAAGAAGTTAAAGGGAAGTAACCACCCTATTTGGGCCAAATCTAACTAATGTTATAGAAGAATGAGGTGGGGGAGGGGGGAGGATGCAGGATCTCCAGAATGTGGAGAGAACGGGTGGAAAACCGCAGAAGAAATTCTCTTTCACAAGGGAGGGGGGGATGGGATTGGGGAAATAACAGAATAAAGGCTAATAAACTTCGGCTACGGGGGCGGGGCACGAAGTCATCCAAGGATCATGGCTAGATTAATTAAAATACTTTCACTGAATGTGAATGGCTTATCCTCAAATCTTAAGTGATATAGGCTAGGTAAGATGGCAAGAGAAGAAGCTATTAACCTAACGTGTATCCAGGAAACACACAAAGCTAAAAGGGATTCCAGATCACTTCTTAATAACCCAGGGTGGATAACCCTTGCTGAATCTAGAGGGACCAATAAAGCAAGGGGGGTAGCAATATTAGCTACTAAAAATTTGAATGTAGAGGTAGTAGATAAGCTGGAAGATAAAGATGGTAGATATGTATTAGTTAGAGGTAAAATAAATAAAACATACTTTACAATCCTAAACTTATACACACCCAATAGAGGTCAAAAGGGTTTTTTAAATAAAGTAATTAAAAAGGCTAAAAACATCATAAAATATGGGAAAAGTACCGTAGATAAATGGTGATTAAAGGAAGTATATGATGCATGTTGTCAAAAACCCACTCCTACCTTCTTCTCAAATAGGTTTAGAACTTCTTCCTTTATAGATTTCATTCTAGTTAAGGAATCAAGAACACTCTCTGTTGAAGCGGTTCGGACTTACCCAATTTGGATTTTGGACCATGCCCCAATAAGGGTGGAGGTGCACTTGAAGATGGATCGGAGTATGAGACCTTGGAGATATAATAACTTAGTAATGGCAAAAAAAGAGGATAAGGATTATATAGGAAAACAGATTAAATTATACTTTAAGGAAAACTGGAATACAGTAGCTACCAACACCCTGTGGGATGCAGCGAAACCAGTAATAAGAGGTTATTGTATAAGGAAAGAAATAGATATTAAAAGGGAGTGGTACCAAAACAGACAAAGGAAGATTCAGGAATTGGAAATGCTTCAACAACAACAAATGAGGAGGTATAACCCACAGGTGTAGATCCAAATAAAAGAATTACAAAAGGAATTAGATAAGCTAGATTCCATAACATTATGGAAAAAGGAAACATTAATTAATCTCAGAAAGTGGGGGCACCTGAAACAGGGCCTCCAAAGATGATCGTAAAGGTTGGGTAGATTCATAAGGGAGTAGGCAGTCTTTCAGATACGTTGGTCCCAACCCATATAGGGCTTTAAAGGTCAACACCAGCACCTTTAACTGTGTCATGAAACAGATTGGGAGCCAGTGTAGATGGGCTAAGGCTGAAGTGAAATGGTCCCTACAACCCACTCCAGTCAACACCCTGGCAACAGCATTCTGCACCAACTGAAGATTCTGAACACTTCTCAAGAGCAGCCCTACATAGAGCACATTGCAGTAATCTAATCAAGATGTAACCTGGGCATGAATCACAGTGGACAGATCTTTTCTGCCCAGGAGAGGCTGCTATTTCATAAGAAATAGCTCAGACACAGGCCTTGATAGGGACAGGAACTTAATGCTATGCTATTAGGTACCATCTGCTGATGTAGATATGTGTTTATTAGGGAGTTTCCACACAGATAAACATGCCATGGAAATTTGTCATGCTTTATTTCAGATAGATTTCATCTCTGTGCTCAGCTTTATGCTTGTTTAAGATTTTTCTGCTACTAATCTGTATTGTATCTGTTTCCTTGAATGCCCTAACTGTTCATCATTGTACTTTGCTCAGTGAATGTCCCAGCTGTTGATTATATTGTATTTTCACTCGCACTGTTGTAATCCACCTCGGCTCTCAATGAGAAAGGCAGACTATAAACAAACAAATAACCAGATGAAGCTGGAAAAAGCCACTTCTGGCCACAGCTGCCACCTACTTATCCAGCAGTAGGCTGGGGTCCAAGACCACTACAAACTACGACATGTTCTTTCATGGGACATGCAACTCCATTCAGAATGGATGACACCTTAAATTCCTGGTCAGACCTTCTGCTCACCAGTAGCACTTCCATCTTGTTGGGATTTTCAGTTTATTAGCCCACAACCACTCAAAAACTGCCTCCAGGCACCAGTTCAGGGTTTCTACACCCTCCCTGGAATCAGCTGGAAGTGCAAGGTAGAATTGAGTAATTATCCACATACTGGTGACAACCCAGCTCAGATCTCCTGATGGCCTCACCCAGTGGTTTCATGTAGATGTTAAAAAGCATAGGAGATAAGATGGGGCCTTGCAGAAACCCACAGCCCAAGGGCTGAAAACAGTCCCCAGCACCACCTTCTGAAACCACTGAGATGTCCAGGAGAATTAACACTCTCTCTATCCTGCAGGTCATCCACCAGGGGCTGCCAAGGCTGTTTTGGTCCCATAGCTAGGCCTAATCCATTCCAAAATTGCCCCAGGCACCAGTTCAGGGTTTCTACAGCCTCCCTGGAATCTGCTGGAAGCACAGGATAAAGCTGAGTGTCATCTGCATATTGGTATCAACTCAGCCCAAGAATTGCTTTGTCCACATTTGTTGCCATGTTCTAGTCCACAATAATTGCAATCAGTGGCAGAAAATATCTCATCAACTTAAATATATAATAATTTACTATTAACTATACAGTCATTTTTAGGATGAATATCAAGACTGGGCTTGAGCACGGTGGACAAAATGGATCCCTGCAGGACTTCGACCCCAAATGTCTAATTCAGCTCTAAAAAGTAGTCAGGGGGTCTGATATAGCTTGGAGCCATACTGGGGAATGGGTTGCTATTAACATTGCCTCTGTGCACTGTTTCTCTGGCAGGAAATGGTTTTCTAGGTTGCTTTAACCCTGGGTAGCGTAAGGAGTACAGGTAGTTTTATTTTACTTTATTTATGCTTCTTCTTTCTTCCCAATGGGAACCTAACGTGGCGTACAATCTTTTCCTCTTCTTCAGTTTATCGTCACAACAACCCTATGCGGAAATTAGGCTGAGTGTGAGTGACTGGCCAAGGACACCCAACAAGCTTCCATGGCAGAGTGGGGACTCGAACTTGAATCTCCTGGACTCTAGTCCAATGCCAGAGATAGTAACAGTATGTGCTGCTTGCGTGTTATGTGCTTTGCTTGCTGTGGATCCAAAAAAATAGCAGCAGCTGGAACACCAGTAAGCTGGGCAAAGGTTTACTATCAACCCCACCCCCCCCAGACACACACACACATCTTAGATTCTCCACTGCTGAGATAAGCCAGGAGCCACATTTCATCTAGCCCTATCTTTCTTGTATTGCAGTCTATTTTGAACAGCTGTGGATAGCATCAGATTAAAAGGCGAAGTATGAGCTTCTAAATCAATCAGCCATTGGTTGATTATGTATCAAAGGAAGCAGCTGTGTAAACAGATTCAGATCAATGGAATGATGGTTTCCCGACTAATTGTGTGCCCACATTATGGTCAGATATTTTTTAATTCCTCTTCTTGTGTTTGTTGTGAGTTGAAGCAGAGCTTTATTGAAAGTTGAAGAAACATTGTATCTACCACATTCATGATGCCTCCCAATCCAGTTACTCTGCCAAAAGAGGAAGTTGTTCTGTTTGAGCAATTTTTCTTTAGTTTTTTTTTTTTTAACCAGCTCTAGCCCACAAGGCTGCATGTGTCTGTCCTATCAACGGAACAACTCCAAGGGCCAATGTGCATGTCCTTGTGTCTCGCTGAAAGGCATGGTCTAGGAGTTCCATGCTTGAAATATGATTCCTAGTCACGTGCAGGCCTTAGTTAAATTAGGACTAGAGTGCATGGGGAGAGAGGCTTAACCCCCTCCCCCCTTTCCTGTCCTGAAATGGCTCCAAGGCTCGGCTGCTTGCCTGGTCGATGGCTATGCACAGCAAACGTTAGCAGCTCCTAGGGATGTATCAGATGAGGAAAACTGTGCAAGGGAGTGGGTTGAGCTATCTCTCCTTGTTGTCCCACTCAGAATTTGGCCTGCACTTATCTAGCAATTAATTGAGCACATCAGATTGGGGGAGGTGTGTGGCAGCCAGGTGGGTGACACAAGGCCTTTCTGACATATGAACTGGCACTCAGTCATGTTAGAGGTTATGGTATTTTATATATTTAGTTTAGCAATTTAGCAGAGTAACATATAGCAGAGCAATTTAGTCAGAAGCGTTTAAAGCCTTACAAACGTGCATTAATTAATCCTCAGACAAAATTCATAGAAAGATAGAACTTACAGTTTATTGTAGCAGATTTCTCCATAGCAATATCTTCTGGTAATAACAAGGGAAAGATCCTATCTAAAGAGTTACATTTTCTAGTCTAATACCAGGGCCTGAAACTAGGCAGCGAGGTTGTAGGTGCAGGTTTGCGGACAAAGAGAAGGGCTCCATGAGGAGCATGGTGGCTTTACATCTTTTCTCTTGGAAGAGCATGAGGGAAGGTGTGAAATCTCCCAAGAGGCACAGAGGCAAGAGGAGGAGTCAGTAGGCGTTCCCACCTTAGACAAGAGAGTGGCAGATTGCTAGACTTATACATTACATTCAAAGAGACATGCAGCACCCCCCAGTGTCCAAAGGCAGGCTGAGTCGCCTATTCCAACAAGTCAGACCTGGGTCACCCCATAAGTTGGGGTATAAGGCGCTCTATACAGTCCTTTATTTTCACCATATAAACTACCGGCCGCCACATAGGTCAGTGCTGTCTACTACGACCAACAGCAATTCTCCAAAGTCTCAGGAGGAGATATTTGGTATCACTTAATATTAGAATACCTGAGAATAGAACATTCAGTGTATAAAAGTAGGCACTCTACCACTGAGCCACAGCAGCCCACTGTTGCGTGGTGTGATGAGGCTGCAGAGAGATGGAGGCTAGATAAGAACGACAAAAACAAATAAACGATTCCCTTCCCGGACCCCCACCCCACCCCGATTGAGGCAGATCTGACTTGTCTAGGGCTCTCAGGCATCCTACAAAACACCCCTTTATAATAAGCACACGCTCAGGGAAACCCCCTTCGATACCATTACGTCACGTGTTCAACAACCGAGCCCTGGTCTCAAGAAAGGGATTCAAGAGCTGAGGCCCGGGTTCACATGGCGAAAGGAGCCCCTTTCGGAAGTCCCTCCCCCTTACAGTCTTCAGGATGCCTGGCTAACCGGCTTTAGGCAGCCCAGTCTGTGCAAGCCGCTGCAGCTGGACAACGGCCTAACCCCGTTATGGGGCGCTCCACTTCAGAGGAGCTGCACGAGCAAGGGCGGACGCACTGCGCTGCCTCCCCGGAGCGCACCAGCTGCCGGAGACCGGCTCCCCTCGCCCAGGCTAAGCCGCCCACCGCGCGCCCTCCTTCCCAATGAGCGCAGGCCGCTGTCCCCGCGCGCCTCGCTGCCTCCGCCCAGCCGCCTGCCGCTGGCTCGCTGTTGGGCTCCGCCCCTACCCGCCCAGCCTGACGTTCCGCTTGCAAGCATGTCGGCGGCCGCGCACAGACGTCAGGCTGCTGGGCTGAGAGGAGAAGCCCCCGCCGCCGCCTCTGCCGCGCCAGCAGCCCCCGCTCGCGGAGATGAGGAGCCGGGCATGGCGGCGGCCCCGAGCCTCACCGTCTGCCTCAGGCTGCTGGCCGCTGCCTTCTACGGTTTCAGCTCCTTCCTCATCGTGGTGGTCAACAAGAGTGTCCTCACCAGCTACGGGTAAGCCAGTCCTCCCGGGCAAAGTTCGTCGCCGCCGGCGCAAGCGGGAGGAAGTTTGGGGCAGCGCCGACGCGTGCGCCGGGCGGGGAGGCAGGTCGAGGGCAGAGCTAGCCTTTCGTTGTGTGCAGCAGGCGGCTGCTGGGAGCCGCTCTACGCACGGCTTTTACAACGGCTCGACCAGGCTGGGGAAGGCTCTGCCCGTGGCAAATAACGGAGACAGCACCTTGGCCACGGTCTCGGGGGGGGGGGCGTTTCCAAGGCCACTTGTAGGTGCTTGCCCTGAAGCTGCCAGGCGTCCCTTTCGAGCCCTAGAGCTCCCCCCCCCCACCGCCCCGCGACCTCCAGGGCCTCATAGAACAGATGCTGCTGCCCTCGGCCCCATTCATGCACTCTAGGTTCAGTAGCGCCTTAAAAGCAAACTAGATTTCCAGGGAAGAACTGGAGCTCTGACTCGCGAAAGCTCACACCCTGGAAATCTAGTTGCTTTTTGAGGTGCTGCTGGACCCAAATCTTGCTCTTCTACTGCAGACCAAGGCGGCCACCCCCGAAACTGTCTGGAGCTCTGCAAACCTTCGTTTGTTGCGCTGCTCCGTTTTCAAGCGGTTCCTCTTCCTTTTTGGGCTTTCACTCGGCGTGTACGTGTGTGTACTGTTTGAGCAGATGCATGTTGAGGAACCGATGCCATCCAGCCTCTGTGCAAATACCGTGGGACGTGTCGGGACTGAGCATGCAGGGGCGTTGGTTGCCAGTAGCAAAGACAGTTTTAATGCCTCCAAATTTCTTTACTTCCATTTTGGTCAGGGAATTGTGGCACTCTTTGCTACATGAAACTAGACATGCTGTTTTTGCCTGTCATCAGCCATGTTTTTAAGGGCACAGGAAGGTCTGTGCTATTTTGTTTAACTTGGTTTTGTTTGTTTGTAGATTTCCTTCCTCGCTATGTGTGGGACTAGGTCAGGTTAGTTGGAATCTTGATTTAAAATTTTTCTATCAGGGCAGGGAATGGAGGAAAACAAAATAGTGATCTCTCTTGCTTCTTCCACAGATGTTGGCTACAGTGGTTGTCCTCTGGGTGGGAAAGGCACTCAGGGTGGTGAAGTTTCCAGACTTTGACAGAAATATACCTCGAAAGGTATGGTATAAGCCGCCCCCCCCCCATCATCTGTGAATCATCTTACTAGAAGCATAATATCTCTTGTGCATTGTGTGTGTTTGAGCTAGGGGAGGGTGCTCTAAATTGTTTCATTGTATTTATTCTGCAGGAAGAATACAATACAGTGTACAACAATTCAAAGAACTCATTAAGTATTAATTTGCTACTGTACAACTTGAACAAACTTCAAGTTCTGTTTGATAATACTGAAAGGTTTGAATTTCTTCATCTTCACAGAATTTAGTCTATTAAGCAAAAACTCCAGATGACA
This sequence comes from Eublepharis macularius, assembly GCF_028583425.1. NCBI lineage: Eukaryota > Metazoa > Chordata > Lepidosauria > Squamata > Eublepharidae > Eublepharis > Eublepharis macularius. The sequence goes on from NC_072794.1 coordinate 74,898,543, forward strand.
GATTTGTTGCAACAACAGGATTTAATGGCACAATGTCCTATTGCATTGAATGCAAGATAATCGGAAGTGCCATTATGGATCTTAATTGGTAAAGGGTTCAGTGTGTTAATTTTAAGTGTTGAAAATGGTATCCAAAAAGCCAAGTTGGGAGCCCATGAGAAATTGCATGTGGTAGATGAATAAAATATTAGAAAATCCTCTCCTGTAAATAGTTCTAGTGGGATGCTGCTGATCCCGAGGCTAGCTCAGCATCCTTCTCACCTGTCTTGAACTTTGCCAGTCTACCGCTACAGGGCAGTTGCCTTGGCAGCTGAGGGTTGGGGTGTAGCAAGTAGGAAGCTGCTCACCTATCCCAGAATTTGAATAATACAATGCTGGACAGTGTTTTGATCCTATGACCCTGAGCATCGGGGGACCCCAGGAAAAGTGCGCGCTTATGTTTCAACATAAAAACCCCCTGAAAAACCCTTTTCTGTACATTTTTTTTTAAAAAGTCTAGTTATAAAGGGTTTTATCCCACCTTCCATTATGTGTTGTAACATATGGATGGATGTGCTTTTCCAGGTACTGGTGAATTTTTGAAGAACAGAAATGTGATTCTTTGGAGCTTTTAAAGAAAAATATTTTTCCTCCTGTCTATGGTTTCCATGGACAGCAGGTAATAAATGTAGGGAAAATTCCCGAAATGAAAAACTCTCTTGGATTGTTCATTGGATCTCTTGTAGATTAGGGTGACTATCCAAAGAGCCTATTTGGAGGAAAAGTGTTCCAAGACTCAGTTGTAGAATATGCCCTCATTGGATTTTGCTAGAATTCTTAATTTTTACTTTTTCGTCTCTGTGCTCCATCACGGAGGTTTTTTGGGAGGGGAGTAGTGGGGGTGAAATTGGGGGATATGTACATCCCCCAATACCAATTGTACACTCACATTTCAGGCTACTGTTCGGTGCGCTGCTCCCCTTTGAACTCAAAAGAATCCTGGCAGGAGGGTGTTGTTATAAATTGGGATTGTAGGAAGCACTTTTCTTCTGGTTCTTAATCTCTCTCTCACACACACACACACCGTGCCGCCAACACATTCTTAGTGGTCAGTTTAAAAGCTTATAGCATCCTGAAGTGGAAAGGAAAATTGGGCTTGGGATATGCATCCACCTTAAATCCTAATTTCTCTTTCCCGGAAGTTATGAGCTGTTATGGACTCAAGATCAACACTCTCTCCTCCCATTTTGTCCCTAGATGTAAAGTTTCCATACATTTTGAAATGGGGAGGGGGACGACGACACCAATTTTTGCCCTGCCAAAAGCATTGTGGAAAATTGAAATGTATGTGATACTTATTTTCCTGTCAAACCTAAAATTATTTTGCTGCTTTACATAAAATGTATCACTTATAATTAAATTATAAAATCTTGTTAATTGACACATTTATGGAATTTAGAGGTATAAATGTGTTAGTTTTTTCCAGCAAAATTACAGATATACCTGATACCTACAGAGTTCATTTAATGTATTTTAATTTTTGTGTCTGAGAGGTACAAAAAGACGGAGTTAAAATTAGGAAATAAATTTTATATAAAAGAAAAGGAAGTATATTATTGGGACAGAAATTGTCTCATACGGTCACAATAGGTCTACCAGCATACTTGGATATCAAGTTAAACATGATAGCACAGAACTCTGTAATATTTTATCAAATACATTATAGCATATTAATTGTTGCCCAAATTATTCACTTTTAAACAATAAACTTATCCTTGAAAATGTGTTGTATGTGCTTATAGTATACAATATAGGAATTATCATTATCTACTATAAGTTAACTTAGAGAATTGTTTTCATACTATACATTCTGAGAAAAGTTTTGTGTAAAAAGCATTTCACTTATGCCAAAAGTAAAAAAGGAGCTTTTTAAAGTGTCTCCCTAAATCTCCATTTTTTTTCCATCATAAAAATAGGAAAAACAGTCTTCTTGGGGGTGACTTTTTCTTGTCCCCCGCCCTTTTTTCTGGGCTTTCACATTGCTGTGCTTCCCCCTGCCCATGCTTCCTTGCCCTTGACATTGTTTCTTGAAGGCAAGTAGCATGCTCAATGCTAGTCAGGCTATTAGGGTTGGGCAGGTTCGTCCCCCTTTTTTAAGTGTTCCCAAGTTCAGTATTTTATTATGCATTCACATACAAGTTTATTTGAAAGTAAATTCTATTAAATTTAAGGGACTTCCTCCCAGTTAATTGTGTATAGAATTAAAGCCTTATGGTGAATCCTGTGTGCACTTACCTAGGAATAAACATAAAGATCCCAGTGTGACTTACCTCTAAGGAAGCTTGCATATCTGGTTTATTTTAGTCATCTTCATTTGTGGCTTTCCCAGTTTCTGAGATCCAGTTGAAACACAAATTTGGGCATTATAAAAGAAACTCATCTGTATTTGGCATAATGTTTAATGCTGATTCCTATGTGTAGAAATGGATTACCTGATTTAATAAACCTTTTTTTTTTTAAAAAAAATATTCCCTATCCATCTCATTAGGCCTACCCTGAAGACAAAATATTTTGATGTGATTGAATATACCTTTTGTTTTCTCAAATGGTATCTCTAAGTTAAATGTGTTCTTGAGAAAAGGAAGGATGTGTGTGTTCATGTTCTAAAGCTATAAAACCACACTGGTTCTAAGGCTGTAAAACTATATAGGTTCTACAGGCAAAGACTGTGTGCTACAAATAAAGCATTATTGTGCTTTTCCTGAGGGAAATATTATATACCTAGCAAAAGTGTTCCAATTATGTAACTATGTAATCATATGAATCTCTAGCAGACACTGCCATTTGTTTAAATATTCTTTTGTTCCTCTTATAATTTTGTAGACATTTCCACTACCTCTTCTATATTTTGGGAACCAAATCACAGGACTGTTCAGCACAAAGAAACTAAAGTATGGATAACTTTTTGTCTTATTAATTAGGTTATAATTTTCCTTAAGTCTTCAAGTAAGGACAAAATATCTCTGGTTTGGATCCTACCTAGTGGAACTAGGACACAGAGCAGAATTTTGCTGTGTCCTTCCTCCAGCTACAGCCTGCTCTAACCACCCTTAAGTCATACCTCTTGTAGACTCTCAGAAACAGCATAGGCAAGAATGGAGGAGATCTTCAGTGCATGGGAGACTCTTTAAAAATCATCTCTTCTATTCTGCAAGTGCAAGTTTTTCACCAGTAGCAAAGGTTTAGGGCTGCCAGTTCAAGCTTGGAAATTTAGCGGCAATTCCAGGGGGAAGTTTGGGGAGGGAACTCAGCAAGGATATTCCATAAAGTCCACCCATGAAGCTGCCATTTCCTCCAGGGGAATTGATCTCTGTAGTCCGCATATCAGTTGTAATTCCAGAAGAACTCCGGGCCCCACCTGGAGGTGGCAATCCTTGTTAGGTTCCAAGCCCAGCATGTTTTATTATTTCTTAGATAGTATTTGCAGATTTGGTAGAAATGTTACTTGCAGAATAACCTTTCTTTTTGCATCATAGCTAAAGAAAAAAGGATTGACATAGATATAGAAGGGCAAAAGTGGGCTCAGCTGGCGTTCTTATGATATTACCTCTTAGCCTGAGGAGGGCAAGTGTAAAGCATTTTTAAAATGCGGAGAGCCCTGGAGATTCAGCAGTTTTTGCAATTATGGGAATGTTGAGATAATTTGCCAGTCACTGTGTAATTCTGTAAAGATTGCAGCTGCTAGGGCATTCTACCCATATAACATCAGCTTACCAGGATGTTAGTACTGCTAGGCTGTAGTCTTATGTGCTATGATTTGGGAATACAATCCAGTGATACTTACTTTCAAGTAAACGTGTCACATCAGGCTGGGACTCTTGCTTTTCCCTCTCCTGTGCTCTCCACATTGTCAAAAAATTCAAACAAAATACAGTTATTTTCCTACCAAGATATTGGCAAATAATTAGTGCAATAGATTATTTATTCCTTGTTACAGACTTATCATGAACCTGGTGATAAAAGCATTATTCTCTCATGTTTCCAGTAATGTTTGCTCTCTGTTTCTTAGTGGCATCTTTGTTTCTGGGCACATTCATGAAGCCATTCTTAAAAGTTTACTATATCTAACCTGTGAGAAATTTTTCTGTTTTCAAAAAGACCAAAGCATCTATACTGCTATTTGAAAAAAAGTAAACAATATGCTGCCCAAAGGCATTAGCTTTAGCAATAAACTTAGAAAGGTGAATAGCAGTGCCACCTTAAGAAGAGTTACTTCCTTCTAAATCCTAAGTCCAGCGGTCTTAGGAGGGTGTAACACTACTTAGGATGGCACTTTAAATAGACTGTTGCACACTGAAAGTCTCACTTGCTCCAACAGAATAAACTAGAAGCAAGACTGCTCATTCATCATAACTTCTTAAGCATGATATTGCCAGGAGCAACAGTTTAAGTAGATTGTAATTTTGTGTGTGTGTGATTGGCCTTGTCCAAAACTGTCCCCCTTTTTCTGTTTCAGCCTGCCAATGTTTACGGTCCTGAGAAGGTTTTCCATTCTGTTTACAATGTTTGCTGAAGGAATTTTACTCAAGTAAGTTATGAGACTGTGCAGTAGACCTCCACTTTCTGGACCACATGGAAAGTGCAGCCTGTGTGCTCTCTCCTATAGATCTTTTGTTTTATGAGAAGTCAACTCAAGGTGTCAAGCCTTGGATTCTTCCCAAATATCCACTGACAGAAAAGTCTCCTTCAACAGAGCATGGCTTTCTTGCTTGCTTCTTCTCCCCACCCCCAACCATAGCTCCAAATACTCCCTGAAATGCTCCTGCAGTGGGGACAGGAGTCTGGAGCAGGGCAGAATTGGTTTAAAGCACCTTCCATCAGTGGAAATCCTCCACAGGATCCAGCTTATCTTGATTTTGTACCATGGCTTGTTGATCAACCCCTTGATAAAAGATCTTTATAGATGGCACTTTATAGACCAGTGTTTGCTCCACATGTTTTTTCTTGGTTTACTAGTCAAAGTCCTGTATGAATGTTGGAGAACTCTGTGAAGGTAGTCTCTAATGATGTGCTGAGCTTTGATCTGAAGCTTAGAATGATTAGAGCTCGCTTCCCCCAAGAGGCAGGCAACCTGCTTCAAAGCTCAGCAAGATGAGACAACTGCCCTCCAGTGAGTTTTCTTACTTTGTGCTGAATTTTGAAGTGGCGGTCCTTGCTTCAAAGTGTAGCATGATATGATATTGCTTATTGCAGTGAATTTTGGAACAAGTACAAGAAAGAGTTGGAGCAAGTAGCTCCACAATTCACACAGCAATGAGAGACCCTTCATTCCTTTCTCAGTGCAATATTAAATACGCTTTTTTCCCTCTCCCAAACTGAGGGGAGTAGGAGAGGGAGTTTCTCATGCAGAGCCCTCCTCAGTGGAGAGTGGATTTGTCCTTACCATGGGTGTGGACTGTGAGCTTAGGTACAAAAAGAATTACTTCAGGATTCATTACTTTAGTTTTAAAACCTCAGAATTTCATTTGGGTAAGCCACTCCTCACAGCCCCAGCTCCCCAGATGTATTGTGGGGATTGTAATAACAGTGACTTTATTCACTGCTCTGAGTATGGCGATAATCTGTCCAGAAGGCAGTATATAAGATAGGAGTTGATTATAAGAGGAGATAGAATGGGTGAACAAGATCTTATTTTGAAACCGTATGTGTTAAATATTTCTGTATTGTGGTTTGTTATTTTGTATGTTTTATATATATATATATATATTCCCCACTCTTTTGCCCATTGAGGACCTAAAGCAGTTTACATCAGCATCCTCTCTTCTTCTGTTTTAGCTTCACAATAACAACCCTGTGAGGTAGGTTAGGCTGAGAGTGTGACTGCTAGGATAGCTGGTCCCCCGCCTCTTTTTTCCTCCTGCGGCTTAGAGTCATGACAGGAGAAAACTTTTTTACATGGTCATCAACAATGTGACATTTCTGGGAAAAACCTGAAAGTGGCATCCATCTTCTGTGGGAATTGCTAGGGATTCCTAGAGAGATGTGATGTCACTTCCAAGTTTTCCCTTGAAGTGACCTGAAGCCTTTGGCCTGATGGCTGTCCCCCCATGCTCCCTTGGGCTCATGCTGGTTGCCAGTTCATGCCTGGCAACCCTAGTGACCGGCCTGTGATCACCTAGCAAACTTCCGTGGCAGAGTGGGAGCGGAACCTGGGTTTCCCAGATCCTAGTCCACCACTACAACATACAATTTGTTATACATCAAGTATCACATGATGGGCTGCTTGCAAGATTTCTTCATAGCAGCTGCTTATTTATCAGCTGTATTGTATCTGAGTCATTCATTCAGAACCCAGAGAGTCTTCATGTCATCCTAGCTTGTTTCTTCAGCAATGCAAATGGCTACAGGGGAAACATCCAAGAAAGACTTGTATAGTTTCACCCCCCATCAGAATTCTTCTTGATTATTTTTGCTTCATGAGCTTTCACGAGAGCCAGCATTGTCTAGTGGTTAGAGTGTTGGACTAGAATCTGAGAGGCCCAGGTTTGAATCCTTACTCTGCCATGGAAGCTTGCGGAGTGACCTTGGGCCAGTCATACACCCTCAGTTTAGTCTACTTCACAGGGTTGTTGTGCGGATAAAATGGAGGAAAGGGGAATTGTGTAAACAACCTTGGGTCTTCATTGGGGAGAAAGGTAGGGTATAAATGAAAATAAATAAAACTCTCAAGAGATCATGAACTATTTTAAGAATTGTGGCAACTCTGACCACCTGCTGCAGTAAAGAAAAATACTTGATTTTTTTTCCCGTCAGGAAAAAATTTTCTTGGGGAATTCAGATGACAGTATTCGCAATGATAATTGGTGCATTTGTAGCTGCAAGGTAAGAGTCAGAGCTTTTAAAAAAATAGCTTGGGTTTTGTTAACAGTTTTTATGCTAATGAATATTTCAAGAAGCTATCACAATAGAGAGTCTGCCTGGTTAGTGCAAGGTTAATAGAAATTTGGTTGATGTTCTGTGGGAATAAGTTGAAAATACACTATTGGCTAAAGTAACTTCCTAGATCAGTTAATATGCTGCTGCATGCTTGTACCAAGATCAGTGCATTGACTCTGAGGTATGCAGATGTTACTGGTTTATTTTCAAATTGCATGTCTCTTTTGCTTCTTCCTGGCAGATGATTCTGGAGCTGAGGTAGAAAATATCACAAGGCTTGAAGATACTGTTTCTCCAGCCCTGATTAGGATTAAGGGTTTAAGGCTGGGAGTAAGCCCCACTGAGGGGGGAGAGGAGAGGGATGCAAACTTCTTAGGGATGCTCCTTGAGCTTACCTGCTCTTCAGCTAATTCATTCAGCTACCTCCACCTTCCCTCTGGCTTTCTTCTAAGCTATTGCGAGCATTAACGTCAATTAATTAGTACATCAAACTTGCTTTATTGTAGGGCCCCGGGCTTAGGAGTACTTGAAAGAAATGTAAGCTTGCCCCTTCCTGGTGGTATCACTCAACGTTTACTTGGGTCCTCATAGACATTGGTCATGGTGTAGGCTTCTCTGCATGAAGATTTTCTTCCTGTTTCTGCTCTACTTTTGTCATACGATTGGTGCTGTCACCTGTGGTAGAGATGATGGTATACTGAAGAGAAATGAGAAGCTGCAGCCCACAAACTTCTTTCCAAATGATTAATGCTGGCTGCGCTCACAAGTGACACAATTGATCATACATTCGGTGTGCATGGAACCTCTAGTGCAGGACATGCTCCTCTATGCAGCCCAGTACCTTCTTCCAACAGTCGCACTTCAATCTGTTGCAAGTGTGATCTTTGTACAGGTGCCTGTTCTGCATGTAGCTCATGCTTATTTGGTATTTGTGTGTGAAATATATTCTCTGCGACTTTGAAATCTTCTTTTCCCTCTTAGTTCTGACCTGGCATTTGATCTGGAAGGTTACATTTTTATATTGATTAATGATGTCTTGACAGCTGCAAATGGTGCATATGTAAAACAGAAATTAGATTCAAAGGTAGGTTCATTTCTTTGTGAAATAATCTTACCCTGATTGACTAGTAATCGGGCAGATGTTGATCATTTTTCTTCAGAAAATGTATTGATTCTCCAGTATTGTTGATCTGTTCAGTGTCTTAATCAAAATTATATTTAATTCCAGATCATTTTATTTGATCATGCTTATTTCAGTTATACTTTACAAAAAGTAGGAAATAGAATGCTAACTTCTACTGCACCTATGCTCTTTTTTATTAGTATTAGTTCACCTCTCTGCATACCTCCAAGGTCACTGTCCCCATCCGCCATGCTCCTCACTTGGGATGAGATGGGAATCTGTGAGAGAGGGCTTGAACCCAGTTGCCCCCTCCTCCATATCATTTGGCTAAAATTCTGCTGCCACTCGAACTTGTCTGCTCTTCCCTTCCTGTTGGTGCGTGGAGTACTTCTTAGGCATGCACACACAGGGCTGTCTCTGTGTGCATGCCTAAGAAGCTACACACTCCCCCATTACTCTCTCTGCTAACTCTCTAGCCCAGTTTGGAGATCTGGTTTATTCATGCATAAGCTAGGTGTTTAGGTGTAAGAACTTTGGTAACAGTCTAGAATCTTTAAAAAGGAAAAAAAGTCCTTATCCAACTAACATACATCCCTATTTAATGGAAGCAAAAGTGTACAGGAAAAATGGTATCAGAACAACAGCACAAATGATACAAAATAAGAAAAGAATTAAAACATGAGGCTAGCTAAATTTTTCATGTCTCTGGCTTTACCTTGACATTCCTTTCAGAGGAATGGTCATAAGAAAAATTAGAACTCTGAAACTGAGGCTGGTCGATGTAAACCTCACTCCATTTTTCTCCATTCCCTGGTTCTTGGCTTGCACACCCTGTCCAGTGTAGGCTAAACTCTTTGCTTCCCATCTGAGAATTGATCACTTTGACCTATCCTGAAATGGGGACTGAGTCACCATGTTTCCTGCCACTCACCTTTATCCAGTCATAACAAGGTGCATGTGCAGCACATCCTTGGTCTTTAGAACCCTAACTCCAGATATCAACAGAGATCTATCCTGCCTCTTCTTGGCAAGTGAGCAAATGGTTATTAGGTGTTCTACCTATTGGTCTCCATAAATGGTGACAAGACAGTTCTTTGCCTAATTCCCATATGGGTGTGTTTTCTCTTGGACTGGGGTGTTAATCAAGACAATCTGCATTTCTCTGTTGTAACAGCATGCACATGCACTCGCAGGTCCAAACAAAGACTGTAAGAAAAGTCATGCAGGTACAGACCAAGGTCCACATAGTTTCATCAGTCACTGGCCACAGTTGCATTTGGCTTTTTGATTCAAGTGGCATATTCAGCTATAAAACCATTCAACAAAGGAGTCTGAAAATGTAAAATTAGCATGGTTCATTAGTGTTAAGATAAACATAATTGTGTGCCATCGAGTTGCAAACTGGTGGTTTTCAAGGTAAGAGAGGAGCAGAGGTGGTTTGCCATAGCCTTCCTCTTTATATCAACCCCTGCCTTGCTTGGTGGTCTAAGTACTAACAGTGACCAACCCTTCTTAGCTTCCAAGCAGTGATGAGATTGGATTAATCTGGGCTATTTGACTGCTAAGCATTTTATAATCAGAGCAATTGGACCTGTGCAGTTTTGTAAAATACAATGGTAAGCCTGTGTTGCAAGGTTATTACAAGTGCCTCACATCTGTATACAATCAGCATATTTGTATTAGGTTAACTAAATTATGTAGTAGATGAGTGCAAATCCCTGCTAACCAGTCTTAGTGAATCGGAAACCAGCCTTGAGACTGTGGGCTTTTCTGCACACCCAACTTATTCCTGGTTTTCTTGACAGTCCGTCCCCAAAGCCTGGAATCAGATTGAGTATGGTTCTTCTGCATGTCTGTCTTTTTTTATTTGCATTTTTACCGTTGTGGAGCTGGTTTATTTTGTTCTGCACATGCCTTAAATAATCAGGATTTTCAAGGGCAGGCGTTGTTGTCAGTGGCATCACTGCTGATGTCACAGCAGTGGGGTTGATTTGCTGCAGGGAGAAGAAGGGCTGTGAAGAAGGAATGCAAGGCTGCCTCTTGCAGTGCCACCTTAAAAAGAGTTGCATTCTCCTAAGCTCTTTGACTTAGAAGGGTGTAACTCTGCATAGATTGTCACTGTTTACTTCACCACAGTTATTAGGGAGCCAGCATTGCATACACAGCAGCCCAGTAACGGACTTTTTATGTACAAAGTTATATCTGTCTCCCTTTAATTGCTGTGTTAGTAGACCAGTTGAGAAAGTGACAGAGACGTGCTTTGATAATCAAATTAATACAATTTTGTTTCATATATTTTTGCTTAGAGCAGGTATTAATGTGTTAATATATAAATGAACAGTGTAACTAGTACAGCATATTCTATCACACATTTGTGTGTGTAGTTCTCTGTGTAAGCTGGCATTTATTTTTTCAGCCAAGATAAATACATAACTTTTTTCTTTTCCCCAGGAGTTAGGAAAATATGGCCTCCTTTATTACAATGCACTATTCATGATTCTTCCTACTTTGGCCATTGCCTATTTCACAGGAGATGTGCAAAAGGTAAGGATACTTGATTTTCTTTACAAAAATTACAGAATGGAAGTTTTAAATCAGAATTATATTGCTATACTTATATTGATTCGTACAATTTTTTTAAAATGAAGTATAAAATGTGGTAATGTGACAAAACTGTCCATGACATCTGTTACAGTTATGTGCTGCAGCTGAGCATGGTGAAGCCCCCAGACACTTCTTGCTGCATAGTCACACTACCCATGGATACTGTTGCCTTCCTGTTGTGTGTGTATGTATGTGTGTAGCTAAGGGGGACATGCTCATTTAGAAATGCATGCACCAGTCAAACGGATAGTAGGATACCAGCAGTATACTGGTGGAGTTTGTATTCACAGTGTGTGTGTGATGTGCATCTTATGCTACCGGTTTTTGAATAAACTTTCTTCTTTCTGTCCTGGCAAGCTCTTAGCAGTGAAGGTGAACAAAGTCCACTCTGTTGAACATCCAGGAAGTTCAACATTCATTGGGCTAGGAAATCATTGGCTTTGTTGTGTGTACTTATTTTAAGGCTACACCTCTCTCCTTTTTACATACACCATCCTCTGTTAATATGTACTGGTGGTGTTAAGGTAGTACCAAAGTATGAGCTCTGGGGAGCTTATGAAGAGAGGCTATGCTATGCATAGACAGTTGGGTTTCTTTAACATACCAGATTCAACAAGAGAACAAGTGTTGGCAAAAGTAGTAACCTAGATGTTTGAGCTTCAGTAAAGAACATTTGTAATGAACAGAGGGTTGTTTATACCAATAAAACATCAGTTATTCACCTAAGTTCTATTTCCTCAACATAGATATTACCAAGTTCTATTTAATGTATGTGAAGGCCTGAAAAATAAAACTGGTGAAGTTTTTTTTCCTGACTGATCTTTCAACTTTTTCAGTGGGGAGCTCTGAAAAATCCTCCGATGAAATATTTTCTCTCTTGGAATGAAGTTACTGTTTCTCAAGCTATTGCCAGCATCTTTGGATATTAAATTATAACATTATAACATTGAAAATACTCAACTCTTGAATAATGTATTATCATTAAACACATTTTATAGCATATTGAATGTTGCCAAAATTATTTACATTTAAATAAAGTATTCTTGAAAATGTTGTATATGTCTACAGTATATGTAGGAATTGTCATGATGTGATGCTGTTAGACCAGGGTTCTCCAACACGGTGACCATGGGCACCATTGTGCCTGTCAACACCTTTCCTGGTGCCTGCCAAGTGCTTTTAGAAAGTGGGTGGGGCCAGGTGAGGTTTCTGCCAAGCATGGCTTCTGATGAGCCATTGGAGATTTGATTGGCTTTGCAGATTTTAAAAACATTGCTTTGGCAGAAGTAAAAGAAGGGTCAGCCACAGCAGCTTTGTTGTGGCTGGCTCTGCCTCCTGCAACAGCCATTTTGTGGCTGTGCCCACCACATTGTGTCAGAATCCAAATGTGCCTTCAGGGTCAAAGATGTTGGGGACCTCTGCTGTAGACATTCTGCAAAATTCTTCATTCTATGTATTTTGAGTAAAGCCTTTGTTTTTCATTCCAAAAGCAAAAGTTTTTTTTTCAGAGCTCCCACAAATTTTCCTGTTTTTAACATTGAAAAAAATAGGGGAAATTCCATGGGGATTTTTTTTGTCTAACCTCATGACTTCACATCTCTTAATTACTACCCCTACTCTCTTTTCCTCTTTGGGAAAAAAACAACCAAGGACCAAACTTCTGTAGCTTGCGCTAGTCAGACAGACTAAAAGAAATGTTTAAATAGCCCATAACTTTCTTCTGGTATGAATTCTTGCTTTGATATGACTAACCTTCCAGCTTAGTCATGTAAAGTATTAAATGACAGAATGCTCTGCTGGAATTTTCCTTTTCTGTTTAAAGATACTTTATCTGTTTCCAGGCAATGGACTACAAAGGCTGGGCAGACTCTCTCTTTCTCATACAATTTACACTGTCATGTATAATGGGGTAAGGATACTTTGTCTTTTCTTCCAAGAAATGCTGTCAGAAACCCTATGAAGTATGCATTCTCCTACTAATATGTATGGCTGCTTTTTATCATAAAGCAAAGCAGGGTAGACCTGTCAGCAAAAAATAATTGCTTTGTGAATTGATACTGAACGGTATTACTAAGAAAAAGGAGGCTGACTTCAGTCTTGCATGATATGCTTGTTACATAGCTGTATTGTATTCAGTTTCCAGGAGTGTATAATCTCTTAACAGTTCCAGGCATAACACATCTGTGCTAAGTTGTCCTGTATGCCCTTGTGCCTTGCTGGTGTAGGTTTACTAGTCAACACTCTTTGCAAGAATCTATAAAGGAACATAATGAGATGGTGTGCTAGAAACTGGTCAGTGATCCAGAATGCTTCTTCAGATGTTGACTTTTTCTTCTTTTTAGGTTTATTCTTATGTATTCAACAGTACTTTGCACTCAGTATAATTCTGCTCTTACAACTACAATAGTTGGATGTATTAAGGTAAGCTTTTCAAATCAGTATATTTTAACAGATAATTGTTTTTGTTTGGAACTTCCCAGTGTAATGTGGGATATTAACAGGGCATAATTCACCTCTTGCATTTTTTTGAGCATCATCTCTGTTATAATGTGTTATAGGGAAGAAACAATGTATTTTATCCTGACCTTCCTCTGTGGAGCTCAAATTAGTTGTACATTGCTCCCATCTGCTTCATTATAGAGAAGAAATAAGGAGCAGAGTAAGGGATCTCTTAGAAAATGTGGCTTGTGTTGCCTTGAATCTAGAAGAGTTTATATCCTGAGCTGAAATCTTTGTGTATGCAGAAAAAATTCGTGTGTATGTGTATACACACATGCATCTCCGTGTTCTTGGGAAAATTTGACCTTTGAGAATAGAAGAAGGGATAAAGTTTGAGTACTTAGCTAATAAAAGCCCTGCATTTTCCTAACATTCTTAGCAACTTGCTTGTTTCTTTTTTTCCCCTTTCAAGCCAAGGTTAAGGGATGTATGTGGCATCTCCCTCAGAGTCAGGGTTGTGTAGTGGTTAGGGTGTTGGACTAGGAACTGGGACATCTAGATTTGAATCTCCACTGTGCCATGGAAGCTCACTGGATGACCTTGGGCCATTCACTCTCTTCCATCTAACCTGCCTCACAGGGTTGTTGTGAGAATAAAATGGAGCAAAGGAGAATGATGGTTTAAGCTGCTTTGGGTCTCCATTGTGGAGAAAAGTAAACATCTAAATTTGTCTTATGGCAACCTCTTCAACATCATTCCCAACCTACCAGTCAAATAGATGTTTAATTTTTTTGTGTAAAATGGGTTTATCCTGTTTTCCTTTCCAGAATATATTAATAACTTACATTGGTATGTTCTTTGGAGGTGATTATATTTTCTCATGGATGAACTTTATAGGTTTAAATATCAGGTAAGTGGAATAAAATTGTTTCTTCTTGTTTCTGAAAGTGTACAAATAAGCAAGCTTACCGTGGAGTGGGTGGCTAGTTATACTGAAATCCTAAACAGTTTGATTTTTTTCCCCGTTATGCTTCATAATATATTTCTGTTTGAATGTCAGAAATTTTTGGTAAAAAAAACTCACTGGGGGCAGGGGGAAAGCTATATTTAAATAGATGTGTTGTAGCACAGAACAGTTTTGCCTCCTCCAAGATGAAATGTGAGTGACTGGAAAAAGGTTTTAGATGTGATTCTTTCCAGGATAGGTCAGATATCAATTTGATATTTAAATTGCACCATTTTGAAGTCTGAAATATAGGCTGCTATTTGCATAAGGACATTCCTGGCTTCTGGTAGTGAAACAATTTACAGTTGTTGGCTGGTTAATTGATCTGTGGTTAATTGATTCATTTTCCCTGCTAGCTCAACTCTGGCATAAATACAAAACGATAGTTTAATTTTACTAACTGTAATTAATTGAAGATGGGCCACTATATTAACAATGGTTAGCTATGCTTTATGGAACCAGGACCTGATGTTCATTCATGAACTATAATTAATCTTAGTTATACTTGTTTTTGCTCTAACTTGGATAGCCTGGGCAAGGCTGATCTTGCTAGATTTTGGAAGCTTACTTTGTTGGGAAACCACCAAAAAAAACTAGGATCAGGTATACAGAGGTAGGCATTAGGCAACCGCAAATCACCTCTGTTACTCTTGCCTTGAAAACCCCAGCAGTTTGGCTGCAACTTGACAGCACTTTCCATCACCATAGCTGAATTTAATGTATGATTGTGGTAACCTGGCTTCCCTCCCGCCCACCTTGGCATTAGAGATACCTGGAAAGAACAGCTCAAAATCAAAATTGCTCTGCTTTTACCACCTCTCACAAGCACCTCTCAAAAGTACAGGAACACTAGCAAGCTCCATTCCTACATGCAGCAATCAAAAGAAATGTCACTTGTTTTCATCACCCAAAGCCAGCTGGCAGAAGGGTAGGTATTGGATGTGGTCTTGCTGCCACTGAGGTACAAGGTTGGTTTCCCTGTAGTAGGGTAGGTAAATTTCACCACCACCAGAATCTGTACTATTGCACAATGATTACCAGAGGTGCTGCTTCTACAGCCCATCTGTCCTAGCAGGATTGTATATGTGGATATTGTTTGTGACACTGAGATACCTTGAGACACTTCTTGTGCAACTGCCAAGAAAGTCCAATAGTAACTTGAGTGGTACAGGACAAGAAGGTTCCCTGTGGCACTGCCAGGTCCCCTGGTCCAGGTTCCTGGTGGTGGTTACCAAAGCAAACACACTCGGGGACAAGAAACATTTGCACCCCAGGGTAGAACACTGCCACCAATTTTCTGTAGCTAACCTTAAGTTCAGAAACTAAGGAAATAAAGTCTCTAGTCGTACCGGGTGTTACTAAGAGCCAGTGTAGTAGTTAAGAGCGCAAGACTCTAATTTGGAGAACTGGGTTTAATTCTTCACTCCTCTTGAAGTCAGGTGGGTGACATTGGGTCAGTCACAGCTCTCTCAGCCCTACCCACCTCACAGGGTGATTGTTATGAGGATAATAACACAATTTGTAAACTGCACTGTGTGTGGTTTTAAGTTGTCCTGAAGGGCAGTATATATATTGTGTTGTTGTTATTAACCTGTAAGTCAGCCTAGAAAGGTATAGCATTTGCCTGCCAAGTTCCAACAAAACAGTTATCTGGTAGCAAGGCCAAGGTGCTGGATTCAGATTGAAACCCAAAACCCAACAACACCACACAATATTAATAATTTGTTTATTAAAAATAGTGCATAAAAGATACGTATAGAAAGTGTGCAAGACAGGATACGTAAAACCAGGGCTTTTTTCAGCAGGAACACGGTGGAATGGAGTTCCGGAACCTCTTGAAAATGGTCACATGGCCGGTGGCCCCGCCCCCGATCTCCAGATAGAGGGGAGTTTAGATTGCCCTCCGCGCTGCTTGGTGGCGTGGAGGGCAATCTAAACTCCCCTCTGTCTGGAGATCAGGGGGTGGGGCCACTGGCCATGTGACCATTTTCTCTGAGGGCAACCCACTGAGTTCCACCACCTCTTTTCCCAGAAAAAAAGCCCTGAGTAAAACAATAAAGACCATTTAAACTAAAAATTCTAACATACTTAGCAGATTTCCTCTGTCTACTAAACAAGATGTTATCTTGCAAAGTTAAGTCACAATCAGCAGAAAAGCTCCAAACAGAGCACAGTCGCCAGCAACCTGTCCAA
Organism: Eublepharis macularius; assembly: GCF_028583425.1. Classification (NCBI taxonomy): domain Eukaryota; kingdom Metazoa; phylum Chordata; class Lepidosauria; order Squamata; family Eublepharidae; genus Eublepharis; species Eublepharis macularius. The sequence continues at coordinate 74,914,823 of NC_072794.1, forward strand.
GTGGTGGTCCAAGAACAAAGAACCATATAGAAACTATCCCATATTGAGCAACAAGGGCAAATGCTAGGAACCAATCAGGTCTTTGCTAAGACATGTGATCATTGCTCTTTGCGCTGCAGTTGAGTCACGTCACACATCAGAGCAATTGTCCTCAACCTGGGTTCTGAGAACTTAACAAGATAGAATGCATGGAATGAACCTCTTTCTGGTTGCTCAGCCGTGGTGCTTGCATGACCTAACTTGCACTTGTGTTCTGCATAACCTGTCCAGGCTTATGTCTTTGAGAACTGCTTTTCACTGGGTTTCAGCAAGTTACCCAGAATACTCCTTTGGGCCTAGCCAGGCAGGCTTACCTTAGCATATGTTTGGTCAAGAAGCAGGCATGCTCTTGACACCCTGTCTCTGGCACCTCTGCTACCATCAGCTTGGGCTGGGTAGTGTGTTGCCTCTAGGCCTACTTTGCTTATGACTGGCGTGCGGGGTGAGTTCCAGCAGAAGTCAGACGAAGTTGCCAATAGTGGGGTGAAACCTTGGGGGGAATGATTCTGTTTGGCTCTTGTAAGTTTGGATGTGTGTGTGGAATTGGGATGCCTTCTCATTAGATGTGAAGAAAAGAATGTAAGAACCACACTTTCTCCGGGAAAGAGGATGGGGATTTATGGCCCTGCAGAAACCTCAGCCAACAGAAAGCAAATTGAGGGAAAACTTCATGTTAACATGTGTAAGTAGAATCACGGTTTAACAGATTTAACCATAGTTAAACCAAATTTCATGTTACGTTTGAACTGAGTAACTCTTGGTGTTCCTGTTCAGAGATGATTTACTCTGAATATAGAAAAACATGGTCCATCTCCCCCCGTGAAGTTGTAATCTCCAGTGTTGAATCATCTCTCTATACAGTTGCCTAATTGATAAACGTATTTATTAGTTTGTTGCTTCCTAAAATGAGCAGAAATTCATTGTAAGACACGAACAGTGCAAAATGTGAAGAAATGCAGGATTCAATCCAGAAAAGACAAATGTCATAGTTGAGGCTATTTAATGATGGTACTGGCAACCCTTTAATTTTCTCTTTCCCTGTCACAAAGTGCTGTATTAGTACAAAACAATAATAAAGCTGTCTAGAAGTACATTCCTGATACTTTCCATACCACCTTCTGCTATTTCATAGCATATAAAATTGGAGCTATGTTGGGATGTTGGTAAGAGTAAAAAAATATTGATCTAGGTTATGTACTGTAATTTACAGAGGATTGAGAACTGAAAACATACATATCTTTCACCTAAAACCTGTTTTTGCAGTATTGCTGGAAGCCTGGTGTATTCTTACATCACTTTTACAGAAGAGCAAATGAACAAGCAGTCTGAAGCTAGCATCAAGATGGACATTAAAGGGAAAAGCTCTGTATGACAAAGGGGTTACTAAATGAAAGTAATTCATACTAGTCAGCAATGATTGCTGATAAATCATTAGACTATACTGTGTGAATGGAATAGTATGGGCACTTTGCACAATCTGAAGATTGCTGCCTTTTTAAAAATACAGGTATTTATAATTGACTATACATGAAATATACAGGTTTTTGGTTAACTCTAAACCTGTGAAAAATTTTTAAAAATTATCGCATCACACACTGAGAACACTGATAGACAAAACTTCTTATGGAGAGAATTTGTCCTAAACATTTCAGAACCAAGTGGGGCTATGAGCAGGCTTTTTTTTTCACCTGTTCAAAAAGATGGATTGTCCTTGTAGATCCATCAGATTTCAGCAGAATGCAATTCACAGTAAGGTTAACGTTGGCTTATTGCAAAAATTGTTAATATAGGGCGCACCTAATTTCAAATGACATCAGTGGTCCCTTTGCACACTTAAAAATCTGAGCATTGTTTGTTATCTTCATTGGTATTTAAGTATACTTTCAAGTTACCAGAGAAGTCGCCCAATAGAAATTCCTGCCAAGGAGCTTATAATCTTAGGTCCATTGTTTTAACAAGGGTCTGAGTAACAGTCTTATGGAGTAATGCGAAATGCAAACTATAGCATGTCCTGCTACTAGGATTTTACTTGATTAGGCTTGCACATTTTTTGTCAGAAGTTCCTCTTTCTGCTTAAATGGATAAACTAGTTGTCTCCCTTGGAAAATAAGTGTTTGTTACAGGCACCTTTCTTGAAATGTCCTCTTTGAAACTGTCAATTACAGAAATGTACTCAGCTGTCTTTTACTTGCAAATTTTGTTCATTAAACACTGTAAAGACCCCCCCCCCCCCAATTACTGGAAAAATAACATCAAGAAGACAAAAGCAATGACTACTGAGGAATTACACAATTATAAAGTTGACAATGAGGAAATTGAAATTGTACAAGATTTTATATTCCTCAATCATCAACCAAAAGGGAGACCGCAACGAAAGATTGAGACTTGGAAGAGCAGCTGTGAGGGAGCTAAATAAGATCCTTAAAGATGTCTCTCTGGGAACCAAGACCAAGATAATCCAAACTATGGTATTCCTTATTGCTATGTATGTATATGAAAGTTGGACAGTGAAGAAAGCTGACAATCACACACACGCGCGCGTTCTGTAAAATGCATTCACTTTGACCATTCCCCATTCTGGTACCTGATGATGTGGCAGCACTTCACTGTGCTTATTACTTTGAGAAATGGAGACTGGTTGATCCCAGTAGCTGCTGGCCTCTAAGACTAATGGTGACAGCCACTCCCCTGACCCATGTGCCTGAGCCACTTCAGTTACTCATTAAATTCCTTGCCATTCCTCCCCAGAAAACAGAGAGAAGTAAGGGAAAGAACCCTAGTTGCACTGTAATACGTATTTGTATTCAAAGCAGTTTGTCTTGGCAGTGCCTGTAACTGGAGAGCTTCCTTCAGCCATTGGCATAGCATTTCAGGTAGTGGTGCGAGAGGGACATTGAAGAACACAAACAGCTGTTTCCATTCACTGTTGACAATAGTGGCCTAGATAGACCAATGTGCTGACTCACTATAAACAGTTAAGGAAACAAAAGTATATGGCAGAAAACCTGTCCCAGTAATTCTGTGAATCTTGGCATTAAGGCCATGGTTCATGCAGTCACTTTCAATGTAAAAATGGAAGATTTGTATTCACTTACCGTGAAGCTTCTTTCTCCATGGTTTGGAATGGGTGAGTCGGAACTGATGGGAAGTAGCTCCTCCTCCTTAGCAGGGTCGGTCGAATCAAACGATCCTCTCTGGGAGGGCTCTTCCCCAGCGCGCCAGTTGTTTTCCAAGCCCTCGATACTCTGCCACCACCGAGATGTCCACTCTAGTTGTAACATTAACCTGGTAACATAACTACAACACATACAGAAAAAATAACCATCAACCAAACTGTTTTCCCCCCAACATAGGGTGGGTACATCTGACCCACTCCAGACCATGGAGAAAGAAGCTTCACGGTAAGTGAATACAAATCTTCCATTCTCCCATGGTCTGAAGTGGGTCAGTCGGAAATGATGGGATATAGTCTAGCAGTGTTCTAATGGGCGGGTGATCTATGTTTACATAACATGCTGTAGCACCCTCCTCCCGAACGCTGCCTCCATAGATGCCAGCTTGTCTACCTTATAATGCTTAACAAAGGTGTGTACAGATTTCCAGGTAGCTGCCCTACAGATTTGTTCTAAGGACGGAAACGCCCTATATGCTGCTGACGTGGCCGCCCCTCTCAATGAGTGGGCCATAATTCCCTCTGGAGGTGTCAAATGTCTAGACCTATATGCAAGGGAGATGCAGTCCCTAATCCATCTGCTTAGTGTAACTGTAGACACTTTCTCCCCCAAGGAACGTTTCCGGAAGGAAATGAACATGTTCTCTACCTTACGAAGGGGCCTAGTCCTATCTAAGTAGAAACTCAAAGCCTGTCTAACGTCTAATGTGTGCCAGACTCTTTCCTGTTCGTGTTTAGGATTGCTACAGAAGGAAGGGAGAATAATGTCCTCCCCCCTATGGAAGGCTGAATTGACCTTTGGGATGAATGCAGGATCTGGCCTAAGTACCACTTTATCATTGTGGAAAATGCACAACTCAGGGTTCACAGAGAGTGCCCCAATCTCCGAAACCCTCCTTGCTGAGGTGGTTCCCACTAAGAATATAGTTTTGAAAGTCAGTTCCTTAAGCGAGCAGGTCGCCATGGGTTCAAAAGGCGCCCTAGTGAGAGCAGTCAATACCACATTCAGGTTCCAAGTAGGGAATCTATGAATCTGCGGTGGATTAAGCAATGTAGTTCCACGGAGGAAACGCTTAATGTGAGGGTGTCTAGTCAGTGAAATTTCCTCCTTTGATCCCCTAACCGCAGAAATAGCTGCTGTCTGCCTCTTCAGTGTGCTGGCGCTCAGCCCCTTGTCCATTCCTTCCTGAAGGAAAAGTAGTATCTTGTGTACCGATGCTGACATTGGATCAATCACTCCCTTCTCACACCAAGTTCGAAATGTCTGCCATGTCCTGTTGTAGCTGTTATGTGTAGACCCCTTTCTAAAGGCCAACATCGTAACAATTGCACTGTCCGCGTATCCTAAGGATGACAGCTGCTTGCACTCAACCTCCAGACTGTTAGTTTCAGCAAGGCCGGTTCCGGGTGAAGTATTTTCCCCTGTGAGAGTAGGTCTGCCTGATCCGGTAGACTCTAAGGTTCCATTATCGACAGACTATTTCCTGAAACCACGCCCGTCGTGGCCAGAACGGAGCAATTAACACTACCTCCGCTTGTTGATGTATTATCCCTTGCAGCACTCTGTCCAGTATGCGTATCAGAGGGAACGCGTACAGGAGCCCGGGAGGCCAATTTTCGTGCAGTGCATCCGTCCCTAACGCCCCGTACTCCTTCCATCTGGTCATGAACCTTGGAAGTTGAGCGTTGTGTGTTGAGGCGAACAGGTCCACTTCCGGTACTCTGTACCTCTGACATACCTGTAGGAAAACCTCCCTGTTTAGGGTCCATTCCAACTGGTCCACCGTAGTCCTGCTCAGCCAGTCCGCTACAGTATTGTGGACGTCCGCGACATGTATTGCCTTTATGGACTTCAGATTTTGTTCCGCCCATAGCATAATCTCTGCCGCCTCCTTGTTCAGTGACCTGTATCTTGTCCCTCCCTGTCTGTTTACATCTGCCTTTGTTATCATATTGTCTGTTTGAATCAGTACATGTTTTCCTGCAATTATCTCTTGTAGCTTCCACAATCCGTTCTTGACCGCACGAAGTTCCAGCCAGTTTATGCTGTTTTGTCTCTCCTCTGCTGTCCTTGTTCCTTGGGTCATGTTTCCTCTTGTGTGCGCTCCCCATCCTAGCAGGCTCGCGTCTGTTGTCATCACGATCCTTTCGGGTTCTCTGAGAGGAACTCCTACTTCGAATCTTCCCGGTGATGTCCACCAGTTTAACTCCTGACTCACCGACTGTGTCAGTCCTATGCGTTTGTGTTCTTTGCGTGCTATAGTCCTCTGATACGGTCTGAGGAGCATCTAGAGTGATCTTGTGTGAAATCTGGACCAAGTCAGTGCATCCTGACAGGACACCATCATGCCCTGTAGCTTGGCTAGCTGCATCACCTCTGTCTTCTTTTGACTCTGAATCAGTCCTATCAGTGACACTATCCTGAGTTGCCTCTCCTTCGAAATGAATGCCCTGTCTCTGACCGTATCTATCGTCACTCCCAAATGGGCTATCCTTTGTGATGGTATGAGGCCGCTCTTTTCCCAGTTGATAATGAAGCCGTGCGCCTCTAGACAGTCCGTTGTTGTCTGAATCGCTTCCTCCCCTTCTGTGCGGGTGCGAGTCTTTATGAGGACATCGTCCAAGTAAGGATACAGCATGATTCCTTGCATCCTGAGAAACGCTATAAGGGTCACTAGAACTTTCGTGAATACCCGTGGAGACGATTTTAGTCCGAAGGGTAGAGCCCTGTACTGGTAGTGTTCTCCGTTGTACGCAAAGCGTAGGTACCATCTGTGAGATTCCCTGATGGGTATATGGAGATAAGCCTCTGATAGATCTATGGAGGCTAGGAAGTCGCCTTGTTGGATGGTCTCCAGAATAGATCTCAGAGTCTCCATCTTGAATTTGCGTGATTTTATAAACTGATTCAACCAACGTAGATCCAGTATTGCTCTGGTTTCCCCATTTTTCTTTGGTACAACGAAGAACACTGAATACACCCCTTTGTTCCAGTAAGGTGACACCACTGGTTCTATGGCTCTGATTGTCAACAGGTGTTGTATTGCTTTCTTTATCTGAAGATGCTTTGTCTCTAAGATGTTCTTTTTTACATGAACGACGCGATTCGGGGGTCTGTTTTGAAATTCCAGTGAGTAGCCCCTGGATACCGTTTCCAGCACCCATCTGTCCGAGATTGTCATCTTCCACTGGGTAGAGAATTCCAGAAGCCGACCCCCAATCATCGTCACCCTCCGTTGGGCATAGTCATGCTTGATGTACTTTCTTCTGTCCTTTGTTTTGACGGCCGGATTTTGCGGAATGCGAACAATCTATCATTCCTGCCTCTCGGCTGCCACCGGCTCTTATAAGGTCTGGAAGCCGGCTGTCGAAAGGGACGCTTGGAATCACGAAAGGAATGTTTATCTCTCGGTCTGGTCTCCTTCCTCTTAGATGGTAAGACCTTCTTCTTTTCCGTGTCCTCTACCAAGTATCTCTCAAGGGCTTCCCCGAACAGTCTGGCCCCCATGAACGGGATTGCTGCCACTTTGCTCCTCGCTGGAGGGGCCACATCCCAATTTCTCAGACATGTATTCCTTTGTGCTGCTACATTGAAACCCATCATCGCCCTGGAGGACATTTGGAAGGAGTCCAATGTTGCATCTGCTGCAAAAGCCACTGCCAAGGCGATCTTCTTCACCTCGTTTTTTATTTCTTTAGGTACCTCACTGCCTGTAGCGGCCAGATTAGACGCCCAAGTAAAGGCTGCTCTAGCAAACAAGGATCTGTGGCAGATGCCTTAAGCGCTGCCGTTGAGGCTTCGAAATGTCTTCGTAGTGATTGCTCTGTTTTCTTATCCGATAAGTCCTTGGGCATTCCTTCCACATCCATGGGCAAAACTGAGGTAGTGGCCAGGCTGGTGACTGTGTCATCGACCACAGGTAATTTCAATTTCTTTGTGGCCTCGGGAGCCAAGGAATACAATTTGTTAAACACAGATTGGTAAATCTTAGGTTTAGAAAGATTTTCCCATTCAGCCTTTAAGATACTGTGGAAAGATGCTGGTAGAGGTACCCCCGACTGGGTATTTCCTGCCTTTGGGAGCACACTCTCTAAACCCTGGGGGAAAGCTGGATCAGATTCTTCCCTTCCTACAGAGGTTTGAGAAATTTCTAATGTTCTCAGCACTTTGGTTAGTAGTTTAGGAAAAACCTCCAGTGGGAAAAGCCTAGTCTGTATGGCTCCTTCACTTACCTCCTCTTCCTTAGAAAGTTCTCCCTCATCACTATCTGAGTGGGGATTAGATATCTCAGATTCTGACTGTAGTTCTTCAGATAGACTTGAGTCTCCCTCTAAGTATTTCTCTTGGATCCTAATCCTTTTGGCTGTAGAGAGAGACTCAGATGATCTGGGCTTTGGTCTCTTAGATGGTCTAGAGGCAGTGCCTCCCTTCTTTGATGTCTCTGAGCCTTTAATGGAGTCCTTAATTTCCTTGAAGCCATTCTGCATTTCCGTTCTGATCCAAGCTAGGAGATTCTCCTTAGCTTCTGGACCAGAGAGATCTAGCTGTTTGCATTCCTGGCCTCAATGTGCTGGGACCCGGGGAGGAACGATTAGATCCCGGGGAACTAGATAAATCTAGGCCTTCAGCAATCACCGCAGCTGTGCTGGGCCCTTCCATCCCCAGAGCGGTTGCTGTCCCGCCAAAATGCTTCCCTCACATAGAGGAGAAGGGGGGGAGCAAGAATGGGCACAGAAAGCAGAAACAACGAGGAAAGGGGAAGAAGAACAGTTCTGAGTTCACTCAGTTCCCTCCAAAAAGCCCTCCTGTTATTCAGAGTCGTCTTCCCTCCTTCCCGGTGACCCGCAGGGTCACTTACCGGGCTTCTGTGGCACAGGGAAGACTTCTCCCGTCGCCGCTTCTGCGTGCTTCGTTGGGAGCGTTACTTCTTGCAGCTGCAGTGAGCGTGCTTCCTTTGCTGCGTCTTTTGCCGCCCCCTGACGCTCAGCGTTCCGCAGCTGGCGTTTTTTTTCTTGTGCCCGCAGCACACACGCCGCCGCTGTATCTCCGCCTCGGCCGTTCCTCTCCCCCAGTTTGACTTCTCCCGCTGCGCTGCTCCGCTGCTGCAGCGCGAGCTGCACACCCCTTCTCCGCTTTTCCCGGTCATCCAACGGTCGCGCGGGGGGGGCACGTCGGGGTGGAGGGACAAGCCCTTCCTTTTCCCCAGGCCGACCAAGTCTTGACAAACGATGTCTTCTTTCTTTTCTTTTCTTTTGGGATCGTTGCTCAGAGAGCAACAGATTCGACTACCTGCAGAAGCAGGGCCGGCAAAAACTGGCGCGCTGGGGAAGAGCCCTCCCAGAGGGGATCGTTTGATTCGACTGACCCTGCTAAGAAGGAGGAGCTACTTCCCATCAGTTCTGACTGACCCACTTCAGACCATGGGAGAATTGTATTACATTGAAGCTTCACAATGCATTGTAAACTTGCCAACAGTTTTTCAGCCATAGATTCAGAAGAAACAATCTTTAGTAAAGTTTGCAGTACAAAATTTAGATTTACTCTGTTGGAAAATACAATCTAGAGCTGCTATAGCATAGCGGTTAGAGTTACAAATCAGTATTCTGCTGGTTCAAATCCACTCCTGCCATGAGCTCAGTAGGAGGCCTTTCAGCCCTGTCACCTCAGCTGTATTGTGGAGATTAATAATAATACTGACTTTGTTCACCCCTCTGAGTGGGGCACTCATCTGCCTAGAGGAGCAGTATATAAGTGCAGTTATTATTATATTAAAATTAGGAGCTGGTTGCAAGGCTGCAATCCTAAATGCATACGATATTTGCATTAAAATCAATGGGCAGGAAGGCAACACACAAATTCTGTAAATAAGTGAGGTTTGCTTTCACCTAAATGAATTTAGGGCTAGTGTTACATGACTAGCTACAGATCCAAGCATGTCTCACAAACAAACATGCAACACACCAGCCATTGTATTGCAGAACTGCTATTTATTTCAAGTGTTCATAGCTTTCTCTTGGGGTATATGCAGTTTAGTTTTTTTGGCTTGTCCATAACCAATGTACCTGTTACCTGACAAAGTTTAATATCTTGATTCTACTACTACTACTATGGTCAATTGAAATCTGATCAAGGAAGTTGCAGGAGTATTGTTAATAAGAAACCTGGTTTTCTTACATAGACTGTACTGAAGAGCCTGTCTTTCATTCCCCTCCTCCTCTATTTTTTACTCTTCCACTCATGATACGTATGAATTATATTTTTGTAACACACAGGTAGTGCCTGTTAAAAGCAAGACTCAAGCCGCCATGTGTGAGATTATGTACCACAGTTACTTGTCAGTTGCTGGTCCATCTCTTTTCCTGTATTGCTAGAGTCCTGCCAAAAACAAGTCCACAAAAATTGTTTATGCAAATAACTTTTATGTAGATGTGTTTATATGCACAGTCTCTTCACAGTATCTGGGGTCCTTCTGAATTGAGTGCATACACACATATACTTCAAATTGTTTTGGTAAATCTGCTGTACTGAGGCAGTTGCTCTCAGGGTATTTTTTAAAATGCTTTTTTTTATCTGCTGCATAGATTTACTGTCACATAAATAATTCTGAATTCGGTAGGTATACACATTTTTAGTGCCAAGTTCCAGAATGTATTGTATACACTGGGAAGGTGAACAAATTACTGTTTTTTTTTTCTATGCTATTAATTGCCCTTTAAATATTTTCCTATATAGAACGCATTTACAAAAACAAGCATTCTAGCAGCAAAGGTCAACTTTTTCAAAAAAAAAAATTGTTCTGTAGGCTTTATATATAAATTGTAAGTCAGATGGCACCAATGGAGTTTTATGTGTACATGTATTTTTGTACTTGCTTCAAATAAATTTTCAAAGAATTTGTCATTTCATTTTTTAAAAAATCACCATGCATGTAGAGTGGAGTAGGGCTCTTGCAGAAGATTTCAGCTACTGGAAGGGACAGTTCTTCCCTACTTCTGCAGACCTCTGACAGTTCACCTCAACCAAGTGATGAATTCCACTGATTCCAGATTGGGTTGTGGAGGACCTAAATATGTTGAAGACCACTCTGTTGAAGCATTAGTTGATACTGGAGTAAAAGTCTAAGCTGTGGCTACACTTAGAACAGTGTCCCCTCCTATGCTCTGCCATATGCCACATAGGTGGTAAAGCTGTCTAGTATATGCTCCCTTTTACTTCAAATAAATACCTCTTTGGCAACACAAACCTTTTGGGAACCAGAGCTCATTATTATTACAATGTATTCTAACAAGTTTGTAATTAAACATCTGTTTATTTGCTAGAGTTTCTGTGTTACCTGAGAACAGTATTTCGTGTAGAGTCACGTTAAGATTAATCCTAAATATTGTCCAAATATTCTCTATATAAGCATCAGTGATACAGGAGTCAAGAAACACGTTCCACTCTTAAAATATTCAACAATTGTATTTATATAAGCATATGTTTAAAAAAATACTTTAATAAGCTTTTCCAGAATTGCAGACAGGGAGCTAGGGAAGAGTCACAGGGATTACCAACAGTGCAAAAGTACTATGTGAAAAATTTATAAAAACTAATTTGCAAATTTTAAAACTTCGTTCAAAATATCACTTTCAACCATTTATAAAGCCCAACAGTTAGACCTGTTGAATTGAAGGTTTGAACCAGACTGCACACAATGCACTTCATGGATCAGGACATACTGTCCAGTTGGACACAACAGTGCTTAAAAATATACAAGTACTGTACACAAGCTGCACTGACATTCAATCCAATTTGGAAACAAGTGGAAGTTTTTAATTTGTTCCAAACTGTATTGAAAGTTTCTTGAACAGGTTACTATATTACTAGACTTTTAAATAGTACTACTAGTGCAATGTCTTATCAAGTTATAGTGGCCGCATTTTTAAAGAACATAAAATATTGTATATAAACACCTGCATAAAGAAAATGCACATTACAATTAAATACTTAAAGAACAGCTGAGCATTACATATTGATTACGGAATGTCAGGACTTTTCTTAGGCATACCTTTAAAGGTAAGGTTAAAGATCCAAGTAAAATTTCTGAACATGTACACAGTGCTATATTTTACTTATAAGCCTGAGAACAATATACGTAAAAACTTTCCTATGGACTGTTTTGCAGTCATCTCCAACTTGCAAAATATATAGATAATTAACAGAAAAATAGGTTGCAAAGATTTCTAAAAGCATTGCACTGCCTTGCTCTGAAACATTTTCTGAAGACAATTGTTGATACAAGGCTATTGAAAACTTTGGATTCCCATACTAATAAAACTGGAATTTGTCAACCATGGAGCTCCCTAAAGCAGTGGGATTTACAAGAGTAAGAATTTAATCTATACATCTGCAAATGACACTTAACTGAAATACGCTGCTATTAAGCTGTGGACATAATAAATATAAGCCCTGTATTGTGAATTTACAGAATTCACCCATAACATTTCATGGAAACGGGGGCTAAATTAATCTTTAAATAATTCCAGTGATGTCTACAATGAAATTATATCAGATGACCTTAAAAAAGCTATTTGGGATTCATAATCAAGGACCAAATATGCTGAATGACTAAATATTTTGCCAAGTCCATCATAATAATTAGACCAACTTGAAACAGAGTGGCCAGAACTTTTAAAGCAAACCCTGGGACAGCTAGATTACTTAAAGTATTTGATTCAACACAAAAGCAATATTCTTATTAGTCGCTTTACATGGCTGTATGAAGCTATCAGGGAACTGTTGCTGTAAACCTCCATCATGGAGGATATGCCGAAGCACATTTTCAAATTTTTCTAACAAATTCCTTTTAAAAAACTGAACATATTACCAGTCCTTATACTACTGCAGATTCGTGTGTGTGTGTGTGTGTGTGTGTGTGTGCGCGCATTCACATATGAAATAATGACTATTCACAAGACTATTCTGTTTCCCAAGAAGCAGCATGAATCCCAGTAAATTTCCTTGGATACTAGTTCAAGCGCTGGCTACAAACTGTGCATTTGTTCCTTATCAAGGCAGTCAGAACCATTTGACCAATTTCCTAAATTTACTGTGCTCACTGAAATGTAAAAATAATAATGTGATGTTTGAATTTGGCTAACAAGATTTAGCCACATTAAAGCATTTAGCTGATTTTAAGGTTCTGTTATCATAAAAAATAAATTTGGATTTTTTTAAAAAGCAAGAACACTTGTGCAATCAAAGCATCATGCCTAACTCTAAAACTCCAAGTCATTTATCCCAAGAGACGTTTTCAGTATTCCTAACTGGGTGTTAATTTTAAATATTTAACATTTTTACTGCTTTCTGAAACATGATTTGATTACTTTTAATAAAAAAGCTTTAGCAAAATAAAATGAAGCTGACAGACTCTTCTGAAGATCTCATAAAAGTTTACCATACTGTACAAGTCATGAAAATTACACTCTTGTTTTTAGAAATGACACCTCAATCATGATGTAAGTATGTAAAAATCTTTCAAAGGCTACAAAGAATCTGGAAAAATACGGAATGTATTTTTATATCCAGATAAGAATATGAAAAGACATCACTGATGTCAACAATTTTACATATACAAACCTGACTTGGTTTATTTTTAAATATTTCTATATATATATAAAAATAGTTTTTCATACACAACTTTCAGGATTTACAGGTATTCCTTAATCATCTGACAGCTTCTCTTCCTGTGGACAGGAAAAAAAATCTCTACAGCTACTTGCTTCAGCTTTATGAATTGTTACCTTTTCATACATGATCTTAAAAATCTCAAACAATATTTGAATAGTTTAGTGCTTTGAAGGCGATCTACAGAGAACACCATGTATATCAGATGTTTCCTTCACAAGACTAAGCAGAAAGCTCTGTTCAACAGAGCATTCTCCAATTCACTGCATCTGCACTACAAGATTTTAAAAAAGCATACTGTAACTTCATTCCACCAGAATTCAGAAGCAATGAAAATGTATTCAAAATTTCAACAGGATTAACATAAGAGAATTTGAATCAGTAAGGTAACCTATGAAACCTGAAAATTTCAGACACCCAAGAAATTACTCAAAGAAATAAAACCAAACACTCAGTCATCCACAGTCTCCTGTTCTTCAAACTTTCCATGAGCCCCTGGTTCTTGGAAAATTTCTGAGGATCCTGGACTCTCCTTTCCATTACTGCTGACTCTTCTCCTTTTCCCAGGCCTTTCATTTTTTCCCTCAAAATCATTTTCATTCCTTGTATTTGAAAGAGCAAGTTTTGAATGATTGGAAATATCTTCCATTTCATAACCATTTGTATCAAAATCCCCAAGTGGCATTTTTTTGCCAGTTGTTGGTCCATTCATGTGCAATCCTTCAATTTTCACTTCTTCTTTACTGCATAATTCACCAGGTCCATTAGTAGATATACCTGTATTAGAAAAAACAACAAAAAAGTAACATGAATAGTCAAATCAGTGTATTTTTACAGGAAAATTCTAACAGTACATAGCTTATACAAAGATTTGGCTTGGATGATTCCCCTCCCTCTGCTTTGCTCCCTGAAAAAACTTCTGAAGGTCAGGTAAGGGGACCCTTAAGGATAGCATGAGGTGTGATGTGTGTGGTTGCAGAGGAAAGGGGGAAGCAGGGGAATACCACCCCTAGCTCTTGCACAAATGGAATAGTTTATTTTTCTATTTATATGCCCTTTTTCAATACAAAGATGTCTGTCAAGTAGCTTACAAGATCATGGCAAAACCCACCAAAATTAATATATATTCACTAACTTAAACAGATATGAGACACAAAATTAGCCAACAGCAAGATAAAACCACATAGAAGTCCAATAAACTACTCCCTATATAACTCCCAACCAACTAGCCAAGTGTTTGTTGGAAAATAAAGGTGTTTACTACCCTCCTAAATACAAGCATTCCTTTTCAAAACCTCAGAAGTATTGAGTTTACCCTATTATGTGTTGCCAGTCATCTAAATTTGAAAGGCAAAGCACATGCAACTGAGCCTCATCCAATGAGCTCAGTTTCTGGCGAGGCACACATCAGAAAAGGTGCTCCTTAAGATGCAAACTGTTGATCAAACTGGAACAAACCAGGCGTACCAGTAAGCTCCAGAAAATACTAAGGCACCTGCATTTTGGACTAATTGAAGTTTGAGAACTCTTCAAGGGCAACTCCATGTAGATACATTATAATATAATCTAGGCTGGAGGTCTTTAGGGTCTATGAAATTGCAATTAGGTCAGATTTCTCCAAAAAGGGCCACACGTGGTGTACCAGCCAACTTGTGCAAAAATAAGGGAAGTGGAAATTTCCTGATTACCCCTTATTACTGCAAAATTTCAAAGGGTTTCCCAACATTCAAGAGCAACTGGGAACCGCAGAGAGGACTGGCAGAGACTTCTGCAAACTCTATTCTGCTAGCACTATTTTGGATCCAGGTCAATATAACATTCCCTGATGAGTTTCCAGAATGAGACAGCACTAGTGTGTGAAATCCAACATCAATATATCTTATTAGTTAACATCCCCATCTGTGGATACTTAAATCAGTGGACTGGGGCCATGTAGACAGAAGGGGCACTTGCACAGACAATGAAAACCTACTGTGTGGGGGAAGGAGAAGCCACGCCAGCAGAGCTGCTGGAAAGCTAGCCCTTCTGCAGTGCTGCCCCACCCATCAGAAGAGGTTGCTGCTGCCTCCCTACTGCCAAGGCCGCAGAAGCCAGCCCCACCACTCATTTGCCAGCAGGAAGACAAGAGGGAGAAATAGCGGATGCTACTGCTGCTCACCCATGAGGTAGCAGCACTTCAGACGGGGGAGGGAAGAAAGAGAAATGCTGTCATCCTCCTCTGCTGCTGAATCCAGCCCTGCCACTCCTGTGTGTGTGGAGGAGGAGGAGCAGGAGCTGCTGCTGATCACTCCCCTCCAAAGACACACAAACCCTGCAGGCAGGCCTCCTGGAAAGCAGGAGGGGCTGCTGCTTCCCACTGTTTGTGCCGGGTGGGTGGGTGGTAGCACTGCCAGCACGCTGCCAGCAAGCAAAAGGAGTATGTGTGATTCCCCTGCCCCAAGTCTCAAAGGTCCCTCCTTGTTCAAGTATAATTCGCAACACTGGTTTACACAATATTTAATACTTGTAATACAACTTTAGCTCTGAAAAAGAATTATCTTTAAGAGTCCAATCACTACCACAATCTCTGTTCATACATAAAAGAGAAAAGAAAAAATGGTGATTAAAGATTTTAAAAGATTTTAAATTTTTGACTGCAGCACGCAGAATTAAGGGAAACAGAAATGATGAAATGGTAGATACCATTTTGATTACTGTTGCTGGCTGTACTATCTTCTCTTTCTGAATGGCTGGTACTGCTGTTAGAAGTTGTGGGTGGAGGGGAGGGAGCCCGGCTGGATGCGGCGCTTTCACTTTCATCTAACAGGCGGTCCATGTAATCCCTTAAAATGCAAAGGAAACATTTTGCACTTCAGAAGGTGCCCTCAGAACAAGTGGATTGATTTAAATTATGGCAGTTTAAATCACCAAGGGAAAAAATGTTCATTTAAATAAACTCAAATGTTTTCCTATTACTATTTACATGCATAATAATTTGTGCAAATGGTAATTACAAAAACCTTTTGCTTTAAAAATGAATAAAGCACTTAAGCAACTACAAAGAGTACAATTTTAAAAAATATTTAACTTCATATTATTCCTACGTTAGAAAATGATATATTACACATTGCTTATTTCTGGCAACATTAATGCTCATGACTGCAGATGGGGTCTCTTTTACAACCTGTATTTATTATGAGTTTTTGCTGACACTAGTTGGAATCAACAAGAAGTTGCTTATATATGTTTATCAACCTTGACAACCATCAATGCAACATAACTTGAATAGTTAACACATTTGTATAATTGACTTCCTAATTTAAATTACATGTAATCAATATATATCATAAACTCAAAATTCACTGCATAATAATGAAGGCTATAAAAATTTGTAAACATGTGGGATATGCTTTCCTACAAGGTAACTTCATTTATTGCACTGCATAATTCTAATAAGGAAAACTGATGGCATTTGAAATTGAAAGTCTAGAGTACACAATATATACAAATTTATTTTAGACTTTGTAGTAGCATTCCTTTTGCAAAACAAACAAATAGAAGAGTGGGTACAAATATGCTATTAAATACTAGAAGTAACAAATCAAATTTCACTGGAAAATATTTATAGCGAGTTGGCTCCTAAAGAATGTGAGTTGAGCTCTGGTCCCTGAACAGGTTTTCCCCCCTCTCCCTCTGCAGTCCACCATGCTCTTTCAAATGCAAGCCCTAGGGATCAGTGGACTCTTGGGAAAAGTGTGAACAGGTGAGAGGGCCCCACCCCAACCTTATGGGAAATTACTTGGAATCCAATCCATTAATAACTATTACCATATTTATCTAAAAGGATGGTAACACTCAATGTAATCTGATCCTCATAAAAATGTGATTCACAAAAAGATTTTTTAAAATTACTGTACATATTTGTAACTTGTATGCAAATATAAGATGACCCCTCTTTCCAGGCACACCTGGAAAAAAAAGTTCACTTCCTTTTGGGCAAATATAGCACATGCTTCTGGATCCCACTGCAAGCTACTTCTCCTTCATAATGCCAAATTGCTTAGGAGTATGCTCCTAAACAAACAGGGGTGTGGTTTTTTTGCACAATTTTTGCTCCCTTCATGACATGATACCATGGGTACCACAGCATCACCATGTTATGCAGAGTGGAGAGTGCTAAGGATTAAGAGCATTTGCAGGTCTAGAACAGCACTTTTCAAACTATTAAAGTGTAGAACTCACAGTGAACAGTGCAAACTACTCAGCAAACATGCTGTTTTCATTTCTGAGTGGATGGTCACACAGCAAAATAAAGAAAAAAGGGAACACGTAAACAGTGCTTACGTTACACCTGGATGCAGATTGTACTTCTTTTTACCAAATCGTGTTTGCTGAGCAAAGAAGTCGTATCGTTCTGATTTTTTCCACATGTAATAAAATGCTACACATTCACCAACAGATCTTGTTCGTACCTACGAAGAATAAATAAGGCAATACTTACAAGTCCAGTTCAATGCATGTGTCCTGATTTCATTGTAGGACTTTATCCCAAGTATGCACACACAAGATTACAGGCTTAATCAGTTTTCTATCTAGCCCGTCTTTATTCTGTCCTTCCTCCAAAGAGCTCAAGACAGTGTATATCATTCTGCCCTCCTCCATTTCTCTGTTTATAATACTTATACTTTCAGAATACCAGATCTGTAGTTCCGTGAAAACTCAAATGTGATATACTTAGATAGGTGCACGGTATGCAGATCACCAGAAGTATTAAGTGCACTTACAGAAAACAGCCAAAGAACAAGCTTCCCTGCCCTCTCACTCACAGGCCAGCACACTGCTTGCTTTGTAAGAGAGGCAGCCTAGATAGTAGCAAGCAGCATTCTCCTGTCAGGAAACATTCAGTGTTACAGCAGCTATGTTGCCACACTATCAGCTACATAGCTACTTATTTCTATAATAAAAAGGCTAGAATATGAAATATGCTTACCGAAAAGAGCACTTGCTGTGCTATAAACCAGGCATAGTACAATGGTGCAATTTTTTTTAAAAAAAAGATTGCTTCTAGAAAATAGCTAAGACCTTAGCTAAGATGTACAGAGCATCAATATTTGGAAATAGCTTACATACTGTATTCATGAGATCTTTAACAAATGAATTAAAGGTTTTTATAGGAATAAGAGAAAACTGTAACAGTTTTTTTATGTATTATGTATTTTTTATGCATTATACAACTTCTCTAAAACTCATTAAGGGAAATTTGCTTCCTGATTTCTGTAGTAATCTATGGCAGTCACCTTTCCCAGTTTTAGCTGGAATTTTGTACTCATTACTCAATTAACTAACCTTGTTTGCTTGTATCAAGTGAAAATCCTTTCCATAGGCCTTCAAACCTTGTTCAAAATTTCTACATTCTTCTTCTGTCCAGACAGATAGCTCTTCTGAATTAAAGAAATACACAATGCATACTTTCATGACATATACCAAAATGATATATATTTTAAAAATGGTCTACTCAAAATTCTATGATCACAATGTCCAACCCCCTTCCACAAGCCAGGGATAATAAAGTCTGGCCCCTTTCTGGACACTGAGTGACAACTAAAACCACTATCAGCTAGGTTCTTCAGCTAGGTGCTGATCAAAGATTAGTCACAAACAAGTTGGTCCAAGATTAACAAGGATTAGAAAGTTATGAGATATATTTATATTCAAGACAGAAATATGAACAGACCTCAGATTCATATTTTATTACCTTAAAGTCCATGTTACTACTGCAAAAAAAAAAAAATCTTAAGGGTGTTGCTGCAAATCCCTTACTCCAATTTCCCTGCACAGCTTTTCCTCCTCAAACCTCTTCCATCTACCAATGAGATGAGATACATTCTTGTCTTTTTTCCAGATTCATTCTAAAGATAACTAGTTATCAGTGAATAGGTATTTTTATAAAACAGGGTAAAGTTTGTTTTATTCATTTGTAAATAAATGTGCAGATGCTGAGAGGTTATTGAAATATACCAATAGGGCAGCGCAGACTGAGATGTCAGTTGTTATATATATCCCATTAGTATATTAGAAGATGGGTCAAACCTAGATATATCTGGATTCCAGAACTTTTGGATAGACCTATAGAGCTTTGAAGCCAGGACTTTCATATTCTGTTTGTGCACTAGTCATTATATCAAACTGCCTTACATATTGCTTATACCAATCTTCCTCCAAGAAGCTCAGAGCATTTTAGACGTGATTCCCAAACAATCTGCCATAGTTACTCCCTTAGCTTTGATGCTGTGAGCCCTCAGAATGTCTTCTTTCAGCTATTTAGCTTTTACCTCAGCTACCAGGCTTAGAGTTGCCAGGTCCCCTGGGGCCCAAGCCGGAGGATGAGAGGGTGGTCATGGGGGTGGCACGTGCAGGGGGAGGGGGGAATACCTCGCCCTGGAGAACATCATTTCCAGTGCGACAAGGAAGTGAAGGTCCCCATGCAGGGCCAATTTGATAAAAATTGGCCTGCAATCGTTTTCATCAACACAACTAAAAAATGGTAACATATACTTACCTCGAGCTGCTTTCACATTAAATCTTAATCTTCTCAGTGCTTCTTCTGTATCAAAATTGCATTTTACTAATTCATACAAGGCCTGCAAAAGGAAAAAAAGTCTCAGTGACTGCCTTATCAAGCTTTCTGTTGTTCAACAATAATTGAGTATAATATAATAAAAAGTAGTCCAATTTTTTAAAAAATATTTAGTTTAAAGAAATAAATTATGGCATGATTTGACATGATACAAATGAAATCTGAGCTTGCAATATTCCTGATGTCTTCGTGCACAATTAAAGTTCCACTTTAGCATAAGCCATGGTTCGCCATTATGTCCAAATAGTCAAACTATGGTTTGAGGTTCCTCTCCAAACCAGGATTGCAAGCTATAGTTTGACTATCTGCATACAACTGTAAATTATAACATGTGCTAAAAAGTAAGTTACCATATATTTATTTAGAAAAAAATTATGCTGCCTCTCCAGAGAACCTACTTGAGGCATTATACAACATATCTAAAGAAAAAAGCATTAAAAGCTGCTAATGGAAACTCAACGTTAAAAGAAAATAACTAGAGCATTGGAAAAGATAATTGAGCAGCTTAAGATAAATAACAGGTTTTCAGACCAAAAATGCACTATAAAATGGTGTTAAAGATCAACCCGTTAAATAAAAGCCTGAGTAAACAAACATTTTCACCTGATGCCTAAAAGAGAGGAACATAGACACAAGCAACCCTGAAAGAATGACATTCCATAGACAGGACGGCACTACAGAAAAAGCTGCCCTGGTTGCCACTCACCTCGCTGCTTAAGGTAGGAGGAGGAATATGGAAAGAGGTGATCTTTCAGCTACCCCAGCCTCAACCGTTTAGGGCTTTAATGGTAAGACCCAACACTCTGAAGCATGCCTACAAACCAATGTCCAAACTAAGGCTGGAGCTCACTACTTTGAGGCACCCTCTTTTGGTTGAAAGGCAGCATAATGGACAGCCAGTGTAGATCTTTAAGCACCAGTGTGAGACAATCCTTATAACCTCCCCTGCCAATAGCCTAATAGCTACATTTTGGACCAGCTCAAGTTTTCGGACCATTTTCAAAGGACCATCCAATTCTAAGCACTCAAGCACAGTATGGATGGGGACTGGGAGAAGGTGAGCATGGAATACACAAAGAGCTTGTTCACATAGCACCAAATTGTGGTTTGTTGTTACATTTGGAATACAACAAGCCATAAAGTATCTTATGGCCACAAGAGTTCCAGCAAGTTTCATATACCTGTTCATTGTCTTTAATATGAGATCCTTCAGGAATTGCATCTATTCCTCTCTCATCACCAGTTCGTCTGGAAGCTTCATTGAGGAATTCAATCACTTTCTCTTCAGTCAAGTAATCAGGATTCCACAGCAACTGGTCATCATTTTCATATACTAAATTAGAAAAAGTATACATTACTGTTTCTCACTGTTCAGTGCAAAGATTTTATCTTTAAACGCTGAGCAGTGTTCACTCCTTGAACTGAGACCTGAAAACAGCTATCCCTCCTTTAAGAGAGCCTATCAGTACTAAATAATTTACAGGGTTCTTTTTGTAATATACTCTCCACCAAGACATAAAGACTCCTCTTAAGAGTTTAATATTTATTATTTTATTAAAATAAACTCTAGTCTTTTTAATAAAGCAAGATATCAAAATATAAATGATCGTTAAGATAAAACCTGCAAAGATGGAACAGATGAAGGCAACAAGAAGTCTCCTAACATGTTTCAATTAAATCTAAGTTTTAATCAATCAGGTTTGCTATGAAATGTATTAGTTTCAATAAACACACATTTCAAGAATAAATTTCTCACCTAGATCTTCATGAGATTTCTTTCAGCAAAACACTGATCTGCTATCTGGGTTAGCACTTTTATATATCTTATGCAGAAATCTAAGATTTTTTTCATGTTATAACATAGATAAACTATGATTGGTTTAAGATTTAATTATTTATTCATATTTTCAATCATGTAACATTCTACTTAGCCAAAAAGTGACACTATGACCAGCTGCAAGATAAGATATATAAAATCATTATAGATAACAGGAAAAGTGAAGTGAGCAGATCACTGGTCCATTCTAACAGCTAGAGAACATTTATCTGCTACTGTCTACTATTTTTAATTGGCTGTCAACAACGAAAGAGTGCCTGTGCAGTTATACAACATGCCAGAAAAAACTACAATAAAGTTAATACAGAGTTCACTAAAATAACTGAAACTTAAGCTAAGTTATTTAGGAAAAGAATAATCACCAAGTTTGTCTGAGCTTTTAAAATCTGATGAAATTACTACAGTAACATTAACAGCAACTAAAAGTTTACCTCTCTCATTCTCTTTGTATTTAGATATTCCAGCTGGAATTTCGGCTTGAAACATGGAACCCACCATAATTTCCTGTTTTGAAAAAAAAAATGAAATTTAATATTCCTTTGTAATCATGGACAGCAATAACAAGAATATAACTAAAAGCCAGAGGGAACAGAAATATTAAAAAAACAGATGGCAGAATAAAACTAACCATTATTTCTATAACCATTATTTTCTATAAGAAAAATGGTCTTACTTCATGTGAATGTACCAAAATTATTAAAAGATTAGTTAGATTGGATGGCAAAACAGCAATATAATTTCAACTGTCAAACTTCTCAATTTAAGGAGTACTGAAGTATATCAATGCCTTTTAAAATGAGAGCTAGCTGTCACGCAATGCCAATTCACACCTCAATGAACTCTTATAGCTAACCCTCCCCCTCGTCCCATAAATTTGCAGATAACAGAATGCTTCATGATAAAACAGATACAACAGTTCAGTACTTTATATACTCAGTAGCTTCCAGGCATACAATTTCAGGTTTTCTGTGTATGAAAAGTTACGGACAATTTCCTATTTAATTCACAGTTACCGGTTTTATTCAGGCTTTATTCAGGCTCCCCTGTCACGCAGATTAATGTTTTTCCCACCTAATAACATAACATTTGATTTATATACCGCCCTTCAGGACAACTTAATGCCCACTCAGAGCGGTTTACAAAGTATGCTATTATTAATGGACACGTGACCTAGCAACCCCCGCTCTCCCTCAGTTCTCTTGAGTTACCGCAAACCCACACTAGTCACTATCAGAGAGTTCACAGTGAGGCAAAGGGAGAGATGTGTCTGCACAGAAGAACTCAATGAACAATAGTTACAGGTATGTACAACCCTGTTTTCATCTTCGTTCTTCTCTGCATCCCCATGTTGGGAGATTACCAAGCAACACACAACAAGGAGGGGGCCCTGAGATCCAGAATAGGTCGCAAACCACCGTCCTTTTTGGACACAAGGAAAAACCTCGTTAAAAAAAAAAACACTGGATGCCCTTAGCATCATGGATCTCCTGAATAGCCCCTTTCTCAAGAAGTGATTTCAGCCTCAAGTTCTTGTAAGGTATTATTCACAGCCAAGGAAGGCGCAGTGCAATCAGGAGTTGCCACAAACTCCAATCCATAGCCATCTTTAACAATAGCTAAGACCCAAGAGTCAGTTGTTATAGACTCCCGCTGAGAATAGTAGGCTGACAGTCTCTCAGTGAAATATAGACTCAGGTTGGGTGTGGCCGAAAGCCATCAGAGCTGCTTTGATGACCCTTGACTGCCCTTCTGTTGTGATGGCTGCTGAGAAGGCTTTTGCTTATATTGTCCCTGTCTCCTAGACTGTTGAGACAATTGATAAGATTGTTGGAACTGACCTTGTGCCTCTTGGTATTGCCTTTATGGCCTATCATACTGTTGGTAGAAGTATTGGTGTCTAGGAAGGTACCTGGGCTTGTACACACGCACAACATCCAAAGATTTAGCCATCTGGCAATTCTTTTTCTTTTGGAACAGAGTGTTGTCTGTAACTGCAGCGAACAGCGTTGGCCCTTCAAAGGGTAGTTCCTCCACTCTGGTCCTGGTCTCAGATGGTAAGGTGGTAGATCTGAGCCAGTAATGATGCCTAATCAGTACAGCACCTGCCACACCCTTTGCTGATGTCTCAACAGTGTGCTGTCCAGTGTTCATTTGCTGCTTGAACACTCTTATGGCCTTGGTTTGGAATAGATTAAACATTGCTTTCTTATCTTCCAGGTTGGTAACAAAATCAGACAACTTTTCCGATAAATACAATTGGTAGTCGCCCATAATAACTTGGTGGTTACCAATGCACAGATTAAGGGCTGAGACTGAGTACTGTCTCCTACCATATACACCTATCTTCTTGCCTTCTTTATCCACTGGTACAGAGTAGGAACCCTGCCTTTGTTTTTGGAACTCTTCTGTTACTAAGGAAGAAGGCACTGGGTGTTTGAAAGCAAGGGCCATGTATCCTGCTTTACCTTGTATATGGCTTCTACTCTCTTGGAGGTAGCAGGTTGTTCTGCTGGTTTCTCCCAGGTTTTTAGAATCACCTCATCAAGTCCCTCCACAATGGGCAATCAATCAATCAATCAATCAATCAATCAATCAATCAATCAATCAATCAATCAATCAATCAATCAATCAATCAGTCAGTCAGTCAGTCAGTCAGTCAGTCAGTCAGTCAGTCAGTCAGTCAGTCAATTACGGTCACAAGACCAGCCAAGTAAAATAAAAAGAGTATTTTTAAATACTTAAAATAGGCAAATACATAAAAGATAAAATCATATATATGTATATATATATCTAACAGTAAAAACTCACTCATTTCGTTAATTCACTTACCAGCAATTGACGTTTCCTTCGTCAATTCCTTCCTTTCTGAGTGCTGTCACACAGAATTTTGCAACTGCGTAAGATACAGTTCTCTGGCTATCCTCTAAAAGATATACCCGAAGGGTTTCGGGACTAAAATCCATGTAATACTTGTGGTTTAAATCTATAGAGTAGTGGGATAATTAATTGTACCCTTTCTTCTTGATAGAATTCGCAATGCAAAAGTATGTGCGTGATATTTTCGACCACTTTATTTGAACAGGGACAACACCGCTGCTGCAAAGGCAGGTGGGAGAATCTCCCATACAAAACTGCAGAGAGGAATGCATCAAATCGTGCTCTGGAGAAGGCCCATCTACATCTTTTGTTTGTAATGTCTGCAAGATATGGGGATACGGTGTAATTCAGTCCTTTTTTAAAGCTCTTATAGCTTAGAGGAAGCACTGCCTCACCATTTTGGGACTCTATATTAACCAGTCTTTGGGTGATTAAAGCTTTTGCTTTGTTGAGTCCCATATCAAACAGGGCTACCGGGTCCAAGCCAATCAGTTTATTTTTATCAGCTATCTTTGAGCACCATGTAGGATAAGGGTCAGAAGCTAACAACAAGGGAATTAAACCCTTTGGCTCAAGATGAATTCTTAGCCAGTAATAGATGACATGTTCCCAGATTTTTATTTCAACTCTGGGAAACCAGCTTCTTGCCTAAGAATGACATTAGGAGTACATCTAGGTGCATTAAACAGAGATCTGAGAAATTTAGATTGAACTTTCTCTCAGATCTTAACATTAGCAGTTAGTCCCATTTGTGATCCGTATGTTACGCTAATGATTTTGTTTGGAATACTTTCAGGGCTGCAGGTATAAAACCCGCACAATAGGGAATCCAACAGAAGCTGGCGCGTCACTGTAAAGTCTGCCCAATAGTTTGCCAGATGTCTTGGGAGCAGAAGATGACACATCTAAGTCAAGCGCCTGCATCATCCTGGCCATTTGCTCAGCATATTAGCGTAGGTCTTTGTCAGGTGATCCAGAAGCTGAAGCCCTATTCTCATCTGGAGATGGTTATGATGTTTCAGGTCCGTTGTCCGATGGTTCCAGGCAATAGTCAGCATCCTCATCATCTGAATCATATGACTCCCAGAGCTGAGAAGGAGGAGGAAGCCAAACTCTCCCCGTCGACGTCCTCGGTTTCTTGGCACCAAAGCCTTGAGGACCCCCAGACCAATGGCAGTGGCATGGTGGGGGAATGCAGCAAGACAGATTATGTTCTCGCTGAATTACTCATCTTGGTTCCAAAGAGTGTCTGCACTCAGATTTGTGGTCGCTGTGTTGGCTTGGAGTTGGGGATCGTCCTCTGGGAGACATACCTTGGATCTGACTTGATGACTCATTCACCAGAGTGGGCTCTACAAAAGGAGCGGACTTGGAATCTGTGCTCAGTCATCCAAGGTCTGGAGTCGGTTGCTAATGAAGCCGGATCTACCCCATGCAACTCACCCTCTGACATTGAATGGCTGGAGGAATGGAGATGAGGTGACGGAGTTCTAGGAGGAACTAGGATGACATAGTCCTCAGACCGATGTTCCTTGGATCGACTCCGATGTTCCCAGCTCCATTCCCTGTTCCTACTCAACTTAGATAAATGCTTGGTCTTCCTCAGCTCCTTTGTGGATCGTTCCAAAGAGGGCCTCAATTCTGGAGAAGTGCGTAGACCCGAAGATTTCAATGCGGTCGGATCCAACCTCAGAGTCGATCTTACAGAAGTCACAGATCCCGCTCTGGAACGCCGATCGGCATAGCCGTGGGCTTGTCAGCTTTCTTAAGAGAAACAGCCAAGCATTCCTTGAACCTTGATTTCGTTCTCAATGCAGAATCAGCTCCGGAGAAGACTCTCTCCCATAAAGCAGCTTTTAGCCTTTGGGCCTGCTCATTTCTGGCCTTAGGGTTAAATTGTTGGCAAAAGGTACATAAACCAACTTTATGCCCCTCACTAAGACACACAAGACATAAGTCATGCTGGTCAGACCTGGTCATTTTTGTACCACACTGGGTACACTGTTTAAAGAGCGATTTCTCTGACATGACAAAGAACTCACCACCACCACTTGACTGAGTTCAGCTCGAGACTTGTGGTCCAAAGTTGACAAAAGTAGATTTGGAAGGATAGTAACGAAATCCAAAATCCAGTCCGAAGTCAAATCACTGAAGAACTCCGTCAGAATAAAAATCAAATAGAAGATAAAACGCACAAGCTCTGAAGCAAAGTTCCTCTATTCGTGGTGGTTAAGAGAGAACTGAGGGAAGGGGTTGCTCCCCTAGGTCATGTGTCCATTTTAGGTGGGGAAATGGTTAATCTACATGACTGGGCAGAAGTGGCCCCTAACGGAGCTCTAAAGAAGCTAGTAAGTTTCTCCTTTGGCAGGCCTGTGCATGCACAGTCCCAATGTGGGGATGCAGAGAAGAACAAAGATGAACCAGTGGAGATGCCAAACAAACGGCTGCAGGCTATTCGAAGCAGGCTTCTTTATCTTCACTTCATCCATGGTCATACAGGACTGTTTCCATACATGGCTGCATTTCTCACCTTTGGAGTGGATTACCATTTTTTCCAACATGGAAATGGCTACCTATCACTTCAAGCCTCAAAAATGGGAAATTTCTACTCAGTTTTGCAAAGGCTGAGGCTTGGACCTTTCAAAAATCCTGAGCTTTACTTTTTAAAAGTCACCACTGTGACACTGGTGCTGTTGTTGTAAAGGTGTGTGTGAGGAGGAGAGGGGATGTGGATAGTATGATTCTCATTTTTCTGAGCCACAAAAAGAGAAACAATTTCCCATATACTTGAAAAGGAGATCAAAGATTCATAAAGCTTAAGGGGCTATTTGTAATTAGCACTCTGAAGAGTGGTGTATGTGAAATGTAAGATTAGAAACCTGTTCCTCACCTCCTACTTCAGCCTCCAACTGGAATGCTAGAATTAGACAGCATCACAGCAAAGGCCAAAATGAACTTGGCTTGGAGAGATTCAAACCCCCAGTTTTCAGCTTAGGAGAGTTCTGAAGCTCAACAGCACTCTCAATAGAAAGGTAAGCAGCAATCTCCTTACCTCTTTCTTCATTTCCCAACAGGAGCATTACAGGCAATTTGCAGGATGGCACCTTCTTAAGGTGGGGTCAGGAAGGCTCCCATACTTCTTTCATTCCACAGAATGTATACAGCAGAATTGTTCAGGACATTTTTATATAGGGCATAGAATTGCACTTTTAATTTCAAATATTTTAGGCAATTTCCATTGCCTTGTTTATTGAATGTATGATACCATTTTTATAGTTTTTTACTTATTTGGTAACCCAGATTTATTGCATATTATAGAAGACCTAAAATATTTACCTTTTTCCAGTCTTCTGAAGGGATATAATCTTCGTCTTCTTCAGATTCCTCTTCTATTTCACTATCTATACAACAAAATCATCAAGTTACTTAAATGGGAATAGCTGCCCTAGATCGTATTCCTCCAAATAAACTATAACCTATTTACAGGTTTCTCAAAGCCAAGTCTGGTTGGTTTAACTAAGCATAGAGCTATGATGTCACAACCAACTCTATGTGACTAGATGTGGTAGGGACCTCCTTACTAAGTAACCCTTGAGAACTGCAACAAGCAGGATTTCTGCTAAAAAACCCTAACATATTTCTGCACAGAACTTTAAAGTATCTGAATTATTTTTGCTACAGTTTATATTCACATTACTTAACAGCTTCATTCTGAAAGTCAGAAAAAGCATGTCTTCTGTTCTTTAAATCACACTAATGAACACTAATGTAGCCACACAGTTGATGATGGTGACATTAAAAAAATAATTCTAGCAGCTACCAACACTTTTGTTATTTATTTTACTGCTACATAATCAGAAAACAGTTAAGAATTCAAATGAAAAAAGAAACAAAGTTAGAGTCAAATCTTTAGTAAACAATATTATAAAAACATAGCTGTGACAAAATGGTATGAGAAGTAACTTAAAAAGAGGCAATTCAAGAATGCAAATCCTATAATACTGTGAGGGGAAAAATGAGAAACATGCTTCTGAACACATCATCCCAAAGGTTAGATAGGGACAAAGACGGACTTGTTCACTAGCTAATGGAAATCAGGAACAAAACTTGTTATCTTCTGGGGATACAGAATTAGTTAAGCACTTCCTTCATTAACTTTGGTACCCGTTTCTTAAAGCACCAACGCATCTTCAGAAAACAAAGCAAAAGAGACAATAAACCATTTGTTAACCATGACCCCCAAACCATTGTCTTCCAACTTGATCCTATGCTTTCTTATGTAATGAAGGAAGCGAACCCAAAGCATTGCCTCGGCTTACTTGGGATCCCACTAGCCTTCAGCTACAGCCTGCATTTCTGATCATACTTGTTCCTAAATAAGTAGAAACGAGCTAAGCAGAAAGAAGCTAGGGTAGGAGAAATGTTAATTATCTTTACTGGCATCCATAGAGAGCAGAAACCTTAATATTATTGTGGCAAATGGCCCACAAGTAACACATAAAAGACTTCATACTTTTCTATCTGGTTATCCAAAACATAAAACATTTGAGCTGATAAAAAACGCTTTTCACTTGCCACAAATAAAGGGTATACTAACTGGTCCTGAATTCTGTGTCTCTGTGCTTGGTTAACTTTGTGACACTGTATTTTGAAAGTAACGACTAAAGAATGAATATGAAAATTGCACTGTAGGAAACAGTATGATCACAGCTGAGAGAAGCACATATACAGCACTACGCTTTTATCTTTTTCTTCAACGTTGCTTCAAACAGCATCCTTCTATGTATTGCAAGATACCTTTAAAAATGGTAGTAGCTTTAAAAAAGCTACTTAAAAAGTTTTATAAATAAAACTTTTAAAAAGTTTTATAAATAAGATGGGCCAAGAGAAAGAATTTTAAAAAAACCTAGTGTATAAGCATAAGCCCTTCCAGATCCTGCACCATCATCTATCACCAGATCTGTCCAAATTTCTATTAATAAGTTTTGGCATTCTAGCTATTCTCTCACACCCAAGAATTCAATACACAGAGTTCAGATTTGCAGCCAAGTCCAAAATTGTAGCTCTCATAGTTTAATAATGCTTCTAGTCCTCACGAGAGTCTACCAAAAACCACACATTGCATTCATTTGGGGTATAAGAATATGCAGACGTAGAATAGCAAGAATTAAAATGTTTAACAACTGGTTTAGATTACAGGGCTTAGTACTTGAAGAAAATACATACTTGCATCAAAGTATTTACACCGACGTGGTCGAATTATCTCCTGTACAACAGATGGTGCAGGGTCATCATTGGAGGACTGGGTTTCATCCTCCTGACCAGATGAATCCTTTATGGGCTCCTCCTTACAGACAATGAGACAAACAAGGCAGAGTTACTCTTAAGTTCAAAAAAATTTTAGCACTTCACTGTATTTTTATCCTACCCTTCCCTCAAGATGTTCTGGATAACATACAGAGTTCCCTCCTCCACACACATGCCTCACAACAACCTGTGATGTACCATTAGGCTGAGAGAAAGCTACTGGCCCAAAGTCACCCAGTGAACTTCATGGCTAAGTGGGAATTTGAACCTAGGTCAAACTACTAAAATCTCACCAGCTTAAGGTTTTTTTTTAAAATAATTTTATTCCCACCCCTGTTTCATTGCCAGAGAGAGACATTTTACATGTGAAAACTAAAGAAAGACTTGTTAGTACTTATTGTAAGTTGTACCATTTGCCATAGTTTGTCACTAGACAAGCTACTTTTTGACAGACAAGTAAATGGGTTAGTTAATGTGTTTGTATGTACTTGTATGATATATGGGAAAAATTAAGTATATAAAAATGCAAGTTTCTCAAAGTCTGAGACAGGACAAAGATACCAAATGCCATTAACAGCCTGATCAGAAGCAACAAATCTGCTTACTTCTCTGTCAGTGCCCTGTTGCAATTGTCCTGCAGCACTGAGTAATAGCCATTCAGTTTATCATAGCCATCATAACTCATGAAACTACAGAACATTCCAATGAAAGTGGCAGGAATAGAATCAAGGCTCTTTAATAAAAGCAGATGGAACATGTTGCAGATTCACAGGAAAAAAGGCTTTAAGGTGACTAACAGAAAAAAAGATAAGTTTACATGTGAAATGCCTTATTTACATTATGCTTATTTTATGCTAAGACACTGGGGGGAGGGGTTAAAATAAGTAAGACAATTAAAATAAACTAGATTATTTATGTCATTTATAGTTCACTTTTTTCACAGAGGTTCAAGGCAAATTACACCACTTAAATCAACAGGAATGGGCTATCCAATAAAGAATACTAAAGAGGCTTGGATGGTTTATAAATCCTAATGTGTTTATTCTAATTGAAAACATATAGTACAGGTTACGGAGGAGGAGAAAAGATGGCAATGTGCTTTTGTGGCAATACTTAGCAGCAGAAGAGCATGTAACCTTTTCTGTATCACTTCATTTGCATTATTCTCTGTGCTGTGCTAACCTGCAATCTATTCTGCAGTAATCTTTACAAAAACTATGAAACCTTTAGTGCTCTATATTCTTATCCAAAATGCTTTACATTCTTGGTACCTATCATAATAAAAAAAAACAGCTTGGATCCTAAGGCGTAGCAGCTTCTCCAACAGTATGGCTTTTCCATTTGCAGAAGTGGGAAGGGCAATCGTTGCTGTTTCCCCCTTCTGTTGTAGGATCCCAGTTTGCCCCACCACTCTATTCCTTCAGGTCTACCAATCCAAAGGAGTATGATTTCAGGGGACAAAGCAAACTGCAGTGAGGAGGGGGTGATGAGAAAGTTGCTTTCCTCTAGCAAAATTCAGCTGGCTCTGCTTAGGATCTGTGCAATTGTTTTAATCACAAAACCCTAAAATAGCTATATAATTTGGCACTTACCCACACTGCCTCAGGCAAACAGCAAACACAAACATACAATGATCTGAAAAATTAATTGCCCTTCTTTCCACTGAGGACACTCACTACCTTGCCCTTCTTCAACTAGAGGACAAGCAAGGTGTTATTCCTAATTGGTTTAAAGGCAGGCCTGGTGGCTTCCATAGGGATGCACTCACTGCTTTCGATGGGACTATACAATGATTTATTGGACCTGGATTGTATTTGAGATTGAATACCTACTTCCTTTGGACATTAGATGACAGAAGGAAAGAATGTGCTGTCAAGTCACAAATGAATCACAGCAACCCCCCAACCATGGGATATTCAAGGCAAGAGATGAGCAGAGGTGCCTTCCTCTGCATAGCAACCCCAGCCTTCCTTGGTGGCCTTCCATCCAAGCACTGACTATGGCAGATCCTGCTTAGCTCCCAAGCCCTGATGAATATGGGCCAAGAATATTCACCAAAATCAAGTAACAAGTAACCAGCTGACCTGTCCTTAAAATTTAGTGGCTTTTTAATGTCATACTATATGCCAAATATACCAGGCATCTCCAAAAGGTAGCATGCAGGCTGCAGAACAGCAATTTGCACAGCCCTAGAAGACCTTGGGAAAGATGATGAGAGAGAATGCTCTCACAAAACTCAAAGACCTGGGAAGGCTCAAGCAACGGGCCTCATGCAGCTCTCTATGCAAAGAGCATTAGAACCAGCCCTGGCCTTAGCAGGGGAAGGAAGCAAATTAAAAATATGAACAGGGAATAGATCTCGTAACAGGGGCTGCCAACCTTTTCTTTATATTCATATACAACCACCACAGCATTGCACTGGACTTCTACAGCACAATCCTATGGTTGTCAGTTCTAGCTTCTCCTGGCCTTTAAGAGACAAACACAAACTGGAGGTAAACTTGGAATCAAAAGCACACTCCAGGTTTAAACACTCATCTTTAATGCCAACTGTACATACCAACTTGCCACAGGCAAATGGCAGTCAATAGCATGGACCACACTTTGAAATGCATAAGTCTAACTCACTTTATTTTCTCCACTGAAGCCACTGTTGTCATCATTATCTTCACCCTCACCCTCCTCCTCCTCCTCCTCCTCTTCCTCTTCTTCTGGTAGCGGTACAGTACCATCATAGCCATAAAGGCTAAGTAGTTCATGAATTGGCATATCACCTTCCTAACAAGAAAACAGGAAGTTATCATAATTTCAATCTATAAAGTGTTTTCAGTGAGTTATTTTATACCAGTGTTGTAATCTCCAGGTAAATGAGACAACAGCGGAAACTGAAACTGCTCAATAGAGAGCAGGTTACAGGCTGCACACATGATTTTATCTGTCTCAAAGGTTACTAGCCCTTTAAGACAAAATTCATAAGCCATGCTTGCAGTTTGATGTAGCAATGGCATGGCAGTCTATGAACATATGGAACTGCCATATACCATTGGTCCATTTAGCTCAGCATTGCCTATGCCAGTGACTCCCAATCTTGGTTTTGCAACATCCCACTGTATTGTCAATTATTTCAATAAGTATTATGAAATTTTCAAAAAAGTCTCACACCAAAATTAATTCATTTTAACTTGAGATATATATGCCATGCAGCACATTTTTTCTGAGCAATTTTCAGAATTGCAAATGTATTGACTTGGACTTTAATGATCTTTTCTATTCTAATGATCCTTTTCTTAGGGGGCACCAATCTCTATAAATTGAATTTCAGGGAACATAGCACACTGCAACAGGAAGAGGGAGGATGTGAAATTCCATTCCTCATACAGAACTTCTATTAGGCTAACATATGTAATTTCAAGAGCTGACTATTGTTTCTTAATTGAACTAAATATCATTGTTTTCTTTTTATACTACATATAATTTCAAATTTATTTATCCTGTTTAGAAGGTAGGGCATCACAAAACCAAGCCCCCCACAAAAGCAGAATATTACAACAAAAAGGTTGGCAATCCCTGGTCTGCACTGACTCATGCAGTCTTTCCAGGGACTCATGCAGCAAAGGGTCATTCTCAACTCCTGCTTCTTGAGATCCTCTTAAACTGTTCAAACCAGGAACTGAACATGGGTTCTTCTGAATGCAAAACACGTGCCCTACTACTAAGGCACGCCTTTCCCTTCCACCTCCATTTTTCAAAAAGAAGTGGTCACAGCAATCTCTCTCCCTGGCAGGACTCAGACCTGTTTCTCATACAGTCTTCTTTCATACTGAAATACCAGGCAACTACCATTCCTATCTCCAAGGAATGCAAGAGGGAGTAGTCATTCAGTGTGGCACTCTTCCTGATGTGGGAAGGCACAGCAGTAGCCAGGGACTGATTGCTGCCATACTTCTGGACTTAAATGGAGGTGGGTAAAGAAGAAAAAAATGGCAACCTCTTCCTCAGCAGTTAGTAGCAAGGTTGTTTAACACACAAGTTATAGTTACCTACAAATAAGGGAGTCTGTAGAAAAGGAAATGATTATAATGTTCAAGTTAAATTGTTCAATAATTATATAATTTTTGAACCTAATACCAGTTGTAAGCTTCTTTTGAACATTGTCTGGAAATTTCAACCTGTTCCAAATGGAGCAGCCAGGTTATTGTCTGGGGTGGGGCACTGGGATGGTATCACACCAGTGCTGAAAGATCTCCACTGGCAGCCCATATATTTCTGGGCACAGTTCAAAGTGCTGGTTCTTACCGTTAAAGCTCTAAATGGCTTAAGGTCAGGGTACATGAAGGGCCAACACCTCCCATATTGTCCAGCCTTGGCTCACAATTACTGTTCTCTGTTCCCCTGCTTTCAGAGATACAGCCGGTGGCAAGCAGAGACAGGGTTTTTTAACAGAGGCACCTTGCTTATAGAATGCCCTTCTTTTTGAGGCTCACCTGGTGCCTGTATGCTCTTTTAGGCACCAGGCAAAAACATTTCTATTCACTTTAACACTATTTTAGCCTAGAAGCTTATCTTACACTGTTTTTATAGTCAGTGGTCTGTTTTTATGGTCTATGTTTTTATGCTAAGCTGAGTTTTTAATGCTGTATTAATATCTTTTAATTAATATCTTTTAATAATTTGATTTTATTATTTTTATTTTGTAAGCCACATTGGACAGGTTCCTAGAGAGGTGGCATAAAAATTCTCTAAATTAATAAATATCACTTCAAAAAAATTAATTTACCATCTATTGATTTGGACAGTGTTGTGAACATGGTAAACTGATGCCAAAACCTGAAATCACTACATAAAGACAGCAACTGTGTTAACATGTTATATAGGCTTTGTCTGGCCCACATGCACAATCAAAGCCTGGGAATATTTTTTTTAAAAAACAACAACGTATCAGTGCAGCTATAACCTGAAACTGTTACATGAACAGCAACAAAAATAAAGAGAATCCCATTTACTTTTCAATTCATGATTTTTTAGGCTTATATATGAGAACTGATCAGGTACCGTTTCACAGCATGTTGGTGATACTTTCAAAATACTGCAGAATAAGTGCAACACCTGCCCCAAGTATAAATCTACATTCAATAGAACAATATGCATGTTACATAGATAATCTACAGCTCTGGTCATCACACGTTCCCCAATGCTATTCTCAATATTCACCCTCTACAGGTGATTGTATGCAATATCTCTGACACGTCCTGGTACTATGTTTGCCTGGCTCCTCCTAACCTCCTCTGTCAATTCCAGGAACTAAATAGTTGTGTCACTTTAATAAGAGATACACATTTCTATGCTGCTACTTACCATATAAACAAAATGGAGGGGGGTGGGGGACGGGACGGAAACTGAAATGTTCTCATTATTATGCTTGCCTTCCCATTGCCCTGGATCATCAACTAGTCTTCCTCAACCACCCTTTGATTTATAAAAGAGTTTGCCATTCTAGGAACTCATTAACAAGCAAATTGTCTGCCTCCAATCTTTTGTACCTGGCTCCCCTGACTGAAATATATATTATATAAATCTAAATGCATATATTCATTTTAGCAGAACACAGCCAAGCTGATTTAAACTTTTGCTGACATGATATAGCTTTTAACATCTGAAATCTATGTCCCCATCTCTTGGTCCAAGAATACTTTCTTTTAAAAAGTTACAGAAATAATTTATGTACAGATTTTTTAAAAATCAAAAGTTATGATAAAAGAAATCTAGATGAAGATGAACAATTCACATGGCTGAGAGGTACATTATCACTCCATCTGCATGGACTTTGTACTAGATGTACGCCATAACCTCTGAACACACATATAAATGCATGAAGTTTCCTTATACTAAGTCAGTACATTGATTCATTAAGGAGAGTATC
Source organism: Eublepharis macularius (assembly GCF_028583425.1). NCBI lineage: Eukaryota > Metazoa > Chordata > Lepidosauria > Squamata > Eublepharidae > Eublepharis > Eublepharis macularius. Next base: position 74,950,258 of record NC_072794.1, read on the forward strand.
ATCTGCTCTGACTTGTAGCAGCTCTCTCAGGTCTCAGATAAAAATCTTTCACATTACACATTACTTGATTCCTTTAAATTGATATGATGGAGACTGACTCTGAGGCCTTCTGCAAGCAAAGCAGTTACAGCCCCTTCTTGGCTTTCTATTACACCTATTTTTGGCTACTGTGGAATATTAAATACGGAACAGAAACCCTACTTGCAGCCACAACGTTAGGCATATTATTCTACTGGACTCTGTGTTGAAGCAATCCCACATGTGCCAATGATCTTAGGTTAATAGTTTGTTACACCTGACTAGAAGGACTTACACCAAGTGTCATCACTTAGAGCATTTCCACTAGGACTTTAAAACTAAACGGTTCCTCAGATATCTGTAGCTTGCATGAGTTCGCCAAAGTGAAATACCATGAAAACACACAGGAATGAAATTTACTGCAAAAATCAGAACAGAATTGTAATGATTTCAAGAAATGGGTGCATGTATCTTTAAATGCTTGGTTCGAGCTAGGTGAAGAGTGGGGGTGAAAGAGAGGAATGAGTGAGCGATATGATTGGTTGACTGAGATTGTGGGTGGAGTGAATGCAGTTTAGACTAGGAGAGAGAGAGAAATGTTGCAGTCAGAAGAAAGCAGGCTAGCTGTGTGCTGCCTGAATATGTTGAAGTGTTTATGAGAGAAATATAACCTGTGTGGAACCTGAACTGAGCATGTTTGTGAAAGGACACTCAGTCAGGGAAAGAGAGGCCAGCTGTGTGAATGAGAGTAAATGAAGTAACTTTAAGAACTAAGAACTACTTTTATGAAACCAATACGCTTCTTGAAGAATAAACATTTATTTTGTTTTGTTATATCCCAGAGTGTTTTGTTATATCCTGGTGGCACCAAACTACCCAAAGGGTGTAAGGGAAAGATTAAAAGAAACATCTACCCCAACCACTTGTTATGACCTTTACTTTCCTTGGGGTAGATGTTTCTTTTAATCTTTCCCTTACACCCTCTGGGTAGTTTGCTGCCACCAGGAATATATTATTCCAAGATATTTTATTTAAATTTTCCCTTTTGGTAACGTTCCTAAGTGTCAGGCTCCTTCGTGGTTCTATGTGGCCCTGAGGATAGGAATGGGATATAACAATGACAGCTACTCTGGGATATAACAAAACAAAATAAATGTTTATTCTTCAAGAACCGTATTGGTTTCATAAAAGCAGTTCTTAGTTCTTAAAGTTACTTCATTTACTCTCATTCACACAGCTGGCCTCTCTTTCCCTGACTGAGTGTCCTTTCACAAACATGCTCAATTCAGGTTCCACACAGGTTATATTTCTCTCATGAACACTTCAACACATTCAGGCAGCACACAGCTAGCCTGCTTTCTTCTGACTGCTATTCACAGAAATATTAAACCTGCTCAGGCAGCACACAGCTGGCCTGACTGAGTGTCCTTTCACAAACATGCTCAGTTCAGGTTCCATATGGGTTATATTTCTCTCATAAACACTTCAACATATTCAGGCAGCACAGCTAGCCTGCTTTCTTCTGACTGCAACCTTTCTCTCTCTCTCCTAGTCTAAACTGCATTCACTCCGCCCACAATCTCAGTCAACCAATCATATCGCTCACTCATTCCTCTCTTTCACCCCCCCTCTTCACCTAGCTTAAACCAAGCATTTAAAGATACATGCACCCATTTCTTGAAATCATTACAAGAATGCTCCTACATAGGAGCTAAAGTCACATAATGTGAGCTGTAAATGATGGTTAGCCAGTCAGAGGTCCCCAGAGTAACATCAACAATTGACAGACCAATCCTTTTGCTGCAAAATTCCAAAACCAAATACCTGACATTTCCCCATTCACTTGAAGTTAGAACGCAAATAAATATGAGACTAAGAATTTGGTTTAAAAATATTTAAATATTTCTAATGTTTACCCTGGTAAGATCTTCAATCTCAGAATTGAAGTTTGTTTCACCTTCCATCATTTCTTCCTCTTCTAATGTTCTTTCATCATCAAAATCATGAACCAGCATGTCAGCCGTTGGGTCAAATTCATGGTCATCAGATGTTGCCGACCCTCCTAGAAGTTGATTAATAATCTGAGTATATCACATCATAGACTTGTTATGACTATTTATCTTATGAGTTAAAATTCTCAAATCAAAACTGATCTAGAAATGAAATATTTCTGTACAAGCAAGACTTAATTAGGGGTTGATTTTTAACACTATTTTAGCTTGGAAATGTTGTTTTAATCTGTTTGTGGCTGGTTTTTATGATCTGTTTTTTATGCCAGGCTGGGGCTTTTTAGAATCTGCTATCTTTTAATGTTTTGTTTTTATTATTTTTATTTTATTAGCTACCTAGATCATGTTCCTGGAGAGACAGCATAAAAATGTTTTAAATAAAAATAAATCTCTGAATAAATAATCAAACAATAAAAACAAATTACTCAGGTAAGATATGTGCTACTTTAAAACTACAAGCTTGAAAAACAAAAAACAATAGTTGACACTAAATGCTTACAAACACCACCCTTTTCTGTAAAGCAAGACACAAGCAGGTTTTCATCCCTCTATTGTTTCCCAGTCGAAACTAACTGAACATCTTCATATGCATAAGGAAAAGAAATCTGTGACCTCAGTATGTTGGATTTCAGCTGGAATAGCATGCAGAACAAGGGGATGGTATATTCTACTGCACAAATAGCTTCTCCAGCCCCCAACAGTGTATGACATTTTGTTTTTCAAGTGTATCTGCATTATTAGACACTAACAACAGTTTAGAACCAAAGGGCCTCTTGTGCAAGCAGAAGGCACTTGTGTTCATACAAAGGGGATATTCATCTGATTTCCCTTAACATTTCTTATCTGCAGGACCTCCTGTACCACCTTGCATGTTGTTCCAAAGGATCCCCTGACTATTGGGAACAGGTGGCTACAGCATGAGGAAGGGGCAGGAAACCCTAACGCATCAGCAGAACACCATTAACCATTCTTTGGATCCAAGCCATCACATGTAAAGATTTGATGAAGTGATCCTAGACTGCATTAGAAAAGAAAGGTAACACCTGCCTGCTCCTTAACTTCCTGTAATTTTCTGGCCTACTCTTTTTATAGACAGGCAGATTTGTACTGATACCCCTCCAATCTCACACTGGGCATGCTTCTATAGTCTTCACAGGATGGACAGAGTGTGCTGTGTTCCATATTAAAGTGCAAGACCTTTGGCATATTTTGGAATTAGGGTGTGCTATGAAGCATTTTTTCTGAATAAACTGGGTAGGTGATCAGCAAAACAAGTGCCACACGTCCATCATACCCTCCATTTTTTCAGACAAAAATGCAACAGGAGTCTCTAGCAGGCTATCACTGTTGCACGTGAAGCCCTCCTCCACCCTTTGAAGTGAAGCTTCTGTGCAGGAAAAGTCAGAAAACTTAAAAGTGGGGCTCTTAGGATGCTTGTTTATAATATGCTCACTTATTGTCAATACTCTTCAAATTACAAACTCTTCAGATATTCAAGTTTGAATAATACAACTTTGCATTTGCCAGAATTAGGGCAACAAAAAACCTGTCTATGCTCATTAATGAAAAGAAATCTACAGTCCAGAACATTCTAAACTGTTATATTAATTAGAGCAGATATTACTATACTAAATCTAAAATAAGCAGAACTATTTCAAAGAGAGACTTTTGGGGGTGCATGCACTTTGATTCAGCATAGCCTAACACCTGCAAAGCACACAGGGACTATATAATCATTGTTAGTACAAACAGAAGAATGGAAACATATCAGCCCAAGTGGCACAACTCAGAATACTGGATAAGAGAAAAACTCAGTGTTACTTGGTATCTTATTCCCACTAAGTTTTAGAACACGACACTAAACTAGTTATGAAGACAGCTGTTTCATCTTAGACAACATAATATATTTATGTTGAACTGAAAACTGAAAGGCAAATTCTATTCAAATAAATTATTTGTTAATATTACTAGGCATTAGTTATTAAGTGCCCTGACCTGGATGGGCCCGGTGAGCCGGATCTCGTCAGATCTCAGAAGCAAAGCAGGGTTGGCCTTGGTTAGTAATGGGATGGGAGACCTCCAATGAAGGCCAGGGTTGCAGAGGCACACAATGGCAAACCACCTCTGTTAGTCTCTTGTCATGAAAACCTCACCAGGGGTCGCCATAAGTCAGCTATGACTTGAGGGATCTCTCCACACACAGTTATTAAGCAAGCATGATTTATGGTTCTCTCTTATGCAAGAATAGCATGAAAGGCTTCAATCTCAGGACAAGGACACAGCTTGTTAATTCCTGCAACTGCTGTAACCTGATAACCATTCATAGGAATAAACTTTTCTCCCTTCACATCAGCCTTGTGTTGCATTCTGAAATACGTCAGTCTTGATCCCTTCTTGAACCACAATTTTAAGTGATGTGGGGCAGAAAATTTTCCAAAATTGTGGTATATTTTTCTGTGGAAGAACTTCCACCCCACATACATAAACACAGTCTGTTTTTCTATAGTTATCAGAGCCGTTGTGATGAAAATCAATCAGGCTAGATGGGCTAAATACGAGATATGAAGCACAGTCAAACCCCAGAGCTTGTATATGCTGTATTGCCATTTTGCTAACATTTAAATATTAAAATTATTTAAATTTGAATTTAAAAATTTCCAGAAAAAATCTGATTCAAATTTTCCTGAAAAACCCAATCACTATCAAATACAGAGGTGTGTTAATGGAAACTAGGCCAAGAGCAGCATGACAGTCCCACCTGCCTTGCATAGGATGTCAGTTCACACTGCTATCCTCAGTGGAGTTATGCCCTTCTGAGCCCATTAACTTCAATGGCCTTAGAATGGGGTAACTTTGTTTAGGACAGCACTATTAGATCACTACAGGTCCTTTCAACACAGCACAACGGTGTTAGATCCAGCAGCGACTATAAATCTTATAAATTACATCAGTAGAGGAAGCTTGAATTAAATGTCACTTTTCTCTCAAGGTTTTTAAACATCAGAATAAAACTTTACCTGGGCTTGCCGACTCAACAGAAGGCTATCCAAAAAAGAAGAATAAGATCATGTTAACAACAGTCAAAAACAACCAACATTCTTTATCAGTACAACTGAAATATTCTGAATTACTCTTTAATATTTCATATTTAGGTAGAAGGAAAACTCATTCTGTCTACCCAAACTTTTGCTATTTAGTTCGATAGTTGTGTATATCTGCATTGTTTTAAGCTCCTACTAATGAATTTTGATCCAGCTACTGTCTTTGGGCAACTATATTTTTGTTACTCTGTTTTACTGCTTACTTTCATAACATTGTCCTGTTTTTTAATTTACTCAAATGGTCTCGAATATCTTGTTAGGGTAGGATGGCAGTACATACGTGTTTAAAATAAATTAAAATATAAAATCAAGCATATAATTGCCTAGAATACAAACAGCATATTACATTTTGGACAGGTCATAGTTCCTCTACATTTTGTTTCAGCTCTGATGACAAAAGCTGTATATATTATTACAAAACAATCTATTTTTCAGAAAATTTTGCCAATTTTCTTCTTACTCTTATCTGTTCAAATATCACTGCAACTGTTGATGCATTCTCCAGAACTGTAACAAATGTGCATAAAAGAGCTGAAAAGGGGAAAATACCACAAAACCCCCTGCATATTATGAAATACCCTATTGTTTGGCCTTGGTCAAAGATGATCAAGAGAGCAGGAACAGACTACATGAAAACTCTCAAATCTTCATTTTGTACAACTCACGTTTGGCTGCGCACAGAAATACAGTGATTTGGCAGCATTTGGTAAAAGATCTTTAACAGATGCTATTGCAATTTTCCAACTTTAGAGTTATTTGTAGACCATATAAATATGGAAGCGGCCACACAAAGCACAACAATTGGAGAGTATTCCATCATTTATTATTGTTTGTGTGATGTCAATAACACCACAAGCTCTTAGAGTGTAATACTGGAGTAGCAGCAAGCTGGTAAGTCCACCACGTATAATGAGATTTTGTATCTGATTCAGCCTGCAAGTTGTTCATTCATACTTACAGCTTCAAAGACTATTACAATGTGCTATATCTGAAGCTGCCAAGGAAGACTCACAAGGAACAGTTGATGTGGCATTCTGTTTGTGAAAGGGGACCACCAAAAACACACAATACTAGTTTCACTGTATTCAATTCAATTCATTTGTTTTGAGCCTGCAACAATGCCTGTTACTTTCCCACAGGCATTAAAACAATCAAGAGCTCCCTCCATACATCAGGAAAAGAGAGGAAAGGCAGATCCACTCTCAATCCAGTTCAGTAGCCCCCTTGAAAAGATGAAAATGGAAAACAAGATGGCTGCATTAGGCACTAAGTTTTATATTAGTTTTGTATTTTTAAAAATTGTTACCTATTTAAAGATTAAGTCACAGACAAAGTTAAAAACCCAAATCTCAAGCTACATGTATGTAATCAACATTATTTTTATTTATGTCAGTGGTTATTTATCTTCTATGAACTGTGAACCACCTGTCCATTTTGTCAACTGATTCACTATGTATCACTGATAGCAGAAAGTATAACTAAAAGATGGAAAGTGTCAAAACTCTTTATATGATTGTCACTGTTCAGACAGTTGGTAGACTGCACATAAACATTTCGCCTCCAACATGCTAAAGATACAATGGACAACTATCAGACCAGTACTTCAGTACAAGGTTCATTCAGTTCAGGCAGTAACTTTCTCCCTTTCTCTGCACTCTCCTAGAAGGGTCTGCACAGCTTCATAATAATTACTCCTATCCTCAGGCTAAATACATATTTTTCTATAATATCACTGGTGCCCAAACTCTTCAAATCTCTCCATGATATACTTCCCCCAAGGTCACCGTGCTTCATGAATTGGACAATGCTGCTTTATACTTGCCTATACACAGGATTAAGCAATATCAATGACTATTTTTCAGCCTCAGAAAACCATTTAACATTCACTTAACATTCGCAAGGTCAAACACAAAAAAGGAAGATACATACTCAAAAATTTTAATGTTTTTATAAAAGTGCATTCATTTTATGCTAAAAATGTCAACTTTTAAAACACAAATCACAACAGATTTTCCTAAACCATGAAGTATTTCTAAATAGTATTTTTAAAACTAATTTAGTAAAGCCAAGCTACAAGATCTTCGCACAGAAAAACAAAAGCATATAGGCAGGATGTTACAAGGTCACAATAGTTTCCTCAATCTTAATACCTGAATATTTTGAAATACTATGGTTTTAAAGGACAAGAAAGTTAACTAGTTTTATTGTCTTTCTTACAGAATGCAACAGTGTGATTTTGCCTGAAGCAAATTATGACATCTTACTTTAATACATGCTTACATGGTTGCCAATTACAATTTGATTCACATCTTTATGAGCTCATTTTGACAATGATCTATTGGCCAACAGCTTTGTAGGCTGGGGTTAAAGACCACATTTTTATCTAAAAAGAGTAAACCATAATCTGCAGCCTTTCTTGACTTCAGGATTATTATGTTATATATGTATCCTGTCTTTCCATAGAACTCCCAGCCTGACAATCACTATACTAGGTAGCTTACAGGGAATCCTAAACAGAGTTGAACCCTTCAAAATCCACTGAAGTCTATCAAGCTGGAGAATATAATTGCCCAAGGTTACCCAGAGCACATTAAACTTCATGAAGATTTAAAGTACATAGTTCCCACATCCATATTCGAGTATTCTAGTCACTATTTTGGTTCCCCTCTACCAACGGCAATCCTACAATCCAATCTTCATTTTTTAGGTAATTATAATCTTCATGGTTGAAAAAAAACCAAATTATCCTAAAAATTAAATACAGATTTTAGACCTTCTCATTTTTATTTATTCAAGTATCTAATACCATGGTGGCAACTACTCATGAATTCTAGAAAACGTGTTTATTTGCTTCACTAATACTCCGCCTTTCTCCCCAATAGGGAACCAAAGTGGCTAACATTATTCTCCTCTCCTCCATTTTATTCTGACAATAACCCTGTGAGGCAGGTTAAGCTAATTGGGTATGTCTGGTCTCAATCACCCAGCAAGCTTCCCTGGCAGAATGGGGAATTGACCCTGGGTCTCCCAAATCTTAGTCTGACACTCTAACCACTACACCATGCTGGCTCTCAAAATTGTCAAAGCCATAACTATGATGAAGCCATAATTATATATGACTACGAAAGAAATAAACATTTCTAGAGCGACTATATACCCACTCATTCTACCCAAACACACTCATTCTACCCAAAAACAACATAGTGTTGTGACACCTTAACAGATTTATTGAAACAAACTTTTGTAGATTACAGCCCATGGCATCAAATGTATGAAGAAATGTATCTCATAAAGTGGGTGCTAAGCCATGAAAGCTTTATGCTTCAATGAATCTGTTGAGTTGCCACAAGACTTTTAGTTGTTGCTGTAAGATACTAACACTTGAATTTATAACCCAGGAAATCAAGTTTTCTCCTATAGCTTCTGCTTACAGGAAGCCATGCAGACATTTAAGTGCTGAATGTATCAAAATGAACAAATGCTTTTGAAACCCAAACTAACCTATCATAAGGAAGATTATAAAAAAGTGTAACTGAAATTCATGTAGCTTTTTTGCAACTAAATAATTTCAAAGTGTTTTTTCAGTTTGTCCATGGACTAGTTTTCAACTAAATCAGTCCCCAAGTCAGTTTACTGAAGACTTAATAGATACAATAAGTTCATTAAGGTATTTACTGAGAATATTATACGCTTCTTTTCCCAAACTGGCTTACAAATTTTAAAAATGAAAACAGTAGGATAACTAAAAATCTCAAACATCAAGACATCCATTACTGAAGCCACTATTATTGTAAGATTGTAATTGACACTCAGTCATTTCTTGACATCACCAGCGCTTCAAAAAAGAATTATCTTAAAAAGCACTTAACTCATATCAAATATATAGCATGAATAAGTCATTGGAGGTGGGGAACACTGAAAAAGCTCCTATGTCCCCCCTCTCCCAGTTTGGAATGAGTGAAATGAAAGACAAAATTGGGGAGAGCATTGTTCACAGGTATCAGCTGGGTAGTATTAAAGTAATTACCAGATATCTAAGACAGGCCTTGGGACTCTCCTGAGCTTGGCTGGCATTTTATTTCCCCTATACGTATGTATGGCTAGTTTTAAAGTTCTCTTTAATGGCAGAGAATATGTTTTCCAAAATGCGAGAGGTACCTTAGCAGCAATTTTCTCTTGCCTGGTAAATAGGTACAAGATTTCAAGGCTAGGGCCTCTTCAGTAGCTTATCTTGGGGGAGGGGGAAGTGCACACTGGGCAACAAAACTGCTAAACTGTTACACAAGCTTAACCTGCACGGTATAAAATTTTTTATGTGAGACAACCCGCAGAATTAGACAATAACAATTCATATGTATACTGTAGATATATACAATATTTTCACACATTTTTCTTTAAACGTAAATCATTTTGGTAATAATCTGCTATAATGTGTTTAACAGTTATATAGTTCAGTTTGGGGTGTTATAAAGTTTAATATCCAAATAAGCTGGTGGCAATCCTATCTATATGAGTGTGTTTCTGTCCAAAGACTCTGTCACATATGAAGCGACTTTAGACTATCTTTTCCAAGGCAAACAGTCTCTAACAGTAAAATGACTGAGCCCTGTGTGGACAATGAAAACAACAACAGGCCTCTACTTTTTCATGAGAATTTCCATGTATACAGAAAAACATGAATTTGTTAAAAAATAAAATAAAATTACAATAAAAACTTGTTAAGAACTGAAAATGCTCCAGAAAGGGATGAAATGTTGAGAGTAGTCAAGTTTAAGGAGAAATTGGGGGTTGGGGGGGCGACAGCAGCCTGCTTATGTCCCTGGGATAACAGAATCCTAAAAAGGAAGATGGGGTGAAATTTCCAAATTGACCCAACTGTCATGGTCTCTCACAGACCTTCAGCTTGTACTTGGGAGCACTAAAAAAAAAATCTAACTACAAAACCTATCATGATCTCTGCTCAGAAAATAAAATTATTTCGAAAGTTAATCAAGGATTAAAAACTTGCTTTCATCACCACAATCCTTATTGATTTTTTTGTAGTCCTACAGCATTTAGTTCTTGCAATACCAATGTGTAAGTGTTAAGGTCTGTGAACACTAACAGCATCTACTCAAAGCATACACAGAATTGCATCATGTGCATATAGAATTGTTAAAGTATGAGGGACAACAATTGGCATCACAGGAAGATACTACAGAAAAAAATTGATTAAAATGCACAGAATTTCCCTGTTAGCTCTTTAAACTGCCTGAAGGCCATCTGCATTTTGTGTTCTCTATATGAATAATATAGTAATATCAGCTGAATTGCCCAAAAGATACATATTTTAGGGCTGAAGCCCAAATCATAAACCTTGATAACTTTGACTACTATTTTGCAAAAGCAGTTCTTCATATGGTACCTGACACACTATACAATGCCTGTACATTTAGCAACAACATTTAGCCAACAGCAAATTGTCAGCTCCTCTAAGAATTTAAACTCACAAGTATAATGGAACTTTTTCAATCGAGTCTTATGTGTAACTGGCAGTGTTATAAGCAACAAATAAAATTTTAAGATGTTTTAATATCTAAAATGCATCTTCATCAACCCTGCAAACAGAATGCATAATAAGCATTTCTGCTTCTATCTCACATGAACTACGGATTTGTGACCTACTGGTCACAGAAAATGAAAGAATCAGGAAGGCACCACTCCTTTTCTTATTGTAGAAGCTGAAGCAGGTGGTTTCACTAAGCCTGAAAAGTGTATGAAATCACTCGTAGCTTTACAGTAAGACATACCTTTCATATGAAATGTGAAGTTTCTTTTGTAACAGTGCATTTGAATTGCAATACCAGCCCTCACATTACAAAAAATAATTATTTCTCACTCTCATTCATTCACACACAAACACCCTTACCTCACAAATACATCAGTGGGTCTGACAACAATTAGTCATTAAAACTGTGTTTCCTATCTTTGATCAAGAGATCAGTATTGTTTAAAAGTAGCTTCATAAATAAAGCCAAAAAGTACATAACATGTGTTGCTAACCCGCACATTCCTAGTTTACTCATTTGTGGCCTACAAAGGATGAAAAAATTAAAACTGGTTGACCTAAAGACTATTATTCAGCTGCAGGCCAGTACCTGCAGACATTGTGTAGACAATATGTGGTTCCACATTGTTCTCCTTATCACACACCTGAAGAATACTGTAGTATGGGCATTTCCTCGCCATGGTCCACACAGACAATAATTTACTCAGCAGCACCCACTCAAAAAAGGAAATTGGCTAAATTCCCATGTATAAGGCCACTGTGCGTGCAGTGTTCAAGTGAAACACTAATGCCACATATTTTTAGGGGCATGATGGGAGTGCATCACAGTCAGATCACTGGGCTCAGGTGAGCAATTCCCCTAAACCAAGTAACTTCTGACATTTGTGTTCCAAAAAGTGATCTTACTTCAATCCCCTCCCCCATATCAACTTTACTTTCCATTTTAAGGAGGAAAAATAAAACCCTTACAAAAGCAACCCCTTAATAGCCAGCAGAAGGTAATGACAAGACTATGGCTGAATGTGAGATAACCACATTCAAATCCAGGCTCAACTATACTGGGTGGTCTGAGGAATTGCATCTCTCAGCCTAACCTATCCCATAAAACTGTTGTGAAGCAGACACAACTCTTTTAGTCCCGTGGGTTGAGACAATATTGAAGGAATAAATTAACATTTGAGACAAATAATATTCCAGCCTAGAAGCAGCACTTAGCTTTAGAAAATGCTTACAAGGATACACAACCTCTGACAGAAAACTGGTCCCAAACCCACACGGCCACTTCCTCTAGCAGGGGCAAGATTTTCAGAGCAAGAGGACACTCGCTCTCCTCCAAAGGCGATGACCGGGGAGGATATTAATATGGCTCTTTCAACTCACTTCCCTCTCAAACCAACAAAACCATCATTTCACAAATAACATCTCTTCTCGCACATTTGATACGATTTCCCACTCGTATTGAAAGTAAGAAAGCTAAGGCAAACCCTTCCTGTCCCAAACAGCAAAAACTTAGCCCTGTTCTTCCCCCCATCCCCGAAAGAAACCCATCCTCCTCCCTCCTCTCGCAGGGTCGCCCTCCGTCTGCCCAAGCCCTAGAAGGCCAGTGAGCCCTCCAGAGATCTCCCGCCCACCAAACGGCAGGCGTCATTCACCAGGCCCGCCGAGGGACCTCCTGCCCGCCCCCAGCCACTAACTTGTGGGAAGTGAAAGCGACGAGGCAAGCGGCAGCAGCGGCGCAACAAGTTCCCTGCCGGGCCCAGACTCGACTCCTCTCCTCCCGCTTCTCCCCTCGGCCTCCACCTCGCCCCCCTCTCCCCGCCCCGCCGCCGCCCGCGGCTCTCCCTCACCTCCGCCATCTTCGCCGCGCAGCTGAGGCGGGCCGAAAAAGGAGAGGAGAGTCACATCGCAGCCGCGGCGGAGGAGGAGGAAGCGGCGCAGAGAGGCGGCGGGAGCGGCGGCGGCCACCGTCTCTGAAGCTGCAGGGGGGGAGGAGGCGGAGGAGGAAGAGCCTCGACGTCATCGCGCAAGGGGCGGGCGCGCCCGCGACACCGCCCCCTCCCCCTCCTCTCGCTGGGTGAGCGCGAGCAACTAGGCGCGTCACGAGGCGGCGGCGGCCCCTGGTGTCTGGCGTTCCGTCAGTGCGGCGAAGCGCGCCTCCCCGTTCTCACCTGCGTCAACGGTTTCTTCCGCACGTGCTCAGAAGGGATGACCGAGGTTCTCGAAGCCTTCTCGGAGTCGTCGTCGTCCCCTTTTGACAAAAGCCGCCCCTTCACTCGGGGCTGAAAAAGCCACCTGTGACAAGGGGGCTCGCCAGAAAGTAGAAACCGCGCTGAAGTTCCCCCAGCCAACCATAACCAAAGCTGCGTGGAAAAGTCCTGAGTTTACGTACCGCCGGGCTGCTTGTTCTCTGGCTGGTAGCTTTGCATCAGCCACAAGCATAATGTTTTTTGACTCTGCAGAATACAGCGTCCTTCCAGATTTAGGGAGTGGGTAAAAGTCGGACCCAGATGATTTTAAACGGATCCACGTGAATTCATATGATTATTATATTGAAACAACAAAAAAGCTATCATAGATCAGAGTCCAGTAGCACCTTTGAAACTAACCAACTTTGTAGCATAAGCTTTCCAGAACCACAGTTTTCTTCATGAGATGCAACACAAGAACCACAGTTCTCTGCTTCAGATGTGGTTCTCTTTTTTTTTTTGAAAAATTTTATTGGGTTAGAATCCATTATTTTTACATTTACATTCAATTTTCCCCAATTTTTTCATCTCTAACCCCCTCCCTTTCCCCCCCTTTTTGTTGACTTCCAACAGCTTTCCAACCCTTTGTCCCCTTTCCCTTACTTCTATTAAATTCCTCTATCTAAAACAAATATATATTCTCCATTATTCTAAGCAGTACATCCTTAACTATTTTTAACATTGTATGCCCAAACTGTAAGTCTTTGTTTCCATCTTAGATAAACAATTTATCCCATTTTTCAATTTCAAATATTTCTATATATCATAAACCATGTAAATCATACATTCATTTATATCAAACAATTTGACTTATTCTCTATATATTACTCATTCTATCTTTTTGTAATAATTCTATATATCTCTCATAACGTAGTCAATCAATTTGACTCATCTGTATCTTCAGACATTCAGTTTGGTACAAAACTTACCAAAAAAAAGAAAATATTGTTAGTTAATCAATCCTTATATTTAATCCTTATAGTTAATTATTTTCTATCTATGTTCTGTTTGTTAACCTATATATATCTATATATATGTCAATCTATTAATCTGACTGCTTATTAATTCACATTTATCTCTTCTCCCCCCGGTAAAGTCTCCCCCCTCTACTTCAGTACTTCAGTAGTTCTCAAACTGCCACAGTTTTCCTCCCACCTCCCATTTCTTCTCCAGGTATTGTTTCAGCTTCTCCCAGTCTGTGTTGAACTGCCCTGAGTCCAGATCTCTCAGTTTTCTTGTCATCTTATCCATTTCAGCCATATACAGCAATTTGTAAATCCAATCTTCAATAGTTGGCACTTCTTGTACTTTCCATTTTTGCGCATACAAAAGTCTAGCTGCTGCTGTCATATAAAATATCAACGTCCTGTGTTGGGCTGGAATTCCCTCCATTCCCATGTTCAGTAGCAGGAGTTCTGGGTTCTTATTAATTTGAAATTGTAAAATTTCACTCATTTCTCTTATTATTTCCCCCCAGTACTGCCTGGCTATCTCACACGACCACCACATATGATAGAGGGAGCCCTCATGCTTCTTACATTTCCAGCATTTATTAGAAGTATTCAAATTCCCTAGCGCAATCTTCTTTGGTGTCATGTACCAACGATAGATCATTTTGTAAATGTTCTCTTTAATATTAGTACATGTCGTTGTCTTCATTGTAGTTTTCCACAAGTATTCCCATGCCTCCATTGTTATTTCTTTATTAAAGTTTATAGCCCATTTCACCATTTGTGTTTTAACTGTCTCATCCTCGGTATACCATTTCAGCAGTACTTGGTATACCTTGGATATTCTTTTCTTATCTTCTTTAAGAAGGGTCTGCTCTAGTTCCGAATTCTCTATTCGTATACCTCCCTTTACAGAGTCCGAATTATATAAATCTCTGATCTGTCTATACTGGAACCAGTCGTAGTTAGGTGATAGTTCCTCTTGCGTCTTTATTCTGAGTTTGGATGCTTCAGTTTTAGTTATTTCTTTGTACGTTAAACATTGTTGTTCATTATCAACAGCTCTCGGGTCTATCACCTCATATGGAACCACCCACAAGGGAGTTCCTTCTTGTAGATAAATTCTGTACTTCTTCCAGATTATGTATAGACTTCTCCGTACAAAGTGATGCAGGAACATCGAGTTGACCTTTACTTTGTCATGCCATAAATATGCGTGCCATCCAAATATTTTTTTATATCCCTCTAGGGCTAGTAGTTTCTTGTTCTTTAATGTCATCCATTCTTTCAACCAAACTAGGCAGATTGCTTCATGATAAAGTCTCAGATTGGGCAGTTGCATTCCGCCTCTTTCATTTGCATCTTGTAAAACTTTCACTTTCACTCGAGGCTTCTTGCCTGCCCAAACAAAATCTGATATTTTCCTCTACCATTTTTCAAATTGTGCTTCAGATGTGGTTCTCGAAAGCTTATGCTACAGTAAAGTTGGTTAGTCTTAAAAGGTGCTACTGGACTCTTCTGTTTTGCTACTACAGACTAACATGGCTAACTCGTTTGGATATTATAGATCATGTCCTAGTCTACAGACAACACTGAACAATCGCGTACCCTCCAATCCATGGTACAGCCACAGTGCAAAAACATGCTTCAAAAGCATGGATCCTCTGGATTTTTACATGGGATCACCAAACCTCACCATACAGTCCCATATCATGTCCATTGCCCAAAAAAACTCAGACTGGGTAAAGGCTGGAATGGGCAGTAAACAACAGGGCTGGATCAAGGGGGGAGGGGGGGTAGTCTGCCCCCAGCGCCACCAAAGAGGGGGTGCCAGTCGCAGTTGCTGGCCACCCAGAGTGCACTGGCGTCTTAAGTGGCCGCCTGCACCGTTTGCCTGCCCAGGAGGACAGGGAGCATGCAGCAAGCTGGCTGCCCCCTCAGCTGGGCAGGTGAATGGCACGGAGAGCTGGGAGGCTGCCTGTGCCACTTGCCTGTCCCACTGAGGGGGTGGCCGGCTTGCACAGCATGCACACGAGGGCAGCCAAAATTGGATTGTCCCGGTCGCCGGGAACCCAAGATCCAGCCATGGTAAACAACTAATGCTTCCACAAAAAACAGTGCGATGTGTTAAAGATGCTGGGGAACAATATTTTAGAAATGAAAACATAGAAAGATGCTTTTATTAACTCTTTTCTTGCAAAATGCTCCCGGAACACACCAGAATGGCCGCTAGAAAAAAATGCCACAAAAAACAGTGGGAAGCAGTAAAGGCACTGTAGAATAAGATTTTAGAAATGAAAACATGGAAATACCATGCTTTTATTAACCCGGGAAGTAATGTCATCACGCAGGCCATGGCTGCCCTAGGAGCATTCCAGCACTCCGGTGGGGGGGGGGCTAATTTGGGAACATTGCACCGCCCACGGGAACATTGCACCGCCCAGGAGCACACCCCCAGGAGGCCTGTGCCTCCCCCACCAGCCAGGTAAGCAGGGGTGGAGAGTGGGAACGGGGGATCCCCGTCCACAGCAGGAGACTGGCAACCCTACTAGTTTTTCAACAGTGAGAAGCATTAAAGACAGTGGAAAACATTATTTTAGAAATGAAAACACTAAGCTGGCATATTTTATTAACCCTTTCCCTGCCAAAATGCCCCCCGAACTCCACAGAACAGTCTGGAACGGACACTAAATAAATGATAGTACAACAAAAAACAGTAGGAAGCATTAAAGGCACTGTAGAACAAGATTTTAGAAATGAAAACATGGAAATACCATACTTTTTTAACCCTTTTCCTGCAAAAATGCTTCCAAAACAGCACAAAACAAGCTGGAACGGGCACTAAAGAAATGCTAGTACCACAAAAAACTGTGGGAAGCATTAAAGACAAAGTAGTCTGGAGTAGAGATGGGCACAAACCGAAATACGAACCAAAGTTTGGCATGAACCAGGCCGGTTTGTGGTTCGTTAGAGCCCGTTTCTGATGAACCAGCATAACTTTAGGGTGGTTTGTTTGGTTCATTTTTCAGTTCATCACTGCAGACAGCTTGGCACCACCAATCAATCAGTTTCCTAGGCAATGGGGGATGGGCCAGAAGTGACCTGCTGCTGACCTGGAAGTGGTGATTTGCTGGCCCGGAAGTGATGTTTTCATGAACCAAATGAACCAGTTCGCGAACTGGGTCAGGTTCATGAAAGTTTGTGGTTCGTGAAACGTGACGAACCATGAAGCACATGGTTCATTTTTTTCCTGGTTCGTGCCCATCTCGTCTGGAGTAGGGTTACCAACAGTTCTGGAGAAAATTGTCTTGTACCTTTAACAGAGGAAATTGACAGTTGAGGTTTTTCGTGGTTTGGAATGGCCAGGAGCCACTTAAGGACTGGGTATATGTTTATACAAATATCAGTTGTACCCTTTTTCGCAGAAAAATCTTGAACTAAACATGGAGGTTAGAATCCATCTAAACTAGCTATCAACTCTTCCACTTGCTTAGAATTGCACAAAAATTGTGTGAAATATGGGGTTGCCAAGTTCCACAAAAAGATAGGGATGAGCTATGGGTGAGTTCTGGAAAGGATAGTTTACCATATTTTCAGGAGGGGAGAACAATGGAGAATTAGATTAGAACAGCAGGCAGCAGGGTTTCTGCAGTGGCTCGGGGCTGAAAGTGCACCCAGTCCATGTTTTCTGCTCCCCTCCCCCCATTGCCTAGAGGTAGCCTAGGGCTTAAAACTTGGCTTTGAGTCAATAGGGGTCGCCTGGCTGGAGGCTCCAACTAACAATCAAAAAGAGATGACCTATTAATATATATAATCAACCAAACAAAGGAAACTGCTTTAAGCATTGCTCCCCATAGACCAATTCAGTCAGTGGGTCAAAATGGTGAGTGCAACAATGATGGAAAAAGTGTGTGTGTGAACATTGAACAGTGGATGAATGTGAACAAAACCAGTGATGCAAAAACTGATAACATTTTGGATGGAAAGCTGCATGAAGCATTGGTATTTGAAGAGGGATTTGACTAAAGCATCAGTAAGTGCTTAGAGAGACAATTCAAGCATACAGGGGAGAACAACAGAGCAGATTTGAAGAGCAGGAGACTGGGTAAGGCTGCCATCGTGCAGGTGGGGCCTGGAGTTCTTGAATTACCACTGATCTCTAGATCAGTTCCCCAGGGGAAAATGGCTCCTTTGGAGGGGAAGACTTTATGACATTATTCCTCGCTGAGGTTTCTTCCCTTCCTAAACCATGCCCTCCTCAGGTTCCACCCCCAAATCTGCAGGTAGAAGCAGGAGTCAGCAACCATACAACTGTGGAGGCTGAGGATGGTGGAGCAGCAAATGTCATATGCTAGAATATAACAGATAAGGGGCTTCTAAGCAGGAGTAGGTTTGCCATTATGGCCTTCAGGAGAATAGACAACATGGTGATATGGGGAAGTCAGCATGGATTTGTCCTCAACTGGTTCTGCCAGACCAACCTCATCTCCTTCTATGATCAACTGGATCGCAAGAATACTATTGATGTTGTTTATCTGGATTTCAATAAAGCTTTTGACAAGGTTCCTCATAATGTTCTGATTGGTAAACTAGAGGACTGTGGACTGGACTGTAGGATAGGTGGATAGGGAACTGGTTGGAGAACTGCACTCAAAGAGTAGTTGTCAGTGGCATTTCATCTGAATGGAGGGAGGTGTCCAGTGGGCTCAGTTCTGGGTCTTGTACTTTTCAATATTTTAATAAATGATTTGAATGAGGGTGTGGAGGAGCTACTCATGGGTAGCTCAATCCTAAGCCCCAAGTCAATGCCTCCACTTGTGCATCGACGTAAATGCGGTGCCACTCCACCGGTTCCTATGGACTTGTGCAGGAGAGTCCTGCCGGTACCCAAGCGCAGCAAAGGAGCACCTGCCTGCCGTTCCCCTGACAACCCTGCTCACGCCAGCCAATGGGTACACCCCTCCCCTGACAGGCAGGCAAGGGGCAAGTGGCGGCACAACCAGTTGGGACACCATGATTCCCACTGCCCACTAACAGCCCCCCGTCAGGGAGCAGGGGAGGGCAGCAGAGGCAGTGAAGGTCCAGATTGAACACCCACCCTCTTGCCCCTCCAGCCCCCATTTCCGATGAAGACCAGGCCAGTGGCTGCAGCTCAGTGCACCTGTAAATTCCCCCACCACAGGTTCTGCTCCCTGAAAGGTACGACCAAAACGCCTGCAGTGCTTGGGAGCAGCCCCCCAGGATCCGAAGAGGAAGGTGCGGGGGGCGGGTTCTTTAATGAGTGACAGGAATGCCTATTGAAAACCACGCAAGAGGCCAGAAGGGAGTTCAGTGTACCCACAGACTTGCAGCAGCGCCATTTTAACACATCACTGCATACAATGATGTGAGAATGCGGGTTGGAACTCGAGAGCCACACCCCAGTCCAGGGATGACGCCCCCTGTGGACTGACAGCCCACAGGAGCAGAGAAACTGCTCCGAGGACTGCCATTCACCCCATCCCTGTGCTAGATTTCCCAAGTCCATCCCTGCTTCCACAAACAGCAAAATGGAGGGTGGTCCATCCTCCTGGAGGAGAAACCTTGGAGATCTGAAGATGTCGCTCCACATCCCCCACCTCCTGGCAGTAACTTATCCGACACCAGCAGCTCAGTCTGTCATAGAATGAATGTCCTCAGTGGAGCCTTCCCCCGTCCTGCCAGACATTCATGGGCCACACTTCAATTCCCACCCCACTGCCTGAAGTTACATTGAGAGGAGGGAAGGAGGCAGGGAAGCTGCTCAGGGCACCACTTGACACCTGCTCCTCCTGGCAGCAGAGCCCACCCCACTGATCCCAGCCCCAAGCTAGGAAAAATTTGCGGGGATGTGCGAGAAGATATCCTGACAGGGAGTTGGGGGCGGCGGCAGCTACTATCAATGTCAGGGGAGCAAGCAAACAGACAACAGTTTCTTATTTTTCAACACATTTTATTAAACCACATGATGCATGACCTTCTCGCATGACAGCACTCTGTCTTGGGATGATCTTATCTCATAAGAGAGCACCCTCCAGCAACAGGGTGTTACGAACACCCAGTCAACCCAATCACTGGCCACACTTCCTCCTCTGCTGGGAGGAGCCCCATCTGAGGGAATCTGAACAGAGCACCCACATGGGTAGCCACCTCCCCCCCCAACTGGCTGTGTCAAGAGTAGTTTTCTGGGCAACTGCCTCTGTGGCAGGCAGGGGCTGCCGCCCCTCCCCCGCTGAGCCTCACCTGAAGAGGCTGGTGGTCAGGCGAGTTCAGGTGAGGGGGCAACTGGCACAAATCAGCGAGCCGGGTTAGCCACCACCCCATCTCCTTCTTACCTGCCAGTGCTCCTTCGCTCCTTACCAAGCTGGAACTCCAGAGTCAGATAACCTGCAAGGGGACTTGGGTGGTTATTAATAGTAAGGCTGACATTCTGGACTTTGCCCTTCTTCCTTTGAATGAGTGCAAAGTTCTCCCAGTTTTCCTGCTACATCCCTCCAGCACACTCATGGCCCATCACCGTGAGTACCCACTCTCCTGCCTTGCACACAAAGTTCCCGCAGAAGGAAGCTGTCAGCTAGAGCCTCTGGCCACCACCCACTTACCTGAATTCGTGAGTGGCTCAGCCGGAGGTTTTGTAGGGCGCATGGGCAGGTAATTGGGCACGTGGAGGGGGGCTCACCCACCTCGGAAGCACATAAGGATTGTTCCGCCTGATAGTTGCCATCCTATGCCCTGTTCGGGCTCTGGGCGCCTGTGGGCTATGTCTGCTTTTTTTGTGGTGTAACTTTCTGCCACTGCAGGTGGTGTTTCCAGGCCTGGGGAAGCTTAGGAAGCTGACTAAGTTGTGGCCTGTCCCCTGTCCTGCCCCCCCTCCAGCACCAGCACAGGGACTTGTACCTCACTTATATGTTCATACGGCTGCCCAGTGTGGCCACGGGCAGCAGCCCACCTGCGGTAGCGCGCCTCCCCACCTGCCAGCAGGGCATAAGACTTATGCCTGAACAGGGGCATAGGACAAGATGAAGAATTCAAGGTTTAAAGGTGAAACAGGAGAATTATAAGTTAAGAGCCTTTGCGGATGAGGTGTTGGTTTTGGAGGACCCTTTAAAGGGAATTGAACCCTTAATGACAAGATTGAAAGAATTTGGTGTAGTGACAGGTTTTAAAGTTAATAAATAGAAGACCAAAGTGTTAACTAAATGACCAAATGAAACTGGAGAGCAAAACAGGGTTTAAAATTGAGAAAAGGGTAAAATACGTGGGTATTACTCTGTCAAATATGAATTGTATGTTATTCCAAAATAATTATATTAAGACTTGGAATGAAATTAAAAGGGATATGTTAAGATGAGATAAGATTCAATTATCATTGGGAAGAATTGCTACAATTAAAATTAATGTTTTACCTAGAACGTTATTCCAATTTCAGACAATTCCAGTATTGACAACTGAGGCACCATTTAAGCAATGGCAGAATGACATATCGAGAGTTATATGGCAAGGGTTAAACTTAAGGTTCTACAGGATACAAAGGAAAGAGGAGGTTTGGGTCTACCAGATCTGAGGGTATATTTTGCGGCCAACTGTTTGGTTTGGATGAAGGAATGGATAATGTTAAAAAATAGAAGACAATTGGACCTTGAAGGGCACAACTTAAAATTTGGGGGGGGGGCATGGCTATCTATGGTATGACAAAGTTAAGGCCAAGGCAGAGTTTAATAATCATTATGTAAAGTGTGCCATTTTAAAAAAAAATATTCTTATTATTAAGAAAGAACAATCAAATAATAACCATTACATATATAGCATATAAACCTGTAAACAACAGAAAGTAAACATCATATCCTCTTCAATAACCAGGAGGGTGTCTATTCCTTTGCACCTTTGAACTACTAAGTTAATATAAAGCAAGGTATCCATTATTTGTTATAGATTGTAATACTTTTGATGTAGGTTGTAGGCTGTTCTTTTCAATGTACTCCAAAAATGGAAGCTATTTTTCAATAAAACCATTATTTTCTGTAAATTGTTCTGCATTTTGTAAATCGTTGCTTATCTTTTCTAAAATAAAATGATTCCAAACTTTGGAAAGCCAAGTCTCAAGTGCTGGTGGTCTTTCTGATTTCCATACTGTCTCAATGGTACTTTTGGCTGCTATAAAGAGTGAGGCAATAAGCTCCTTTCTAATTTTAGGAATATGTATATTTTCCCACAGGTCTAAAAAAATTATTTTTGGTTCAAAGGGAAGGTCATAGTTAGTGATATCTTTAATTACTCCTATGATTTCCTTCCAAAATTGTCTAATTAATTTACAGTCCCACCAACAGTGAGCAAAAGTTCCCTCCTCACCACATTTTTTCCAACATTTCAGAGATGATTTGGCTGTAATTAATGATAATTTTTTGGGTGTTAAAGCCATCTGTGGATGATTTTGAATGTTTGCAATTTAGTTACAATGACTTTTGATGTAAATATTCTAGTTGACCATATTTTTTCCCAATTGTCCGATGATTGATCTATTTTACACTCTTTCTATATTTGAATTTTGTCGTACTTGTTATAAGTCAGGCTGCTTTCACAGCCTAGATTTTTACTCTTGGGTAGCCTTTTTCCCCCTCTTCCTCTGACGGGGTGGTGAGGTGTCTACCGAGGCTTCCCTTAAGAGTGGTATTGATTGTGATATAGGATTATTTGTAGTATTGATTGTATAATTCACTTTGTAAGACTTGCTTTAAATACACCTTTTGATACTTTCCTAGTTAGTTGGTCACAGCTTATGTTCTTTCGTTTCTATCACGTGGCTCTCTCCTTTGGGCTTATCCTATAGGGAAACCACCAGCAAGCATGCCTTTCTGCTGCTAAGTCCTCTCTTGATTTAATTTTAACTTGGCTTTGAGAAAATTCCAATAAATCATGATAAGTTAACCATTTAGGTGGACTCACCATTTCCCTTCTAAAATGAGCTTCTTGAGATGACAACCAGAGAGGTATTTTTGAACACAACCTAGGTTTGTATTTATTCCATACTCTCAAAATGGCGCACCTTACTGGCTTTAACTATCCAGATCTCCACCTTTGCCATTCAGCAACAAGACTAGTAAATCTCCTACAATTAACCTCGAGACTATCCCTACCAGAATGGGCCTTTATCATACACTCCCCATTAAAACAAAGTAACTTTAATGATAGAATTTGGAGTAAACAGTGTAACAGACCACAGAACATCAAAAACAGTTTATTTATATCATCTATTCTAAAGTTATGGGACCAAGTCAAAGGCAAAATTGTTCCAAAATTATCCAAAATTATCTAGATTTTCTTCCTTCCTTAATCAAGAGTTATTCGGTGGTTTCCCTATATGCAAATCTCGGAGGGATTTAAATTAGACAAGAGTCGCTATGACTTTGAGCAATCTAAAACTGAATTTGAAATTGCCCTCTGTACAAATGATGGACATGTTATTTCTAAAATGTATAAACTTTTTTAAAGGTTTGAGATGGAAGAAGAGCAAGTAAAAATGTATGATTAATGGGCAAAAAATTGTGGACATGACATATTAATGGAGCAATGGGAAAATATGTAGACAAGGGGGTTGAAATTTACATTAAGCTCTAGTATCAAAGAAAAATTTTATAAGATGATAATATATATCGTTGGTATATGACTCCTGAAAAATTGGCTAGAATGTATAAGGGTGCTTCAAATGTATGTTGGAAATGTGCTAAACAAGAAGGGACATTTTTTCATATGTGGTGGACATGTAAGAAAGCCAAGAGTTTTTGGTTGCAGATACAATCATTGATTCAGAAGATTTTGAAGATTAGAATCCAGTTGAAACCAGAGATTTTGTTGGGAATAATGGACAGCCAGTTGAAAAGAAGCTTTAGAACTCTGTATTTATATTTGATTATGGTGGCAAGAGTAGTCTGTGCACAAAAGTGGAAAACTCCAACATTGCCTACAGTGGAAGAATGATGGATAAAAGTATTGGAGTTTGCATCAATGGCAAAACTTACTTCACTGATTAGGGAAAAGATATTAGTTACATTTTTGACTGAATGGAAACCGTTTATAGACTTTTTACATGAAATGGATAATAAGGACTTGATGACATCTGGATGTATGGATTAAGAACCATGAACAATAGAAAAAAGAGGGCTTTTAAATTTAACTTAGAATAAGTGAGATTCTGAAAATGATTTATATTTGTGGCGGAGAAAATCGGAACTCAATCTGTAGTTTAATTTAAGGGTTTCTTTTTCTTTTTTCTTTTTACATTTGTCTGTGTGTTGCTGGTATGTCTTCCTTTTAGAATGTTTTTTGTCCTCTATGTTTGTTGTCTATAGTTTTTATGTTGTTGTTTGTGGTTTAAATAAAGCTATAACAAAAAAATTGCAAGATCTCATAGGCAGACATGATTACTCTCTTTAAGTATTTGAAGGGCTGTCACTTAGAGGAGGTCAGGAAGCTGTTCCTGTTGGCAGCAGAGAATAGGACTCGCAATAATGGGTTTAAAGGAAGGTGCCAGCTGGATATTAGGAAACATAGTAAGATAGGACTCAGAGAGGTATAATGCCACAGGCACTGACCTCCAATGACAGCATTGTCTCCAAGAGAGATTACATTGCCATATGGTGTTCAGTTGTAATGGAAACAGCTCTCCAGGTGCCACATGGAGGTGTTGATAAACCTACTATGGAGGGATCTCTGTGAGGTATAGTGACAAAGAGGCTACTTTCCAAAACATCTGCTGTCAGAGAGAGCTTTAAAATCTCTTGGTGGTCATTGGAGATCTCCAAATGAGTTGGCAACTACTGTAAGGAGGTATTTCAGACACCGCAGTTGCCAATATCCAATGCCAATGTCTCCAATTTAGGTAAAATAGGTCATATGGAGTTCAGTTAAAATGGAAGGAGGTCTCCAGGTGTGGCAACCCTAATATGGAGGATCCTCAGTGGGGTATAATTCCACAGAAACCATACTCCAAAGCCACCTTTCTATTTGAGATAATTAAAGTCTGTCATTTGAAAGTCATTTGTAAATCTGGGAGTTCTCTAGGTGGGTTTGCATCAATTGTCAGGTGGTAACTTAGTGGACTATAATTCCACATAGGCCAGCCTAAGAAGCCTCCATGTCTCTGAGAATGTTAAAATCTGTCATTTGGAGATCAGCTGTAATTTGTGGAGATCTCCAGGAAGGTTGGCAACTACAGTAGTGTCATCAAGCCATAGCATGGACCTGCCTGCTGCCATGCCTGCCACTGTCTCCCAAAGAACCCCAGGAGCAGAGAAGCCTGGTAAGGGCAGAGGCCTGGACCAAGGATGGATTTGGATGAAGGAATAGAGAGAATGCTTATTACATTTGCAGAGGATACTAAATTGGGAGGGGTAGCAAATATGGTAGAAGACAGAGCCAGGATACAGGATGTTCTTGACAGGATGTAGAACTGGGCTAAAACAAATAAAATGAATTTCAACAGAGATAGATGCAAAATTCTGCATTTAGGTAAGAAAAATCAAAGGCATAATTATAGGATGGGGGAGACTTGTCTTGGCAGTAGAATGTGGGAAAAGAATCTAGGGGTCTTAGTAGACCATACACTGAACGTGAGTCAGCAATGTGATATGGTACCTCAAATGGCAAATGCGATTTGGGGCGGTATCAACAGAAACAGTGTCCAAATCATGCAGTGATGATACCACTCTGCTCTGCTCTGGTTACACCTCACCTAGAGTATTGTGTTCAGTTTTGAGCAACACAATTCCAGAAGGATATAGACAAGTTGGAATATGTCCAGAGGAGGGCAATGAAGGTGGTGAGGAGTCTGGAGACCAAGTCTTATGAGGAAAGGTTGAAGGAGCTCGGTATGTTTAGCCTGGAGCGGAGACGACTGAAAGGTGATATGATAACCATCTTCATGTACTTGAAGGGCTGTCATATAGAGGATGGTGCAGAGTTGTTTTCCACTGCCCCAGAAGATCAGACCAGAACCAACAGGTTGAAATTAAATGCAAAGAGTTTTCAACTAAACAGGAAAAACTTCCTGACAGTTAGAGCAGTCCGTCAGTAGAACAGGCTTCCTTGGGAGGTGGTGGGCTCTCCTTCTCCCCTCAGCCCCAGAGAACAGAGGAGAGGAGGTAGCACCTCAGCTGCCATGGTAAAGGTGTCATCTAACTTGACCATGGCACAGAAAGAGCCTGGCAAGAAGGATGACAAGGAGTGGGGAGGAGGATGGAGGGCTGCGCCAGGTGCTCATCGTGCACCCTGACGGCCAGATGAGGAGGAGAAGGCTGTTGCAGTGTTGAAGGAGGCTGGTTGAGCTTTGCCATTGATGAGGCCTCCTTTTTGAGGCCTAAAGTGGCTTTTACAGCCTGAAATGAAGACTTGGCCAAGAACCAGATCTGTCTCAGCAAGCTGAGAGTCTCCATCTTATCTGACACAGGGAATATAATGGGCAGGCAAGTGTCCACTGCCCATGGAAACGCTATCCATCATTCACAGGAACTAGGTACATCTGGGTCGAATCCACATTCACCCATTACCCGCATGTTTATCGGATATCTTCCGTTTGCCTCCAATTCGCAATTTTTTCCTCTTCGTTCACATTCCGGCTTCCAATCCATCTTTCTCACGCATCCCTCCGGTCACACAGCCGCTCGAAAACCGCTTTTTTGGGCGGGACCTTTTTTCTCCGCCCATTTTTTAAAAATTTTTTGAGCGCACTTTTCCGTTATTTCGATCTTTCCTTATAAAGAAACATCATTGAAGATAATTATGCCTCTCTTTCCCCCACTGACAGCACTGATGGCTCTCTCCCGTTTCTTTTTTGGAAATTTGGAAGCATGTGGGAAGCTTCCATGGGCATTTCCTATGCAGGACAGTTCAGTGCCTGAATTTTACTGAAGTTTCACTTCCTTGGAGTGTCATTATTTCGATATTTCATAATTTCGATATTACAGTAATATAAAATAAAAAAATAAAAACAGTTAAAAAGGAAGTTTCGCGAGTCTGTTCTGAGGATGGATTCACCCCAAAATGATTTTTCAAACTACCAGATTTGATTCAGAAACAGCATAATCAATAAATCCAATGCTATGAAGTCAAAAACAGTCTTTTGCAGACCACGGAGCACTTGCAAGTTGAATCAGCCAATAGGAACTCTCGGAACGGCCGGAGAGACAGGAAGGGGGTGGTTTTTAAAAAAAAACCGTGTAAATTGCGCATTGGCCCGTTCATGACCACCATGAAACTCCCGTTGAAAACTTGTGACCACATATTCGGGAGAAATGCGAGTGAAATGCGTCTGTTTAATGAGGTAATGTGACTGGCACTCGGGATTGCGTGGGGAATGCGGGGAACACGCGACTTAGAATGAGTAATGTGGATTTGACCCTGGTGAGCAGCTGATACAAACGGTCATGTGAGTAAGGACAGAGAGCAATGTTATTTATATGCATTCCTTTATTGTACTCAAAAGTTTTAGTAGTAGATGTTTGTTTCATTTGGTTTCATAGATATCTGCCCTTGAAAAAGCTCAGCGAGTGAAACAGACGGGGCTAGTGGTCTGTTAGGCAAAGCCACCGCCAGCAGCATCCCATCGGCAGAATTACAATCTACAAAAGAACAAGAGACTGATTACATTGAGTTTATGATTACAAAGAGACTTTGACTTACCTTGACACCTGTTGGGAGCTCCTAGTGGAATATAGTCTTTGAACCTGAGAAGAATAGATACAAAAGAACTTGTATATGAATCTGCATGGATTGTACTATTTAATGCCATTGTTAATGTACCTTTAAGTAAGTATTTATATGTATTCTATTTATTGGTATTTATGGTATGTTTTATGAACTATTTATAAGTATTTATTATACTGTATGCACTTTGCACTTTGAACACTTGTACTCTTATTAATAGAAATATTGAAAGCTGATGGACGTTGTAATTTACATATAGTGGGACAAGTTTTGTTATAGCTGTTCAGCATTTTCTCCCAATGGAGCCTCTCATTTGTTGTACATTACCGACTCCAAACAGGTATTTAAGTGCATCTTTAAATAGTCTCTCAGGTGTCTTATAGGAAAGTAATTTTCATGTACCTTATTTGTTCACAGGTATTCTTAGCTGAACGCTATGAAATCTTTTTTGTTAGTCTTTGAGTGTGTTTGCTTGCATATTTACAGCTGATTCAAGTTAATAAGCCTATGAACCATTTTGTGTGTGTGTGTGTTTGTTTCTACATCATCATATTATCTGCTCAAATAAACAAAACATTATAGCAATAATGCTCTCTCTGGAGCACTTTCCTTTAAAAGTTGAGTGAGCCTGTAAACATTGCCTTTCTTATGCATTCTGGATTGTAGCTCCTAAGTTTTAGAATAGTCTTCCTGAATGTGTTGTTGCCAAGTAGGCCCCCTCTCCTGCTTTAAGGCCTGCCATGAACTGTGTTAAAGTTTCCTGCGTTACTGTTTCACTGCTGCACAAAGATTGCTTTGCACGTGTGTGCTCTGATACACGTGTCAGTTTTTTGCCTGCGTGTCAATTGCCTTGCTGCTGTTATAGACTGTGTAGTTTACTGACTCCATGTTTGGATAACTGCACAAAGGACTCTCTTTCTGGGCAGCCCTGCCCTGACCTGTATCTGGAATTCCCAGTGTGTGTTTGGACTCTGTTACAAGTGTGCCCCGTGCCTACATTGCCATCTGCCACGGACCGCGCCTGTTCCCTGCTTTGGACTGTGTTTTAAAGTGTTGTTCCCCCTGCCTCCATGGAAGCCTGCCTCATATGGGCCCAAGCCGCTGCTAGCAGCCGGGCGCCTGCCGGGGAAACCTCCAACGAGCCTGGCTAGGCGCTCCCTGGTCAGTTCCCGCCTGGAGCCTCCCGCGGGCCGGTCCCCGAGCTTGCCCTCGCTACCGGGCAACCTGCAAACCAGCCCCAGCTATGCCCAGCCGGCATCCATGTTCTCAGGCAGCCAGAAGACCCTGAGAGGAAGACTGCTTTGGGAAGCCATTTCGGCGAAGCGGGCACACCACGTCCGCAGCGAGAGCACCTCGCCCCGCTCTGCATATCTTAGGAGCCCCCCCTGAGAAGAACTAAGTGCCGACCATCCCAAGCACTTAGAGAATGCATCTCAAAGAAACCTCCGCATTCCAGAGCTGATGACATCAGGACAAGCCCTGTCCGCTGGAACATCCTTTCAGCCCACTTGGATTTCCCCCTCCCTCTTTTGTCCCCTCTTCCTGAGGTGTCACTTATCACAATCTGATTACCAAAGTGGCCCATCCAAGCCATTCAGTAGCCCATTAGAACCTTTGTTTTAGACTGTGAGAACCACCAAGTATAGAACCAGCCCCAGGGTACGTTTTGGGGTATTTAAGCTGGTCTCCCAGACCACTCGGTGCTTAGGCCATTCCTATCCAGACCCCCCCCCCTTGCTGTCCGTGGCTTAGGCCATTCCCATCCAGACTTCCTTGCTGTCCGTCTGTGGTCCCAGTGCTGGCATTGGGCCACCCTCACTGCTGTGTCTCTGCTTCGCTTCAGGATAAGTGAGTATTTCCCCTATCATCGTTGGGAACCCGCTAATGCGAACGTCTCTGTATTTCCTACGCTGTATTTCTTAGATCTTGTATGTTCTCTCGTATGCTTGTGCAAGTATAGGCTTACGCCACACTAAATACACGTGTTTGGAACCTTATTTGTAGTCTGCCTCTTTTTCACTAGAGTGTCTGGGATCGGGACCTCCGTATACATAGGTTATGATCCGCGCTTAATTTTAAGTTACAGACTGCTATAGCTAATTCCCCATTATAATAAAGAGCAGTTCTGGTAACAGTGTTAGGAAGGCCACCTCTTTTCTAGGCTCTCATAAGCTGTGTAAGGATTGAACCATTTAGAAAGGCCTTCCTATTGAGGCTGAAGGTGATGATGAGATGTATAGATTTTAGGATGTTCTGGATTTATATTTTAGTTATTGTTGTATTATATATTTTTTACAGATAACTTGCAATTGTAATATGCTTTCTCTGTGTGTGAGAGGCTGAGTGAAAGTACTTCAAATAAAAGCAATAAAAACAAAGAATCAAACAATAAACAGCAGCAAATAAGACCCTTAAAGTAACATAAGTTTTTTAAAAAACCAGATGCCTAAGCAAATAAAAATCTTTCTAACTGTTAAGACACAGTCAACTTATGGCGATCCCATAGAGTGGTCAGATGTGGGTTACTTTTGTCTACCTCTGTGTAGTGACCTTGGACTTCCTCGGTGGTCTCTGATCCACGTACTAGTCAGGGCCAATGCTGCTTACTTCCCAGACTGGGCTAACCTGGGCCATGCAGCTCAGGGCTTCTGATACCTAAAAGAAGACAAAGTAGGCATCTGACAAATATACCTGAGAAGGGTATTCCAAAATTTGGGTGCAACAACAAAAGGATACATCTCCAGTGTAGTAAAGTAGCTAGAAATTTCAGATGTGGAAAACAAAGTAGAAATTTGGAAGTAAAGTTTATGTCATCTGTGTATCTGTGAGTAATTGAACTGTGACATTTTCTGAAAGGTTCTATTCTTCCCCACCCAATTTTTGAAGTTAATATCTTGGCAGGTAAAGTGATAGGTCACACATCCAAAAGACCCTCTGCACATGCTCAAAGACATTGTTCTCTCATGTTGTAGCAGTTATGTAATATGTATCTGAGCTAAGCAAGTAGGACTTGCCCTGAAAGTTTCCTACATTAGGCAAAAAATGCCTTGAACAGAAAATGCCTCTGTGTAACGAACTCTGACAGGAAGCTTCTTTGGATGCCCTGACTAACAGAAAACATTTCTAACAGAAAACACCTCCCTGTGGATAAATATGACAGGAGGGTTTTTGATGCACTAATTAATAGAAAATGTGTCCATGTAGCAAAATCTCACAACACATTTTAACTCTATGCCAGTAATCTCTCACATTACTTCTTAAAGCAAGAGAATACAGAGCATGGCCTCAGAAGATGCTGAGATGGAAAGAATTGCTTATAGGGTTATCTCTGGAAAAGTTCATTTGAAAAGTAAAAAGCTAGCAAAGCTCACTGTGGGGAAAAGATTTGTTTTCTTATTGTTCTTGGCATTGGAGTTATGAGATAGAGGCAAGATCTGTTCTGGCTTTAGGCTTGTTGAAAAGTTGTATTTCTCCTAGACAGATGCACTGGCTCTTGCTTGCAGGGTTGGAAAGAAGGTAACAAAGAAATACAAGATAGCTTTAAAAAAAAAACACTAAAAACCTCTTTAAAACTTTAAACACAGGCTTGGATCCAGACAGATGTTTTCAGGGGAGCAAGGGCTTTGGCCAATGGAACACATCCCCTCCCTCCCCCTGTCCCATAGAAGCCCCAAATACTGCCTGAAATCCTGTTCCTTGGGGAGAAGGGATACTCGGGAACAAGATTTCTAGGTAGATTTCAGATGTGTGAGATAGGTAGATAATATTTTTGGAGATGTGGTTGCTGCCTCTGGCATCACCCCTGATATGGGATTAGGTGGTCCTTCAGGTCTCCCAGTCTTAGATTGTTGAGGGTTTTCAGGGTAAAAATTTCATATTTGCTAGAAACAAATTGGTAGCAGCTGAGAACATTAAGCACTGGCGAGATATCAGAACTGTGGGATGGTCAGTAACCTGGCTGCTGCATTTTAAACCAGTCAGTGTTTTCCGTCTTAACAGTCTTTCTGCTATATCTGTGGAACTGATCTTAGATTTAGTGTTGAGTATTGCCAGGCTAGTCAATATGAATATGCCGTCCTAGTCAATATCAAACCAAAGACCTTTTATCAAGAGTGGCTCTGGACTTCATGGCTTCCACAATAATCAAGATACTGTAGCAAACAGTTTGCCCTACGTATGTTGTGGGCCATAATTTGATTTTTTTTCTGTGGATCAGGATGTTGATGCTTTGGGAATTGGAAAGTTCTTTTGGGATCCCTGTAGAATAGATTGCTAACATTTTCCCATCAGCCCCGGTGTTACACCTGCTGCAAGTAGTTTGGGGGGGCCATTGTTACAGATGTCATTCATCAAGATGGTGATCACAAATGTCAGCATTTATATGGTTGTAGATGCCCTGACCTGGATAGCCCAGGTGAGCCTGACCTTGTCAGATCTCAGAAGCTAAACAGGGAAGGCCTTGATTAGTAATCGGATGGGAGGCCTCCAAAGAAGACCAGGGTTGCTATGCAGAGACAGTCAATGGCAAACCATCTCTGTTAATTTCTTGCCTTGAAAATGCCAGCAGAGGTTGTTATAAGTCAGCTATGACTTGACAGCACTCTCCACCACATTTAGGAAAAAACTTCACAGAAACTTCTCTCATTGCATTATTTAAACAAAATAACTATTAATCTTAGTAATTGACAGGTGGTGCTTTTTTCTCCTGAAACTTGTCTAGAATATTATACCATATCTTTAGAGACTCAGCAGAGCAATCCTAAGCTGATCTACTGAGAATCATATTCAGGTCTATTCCATGGAGTTTGCTCCCATTGAAGTGTTAGTGTTTTAGATGCAAATTAAATTGGAAATGCCCATAAATAATATTACGTGTGACTATTGACCACAAGTGTCCTGTATGATTACTGTTAAGTGAGGCTGAAATCTCATTAATATTTATTTTGAGTACAGACACATAAAACTGAGATGCATGAAAGGGAATATGATTGAACACATGGGCAGATACAAAGAAGCATATTGTGAAAATTTAAACAGAAAGACAAGTTATCAATGGGAATACTCCTGAAAATGAAATCCTTATAGTGACTCCTGGTGGGGTTTTCATGGCAAGAGACTAACAGAGGTGGTTTGCCATTGCCTGCTTGGGCAACCCTGGTCTCCCATCCAAGAATTAACCAAGGCTGACCCTGCTTAGTTTCTGAGATCTGACAAGCTCTAACCTGGGTTATCCAGGTCAGGGAAAATACTCTTGTGGATAAACAAAAAAGGTAGAGCAGAAAAATGAGAAGGTATTTTCTGGTGGGTAGCTATGTTGGTCTGCAATAGAAGAGCAAGATTTGAGTCCAATGGCAACTTAAAGATCAACTAGATTTCCAGGGTATGGGCTTTTGAGAGTCAAAGGGAGCTCTGACTCGCAAAAGCTCATACCCTGGAAATCTACTAATTCTTTAAGATGCTACTGAACTTGAGAAGGTGTGAGGCTGATAATTCCATCCTCAACAAAAGACAATGCCAATTGCCAACAATGCAAAAAAGAAATCACCCACACCATCACAGCATAGTGTAGAAAATGACCAAGGCCTTCACACTTAGGAGAACAGGAATCACCTTCTACAAGACAGGCTCAGTTGGGGAAACAACATAATGCCACTAGCTGTCACCTACAGTTCAAATATCTTCAGTGCATAATTAGGGATCTATAGCTGCTCCTAGAAGATTGTCTGTCACTCTTACAGGCCTTAGGAGAGAGACTGATCCTTATTTATGGACAGCCCCCCTACCTGAAGCAACTACCTTCTAGCAGCAATGGACTACACAACACCCAGGGATTAATCCTTGCAACAAATACTGGTACCAAATTGGTCCCCATATTCACTTAAGTGAGATTATCACAGAACCCAACAACATCAGTCATGGCATCAAGGCTCAGCTACACATTCTCCAATGTGATACATATGATGTGTCAGCAGTGCCTTTTGCCATTCATATTGGCCAAATTAGACAATTTATACTCTACACAAGATAATAAATGGACATAAAACAGAAATTAAAATGAAAAACATGGGGGAGCATTTTGACCTCCCCGAACATTCAATAATAAAGGTTGCAGTGTGTCAGCAGAAGAGTTTTAGCGGGTGACTCCAGAGAGAAGCTGCTGAGAAGCTGCTGAGATGGAATTCATATCAAGGTTTAATACGATCAGTCTTGGACTCAGGAAAGAGTAGGGGTGGTTAACTCGCTGCAAAATAGTAATTGTTCCTTATTTATGTACACTATTCACATTCATTCTGCTATGCTTATTCAACAACAGCTGGGCATGGCCCATCCCTGCTCTGTTTGAATAATTTATTCTGTTGACTGGATCTTGTTTTCATCTGTATTGTGTAATATAATATAGCATCTCATGTCCTGGAGAACTAGGCTTCTGTTCTGTCTTCGTAACTCACCCCTCCTCACAATCCCATTCTGATGAGTGTAATATGGGTAAAAATCTCTCTTCAAACTGAGTATGACACGGTTCATGCATGGTTCATGAAAGCTTATGCCACCATAAATTTATTAGCTTGAAAGAGTCTTTGTCATTTTGAGAAGGAAAGTCGCTGGGAAGGAAGTTTGGGAAAGCCTAGCAATAGACTCCCTCACTCATTTTTCTGTCATGGTGGGTTTTGATTTAACCAAACATACAACTGTGAGAATCAAACATAACCTTGAAAGAGAAACTGCAGTTATGAGAGTGTGGCAGAATTTTACATCAGAAGTTCAAATTTACAAATAGGATAGACTGCATGTTCCTTTTCATTTGGTGTGTATGGCAATAAAATATCCTGAACTGAAAAGATTCAGACAGGGGCAAGCATTTCCTGCTGCAGCATCCAGTGCAAAGAAAATATAAATCATTCTTCTCCATCAAGGTCTTGGCTGGAAGCTAATAAAGGAGAGCCAATCTCCCCCCTCCCTCCCTCACACACACACTGTCAGCCAATCACCTGACTGCATGCGGAAGAGTAGCTGCCATGGTTACCAAGTAAACAACTTCTTGTTTGAGCCGCTGAGCAAAGCAAAAACTGTTACAAGAGTTTTTTCCTTCTGAGTTTGGATTTTGAATCAGCATCCCAGAGGCACTGAGCTGGTCCCACTTCTCAGAGGTCTGGGACAGAGGCCCCAAACCTCCACAATATTATCCTCTACTTTAGTGGCGGCAACAGTGACTGCTGCTGCTGCTTCTACTGCTTCAAAGGATCAGAAACGGCTTGTCTTCCTGCTGTTTGCTACTTTGAAATACTGTTTGCTACGTGGAAATATTCTAAACTCAGGACCTACTGCCAGTTCTACCATGTCCAGCAATACCATATCTAATGCCGTCCAGGGAACCAAGGGCAAGAAGCACAGCATTGTCATCAATATGTAAGTGTCATTGAACTGCTACAATGTGGCAGAAACTGGGTACGTGTGTGTGTGTGTGAGGATGAGTGTAACAGGAAAGGCAGAAAGAAGGGCATCCCAAACTGATTATTATTTGAGGGGATAATAACCTTTCTGCTTCTCTTGAATTCAGAGGATACTGCTGAAAATTATGTAGAAAAGAGCAAGAGCCCAGTAGCACTTATAAGACTAACAAAATTTGTGGTAGGGTATGAGCTTTCATGAATGACAGCTCACTTCTTCAGATACAGTCTGCAAATTACAGACTTCACAGTGGCTTCTGAGGAAGCATCTGAGTTCTCTGGAATTGTTCATCATGCTGTTCGTGACCAAAACAAAAACAAAGGGGGATATCTGGGGTTTGATGGAGGAGCTTCTAGTCTAACCCTGTGAATAAACTTTAAATGGTGTACAGTAAGTATTGCAGATTTTAACTGGATTGCACTAAATGAAAAGCAGGCTTTAAGGTGTACCAAAGTCTAGCGGGACAGTGAAGCCATTTTTTCCTGAATCTTGAAACCTGTTTATCACCCAGTGCAATCCAATACCACCTGCGGTACATCCTGTGTTCTGTTTCTATTCTGTACAAACTGTAGAGTGGGGATTCCTCCAGCAAATCCCAGATCATCTCCCCACCCCACCCTTTATTGAGTATGGAAGAGTTCTTATGGTAACTTGGAAGCATGCTCACTGCTTTGTGATATTTTGGTTGCTCCTAATAAAGAAAGAGAAAGAAATGCTAAGTTTCCCTGCTTGCATATTAGTAACTTTTGGTAAGTATCCGCTCAACTGGAAGCTGGGATGAGAGGTAGCTCCAAGTGTTAGTTTCACTTGTAACCTGAAATTCCTGTTGTTCTCTTGTCCTAAAACCTTACTTTAAAATGTGGATGCTGAGCTGGCCTCAGGCAGCACACTCAGATGTGAAGTAGAGAAAGTTGACATACATATCATACAGAATTGTTCTCCAATTACGTATCTAAAGAAGTAGCAAATTTTATTTTATTTACTTAGTTCTATACCTTGTTTTATATCACTACATTATTGCTGTTAAACATGTTAATGTTTATGGCGCTATTCTGAAAGCTCACTGTGGGCTTCAGCAAAGGCAAAGCTCAAGTTAAAAGGCTGGTAAAGGTTTTTCTGAATCTTGAAACCTATCACCCAGTGCAATCCAATACCCTGTGCAAACACCAAGTCATTACTGACCCATTGGGGGATGTCACATCACAACATTGTCTTGGCAGACTTTTTACGGATAGTTTGCCATTGCCTTCCCCAGTCATTTACACTTTACCCCCAGGAAACTGACCTTGGAAGGATGGAAGGCTGAGTTAACCTTGAGCCGGCTACCTGAACCCAGCTTCCACCAGGATCGAACTCAGGTCGTGAGCAGAGCTTGAGCTGCAGTACTGCAGCTTACCACTCTGCACCACAGGGCTCAAGTTATCAAACAAATATTATATTGACAATAAATATTATATAATATTATTTACATGATGTACAGAAGAAACAATCGGATTAAAGAAGATGGCCTTTTGATTGCATTGAACCTCCTCGCCAATCCACACACCCCATCCTGCCAACCTCCAATGTTATTACTCATACAGGAAGGAACCAATGCCTTATTCCCAACTCCCTAGTTCAAAACAACACCATTGGAATGGGGATTCCTGGAACACCCCAACATCCTTTCCAGATGCCCACAATGCCATCATATTTACCATTCTATTTAAAACATTTATCCAAGTACTGCTTTGTAACAATCAGTCTGGTTTTTTAAAAAAGGACATACAATACAGAACATCATCAATAAGAACTCTCTCAAACTATATCTCCAAAGAGATATTAAAATGACTGGTAACCTGAATCAGTTACTTATAGGAGAAGCAGTCCAGGTGGTATCCTCTCAGGGTCAGTAAGTTTAATATGCTTCTTCATTTACTGTAACCATATAATAATAAGTCTATGAAGTCAGGGCCCAAGCATTATTTTTCTGCCCCATTACTTGTGAAATGCCCGCACCCAAACCCAGGTGTCCCTTTATGGCAGGCAACAAACACAACAAACATGCAGAAGGCACAAGGTAAATGCCAGGTCCTCCCCTTCCTGCTGGGGAGGGGGGGCGTATAGGAACCTGGCAACCCTATCCCCATATGGGAAGGAAGGGGACATTTTCCTGGGACCTGCAAGTCTAGAGGGGCCCAGCTAGGGTTGCCAGGTCCCTATACCCTCCTGGTGTGGGGGCGAGGCCTGTTTCCCTGCCTTTCCCCCTCACTGGCCAGGTAAGTGATGGCAGGGGCAGTGGGTGGGAGTCGAGGATCCCCCCCCCACCAGCTGGGGACCTGGCAGCCCTACATGTATATATATTTTGGGACTGCAAATCCTACCAAAAGCAGCAGCATTTTCTCCCACAGCCTTAGGGTGCTTTGCTTTGCCCTTCCCATCAGGTGGCCCTCCCTCCTTGCTCCTGCCTATGCAAAAGGAACTCTGGGATTGGTAGTTCTTGACATGATAGACCCAGGAGGACCTGCAGTTCAGCCTGCTGCTTGAGATTGCTGCTCTAACAATGCTTCTGGTTGGCTCTAGCAAATCTCACAAGATTTGGGCAATAGATAGAATAGATACAAGGAAATAAATTTGTACATACATACAATAGATACAAGGAAATAAGTTGCTATAAATGTCCTCGGGCATCATCTACAGTTTATCCTCATTCCCTCATGGCACTGTCAATTGCAGCCTGGGCTGGGCCTAGTGATTCCAGGTGCCCACCAGTAGCAGGCAACATCCTGGTGGTTTGCCTGCTTGCCTGATGGTTGCTGATGACTAGTGGAAGGTTTCAAGCCACCTGGTGATTGCCAGCCACCAGCAGGCACCCTGGGCACAAGTAGGGATGCCAGCTCCAGGTTGGAAAATTCCTGGAGATGTGGGGGGGGGGGACTTGGAGAGGGTGGGGTTTGAAGAGGAGAGGGACTTCAGCAAGGTATAATGCCATAGAGTCCTCCTTCCAAAGCAGCCATTTTCTCCAGGGGAACTGATCTCTGTCACCTGGAGATCAGTTGTAATTCTGGTTGATTTCCAGCCACCACCTGGAGGCTGGCAACCCTAGGCACAAGCGTGATGCATGCACTCCCAGCAGATGCAACAGTATCACGTCTAGAAGTTATATTATTGTGCCCGCTGCGGGAGTGCTCCTGCACTTCGCTTGGGGCTGATTTTGGCCCCTAAGGGGCCGATTCTCAAAAAACTGGCCTGAGCAAAGTGCAGGAGCATTCCTGTGGCCAGCAATCTTCCAGGGGGGGCGGGTTGCCATGTTTCCCACTGATCACTGGAGATTGGCAGGAGGTGGCAATCCCCCTGGAGATTGTCTGCCACCAACAGGCAATCTGGGAAAGTGCACACTGGAGACATCCCTGGCGAGGCACAATGACTTCACTTCCTGAAATGATGTCATTGCACCATCTGCAGGTGTGCTCCTGCACTTCACTGGGGCCAATTTTGGCCCCAAATGGACCAAATTAGCCCTGCGCAAAGTGCAGGAGCACACCTGTGTCTGGTGTGATGGCATCACTTCTCAGGAGGGCAGGGCTTGGAGAGAGGAACTGATCTCTGAAGTCTGGAGATCTTCCTAATATCCTCCCAAGTATTTTAGCAATTTATAATAGGCATCTACTAGTGAAAATTAACGATGTTTCATTTTGAAACTATTGATCTGTGGCATAACCTCAGAAAGACATTGTTTTATCAGGACTGTAAAAGACCAAAATATGGCAAAGAAGTTAACATCATCAGCATCTTCAGCTAGGCGAATGAGTTACACCAGCACTATGCAAGCCAGCAAGATGGGAACATTGGTTCGAAGGAGCATTCTGATTTCTGATGGGAAGAATGTGGATAAGGGAGCACTTGCAAGTAGTAAACATTCTATCCAGGTAATGAGATGTAATCCTAAGCATGTTTTCACTAGAAGATGTACAAGGGAGACAAAGTTTATTGATGTCATTCCTGAAAAGGACTGAACACATAGAGTGGCATTTCGTACTATACTGTGGTACTGAAAATGATTATGCCACACAAGGGAATCTATCTGGCAACTGTTTTTTGTTATGGTATAAGAAGGTCATTGTTAATAATTTGCAGTTGGTCAAATAAACCCCATTTTCAAGCCAGTAACCCAAATTCAAAAGGAACATTCTGAATTCAAAGCGATACAGTAGTTCTCAATAATGGAAAAGTTTGTATTTTTAAAAAATCAGAATTATGTTTAAGCCTAAGGATGCCAAGCATGGAAATGTAGAATCAGCCCAACAGTTGATAGGAAAGGAGGGATGTTTTTTCCACATTTGTTCATCTTGCAGGGGAAAGGAATTACTACTTAAAATCTGCTATTCACTTGGAGCAATAGTTACTTGCAAGGTTGCTTATTTTTTAAAAAAAGCACAAGAATTCAAATTACAATAAAATAACCGAACAAATCAATAGAATAACTTAAAAAAATAAACCAAAACCATCTTTTAGCCATCCTCAAAGGCTTGGTGAAATAAAAATGTGTTACCCTGCTTCATCAAGAACTGCAGACATACAGAGAAACTTCCCAAGTGAGTGTATCATAGCCAAAAAAGCTCAAAAATATGTTCCATTAAATCCAGTGGAACTTATTTCCATATAAGTGATCAGCTTTAGCCTTAGTTAATTAGCTTAGCTACATATCCCTTAGTGTCTGTTATGGTGGAACCAGAAAGGGTTTCTTTAGTATGGTGCTGTTATTTTATTACTTCAACAGGTTTTTGATGAGCTAGGAAGAGATGTGACGCCTCGTTCCCTTTACCAACCAGAAGCAAGTTCTGCCATGCATCGACAAAGCAAAATCTTATCAGGACATGATTTTGCTGGGGTCACTCAGACAGATTTCTTATCTTCTTTCTCTGTACATCAAACATCTGGAACCAGTATTAGTTTAGCAGGACCATTCTCCAGGTACGATCCAGCATCTCATGCAACCTGTCTGGCCAACACCCTATGGACCTTTGTAATGGCTGTATATACAATGTTCAGAAGTGCTAGAAACAGGACTTGGTGGATGTTTTTGTATGTTTGGGTTATATTTATAGTGCAGTTCTATGCAGAGTTACTCCAACCTAAACCCATTGAACCCACTGGACTCAGACTGGATTAACTGTGCATAGGATTGTACTGTCTGAGTCCTAGATTAGCCCAAGAGGGGAAAGACATTTATTGTGGCCCAACATTTCTGCTGCAATAAATTCATTTGTATTTAAGATGTCATAAGATTCTTTGAAAATATAGAAGTTAATATCTTCAGAATGGTTAAACTGGAAATGAAGTTCTAATATAAGTGTTCCTGGAGCTAATTCTACAAACTATCCCTTTTATCCTGTTAAATCCGGAGGAGTAGCCTCGTTAACCTATTGCAGCCAAAGTAACAATCACTTATATAAAGAATCATCTCTGGTGATAAATGTATATGTTACTGGAATGCAGCTCCTTTTCAGTGGTACAGGGCTCCTATGTATCTTACCTGAAACAAGCCCTCTGAATATGCCCCTATTTGCTTGGGGGAAATCCACAGGAAACCCAGAGTTCTGAGGCTGATTGTGTGTATTTGAGTCCATCCTTAATTACCTAATAATGATTACAGTCTTTGATTATTCTGCTTTCCCCCCTTGTCTTATTTATCATTTTTGTACTGTGCCTTTGCTCCAAGGAACATAGGGCTGCAGATATGGGCATCTTTCATTTGCCATAGCAAGGCCAAAAGGCTGAGGGATGGTGAGGCCAATAAATATTATGGATGAGCAGGGATCTGAGCCGGGGTCCACCCAGTGCAACTCCATTCATTTGTTCATTTTAAAGAAAATTCATATGCTATAGCTCAGCTTTAGGGAATGTGTCTCTACTGCAACAGCTATCGTAGAAAGATGTTATAAGATTTTAAAAAATTAAAATCTTTCCCCACAATGCGTAGCATTAATTGTTTACACGGTCCTACTTGGGTAACATGACTTGGGAGTCTATTCACAGCCAAAACTGAGGGTCAAACTAGATAAGATGTTGGAAGACCCAGCATAGTTTTAAAATTGCTCAATAGCAGCTGTGGAGGCTCCAATTTGGATTGGGACCACAGGATAGGGGAAAGGGAGGTTAATTCTTCCCAACCTCATGTGTGTGCGCATGTGTGCATGCATACCTACATGGGTATACACATACATCATTTATTACCTGTGGTGTTTCTATTTGGAATTATGGTTATAGATGAAAATTATTCCTGCATCAGAGCCCAAGAATTAATACACTTCCTACATAAATAAGCCATATTGTATGGTAACGACTTAGAGCAGTGCTGCTACTAGTCCCCTAAGGACATGCGGCAATAGTGTTGGGGGGGGGGTCACCACATGTTATGTGACCTGCCAACCATCCTAAGAGCGCTTTGCAAGGAGTACATGCCATTGAATAAAATTGGTCTTATTTCTGAGTAGATATTCTTAAGTTTGCGTTCTCATAGAGCCAAATCAAGTGTTAAGAAGACTGTGGTATAATCATGATAAAACCGTACCACTTCAAAATCAATGTGGGGGATTACATGTCTGAATTCTCTCCATGCCAAACTCTCACTGCAAATGCAAAGCTTTCATGTTAAGGAGGCATCTAAGCCTGCATTGTGTAGTGGCTAGAGTGTCAGACTAGGATCTGGGAGACCCAGGTTCAAATCCCCACTCTGCCATTGAAGCTTGCCAGATATCCTTGGGCCAGGCTAGGCTGAGAGGCTCAGCCTAGCCTATCTCAAAGGGTTGTTGTGAGGAGCATAAAATGGCGGAGAGGAGCATAATGTAAGCCACTCTGGGTCCCCATTGAGGAGGAAGGTGGGGTATGAAAGAAGTAAATAACTAGTCTCTCTTATGAGGCAGCTTTGCACATTCAAGGAGATTTCAACACAGAGAAATACGAGATCCCCAACCTCAGTTCTGAAGTGACACAGTCACAAGAGAACCATGTAACTTTTTTTATGTCTCATGAAGACATATGGATTCTTAAAGATGCAGAAGTGATTTTCAGTGACAGCTATGGTGCTTTTGGAATGTATTAATTAGCATCAAGTATTCTTGTTCCAAGTACTTTCATTTACATTCTTTATTTTACTTCCAATGCATGCTAACTT
Source organism: Eublepharis macularius (assembly GCF_028583425.1). Lineage (NCBI taxonomy): Eukaryota > Metazoa > Chordata > Lepidosauria > Squamata > Eublepharidae > Eublepharis > Eublepharis macularius. The sequence continues at coordinate 74,992,451 of NC_072794.1, forward strand.
AATTATTTTTGTCAAACTACAGGACTTATGGTAGTATCAGTATTACTAAGTCAACCACTTCTACAGAATCAATGGCAGAAGAAATAGTAGAACCTGGATCTAGACGAGAAACAGCTAGTAGTTTAATAGGTAAACTTACACAATTATATTAACTTTGGATTTTTTCAACATAGTCTTGCTCCTAAAATTATCAAAGTCATTAAATACCTAGGACCTAACTACATGTTATGAGGCTGTGTGGTTGCTGCTGATTTGTATCTTTCACATGATGTATTAATCTGGCAGATGTTCAAGTCAGGCGAGAGGAAGTGCAGGAACCACTGACAAAAGAAGAGCTAGAAAAGGTTGTTGATATTTACCTCACAGAGACAGAAACCATTTGGATATTTGATATGCCAACTGTCATGGTATCTTCAGAATCGGAGGAAGCTGACAAAGTGAGGTAAGCATAACTTTTGTACAATGGGGGTACCTAAGATAGTTTGTGGGTTTAGCTTTCAGGGAAATTTGAGATGATTTCCATCATAGTTCTTTTTTCACCATGGGATTTTTGTCCAAATACTCAATAAATTAAAATAAGGTTCAAAAGATTGTTCATCAATTTAGCAAAAATTCAGGAAAACTATCAGAATCTCTGGGGAGATTCTGTCCATTTTCTTTAAAAGAGAAAAGATGTGCAACACATTCCTATACATGTTTACTCAGAAGAAAGACCTATTGAGTTGAACTGGACTTAATCTTTAGTAAATGTGTTAAATATTGTGTCCTATGAGTTGTAATGTATGGTTTTTTCTTTTTTTTTTTTGTAAAATTTTTATTGGGTTAGAACATTAATATTTTTACATTACATTGCATTCAATTATCCCCTAATTTTTCGTTTCTAACCCCCTCCCTTTCCCCCCCTTTTGTTGACTTCCAACAGCTTTCCCACCCTCTGTCCCTTTTCCCTTACTTCTATTAATTTCCTCTATCTAAAACAAATATATATTCTCCATTATATTAAGCAGTACATCTTTAACTCTTTTACTTACTAAACATCCAAACTATACTTCTTTAGATAAACAATTTATCCCATTTTCCAGTTTTGAATATTTCTGTATGTCATAAACCATAAAAATTTCCCACATTTAAATCAAACAATTTGATTTGTTCTCTCTATATTAATCATTTCTTCTTTTTATAGTATTTCTATATAACTCATCACATAGTCAGTCATTTTAACTCTTCTATACATTCAGTTTGGTGCATATAAGTCTTATCAAGTAAAAAAAAATATTGTTAATTACTCAATCCTCATGTTTAAACCGTTAATTATTCTCTATCAATATTCTATCAATTAACCTTTACATATCTATATATATCTCAATCAATTAATTAATCTAACTGCTTATAAATTCACATTTCTCTTCCTCCCCCGGTAAAGTCACCCCTCTCTTTTATACTTTTATTGTACTTCAGTAGTTCTCAAACTGCCACAGTTTTCCTCCCACCTCCCACTTCTTCTCCAGATATTGTTTCAGCTTCTCCCAGTCTGTGTTAAACTGCCCTGAGTCCAGATCTCTCAGTTTTCTTGTCATCTTGTCCATTTCAGCCATATACAGCAATTTGTAGATCCAATCTTCAATAGTTGGCACTTCTTGTACTTTCCATTTCTGCGCATACAAAAGTCTAGCTGCTGCAGTCATATAAAATATCAACGTCCTGTGGTGGGCTGGGATTCCCTCCATTCCCAAGTTTAGCAGCAGGAGTTCTGGGTTCTTATTTATTTGAAACTGTAAAATTTCACTCATTTCTCTTATTATTTCCCCCCAGAACTGCCTAGCTACCTCACACGACCACCACATATGATAGAGGGAGCCCTCATGCTTTCTACATTTCCAGCATTTATTAGAAGTGTTCAAGTTTCCTAGCGCAATCTTCTTTGGTGTCATGTACCAACGATAGATCATTTTGAAAATGTTCTCTTTAATATTAATACATGTCGTTGTCTTCATTGTAGTTTTCCACAAGTATTCCCATGCCTCCATTGTTATTTCTTTATTAAAATTTATAGCCCATTTCACCATTTGTGTTTTAACTGTCTCATCCTCGGTATACCATTTCAACAGTACTTGGTATACCTTGGATATTCTTTTCTTGTCCTCTTTAAAAAGGGTCTGCTCTAGTTCCGAATTCTCTGTTCGTATACCTCCCTTTACAGAGTCCGAGTTATACAAATCTCTGATCTGTCTATACTGGAACCAATCGTAGTTCGGTGATAGTTCCTCTTGCGTCTTTATTCTAAGTTTAGACACTTCAGTTTTAGTTATTTCTTTGTACGTTAAACATTGTTGTTCATTATCAACAGCTCTCGGATCTATCACCTCGTATGGAACCACCCACAAAGGGGTTCCTTCTTGTAGGTAAATTCTGTACTTCTTCCAGATTGTATATAAACTTCTCCTTACAAAATGATGCAGGAACATCGAGTTGACCTTTACTTTGTCATGCCATAGGTATGCGTGCCATCCAAAAAATTTTTTATATCCCTCTAGGGCTAATAGTTTCTTATTCCTTAATGTCATCCACTCTTTTAACCAAACTAGGCAGATTGCATCATGGTAAAGTCTCAGGTTGGGCAGTTGCATTCCGCCTCTTTCCTTTGCATCTTGTAGAACTTTTACTTTCACTCGAGGCTTCTTGCCTGCCCAAACAAAATCTGATATTTTCCTCTGCCATTTTTCAAATTGTTTAGAGTCTCTGATGATTGGTATTGTCTGTAGCAAAAACATTACTCTTGGTAACACATTCATCTTAACTGCTGCAATCCTGCCCAACCATGACAAATTCAGTCTATTCCATTTGATCAAGTCTCTCTCTATCTGAGTCCATAATTTTTCATAATTATTCTTGAACAAATCTATATTTTTTGCAGTCAGCTCAACTCCCAAATATTTCACCTTACTAGTTACTTCACAGTCCGTTGTTTCCATTAACAATTGTTGTTTCTGCTTAGTCATGTTTTTACATAATATCTTTGACTTCTTTTTGTTAATGAAGAAACCTGCCAAGTCACCAAACTCCTTGATCTTGTCTATCACTTTTGGCATGTTCTCCAATGGATCTTCTACAATTAACATTATGTCATCTGCAAATGCTCTAACCTTGTATGAATAGTCCTTTATTTTTATTCCTCGTATTTCCTCGTCTTGTCGTATTTGTATCATCAGAATCTCCAATACTAAAATGAACAACAATGGAGATAACGGGCAACCTTGTCTTGTTCCTTTACTAATCGTCAATTTCTTGGTCAGTTCATCATTCACTACAATTGCTGCAGTCTGGTCTCTATAAATTTCTTTAATTGCTCTGATGAATCTTTCTCCCAATTGTAGCTTTTCCATAGTGGCAAACAAAAAATCCCAGTTTAAATTGTCAAACGCTTTTTCAGCGTCTACAAAGAAGAAACCAACCTCTTTGTCACAACGCTTATCATAATATTCAATAGCATTAATCACTGTCCTTAAATTGTCTCTTATTTGTCTGTCTGGCAAAAAGCCTGCTTGTTCCTCCTCTATGACTTCCGAGAGCCACCCCTTCAGTCTCTCCGCCAATATCTTCGTAAAAATTTTATAATCATTGTTAAGTAGTGATATAGGTCTGTAATTTTTCACGTTAGTCAAATCTTGGCCCTCTTTTGGGATCAATGATATATTCGCTTCGCTCCAAGTGTCTGGAATTCTTTGATCCCTAAAAACTCCGTTCATCACCTCTTTTAGGAATGGTGCCAGTTCGTTGGCCATTGTCTTATAAAATTTAGCCGTAAGTCCATCTGGCCCTGGCGCCTTTCCTAGATTTGCAGATTGTATTGCCTTACTTATTTCCTCATCAGTTACTTCACTATTCAACTTATTTCTCCAAGCTTCCGAGATCTCTGGAAGTTTGGTTTTCTCCAAATATGATGCTATTGATTCTTTGGTTACTTCTTTTTTATTATACAGCTTAGCATAAAATTTATAAAAGGCTCTACTAATGGTAGTCTGCTCCAGGTACGTTTTATTTTCTTCACAGATTTTATTTATTATTTTCTTTTCCCTTTTCTTCTTCAATTGCCATGCCAAATATTTCCCAGGTTTATTAGCACCCTCAAAAGCTTTTTGATTCAGTCTTTTAAGGTTCCACTCCAATTCTTTATTACTCATTGCTGTTAACTGTTCTTGAAGAATTTTAATTTCCTGATGTATTTTCTTTTTCCCTGGTCTCTTTTTTAACTGTATTTCTTTGGCCTTTATTTTCTCCTCAATCTCTTGTCTTTTCTCCTCTTTCTTTTTCCTTGCTCTGTCATTTAAGTCCATTAGTATGCCCCTTACAACCGCCTTGTACGCATCCCAAACTTTACTGGTTGGTACTTCTTTATTCACGTTATATTGTATAAAAAACTTTGTCTCTCTTCTCAATATTTCCATATTTTCACTTTCCTGTAGCAAGTCCTCATTTATTCTCCAGGCTTTCCTTTTTCTCCTTTTTCCAAATTTCCACATAATTGGATTGTGATCTGAGCCTACCATCGGCATTATTTCTACCTCCTTAGTCCATAACGCTAAGTCCTTTGAGGCCCAGATCATATCAATTCTTGATAATGTAAGATGCCTTGCAGAATAAAAAGTAAACTGTTTGGTTTTAGGATATTCTCTCCTCCATACATCTTCGAGAGTCTCTTGTTGAATCAACTCAAAAAAAAGCTTTGGCAATAGTCCTCTTTTCTTTTGTGTTGTTGTAGTCTTTTTATCTAGTTCCAAATCTGTCACTCCATTAAAATCTCCAGCAAGAATTATCTGGTCATATACAAGATCGTCTAAATGCTTCCTTAAATCCTCAAAGAAGCTTTCCTTTGCACCGTTAGGTGCATAAAGTCCGACTACCAACACTCTCTTTAAATTCCAATTACATTCCACCGCTACAAATCTAGCTTCCACATCTCTCATAACAAATTTTGGCTGCAGCTCCTCTTTTATGTACAACACCACTCCTCTTTTTTTCTTATTAGAGGCCGCTACAAATTCTTTGCCCAATTTTCCAGATTTTAAATATTTTACATCCTGTTTTCTAATATGGGTCTCCTGCAAACAAACAATATCACATTTTTGTTTTAGTAGCCAATGAAAAATATTTTTCCTCTTATTCGGTGAGTTTAGTCCATTTACATTCCAAGATAATACATTACACTCCATATTCATGGTTTTGTTGGTAAGTCTTTTTCATTGTCCTTGATAAATCTCTCCATCTCCCGCTCAGATCTGATGCGTTTTTTTGCCCCTCCAAACTCAAAGGACACTCCTTCCGGTAACTCCCATCTGTATCTGATATTCATGTCCTTCAAAGTTTGAATTAGCACTCTATATTTTTTCCTGTCCAGTAACACTGATCTGGGCAGTTCCTTCATTATGATAATCGTCTTGCCATCAATCTCCAATGGATCTTGAAATTGTTTTGTCACAATCCTCTCTTTCATGTTTCTAGTTGTAAACTGCACAATCACATCCCTTGGTAGTTTCCTCTGGGTTGCAATTCTCGAGTTCACACGGTACGCCACATCTAGGATAGCCACAATTTCCTCCTCCTCCTTCCCCAGGTAATCAGCCAACACCTCAGTCATCTGTTCTTGCGCTGACTTCCCTTCCACTTCTGGCAGACCACGAAAACGAAGCTGCTTCTCCATGTGTTTAGTTTCTGCAACTGACATCCTCCCCTTCACCAGTCTCATCTCTGTTTGTTGCGTTTCTATTAAATTCTCCATCGCGTCTTCTACTGTTTTAACTCTCTGCTGCGTTCCTTGTAATTCACTACTAATCGTTTCCACGCCTTTTTTCACTTCTGACAGCTCCGACTTTACTGTCTGTGTAACTTCTTTGACCTCTTTAATAAGCTCCAATTTCGTGTCCTTAAGTTCTTTCATCATGTCTATAAGCTTTTTGTCCAAATTTTCTATTGCCGATTGCCACTCTTTTTTCGACATCGTGGGGCTTGCTTTAGCTCGCTCCCACGAATCTGCTCTCTTCCTTAGCTCCGTGGCGTATGTTTAAACGTTTTCCTTTTTTTCAAATGTCCCAATCTTTGCCAAAATTAATTTTTTGTATCCAAAATGTCGGGCGTCTTTTCTCTATGGTTTCTCTATGTTATTGTAATCCAAGATGGCCTACTTCCTCTTCCGCTGAAGCCGCGACCCTTCCCTTTTCAAAAATGGCGATTCCCTACTTCCTGTCCGTCGGCAAGGGCCGCTTCCCTCCAGCCACTCTATTGTTGTTACGCACTTCCTGTCTCCCGTCTTCCCACAGCAGGTCTCGTGATGGTGTCTTTTTCCCACAGCTCCAAAACCACAGGTATTCAAAACAATAGTCCGATTTTTGCAATAACTTCTTTAAATTTAGTCTCTTTTAAAATACAACTCCTGCCGAGTCTTCACCTCCTTTTCACTAGTCTGTTGCAGTTTAAAAATCTACTTTCTTTCCTCTCTGTTTTTATCAATCTGTCCCGTTTCAAGAGATAGCGATCTTTACCTTCTCTTCAACTTTCTCGGGTTGTAATCGCTGTTTCGATCTTAAATTCTCCTCTCGACTTCCCTCCCCGATCGAAGCTTGGGTATGTAGGTCTTATGCCAGCCGAATTGGCCCCAGAACTGCCGCAGAGATTATAGCCGACCCGTCGCAAGGTGGGACCTCAAGGATTGGGGGGGAGACTCCTTGAGTAGAGCCCCCCCTCATCCGAGATCTAGCTCACCCTAGGGTCTTGAGCGTTCTTTGCCTGCTCCCCGCCTGAGAGCAGTCGGCCGCGGGTTATTTTCACCCCTCCGGCCGGTTAAAACGGCAGTCCGGTCAGCTCCGCAAATGGAGCTGCGTTAGACCTCCATGAATCCCAAACCGGAAGTCATGTATGGTTTTTTCAATGTAGGCTGCTCAAAGGCAAGTGTTTGACATGTCTAGGGCACTGAAAATTGACTTTAGGAGCTCACGGTTTTCTACAAAGAAAATGCATGGTAAAAAGTCTATGACACAGTCATGTAGTCTGAGACTTTATTAATGGATACAACAGTGTGCTTGAAACCTACAATATGAATGAATATGATATGAAACTGTGAGGAAATTTACCTCCTAGCAGTTTCCTTGCTCATAATAGTACAATCTGTTATAGCGCAGGCCTGGACCCTTGTTTGTTGCTGTTCCACTGCTGTGTAACAGTTCCCCCTAAGAGTGGTGAGACAGGCACCTATCCTTAGGACTATAAAACAAAGCTATTTAAGACAGCTTATGCAGTAGCTTGAAATACTCAGGACCTAACTACATGCTATTTAATGATGTTTTAAAATTATTTTTGTATTGTGTTTATTGTTGCTATACCATCAGGGCTGGCCCATCCATTAAGCACACCTATGTGATTGCCTAAGGCACTAGCCATAGTGCCAACCTGTATGCCTGCAGAATCATGGTCTTCATCCCCAGGCGGCAGACCCCTGGTACTAGTGGGTGGCCTGCAGGGAGCCTGGTCCTTCCCACCCTGTGTTGGGGGACAGGCCCTCTTAGTCTTTCCCTGCCCCATCCATCAGAGGGGCAGTGTCCCGTGCTCTGCAAGCAGGCTGGATCTAGGCTCCTCCTCCTCAGGCTTGGCTGGCTAGGCTTTGGAGCAAGGTCTTGCACTGGAGCACAGAGCTTGCAGCTAGTGGGCCAATTGATCTAACAATGCAGCTTTCCCAAGGCCAGCCTAATAGGTTGAGAGTTAATCTGGCTCAGTTGCACTTGCTGGCAGGTGTGGAGGCTTGTGAGACTCAGCTGTGCTTTGGCCAGGATCCTGTGAAACAGCACCACTCTCAGAGCCCTGTTCTGGATCCAGGCGAGGAATGTGTGCTTAGGGTTCGCAGGTGCACGCCAATGGCAGGCAAACTCCCAGGGGTTTGCCCCACTTCCCACTGATCACTGATGATTGGTGGGAGGTTGCAAGCTGCTTGGAAATCGCTTGCCTCCAGCAGGCAATCCTGGCAAGTAAGCGGTGGGTGTGCTTCTGGCAGGGTGCAATGACATCACTTCCTGAAGTGATGTCATTGCGCTTTGTACAGGAGTGCTCCCGTACATCATGGGGGCCGATTTTGGTCCCAAACAGGCTGATTTAGAATCGGCCCCATGAAAAGTACAAGAGCATTCCCATGCAAAGCATGATCTTCTGGATGTGATGTCATCATTGCATCAGGGCCGGGAACCTGCACGGACTTTGCGCGAGCATGAAAATTGTCCTAACAGAGAGTACCAGGCCCCCACTCTCACCAGAAGGTTATGGGGACCTGGCAGCCCTGTCCTTTGCACTGCCTTGTCTGGGGCCTTCCACTGACATTGCTCTTATGGAGTGGGAACCAGTCCTGAGGGGCTACAGGCCCAGATTTGTGTCCTGGCTGGTGGAGGTCTAGTGGTTATCTCAGAGGCTCGTGGCATGGTCTGTCTTGCAGGTTCTGGCAGGGTGGCCTCTGGTGCTGCTTGAGCATGGTCAGTAGGTGCTGCTGCAGCATCAGGCCCTCTTGGTCCCCTGGCCTTGGCTCCTGAGGCTCTTCCTCTAAGACTCCGAGTCAGAGTCACTGGAATAATCAGAGGGGCTCATGACCGGCAGAGCCATTAGTGGGCCAAGATGGAACCCTTTTCCAAGACATATTTGCCTCCCCAACAGCTTCTGTTGGGAGGTGCGGCACCACAGGAAACTACAATCCTGCTCCTAGGGTTCTCAGAAAGTGACATCATTGCACTGGCCATGGGCATGCTCCTGTGCTTTGTAAGGGCCAATTCTAGCCCATATGGGGCCAGCATTGGTCCCAGCAAAACATGGGAGCACGCTCGTGGCTGGTGCAATGATGTCACTTCGGGAAGTAATGTCGTCGTGCTAGGATCACAACTGGTGCATGCTTTCCTGAGTTGCCGGTTGGTAGTGGGCAATCGCTGGGGGGCTTACCATCTTCCAATGATCATTGGCAGGGTAAATCCCCGGGAGATTGCCCACCACTGACGGGCAACTGGGAAGCCTACCTGGCCCCCATGAGGGCAACGTCAGTTCACCATGGTGTGGGGAGGTGGTCAGGCAGTAGTTTTTCTGCAGTCTTGGTGGTGGGAGAGACAATTTGTTTACATAAGGGTGCCAAAAACCCTCCAGCCAGCCCTGTAACCACCTTGGGTCCCGACTCTATGTTAGCAGAAAGGCAGGATATATAAATGCCACGATTAAACAAATGAAAATACCTTATGGAGACTGATATGGCTGATCAGTCACGTATAGAATGACTCTTGGCATCAATCCAACAATTTTTATCATATCATTGCAAGCCAGCAAAAATAATTATTTGAATTATCATGGTGAAATTAAGAGTTACTGGGGCTGATCATAAATTAAATAAAGATGTAACAGAAGCAGCATAAGCCACAGGTTAAAAAGGGGCATTGTAAGAGTGTGTGCATGAATAGTTTTTAAAAAGATGTGATGAATAATCCCACTGTACACAGTCATAGTGCAGTCTCCATGTGCTTTGGATACCAAGAGGCTACCAGGGACAATTTAGGAGCATCAGTCCCTCACTGGTAAGTCTGCAATGATGCCTCAGAGCTGCCTTGTGGCTAGCTTCACAACTGCTCCCTCTGCTGGCCTCCCCCCTGCACTATTTCTCCAAATTCTGCTAGAGTTTTTCTGGTTGCAAGGGCAGCTTAGACATTACATGCATCAGGCATGTACACAGAAACATAAAGTAAGAAATTCAGCACATACCATGACATATACATGGGTGATAGACTGTTGTGACTGGCTGTTGCTTGTTGTTATGTTACTCTCCGTGGCAAGCCTCAATATGTTGTGTGATGTGTGAATGAGCAACACACCCTAAATGTTTAAAGAAGTATGCACACAATATTCCATGGAAGAGGATAACACTTTGTAAAAGAAGAAGCGGAGGGGTTCAGAATAGCCCCAGCACTGGTTTACTCCAAGCAAGCTATCTCCATCACCTCCTGGTCCTGCAAGGCTCAGCCAAGTGTGTGCCCTATGACCCCTTCTAATTTGTAAGAGGATGCTGGGACTCTTTTGAAGAGTCATGCCACAGAAGCCTCCAAAATATTTCAAGGACATGACGTCCTGCACCTCTTGGACTTCGTGTTCCTTCACAGCACTTTTATTAGTATTTCAGCCAACGAGCTGCATTTTATTTATTTATTAAAAATATTTATATGCTGTTTTTGCAGAGTAACTTATATTCGTTTATTGTAACAAAAATATAACCTAATATAGCACAATAAAATAAAACAAACATGTACTTCACAAAAGAATCCAGATCTGCCTGGAAAGAAAAGCCTTTCTAAGTACTTTTATTTGATTCCTAACCTCTTCAAGAGGGAAATTCATAGAGGCTATGACTGTATACTGAGAAAAGTAATAGACTGCTTCTATTACTGATCCCAAATGCTATGAGGAAGAACAGCTCTCAGTATTTATATGGTAATAACCTGTAATTGTTATAGGTCCTGACCCTATTAGCCTTCTGGGCATTCAAGAAGATGGCATTATTTATTCCCTGAAGGGAATCCTAAAATTTACTGTGTCAGAAAGCAATACCTCATTGTTTGTCTAAAGAACATATATCTGCAATGCAGCATTTTTACAATGTGATTAGAGAAAGGCCAATTTTAGATCTACCCCCATATAGTTCTAAAGAGCTCAGATGTTTATCATTTTTTAAGTGCACCAGCTGCATCACTGAATTCCAGAAAAACGCTATAGATGCATGTTTATTTCTAAGGTTCTTGAAGTAAAACAGTCTGTTTTTTTAAAAAAAAACTACCATGTTTTGTTTTTCAAAGGCAACAGAATATAGAATACATGGAACTCTGTAAAAACAGAGTTGGCAATGACCGCTATACTGACAGAATGATGCAAACACTGAATGGTGCACCAAAGACCAAGGAGGTGCAGTGTGACAAAATTGTCATGGCTGACAAAGGTAAACAATAGCTTGAAAAACAGTTTTGGAGATTACTGGAGAATGTGGAAAGAGCCATGGACTAAACTGGAGCTCCTTTTATGTGGGGGTATAAAGTAACAAAGCCATTTTTTCCACTCCTACCCTTAAACATAAAAGGCAAACCATATTGCTGACGACTCTTTTCTTATCCCCATGCAGGTGCAGTATGCGGGGATAAGAAGCGAGTTGGGGATAAAATGGTTTACCTCCCCTCCTCCTCCTCCTAGCGGCCTCCAGAGGCCCGGAAAGGTCTAGCGTGGCTGCAAGAAGGTCTGCCGCCATGGCACTGGGCCTTCCCACTGCCTTGGGGCTTCCAGAGGCCCAGAGGCCTGGGGCACCATTCACTCCTCTGTTCCATCTTGTAAATAAAATTTCGTTTTTGTTTTGTTTAACCCTGGCTGCTTGAAGTTGTTGTCTGAGGGAAATACCCCACAGAGAGACCTCAATGCTCTGGTCATGCTAAATGGGCCTAGTGAAGTAAATGGTGGCAGCATATACAGGGCAAGTTAACTTCAAGTTCCCTTTCCCCAGTAGCCCTAGGCAGTATTAAGCAGGAAGAATAGGATTGAACTTTGCTTGTGTAGTACAGATGGGAAAATATATGCTAGTTAAGCTTAACAATTAATTAATTATTATATCAATCTCTATTTTAATATTGGTAAAGTTTTGGGTTTTTGAATTCTGTATATTTTAGTAAACTTCATAGCACATAGTCATATATTCATTTTGACTTTCCTCCCCTTCTTACCCTCTTTCTTTCTGTACCCCCATTTTGTTTAAATTAAAAAGTAAAAAAATAAAAATAAAGGGAACGGGCTTCCTGTCTGGTGGATTCTCTGGAAAAGGCGAGAGAGGACCCTTTGAGGATTTGGGTCAACGCTCTCTGCCTGCTAAAGTGGAGGCTAGACAGATGGATGGCATATGGTGACCAGGCCTTACCTGCCTGGGAAGCCCCAAACCTGTGAAGGGATGTTTAGGGTGGGTGGTATGGTGCGTGCAAGGTGGGGTCTGCCCTAAAGTTCCTCCCGTGGGACTATTTCTCCTTGGCCTATTTCTGGTTGGGAAAACAGCGGAGGAGAAAGGCTTAAGCTCCCTTTCAGTGCATGCCATGGTCCTAATTCCAGCCAAGGCACCTCACATCTGGGAATTAGGTTCTGAATACAGAAATTGTAGCTCATGTCTGGTCAACAGGATCCAGAGCAGACAGGGTGGGGTATGAGGAGATACAGGGACAACATATTGTGTAGCTAGGCCCTAATGGTGCTGCTAGAAATGGTGTTTTCTCAGTCCCTCTTGTACTATACAAAGAAAAACAACCTATACAAAAGGAAGAAAGTTCATGGAATAAACCTTTGCTGATTCTCTCATTTCCCTGAAGTTCCCTGCTTTCCTCAAAAAGCTATATCTGAAGGTTGGGGGACTCGCAGAAATGGGGCAGGATGTGACACAGGAATGTTGTGGGAAGAGGAACAGGCAGAAATGCCTCCCTTCCTGCTGCTCTTGCATGGTTTCTTGGCAAAAAAAATTTCTAAAGTGAATTCTGCCACCTTGCAGGCCCAGTGCCATGCCATTCTTGAGGGGCTGAGGAGGAGAACAGACAGCTACACAGGAAAGGAATTTTAATGGTAGTTTGAATTCAAACCATTAGCTCCAAACCAAAACTTAACATGGTATAAAAAATGTAGGGAATGTAAAGTTAGGGATTCTTTGGTTACTCTGGACAAGGCTGTCATCATGACTAAGCAATGCTGAATAGCACCTGGGTTAGTGTTTCTGTCCTCCTTTGCATTGCTTCTCTTTTGCCTTTATCAATTCCCCTTGGCACAGTAAGTGATTTCATACTCACTTGAACTTATTTACTTTCTCTTTCACAATGAGAGGTGTGTTTGGTTGGTTTTGCATAATTAAATAAATTTGCAGCATAGGTTTGTGCAGGAACACTTTGTCCATATGGTGGGGTGCTATACAGTTTCCCATCACTTTAGGAGATTATGAAGCACTGACGTTTTTAGAAGACTGTTTGGAATGTTGGCATATATGGAGTGCTGCTGATGACATGCTTTATAATAAGGATATCCATTTGTAACTATGGAAAGCTATGCATGCATTGAAAGGATTTTATAGGTTCTAATTAGGTTTCCTTAATGCATCTGGTTAAGAGAGACTGCATTTGCTACACAAAGTATAATGATCATTTTCGCTTTTTGTGTAATATAAGAACAAGGTCTACCTAACCATGTCCTTTATTTCTAGAGATAATGGCCACCAACTGGGATTTATATGATTCCTTTAGTGCTTTGGAGGCCGTAGTTGCAGAAAAAACTAGCAGACCAGTAACCGTGACTAGCAGTAAATCGGCTGTCAAAGAACATGATAAAACCACTTCTTCAGTTTCTGAGGACAGAGGTATTTTTTCCTACAACAACATTTAGTTCTTAAGCTGCATTTTATGCTAGCCCTGTAACTTAACAAGTATTACTTGCATGCTATGTAAGTAATTATACAAAAGTATCACTTCTCTCCCCCCAGGGTGGATTTGGTTTAAATCAAACTGATTTAAATCACGATTTAAATCACTAGTCAGTAAGGCTTGATTTAAATCATAGTTTTCTACATAAAGACTCATTTGGGCCACCAGGCCTTGTATTTCTTTGTTGCAGTGTTTGCATTTTGCACGCATGCCTGCCTTACCGATAGGTAAAGGAACTTCATTAAAGTATTCCCAAACTGGGTCTCTTTTACGGCCTGCTGCCATTATAGGTTTTTTCCTCCACGGAAAGAATGTGATAAACCTCAGGTCATACACACAAAAGATCCAAAGACTTGTGCAGTATTGTGCTCAAAAAGTTTCACTTTCATTTTGTACTGCTTGCCCCTCCCTCCTCCCACTTAGTTTCTTCTTGTGCAGATCTATTCCACTCCAAACAATCAGAAAAATATTGTTTCTATTCACTGAACTTCTTGAAACTTAGCACTGAAGGGGTTGATTCTGTCTTCATAGGTTTGTAGAACAATAGGATTAAGGTCTTTTTCTCAACTCTGTTCATGTTATAACATTTTTGCTGTGAAGAAGAGGCATGTGATCTCTGCCGAGCTGACACAAATTCAGTTTTGAGAACTGCAAAACCAAGCATCTGTGATAATATCTTGTAGGCAGAGAAACTGCCCAATAATCTTACAAAAACCTCTCGAAGAGCATGACATTGTGAATGGATTAATGGAATTTATTTACCAAAAAAATTAAACATATACAGCCTTATTCTACATAATTAAAAACTAATCTTTATTTCATGATGGAATAACCTTTGGATGGTAATATATTTTCCTCAAAAAGCATTTTATTTAAAAAAATCCAATTTAAATCAAAAAAATCCGATCAAAAAAATCTGATTTAAATAAAAAAAATCTGATTTTTTTGATTTTTTTAAAAAAATCATTGATTTTTATCCACCCTGTCTCCCCCACTACTGCTAGGCTGTGCCCTCAGAGATGGACTATGGCAAACTGATGCTAGTTTAGCACTAGTACAAGATTAAAGACCAAGTACACAGTTCAGTTTTTTCTGGTGATTTTTAAAAGGCTAAGAGCTGCTATGTGGGCCCATGGCAAGGTGGCAAAGGGTTACTCAACCTATCAGTATGATGAGGTTCAGTTGAACCTTTTTGACTCAGTTAAGAGACATGGGGTAATACTGGATCTAACACTTCTACTAGAGAAGCAAGTCAATGTAACTGTAAGAAAGGCCATCTCCCAATTCAGAATAACCTGGAAGATAGCCCCCTACCTTGACACAGCTGTTCTGGCCACCAGGATCCACACCACAGTAACATCAAGTCTAGTCTACTATAAAGCACTCTGTAGGTCTCCTCTCAAAGTCAAACTCAGAGACTCCAGCTGGAGCGGAATGCTGCACCTCAATTATTATCAGGAGCTGGCATGCATATTACTCCCATTCTGCAGTCACTCAGTTGGCTACCCATCAATCACCAGACTCAGTTCAAAGTTTTGTCTGTCACATACAAAGCCCTTCATGACCTTGGCCTCTCAGATCTGCAGGACTGCTTCTCACCCTATGTTTTGCTACAGTAGTTTTGCTTATCTGAACAGGACCTTCTGCAGATACCACCCTGCAAATGGACTAAATCAACAGCTGCCCATACACATGTATTCTCTGTAGTGACCCCTGCCTTCAGGTTTGCCTGAAGATGCCAGAAAAGTTCCCACTCTCCTTGCTTTCTGCAAACTATGCAAAACTGAATTATTCAGGAGGGCTTTCTAGTCAGATTATAGGGCTGTGCTATAAGAAATGGCAAAGTGATACTTTGGTAAAGGGACAGGGCCTGTAGGCTATACTACTGCATACTGTCCATTGATGTAAATATGCTCCTACTGGGTAATTTCTGCATTGTTTAATCTGTTATGTCAAATTATTTTTTTTAAACATTTTTATTCTTTTTAACATCTAAAACAATAAACTACAAAAAACTACAATAGTACAAGGGAAGGGAAAGAAGGGAGAATAAGAAGAGGGGGAAGGGGGTGGAAAAAAGGGGAAGGCAACTTACAAACACTAAACACTACACTTCAGTGCTTTCCCTTCATACTGCCGTAATTAAAAAATAGCTTAATAAGGTAATGATGGAATGGTTGATCTTACAAAATACAAATTACAATTCAAATTAAATCTTTTCCCCCCCTCTGGGCCTCGGACGCAGTTCTCTCTGAGCAGCTACAGCCGCAGCGCTCGTTGCCTCCCCCCTCCCTTCAGGCTTCAAATCTTCTTCTTTTTGCTTGATGTCTGGCCCAAATTCTGGATTTTTGTCCACAAAATCCCTTAGCTGATCTTCCGAATTAATCTTGTAAGCTTGATCTTTATAACTAAACCCGATTCCTTCCGGAAATAGCCATTTGTACTTTATGTCACGTTCCCTCAAAAGAGCAGCCAGCTTTTTATACTTAAATCTTCTCTTCCGAACTAAAAATGGAACGTCCTTCAGTATCTTGACTTTATTTCCCAGAAAGTCCAACTCCGCATTATATGAGTTATATAGGATATTGTCCCGGACCCTCCTGGATGAGAACTCAATAACGATCTTGCGAGGCAGCTGCCGCTTCATTGCATATTTTGAAGATGCCCGACGGACTCCCAAAATGGCGCTTTTTACTTCTTCTTTAGTTGCCCTCGTGGGTGACGCTAAAAGTTCCGAGGCAAGATCCCACAAATCCTCGTTTTCCTCCTCTTTAACATTCTGGAGACGCAAAATGGTCTGTGTTCGTTCCACTTGCAGCCCAATCAGCTGATTTTCCACCAACTTTAGCTCCTTGTTCGTTGCTCTCATAAGTGACGCATTTTCCCGAGCAGACTTCTCTGCCTCCCCCACTACTTCCTTGATGGCTTTCACATCGCTCTCAATTAAGCCCACCCTTTGATCTGTTTCATTCAGCTTGTCAACAAAGGGTTTTATGGCTTCAGTAACCGATCTTTTCACCAGTTCCTCGAGCGACTTGCCTCTTCCCTGCAGGGCAGCCGAAACTGACTTGCCCAAAGCAGGACTCTGTTTTTTTGCTGCCATTTTAGGGGGGGGGGACCGCCAATCTTCCGAGACTCTGCGAGGGGGGAAAAATCCGAATCTTCTAAGCTTCAGATCCCACCACTCCTTCACATGCGCTTGTAGTAACAGAAGGGATTTGCTTACTTACAGGCTTCCGCCTAATCCTGTTCTTTGCCGTTTTCCTTGGCCCGGCAGCACACAAGGCGCCGCGCACGTCTCCCGGCCTCCATAGGGACAAACGGGCAATTTACCCCCTGCCTCGATCTTCCAGAGGGCTCTTCCCGTCGCATCCCGGACCCAGACTCCCTCCCTGGGAGCCCTGGGGGCTAACCTTTGCAGATCCGCCGCCCGGTCAGGGTGCTCGGCCGCTTCTTCTCGGACCTGCCGAGAGGAGCGTCCGACATGGCCGCGAAAACGAAACAGCTGTTATGTCAAATTAATTATGTTTTGTTTCAGTAATGTTTCAGCTGTGTTTGGCTTTATGCACATCTTCAGATTTCTGCAATCCATACTATATTGTATTGTTTATTGAATGCCCTAGCCGTTGATCATATTGACTAACACTGAGTAATCAGCCTTGAGTCTTTGTGAGAAAGGCAGACTATAAATAAATAATTAAAAATGCTAATAGAAATTACCTTCTCTTTGGCTGACTAATAAGGACTAGGACTAATAACAGCACGGGAATGTGTCAGTTTTTAGTGGTAAACCCCCACCGAGATGGAAGAGTTTGTTCCCCTGTGCTGCAGCCCTAGTGTGAATCAGGACCTGGCGCAGCAGCTAGCACAAGTCTTTAAAAATACTAAGAAGAGTTGATCCCATATCATACCATCTCATCTTGTCAGGACTTTTGAGGGAAAAAACTGACCATCCAATAATTTACTAATTTGCTATTTAAATCAAACAGATCTGAATTTAGTATTTTTTAAAAATGCATTTTCTAATTACTACAATTTCATATAAACACTACAAAATGTATTCAGGATTAGGGTTTTTTAGTTCAAGGTTATATAATCATACAGGGCATGGTATCCAGGGCTTTTAATGCCTGTAAATTTCTAGAGGTTCTCACAGATCCCAAAACATTCTAGACTTAGAATTTTGTGCAGAGGCATGGGGCAGCTGCGATTTAAATACAAAACTGCCAGACCAGAGGAAAGACTGCTTCCCTGAGGTCCAGTAGCAAACCCTGCCCCCCAACCCCCCCCCGGCCACCTCTGATTGGGTGGCCAGGATTTGAATCCCATTGGCTGCTGGCTCACCCAGGGAATGCCAGGCAAGCCAACATGGCGGCCGCCATGCCTTGCCTTGCCTCCCCGCCCGCGGCAGCAAACCATCCGCCCAGTAAGTTGGGTGTCCGCGCTTCCCCAATTCATTTTAATTGGAGGTCTAATTAATCCCATGCCTTTTTAGTGAAATCTTCAGATTGAAAAAAAATGCAATTAAAATGTGGTTTCCATAGAGAAAATAACCCATTTACCTATATGATCGAGTAGTACAGATTGGTGTGAGTAGGTTTACATATTTTGAATACCTTTCTGGGGTTAGTTATAACTCCAAATACACAGAATAGTTATATCATCTGAAACCACACTAAATGCAGATGAGGCAAAATTGGAAGCATTCCTAGATTATGAAAAACATGCTTCCAGTAATTCCTCATGAAAAATATACTGGTTTATTCTCTTAAATCTGCCCATTCTAACATTTGTTTTTTCAGCGAGCATCACATCAAGCTCCATCATTGATCTTGAAAGTGTAATACTCTCCCAGATCCATGAAGAGGAAGAGGACCGCTCAGAAGCTATAATGAAATCTGAAAAATTTCAACAAGATTTATTTTATATGGAGAGAGTTCTAATGGAGAATATTTTTCAGCCTAAACTTGCAGCTTATCGGCAGCTTCCTGTCTTCATAGGTATACTTGTTAGCAGATATTTCATTCTAATCCTAAACCGAGCAACAGCTTTTCATGCTGGTTAAAAGAGATTGCAAATGCCTGTAATTTAAATTGCTTGCTTTCAGGAAACAGGTAGGAAGGAAGGATTTCTTAAGTTCACTACCAATAAATGATTCACTTTGGACCATCTGTATATCAACCTATCTCCACATTTATTGAAATTTGGGTTTCCATTAGTTCCTTAAGCTAATTATTTGGATTCTTTAAAATAGGCTTATAGAGCATTATTTTAAATAATCAGAACAAATGCATATGCTTAGGAGGACACAGATCTTCAGTGGGTGGGTCAAGCCATGTTGACAATGTTTCTGCATTTTCTCTACCACCATTTGAAAGGAGGTAGATTTGGGCCAGCCGTGAATCGTAAACAGACTTAAATTCAGGCCTCCTATTGTGAAGTTCCATATCTATTATAGACTCACCTCAGAACCCCATCTATAAACTGGGAATAGTGGTGACCTATTTTACAGCTTAGTGTAGGGTTGCCAACCACCAGGTGGGCCCTGGCATTGTCCTAGAATCACATCTTTTCTCCAGACTGTGGAGATAGGTTCCCTTGGAGAAAATGGCAGTTTGGAAAGGTAGTCATCACATCTGTTCTAAACTCTGTCTTTCCCCCAAACTTCTACTCTTTCCACTTTCTGCCCCCATATCTCCAGGAATTTCCTAACCTGAAGCTGAGTGAACAAATGCAATACAGCTGGTAAAAACACCACTGCAAATTTAAAGTGTTGTATAAA